>NC_043991.1:17888369-19145869 GCF_902150065.1 Myripristis murdjan
ACTTCAAGGCAGTTTGGCTGCCTCGGCTCTTGCATTTGGGTCCTCCTGCACTGCCACACAGCAACGCCTCAAAATAAGACAGACAAACAATACACAATCAAGACAAAGAATAGGATGAAGAAAAAAACAAACAAACAAGTATTAACTCATGTTCTTCTACTGACTTCAACTGCTGAAGCATATAATGATTTTTGCAATCTTAATGTTATAGTACCAAAACTATTGATGTAAACATTTCCCCTCTAGTTCCTTCAAACACTAAAAATCTGATAAACAAATCAATCAGTCAATCAGTCAGTCAATAAAATAGCCCCACTGAGATTTGAAATAAACAAAAAGCATTTCTATACATATCCAAGGTGAAGCCAGATTACAGGCTATACACCAACAATGAACATTTACATACATTCTCATAAAAAATAAAACTGATTCTGATTTTGTGTTTACATAGTGTTTTCTTTAGGTATTGTTGCAAGAACAGTTGTTCTAAAGAGCCAAGAAACATGCTATCTTATGTTCTTCCATGAGGCCAATCACTTGTTCATTTGCTCAGCAACACTCTGAGAGGCAGTAAATCTCTCAGCAAGGTAGTCCTGATCTAGACTGAGCCTCAGGTTCAGCAAAGTCCTTCAGAACTGGTCTGCCAGGTCAAAAACTATTTTTGTACAGAGGCAAAAGCTTTTCAGCCATTGAAAAAAGCCAGAAACAAGCGAGCTAGCAAGGGGTTGATTTAGCAGACTTTCTCTAGATGCTCTCCACACTGTTTTCCTCAGTGATGGGGCTCAGTCAGTACTACAAGGAGATATTTGGAGCCCCAGTACAGAAGCTTTTGTTGGCCCCTTCCCCACATGCACACATGAAGGGCATATCTTCCACAAAGGCTGACAAGAAAAATCACATCAGATCACAAACATCTTTATCGTCATATCACAAACCGTAACCTGGTCAGCACCATGGACAGCGGCCCTCTCATCTCTACATCAAACAGCCTCCAGCGAGCCATGCGGGCTCATGCCAGTTGACAAGAACAACAAGCACGATGTTTACAACCACAGGCATGATATGGAGAATAAAAGACCCCTTGGCCCCTTGGATCTCTGGGTCCCAGTAAAAATACACAAGCTGCACGACTGGTAGTTACACCACTGGCTTCAGTTGTGGGGTTACAGTTATGATCATTATGATGTAAGATGGCGATGCTCTGTGGTGGCTGTTACAGTGCTGTGGCCTTTAAACATGTAAAAATAGTATTACAAAAAAAGCAAGTAGGACTTTTTTCATAACACTCAATCAGTTTAAATTATGGCAGTGATGGTTGTAATATGGAGTAAAATTAAAATTAAAACGCAAGGTCATGTTTTGACAGCTGTTGAGGGAGGGTAAGGAGGACTAACAATGCCTTCCTGTTTAGATTGTGTTAAACCAGACATATGCTGAAATTAATTAAAGGATTTAGGAATAATCACCTACAATAATGATTTGCTGTGGCTGAACACAACAGGGGACAGAAGGAAGAAAAAAATGTATTATTATATATTATTTTTTTTTCTTTTTTGGTGTGTGTCTGTGATGCTATGCTTGCGATTTAAACAGATGGATGACAGCTCCTTAGTCCTCCTCAATATTTTTGGATAACTGGGCACCATTTGTTGGGATTAGGTAACATTTTGATATTCAACAATACATTTTTGATGCATTGCATTACTCTGTACTACCAACTCTGTATAATACACTGTACTCATTTTGTGAAAAAAAAAAAAAACAATACCTTCAGGGCAGTGTGGAGGTGACCTAAGGGTGGAAGCAGAAAGCACAAGCTGTAGAGGCTGGAGATGATTGAGCTAAAGTTGGAAGCTGACCATTTAAAAAGAAATTTTTAGAGGTAATGATGTGTAACCCAGGACTGTCAGATTCTGGTCCTCCAATTAAGAATCTACTTGCACAGGATGGTTGCTGGCACCGGGTCAGTACTGACTCAGTATTTGTCAAATGGAGAGCACTAAAAACTCTAGCTTGCTACAGTTTTCTGACACTAGTTAGTAAGCTTTTGGTGTTATTATGATGCTTGTAAATAGCTTGCAAAAAAGGTAAGATTTTTCTATATTTCTATGCCATACATTTTTGTCTTGTTTCACACCCACAAGATGCTGCAAAGGATCTCTAACTGACCACAACTTGCAGATTGAGGAGACTTTATTGAAGAGATGCTCTGCATGTCTTCCTTAAAGTGCAATGACTACAATTTTATATAGAGGTTGTGAATATATTATCAGTGCAAGGAAAATATGTGCAGGAAATTATGTGAAGTGAACTTTATGTTTTGTATGCAATGTGTAATTTGCAGCCTGAAACACAAAGGACTGATAGTGTATGCATAGTACACTTTTGACTTCAGCTTCAAGTTTTCTCACATTCTTATTCTTATTCTTATAATTATGTGATATGTAATTCACTTAAACATCTTTCTTTCATCATCTTCTTTGAGCAGGTTGGTATTCAACTCATCCATCTCTCTGGCACCCATCATTCACTCAGGAATTATGTAACTAAACTGCCACGTTGCCATCTGTTGTGCTTGAATGTATCAGTCTATTGCAGGCAACTGGTTATATTGAGCTATTGGGTTTCAATCTCCAACTGAACAAATATTCAAAAAGGTTCAGCAACAGGATGTCAGGCAGTGACACAGCTTATGTTGGAGGTCTAAAAACTAACCATAAGGTGTAAGGGTGTTCATGGGCTCAGTTTAAGCAAGAGTGGGGTGAATATTTGTACACCCAGACCATCATGTGCTTCTACTTTAAAAGGTAGATTTTCTGTAATGTTGTGTTAAAATTACTGCACATGTGTTGCATTTTGATGAATGACAAGCATAGCCAAACAGAGAATTCAAGACATACATAAAGCTGAACTGACACTGACAAAAGTGGCTTTCTCAACCACATGTCGTCAGTCAAAGTGGTGTTTTGCCTACCCTTGGTGGCTACACACTGCATTTTACTATACTGAATAATTCAATAAACAATATGTCAAAGGTACACCAATGATACTGCTCATTCTTCATGTAGATCTGTTAATTTTCTGCCACCTTGAAACATAACCAGCTTTCACACAGGATTTCATTATGTTATGTGAAAGCATTTGGGAACTATTATTCTACTATTCATGCTAAGCCCCGCCCACTTCTTCATGAGCCCATCAGCAACTTTTCCACCAACTTTTGTGTCTAG
Organism: Myripristis murdjan; assembly: GCF_902150065.1. Classification (NCBI taxonomy): domain Eukaryota; kingdom Metazoa; phylum Chordata; class Actinopteri; order Holocentriformes; family Holocentridae; genus Myripristis; species Myripristis murdjan. The sequence goes on from NC_043991.1 coordinate 17,891,600, forward strand.
TACATTTTGATGTTTAAATTAACTTTCAAATAACCAAATCCAGAAGGATACGAATTCAAGTTTATTGTATGGTAGAGAACTGAGATGACGTAGGAGGGATGGACTGAGGGTCGCGGGGCAGGGATGATGGATGAAGAGATGGAGGGATGAAGGGTTAGGGATGATGGGATGAGAGTTAAGGGAAAAAGTGTGAGGGATGAAGGGTTAGCGATGAAGGGATGAGGGTCAAGGGATTACGGGATGGGAGGGGGGGATCAGGGTTGAGGATGGATGGAGGATGGAGGGAAACAGGGGAGTCGAGACTCTGAGTGTGAAACCCGATAAGGTGTGCCTAAATACCTTTGTGCAGAAGTGGGATGTATTCGACATGTTGTCTCTGTTCCCAAATTTATAAAACATTATTTAAAAATGAGAAGAATCAATCAAAATAGACTACCCTCACCCACCTTGCTTTCCCTCTAATTTGAAAACCAGGTTTCTACATGGAGAAAACAAAACTAAATAAAAATTATCTGATCGTAGCAGATCAAGGAACATATAAAGAAGGAAGGGACAGTGCATCATTAATTGTTGCAGGGTGTGGAAAAATTTGGCACAGTTGTCATTGTTTGAATAAGCCCCCTCCCCACCCTCTGTTTATGCTTTATTTAACAGGTTGGCGCCTCAGCGGCCAGATGTTGGAATTATGAGTAATTTGTCTGTTGTTTACTAGCTCATATTTGATATATGGGATTGCAAACCTGGGTTTCATGCTAGGCTTTATGCAGCTGCTGGACAGACTCCTGAGGGGTTTTCTAGAAAGTGAGTGAATTGACAAAACTGAGTTTGTTAACCTAGAGTTAAGGGAACCCAGGGATTTTCATGTTCCTGAGATTAGATAAACTCTAAGTCTGTTACCATGGTAACTTATGCCCAAAGGTAACCTGCTCAGTAGTGGTTTATTTGAGGTTTTTGGTCAGAAAACCGGTCAGACCGCAACATTTTGCTTGGGAAACAGTTTTTCACCAAACACTTTTTTGGGCTGTCCTGTCCACATTGAAGTCCATATTATCTTTAAGAGTCACAGTAACCAGAGTCTTAGTTGTGAAAAGTCTGGCTTTCTTGCTTGGTGATGAAACAACTCTGGTTTCTCTCGTTGGCTAATTTCTTTCAGATCATTATATATTATTCATATTTTAATAGTCCACATATTATTCCTCACTCTGTTCCATTTCCTCTGCCCTTCAGTCTCTCTTTATGGAGAAAAAGGAGAGTTGAGATGGTGTCTGGTACATGGTCATCCACATAAGTTGGACTTAATCCTCTGTGCCATACTACGATTTATCACCCCTTCCCCTTCCCATCCCTCCATCCCCCACTGTTGGCCACCGCTCCCCCTCAGTTACACAAAATCAAAATGTCTAACCAGTCTGAACTATTTTTTTTACAAGTCTTGGAGGGATTTTTTGCTAGTTGGAAATACCGTTGCAAAATTCCCAGAATTTTCAAAGTCTGAAAATTTCCATGGGAATTTTTGGAAATTAACGGGAATAAATGGGAATAAATGGGAATTTATATTCACTGCATTCACCTGGTCATATACATGTATACATAATAAACATTTTGGTTTGTTATACGCAGATATGCATGCAAACATGTTACATTATAATGAATTTCCAGGGAATTTTCGGGAATTTTCATAACTGGCAATGAGTCTTTTACATCGCTGTGGAGGAATTTTGGCCCACTCCTCTTTAAAGAAATATTTTGATTCAGCCAAATTGGAGGGTTTTTGAACATGAAAGGGCTGTTTAAGGTTATGCCTCAGTATCTCAATTGGATTTAATTCTGAATTTTGACTAGGCCACTCCAAAACCTTAATTTTGTTTTTTTTTTTAAGCCATTCAGAGGTGGACTTGCTAGTGCGTTTTAACCCAAGTGTGCTTGAGTTTGAGGTCATGAACTGATGGCCAGACATTGTCCTTCAGGATTTTCTGGTAGAGAGCAGAATTCATGGTTCCATCAATTATGGCAAGTCGTCCAGGTCCTGAAGCAGCAAAGCAGCTCCAGACCATCACACCACCACCACCATGTTTGACTGTTGGTATGATGTTATTTTCATGAAATGCTGTGTTAGTTTTATGCCAGATGTAACAAGATGCACACCTTCCAAAAAGTTCAACCTTTGTCTCGTCAGTCCACAAAATATTTTCCCAAAAGTCTTGGGGATCATCAAGATGTTTTTTTGGCAAATGTGAGTTCAAGGTTCAAGTTTTCTCCATTTGTGGATAATGGCTCGCACTGTGGTTCACTGGAGTCAGAAAGCCTTAGAAGTGGCTTTGTAACCCTTTCCAGACTGATAGATGTCAATGACTTTGTTTCTCATCTGTTCTTGAATTTCTTAAGATCGCAGCATAATGTGTTGCTTTTTGAGATCTTTTATCCTACTTCACTTTGTCACACAGGTTCTATTTAAGTGATTTCTTGATTCAACAGGTCTGGCAATAATCAGTGGCTTGTGAAATTGAACTCAGCTTTCCAAAAAAATGTGGTCAATTACAGTTAAGTCATGATTTAACAAGGGGGGGCAATTACTTTTTCACATAGGGCCAGGTAGGTTTTGATAACCTTTTTCCCTTAATAAACGAAATCATCATTTAAAAACTGTATTTTATATTTACTCAGGTTATCTTTGTCTAATATCAGAATTTGTTTGATGATCTGAAACATTTAAGTGTGACAAATATGCAAAAAAAAAAAAAGAATTCAGGAACAGGGCAAATACTTTTTCACAGCACTGTATGTCCCCTCAGCAACTAAAAAAAAGTGGTGATATTGATGCTGACATTCATTTTATTGATTATTGTTTATTTTTGCCCATTTCACCTTAAGTTAACAACAACAAAAATGAAAATTTCCAAATTTCCCAAGCTTAAATTTCCATGGAAACTTTTTAAAAACCTCATTCAAATGGATAACAAGAAAAAAAAAAAAAAAAAAAAAAAAAACGGAAATTCCCAAAATTCCCGAGCCGAATATTCCCGGGAATTTTTGGAAAAATTGAAAAAAGAGTGAAAGCAAAAATCTTTCCAATATTCCAGAGTGAAAATTCCCACGGGTATCTTTGGAAACTTTCTGGGAAATTTACCAGAAACTTTCCATCACTTTGCAACACCAGTTGGAAAGAATGTGTAATATATAAAACCGTGGAAAGAACATTTGTGATAAATTGTTGAAACCTGACCTGGTGAGCATTTTTCATTAACTCTTTTGCAGCTAGTGCCGCGTTGCTTTTTTCTCACAATCCATATAGAATTGCATTCAAATTTTGAATTCAGGGGCGCCCCAGTAGTCGCCTGGTGGAGTGTGAGTGTGTTTGAATCCAGCTGCATGTCATCCCCTCTCTCTCCGCTGCCTTTCCTGTTTCTCCACTATCAAATAAAAAAGAAATGCCAAAAATATATATATATCTTTAAGAAAAATTCAAATTCAAGAGGCGGGAAATATGACACTCTAGTTTCCTTGTTGTTGCCATGATGAATCCTTTTATCTGCTCTCCACTGATGCTGGCTTTTTCAGTTCACCGTGAACGTGTCTCAGGTCGGTTCAACCAAATCAGAGTTGCTTGAACTGATTGTAACCAGCTGTTCTGGAACCACTGAGTTCAGGGTTAGGGTTAAAGTTTGTTTCTGGAATACCACTCTGATGTTTTGAGACCAACAAGTGTATTAAAATGTCAAACAAGGCCAACTAATGCACACATTGGACATTGGACACCAGACTGCCTTATAATAAGTGTGTTTTGTTACACAGTCTCTGTCCTGTAAGAACAGCAGAGGTATAGTGGTTTACTGCGGGATTTTCAATGCCAGACTTCAATATTAGTGGCACCAAAGTCTGGCAGCAGTGCAAATTTAGAGCGCTGTTGCTATGGCATATTGTCCTATCCTTCTTAATACTTTCCTTGTAGCGGATGAGGAAGTTATTCTGGTTTTGCTCACAAAATAAGTTCTTTGGATGCAGTCTTTAATTGGGATACTGGCCTTTTATTAAATATCGGATATAAGCTAGTCTTGCTTTCCACCGTCAATATTAGTTTCCTCCCTGCAAAATAGCAACATATAAACAGCTTGTAAAAATGATGAAATATTTTCTTTGTACATTTATTTTTCTATTTGTTTATTTTTTTCTATTTTTCTGTGAAGGATTTGTAATGTATTTGTAATATACACGTTATCTGTTCACTGTAGTGGACACCATACAGGATTTAAATTAAAGTGAAATTGATCAGTTGTTCTCATTTTGATTAGGACCCCTTGGAAGCCCCTCAAGGACCCGCTTTGAAAACCCTTTTTCTAGGTGTCATAATGCCCCATACAAATACATTTAAGTCTTTATGGGTCAATATCCGCAACATTAGAAGACAAGTCCCGTTGAACTGAGAATAGATTTGCTCTTGTTACTAAGCGTGGTTTGTAAACCTTTCCTACTGCAGCTTTCTCACTCTGTGGCTCGGCTGCAATTGGGAACAGATGGGCGACTGAAATGAGACTCAGTCTGATGCTGATGAGCATTGATTTTGCAAAGATGTACTGAAATAGATTCTTCAGCTCGCTGTGTCTTCTGTTAAGTATTGTACAAAAATCCAAGTCTTGTTGACAGTGGCTACCTCTGCGCACAATAAAATGATGTGGAGTGTCGAGAAAGCATCAGTGGACAAGAGGGTCAATAAGCATGGATTGAAAAGCTGAGCACACGAGTCATTGTGCCATGCTGCTTTTCAGAGCGTTTTGCTATGGTTTTGATTGCTGTAACTCCACTGAAAAAGGGCAGGCTCATACATACAGCTGCCGAGTTTCTCAATAAAATCCATGATTTTTCTTTGAAATACTTTGGACTAACTTTCAACATACTTTGTACTTTTTGCACTCCATTCCAGTTTTACAATATTCAAGTTTTTTTTTTTTTTTTAGCTGTGTAAATATATTTAAAGCTACACCACAGACCTTTTATTTATAACTAAGCATTTACCATGTTCTGTCTAACGGCAGACAAGTTCACACAATGATGATTAAGTCTATCATGCCCCCAATAAACCTCCATGCATTTTGCATTATGCCAGCATTGCAAAGCCAGTGTCTGTGGTGACTTTCCCACACTCGTGCAACTGTTGACCCTAAGGGTGTTTTCACACCTACATCATTTCTTCCGGACTTTAAGGGCTCTCTGTAAAGTTCAAATCTTTTTGACAGGTGTGAATGTGGCAAGTTAACGGTTCTGACTTACAGAATCAGTTGTAACACAGCACACTTTTGCTGAATATATGAAATATATGGTGGTAAATGCAAAAGGATAGCCTCTGAGGCTCATCGGGGACTTTCAGGTCAACATGCAAGTGAGTGGGTTAAATGAGAGGCATGAGAGTGATAATGTTGAAACTCTCACTGTGAGAGAGTTGCTGTCAGTAACCAAGGTACTGAAATCTCTCTACCTGGCTAGTGGACAGTTTCTTGGCAGCCTGGGTATTCTACAAAATGAACATTAAATAAAACTGATTTTTTTTTTTTTTTTTTTTTTTGTTTATCTCAAGGCTGACAGTATATGTAACAAATGCAATGCATTCTTAAGCTGTCATCTGACTCAAGAGAAGGAGATTGCACTTAAATAAAAAAGTCTTCAGTGATTGCACTTTATTCACAAAGAATCAGAGAGAAAGCACCTTGTCTGGCATTCCTCCTGCAGCCAATTAAAATGCCACGTAAGATATCTGGTGTGCGGTTCAGAATAAATTAGATCTGTAAGTGGCTGGAGGTGCGGAAAACAAATTAGCAGGAGCAAAGTGAACCTAAATTTGGCTCTAATGAACTCACACTATCTAACAGCAAATTTTGCATTTTGAGTCACCTATGAAAACATGTTGTGCAAAATGTTTCGCATATTTATAATGCACATACCTTTTTCATACAGTATGTTCATCCTCTTCTGGATTTGTCTTTACAGTTAATCACATTCTGGTAGCTCACTAGCAACAGATTGGTGGGCTCTCATTATCATAGGAATGTGGAGAAAGCTAACAAGGAGGTGAGGCTTGGAGGTTAAGCACACAGCTGGTGTGCTGTGAAAAATGAGGATTAAAAACTGCTTTTTTCTTCACAGTCAGGCTAAGATTTTTAAGGATTTTTCTGGGGGCATCTCTGCTTTATTAGACAGCCACAGTGGAGAGAGACAGGAAAGACAGGGCAGAGAGGGGGGATGACATGCAGCAAGGGTCTGGGCTGGGTTCGACCCCAGGCCACTGAAGCTTAGCCTCAGTGTTACGTGGTACGTGCTCTAACTGGTGAGCCACCGGGGCACGCCCCAGGCTTCGATTTTTATTCTAAACTGTCATTAATACTATGGTTTAAATCATAGCCCTTTTCTGTATGGTCGCCAAAGGGAAAGGTTTTTTAAAATTAACTGAGGGTGGTAGTGCCCTTTAACAGATTTTCATCCCTGGCCCTCGGAGTCTGGCAGAGTCCGCTGTTTCCTCTCCGAGGTCAACAGGAGAGACCCTGAGGACTGACAGATGATATTTATGTATTCACAAACTGCAACAATAAAGCACACCATGAAGGACTATTGTTAATAAAAATCTATGGACAATTGCAAGCATCCCACAGGACCTATCCATGGTACTGCTTGGTTTTATAGGTTGTTATACAAGGGCTATGTGACTTTTTTTCACAATATTCTTAATGCGAGAAAAACATGTCCACATACAAAATAAGCATTTCTCTCCCTAGAAAGGAACTACAGCAAAAAGGAAACAGCTTCCATTTTTATATAGTGCTGAACATGCTGTCAATTGTAAGAAGTGGGGCACCTAAAGAATAACACTCTAATGCACTAAAATGCAGTGTCTACAATACCACACAGTTTCAACGTGGGAAATGGCAGCTATTTGGCAGTTGAAGGCGGACAGACTGACAACATTTGCATGAATTCTGCTCCAGTTGCTGCCAATTATTTTGTGACAACCTGTTGTGGAAATTCAGTTCCAGCACTTTTGTATGTTCAGTACTTGTCGTTCCACTTGATGGTATCACAGAACAAAGAGGCTGCCCAAATGTTTACTTCACTGTAATCATCATGCTGAATACTTGTTTAATATAAATGTGGTCACTATTCTCATTTGGGGCATAATCATTTTGATCTTTATTTTTGCAGAGGTCAGTGTGTATTTTGTATTTTGAAGGCATCAGCAATGTTTAGAGTAGAAAAATAACATAAGTATGATTTTTGTTATGGCTTATGATAAATATGATTGTGCAAGGCTATTTTCTCATAACATAGGTGCATGGAGACTGGCCAGCTAGTCACACATTTGTATGAGCATCTTTATCCTTGGAGGTTGTGTGTTTTCCTGTCAGAGTGCAGAGTGGCTCACTGTGGTTCAGGGTTTTGTTCAATGATACAGCCACAAGCCTGGTACCTGAGAGCTTTCTTGACCCCACCGACCCCAGAACCTTCTGTTCACAGGTATGACTCCACCAGTTTTCCTGTGCTGACACACGGCCTTTTATTGAATATTGTGCATTGGCCAGTCATGTTGTTTACCACCAACATATGACAGAGGTTCGTCTTTTACCACAGCTCCATACAAATTCAGCTTTGCAGTTATTATTTGGTTTCTGTAAAATAATAATTTACAGAAACAAAACAATGAAATTCTGGGTCCATGAGAGAGGTCAAATGAAAAGACCTAAACTCAGGCTTTGATTACAAAGTAACTTAAAGCATGTGACCTGACAAAACTAGGTGATCAGGCCAGTTACACCAAGGGGATAACATAGCAACACTAACATACCACCTTAATTAAAAAGGAAACAAAACAGGACAGTTTGTCTATGAGTTGAAATAAACATCCTATTAATCAAAACCAAAAATATCCAAGTACCAAATAACAGTCTAATGAAATAATAAATAAAATATCCTGAAAATGGTCAGCTTTACACATGGCGAATACAGGCATAACATGTAAGCTGTTTATAGCTTCAGTACAAATATATTGGTATTCTGACCTGCCTTCAAAAAGCCATACTGGTGGAACCCTCAGGAGGGTCTTTGACTTGTCAAAATAAAGGACACACTGACATGGAGATTCAACATCTCTAGAATTTTATATTCCACTTGGAAATGCATTTTAAAACCCCCTGAGAGGACCAGTTGTTGAAGACCAGCATCCCAGCCTACTGGTGAACCTGTGAACACACGAAACACAACAGCATGGACCCCCAACACAAATCTGCAATTGTTTGATTGCTTTAAGCGCAGGGAAAGCTTTGGAACAGCTGTCATATGTCTCGCACAAATAAAGCACGAGGAGGAGAAAAAGTGCCTACTCCAAGAATTTGTTTAATATTATTATTTGAGTTCATTTTTTTTTTATTTTTTTTTATCATTTATCTCTGTATGTATATCCCTGTATCCCTGGTTGAATCTACTATGAGCAAACAGGAACTTGTGTCTGTTTATCAAGAACTTGCTTTTATCCCCCTTACTATTCATTATGAATGTCACCATGTTGATTTATGGTCACAAATGTCCCAGATCTACTTTGGAGGAACTCAGAGCACAGAGACAAGTCCCAATTTCAAACCAGGAATGCCAAGTTGAAATGCACTGAATTGTTTTTTTTTTTTTTTTTTTTTTTTTTCTTGTCACGCCAACTGAGCGAGCTAGAAAAAGCCTGTGGGCTGTAAGTCCCTCACCCAATAACTTATTGACCCCTGCAATGTTGAAACACATATGTACGAAATCCAGGTCAAGCTTGAGGCAACTGTATTTAGCTACGTGGACAGACAAGAGGCATGTTGTCATTTCATCTAGTTTATTGTTTGGTGCGTGTGTCTGTATGTCCAGATGTGTAGGGATGTACAGATTTACAGCTTAGTCAACAGCATTATTTATTGTCCCCAATTTGTGTAAAACCACGGTACCAAGAGGCAGTAGAAGATGGAATGGTTGCAATGGTTGCAGTGATGTTACTCCAGGGAATTATGTATTTTGAATTATTTTTCACAACAATGTAATGTGCACTCAGAGTAGCTCACTTTCCAAGTCACTGGCAGACTCGAAACAAGAAAATGCAGGTGAAGCAAAAAGAGCTGCAGGTAGAGTTTGTTCAAAAACAATTTTGATTTACTGTTTAGCCAATGGGGAAAAGTTATATGAAGGGAAGAGACGAAGGGACGTGTTGGCTTGTTTTCTGCTGGACGGATAAGGTAAACAAATCACTGTCTATCCCTGTTATTACATTTATTATGTTGGTTAGTACTTTCTGCAAGCTGATAGCAGAGATGCATCCATATGGAGCCAGGGAAGTCACTTTAGTATTCACATTTAAAAAAAAAAGCACTGAAACTGAAAAACAAGACATTGGAATTGAAAACAAAAATAAAACTCAATACAACATTGCACCATAAAAACAGCTCTGTATAATAAGATTATGACTTTGAAAAAAAGGTTCAGAAAAACTTGGCATAAAGTCTTGACATTAATAACTAAGTGGATACAATGGATTGCAAAGTTTTTGACCATGTGTGTGACTCGTAGCAGCAAATCCTTTATTGGCTGTATGAAATGACAGCTCCCCAGAATAATCCTGATTGAAGTGACTTGCTTTTGATTTCCATAGAGGGCTGTAAAAGTTTTCTTAAAACACACACACTCTCTCCTTTCCATCCAGCCACTATCAAATTTAGCCAAAACAATTACAGCCTCACTTCTTTTCTTTGACACCATGTTGTTCATCACACCGGTACATCTTGTTGTATTGCAGTTGAAAATGCCATGATTCTGGTGCCACTTTTGGGAGCTCTGTTGGAAAGGAGATGACACATGCAGTTGCATTCTGGTAACTTGGCATTTTGGATGAGGACAGGTGATAATTTGCACTGTACAGTATAATCTTAGAAGCTGTGTGGAATTGCCTACTGAGTTGTAGCCAGCTGGTTTGGTGTGTACAAAACCAAAGAAGTTTGTGCACTTTTGCAAGAGTCTGAAGCTGGCTGGCTAACATTGGCTAACACAAGCATAATTGTGCAACGCTTTGAAAATGTGCACCACTTCCCTTAAATTAAAGCCTACAGGTAGAACAACATATTGGCCCTGTTGCCTATAGGAATTTAATCAGCTGCAAGTTACAATAAAACCTTAATCTATCTTAGTACAGAGTGCCTTACTGAAATTAAAAGCCTATTTTTTCTTAAGATTTTTTTTTTTTTTTTTTTTTTTTTTAGCTTTATTAGACATGACAGAGTAGAGAGAGACAGGAGTCAAGAGACAAGAGTCCAGGCTGGAATCAGATCAAAGCTGCTGCAACAAGGACCTGCAGGTGTGCTACATGTTCTACAACGTGAGCCACCAGGGAAACCTCAAAATCAGACCTCTGAGGTGCAAGTGCATATATGTACTGGCTGAAGAATATATATATATATATATATATACAAAACAGACCAACATATTAAACATAGATGGGTTTGTTTGTGGCAAAAGTGTACCTGGATCTTTGGAAATGTTGCAATGGGGAATCCTATTTGTATTGATGCTCTTCTTTAATGCACCCTCAATCCATTTTGGTAAAAGCAACGCCACGGCAAGTCATGCAGTTGTCAAGCAAATCTGCACAGGCATGACGTTAACTGTTGTATATTTCAACCAAAGGATAACAGTTTTGGGAGAACTCGCTGACACCATTGTTGTGGGTCTCTGGGTCTCATTTGTGGAGCATTACCACCACCAACTCACGACGTAGGGTACATCTTTATATAGCTGAATGCTTGAGGGATTACAGAGGAAAAATATGTATTTCTAGTCTACTGACCGCTCAAAGTGCTGAATGGTGTTTGCCTCACATCCAGTCACACACACATGCACACACACTCACACTGATGGTAGAGACTACCGTGCAAGGTGCGAAGCTGCCATCAGGTGCGCTTAAAGGGTTCAGCGTTTTGCTCAAGGACACTTCAACACAACCTCTGGAGGAGCCAGAGATCGAACCAGGAACCCTCTGAATACCACACGACTACCCTACCTCCTGAGCCATGCATAAAGGATCAGCTGACATTCTACCCAGAATATAAAGATGATATGCAATACAATTCATTTTTTTCAGCACTTATGTTTTTCACTCCCAGATACTAAAACTATATCCTTAACAGCTGAGAGGGTGCAGTGAGGCAGCAATCTGAATGTACAGCCAGAAGGCAAAACACCATGAAGTATGTAAATGTAAATACTACACAGCATATGTATTTAGGGAAAACTAGCAATTTTATTCAGTTTAGAGATGCAACATTATGCACTAGTTAATAACCATGCTCTATAGGCTTAGGAAGGCAAACACTGTGAAGCACTTTGAGCGGTCACGTAGTGTTACTGGCATTAAGTTGGACTAGGTAATAGCACTGGAAGTGGCAGTGGTAGTTTTGGCTGCCAAGTAAACAAATGCTTCTACAGTACCTGCAAAATCTTTCTTCCACAAGATGTCCACGACCTCTCCAATTTAGCTCCTCACTATAATTACCAACACATTTTTCCTCTCTGGCTTTAGTCCTCTCTCATCCTGAAAAAGCTGTCATCACTCCAGTTTTAAAAAGACTTAGCTTGTTACAACTTGATTGTAACAAGCTTTTAGCACAGCTAATGGTGGGCGATACTTGAGAGTCACTTTGCTGATTCACATGGTTCCATCCAGTCCAGTAAAAAGATTTGAATGACTGACTATAAGCTGTTAAGTACCACCTCTGTATTGTTTATTTCACTGACTCAGCTGAGCTCAGTGGGCAAATGAGTGTTTGAACAGTATGACCACCACACTCCTGGTTTAGCATCATTTGTTTACACAAACATTCCTATCATAAGCTCTACAAATGGAACAATTATGCTTTCTCTTCATGCTTTTCCCTGTGTCTCATATTTTACGTAGATTATGCATGGCACATATACATGGCACATATACATGGCGTAGATAAGAGGAAATTAACGGTGTGTTATATGAATGGTAAATCTATTACAGCGGTGATTCAGTACTCAAATTTAATTAGAATGATATGTGAAATGCATTCATTAATATCCTGCGCAACGCCAACAGCTGATGGTGCAGGTCGGCTCTAAAGCAGCTGGTTAATGAATAAAAGCACAAACTGTCTACCTGCATGGTGAGAGCTACAGGGGAGCCAGGAAAAGCTCAGCTTCTGTTATTAAGACATGAACTCCCCTAAAAATGCGATGCAGGAAATTTTGGGGGGTCTCTAAAATATGTATCGACAACACGCAGGGTTTTTTCTCCCATATAAAATTTTTTTTGGCAGAGAGAGACAGGAAAGGCAGGGGAGAGAGGGGTTGACATGCAGCAAAAGACCTGAGGTCGAATTTGAACTCAGGACACTGAGATCAGGACTCAACCTTTAATACATGGTACGCACTCTTGTCTGGTGAACTAGGATACCCCAAACACATTCTTTCTAACCCTAGATGTGATAGAGTTACTATAGGAATGCTACAGAAATATTACAGGCCAGAATCTGAATGTGTGCATTGCCATTACTACAGGAGTACCACAGAAATATTACAGGTTGATTTATCTATCTAAGTGGAGATCCTGACCTTCTCAGTCCTGTTGAAATAATGAAATAATCTGACAGGAAATGTGTCTTCAGTAATTGACAGCACATTAAAATGAGGCTGGAGTCAACAAGAATGCTACCTTTTGTTAAATTTGTTAATTTGTTTGTTTTATTTTTATTTTTATTTATTTATTTATTTATTTTTTGCATGGAAGAGTAGCAGGGGGAAATAGAAGGGGAAAGTGATATCCGGTCACAAGTGGGCAGGCGAGACGCATGTGGAGCTGCATTCTATTGCCAGGTGTGAATGGACAGACTGAGAGCTGTTCAGATTGACAAAGATACATTTTAATACCAGGTGAGAACAGAGCTAAAGGAGCAGGTAAACATATGTGTTAACAATGATGCTAATTAAGCATTATTACGCGAGAGGGTGTGCTTGACTGTTATTATTATCACGACAGTGATGCGGCCAGGAACGAGGCGCTTGGAATCATTTTGTGGTCATTTATTCGTCCATGTTGGAACTCTTTAGGATTTGCAGTCTACCACTGTTTCTGACCTGAGGAAATGTCGATAATGGCCAAATTTTAATTTTTGGATGAGCTATTCATTCACAGTGTTGATTTATACTTTTTGAAATTCTGTGAAAACCCAAATATTAGATTTTAATATGTAGATGAAGGTGAGTTTTGTTGTTGTTGTTTTTATGTGAGTGGCACTATTGAGCGCTGTATTCACGCACATGCCAGTGAAAGTGCTAATACCATTTGCCAGCATCCAGCAGAAGTGTCACAGCATTTGGTGGCATCTGCCAGTGATAGCAGCATCTGCCTTGGCATCTGCCAGCATCGCTGAAAGATCTGGGCTCTGCTGTCAGTGCAGAGCCATGAAGAGACAAAAAAAATCCATCTGCCAGTTTCCCATCATACCAGTGGGAAGGGCAAAGGAGTCAAGGTTTTAAATACACCTGCGTTTAAGCAAAGGAACATCCCTGCTTCTTAGTGCACACATTGCAAAGGCCAAGTCTGCATATGAATGGCTCATAACATGCATTAATTCGGAACCAGGGACACTATTCTCTATGAGCATCCAATTACATTAAACTCAAGGTCCCCCGAGTGTTCACAGAGATGGGTAAAAGAGCATTTCGATATGCCGCTCCATTTGCATGGAATTCTTTGCAGACTGCCTTAAAATTGCCTGAACTGATACCATTGGACAGTTTTGTGAAAATCCTCAAGGATAAGGAATTTGATAGCATACGGGACTGCCACTGCTTTTAAACCATGATATCTGATCTGATTTTACCTGATTTCTACCTGTGTGTATGATTTTGTCTGAATGATTGTAACTGTGTAATTCAGCTGCCTCTTGGCCAGGTTGCTTTTGTAAAAGAGATTCTTTATCTCAACAAGTTTATCTGGTTAAATAAAGGTCTAATAAATAATAAATGCAGATCTAAAGCCACAGAGGACCCAAAGGGTTTTTTGTAAATTGAGCCCTGTAGAATGAATCTAATCACACAGTTGTTTTGCATTTAATGACATTTATGTTGGCCTTTCAGAGGCTCGGTGGACTTGAACTATGCCAGGAGAGCTCACACTACTAGAGCACCTCCAGAAGCCTTCAATCTGTGACTTCTGATGATCTTTTCTAAACATTCAACAGACTGCCTGCTTTCTTAAGATCACCATGCCCATAAAGAGCACTTTTCATTTAATCAGATTTATGGCTGACCACAGTATGTTTCTCTTTGAAGTTCTGAGCACACTGTGGTCGATGTTCGCTGCATTCAGCGGATTCAAAGCGTTTGCCTTTTTTTCCATGCATGTTGAATCAATGCATGTACATTACAGTGTACAGCTGTCATGCAAAACAACCCTTGTAGTGGCATATGCCCCTTTTCTACCCCCAAAAAGGTTTCAGGGCCATAGTTCTTTGAGTTTGCTCTTGGAAGAGGCTTCCTGGGCAGAGCAAATACCTTAAGCTCTTGTGTGCTTGTGCTTCCACTGCACCTTGGAAACAGCAAAATTCATGCAAACAAAGAGGAGGTGTCTAGTCATTCTGTGTGCAGCTACAACAGCAAAACAGCAAAAATGGAAAATTTATACATTCATTGTTATGAAAATGAAACCCTAGAAAAGCAAGAGCTGAGAAGAGGACCCCCTCTAAATTGGGATGGTTCATCTCAAGGGTTTTATCCTAATATATAAACTTATATTGAGAGGAAAGCTCTTTTCTGTGGAATCACTGAACAGCGTGGTGTGTAGTCTCAAATGTAGATGAGCAATATGTTTTTCTCCCAGTTCTCTCCTGATGAAACGGTTTTGTCAATAATTTGCATTTGTAAAATGGTGGAGGTGACACAAATGTATAATACTTTGACTTAACGCACTTGGAAAGTCCTGCTGCTTATCGAAGAGTAAGGGATTGGGAGTGCTGCACAGGGTCACAGATAAAGAGAAAATGATTGCAGTGAAAGGAAATGTGAAAAACAATCAGGTGTTCTTCCAGGATGAGGGCAAACAATACCAGACCATGAAAAATGGCAGTTTAATTGTTTCATGTATAAAATGCATCTGTAAAGAACAATCCAAAAATCAGAGGCCCCTGGTTATGACAAAAAGGAAAAATCCTTAAATCTGCTGCTTTTTCAGCTGGAGGTTAATCCTTTCTTCATCAGGTGGCTCCACTCTTTCTCATCAAACAGGCCACAACAAGTAAAGGTTAAAGCTCTTTCTGATACCACCACTGGGGGTGTGTCAGTCCTCCCATTTTATCCCTTTTTCTTCTATTTCTATTCTTTATACAAATTGTATCCGCCTCCAGTCAAACCAGTTAATTGATAAATTCTCTGATGACACTGTTATCTACTTGACAAAAGCTCTGGTATTGGCAGCTACAAAGCTCAGGTGGACAGATTAATTGACGAGTGTGATAACCACCTTTTGCACGTCAATGCAAGTAAATCGTAGGAAATTGTGTTCGACCTTAGGTCTGTTGGAAATCACAGCCCTTGTTTCCATACATGACGGGTTAGCGTTGACATCAGAGAGGTTATTTCCCTCAAATATTTGGGGATCCATATAGACAATGACCTCAGCTTGCACACACCTTATACAACTTTGTGCATGCTTCCACCAATGGCTCCATTTTCTTAGGTGACTCAGAATTTTTGGTGTCTGTAGAAATATCATGTTAATTTTTTACAGAGCCTCCACAGAGTCTATCTTACTGTACAGTATGACCAGCCAGTATGGCAATAAGATCCAGATTCAGATTGTTAGCCTGATGAAGACACCAGCAAAGATTATGGCAATGCCGGCATCCCTTATATCCTTCATGACATTTTTGAGAAGTCCATTACTCAGCAGGCTGATAAGATTTTATCTGGCCCCTCTCATGTGTTGCATTGAGAGTTTGAATTAATGACCTCTGGAAAGATGTATAGAGTCCCACTGGGTAGACACAACCGCTACAAAACAGTCTTTTGTTCCCTTATCAATCAAACTTATAATAGGTAGCTTGAGGAGAATGGGAAGGAAGGTCGAAGAACAGAAAAATAATGGCTAGATGGAATCTGTCTGCTGAATGTGAGGTTGAATCATGGACTGTGTCCAGGGCTCAGTGTGTACATGCATGGTACTTGAGTATACACATAGTGACATATGTACATTGTGAGTGGGAGTGCTTGTAATTGTTAACAGTGGGTATGTGTTCTGAGGGGAGCAGGGTCGATAATGTCAATCAGGTTGTAAACATGAATGTAAACAAAAGTGTTTTGTCGAGTCATGTCTGTCTTTTTTTTTTTTTTTTTTTTTTTTTTTTTTGGCATTTGTTTCCCTTTCTCCAAAGCAATTTTTCTCTCATGGAAGACAATAAAGTAACCCTGACTTGCAAAGAGAGACTGGTTCCTCTGCTGGAAACACTGGTAAGGTTCCTGGTTCCCTCAAAACATTTATTCATCTTTGGGTTGCCACTTGAAATCGTGTTGCTGGGCCAGAAATACCTCTTTCTTAGTCAGTGTGTCTTCAGGAATGCATCTTTTCTGTGAAGTATACATATTCTTAATATTTTTTAGATTTTTTGACTTTTGAAGAAAATCAACAGGAACACCTAGAATTCCTTTTCTCTACACGCTCCATTTCACTGCCCCTGACAAGCACAGTGGTAGTGAAACTCTGAGGATCTGATGGAGTAGCAAATGCCACTGTTTATGGGTAAGAAGACAATTATCACTCAAAATAGTTTATTGAAAGGAAAGGAATCAGCCAAATATTGACATCAATGTTTATTATACCCTTTTACCAGGAACAAGGTTATTACCAGTCCAGATAGTTTCCAAACAGCTGTGCAAGAAATTAAAAAAGAGAGTATAAAAATGAACAAAAACAAAAGTTAGTCAGAGGTATTCGAAATTTCAGCCATTATTTTCAGTGTTTTAAAAGCCTAAACATGTGGCGGAAAATTGACAAGCACATTAACTGGATTCCCCCTTGAGGACCACACTAGTGATTTTGAATGTTTGATCTGTTTACCACAGTTTCCCTACATTTTACATTGCAACAAACCATTTTGCAAACCAGGTGGGGGTACTAAAGATTTCACAACATATAATCAAAATCCCTTGATTTTCAAAATTGAATTTTTGGATGAAACACCCACCTTATAATGTTCTGCTGACAAAGTCATCAACATGCATAAACCACAGAACTGATAATTGGCTGCGTGAAGCAGATGTTTCCCTGTGGACTATTCTCCAGTGGAGAGACCATTTCACTCCGCCCAATTTCAAGTCATCAAGACAACAGTGTTGCTGCTGTTAGGAAAACTAATGTGGACAACTTTATTACAATAATGGAGTACTGGTGTGAAGAAAGTTTGAAGTCTGAAAGTTCATTTACACATCGTAGTGGAATGAATGGAAACCAGTGGCTGGATAAAAGGGAGGAGAAAATACAACTGCTCGCTTTAGGTTTATACATTTTGTAGATATTACACTAAATATGCAGAATCACTGCTTTGGTCCTTTTAAGATTAATACTCTCAGATGTTGCATCTGCTGTCTTCCTGTGCTCTTGGAAGTGTGCCATTCTTCCAAAAGATGAATTTTGCAGGCTCTCAGAATATGTCCAGGCATTGCTTTGAACACCGTGGACATGTAGGGCTTTGACATGAGCACCGGTTATGACTTGGCTTGTAAAACACCTAGTATTAGAATGTGATGTGTGTCTGGATAACTTTTCTGAATAATAAAAAAATGCATATCAGTGTGAGGTATAAGTGCTCACAGTGTGCAGTGTGATGGCAATGTGATTGGATCTCTGGCTCACATTCTTATTAGATCTCAAGCGCAGTCAGCCAGGTGAAAATGGCAATCCACAGAGTGTGATCGAAATGGTGACGGAAAATACCACCTACAGGGTGGAAAAGGTCATGACTCACTCTGAGGTTTGGCATCCACTCAGCTTCACTTAAAGACTCCACCATGACCTGCCACTTTCATCACTTTATCGCCTCTTTCCCTCAGCTATATTGTGATAGTCAATGTTCACAGCAGCTGCACAGTTTACTTACACTACAGCTGCAGCAGTGACCTCTCTTTTCTGTTTCGTTTGCCTCCTGCCATACAGACATATAAAAGTTGAGGTTTTGTGCCTCAAATCAAATGACTAATAAATATAGGCTGTACAGGCTCAAAGCCTCAGAGTGACAATGCTTCCTCTACACATACACGCCTGCTTTGCATGGTGCTTAGGAAAAATGAGATCTTAGCACGATGCAGACAGTGAGGATAAATATAAACCCAAGGTGTAAATGCAAGAGCCATGATCAGATTATTAATTATGCAGGAGCATATGTGGATACAGACTGCATCTTACTGCCAGATGGAAATGGGACAACTCAAAAAAAAAAATTATTTGTTATTAAATTTACAGGTTGCTGGTGAGTGAAATGTCAGTGAGACAGCTAGAGTACAACAGAATACAATATATTGAGAATATCATTAAGCATCTGAAACCATTTGGGTCTGACAAAATGAGAACCTCCTAGATCTCTATATTCTGCTCCTTGATGCCAGGCGTTGGCCTATTGCTGCCATGAAGCTGTACCTTTAACATAATAAAGTAAGATCTCTGTTTTTCCAAATGTCACGTCATATGTTTCTATGAAAGGCTGTTTCTACAAAAGACAGCATTACAGGAGGAGCAGATTTTATTTAGAATAGCTCACCCACAGAAACAAGAACTAAAGTTTGCAACTCAATTTAAAGCAAACCCAACATGTAGCCGACAGTGAATGGATTCAGTCCAGCTGTCTAAGGCCTAAGATGTATCTCCCTTATCCAAACGTCCCTCCTCTGTTTGTATGGAATCGGAAGGAAGAAAAGAGAGAAAGAAAGAAAGAAAGAAAGAAAGAAAGAAAGAAAGAAAGAAAGAAAGAAAGAAAGTTTCTTGTTTGTTGATTTCAGTCAGGGAAAATACCTCACAGACAAATACTACAAACAAAAGTCTGAAGTCTTGAAATATGTGGACATGAAACATCAGATTCTTATCCATCTTAACACATCTCTCCTGCTCAAGAAGCTTGCAGCTCTTTTGTCTTTTCTACATTTTCTGTTAAAACTTTTCCCCAGGTTATTACATCGATTACTAAGGTTACTAAGTTGTTGCGGTTTCTTTAAGTGCTTTTGCTCTTGGCAGATGCTATTTTTTCCCTCCTCACTACATTCTGATATGTGACATGTTTGACATAGCTGTCAGGAATATACTGTATCTTTTATTCTTCCTCATCTGCTTCAAAGAAAGTCACATTTCACTCTTGGTTTGCTGTGTAGAAAAAAGGTGATCATTTTTCCTATGAAAAGCTTATAACATTACCATTACATTCCCTGAAATTATAGAAAAAAAGGGTGTACCATTACAGTTTAACTGAATTTAAGAAACACCCACACACTGTTCCAGAAATCAGACTGAACATTGTGTCCCGGTAACAATAAAGATTAATATTCAACTCCAGAAATACAATCTCTCTAAGGAGGAAATTGTTTTCGGTGATTCTTTTGAATCTCTAACTATTACTGGAAACGATCAGTTCAACACATTAAAATATCAAACCCAAGAATATCAGTTGTGGATTCTGATGATGGCATCACACTGAGAGAAAACAGGGGGCAACTCTATATTCACTGTAATTGTTTTAGTCTCAGAGGTGATGGATCTTCAAATACATGACATCTACATTGCACCCTAACTCAAATTAAAGGATAGGAATATGTTATTTCTCTCTGATACACACACACACACACACACACACATGCACACACCTTCTTAATGTGTCATCACAGTTATTTCAGCAAACATCAAACAAGAAAACCAACAGGCACTCTAAAGTCAAGATTTGATACCCAAACAAGATTAATAGTGAAACAAACCTCCTAATGCTTCCACCTTCCATACTTCTCTGTTAACGCAGTTTTAGAGAATTGTGCCATGCCAAGCCACATCGTAGTATGTTCATGGACATAGATTTTTTTGCATAACCCGCGTAAAGGTTCGAGATATAGTCCCTGGAATAAACGTTTTGCCTCGCTTCTGGAGCGGGGATCTTGGCGAGTAAAGAAGAAAATAAGCATACCATAAGCTGGAATCAGCAAACAGAAAAGAGAGCAATGGCCTGCATTACAAGATTTTCTCGGTGTTTGAAGGAGCTTGTGATTCAGCGTTCTGTAGTGCTGAGGGGGAAAAAATAAATAAAAAAAGATGAAGCACCACTAGAAAAAAGTAAACAACAGCATGAGCGGAGCAAACAGGAAAATGAGCAAATGGTTCAGCGCTCTGCACGCTGTTCTTGGCCGGCGACCAGCAAACTGTGGCAGAGTCAGCATGCTATATTCAGCCACAGCATTGTGAGAAACCATGGAGGACAGCAGTGACTTCTACTACCCATCTGGCCCTGCCAAGGTGAAATAAGAACAAAAAAAGTACGCTTTTATTTTGTTTGTTTTGTTTCTGTTGCATTCAGCCTAGCAGCAGTGGTGGACAAAGTGCATAAATCCATTACTTGACTCAAGGATAGATACAAATATTAAATATAAATAGTTAGTCAAATATTACTCCACTACACGGGAAAGTTGAAGAGTCATATTTTCACTTGAGTTAAAGCACTGGAGTAGTTGCTTTTAAAAATACTTAACTATTCAAAAGTAAATTTTCTTTTTAATATCAACACATTGCCTTATTGTTTTCAGGATGCATTTACAGACCCCCAGTCGCTCTCTAAAACCACCTTGTGAATGCACTGACTGGCTTGTAGAACAACTGTTATACACACTGAGATGGAAATAACTAATTACTAACAGCTAATTAATTTGCTCAAGTTACTGTAATAGAGAAGGTTTTCTGTGTACTTGTACTTTTGTAAGTATTTTAAGTCGATAATTTTACTTTTACTTAAGTTCATCTTTGCCTGAGTACTTCACTACATTTGAAATCACATCCATTACAGAGAAGAAATGATCAGTGACAGATTGTGGCACCTTTCACAACAAAAGCTCAGTCAGCAAAGATGAGAAGAGGAATCTGGTTCTACTTTGTTGGTTCAATTTTTTGTCATTTCCAAAATTCCAATAGAAGGTGCAGAATGAAAAAACTGCAGATGGTCAATGGAAGTGAGGACCATTTAGACTAAACTGGCATAAATGTGGAATAAGTGTGGAAAAAGGGGAATAATATCAGTGAGCTGACCTGACAATGAGAACCATGGAGACTCAACCATCATATTTTGTGCTTAATCCACATTTGTCAGTTGAGTCTACAGGGTCCTCACTTCAATCAACCCTCAGCAGTTTTGCGTAATGCCCCTTTAAAGGAATCCTGTTTGTACTTTGTTCTCTCCTCCTTTGCATTAAAACATATAAAAGAAGTACTCCCAGAACATTTGAGATGAGCTACTTTTTGCTTTTACCCCAGTAGATTTTTACAGCAATACTTCTGCTTCTACTGATGTAAAAAATCAGCAAAGTAACAGTACTTGTACTAGAGGAGCAATTTATTTGTACTCCTTCCACCTCTGGCTACACAAATGTTCTTACTACCGCCGGCTAGTAGTTTGTGCTTCGCCAGCAAAATGGAATGGATGCGTTTTACTTTGAAAGTGGATGTCTTGCTTGTGCTTGTTTCACTGAGCGGCCATATTTGCGCTTTTACATCAAACCCAGTTGAGAGTGGGTGCTGTGATTGTTTTTTTTTTTTTTTTTTTTCCTCTGAGGAACACAGTGTGTGGCCAGTCACATTTTAGAAATCATTTTTTTGCATTTGCATAATTTGAAAGTCACAGTGGAGAGACATAGGAAAGGCAGGGGAGAGAGAGAGAGAGAGAGAGGGGATGACATGCAACAAGAGGCCTGAGGTTGGACCCTACAACCAGGACCCAGGCCTAAAAAATGGCACACACTCCTGCCAGGTGAGCCACCGGGGTGCCCGCCAATCGCATTTTAGAAAAGCAAAAGACATTCAAAAGCATTCAACAGAACAATCTTCATAGAAGTGGAGTGTCAAAAGAAAAACATTTGTCTTTGAAATGTAGCTGAGCAAAACTCATAAGTCCGCCCCCAAAGAATACTCAAGTTAAATCCAGATACTTGAAAAATATACTTAAGTAAATGTGGTTTGTCCACCGCTGCCCACTAACAGTGGCTTGCTAGCATGACTTGACTTGCAAATTTAAAACAAAGTAGAATGTAGCCCTGTAATTCACATTTTATGTGAATGGGATAGCGGTCAGTTATTCTGTCCATGTTCACTACAGCCGATCATTCACGTTTCCTCGCGTCCAGCAGCCTCAGTGACTACTTTGTGAGCACCAGTGTCCCTGTTCTATTTTTTTGTTTTGTTTTGTTTTGTTTTGTTTTTTCCACCTCATGGCACCCATAAACACTTCAAAGTTAACATAAGCAGTTATTGTCAGTTTCACATGGCCATGCAAAAATCAGGAAATATGTTGTTTTGGAATGTTGGAGTTATGGTAATCCAGTAACTTAAAAATGGGCATTTTATTAATTACAATTATTCTTGAGTACTATCTCCATCATCCACCAGAGTTCCTGAAAGTCAATAACTGTAATAAAACAGTTTTAGGAGCAACATTTTCTACGGTAATACATTCCAGCAGGACTGACAGGCTGTTCCCCCTAACGCAGGCATACACAACATGCGACCTGGTGACCAATAAAATACAGTTCACAACATGACACATGACATTACTAATTAATTTACATCATCAATGCATTCTTCTATATCTCTACAGCGCCCTCCTGCACTGAAAGAGCCCTCTGACTGCAGGTGATGCTCATCCAGTTCCAGTTGTGTTTTGCTCCGGTTGTAAGTGTGTTTTGCTCTATTTTATTCATTTATTCTATTTTATATTTATTTATTCCCCTGTTTTTATACATGGCAGTTAGAGAGGGCTGTAACGTAAGAATTTCATCATGCAGTGCAGATTTCCTCTCTGAGCATGCAGCAAAGCCATTGCTTCCTTTGAATCCTTTTGATTGGTCAAGTGAAGTTAACAGTCTGTTGCCGCTGATTCAAATTGGGTGTGAGTCCATTCAAATTGGATCCATTTGGATGTTCCTAGTGTGTCGCTTATTATTTAGTGGCGAACCACTTGAATCCTCACCAGCTGAACAGGTCACTAGTGGAAGCTGAGGTAAACGGTTTATCTTTAAGAAGCTTCATCTATGCAACTGTCATTTGCACAAATTCATTTTGAAAGCATAGACGAGAGCTGTTGACTTTCATTAAGTTTTTCATACCACGGGTGGTATTTGCAGCAGTGGCCTGGACCGGACAGTCAGACTAGGCATAATTCATTCAATAATTGGCTTGAGAAATATGGATTCAATCAATGGATTGAATTGGGCGGTTTTTGAATAGCCAGTGTTCATTCATCCATCAATCTTGTATGCATTTCATTGTCATATAGTACTTTTGGAGAAATCATTTTATAAAATTGAAATTATCATAGTTTAACCTCATATTATCTCTGGAGTCAATTTGACAACATTTAGCGTCTCTAAGTACTTGATTATTTGATTGTTTATTTATTTATTTATTTGCTTCATAGTTCATGACTTTTCCTAATTCAATGCTGATAAGTGAGTAAACATAAAATTAACATCATGATATATTTGTAATGTCCTGTTCACATTTTGTACCCATCAGTGTTTCTTTGGGGTCTATTTGACCCCAGGCTTGTGTTTTTTTTTTTTTTTTTGTATAAAACATAAAAGAAATATTAACATTTTACACAAACTTGCTTTAGTGGTTTGGATGACACTGACCATTTATAATTGTCAAAAAACTTCCCTCTGGTTTAGGACGCCTGTGGGAACCATGTTTTTCATGGTTCCCACAGGAAGTTTGATGTGTAAAGGGGTGTAGAGCTTGCTGTAGTAGTTGATGTTGGGAAGTCCATGACTGACTCCATTGCTTGCTAAAGCTCCATATTTGATGTTTAATAATTTTTTACTAAAATCTGAGGTTGTGCTCTGATTTGATCATTCCACTCTTTTGTGTGAAAGTAACTTTTTTAATTTCTGGCAAAGCTGCTCATTTGAGTGTAAGAGAAAACAACAGACCAGCCTCTCTTTGTGTAGAAAGGCCTTCAGATTCTCTCAGTTTCATGATTATTTCTGCACTCACTGATGGCAATGAAACCATTTCAATGAAAAATTACACATTTTAGTTTAGCACCTCTTGAAATGATGTGGACAATGCCATAACTTAAACAACAGGATGGCATGTTAAAGGGAAAGGCACAAAAAATATCAACAAGCTGCGGAGAATGTGTTATAGCCATAGAATGTAAGTATATACATTGGACAACTCCTTGTGTATTATTGTAATTTCCTTTCATACACATAACATAGCTTTGTTATTAATGTAGATGAACATTGTTTCACATGGGTTAAACAACACTCTTGATTATGCATCAGCAATGGTCTCTTTTCAAGATAACCAAAACACTGACTTCCATTTTTTTTTTTTATTATTATTTATTTATTGATAAAATATTGCATTAAAATACTCAATTTGACCCTCTGCACATTCTGCAGTTAAAGTGGGAAGCACACACCTGGCGTTGTACTATATTTCCTTCCTTTTTCTAAAAATGAAATAATTTTCTTCTGCTGCTCCTTGCCTGAGTAACATTTCCCTTGTCAAAAAGGAGTATGCAGTTACTGTTAAAGGTAGAATTCCCAGTGGTTCAGGTTCAGGTTCAGGTTGCTTTATTTGTGCCTGTGGGTAGATTTGGTCTGCAGGAGACAAGGCTTCTATCTCGGCACACAACATAGACAGCAGACAAACGTAAAAGAATTCAAGGCTGCGATAGTCAGGACTGAAAAAGCGACGGGGAAAATACAATTGGAAAAATATTCCCAGACCCTGGAACAGGGGCAAAAGGAGCTGCTGCACAAGAGAGGAGGTTTTGATTATTCTTGGCCATCTTGTTCAGGTCCTGGCTGCATAATGCGGCCCAGCAGCCCCACAGTCAACTAGTGTCCTTTTGTTTTGTTTTGTTTTGTTTTGTTTTGTTTTGTTTTGTTTTGTTTTGTTTTGTTTTGTTTTGTTTTGTTTTGTTTTGTTTTGTTTTACCAGTGATCAAGTGAAAAGGCACTCTAGGTTACACAGTTTGTTTTTTTATTGGCAACAGTTTTTAACTGTTATGTTTTTGCAGTTTCAATGATATTTTAAAAAAAAAAAAAAAAAAAAGATGTGTATGTTTTTCATTTTAGAGGCTACACAATAGAAGCGACAACAGCAGTCGGCTCAATATGTAGCTGATCATGCCACATAGTACCCAGTTTTGATGCAGAACAAACACTGTCTTCATCATTTTTCTATATTATTTTGAACAAATGATAAACACAATTATTCTTCAACATAAATATAACCTGAGTGTTTTTCATCAAAGGAAATACACAATAGAACAGCAGGCAAGCACAGCATACATTTGTTGACATTTATTAAAGAAAAATATAATTGTGCCTTGTTGTCAGATCAAAGTATGGTATGTGGAAAAAAGGCAAAACCAACAAAAAACTATGACAATAAAGGACATACACAGTGTTATGCAGAGCATTAGAGCATCATACACTCCTGCTCCTTCAGTTTGAGCCCTACAGAGCGCTCCTGTGCTGCAAGGGCACTCGGTCCCACCACAGTTTGTCCTGCTGACTGGGAGTTTGACATAGAGCATGGAAAATGGAGCAGGTTAGCACCGTAGATATCAGCCCCACATTACAGCCCTGTACTGTAATATGCATCACCATCTGCCCTACAGCCTGTCAAAAACCCTTGCTCCGTTGCTGTGGTAGTTATGCATCTGATTTACTGGTGTCAGACGGGCTGCAGAAGCCAACTTTGTATAGAATACACACCATCCCCAAACATGGTAATCCTACAGGGAGGCTGAAAATGTTCATAGGGCAGACTGGCACAAGATTTCTTTACCATCTGGGTCCCACAGCTCAGAAAATCACAGACCTCAGTCTGGTATTTTGCGTTCATCCTGGCATCCCTGCATTCAACAGGAATCCATTTGCCTCCACAACTGTTTGCAGGAACATGGAATACCAGCTCTTGTAGTGGAAATATTCTGGGTGGTACTGCTCAGAGAGGGGGGTATGTGTGATCCATCAATGGCATCAACACATTGTGGTATCCCTCATCTCCTCTCAAAGTATGCAGCTGTTTCTGTAGATGTGGAAATGAAAGCATTCTGGCATCAGTGCTTTTGAGCAGCCATGCTGACCTGTGCTCTGCCACACGAAGGGCGCTTTTTGGTTTTGATCATCATTCTGAAAAGGCCTCAGCAGTTCAGGGTGTCCTTCATTTTTCTCTTGGAGGCCTTCCTGTCTATGCGTATTGCAGCGTGTCAACTGTTTGCAAAGCAATAAAAATAATCCAAAGCAGGTCAGTCACATCAGCACACAAGCCCATTCCTGCCACATGAATAAAAAATAGTTAAATTGTGAGATTTCTGAACTTAACTTAAACCTGTGCTGAAACTAACCTGAGCTTTATGGCGACTTTTCTATCCTAATTAATGAAATCAATACCAAATCACTGGGAGTAGCCGCCTCTTTGATGTCAAATTCTGGCCCAAAATGGAGCCTTTGTTATATAGCTGCACCATTACATCAAATGGCCACTATCTAGATGTTTTGTGCATCATTTTATGTACATTTTACCCTTATTCAGCAGGATATGCTTGATCATTTTGGTAGCCTCAGCACATCCACTAGAATTTCAAATAAAGGTCTGTGGATTTGAACAAAGCTTGGCCATGTAGCAGCAACACACCAACCGAAAGGGGCTGAAGAGGTTTAGGAAATCATATCTCTTTTCATTCTTCCAGATGATCTCCACCAGTCACATAACAATCCTCACTGAGAAAGAGTAATTAATCCTAAATATTATCCGCTTCTCTATGTTTTTAATGCCATGATCCTCTCCTGTCTGTCATCAAATTGTATCCTCTCCCAGTGTGTGTGTGTGTCTGTCCAGTCAGGAGATATGCCCAGATGCATCTTAGTATCTGTCCTTCTCTTCCTCCTGTAATTACCTGGATACAGCAGGAGCACAGTTAGTCTCTGCCAGGCAGGGGCAGACAGACTGATAGTGGTAGTCTGTTTACCTGTGGTGTACAGTGACAAAGGAGAACAAAGTCATTTCTGTACTGAAGTATCTTTTAAAGGAAATTGTCCTTTACTAAAGTGCAGTTTGTCTCTGTTTACTTTCACTTTTACGTCACCAAATTTTGCACATAAAATGCTTACTTTTGCATGAATTTTATCACTACCTTTTGTCCTTCTTACAAAATATCAGGGCTGAGCCAGGAGATGTGCTATGGATATGGTGTGTATTTTCCAGCAATGACTGTCTGACGAGTATGGACACAGTATCTGTGATTGGAAGGGAGCGGCTGATGATAATTACTGTGCTAGGCAGGTTAGAGTGTTTGTGACTGCAGGCACTGAGATTCATGAGGTACAGGAAATAGTCAGCTGTGGGTTGTTCTGTTTGTCTCTTGCTGATGCTAATCATTCATGACCACAAGCTTATGGCTAACTGTGGTGAGGGGAAACTCATTCAACTTCAACACAGACCAGCAGTCAATTATAAATGGAAAGTCACAGCACAATCAAATACATCTTGAGATTGTCCATCAAAAAAAGAAAAGCTTGAAAATTTTGTATGCTGCATTCAGGGGAAGTCAGCCCTTGGAATACTGTCCTGTGAATTTGCATGTAAATTTCACAAGCAAAATTAACAAATATAGCAAGCAGTCAAAAATCTTTTAGTGGTGAGTGTCTTCTTTCTTATTCCAAATAACTGAAGAAAAAAGGCATTATTAGGCACAATTTACTTGTACTTTTGCATGCTTAACTACACTTAATACCAGATATTTTAGGACTTTGACTTAAATAGTGTTGTGAGTGTTGTCACTATCACTTTGACTTGAGTAGTTTTCAAATGAGGTGCCTTTATTTCCACTCAAGTATAAATTTGGATTAGATGATATACTGTCTGTCTCTCTCGGTATCTCTCTCTTTCTTTCTTTCTCTCTCTCTCTCCTCTCATTCAGTTTGCCCTCTTGCATACTCACACACACACACCTACACAAACAGAATGTCATCACCGTTACAGAAAATGCCACGGCCAATCAATGGCAGCCACCTTTGGCCTTTCAGCGGCAGGCCTTAAACATTTCCCACTCACAAACAGATAACGCCTTGCTTGCTTCCACACCAATGACTCAAGCTCATTTTAGCACAGCCTCACTGGAGCTGCAGTACCAAAAAAAAAGTTACTCATGGTTTGCATGTGCTGCAACACAAACTCAACCCTCTCCACAGCCTCAGGACATATGATAACAATGGAGGCTCTGTTAGGGAGCGTGAAGCCGCGGAGACAATATGAGAGGGGTCATCTTTGATAAGGTCAAAGCTGTTAAAATTAAAAGCATCTCAGGAGACGAGGAGTGGTAATGCGTGAGGTTACGTCTGAAAGATGATGGGAGGCGCTGAGAAATTACTTCAGCAGTGTTATGATCTCTGGCCAGAGTGTATTGACTCAGCCTGACAGCTCTATAAATGTAAAGCCAGCATCGGCTATCCCACCACACTGACATTACAGGAGGCTGACAGCTCCATTGGTGATTGAATCAACCAAGCCTAAGTCTGTCAGGATATCCATGCACTCCTCACATGTATGTGTGTGTGTGTGTGTGTGAGAGAGAGAGAGAGAGAGAGAGAGGGATAGAAACAAATTCACAGAACAACATTCACAAGTATTGATCAGACTTTCACAGTCTGATGAATATTACACTGCTGTTGCACTACCAGGCACCTATTCACTTCTACTCTGTCCTGCATCAGTTTATTTTCATGCCCCCACAAGCCCCAGTGAGAGTGCTAAAAAAAGAAAGCAGTGGTAATTTCCATCTTGTCCAGAGAGAAACTGTCTCAGGAGAGCAGTTAAAGCCAGACCCCTCATCTTTCCATCCTTCAGTGTCCAATTTGGTTGCCCATTCAGCCACAGTCTGATGCAGGGCATGTGAACTAGGGATGCATATTTTTGGATTTTTTGCTGGTATCTGGTATCCAACTCTTTTGTCCGATTGCTGATGTCTATACTGATATATTCACTTTTTTTCACCTAACTGTAGAGAACATCAAGTCTTGACTGTAGTAGAACATATTATTATGCCTTCTGTTATTGTGATGGCTCACTGGAACATGCAGACATAAAACAAAAGTTTTTCAAGATGTACACACTCACGGAACAAAAACTATTTCAGCTTAGGTTATGTAAAACTTGCCATATTTTTTAAATAACATTTTCTCTCAGTCAAAACCAGCCACAACCAGGACAAATTTGATCCATTTGACATATAGGCATGTCACATCAGAAGAAATTTTCATTTCATATATTTAATTTTAAAGTAAATAACTGATGACGTGGTAAGACTGTTGTGCATCCTGAAGATCAACTGTTGGCTGTTGGCCTGATCTTGGTGTAATGCGAAGGGAAACATCTGCTCTGCACTGGAGAAGTGTGAGGAATTAAATATGAATGAAGTGAGCGCGCTAAGACAAGATTGCGATGCACATAATGCTTGCCACTTTTTTCATGCGCCTTTTCTTCTTTTCTTCATCATTCGTTGTTAGTATGTCTTGTAATGAGAGCTGCCGCTTCTGGAAACAAGCCACTGAGATTAAGGTGCTTTTATTATAAGGCGATCACGGAGGGATATGACTTTGTAGTGATTGCAGGAGGATGGAAGATTCAAGTCTTCTTCTCTCTCTCTCTTTCTGTCCCTAAGTACAATAATTTGGTCATTGATTGGTGGAAGGCAGCTCTGTCTGCTTCCAACTATACTCTTACACTCACACACACGCAGAAAACAAAGTGGTACTGAAGCTCAGGCTGTGAAAGCCCATTTCAGCCCGAGTTAGAGACAATAATGATGGGCAATAATCTAAGCCAACTCCCATAAGACATAGGCTGTGAGCGAGGGATAGAAACCATTACCCACTGAATTATATGGGCAGTCATGCATTCAAACCGGAGACACTATATATAGACACTTTTCGAGGACAACTATTAGACAGAAAGCTATAGCTGCTGTGAGGTTCATGACTGTCAAACAAATGGAAAAGACATGACTATTACTATAAACTTTTACCCATCATACAAACATTTAGTGTGTAAAACCTTAATTGGAAGAACAAAATCTTAATAATCAAATTCCCAAAACACACATGGCATAGAGCATAATAGCTTCGTGAGAAGTTTTGCATCTGAGCCCAGCACAGCAAGAATGTCCAATCTGATGACCCTTCCTACTAAATTTAGTAGAAATTAGTTTTCTCAGAAACTATATGGAAACACTTGTTGTTATTCATTTCACTTCAGCTGCCAGCCTGGAGTGCATCTGCTTGACAATTTGTTGAGGTGTCAAAATAACTCTTTGGTCAACCTGCCACGGAGTCTGATGTACACCCAAGTTTTTTTTTTTTTTTTTTTTTTTTTTTTTTTTACCAGAAACTTGATTTATTGATTTATTTTTGATAAATAGTCTACATTTACATTTATATTTTCAGTAGGCATATTTTGCCTACTGGGCAACTCATGGTCCTTAAGTATTCTATATCATTTTAATAATTGTTTTTCCTGTAAGTTTTTGTTAATATTTTTTTTTTTTTTTTTTTTTTTGCTCATTTGCTCATCATCTTTCCCCCCATGATTTTGACAGAACTCAAGTGACTTTGCTCAGGTTTCAGAGGGTAAACTGCTTCCAATTTGAAGGATTTTATCTCCAAACAAATTTAGCATGAGATAATATTGGCATGAGGCACTGTACACATAATCTATCTTATCAGTGGAATGTCAGTCCCTATAGGGCTCATCTTGAGTGACGCGAAATGTCAATGAAATGATTTTCCAGGTGGGCCGACAGTGGTAATAAATGGGTCAGAGGAGGTTAGTTTCATGCAGCAGTTACCTGTTCCTCCTTACTGAAATGGCATCCATACTACACACAGAAAATGAAGAAAAATGAAACATTACTGCACTCTAAGTGGCTCCCTGGTTACCATATGAGTCGGCATAGCAACTGATAAAGTACAGCAAGCTATGTATTACAGAAATTAACGTTGTGGTTAGAAGACATGTTTGACCAGTCCACACTGTTGGATTAAAGACCCTTTACATACTGTCTCTTCTAAATTTAATAGTGTGGTCCTAAATTTGGCCACATGGCATTTGGTTCCCTGACCTATTTGTTCCCGCTGGCCTTCTGGTATTTTCTATAAATAAATTCAATTAATCATGCACACTTGCCACAACGACTGATCTATTGGAAGCCACCGAATTAGCACTGGCTGACTGGCTGGGTAGGAAAGTGTTTCTTTGGAATTTTCCTCTCACACATAAATGCATTTTTATTTTGAAGCCGTTCATGTGGTGAGTTTGCTATAATCTGTTTTGCATCATTGCCTGGTTCACATTTACTGTATTGAGATCTTGTGTTATATTACACCAAATACACTAGTTGCACACTCATCTCAAGATTGGTGTCAGCTGTTGCCTTGACAACCACAAAGTTTTTTTTCTTTTTCTTTTCTTTTCTTTTCTTTTTCTTTTTCTTTTTTTTTTTTACAGATTATTGCAGAATCATCAAATCTAGCCTTTTGGCCTCGAGTTTGGCAAATCTGAGCTGCCGTGTAGTGCAGCATTTCCAGTGTTGCTAAAAATGTTGCAATTCATTGTTTCATCTGCAAGATTCTTCCCTCGTCACAGCCCAGTCAAGAATTCATCATTCATGCTCACTCAAACAAATTTGTGTCCTATTACATATTGTCAGTTATGCCTTACCCTTTTTTAAGAAAAGTTGTCAGAATTGAAGGAAAGAAGAAAGTGAGAAGAGAGAGAATAATAGAAGCGAAAGGAGACGATGAAGATGATGAGAAGATGTTGCTCTCAGTGAGCTCAATCTCACCTTGAAATCCTCCACTGCACTGCACACACATGCACACACACACACACACACACACACACACACACAGACACACACACACACACACACACTTGCATGCACGCACAAATTCAAAGGTACTGTTGCCCAGTTAGTTGTGCAGAAGCAGCCCCACTGATTGTATGATCAAAGATGGGATCTGACAGGAGGAAACAGTTGTCATGGAGACACAGTCCATGTCGTGCAGTAATTACAGACAGAGGCACAACATCAACAGAAGTGCTAATCAGTGACAGTGTGTGTGTGTGTGTGTGTGTGTCAGTGTGTATGTACATAGTCTGCATACATGTGCACTTCCATGTTCCTCTTTCAGGTCCAAAGGTACTCACGGGCCAGCTGGTCATCTTTCAGGGTTCCAGTTCACAAGCTTTGATCCCTGTCTCTCTGATGATGCTGATCTACCAAGATCACTATCCTGCAGGGACTTCTGAATTTGTAATATTACATTAGCAGAGAGTATTTACAGTAAAACTGGTTGAATCTGTAGAGTGGACAGCAGAAGAGCTAGATTTCAGGAGGGCTTAGTTCCGTGAGCCACTTCAAACATGACTCAACCATGTGGAACAGCTGTTAGTCTTCACTGTACGGAGGTGAATTTCTGAATCTCTGGGTCCAAGAAGAGTTGAAAACTTTCAAAAATCTTTGAAGCAGAGAAAAAAAAAAACTTCAGCACTTCCTCACTTCCTGTCTATAATTTCTCCATAGCCAGCAGCAGCTTAAGTCCTCCAAAATCAAACCGAATGAAAAATGAAAGCTATCCGTGGTGCTTTGCAACTTTCCAGTCACACTATGAAAGTGCAGGTTTTGTGTGGATGTGTGTATCTCTCACCTGCACAGCCAAAGGGTAAATAAGCCGGTGTCAGTTTTGTCTGAACCTGTAAGTTTGACCCCCAGCCAATGTAGTGCATGAGCCTCACAGCTTTATGTGCCACAGCTAGTGCAGGTCAATTACATAAGCAGACTTCTGGACTTACAGCTGTATAGTGGCAAGTAAAATGTCAGTGATGACCTTTCAGGAGGATGACATGAGATTTCACCTCAACTCCTGCTGCCTGTTGCAGCAGTCATGCATAAGTTTGAACATGGCTTAGTTTGAACGTAACAGATGGATTTGTGCTACAACTTTACATAAACTGGTTGCATATAAGTGAGTACCAACGTAGAGTTAAGATATCATTTAAAATTTACACTTATCCCCTACTAGGTGTAGGGTCATTACTAAATTAGCCATTAACACACTTGAACAACTACAAAGTGCATCCCTTTTTTTTTCTTTTAATGTATGCATATCAGAATTTGATCAGTAAATATAGATAGACTGCATCCTTTAGATGGGCTTGGTGACTTTGTTGGTGACTAGTTTTCATGATGCATTTGATGTCACAAGGAGTTTGCAGGTTAAATGAAGGCTGGTGCAACAACATACAACCTGATGAAGGCTTATTTCTGTTTTTATGACATTTAACTAAACCTGTGTTGCATCTTTCTGACATCCTGCTAGAACACATAACAAGACAAGCAGGGACACAAAGTCATATTAAATGAATAAATGTCATATATAGCATGGGGACTCTATTTCTATTACAGTATTATTTATTTATTTATTTTCAACCTGATCTCACAGAAATACGTGAAATGAGCACGACCTCTTAACAACGCATTGCGTGCTCCTGGCACATAACCTGTTATAATTACGTGTGGCCACCACAGAAACAGTGTCCACTGAAAGTCTATTAGGATCCGTGTCGTGTGGTCACCACGCAAACACTGTCCACTGAAAGTCAATTTCATGTGGGTGGTAGTTCATAGATCCCGGAAGTGCAAATTTAATCAAAATAAAATAATAAAATAAAAAATAAAAAATCACCAGTTTTCTAGACTAGGCCTACCATATTGACCCGCATAAAAGACGACCCTGATTTTAAGATGACCCCTCTTTTTCAAGACCATTTTTTGGAAAATAGGCTACTTTTTATATGGAGAAAATCTTGTTTGAATAAAAAAGCCACCGGCCTGCATCAGGCGGGTCAGCCACGGCACCGGCTGGTACCGCGCCCACCCGGTCAGGTCTGCCGGATCTGACAGGTGAGCGGTCAGTGCCGCGGTCGGCCCGCCTGGTGCCATGGCCGGTAGGAGTAGTAACATGGAAGGGCGCAAGCCAGTAATTTCGCCTAGGGCAGCAACACAGGCAGAACCGCCACTGTAAAGTTTAAAATGTCATCATTTTCATATTTTTCTAGTCCACAAAAATCACATTTTAAGCCATTTTGAAATCAATGAATGAAATTTTATTTTAATCTGAAAAACACCGGCGTTACCAAGGCAACGCGCTTCATGCTACCTGATGACTCCCGGCTTCTCGGCTTCAAAGACGTCACGCCGTGGGTGGTGGTTCATAGATCCCGGAAGTGCAAATTTAATCGGTATTCTGAAAAAAAGGTCTGATTATTAGCCATAACGTTGTAACCACCCAAGGCAGACTCACCACGAGCTATGAGGATGTGTAACGATGGCATGTGTCCACAAGTCCCGTATAATATCAACTTTATTTTAAGAAAACACGTTTTATTTGCGATATCATATCACGGAGAAGCACTACATTACCCATAATCCTAGTGTTTATCAGCGACGTGTCTGATTTGACAGCTTTCATCAATAAAGTCAATCAAATCTAATAAAGTGCATGAAAGTTGATAATATGCTGATATATTACGCCATTGAACACAACCTTTTCAGTCAGCGAAACAGAGCCGTGGAAAAACCGTGGAAACATGTCAAAAATAGCACTAACGATTTATATAGCCTATATAAACATTTTTTTTTTCATAACACATCCTTACTTGTGGTATAAACATAGGCTACATGTTAAGGTTATGCTTTTGCTGTTGAAAAACTACCGTATGTATGGTTTTTAAACCTAAATTCACAATGTTTATCCTAACCCAGAAGAGGGGTACCAGAACTACAATTCGTGCAGAGTTGCAACACACAGAGGTGTCCTGCGCCATAGCTTTTGTAGTTCTAACATGTTATGTCTATTATATGAAGTTGTGATCACTAATTTTGCAATCTTAATCAAAGTTTTTGGGTGTGGGAAGAACGCCTGTTTGGTCAGATTTTATTTATTTTTTTCTTAAGATAGTGAAATTATGTTTTTTCCATGTTTTGACACTAGTCAGTGGCGCCCCCTATTGGTTTGCCATCGGGCATGATAGTAGAGGTCAAGAGCTTTCCAAAAATGTTGACCCCATGTCTGTATCATATTTTGTTGCTGCACTGTAAGCCTTTAAAAGTGTCTCAGGTGCAAGGTTCAAAGGGCACTCGTGGGGAGCAGGAACTGCCCACTGGTCTCACACTGAGATATGTTACTCCATAGGTCAAGACCTTTCAAACGATGTCTTCATTGTTGTTCTGTGACAAAGTTTGATTTTCATCGTGCTCCAAGCCAAGGCTGTCTCAAGTGTACATCTGCAGACTTCTTTTAGGGCCAAGCTTGATAAAATCAGTCAAACTTCTTTAAGGGGGTATGTAATGGCCAAATTTATTTAGAATATTGGTGTTAGTCATATACACAGTCATACTTTTCAATTTGGACCATTTCAAAGCTTATTTTCCCCTTAAAATACTCAGTGTTTCATATTTCATATTTTCCCATTGACTTAATATGGCCACCTGAGACACTTTTAAAGGCTTACAATGCAGCAACAAAAAATGGCACAGACATGGGGTCAACATTTTTGGAAAGCTCTTGACCTCTACTATCATGTCCGATGGCAAACCAATAGGGGGCGCCACCGACTAGTGTCAAAACATGGAAAAAACATGATTTCACTATCTTAAGAAAAAAAAAAATAAAATCTGACCATTCAGGCGTTCTTCCCACACCCAAAAACTTTGATTAAGATTGCAAAATTAGAGATCACAACTTCATATAATAGACATAACATGTTAGAACTACAAAAGCTATGGCGCAGGACACCTCTGTGTGTTGCAACTCTGCACGAATTGTAGTTCTGGTACCCCTCTTCTGGGTTAGGATAAACATTGTGAATTTAGGTATAAAAACCATACATACGGTAGTTTTTCAACAGCAAAAGCATAACCTTAACATGTAGCCTATGTTTATACCACGAGTAAGGATGTGTTATGAAAAAAAAAATGTTTAGGCTATATAGGCTATATAAATCGTTAGTGCTATTTTTGACGTGTTTCCACGGTTTTTCCACCCGCTCTGTTTCGCTGACTGAAAGGTTTGTGTTCAATGGCGTAACATATCAGCATATTATCAACTTTCATGCACTTTATTAGATTTGATTGACTTTATTGATGAAAGCTGTCAAATCAGACACATCGCTGATAAACACTAGGATTATGGGTAATGTAGTGCTTCTCCGTGATATGATATCGCAAATAAAACGTGTTTTCTTAAAATAAAGTTGATATTATACGGGACTTGTGGACACATGCCATCGTTACACAACCTCATAGCTCGTGGTAAGTCTGCCTTGGGTGGTTACAACGTTATGGCTAATAATCAGACCTTTTTTTCAGAATACCGATTAAATTTGCACTTCCGGGATCTATGAACCACCACCCACGGCGTGACGTCTTTGAAGCCGAGAAGCCGGGAGTCATCAGGTAGCATGAAGCGCGTTGCCTTGGTAACGCCGGTGTTTTTCAGATTAAAATAAAATTTCATTCATTGATTTCAAAATGGCTTAAAATGTGATTTTTGTGGACTAGAAAAATATGAAAATGATGACATTTTAAACTTTACAGTGGCGGTTCTGCCTGTGTTGCTGCCCTAGGCGAAATTACTGGCTTGCGCCCTTCCATGTTACTACTCCTACCGGCCATGGCACCAGGCGGGCCGACCGCAGCACTGACCACTCACCTGTCAGATCCGGCAGACCTGACCGGGTGGGCGCGGTACCAGCCGGTGCCGCGGCCGACCCGCCTGATGCAGGCTGGTGGCTTTTTTATTCAAACAAGATTTTCTCCATATAAAAAGTAGCCTATTTTCCAAAAAATGGTCTTGAAAAAGAGGGGCCATCTTAAAATCAGGGTCGTCTTTTATGCGGGTCAATATGGTAGGCCTAGTCTAGAAAACTGGCAATTTTTTATTTTTTATTTTATTATTTTATTTTGATTAAATTTGCACTTCCGGGATCTATGAACTACCACCCACGTGAAATTGACTTTCAGTGGACAGTGTTTGCGTGGTGACCACACGACACGGATCCTAATAGACTTTCAGTGGACACTGTTTCTGTGGTGGCCCCACGTAATTATAACAGGTTATGTGCCAGGAGCACGCAATGCGTTGTTAAGAGGTCGTGCTCATTTCACGGATTTCTGTGAGATCAGGTTGTTATTTTGCATTGATAGTTTGCCTTATTTCCACGTTGGAAACTCAACGTGTTAATGTCCCGTCTCAAATGAAGGCAACATCGCTCACAGTCACTGACCCTTATTATGAAACGTCAGTGAATGCAACAATGTTTTTGTTACGATGGACCTAGTTTAGGTGCAGTGTAAGTGCTAAGGGTCCCACTGAATAAAGACAAGACCTAAGTTTGAAACTAGGCTGTTACAATGTAAGATGTAGTGTTGGCTTTACATCCATGCTTGCATTCAAGTTAGGTATAGCTGATGCAACAGGCAGCTGGAGTTTTACAGTAAGTGTTAGTGATGGTGGTAATGAGTTAATGCTCAAAACTTTCAGCCTCCTTATGATGTGCCATGACATCCAGTACAATACATAAAGCATTTTAAGGCTCAGCTGATGCCCAAAGCCCAAGGCATAATCTTCTATCTTCTCCTTACTCTTATCTCTCCAGTCTTACTTTCTGAAAATCCTTAGACACAAGTGTATTCCCAAGAGTGCCAAAATTTGATTCAACCTGTTCCATCTGACTTAACGCCCCCACCCCACAAAAAATCAACACTCCTCTCTCATAGAGGTGATGTAGGGTTTGTAATAACCCCCAAAAATGTAAAGTAGCACGCATTAACACCTTTTGTCCCTTTATAAGTTTTGCCTTTGAAATGAATTCTGGATGATGTATTATGATGCTCCAACACACCATTCACTTACCAAGATAAACCATGCAAGAAAGTATTTTTTCCTGATGTGCTCACTAAATTAAGCTTGTAGAAAGCCTATTAATTCGACTTTGCTACAACGCTACGTGATTGTGTAACCAGTATATGGGAAAACCTAAGAAGGGAAAAGGTTTTGTTGTTTGAGAGGTAAACTAATCCTGCAAAGTGCATGGGAGTGTACTAAATACATCACTGGATGAATAGAGAACCTACTTCATCTCATTACACACACAAACACACACACACACATACACACATACATACACTGTAGCCAAAGCTCACCTCCTGTCATTCATCTCAATATTGTATTTATCCCTGCCATATTTATCTTATTAGGGAGACGGGCCTGCTGTAGGTGGTGGCCATGCACTGATACCCTCTTGTAACTAAAGATATCCATCTCAATCTGTCAGGCTGCTGTGGGCTGGGGCCACACGCCAATGAAGACAGAATGGAAGGAAGGAGGCAGCGGACAATAACAGGACTAAACACAGGTATTACACATGGGCAGATCAGCCAAATGACGCATGAACGAGAAGGAAGGACAGGCAGCTTTCACTGGAACGATGGCATATTGGTAACCTTGCACTCTGGCGGTAACAACAGCCAATGATTCATGATGATTCAGCGATGGCACCAACTGCTTTGGGTTCCTCAGCAGCGAGGACAGAAGACAGAGATGCCGTGCCGTAAAGTGTTAGTTTGGATTCTTGTGTGGCTGCATTTGCTGCTCCATGCAAGTCCTTCGCTGTTGGAAGAATGAGAGCTTCAGAGCGTACTGATTGAAAATGAATGAAGTGGATATTTACCATCAAACAGCATGATGTTGAGTGACAACTCGAAGCTGAATGTGGCTGAATGGGATATCGCCTAAAAGGGAAAACTTCAACCAAGGTTGTTAGAAGTTCTAGATTATAGATTTAGTGTTTGAATATTGCAAAGTTAGAAGCATCAATATGGCAGTGCAGTGGCGTTGTTTGTTTAGCAATCCAGTTTTTATCACAGAGCAGTGGGTGAAACAGTGGCTGTTCTAGGGCAGAAAATAAATAGCGCCACCATTTTGGAATTCAGGGAGCAGAAAAGGAGCATTGTTAGTAAAACCCAAACACACATATTGTTTTCCAGTCTGTACCTACTTCATTCATTTGGGGGCAGTACACTTCCAGAGAACCGCTCGTTCTCGTAACAGGGAAGGATGCAGAGAACCAAATTAGGAGGATGTATCACACTCGCATGGAGCAGCAAATACGACCATATGGGTAATGATCCGAACTATCACTTTAAGGAGCCTTTTTTAGCTGTAAACAAAGCAATTCAGTGACATGCCTTAACACTGGGGAGCAATATATCCGGTGTTATGACTTGGCACTGTCCACACGTGTCCAATTACCAAAGATGTTCAGACAGGAAAGTCAGACAGACAATCAGTGAGACGGATGGATTTGCGTGATGATAAGAATGATGGAGCTGAGTCGATGGCAGAAGCCCCGCTGAGAGCTCTCTGCATGCTGGAGACCTGATTTGAGACAAGAGACGTGACAATCAGGCATTTGCCTGCTGATCAGGATTGCTCGCCAACTCTCCCCACCAACATACATATACACTAATCACAGTAATCACCGTCATGCACCCCAGTCGAAGAAGTGTGAGGACCTCTATACATCTCTCCCTCTCTCTGCCTCCCTTGTCTCCTTCTCTTGCTTGTCTGCATGCAGGAGGATGATTTGCATATTAATTATAGCGAGAACAAAAGTAGCTACCTTTTTCCTCTCAGGAATACATCTCCCAGTGAACTCTCCCTTGTTTCCTACCCTGCTCTTAATCTTCCAGCACTCTTGCTCCATCTAGTTATCTTCTTGCAGTAGTTAGTCAGTCTTTTAAAGTACCACACAAGTGATTTTGAATGTTTGGACTATTTACTACAATTTACACCGTTTACATTGCAAACCTTTTTTTTTTTTTTTTTGCAAGTCAAGCGTGGGTACTAAAAATTTCACAGCATATAATTAAAATCCCTACATTTTCAAATTGGAATTTTTGATTGAAACACCCACCTTTTAATGTTCTGCTTCTGTGACTAACAAAGTTGTAAACATGCAACTGGGGATATTCTCTTCCTTCTTTTAGTTAACAAATGTTATGCAGTAATGCAAGTGTTGCCATCTATAAGCTATTTTCTACCGGAGAGTGCTCTAAAATACCTGCCTCCCTACACACAGGGCCTGAAGCAGTGCACCTTCTGTTCAAGGCCCAGAGGAAATGTAGATAAACATAGGTAAAAGCAGTTAATCTCCAGTGTACATCATGTTACAAGACACAGACACGCAAACACGCACACACAAACACACACACACACACACACACACACACACAATTACTTCCCTGTCAGCGTCTCCAGCTGGCCACCCTCTGACAGCAGGGCCAGTGAAGGACAGCGCTGACTGTCTGAGATATATCAAGCTCTTTCTGCATCGGCCCCTGGAGCCCGGCAGCGCTGTGACCCAGAAGAGACGTGTCTACAAAGAGGAAGCTCCGCCTGGTAAGGAGAATGGGGTTAAAGTCGCCGGACCTCCAGAGGGTCACACTATGTCACCATCAGCCTGAAGGCAAGATAACTCACACTCCATTAAGGAGACAAGCGAGAGAGGAGAGTAGGAGCTGATGGGAGACAGGGCTAGAGCATGACAGAAATTTGAGGAGCTTAAAGATGCAGTTTATGTAATGTCCGTGGGTTCAGCTCTCCCAAGATGTTTCCTCCTCTTACTGCACTCCTCTTTAACAACCTAACACATGTGGATGACCTCAGGGAACACATGGCCTTAACCAGTGATTTTGATTGTTTGGTCCATTTATTACAATTTACCCACATTTTACATTGCAACAAACCATTCCTCCATTTTTAAATGTGAATTTTTGGTTGAAACACCTGCCTTATAATGTTCTGCTTCTGTGGCTAACAAAGTCATCACTATTCATCAACCACAGAACTGATAATTGTCTGTAGCAAAGCAAATGTTTCCCCAGGGACTATTTTCCCATTTCACTCCACCCAATTTCAAGTCAACACAACCCAAGAGTGTCGCTGCTTTTAGGAAAACTAATGTGGACGACTTCATTACAGTGAAGGCATACTGGTGTGAAGAAAGCCTGAAGTCTCTGAAAGCTCATTTTCATATGGTAGCGGAATGAATGGAAACAAGTGGCTGGATAAAAGGAAGGAAAAATGATGTGGGAGTTCTAAAATACGACTGCTTGCTTTGGGAAAAGATTAACAGAAATGTGAAGTAGACAT
This sequence comes from Myripristis murdjan, assembly GCF_902150065.1. Taxonomy (NCBI): domain Eukaryota; kingdom Metazoa; phylum Chordata; class Actinopteri; order Holocentriformes; family Holocentridae; genus Myripristis; species Myripristis murdjan. Next base: position 17,933,198 of record NC_043991.1, read on the forward strand.
GAAAGTGCAAAATGTGCCCAGGCCAGAAACAACTGTCCACTGCTGTGAACACAACATCAAATGGATTGGTTTTAACCGGCTTTGCTTTCGGCTTTGTAGTATTACTTTATAATAGAGCATAAATACGTGGGCAGATGTAAGGTTTAACCTTACATAATGTTAACTGCCAATTACATGACAATGCATCTCAGGCAATGTTGTTGAGTAACACCTAAGCAATGTAATGAGTAGCATAACAAATTACTTTACAGGGAGTAACCAAGTAAAATAATACATTACTGTTTTAAAAAGTACAGAGTAATGTGTAATACATTACTTTTTTGAGTAACAAGAACAAATCTGGTAATAATAGACAATTGTCTAAAAGCACACATGGATTTGTCAATGTGTTTTCTAATGGCAACAGAAAAGTTGGGGTCTTTTCCTATCCATAACTATACTTAATGGAAACAGACTTTGACAAATGAAACCACATTACATTAGAAAACTGATCCAAGAAACCTAATATATCTTTCAAGAAACAGATTTCTGGTTTGACTGCAGCAGGTTATCTTTGACAGGTGAGTGATGTGAATAAAATTACACAACGTTGAGCAAGAACTAAGCACAAAAGAGTAAGATTTTTTTTATAGCACGTTAAAGCAGAGACAGTCACTTTAGAGGTAAATATGAGCATAAGTGAATAAGCAGTTATATAATATCACAAAGCTCCAAAAGTTGGAGAAACAAATCTGACGAAAATGAGGAAGTTTTTGTCTCTACGTCTTCATTTATTCATAGCAGGAATGAATTGCAGCATCTCACACTGGCCTTGAGAAGACGACAAATCAGTGAGCAGATAACCACAGCATCTTAAATTGCCCTATGAGGTATAATGGTTTCATGTCTTCATCTTCAGACGACCTCTGAGATGGATCTTCAACATCAGTGTGCTGTCTGCCAAAGGGTCACCTTGACTCCTGCTTCCCTAACAGCTCCATCTGTGCTGCCAAGGCTCTTCACAATGACTCCTATTTGTCACTCATCTCTTCTCACTTGATTGTCCTCCAAACAACATGTCCTGCTTTCAGGTTTGGTCTTTTGCATCACCCCCTCTGGCATAAACAGTCGCACAGTCTGAAAAAGTGGCCTGGGTAAATGTTTTCATTGAAATAGCTGCAGATATTCACATGTGATGGGAAGTATTTATATATGTTTGTTGTTTTTTTTTTGCTTTGTTTTTTTTTTTACATTTGAAAAAGGAAGAGCAATCAAATGAACCGAAACATGCAATGCAATTCACTCTGTTTTGATTTTTAATCCCAGACGAAAAGGGAATTATTTCATTTCCTGTAACACAGGCAGTTCAATATATGCACTTACATGAGGAAGTAATGCCTACTTTTGTTATCCTCTATCTAAAACAACACCTAGATATTAGCGAACATCTTGAAAATGTGTTTTGGTGTTTCTGATCCTTCCAAACCAAGAGAAGGGGAGAGAGATACAATATCACTCTAATGACATTATATCCAGATGGTGATTGATGTTTGTTAAGGGAACAGAGCCACAGGTAAATGAATTTGCACGGTCTTATTCCGTGCACATTGTACTTAAAAGTGTCTTAGGATCCTCTTTGCAGTGCCTTGTAGCTCCTCTGTCCAGAGCTTTATGGTACTTGACGTCATTCTCTCCTGAATAGATCTGTGCTTGTGGTGAATAAAAATGTCATATGTTCATAGCTTTGGATAAAAGTGCCTGCAAAATGTGATTAGAATTTAATTGAATTGGTACTCATGTGAAACAAAAATGTTTGGTTTGGCTGACAATAAACTGTTGAGGTTGTGTGTAGCAGGAGCCAGACTTGCTGGTCTTGAAAGCAGAGCAGCATTTGCAAATTCAGCCGGCGTATTTGCTCTTACATGGCTGGCAAAGGCCTTAAATTGAAAATGTGCTGCAGTCACTGCTATCATCTTCTGGATTTCTGGGAGGATAGCGTACACAGTGAACCTTATACACTGACCTCGGCAGTTTTTATGAGTCCAGTGGTGATGTAAATTCCCATTCAGGGACTCACTCGACAAGTTTCATGCCAATTAAGAGGCAATTAGGAAGCATCTAACATAGCTAAAGTCCTTCACTGTCAGCATGCCACTCATGTGCAGCCTTGAGGCTCGATCAGACGTGACCTATGAGCGCTAGTCTGCTTCCATGTGCAGCAAAGGGCCGTGTGCTGACACAAGTGAGAGGTGCAACTGAGCCCAGCTTGTCTCTTTTAGATGATGCTATCCAATGGTTACCGTTTAGAACAGTGGTTTTAAAAGTGGGGTGTGTGGGTCAGCAGGGGTCCTTGAGGGTCTTCCAGGTGATCTGTAGCAAACTGAGGAATAGTTGGATGAATCCATTAGTTAGATATTCAGTGCTCATGTACTTATAGCTACTAACTGCCTCCCAGCTTTTTCATTAAAATCAAATATATTAAATATTATCGTACATCTTTAGTCTTTTCTGATGTAAATAGTCAAGTTCAATGACGTGAACATTGTCAGCAACCCAGCACCAAGCAAGAAGCATCAAGCCGGGCAGGTGATAAACATGGAGGGGACCTCTGCAGAGGCGCAACAAGGTGCAAACAGCAAAGAAAGTGAAAAAGTCTCGGTGAACAAGTCCTGTGAGTGTTAAAGTGTGTGCGTAATGTTGCGGAAGGCTGACGCTATTCTTTGGTTGTCATGTTATGCACCCATAATAACCAGGACTGTTTTTAGACTCCATTCACACACCGGTAGTCAAGGTAACCCAGACAGGCACACACACACACACACACACACACACACACAAACATACCAGTATTACTCATATTTCACCCCATCTGGATCACCTGAAGAAGCATCTCTATTATATCCCAAGTTTCCGCTGGTGAAACTGCAAGATCCCCAGACTGAGTTATAGTTATAGTCTGAGTATAAAAACTCACTGATTTATGACAAATTGTCGTTAGATGAGAGGGGGTATCAGGCTTTCGTTTTTTAAAAGTCTTTTCAAAGTCTTCTAGTGTAGGGTTGGCATTAGTTGCAGCAGACAGGGTTATATCCTTGCCAAGGCCCTTTGCTGTATGTCATCCTTTTTTTTTCCTACCCTGTCTTCCCAACTGTATCCATCCAATAAAAAAAAGCAGAAATGTCCCAAAAATAATCTTAGAAAAAGGTAGGCAAGTCTTGTCAGTGACCCCTTGACATTTAATTTAAGGAGCTCACTGAAAATTCAGAGGACAGGCAACAATGTCAAAGAAGATGCCTTTCATTTCATCCTCTGGGACTATGCTGCACGTTTTGCATAGCAGTAGTGTAATGTGCGAGGAAATAATCCATCCACCATGTGGTTTTTGCATGGAGCAGGCTGGATGGATAACCTCATTGTCAGTCTCTCCGTCGCTGGTGTCTCCTTCTCTACAAAGTTTCTTGGAAACAGTTTTCATGTGGAGGCATTAGGGAGATGTAACCATATGGCCGAGTTCTTTTTGCAGGACTCATGCTGGATTTTGCATTGTCCATCCCAGTTTTATCCTTTTTGCTGAAAACAGGCCAAGGAGAATACACATTGGCTCATCAATTTGAGATAACTGTTGGTGAGTGAGTGTGTGTGTGTGTGTGTGTGTGTGTGTGTGTGTGTGTGTGTAGGGGCGGGATGGAAAAGAACAAAAACATAATTAGTTTGGCACCCCCTTTTTCTCCCACAACACAGCATGGGCTGCTGATTGAGCCGCACAGGTGTGCCCCTCTCTCCCCTCCCTCTCGCATTTAGATAAGAAGTGATCAGGTGTTTGAGGGCACCTATGATGGCGAGGCAGAATGTTGGATAAGAGCTGCGAGCAAAGGGTTCACAAAACTGAGTGGTGCTGCTGGGGGATTTCCAAGCCTAGTTGGGAGTAGACGGTGGAGGAGATGCCAGAGAGCTGATTGTCCTGCCTGGGTGAGAGAGAGAGAGAGAGAGGGCAGGCCTTGGAGGATAGCAGGAGGGTGTGAACGTGTTTCACCTCTCCTCTTGGTTATAAATGCCTGTCTTGAACGCTTCCCTTTAGATTTGCTGGCTAGCCGGTGCTGCACTCGACCTGCTCCGACAATTCTCTCGACAGCCTTTTAATTAGGGCCCGAGCGCTGGAACAGCGCGAAGCCCTATTGTAATTGCTTCGTTTTTTATTATTATTCTTACGTGTCATTCGGCCTTAATTTGACCCCCTAAACATGCTCCAAAACTCACCAAATTCGGCATGCAGGCCAGGTCTGGCGAAAAATTTGATAAAATGGACAAACGGACCCCCTAAGTGCAGAAATGGACTCCGTAGCGCCACCTAGGCACACAAAGACAGCCGCTGTGGCCCACAGGAATGCGCTAGAAAGACCAAACCACTGCCGAAATGTAGGTCTCATCAAGCCCTACAATTCACGCGCTGACACCCCCGACCTAAAATCAACAGGAAGTCCGCAATTTGCGTTTGAACATCACGTTCTCGCCCAAAATTCCGCTTTGAACAAAATCTATCTCCTCCCAGGCCGTAAGTGTCAGCGGCTTGAAAATTTAACAGATGACAGAGGACACAGTGCTGAACAAAAGTTGCTAAAAACTCCGTCATTACTCGATTCGTTTGGATTTTATAAGCCCTCAAAGTCGGAGTGGCCAAAACCAACACTTCGGTTTTTTCCATGGACTTTGGTGGGAAGAGACTGACTTTTGGCACTAATTAAGCCCCTGGAGTCTAAAGTAAAAGTCTGACGGCTTTGAAAACTATGCAGATGGAAAGAGGACAAAAATTCCTACAAAAATATGTAGTTTTGATGTGGATTGGACCAAGTTTGTGGGAGCTGTGAAGAGTTTTCAAACGTTTTTGACTCTGGTGTGCTCTGCTCTGCACTCTGCCTGGACATGTGACTCACTCTAGCTGCCTCAGGAATGCGCAATACACACCCATTGTAAGAGCTCAGAGGGAGCAGAAAACACTCTCAAACTAAAACTGCCATAATTCAAAAACGGTAAAAGATAGCAAAATCATGTAAATGGGAGATTTATAGATCTGAGTCTCATGACTCGTTTAAACTTTGAAACAAGTCTGTCACTTAAACGGTGACCGAGCTGTGACACCTCAAACAGGGGTGGGTTTTCTGGATTTCTCCACTGGATTGAATGAGGATTTCTCTGTCTGCCTGCATTTTGGTGTGGTCATGCAGCAGCTGCCAGTACTCAAGTCAGTCACACACTAGGACATGCTAAGGGCGCCATCTGCTGGAGGGGCGCTGCTAGTGGCCAGAGGGGCACCAGCAGCGAATGTACTACCAGTGGGTTTTTGTTGGCGTCGTGTGTGTGTGTGTGTGTGTGTGTGTGTGTGTGTGTGTGTGTGCACGTGTGTGTGTGTGTGTGTGTGTGTTTGTGTGAGTGACTGAGTGAGTAAGTGAGTGTGTGTGCCTGCATTTTGGTGTGATCATGCAGCAGCTGCCAGTAGTCCTGTCGGTCACACACTAGGACTTCCGCGGCCTTTCAAAATAAAAGCCCAAAACTCTTTCACAATAAAAGCACCGAAAAATACCCTTAAAACTGGAACACACGGACGAATTGTCTGCGCTTCGACACGCGCACCGTCCCCGACGTGCACGGGGGGGCGAGGGCCCGTCCAACGCTGCTTGTTAACTTTTAATGTGCTGTTCTTCTGAGCCGTCCAGCAGGGGGTTGATTGCTTTTTATGTTTGTCTTATTTTGGTGACAGTGTTTCCTTTGCGCACTGTGTTCATCTGCATTGCTGTGGATGGTGTTTATTTAGAGTTTATTTAGTACGGATACTATTTTGTGTCTTGTGAATCCCCTTTTCTGATTGCTCAGTATTAACTATTCCTTTTAAGAAATCTATCGGTTATCATTTTTGGGACTTTTTTGGGACCATTTCTACATTCAGAGCTGAACGTGTCTCCCCTCGCTGCCTGCTTATCTCTGTTTGTGCCTGAGTCTGCCTGCTTGATTGGTGCCTGTGCAGCTGGGTGTCATAATGATATGCAACCGGGCCAACACACATTTCCCTGCAAACCTGTGTGTATCTGTGGAGCTAGAGGAACCTGATTTGAAGAATCAAGAGACGAACGTATGATGGTTGCAGGGCGTCAACACTGGGCAGGGCAGCACTGTAGAGATGCGTGTGGGTGGAGGTGGTCTTACTTAGAGTAGGAGAGGCCGGGGGTAACTGGTGAAGCAAATGAGTTGCTGGTGGAGCTCTGCAGAGGTTTCTTAGATCGGCCACTCATGTCAATGTTTTGTCATGTTTTTTTTTTTTTTTTTTTTTTTTTTTTGTTTTTTTTTTAAAGCTCAATGAACCAATTTGAAACCTCAGCAAATTCAACTGATTTCTTTCAACATCATGGGAAAAAGGCCTCAAGCAAATTAGTGAAAAATGAGTAGAACATTAGTATAAAAAAAAACAGCCTATTTGCAGAAAATGTGAAGAAATAAATAAGTGTAGTTGTTAAAAAATTTAAAAATAAGGAATAACAAGAAAATGATGAAAATTAAAATTGATTTAAAATTATGAAACTTATACATTTAAATATCTTATCAGTGATGCTTGATCAATGTCATATTTATTGTGTTTAAATGCTTGTGAAAGAAATATTAGAAACAAAATCACAATGAAAATATCTATTACTCCTCAAATTACATGATTGATGTTATCCATCCATTGTCCAAACCACTTATCCTCACAAGGGTTGCTGGGGCCTATCCCAGCGCTGATTGGGTGGAAGGCAGGGAAACACCCTAGACAGGTCACCAGTCCGTCGCAGGGCAGACAGACAAACAATGACAGTAACACATACATTCACACCTAGGGGCAATTTAGTATCTCCAATGAACCTTACCTGCCTACCTGTCTTTGGACTGTGGGAGGAAACCGGAGTGCCCGGCGGGTGGGAATCGAACCCAGGACCTCCTTACTTTGAGGCGCCAGTGCTAACCACTACACCACCATGCCACCCATGATTGAGGTTATATTACATGAAAATGACTATAAAATTATTAAGCAATGCGTTTATCATTTTTTTTCTCTGGACATCTTCAACAGTTAATCTGAATTACTCACCACTGTTGAAGAGAAACCGGGCTGTGAGACGGATGCTCTGGTGTGTTCACTGTTCACTTCACTTCACTTCAAGGACTTCCAATGTGATAAGTTTTCAAATCTAATCTTTTGATGACAAGGATATCACGAAAACAGAAGAAAAAAATCATTCTTTATAGATAAAAGAATGGAAGCTAGGTCTATTTATAAATGCTGTTAACTTTAATCCATCTGTTTATAGTCTTGTTCAAGTATGTGAGAACTAATAAAGTGATAATATAATGTCATATAATACATTTGACTTTTCTGTTGTGGTTTTTGACACGTGCTTGTGGCCTGTGCGCGGTTACATCCAACTAAGAGCTCCACTGCATTTTAACTACCCAAACTACATTGTAACTGGCACACTGGCCAGCAGACGTCCCATGAATAGATGCATGATGCAGCATCCCAGAGTGCATTCTTATGTCACAAATGTCACATTATCCTTAAGTGCAAGAGACACAGCTCAGGCCGTGTTTTGTAACTGCCTGACTCCTGCAGCTTCAGTAATGGGTAGCACACTGAGCCTCCCCATATGCATCCTGTCATGTACATGCGCACTTGTGACTTTTTAATTAAAACACCTGGTCTATTTGCTGGTATTGATTATCAGATTTACTAAGTGGGTAACTCAAATTCATAGCTTTTTTGCTGCATTATTTCTCCTCCATGCAGGGCTTTCTATGTGGATTATTTGCAAATAAATGTGATTTTCTCCATAATGTCCATAATTAGCAGCTTGAATGCTATAGCTACATCTGTGTGTGTCTGAGGCCCTCACTACATGATCAACACAATCTAGATCAAATCATACCTCTAGGTGTGGGCGTGAAGCCTGAATAAGAAATTAAAAAAACTGTACATTTGCCCTATGCTCTCATATAATGTCAAACAATCGCATTAACAAATAATGACTTATTCTGTATGTACGCAAGAAATGATCAGGTTTTTCATCCACTGAAAAAGAAGAGGGTGCAGAGAGGAAGAAGAAAATCTGGTGAGAAAAGACCCTGATGGGCTACAGCAGGGGTGTCAAACTCGTGCCATGGAGGGCCAAGAGGCTGCAGGTTTTCATTCCAACCAACAACTCCACCAGGTGATTTCACTGATTAGTCCCACCTCTCTGTTTCGAGGTAGGGTGATCAGTGAAATCACCTGGTGGAGTTGTTGGTTGGAATGAAAACCTGCAGCCTCTTGGCCCTCCATGGCACGAGTTTGACACCCCTGGGCTACAGGGACATGGTAGAAACACACACGCGACTAATGAGTTGCACAAAAGGTGCTCTTGTGGCTAGACTCACCATGAAATGAATGCTCCCTGCACAAAATGCAATAATGCGTAATAATAAAAAAGTTAATTCCCTGTGCATTTACCTGATGAACATGTCACATCTGTTGTTCTGGAAACTGACTTCTGTGTGCGCTGAGGCCAAGAATCTCAGACCTGAACTTGGTTGTCCTTGTTTGGACGAGCAGCCTGATGCTGCCTCACAAATGTCCCCTGGCCACTCCACAGGGGTTGTCGGCCTGCCGGAGAACACCTGCAGGGCATCCTGGGACATTAAGCTGTTAGGAGTCCAGCAGGTCACACACACCGACACAAATTTTGAGCAAACTTTTCCATCAATTTAACACAAAGGAAAATCTAGTGGTGGTGACAGAGGATGAGGTGACAACTATTTTTCAGTTTTTTTTTGTTTTTTTTTATCTTAAATCTGTGACTTTATGATCTCAAATCTTTTCCATTTTTTCTCAAAAATTTGTGAGTTTATTCTCAATCTCATAAAATATTCATGTTTTTTTTTCTTGTAAAATTTACAACTTTAATCAAAAAATTGGGCTTTTTTTTTCTCCTTGCAGTCACACTAGTGCATTGTTGTAAAATTCTGAGACAACCTTTTTTAATGTGAAAAAGGCCAAATTTATTTCAATAATGGGAAAAAAGAAAAGAAAAATTATAGAGGTAGAAAGGCAGGGGAGTCAAACTCAATCACTAAAGGAACCACATAAAAAAAAAAAATCACAGCCAAACAGGGCCTCCATCTGTGGAACACTTTTGACAAAAGGTGATCAGTCCTTTGATAAAAATATGCCCTCTGTAAAAATAATGATTCATGCACAAGAATGAACTTTCCATGACACATTCCTCCTAAAAATGTTGCTATAAAACAAAGTAAGGATATCAAAACCCAAACTGATTTGAGTAGAAAATGTCATGAAATGAGATGAGTTCACTGTATCATTCCTTTTTTTCTGGCATAAATTATTGTATCTGCAGGCTGACTCTGAATCCTTTCAGATGACAAAAAGTTTCATCACATGGAATAAAAAAATAACCAGATAGGTGACATTTAATTGAAAAGAAATCTACAGTCATACATGTTTTTACTCACACATCTCTGGCATTTGAGTCCAACTAGAAATAAAACTGATTTTATCATGTTAAAGTAGCAACTTATGCCAAATTATTTGTACAGGTTTGTAGCATCCGCGTTGCAGGCAATACGAAACCAGGCCAGTATTCATAGAAAATCAAAAAGTCATCTTGCGGATGGGATATAATTTGTGCCACATAGTTTTACCAGTGTAGTTCAAGGGGTTACCAGCCTTCTATTACTTTTTAAATTTGTTTGATACTGTAATGATACCAGTGTGTTACATGTAAGCATGGCTGGTGGACCCAAGTGCATTAGACAGCAGGCAAGCAGGCTTGGAGTGTTGAAAATTTAATATAAACTAATGTCAGGGATAGCAGGAAACTAAGGAACCAGGACTAACAGGTGCAAGGCACAGACTAAACTGACAGATGAGGCAGACATAATGAACCGACAACAACTGAACTGAAAGCAGGACTTAAAAACAAACTGAGCTGATCCGCAAACACACCCAGAGAAAGAAAGAGACACAGGGAGAACCTAAAAACGGACAGTGTTGAAACAGAAAGCCCAAAACACACACAAGTTCATAAATATGACCTCAACACATAGCCTGAAGACATGATAAACTGCACCATCCTTGTTGTAAATTCTGGAGAAATTATCTCCTTCACCATGTAACCAGAAATTATAATTTTAGGAAAGAATTAATAAGAAAGAAAAATTTACCAGATGCAGCTGAGAAAAATAGATGTGACGTGTAATATACACCTTTTGTCTTCCTGCCATGATTTACTAAATCAGAAGTGACAAAATAAATCAAATTTGGATTTTACATCATGGTGACTACATTTTTTTCTACTTATTTCAGCAGTAACATTTTAGCTGACGTCATTTGTAACCTTTAAATTGTGTAAACTAGGAGAAGGAGAGAGAGGCTGCACACTCATAACTCTGATGCAATATTATTTATCTGGTTGGAGACTGCTTCAGGATTCCAGAGGAGGCCAATAAGTGCCAAAACACTGATCTGTGACTAAGTAAATAATATTGCATCAGAGACAGGAATGTGGCTTCTCCTCGCCTCTGTCTGATGTCTGCCCAGCAAGCCAGCACGTCAGCAATTCATGAGTGTGTGCTCCCTCTCTCCCAGACTGTATATATTCAACACGTGCAGGGTATGTCCCTGAAACAACCTGCATCCTAAATGACACCGTGTACGTCCCTAATGTGGTTCTGCCCCCACTAATGAGATCATTTAATCTACCACACAGCGTGAGGCACATCCTCTTTGGCTGTTTGGAAATACTGGAGCTATCATGTGATCGAGGCACTGGTGAAAGAGCAATTTGTGGCCATGGTGTTATGGTTCACATACGATTCATATATGTATGCCATGATTCATGAAAACAGAAGTGTGTTCACAAATAATGTCTCATGCATGAATATTTTTGAATGAGCTAAATGCCCCAAAACTTCACACAGATATAATCTTAAAAGATCAATTCATTTTTACCTATATATATATATATATATATATATATATATATATATATATATATCAATATATGCATTGGAAATACATGTGGGATTTGCTATATTTCTTTACTATATCCTCTCATTTGCGGTCATGCAGTGTGCGTGCACAAGTGCATCAGTCCAAGCTGCTGGTCCAGTGACATGCATACACTTGTCGTTTGTACCACAGCTTATTAGGACGTATATTACGTTTTGGAGTTAAGTGACCTCTAGCGTTTCTGTTGCTTAATAAAGACACTGTGTTTTAGCATTAAGAGCACAACAAAGTCAAAGTAAAGAGGTTTATGGGTCAAGTAACTCTGATTCTGGTGACCCGAGTTCAAATCCAAGCTAGAGCAGTGTTCATTTTTAATATGTTGTAAAACTGCACAATTATGGACCCAGTTTTTTTCTCACTGGATCAGAGTTTACAATGAGGCTTGAGAGTAAAACTTTCTTCATCAGGGACTGAAGGCAACACGCGGTGAGTACTTGATAGATGTTATGCACAATGGGCGAAATATCCCTTTAAGCTCAGCTGTTGGGAGTCTGGCTCTGTCATGAAGCAGTTTTTGCGGGGAAATATTTCCTCTCTCTCTGCTCTGTTCTCTTAAGTTCATTGAGCCACAGACAATGACAGTCAGAACCCAGATGGCCAAACAAGCATTTCATTTATCAGTGTGTGCTTCCATTACACTTTACACATGAGCCGGTTGACTTAACTGGCATTGATCATATGTCTTTATCATTTATTTATTTATTGATTTATTTATTAAGCTTTCAAAAAATTGGATTTTGTGATGACCGTCTGGCTTTTGCTTTGCTGTCGCCAATGCCCTCCCTGCCTTCATTTCCGTTTAGCATCTGTCCTTCCTGCCATTGGAGGACAATTTTTCAACTCTTTTGGATATCTGTGCTGATTGGTCAAAAGTTTTTCCAGCATACTTGTCCTGATATACTTCACTTATATCTTATATCACTAAACTTTTACTCTAGTTCATGATCCTTTAATGCTCTAACCTTTGCCATTGTTCCTGTAGTGTTTTAGAGCCCAGTCATGATTGTTATGTTAAAGGTAATGCTTTGTATTCCTGATATAAGGAGACTAAATATTTTGCAGTCACGAACCAGCCTATATTTGCCAAAAATTAAAACATTTTCACTCTGGTGAAAATGTGACAATATAGTAATGTGAATCTTTAGCCCCATAAATGCCCTATTTTTCTTCTCTTGTTTTCTGAACATGTCTCAGCTTTTCTAGCTGCCGTGGTAATGTGTAGAGGAAGAGCCGTAATATTGTGGACCAGAAATGATATTCTGGGTAATTGAGCATAACTTGCACTTTCACAAACAAATGATAAGACAGAGACAGAAACACAGAGACACATAAATACGCGCAATCGTGCCATAGAGGGAGTGAGGGAAGGAGAGGAAGCGTGGGAGACGTGGGTAATGGAGCATTACTGTCCTTTCGGTAGCCATAGAAACCCTATCTCCCAAGGGATTATGGCGTTTCGGGAAGCTCAGAAGTTCCAACAGCTCACTGCATGGTCATAGAAAGTCATTAAAGACGCTGCACTCCAGCTGATGTAAGCAGGGGGCCAAAAATAGAGCATTTTTTGTTAATTCTCTATCACCTCGGATAAAAGCATCTGGCGAGTAACTCTTGGTAATTGTAATTTGCATATACAGTGGGTCTACTTCCCCTCACAATTTCTGCATGTACCAGAACACAGGGTGTGATGCAGCTGTCCCCTGTGATGTTTAACTAGGGTGAGTGCCAAAGATATTAGAGGAGAGGAGGGTGGGTGAGAGTGGGTATGTCTTTGGGGTCATTACATGAACGCCCCATCACAGCTGCATCATTTAATTAGGCCCTCCAGAGGGCTCATCTGCTATGTCCCCATACAGCTTCTTCACACTCATTAGACCTACATTCACCTATTCCACACTTCCTGACTGCAATTACTCTTGGTATTACTCTTAACCCACACCATCTCATAACTATTTTTTTTCCAGTCTCTATTAGTCTCACCAAAACAAACTAATGTGATGGCTGAGCCTGCCGTTCCCAGCTATGGCAGCTTTCAAATGGATTGCCATTTTCAGGGCTCTGCTGGTCTCCCTGTTTTCAGCCAGAATGGAAGTGGTTACAAATCCATGGCAGCCTGCTTCCACAGAGAGTATGTGGTTTTATAGCATCCTCAGCATTGGCTGATAGAGGGACCAGACCAATGATTTTGAATGCTTGACCCATTCACAACAATTTCCCCACATTTTGCATGGCAACAAACCATTTTGCAAATCATGCAGGGGAACTACCGATTTCACATCATATAATGAAAATCCCTCCATTTCCAGATTAGAATTTTTGGTTGAAAGAGCCACCTTATAATGCTCTGCCTCTGTGGCTAACAAGATCAGCACCATAAACAGCACATCATAAACCACAGAAGTGATAATTGGCAGTGCAAAGCAAATATTTAGCACAAATGTCAAGTATATACATTTAGTAGATATTACACTAAACATGCAGAATCAGTGGTATGATCCTTTAAGACTGATACTCTCAGATGCCTCTTTCTGTGCTGTTGCAAGTGTGTCATCCTACCAGAAAATAAATTTTGCAGGCTGTCATAATATGTCCAGGCGTCGCTCTGAACGCAGTGGACATGTAGGGCTTTGACCAGAGTACTGGTTAAAGTTTGAAGTGATACAGCTACATTAACACTACAAGTTGAAGTGGCCCAAATCAAATTTTTTGCCCACATGTGACACAGATCATGATTTTTTCTGTACAGTGTGAACGCAATAATAATCTTTTCAAATCAGATTTGGGTCATTTAGCATGCTCACGTCACTGTCAGTGAATCATCATTCATTTACTGCTGGCAGTGGCGGGCCAAAACAAACACATACGGGTCATATACAAAGATGTGTGTGACAGTCAAGGCAAAGAGATCAGAGAGCAGCTAGCCTATGATTCTCTCTAAGTCTCTCAATAGATGTTTCAGTTATATATTTTCATTTAACTAGAAACATTGTGGCGCTCTATTTCTAACCCTATTTAATTTGGGGTTAGGGTGGTACATTCAGGGCAGTGAATTTCAGAGCCTGTACTTTTTAACTTCCAATTCAGTAAAGAAGTTGAAGCACTGTGTCTAGTGTCTTTTTTTCCCCACAAATATCTGTATTTCCTCTTGAGTAAAAAAAAATGTGTGCACTTTCGCCACCTCTGGCAATGAGTGGACAAGTTTTTCACCCATACAAAGAACTACTCTTTTTTTTTTTTTTTTTTTTTTTTAACACTTTTAACACACCATTTAGATTGCTGTTGTGGAAAGTTATCTGGTGTGACATTTCAGCTCTTTTGAGCTGTACATATCATAGAGGACTGTGACAATGTACCATAATTTTTCCCATTTTGCACTTGTTTAGGTTCATAGACAAACAAAATTGTTGTTTTATGCTCTCCTAATATGCCTATAGTCAGTACAACTGCTACATTAACAAGTTATATTCTGTCATCTATAATACATATTTTGACAAAATATGCAGTTTATATTTTTGGCTTAGGTTAACCATCGTAATCACTGTTGGTATTAAACATTTGGATGAATCATAGCTTGCTAGAAGTAAATTAAAAATAAATGTAATTGTAATCTGTTGCAGTTACTGAGAAAAAAATTGAATTACAGTTACTAATCAAAATGTGTGTGATTACAAAGGGGTTACATCCCAGTATATTATGTTTGGTAAAAAGCTTATATCCAGACTGTAACATTCATTCTGTTGCTTTGCATCTTTTTGTCGTGCCGTCTTTTGGCAGATTTCCAGACAGCAAAGCTGTTGGGACAGGCTCCATTCATCTGGCAGAATGCACTCAAATTTTGAGCGTTGTTTTCAATTGGTTCTCTTGTTTGGCTTACACTGCATCTCACCTGCCAATCAAATCAGTGCTCATTGCTCTAAGCAACCAGTCTGCCATGCGACATGTCTGCGACCAGCCGACCACGTCAAGGCAGCTGGCCATGTAATTAGACAAGAATGCCTTTCATTTCTGGAAAGTCAGCAATATTTTCATTCCGAAATCAGAATAGGGCCATAACAGCATAAATAAAATCATGTTAACTAACGACAAAAATGTAGAAAAGTAATCCAAAAGTAATCAAATGTAATAAGTTGCATTACTCTTTACATTTTTAACACAGTAACTAGCAACCTTCCCACCACTGCAAACAACGACATAGATTCCTGATCCATTTCTCATTATTAATTATTTTTAACAATAATTATCCAAACCATAAATGCCTGTCTGGTTTGAGTATCATTGGGCTTCAGCATAGTATTTATATGAGTCCAATGCCACTGAACTCTAACATCATGTGGGGAGGTTTCTAACTGTGGAACAAGTTATTCCACAGTTATTTTTGATTATAATGTAGTCAATGGAAATTACTATAATTTACAGGTGATCCTAGTGATTCATTTTGTTCTTTCATAAGCTTGACTGTGTTTTATATGATGCTGTAGATCACTTCAGCTATGCTAGTGAGGCTTGACTGGTGCCTATAGCTCCCAGCAGCCAACAGTTTGTTGATGTGAACAAAACGTAAAGCTGCCTGATTGATAAACTGAGCTCGCCTGAGAACATATGAATTCTTTTTCTTGCATTAATCAATTAGTTGATTAAGTTTTGGGTAACATGATGCCAGTTTATGTATTTTTTTATATTAAAAATATGCCGTGGAAACAAAAATGCAGTGTGATAGACAGAACTCTGTCAGAATCAGGGTGACCTCTCTGGCTGGTGTCCTGCAGGCTTATCATAAAGTGTTATATTGGAAAACCAAACGCTGTCATTGTCATTCGGTCAAATATATGAAAAATATCGTGGTGAAGTTTTTTGGCCACGTCAGCCAACCCTATGATCTCACATCCCTGTTAAGGTCATATTTGAAATACGCACTTTATTTTAATTTCCCTCTGCCTTTCAACAATATAACTGCACGCATTAGCAGTCACAGCAGCACCCACAAACTACTTTCCCCCACTGGTTGACTAATAATGTTCTCTCCCCACTTGTAGTTATGCCAATACCACCCTCACAAACTGTCAGTCATTTTGCAGCCTGCTCTTGCAGCCTCAAGAGATATTTTCACCCACTTCCTCTATGGGGATCATTAAAGTTTCACCTTATATTGTTCCCTGAGATTAGAGCAGTGAAAGACATGCACAGCAGACAAACGAGGAGTAGAAGACTTCATTCAGTACCTCGGTTTTCCTCCAGGATGCAATCAGGGAAAGGTACAGATGCATCCTTGACAGATGGACAATTTCGCTAACGTTTGTGGTCAGTTTGCAATCTTCAAATCCGCCTTACCTCCAGGCCTTTAGACTGTGGAATGAAAATGAAGCAAACTCAGGAAGAAGCTGTAAAATCAAAATCAGTTCAAATCAAATCCTGATGCTTTTTGCTGTGAGATGGCAGTGATGTTCTATGGTGCATCCAGTGTCAGACCTAAAGGAGAGCTTCAGTATTTTGGAAACAAGGGCCACACTAGAACTCCTATCCTTCCATTTATCCAGCCATTAGTTTCCATTCATTCCACTACAATATGAAAATGAACTTTCAGAGACATCAATTTTATTCACACCAGTATTCCATCACCATAATAAAGTCTTCCACATTAGTCTTCATTTGCTTTACACAGCCAATACTCAGTTCTCTGCTTTGTGAATGGTGACAATAAAGTTAGCCACAAAAGCAGAACATTATAAAGTGGGTGCTTCAACTAAAATATCAAATTTAAAAATGAGGGATTTTGATTATATGTTGGGAAATCTTCAGCACCCCCACATGATTTGCAAAATGGTTTGTTGCAATGTAAAATGTGGGTTAGTTGTAGTCCACAGGCCAAAAATTCAAAGTCACTGGCATGGCCCTTTAACTGCATATGCTTTTGCAGTAATAGCACTAGCCACATAAACTCTGGCATTGAAATGCAAGAGGTGGCCAGCTCTGCTAGCACAGGGAGTACCCGTGGGCATTGTTGTGTCAAGGAGGATGCCACAACCGATGCCTCGCTGTCAGGCTGGGGAGACGTGCAAGAGGGTAGGACAGCGAATCGGTTGTGCGGATGCCACTTTCACTACAAACTGCTTGGCAATCCTTTTAGTCTATTTAGCCCTGAAACATCAGGAGACACCTTGACACACAGGCAGGGCCGTAGCTACTACTGAGGACACAGAAGTCATATCCTTGACATTTTTTTTGTGACTCCTTCTTAAAAATTTTAACATATATATTATATACAATATAAGTTAAAGTGACAGATTTTTAGAACTACTTGGTTATATGGTGTGCTGTGAATAAAGGTTCACAAACAGTACAGTCCTGTCATTCTTTTCACCTCGCGGGCTGTAACTTATATACATACAACTACAAAATCAGTCAGCGACGTGTTTGAATACAGGTAGGACTTTCAAAGCACACAAGATTGGCCTTATCAATAGCTTATTGTAATATAGATTACTCAAATCCCAAATCCTCTTAGATAATTTAAACACAATGCAGAATGTCAATAATGAGGAGGGGAACTCGGGTTATATAGCGTACCTTTTGAGGCAGTATTGGTTAATGCCATGAATGACATGCCTAGCTATAGCCTTCCATAGACTGTAATCACGTGACTAGAATCTGAGCTCACAGACCTGACCTGGTCTGACCTTAATTAATTAATATCACCATCAGTAACTCTGTGTTTACCTTGCTGTTTCAATGTCAGGTAAGGTCTGTTGCTGCTCATTTGCAAATTCTTCATTAGCAGGGATAAAACCTCCTCCAGCCATGGCAGTTTAATGCAGGGACTTGCTGTCACGACTTACCAAGAGGGAAAACCTCTCATCCTCATTGAGAGCGACTGCTACTTTGGCTTTGGCTGATGAGGGTTTCGATGTGAGGTCCCACACAACATGTCATAACAACTCTTCAGAAAGCCGGTGCCTGTTGTTTTATGAAATATCTCCCAGAGTCCAAACTGTAGGTCCCAGCATTCGACTTGGTGGTGGTTCTGGAGGCCAGCTTTTGTAGATCTGTAGCAGATGGCGCTTTATGCAGGATCAAGCTCAAAATTGCTGAGGTGCAATTTAACTGATAGATTTATGCGGTAATAACTGTTATTACGGTATTCTTTAACTTTTTAGTAGCAGTATTAATTTTGACAGGTATTTGAATTTCAGTCTTAGTATTCTCTTTGAACATTTTTTGATTGAGTCAGATTTTAGTCATTTATTTTATATTAGTTGTAGTCACAGTTTAGACACAAGCTCTTAAAGTAATTGTAGTCACGGTCATTTTAGTCAATGCAGTCAAAAGACAGGACACTATTCTAAAAATATTGTTGCATTTTCTGAGCTTCCTTGGCTTATTGTTCTGGCCAGTCCCCTTGCTTGCATTACAGTGCAGCATTTGCTCTTTCCTAATATTTTATAATAAGTGAGCATCATTTTTAACACTGTATCAACGTTACATCTGAAACAGTGTGAAGTATAAACTATACCTCAAATATGTCAACATTAAAGCTCATAAATGAAGACCATTACCGAATGTGGTGTTTGAGCTTCAATGCATGTAAGTCAACCAACGCTTTTTTCCCTTACATAATAAATTTTAATGTTTGTTAAACATAAAAAGCTAGAGCATGCACTTTGTTGGCAAAAGGGTGCAATTTTATGTTTATTTGTGCCTGTGTATTAGTCTGCTGCTGACATTTTGTGTCGTTATTTTTCATTAGGGGTAAATAAAAAAATATGCCATTTTCATTTTTGTTTTCACAGAGTAACTCGTTTGCACAAACAAATCAGGATAGTGGCATCAACACCCTTTCTGTGCACCTGGATTGCTCTCTGTTTGGAAAATGTGAAGGTGGTTTTAGAACAGGTTGAACATTTCTGTCTAAGAATTCTGTCTAAGATTAATTTGTGCTCCTCCAGCAAAGTATACAGCTCTCCGCCAGCTGCTGCTCCCCTCAGAGCAGCAGCTGCATCTGCTATGCCCTGTGCATTGCATATGTTTTACATATACATGGACAGAACAAAGGGATCAGTACAGGGTGAGCAGATTAATTATTTAGTCATTTATTTAGCTATTGGCTTGGGCAAGTCCTCATACAGGAGAGACTGTTATAATGTTTAACTGAATCATAGGGTCGTTTGCTCTAGCCCATACGAGCACCTGCGA
Organism: Myripristis murdjan; assembly: GCF_902150065.1. Taxonomy (NCBI): domain Eukaryota; kingdom Metazoa; phylum Chordata; class Actinopteri; order Holocentriformes; family Holocentridae; genus Myripristis; species Myripristis murdjan. The sequence continues at coordinate 17,952,447 of NC_043991.1, forward strand.
GAGAACTGGAGGATTCACGATCCCACTTTTGACAAATGGTGGGGGGTAAACTTTTGCACTGTTTGCATCATCTGTTTAACCAGCCTTGGATGTTCAGTCTTAAATTTCCACCCCAACAGAAACTGGAAGTCAGAGAGTACTACCTCAGTTTCAGAGACCGTTTTGGGGCCAAGGAATTCAAGCTCTAGGGAGAAAGAGGGACTGGTTCTTCTGGTGAAAACAGAGGTGAGGGTTCCTGGTTCCTCAGAAGAGCTCCAGTGTTCCAGGCACAGTTCCCACGGTGGTGCTACATCAGCCTATTAATTATTGGAAGGGGGCCATCCCTCCTCCTGACGCAGCTGTCATGACTCCCTGTGAATCATGGCTGGCATAATGAAATGCTTCTGAGGAATATGCAACAGATTTATTCCACAGAAAGGCATCTATCAATAACCATCTTTCAGAAAACTGAGGCTCATTGCAAACCCAAGTTTCTTTCTCTCCACCACACCTCTAGTAACATGTTTTCCTTACAACCTTACAAGTAATCACTATCCATGCAACTGTTAATGTTTTCTGTACATTATCTTCCACTCTTGCTTCAAGGTTCAAAGGACAGTCTACCTCAGTGTCCATTTTTAAGGTGTGAGCCTGAAAAGCTATTGAAAGAAAGCAAATTCTCAACTGAATGATCATTAAAAATGAAATGTCTCAAGATCAAGCATGTACTTTGAACTGACCCGTAGAGCAACGAGTGTGAATCCTCACTGGTGTCACTGGTGGGAACATAAAGCCTCATATTTTACAGTGCAGTGTTGGTTCCCCTTCCACATAAATCACTTGGCTGAGGGTTGTGTAATGGTTTATTGATGGGACCCTATTGTGAGGGCTTTGACATCAGTGTGCAAAGGAAGGAATGTGACGTTTGTCTCCAGTGCCCCCTGCTGGTAAAGCTTGAATGGTTAAACACATTGACAGGTGCCAGAAGCCAAGAAATGCTTTGGTCCTGTGCAGATTGAAATGTCAGTCACCTTTACAGCATTTAAACTACACAATATTTCCTTTCCACTCCCAGTTGTGGGAACGTCTTATTCCTCATACAAAAGTGCGAATGTGTTGACTCCACATCTCAATCTGTGTTGCAGGTAGTAGTTGTCTTCAATGCATACCGCTCCAAAGCAGAACTGAGTGCATGTCAATATAATTGTAGTTCTCAGATGCGAGCAAATACATCCATTTGCCAGCCTGGATGGTAAAACCATCAAAAGAGCCTGACAACTGACAACCATGACACACAAAGAAGAGTTCAAGATTTTATTGGTTCAATAAGAGGAGCAATTGGACCGAGTGTAACATTGTACAGTACATGTCAATGTAAACTGTAAGTGAATGGAAATGTTTGTAAGAAATATTTGTGTCCCAAACCACATCTGTTTCCTCTGCAAGTTAAAACAGGAAATGTAAAGCAAAGACTGTTGAGGTTAGCAGATATATCAAGTACTGAGATAAAACAAGTCAAAGACCAATCAGACAAGGTCTCATACCTTAAGACCAGGAAGTATAGATAGGTCAAAATATTCAAAGATAAATAGTCTTCCTGGAGAATGTGGAGAGTGGTAAAATTCCTGTCTGATCCTCTGTCTCATTCTAAAGGAAGCAGGAATATTTCTGAGCTAGGGTAACATTGTACAGACACACAGGTGTACAAGTGATGTCTACAAAAACAGAGGTATCTATAAGTTAATGGGGCAGCTCGTGGGCCACCAGTTTGTAGTGGGCACCGCAGGACGGGCACCGCTGAGCCTCGCCCTGGTGAAGCCAGAACCAGACCACAGCCGTGTTGTCTTCCTCGCCTGCAGGGAGGAAATCAGACAAGGTGAGACGTGCAAACAGAGAAACTTCGGGTAAAAAAAAAAGTCAACAGCTTCCAGTCTGCCTGAAACACACCAGTTTAGATGCTAGATGGCTCTATTCTTCCAAATCAGATGTAAAAATACAAACACACAACTCATGTAACTTACAGACGCATCCCACAATCCTCTTGGAGGTGATGGAGGGCACAAGATGGGGATCAGCCTTGGAGCCAGCGTACTCCTTTGGCTTCATCATGTTGTAGGGATCCTGAAGAAGAACAGATTTGCTTTAAGATGAACTCGTTTGATGGGTAAACACTACTAATCATCCACAATTAAGTTAACAGTTTAAAAATAATCCTGTATCCTGTTTACATTCATGGTTGCTGTCCAATGTCAAAGTAAACATTTTTGTAAACATTTTAATAAGGGTAAAATGATGATTTTACTTTGCCCATGTCCCACAGGAATCACTCAGTTCCTGAGGTCTAATTCTGCTACATTTTCTGTTACAGAAAAATTGTGTTCTGTTTGAATTTTGCCCCTAACTTTTTTACATTTCAACTTTTATGGGGTTAGATACAATCTGCCCATTTTGTATGCTGAGTGTAAACAGGGTATTGCTGTTTACACTCGCAAAGAAATAATACATTTTCGTTGCATCAGGACAAACACGATTTGTACAACTAAGATTTGTTTTATTTACATTACATCCCACATTTTCCCATAACTTTTTTGCAACAGTCGCAAAGTGTCAGGGGATCTTTCAAGCATTTCTCTCTCTCCCTCTCTCTCTCCCTCTCACCCCCCCTCTCTCCCTCCCTCCCCCCTTCTCTCTCTCTCTCCCTCCCTCCCTCCCTCCCCCCCTCCCTCTCTCTCTCCCTCTCTCCCTCTCCCCGACCAGTCAATCTTCTATCCTTCATTTATTTATAAAATGTTGTTTTTTGTTTGCACAGTTGTCTCCATTTTCTTCTTCTTTGGCCACATGATAGTGATATTTCCTACTGCTTAAGGCTGCATATTCGGTTGTTTTCTGATCAAATTCCACACTAATTTCCCCACCAAGATTTGCACGCAAAATCCAGAAAGTCAACTTAATGTGTTGTGCTGTCAACATTATGAGGACAGATGTGCTTCACCATAAAACTGCCCTGATTATGGGTCGTCATATTGATGCCATTTTCTCTCCTGGTTGTTCTTTCTTTTGAAACGGCAGTATTAGCAGCTGTACAGCTTTTCTCCACCACAAGACACTGTATGCTCTAATAAATCAAAGATGCAGCTGTGATCTGCATACAAGCGGCTCGTAGGGTATTTAACCCTTTAATAACAACGAATGCCAGACTTCATAACAGGAATTCCCATGCTGACACATTAATTATGAATACATTGCATCTGGATTATGTCAAGTGATGCCATATCTGAGAAGTATCATTTTTTATGAGAAATAAATCCTCCTGCATGGGAATTTTGAAACATTAACAGAACCTACAGTACATAGGAAACTTTTAATTTGACAATTTAATTATCTGTGATGCATCAGATGCCCTGCTCTGTTGGAGCTGGTGGGGTTTTCTCCGGCTGGTGAGATTTCAAGGTTTAAAAAATATATTTAAAAAACGTCAAATGGCTAGGGAAAACGTTAATCAGACAAAATAACTTGCCACTGAATGATATTTAGGCTTTAGGTTAGTATACATGTTTGTTTTTGTGAAATAAGAAAAATTCCGCCCTAACGATTCCATAGTCACTAGTGGCAATTAGTAATAATAATATAGCGATATAGTGACAATATTACTTAACCTAACTTCAACACAGAGGCTCTGAAAATGTGCTTTTAATTTTCTTATTACAAATTACTGGTCTTTTCAGTGTGGGGCTACAAGACCAGTCTATATGCCACATCTCATCTCAACAGTCCTGCCCCAAATGCTTATTAATGGTTGAATTTAAGGTTTCAATCCTTTTCATACCTTCAGGAATCATAATGCACCCTCTTATTTTAAGATAGGAAAAAAGATGTTGCCTGGATGCATGAGAGTGTTGAGTGAAAACCAAATCCAATTACACTGACAACAATTCAAACATTAGGTATTAGTATTTCCTACAAATTGTTTACTTGAAAAAAGTTAATTACTGTGGCAATTAAATATAATTACTGAACTTTTGACCTAATGTGCTCCCCTCCACACAACACAATTTAATAATAGGGCCAAATGCCTTAAAATAGATTTTGAGTATTTACAAAAAAAAAAAAAAAAAAAAAAAAAAAAAAAAAGGATCAACTGGCACACACCGTTCCATCCTTCATGGCCTTCATGATGATCTTCTCTAATCCAGTGGCTTGCTCCTCATCAGTAGGAATACCTGTTAATATATCGAGTGAAAAACTGACCTTAGAAAGGGGCCAGAACAAATGATGCGCAACTTTGCGTTATTTTTGCCTTAGCAGAGCTGTCAGGCTGCTAAATTCAACACCACTCCCCTAATCACAAATCATACAGGGCATTTAGCAGAAAGATCATTAAGATTAAAAGTATTATGCAATAAACGTTTGGGAGTCTCTTGTCAGGCAGTGAATATTCACATGATGTTGTCCTGCAGAGTTACACTCATTTTGAAAATGTCAACTGTTTACACCTTTATTAACAAGTATTATATAACCAGCATAGTTGAGGATTTATATTTCCAAATAAGATATTTGAAGAGAGAGAGAGAGAGAGAGAGAGAGAGAGAGAGAGAGAGAGAGAGAGAGAGAGAGAGACATTGATATCAATAATTAAAGTTGTGACTGAGGTGGAAACAATTTTACTTTAGTTTTATGAATGAATCTACGTTAACCTTTTTTGTTTGGACTCTGAACATGTTTGGCAGGTTAGAGAGTACTAGAATTCATTTAGAAAAAGAAAAAGATGTGATACCATTTTAACTCATAGACATTCATGCTGAAAAGCTATTTTCTTAAATATGTTCAGTTTATAAAATAAATGTTCTTTCGTAAATGTTTTCCCTTGAAACTTAAATGTCAAAGAAAACCAAATATAGAACTATATCAAACAGAAGTCACTTATTTTGAAAATTAATATGGTGTAAAGTCATTAACAGAAGCTGGTTAACACGCCTTGAAATTGGCTTATTTCTGCTTTCTTTTACTCCATCATTCATTCATTCATTCATTAACCTGACGCTTTCTGATACATTAATTGATTTGAAATATACGTTTCTTAAACACAGGAGGAAAACGACTGGGTTTACGGATAATTTTTGGCCAACTTATCCAGAGCCTGTATGAATCTCTCAGTTTGGGGATATTACCTTTAATAAACTTCACGTTACAGATGTGAAATGGCTCAGAAAGCTGAGTGGACATTAACTTTACAACAGCACATCAGTCCAGGTCATTTAAGCACTAACCAATAGTTTATGACTACAGATAATTTATTTGTATTCCACGTGAGCATCTGACTAAGTTTGAGACACAAGGGTCATTGAAAAGATTATGTTTGACAAGCCAATGTCGACAGGAAGTAGCGCAACTTAGCCTTAACTTTACGTTAGCTAGCTGGCTAACACTCTGTAACGCTACAAGAAAGACGCACTTTTCGATGATTAAAATAAGTTTGTACGTTCTTCTAGATTTCAGACCATTTAAAAAGTGGAGAGCATATTTTATAAACAGCGTGTCCGTACTGTTTCTTTGTAAATCCCTTTTCGTGACCACAGGATCATATTTGACCTCCTTAGCCTGACGCTACAGTATGCTAACATCAAGGCTAGCTAGCGTGTCGAAGTGTGCCTGCCTGGCCTCACCTGGATAAAAAAAACTAAACCTGCATCACAGTTCACAGGACTTTCTGGCTGAGCTGCTTCCCACTCACCTCCAGCCGACATGGCACGGCTCAGGGCCGGGGCCGGGGCCGGGGCCGCCCGGCATGTCGCTGCGGCTCTGAACGCCGAGCGGAACAGTAACCTTGCAGCCATTTCTCCTTCTCCGCTGTCACTAGCAAATGGTCGCAAGACGATGACGTCTGGGACTTAAACTGTCGCTCTATATGGACGCAAACACTCTATCTTTGGAAACATGTCTCTGATGTCTTGATTAACTTTCTTTTTTTTCTTTTAATCACACTCCTGTTTCTTTGTGCACCATTAAGTTCATTACTTGATTAATATAATTACAGAAACAATACACAGAGGCAACGAATGACAATGGGATTTTTCCTTTTTTGTGAACCTTTATTATTATTATTATTATTATTATTATTATTATTATTATTATAAACAGTATAAACACACGCCTTGCATACAGGGATGAGCAGTTACTAACAGGCTTCATCAGATCAGGGATAATCAACAGGCAGCTTGAGCATGTGTTGTGCAATGGATAGTATTTTATCAGCCACTGGACCGTGCACACCCTGTTCAAGGCCAGTTTGACAGACTCTCTGGGGGGCTTTTCCCAGAATCAGTAGGTGCAGAGTAGGGACCTAAAGTGATTTTGGAGGCTTTGTTTACGGGGCTATTCCTGTCGAGGTCAGTTAACATGGAGAAAAAACATGGGGAACAGTAATAACTGAAATTTCTGACCATGAGTGCATCTGATGTTTAATATCTGATGTTTGCTGTCCTGATGTTTATACTGAACACATCAAAATATTTACATGCATTTTCAAGCATAAACAATAAGGAAATACAGAGAGAAAAGTCATAATTTTGATCTTCCTATTCAAGATGATGTGTAAAATTTGTTAATAACCCTTCTCCAGTTGGCAATCAGCTTTTGTAGTTTGAATTAGTAGCTCACACATCTGGCCCAGTGGCCCTCATTTAACCTGGTGAACTCTTACACCCTGAGTGCAGAACAGACAAAGACATCCATTGCACAGACAAAGACGAGTTCAAGACTTTATTGGTTCAATAAGAGGAGCAATTGGACCGAGTGTAACATTGTACAGTACATGTCAATGTAAACTGTAAGTGAATGGAAATGTTTGTAAGAAATATTTGTGTCCCAAACCACATCTGTTTCCTCTGCAAGTTAAAACAGGAAATGTAAAGCAAAGACTGTTGAGGTTAGCAGGTATATCAAGTACTGAGATAAAACAAGTCAAAGACCAATCAGACAAGGTCTCATACCTTAAGACCAGGAAGTATAGATAGGTCAAAATATTCAAAGATAAATATTCTTCCTGGAGAATGTGGAGAGTGGTAAAATTCCTGTCTGATCCTCTGTCTCATTCTAAAGGAAGCAGGAATATTTCTGAGCTAGGGTAACATTGTACAGACACACAGGTGTACAAGTGATGTCTATAAAAACAGAGGTATCTATAAGTTAATGGGGCAGCTCGTGGGGCACCAGTTTGTAGTGGGCACCGCAGGACGGGCACCGCTGAGCCTCGCCCTGGTGAAGCCAGAACCAGACCACAGCCGTGTTGTCTTCCTCACCTGCAGGGAGGAAATCAGACAAGGTGAGACGTGCAAACAGAGAAACTTCGGGTAAAAAAAAAAGTCAACAGCTTCCAGTCTGCCTGAAACACACCAGTTTAGATGCTAGATGGCTCTATTCTTCCAAATCAGATGTAAAAATACAAACACACAACTCATGTAACTTACAGACGCATCCCACAATCCTCTTGGAGGTGATGGAGGGCACAAGATGGGGATCAGCCTTGGAGCCAGCATACTCCTTTGGCTTCATCATGTTGTAGGGATCCTGTAGAAGAAAAGATTTGCTTTAAGATGGACTCGTTTGATGGGTAGTACTAAAGGATCAATCATCACACAATCATCCACAGATCTTTAAATACTTTGAAGCTGGAATTAGTAACTTCTCATCTCTGTAATATAAATATTATTAATGACCAGATCACCACAGTATAATATTAACAGAGTTGCATACCGTTCCGTCCCTCATGGCCTTCATGATGATCTTCTCCAGTCCTGTGGCCTGCTCCTCATCAGTGGGAATCCCTATAAGTTGACCAAATATGCATCTTGGTAAATAAACAATTCATATTACCTCTGGGGAGGGAAGGAGGGATTGATGGTCAGATAGATAAAATGTAAGAGTCAATGTACTTATTAAATAGAGTTATATTTGATGTCAAATAACAGAATCGTGTTATAATAATTGAATAGTAATTGAAAGAATAATTGAAAGTTTTATTTTTTGTTATCTTTAATGGTTCATGGTTCCCCTCCTCAGACTCAATTGATATTTGTATTCACACATATTCATAAATTATTCAAGTAATAACTGCGTGATAATCAAACACTTCAAAATATCATAAAGTGTCACAATAGGGACTCCACTGGAAGTCAGTAACACATGATACTTATTCACACTTGGTTTCACCATCCACCTGGTGATCTGTCCAGTGATCTGCTCACAAGTGGAAAGCTCTAAGTACAGAGGTGAACAGGGATCAGAGCAGCTCGGACCTTGTTCAGACTGCCACTCCAGATCTGATATCTTAGATCCATATCCAGATCTGGCCTGTCCAGATTGTAGGCAGGCTGATTTTATGAGGGAAGAGCCAATGCAGCAATGTGTTTACTGTCATGGATTTCTCAGCAAGAAATGCATCGGTCACAACAAAACATGCACCTTAGAAGGCTAAGCCCACTGATTTTTTTTTTTTTTTTTTTTTTTTTTTTTGAACAAAGGAAACTTGATCTGAGGCAGACCAAATCCACCATGTGAAACAGTGCCACTTCACTGTCAGAAGCCAAGAGGCATCTTACCACGCTGCCCTGCACATTGTGAAATCTGGTAAGCCCCATAGCATTGGTGAAGAATTTTCTTTACCTTCGACCAAAAAGTTGACTCAAATTCTGTGTGAAGAGCAACTCGCTAAACAGCTGGACCTGCTGCCTCTACTGAATAACACAGTCACTCTGAGGATTGCTGACATGGCTGCTGATGGGAGAGATTCACTCACTGGGGCTGTGCTGAAAAATCGCAAAGGCCTATTACATTGTTTCCAGTTGCAAAAATCAGACAGTCGGGATTTGGAGATGAGTCATACTGTGTGTGTGTGCGTGCGTGTGGGTGGGTGATGGGGGGTCAAAACCAATGGTACATCGTGTCACTGCACTGAGTGTTTAGCTGTTTCATTGGCACAAATGCATTTCTATACCCGGTTAGTTTGCAGTTTGGTAGCAGAGTTTCAAGAGGACAGATTCGCAAAAGATACCAAAGTTTGCATGAATATGTCATGTTGACGAAAGATTGTTTATCAGTAAACACGCGCACCTGGCCCAGCAGTGCCCGCGAGATTAATTCAATCACATTAACCGCACAACACAAAGTGCCGGGGAAAAAATGATTCAGGATGTTTCCAGTACATGCCGAATTCAAAAATAGTTTCAAACGAAGTGGAGAACTCTTGCTTGGTGTTTTCTTTTGGCGATAGGCGAAGCAGTTTGTTGTCTTTTACTCGCCTTTACAAGAGAACAGCATGTTCCTGAGTTCCTCTGTCAACACACATCCCCTCACCTTGATTAAACTAAACCTGTACCACAACACACAGGGCTTTCTGGTTGAGTTGCTCACCTCCAGCCGACATGCCGCGGCTCAGAGCCAGAGCCGGGGCCGGGGCCGCCCGGCATGTCGCTGCGGCTCTGGCCGCCGAGCGGAGCAGTAACCTTGCAGCCATTTCTGCCTCTGTGCTGGTGCTGTGTGTGGTCACTACTAGAGCCACGGAAATACAAGCAAGAGGTCGCAGGGTGATGAGGTTGACATTTTCTTGTTCTTCTTTCTTACGACGGTTTGCAGACGACGAAAAAAAGCATTACTGCCCCCAACTGATCTGTAGTATGAACTGAAGAGGTTTAGAAATAGCAAATGCATTCAGTGGTAGAGAGAGTTCTGCAAATTACACTGTGATGATATTTTACTAAAGTAGAAGTACCGCTGTAAAATCTACCGAAGTAACTGTAAAAAGTAACTCATTTGAAATGTACTCACAATTGATATAATTACTACACAATGTACTGTTCCTAGGCTGGCACAACTAATCTTTGATTGGCAAGACATAGTTTATCCTACCTCTCTCTGGGCCTCCAGCATTGTCTATCTGTGATTCTTCATGATCTTAACAGCCACGGCCTCATTGGTGGTTGTTTTGATGCACCTGGCGACCTTTCCAAACACGCCCTTCCCCAGGAATCTTTCCACCCTGTAGCTGTACCTGTGGTTTTTCCTCCTCATATTCTTCTGACCACTATTCACAATTTCACTCCAGTGTTATTTCTGGAAATGTATCACTTGGCTCTGTCGTGGTGTGAATGCTGTTATCATATAGACCACAGCTGTTAACACAATTAATTGCAAAGGGAATTAATTCTGTGGTTAATTTATCTACAGTTTAATTAGATAGATGATGTGTGATCTTGACAAAAAAATGCATCCATTGAGTTCAAGGTGTCAACTTTTTGTAACATTGTTGCCTGTTTCAGAAACAGAATCTTTAGCTGTTATATCATTAACTGGCAGTTACATGACAGTGTATCTCATGTTGTGGAGTAACACAAAAGTAATGCAACAAGCAGTGTAACAAATTACTTTCCACTGGGAGCAAATAAGTAACATGATGCATTACTTAAAAAAAAAAAAAAAAAAGTCAGTAATATATAATACATTATAATGACCCCAACATTGATCCTTAATAAGGCAAAGCCACAGAAGACACATTTTATTTGACATTAATATTAAGCACAATACGTGTATTTCCCATCATCACCAGTTTAGGTTATGCCACTGAATGTTATTTAATTTGTCCTATGAAGTAGACCACCGGTATTTTGAGAGCATAACCAGGAGCAGAAACAGTTAGAGAAGCTCAACATAATTGGCTGGAAACATGCCATAGTGTCCATCAGGTGCAAAACCCCTCCACCAGCCCTCATCCACCATCTCTATCCCGGTGATGATGTCTTCAGGGTCAAAGGTGATCTCAGTGTTGTCCACTGCGGAAGAGAGGTGATCGATGAGAGAGAGGCAACATCAACATAATATGCCCAGAGCACAGAGCTGGGTGTCACTTAACACTCTGGGACTGTGTGTGTGTGTGTGTGTGTGTGTGTGTGTGTGTGCGCGTGTGTGTGTTGAAAGCACTTACCAGCCTGGTAGTCATAGAGAGCCCTGGCACAGACGCCCTGCTCACTGGACTCTGCCCCGTGCTCTTCCACCTAAGGAGGAGACAATCACATTGGTCCAATCATTCAAGACAAAATGGCAAGGCATGTGATGATTCAGTGTGACTAATCATTTTAGCTCTTGTGAGCTCCTCTAAACACGATCCTGCTTTCCGGGTGCCTGGTCTTTGGTGGCCAGGCTTCACTCAGATTTGAGGTTAGGGTTTAGTTAATGTTTAAACACAAAAAAATCTGACAATAATCACTGATGTGACACTTAAATGTGTCATTTTAGTTATACAAATATATATATATTTGCAATTTAATGTTTAGAGGTTTGTTTATTTTGCTAATTTGATAATCCACTTTTTCCCCATCTTTTTGAAAGAGGCCAAATCACTGTTTAATTAAGATTGGGATCAGATGAGTTTAACAGTTATCGCGAACAAAAATATCTGTTCTTACCAGGGCCCTCGAGGCAAAATCATTTCACATGGGGGTCTGTGGCTCACTGACACTGGATTTGGGTTTGAATTCCCCTGCTCTACAGGCCCAGATACTGTTATTAGACAATAAGGTTGACTCACTGCGGGGGTATCCATGTTGACTTCCTCATACAGATCCTCCTCTGTCCTAGGTGATAGTGGTGCCTCATATGCCTCCTCTTGACCAGGTGATTCCTCTGCAGTTTTGGGTGAATGATTAACATCAGTTGTGCCAAATGTCTTAATATTAAATAGTAAAAGGTGTATTTGAATTTGAAGGAAAAATTCATTCCAAGTTACTCTTACACTGTTAGATATCTAACTGTGATTTTAATGCATTCCAGTCCAATTCACTGTGTGTGAGCATGTGTGTGTGTGTGTGTGTGTGTGTGTGTGTGTGTGTGTCTTCCATAATTTTCTCCCTTAAGTTTCATAGCTTCAATGAGCATAAAAAATGATTGGCATGTGCAGTGCAGCATACCTAGCGTAGCATCTTCTGCATCATCATCAAATTCATCAGACCAGTACTCCTCCTCTTGGTAAGCACCATCTGTGTGTATGAATACAAGAGAAAGAGTGACCCTGGCAATTCAATTAACATCATAATCTGCCTTTCATCATGTACATAATCAATTGTGCATGAATCGTGCATCCTAAGGGTTCAGCGTCAGGCTCTGTGCATCTGACCTGCAGCCTGGACAGGTGAGGCCGGTGTCTCTGGTACTTCAGGAGAAGCAGCTGCAGCAGGTGAGTACGACCTGTCAGCTGAGGCAGAGGGGACTGGGCATGTTGGTTCAATGGGTGAAGGGGGGGCCAAAGGTGGAACAGGAGCAGATGGTCGAGGAAACTCTGGCTCCCCTGGGATTTCTCTGTCCTGAGATTTCTGAGACAGAAATGGGCTCTGCAGTTTCCCTGAAAAACAAAACGAAAACCAGAGATGTAAATGATCAGTTCCATTTCATGCAATTTGTTTATGTGGCCTGCACGTGCATTACCAGGTCTGGTTGTGGCGGGAGATCGTCCACTGTTGAGACCAGAGGGCTGCTCTTTCTGCTTAAATACGTCTCTGGGATTAAATGACCTCTGAGATATCAGCGATTCTGCCTCCTGTGAATGAGAGTGAGAGTGCAAGGCACAGAAAAAAAAAAACATGTTTCAATTATGTTTCACATAATTTACACGTATTAAAGAATGAGCTCACTAGTGGATTCATCTGGACAGGCCTTTGGGTCTCGGTCTCAGGGTCTCAGAAAGATTGTAAAGATCTTGGTTTGGTACTTATTCACAGATATTTGATTTGTATGTGTGGCATCTGATGATGTAATATAAATGTTAGGATACTGTATGATATAGTGAGAACTCCCACTGGAGAACTCAGCTCTGATTTCTGAAACAACATATGACGTCAAAGCAAGTTTCCTGGCTACAACAAACTCTCAAACTCAGATTCTGTCAGGTGAAAACTGTAGGCAAAAACACAAACTATAACATTTTAACTGAGCACTCCATTGTGCTGTTTCATTTTGTGCACCACCACCTTTTTTTTTTATCCAACAGAGAAATGTGAGGTAATGCTTTGGGCTATAGTGAGCAGTGACCATGCTAAAAATGATGGCAGTCCTTACTCTGTTACTGTATGATGCATCAATCTGATAAATAAATCCTCTGTATTAACAACACTGTATGATATCCACACTCACCTTAGCTTTCTGCACTGACGCAGCAAATTGAATGCTTGCTTTCTGCGAGTTCTTCTGGTGCTGCTGCTCCTAAAAGTGACACATGATGCTCTCTATAACATGCTGATTTCTAACAGGCTTGAAAAATGAGAAAAGGGCTTTGTGTTTATGTAACTCTCATCTCACCAATCGCTGCTGCTCTCGCTCTCTTTCTTCTGCCTCTAGCTGCTTCTGATAGCTCCTGTCACACAGAGACACTGGAGCATTACTCAAAACATAGGGGCATCCATTATTCTTTGTGCGCATGCATGTGTGCCTTTGTAAGACTTACTTATTCTGGTCAATCTGCAAGGCTCTTTCCCTGGCTGCTCTTTCTCTTTCCGCCGCCTGTCTTTGATCTGCCTCTTTTCTTTCTCTCTCCACCTTTTGCCTCTCCTGCTCCGCTCTTTTGGTCTCCTCCTGTCGCCGGACTTCCTCATCCCTCTGAGGAAGATAGTTATATTAATTTATATAAAACACCAATATGATGGATGGTACGTGGCTTGCGTTTTCAAACTGATGGTTTGGCCAGTGGTCAAATACATGGTAAATGCAACTGATTTTGAACCCTTTTTTACACAGCAGCCATTTTGACTTGAACTAGAACTTAACTTGAACCTTAATTCATGTCATTCGTAACGGCTGTGTTTACCTCTCTATTCCATGTTAAAATGGCTGCTGTGAAAAGGGTCTATTAAGCTGTATACACTGATCAAAATCAAAGTCAAAGGAAACCTGAGCTTGGGCCCAGAAGCTGTCCTTGTCGGTTCTCTGAATCTCTTCCACTGCGTTGGTTTTCTGGTACACTGAACCCTGTCATAACACAGTATGGGTTATTATATTTCTGCCATCATTAGTTTGTGAAAATGCAAATGATGCTCAGAATCCCCAAATGCCATTTCCTGGTGTGGTGTGTGTGATACTACGGGGTCTTCTACTAAATCTTAGTCAATGTAATGTTTAGTGACTAAACCTTGTGCATTTCTCTTAAAAATAAATAAATAAATAAATATTACAAAATGTATGATTGTTTTGCAAAGATTGCTGCATGAAGTTATTCCAATGTTGTTGCACTCCAGTCTCACATTTGATCCGTCTTCAGAATTTTTGCTATTATATGAGTTTGTGTTCTTTGATTTCTTGTTGGGAGCTTAATTGTGTGGTGTCCTTTTTTCTATATATTGTTAGTAACTAGTGTGTGTGTGTGTGTGTGTGTGTGTGTGTGTGTGCGCTTGTGTGTTCTCACCACAGGGCCTCTGGGTACATCTCTGTATTCCTGTGTTTCTCTCTCTTTGTGAAAATTAAAGTTGGCCCCTGATGCTTTGGCCACTTTAGTCAAGATAGTCTGTGGATCCACATCCTCCTCTGCCCGAGCATTTATGGTCACATGAGCTCCCTGTGATCACAGAAAGTTTGGTGATAATTAGGCTGCATTAAAAGATGGGACAGGAGTTATAAATAGGCTTTAGGAATGCTGTTTAGGGAAATATGATATTTTGAAAGCTTTGTGTTTGTAAAGTTGATCAGTTTAATTCCAAAAGCAAATACCCACTTTCAAATAATATACACCAATTCTGACAAAAAGGATTGTTGCCATGAAAGTAAAACACATTCTTGAATTATTATAAAAATAATATACTGGCCAAGATTTTACTGTTTGTGAAACAGTAGCATTTAAGTAACTTCTCACTATGAGACCCTGTTTTTGTTGCTGTTTTTTTTTTTTTTTTTTAATCACCTTATTTTTGTACTTCAATTCAATCAACACAAGTTTACAATTGAGGAAATGAAAAAAAGAAAAAAAAAACTCAATTTGATTTAATTTTTTTGCCATGGCTTTATACTTTCTCTGCCTGTTTGTTTTACTTTCTTTTGTTATATTCATCCTATTCTGATTTTGTTTTTGTTTTGATTTGATGCAGTTGTGTTTCTTGAAAATTTGACTTTCTATGATGTGAAATAATAGTTTTGTTTAAGTTAATTGCTGCTAATATTTGCCCACTCGGCACCTCAGGTGTTCATGTCCACAGTCACTGGCTGTCCATAATAGTTCAAATAAGTGTGACCAGATAAGTTCAGATAAGTTTTGCAAAAGCTGTCTTGCCAGGAAGTATCATGATTGCTGGTTTTTCCCAGCAAAAAGAAACAGTAACTGTGAGGATGAGGAAGTAAAACATATTTTGCTATTGTGCAACGTCCCTGGTCGTATAATAGGCAAAGAGCATGGTTGTCAGGGTGGGGTACGGATGCATCTAGTTTCAGGCTTTTTGAAGTCTATTCTGTCTTCTTTGTCAGGATAATTGGTGCGATGCTACAGTAACTTCCTCAACAACAAGCTGGCATGCCTAACAGGAGTTTGCCTGTGGATATGCCTCCACTGCTCAAATCATCCTGGCTGTTGTGTTCATGTGTATTTCAAATACACATGGATCCACTGTGCAAATAAGACGACTTCAGAGTTGCTGTAAGTTTTATTATAGGTAATGACTCCTGTAGACCTCAAGTCTTTATGCTAAGCTAACATTAAATACTACCCATATGAGCCAAACCACTGGATGTGCAGAGGTGAAAATGGTGTCAAACATCTTATCTCAGTCTGGGTAATTCGGAAAAAGGGTAACCCTTTGCCCAAAATGTTGGAGTAGACCTTTAAGGAAGAGTTTCCCACCCTGAGTTTTCAAAATGGCCAACAAGTGAATAAATCGGTGCCAGTGCACAGTGGGCATTTAAGTTGTGTTTACATAAAGGGAAGGCCGTTCACAGGTTAGAGGACATTTATTTGGGAACTGTAGCATTTCAATGTGCATAATAGCATTATTTCAGGTGGTCACACTCACCTTCAGGAAGTTGGCAATGGAGCTCAAATGATTGGCACATATGCCTTTCCGAGAGTCTTTCACTCCTTCACCTGTCTGTGCACACAAACACACCGTGGCAAAAGCAAACTGAGTGGGGTATTTGTAAAAACGGTACATTTTTTGGTTTTACGTAAATTAGATGTCTGTTTCTCTTACCCAGTTTATGAGGACGTATTTTGGCAGACCAGAATTTGGGTCTTGGACACGACAGAAAGCGTACATCACCTTCCCACTGCTCAGCTCCTCTACCATCTCCTCTAATCCACCGTCTGCACATGCACATAGAGTACAACAAATATTCAGTTATACCCGATCAAATCAATTAATCAAGAGCTTACTAGTTTATTTATTCCACTGATCAAATCTTACCTCCTTTCTCTGCCAGGCGAATAGCATTGCTGTTCCCTTCGTAAGTGAACAGGGCCCTGATCACACCCAAAGGTGTCAAAAAAAGAATGATAAAAGGGTTACCACTGTATATGTTTGGGGGAATGTACTTTTAAGAATGGGAATGAAAATTACACCTTGCAATAGACAGGGGTGTACAGAGATTTAAGACGAAGAGGAGGTGAAATATTAGACAAAATGCAATCAAACTGCATCTTATTTGGTCTAATACACAAAACTGATTTCTGATTAATCAAAACATTACAGTTGGATTAGGCTGAGGTATTAACTCACCAGTTTGTATCTGCCTTGGCGTCTATCACCTCTTTATAAGCAGCCATGAGTGCAGAGCCATTCTTACTCAAATTGACTGCCATTCTTCTCCTGTTTCTTCTCCAGCCAGCATTCACAGTTCAAATATGCCTATCCCACAGATCCAACTCACAACCAGATCCACGTTTCTAGAAAATCCAGAGCACAAATGGATAAAACAGCATAAAACGATGAAATGGAAAGGCTGCAGTCGTGACGTTATTGTGATTTACTGAGCAGATTTTCCTCATGTGTCAAACCAGTTGGGGCAGACGTTTAAACCTGAACAACCACATTCTTTAAGATGTCACTTCTCTCTGTGTTACTCCCTGTCATCCAGCAATAGTATCCGAATAAGTAAACCCAACTTGATTCACCATATTATGGCCCCCACAGAAAGTATAGAGGCCATATGTGGTTGTTTGTTCAGCAACAGTTTGTGGGTGTGTGTGTGTGTGTGTGTGTGTGTGTGAGAGAGAGAGAGAGAGAGAGAGAGAGAGAGAGAGAGAGAGAAGGGTGTGATTATTTGTGATTCTTGTCCACAAAGATGCAGTATGAATTATCTGGCTGAGTCCTGCATGATAATTTTCTTACAAAGTTAAGGAATCCAATAACATATTATCCACAAAGAGAGAGGACTTGCACTGCTGGCTTTATGAACACCCATAGCTCAACAAAATTACACTTTTACCCTGTTATGCCATAAAACTAATAACAGTGCCAGTGTGATAAGAGTAAAAAAAAAAAAAAGGGAAAAATACAAGAATATTACCATAAAATTGCCACAAAATTCACAAAATAAGTATATATAAAAAAAAGTTTGCCAAGACTATAAAATTAGCAAAGAAGAGGGAAATTATCATGAAATGACTTGAATTTTTAAAAATTCAAAAAACAATCCAAAGAAGTGTATTTAGAAAATAAATAAATAATATTACTTTTTTTTTTATTATTTTAATTTTAATCTTTAATTTTTTTTTTTCCAGTAAACTGGAAAAGCGCTGTAGAAATCCATTTACCATTTACCAATTTCCCTTGAGCCCCTGCACAGGGAAATCTGAGGGCAGGATCAACTACAGAGCAGCAATCCTGCAACTGGCTGTGTTACAGCATTTTGTTAAAAAAACAAAACAAAACAAAACAAAAAAAAAACACTGTAGTATTGTCCTTGCTTGCCAACCTCAGTTGTACCAAAATCTCAATCCCAAGTGTGAAGACAGTTCCCATCTTGCTGCACCAAACATGTACCATCAGGTGTGACCTGAAGATGGAGCTATGACATCGTGTCTGGTATGAAAAGCGCTTCCACTTTGAATCATTAAAACTTGCTCCTTGTTGTGCTTTTGCGCTGTAATTTATCCAGTTCCATGTTTCAGTATTTAGGTAAAATTTCCACATCAAACACATGCAGAAAAAGTTAGAAACTGAATTCCTGAGCCTCATTTCAGCCAGTGAATGAGTGTGATAATTTTGTGTTTGTGTTCCCAAAAGTGGTTATGGATAACAGGTAGACCCCTGGCTGATAAGCTGGTAGGCCAATCTGGTTCTCCCACAAATACAGTTTTCTTTGAAAAGCCCCCCAGTGCATCACAATCACCTTTTCACATGCACATTTGTTGCATATTCAGGAGCTTCATTATATAGCCCAGTTGCATGGCCGCCTTTTCTGCTCAGGCTCAGAGGATGTCAGGACACATTCCTCCACCCTAAATGTCATTCCTTTAACTCCATCACAGCATAGATGTACAGTGCATCTTATACCTGGAATAATCTGTAAAAGAACTTGGACTTTCTGCCCCCTATACGACAGCTGTTCAACAGCCTCATTTCAGATCTTGTTTTAAATGATTGGAAATGCTATCAACTGTACTGTAATTTTCTCTTTATTGCCCATTTTATTTATTTATTTTTCTCTACTTCATTTTTCATTGTATCAATTTCTTCTAATTTATAATTTCCTCCATGACATGTTTATTATCCTAATGAGGACACCCCCTCAATGGTCTTTCAAGGTAAACTAAAGGTCAAATGAATGTGTGAGGTGTCTCTCACCTTCATAGCCATCTATGAATGTCGTGAGTATCTTGAAGCATTCATGCATCTTCTTTTCTTCCGCCAGTGTGGCTCTATACACTGAATGTAACACAGTTTCTCGCACACATTTAAGAGGCACCCACACACCACACATTAGCGTCATTTAGTGTAGCCGTTTTGATTTGTTTTGTGTGACAAAGGACTTCTTTCAGTTACTTGCGGACTTGGTGATGGGTCAGCCTGCAGTGTGTGTCTTTGACAGATGTGACTGAGAAACAGAAGCAGCCATCTATTGTTACGGTGGCATTAACAGGGATCACTCCCTCTCCTAAGGGTCAGTGTAACAGGGCCTGGAGGGCTGTCAATGATAGCCATGGTGCTGTATGTATGTATGTGTGTGTGTGTGTGTGTGTGTGTGTGTGTGTGTGTTTCTTTTTACTCAGACAGACACCCTGCCCTACCCCTGGGCTGCATTGTTTTTGTATGTTGTGTGTGCGTGTGTGTGTGCATGGATGTTTATGACTGTGTGTGTACGAGAAAGGCTTTCTCTCTATATATGTACCAACTTTTATATTTTCCCCGCCAGCATCCGCTTCTCCATGCACGCCTCATCATTAATCCAATTCGCGAGGGCTATGCCACTTTGTTGACATTAATTCAATTACACAGCTTCTCTCCGATAAAGCATACACACACACACACACACACACACACACACACACACACAAACAAACAAGTGTGAGGGGCTGGTAGATGATCCTGTTAGTAAATGAATGGGTGATTGATGGACTGCAGCTCAGGAGCAAATTGCCCCCTGGGGCTAAGCTGCTTCTCTCTGTCCATCCTCCCTCCTCCTCCTCCTCTCCCTCTCTGAACCCCCTCCCCACCCTGCACCACTCTCAGCACTATACTCACTCGTCAGCTTCTCCCAAATCAGTGCCTCACCCACCACCCGCTGCCTTTTTTCTTATCTACCCTGGCCGTGATAGGCACCATTAACATTCTCCTTCACACCTCTCTCCCTTTCTCAGCTATGGGAGGTGTGTGGATCCCTCCATCCCCTATACAAACACTGTCTCTCTCTCTCTCTCTCTCTCTCTCTCTCTCTCTCTCTCTCTCTCTCTCTCTCTCTCTCTCTCCCTCTCTCTCTCTGTGTGTGACAGACACAAACACACACACTTATGCTACCCACCTATGACAATTTACAGTCTTATAAACTGATAAACCCGGAAGCCAACATTAACCTTTCCATTATATCTGATAAGCTAATATTTTGAGATTTAGGGACTATTTTTTTAGGCCGAGCTCCAGGTGCAAAGAGAGGCCATCAAAACAGCTGTCCGATGGCAATAACCTTTCCCTGCAGCTGCCTCGCAGAAATGACCTCAGTACTGAATCATTTCACTGAACATACGTGCATATTTATGGCGTTTATGATTTAACATGCATGCTTCCCTTAATGCTAAATCCATCAGTACCAAGTGAAGTCACAAAAACGCTAGAAATATCACTATAATAAAAGGAAACATGGAAACAATAAAACCGATATTTTGTCATTTCTGAGCCTTGAATGCCGGGTAAATGAATTTCAGGTCTCCTCTCCAGGGGGCGAGGCTGTAAGAAACAAGAGGGGTTTTACTGCATCTGTGAGTGTGTTTGTGAGAGCGATAGAGTGTGTGTTTTAACAGTGAGAGTTTGGCTTTTATAGTGTCTCATTTCCTCTCTCTTTCTGTGGTGTAATGAGCTTTGAGCTGGAGGTGTGTATTGCACTCACAACACACACTCTCTCACACACACATAACACACACACACACACACACACACACCAATGTTCCTGATATATATTTAGATATAGATGCAGCCTGTGTTGTTTATTCTTTAAACACGGCCTGAAACTAAATTTCATCTTTCCACTCTTTTTTTTTTTTTTTTTTTTTTTTTCTTGCAGCCATTCTTCCTGAGCCTGTTTCTGGCACACTGCTGGCATTTGAGCTTCTAAAAATCAAAAGTGAGCCTGCAGTTTCAAGAGTAAAGTTACAGTGTAACAAGCAAACCTGGTCAGACTGGCTTGGCAGAGACTTGTGATGATGGTTGCTCACCTGATTTTGAACCATTAAAATATTTACTCGCCATGAGAATTTTATATAGCGTTATATAAACGTATGATCACAAAATTTAAATCAGAAAGGAGGTGATTAACTCATTAACTTGGTGATAAGACGATGGGGTCAGCAACCAGAAACTCTGTGGTATGTTCTAACTTTGTTTAATAATTTCATGACATTTTCACAAGACTCTGAAAGACATCTTATTATTAGGGTCTGTATGTTTTTTTATGTTCTTCACTAAATCAGGGTCTAGTTCCCCATTGAGTTCTTCCAAAAAACTGCACTTAGGTGGTAAATGCATTACATCTGCATGCTCAGGACAGTTTGTCTTTGAAATGGAAAAAAGCAGAAGAAGAAGAAGAAGAAGAAGAAGAAGAAGAAGAAGAAGAAGAAGAAGAAGAAGAAGTTGTTGTTAATATTTAATAGCGGATGTTTCAGTGACATAACATGGCCTCTGACGGCCATACTGGAGGTCACTGAACATCTTGGCTGAGAAGAACTAACTGAGTCTCTAAAAGTATGACACATCTTCACAGAATTCTGCAAACATGAAACTTTTCTGTGCTGATTTGAGCCGATAATTGATGAATCTGATCAGTTTCGGGTTTAGATGACCAGCTAACCATGAGCTGGCCAGGTAACCATCACTGACTTGATCGGCATGCCTGCTAACGTAAATGGAGATAAACCAGACTGTAATATATTTATTTAGGCCTTATGAAGCCCAGTCACTTCTCCACTATGGCACCAGACTTGTATGGGTGGAACACACAAAAAATAAATGAAAAAGATAAAGCTGATACATGATGAAAAAGACTGATAAAAGTGTAACTGATAAATTTGTCTTTAATCATCAGGCATGATTAAAACACACTTCATCTGATAAACCACTCTGTCTTTCTTTATCAAAACAAGCACTAATTCTGCTTTTATCAAATCAAGTGTGTTTCAATCAGGGCGCTCCTTTCTTTACCAAAGTGCTCACTGGTGTGAACTTTTACCGTGCAGCACGTGCACTGCCCCAGCGTGAACAGACTTCACCGAGGCTTCACCCTGACGAAGAAGCAGAAGTTTTGTTTGCAGATTTTGTTGGTCAAGTTGACATGCTGACATGTCAGTGTGGCTGCGAGTTGTGAAAGAGCAGAGAGCATCGAGCGCTGAGCAGATCGCTGCAGCTGCAGGGACTGTAGGCGGGTTTTGGAATGGTTTCAGTACCTATTTTGCTTTTTCAACCAGTGATCTTCATTGCCTATGTATGAAAAATCACAGCTTGATCAAGGGAGCATACAGTTGTAGTGCTCACTCACCGGTCTGTCAGGGAATCTACCTGTGTGTGTGTGTGTCCTCCCACCTCTGCAGTGTTGACGCAGCCTCTGTTTTCCATGACATATTTATAGAGCAGAGGCAGGCATACGTGCAGCCACAGATCTGAGCATAGATCAGAATGATTTGGAGGAGATAGACCCTGAAAAGATCAGTTCATGCATTTAAGATAAACTGGTGCATTTTTTTTTTTGTATTATTCAGATTTCTTAACTTTCCACTGGGGTACCTGGGAGTTAGCAGAGTGGCATCAAATGTAGCTCCCTGTAGTTTAATCTGCAGCATTTGAAGAGGTGATTGTCCCACACAGAGACTAAAGCTACGTGCACACAGAGATGATTTTTTTTTTTTTTTTTTTTGAAAACACAACTTTATCCGCTAAAAAAAAACTGTTGAAAATCATGTTTTTGAATATCTCTGCACATATATGTCCTCTCAATATGAGCATGTGCAAAGATACTGAGAAGTCACTGCAGCAGTATGCTGACATCCTAGAGAGCTACAAAATTGTCAGTGCAAATACAGTTGAAGACAAAGTGATTTTCAATGTTTGGCCCATTTGCTGCATTGCAACAAACTATTTCACAAATGAAGCTGCCATTTAGTCTTTTACAACTCAAAATTCAAAATCCAGGGATTTCGATTACATGCTGTGAGATCGTTAGAACCCTCACATGATTTGCAAAATGGTTTGTTACATTGTAAAATGTGCATAAATTGTAGTAAATGGGCCAAACATTCAGTCACTGGTGGGGTCCTTTAACTCTCAACATGCGAATGGGCCTTTTATGGGATTACTTGATTTTTACAAAAAAAAAAAAAATATTAACAGAACTGAGAAAGCGAGAAACCTGAGAGAAACCATGAAGCTCAATGTGAACACAAATACACATGAAAGCAACATATCTAATACTTTACTCAGTGTCTTCTCAATTTGATTCAGATGGTTAACATCTGGTTATCACTGCCTCTGCTCTTATTTTGAAAATAGCCCACAAAATAGGTCTCCTCTTCCAGTCAGGGTATTTTTAAATGTAATAAAATTCATTTTGGCATTTTTAAATGCCATTTGTACACATGCAGACACACACACACACACACACACACACACACAGACCCCACACCACACACCATAGAGATTTTATGGCTCACACTACCAACTCAATTGAGGGTCCCCTATGGAGAGCAAACCTGGTGGCAATTAGGCCTAATGCCTCCTAACCCGCCCTCTGTCTCGCTGTGTTTTCTCCGCTATTTCACAATTGTTTTCCACTCTGTGCCATTTCTGACTGTTTATTTCTAAGAGTTGGTTCACAACAGTTGTCAGATTTAGTAGGGCCCATATTCATCCTTCCTCTTGAACCATCTTTGAGTTTCCTCCATTATACTGTACAAACACACACACACACACACACACACACACACACAAAACATACACTCAGCCTCTTTGGAAACAAAAGAGGGATTTCCTCCCCACCGACAGGCTCTCAAACCTCATCACCCACCCACACACACGCTTTCTCCCTAACTGCAAACATTGGAGTACATATCCTGTGGATGGCGGGAGTCGGGGGTTACAATTGAGGGGGGGCGCGCAGTGACACCCCACCCCCCCTTGCTTCTCCCTCCTCCCCCTGGCCTGCTCATGTATAGCTGTAAGGAGAGGGTCTTCACGAGCTATCTGGCTCCATGCCAAAGATTGAACCCTCTCAGTAATCCCCTCTCACAGATATACACAGCTGTTGGAGTGTGTGTTTTCTCCTTCTCTTTTCCATCATTTCCCCTCAGTCGATCAGTCATACACCTCAATCTGTCTGACAGGGTTGAAGAGGCCTGTCATCGACGTGATGGATTTGTGCTCCAAAGCAAGTGGGAAACATTACAGCAAAGACCCTCGAGTAACAGAAATCAGTCCTGAACACTTACAGATTTTAGGTCCCCAACCCCTTTTCCTGCAAGTTATGGTGGAAATGAAACTGGAGACCCAGGCGTGTTCCAGACTCCAGATGTGGTAATGCTCTCTCTCTCTCTCTCTCTCTCTCTCTCTCCGTTCATCCCTTTTGCTGACTCAAGCACAAAGAATTGCACACTTGAGCCCTAAAAAGTGGAAAGACCACTAAAATATTCTATTCAAGTTCAAGCGTTGCTACTGTAGTGAAAACAGAAGTAAAATCACTGGTGTAAAAAGGTACGCTTGTTTAAAATGTTCACTGAGCTTCTCCAATGTCAGAAAAATAACTCGCTTTGAAAACAAACAAACAAAAAATCACACACACACACACACACACACACATCTCAATGAGTACAATATGTGATATTGCACAATGTTGTTATAGACTATGTGGAGTGTTTTTGCAAAGTCACAGGGCTGGGTAGAGTACAGAATAATTGTTCTTGACCAAGAGTACAGTTCTTCATCCAAAAATGTACTTGGGTATGGATAAAAGTTACCATGTAAGAAAACTACTTAAGTAAGAGTGAACCACTATTCATTTAAAAAAAAAAAAAATACTTTGATTAGTGAGTACAGATTGTATTGTTTGTTTGGTCTATTTTCATGCCACATGATAATAGTGATGGATGTAGTCTGAATTTGTGGCCAATGCATTTTTTATGTGTCATTCTCCCACGCCCTTGAAAACAGAGCATCGTTATATCAAGATCCTTTTACACAAGCTAAAACAATTGTCTAAAAGGTTATTTTGATATGTAACAAACTTTTGTCCAACATTGTAGTTAAAGATGATTTGATTGTTGAAAAACACTATTGTTAGGTTTCACATTTGTAGTATAAATTAATTCTTAGCGATGAAAAACTTACCTCAGTGTGCTTGCATAGATTGGTTGATGAGCTTTTACACGCTGAAGTTTGGGTGGTTTTAGGCAGGCACATGGATCATTTTTAAAAAGTGGATCTAAGTGCAGCCCGGGGTTGCTCTCTGCAGCCTTGGATTAGGTGGTTTGACCTTCCATTGCTGCTGCCTAACTGAGTAAGATTGAGTAAGATTAACATGTGCAGCTCAGAGAATATAACATGAAGGACTTGTTACTAAAAAATTGTACTCATTTCTGTTACTTGTAATGTGTTGCCACCCACCTTTGCATCATTCCTAATGCCATTTGATATTAGAGATATGATTAAGACAACTGAAAATGCTCATCCTCATTATGTATGTATGTAACTTACCACTGACTAGTAAACTGCTGCGATGCTAATGGAGAGCCAATAAAACCTGGATGGATGTAATTACAATGTAGAATAGCACAACACCTCAGTAAGAGCAAAACTGTAGCCTTTATTTAAAAAAAAAAAAAAAAAAAAGTTACAAAAAGGTACTCAATTATGGTAGCAAAAGTTAATTTATTTGATGACTTCCTCCTTTGAATACAATTAATAAATAAGTAACTTTGGTTGAATTGGCCAATGAGAACTAAATGGAGGAAATGTCTTGAAAATTCAAGGGCAAACTGATGAACAAGAAACGTGACACTAATAAAAATAAACTTTTCTCAAATATACTGAAGGAACCCCACTAGTTTCCTACACAACTTCTATGATGTTTTATCTGATTATAAGAGATTTTTGTGTTTCATGTGTCCTATTAGTCTTATTTATAAAATGCCATGCAAAAACTTTTTAAACTCCATAGCATGAAGACTTGGGAGGGAAGTAGGGAGGTGTATTTATTATATAAAACCAATGTGTTTCTGCATATGCCTAGCCCAAGTGTGCAAAGAGTTCCTCCCTATTTTTCCTTTCCACTATCTTTTTCATCACCTTGGTATTTACAATGAAGTAATGCCAGAATTACCTTCCTTATACAATTAGGCTCTTTCTCCTGCCAGTAAGCATAGATTTGGCTTTTGCTGAGAAACAGCATTTAGTCCCTGTTAGTAAGATTAGCT
The DNA here is from genome assembly GCF_902150065.1 of Myripristis murdjan. Classification (NCBI taxonomy): domain Eukaryota; kingdom Metazoa; phylum Chordata; class Actinopteri; order Holocentriformes; family Holocentridae; genus Myripristis; species Myripristis murdjan. The sequence goes on from NC_043991.1 coordinate 17,978,548, forward strand.
ACCGGAGGCTTAAAAAGTTTTCAAAACCCCAAAATTCCTCAGCTCTTTTACTACTCGCTGCATAAACGCATAAACATTTTACACATTGCATAAGAAATATTCATGACTTGAGTCACTGACACGCAGGGAGGGAGGGAGGGGGGAAGGGAGAAGAGAGAGAGAGAGAGAATGTTCCCCTCATATTTGTCTACTCCAGAGGGCGTAGCACTAGTGTGCAAAAATCCAGTCCAAGTCTCACTGAAGGCTACAGTGCTGAACATATTACATTACATTTATTGTTACGTAATCTTTATTCTGAATAGAGCATACTACTGATGTTTGACCATGCTGTACCTTGAAAAAGTTGCTGATTTTTATTACAGAGAACCTTTGTATCTCATTATTCTTGAAAAGCCTCCACATCAGCTGCAAAAGGATTCATAAGCATAAAATAATAATAAAAAAAATAGGACTATATGAATTAAAGTATTTGAGCAACCTCTATGTGCTCATTTATTTACATAAATAACTAGAAAGATAGCACACAGTAGAGTGAATATCTCTGCCAATGCTTTGCAAGATATTCCATTTCCACTTCACACAGTCTTACTTTTTATGCCTTTAATTTACAGTAATGTTTTCTGTTTAATAAATTAAAATATTAAACAGTTACATGTGTGTGGTTGATAAGGAGTTATGCACGTTTTTTGTGATAGGCCACACCCACCACCACACTCCCTTTTGGCCAGTCAGCATGAAAGATTATTCAGCTCTTCCTTGTCCCATGACCAAGCTCTCCACCAAGTTTTGTCATGTAACATGAATCTGTTTGGAAGTTGTATACCTTTTCATGACAGGCCACACCCACTGCCACACCCCATTTTGTGCAAATGTCATGAAAAATTAATCTGCTGCTCTGTGGCTTATGACTAACTGTTCCACAAAATGTTATGGAGTTGAATCCATTGGGAGGTTAAACCACTCTGACCAATCGGTGTAATCAGCTTTCCACAAAATCTTGCCATGTTACATGAATCCAGTAGCCAGTTTTGTGCCTTATTGTGTTTGGTGACACCCACCGCTGCACCTCCTTTTGACCAATCAGCATGAAAAGTTAATCAACTCTTTCTTAGCCCATGAATAACTTTTCCACAATATGTTGTTCCAATCTCTTTATAACTTTTTGCGATATCCTGCTAAAAAAAACAGACAGGTGTGTATGTGTTGACCTATGCATGTGTTTGTATGTGTGTGTAAGTGCATTTATATCCAAAGAGCAGAACACACATGTGGACAATTCATCACTCATAGGCTATTATTTCCTATACTGAGGCAATGTTATTCCTCTTTATCTGACTCTGACTTATCCTCCTCTTCTCAGTCCCTTCCCTTTTCCACCCTCCTCCCTACCCTCTAATTTGCCTCGTCTCATTTTGTTAGCCCACTTATCATCAGGGCAGCGCACGTTTATTCCATTGTTGTGTGTTGCGCCGCCGTATTGATGAACATAACACATGTTTTCCTTTCATGGTTATTACAGCTGTTAATGACTGTGATCTCTGCATGACCTTTCATTATTGTGCTCCAGGGCCAAAACACGAGAGCCGTACGTGAGAAGCACTCTGATAATATATTCAGAAGTTGGTTCTGTGTTTTACTTGTTCGCCAGTGTGCAGTGGTAACAGCAGAAAGTGTGTGTGCAGCAATGTAATGGTAAACAATGAAGTGGGCAGGCTGTGTGTGCTTCATCTCAAGTATCACTATTGCAAGATGCACCCAAACATGATGTAGTAAATTTTAAGTCATAATAGCGAGTAAAAGATGGGGAAAAAAAATGGTCATTAAACCAACAAACAATGAGGCTTGATTTACCCCAACATATTTTAAGGAAGTGGGTTTTAAATTAGTGTTGACAAATGACACTAAATTTAGGGGCTTGGAGGATTTAGTGAATTGTCCCAACTGGAACACACCCTGGCCTCTTCTTGGAACTTGGATCTTGATTTTTTTTTTTTTTTTTTTTGTTCTCAGGTCACGGGGTCACAAAAACCGCTAATGAAACTGCTCCTTTAAGGTCTGAAAAGGTCGATTTTCCATCTAAACTCCTCCCTCACCCCCACCCTTCCTCCTCCCCTTGTGTCTCTCCGGGCGAAGAAGTGGAATCAACTTGTTGTCCCTGGTCGAGAATCAGTTCAGCCGCCGTCTTTATGTAGGAAAACCTCCGGTGTTTGCTTGGCTACGCTGATCCTGGGTCGCTGAAAGAGCCCCCCGCTCCTCTCCCCTGCTCTGGTCAGCTCCTACGGCCCTGCTTTTTCCTTCCACTCCACTTTCAGAAACAGCAGCCGGCCCCTCCGTTTCCCACGCCTCCACGCCACAAGCTACAAGAAAACTTAGTGAATCAGCAAAGGTTTTAATATGCGGAAACGACCACTTTAAAACGTCGTCAATGGATGTTATGCATCATACAAGTTGGACTAACAACAGGGGAAAATAGGTAAACAGGGCCTCTACTTTTTTTTTTTTTTTTTTTTCCTCCGGACCACTTGCACCGGGGGGGCATCCAAACTTTTTCCGTCGGTGGGTGCGAACGGGTTATGACTGCGCTCGCTTTTATTGTTGTCATTTTCCTTTCAGTTTGATTATCCTTGCCACAGAAATAAGCCACAAGACAGCAGCAGCGTGTGGATTTTACTGCCTGGATTTGTATCTCTCCATGTTGTGTTACATCGAGCTTTTTTTCTCCGTGCAGAGACGCTCCGAGGAGGACTTTCTGCTGCCCGACCTCAGGAATTCACAGCTAGAAAATGAGCCGTCAATGAACGCTGTGTAACGATAGTTAGCTAGCTAACTAGCTAGCTGGTTTTGGACAGTGTTGTTTGGAAAACATAAATAATTGGCTGCTTAAGCTGTGATGCGTTGGACTCTTTCAGTAGACAGTTAAACATATTTCCAAGGCTGCACGGTCTTGCTGGGTGTTTATAAAGACGGTGGCCGACCACCACGTCTTGGTCTAAGTTAGCTGAACAAAACAGTGTAGCTGTTATTGCTAACGCTAGCTACATTTTGGAAGTCCCAACATGCCGCAGCTGAACGGGGGAGGAGGAGATGACTTGGGAGCAAACGATGAACTCATATCTTTCAAAGACGAAGGGGAACAGGAGGAGAAGATAGCGGAAAATGTGTCCGCCGAACGGGATCTGGACGACGTCAAGTCCTCCTTGGTCAACGAGTCCGAGAACAACAGCAGCTCGTCTGATTCCGAGGTGAGTTTCAACAAGAGAGTATGAACTTTTCCCCACTTGTCAACACCTCTGCAGCCCCTCTGGGACACAGCCCCGGTCAAATTAGTATCACACTTTTTCTGTGTGTTTTCACAATCTCGCTGGTCTGACTTGTGTTTCTGTTTTTGTGTGTGGTTTCTGTGCAGGCTGACAGACGCCCTCAGCCCAGACCAGATTTGGAGAGCTATGCCAGACAGAGAGAGCTCTTTGTGGAAGGTAATGATCACTTCTCAACAATTTATCACTGTGTTACTGGTGGGAATCCCAGCAATGCCTGCTCGCTCTTTGTCTGTCACTGTGTCTCTCTTAATAATTTGTTGTAGATGTGCACAACAAGTAAACAGCATTTCTTTTCAGCGTAAAAAGACTGTTATATTTTTACTCCCCCTAGCTTTGAGGAGACAGCAGGATGGAGGACTCTTCAAACCCTCTCCTTATGCTGGCTATCCCCTCCTTATGATCCCAGACCTTGCTAACCTCAGTAATCTTGGTAACCCCTACCTCGCCAATGGAGCCCTCACACCAAGTGCCAGGACGGTAAGACATACACATAAACACAGATCAACTGCTGATAGGTCTTGGCCGCAAACAGAAACGCCTACAACTTGTGTTTCTGTGCTTGTGAGGTGTGTGGCCTATTGTGTACAGCTGAATGTTGGGAACGTAATATATGATACTGTCTTTTGTGTAAAGTTAGCTCCTTGGATGATTGCGTCTCACTTTCTAGCTGAGCTTTGCAGCAAACCTTGTATTTTGTGTGCAGAGGTGTGGCTGTTTGGCTTCTGGAGCGACATTGAGGCATAAGTTTATGAGACACCAAAGCTGACGTCAAGCAAATTCATTTGCTCACTGTGGTAAATGCTGGCTGGCGCAGTAGACAGCAACAGGTTCTAGCTGGCTGCTTTACATTGTGGGGATATTGTTTTGCAAATTGAGACCTGGATGCCACTCGCACACCATTGTCTTGAAAATTGTCTGTCTTCTGTGCAGTTCGTGGTGCTGAATTTGATTAGGTGTGTGTGTGTGTGTGTGTGTACGAGAGAGAGAGAGCTGCCAGCAGCCTGTTATGATAAGGCTGTGTGTGATGGTACAGGGATAGACAGGCCTGGACACAGTTCTCTGTTGAAGTTGTCTGCCTGGAGCAGGAATGTGGCTGACTAGTACCTCTCTCATCATGACTGGGACTGTGTTACACTGTAACTTCCAGAGAGCAGCAGATTAGCTGCCAGTTACACTGTGGAATTGGCAAAGTGTTGCCCAAGTCTCAAATCCTAAAGCCTTATTGAAGCTTAGCTTGGATTTCAGGTTTGTTGAGTGATGATTTAAAGGCATACAGTGACATTTATGGCAACTAATTAAAATCCACTCTTGTGAGTACAGTCAAGAACCTTTAAAGTATGAAGTTTTTGCAGCAGACATTTTGCAGTATGTCATTGACATTGTGCACATTATGCACAAGCACATGGGGTTGCACTGATGGTATATATGAGGAGTGGAGCAATAGATCGACATTACATTCTATTGCAATATTTCCTCTTGTGAGACTATATCAATACACTTGTGCCAATTGTTGATATTTGAGTCTTCAACTTAATTTGCATAGATAGCACATTTGAGGTGTATTTGTTCACTGCCTTTAGCTATTTTAACTTGAACTTTTCTGTCATGTTCATGTTGCAGTCAGTGTGCAGACTAAAAAAAAAGTCCTGCTTATTGAAAAATTATTTTGCCTTTTACACAGTATTTTTTCTTGTTCTGTTACAGATATTGTGATGTATCATAGCTGGTTACAGTATATCACATGTTGCAGTATTGTCTGTATTGAGTTACTATCGGTATCACAGGTAAAATATTGTGACAGTATCGTATCACGAGTTACCAGTGATTCCCACCCTGAGTGCGTAAGCAACACGCTGTCAGACTCGTTTGAGTGGTCTGCTTGATGGCCAACTGTCCAACTGGATTCTCCCATGTAATAAAATCTGGACTGTGCCACAACTGAGGTCTGATCTCTGCAACAGCAAAGAGTTATCTGTGAAGAGCCACATGTCTTGTCAAGATGGCATTTACCTTGACAATGGACCTGTCCCTGCTCAGTTATTAGGTGTGCTGAATAAGCTAAATGTGTAAATTGTAATGTAAATGAATGATTCTACTCAATGAAGCAGCAAAGGTATCTGTGAAAATGGGCTCTGAATAGGTGTTGGGGAGGGGGGAAAGACATGTTTTTTTTAGCTTGACGCTTAAATGACAACACATACACTGGTTTTATGGTTGAAAACTAATATGAAACCATATCTAGGATGCACCTAGGGTCACTTTTTGAGTTGTATATCCTGCCGATTGCCTGGTGAAACAAAAGATTGGAGAGCTCTCTCTGATTTGTTTTGAAAGTCTTTCCTCTGTGGATTTAGGCCAGACACACATGTAGGGTAAACAGACACTCACACAAACACCTGCATTCTTGAGCTTTGTAAAGCCCTCCCTATGTGTTAATGGGTCATTGTTGTCATTAGAAGACTCTGAATGGCCCTAATGCATGGCTCCACAGGGGGATCGTTACAGCTCGTTATAGTAACACACTGCCCACAGCATCCCCAGACGTATGCAGGACACACACACACACACACACACACACACACACACACACAGGGAGAACTTGAAGACCAGCGGAAAATGTTCAATATTTGAGTGACTTTCACAGTTTTTGTTTTAAGTTTGTGCTGAGCCACTGATGGGCCAATGTAATGCTCAGACTGCATGTTGCCGTGAGTCAACATAGTGGTTCCTACTCTTCCTTCTCCAGCAGCCCTCTTTACCCTTCCTCCCTCACATTTCTCTCAGCACAATAGAGACTTTGTACTTTTCAGCCTTCTCAGTAAGAGTGTTAGGTGTGTGTGGGAGAGAGAAAGAGGGAGAGTGAAGGAGATGCGCCTGCCAGTCTGAAGGCAAGGTAAACAAGCTGTCGTTAGCTGGACGCTAGCTGAACCATAACACAGGGTGTTTACTGTACTCATCCACCCAGGGCAGGAAACAGAAGGCAAGCAAGCCAGACTGCTTGTAGAGACAACCTGTCTGGTTACCCACTCCACCTCTCCAACTCCTCAAGTGGCCTAGGAAGGGGCGAGGTACACCTCAACTATGGCCATGTCCTCACTAAGCTGTGTAAATCCAAAATTGCCTTTTTGTCCTCCCATCTCCATTATACCGCAATCATTTTTCACACCATTGTAGGCTGTTTTCCAAAAGCCCTACCGTCCACACTGAAGTACACAAAATAGCACAAAGTCCCCAGCTGAGCTCGTGTGCCTACACAACTTCCACTCTAGAGCATGAACGCAGCGCTGGCTAGATCACGTGACAGTCTTGCCTCACCGTTTACAAAAAGCTCTGGTTTCTCCATCCACACAGAAGTGCAAAGCTAACCCTAACGCTAACCCCATTTTTAGTGGAGACTTTGTAAAGATTTTGTTCTGACTGGGAAAACAAGAAAGCATAAATCCACAAAGGTTTAAGCTCAGTTCAGTGTCTGGAAAGCAGGTATCAAAGTTTGTCATGGTAACATCAGACTGAGTTGTCAAGCGTGTTTTTTTCCCCTAGTTTTAGGAGACAATTTTTGATATCGGTAGATTGATTAAACTGTAAATAATGATTTTGGAGAAATCAGGTATTGATATTGATATTGTGTGTTGTTTATTTGTGCTCATATAGGTCCACCGTCAGTAGCTATTTTCCAATATTGTGCTATGTCCCGCTGTTGCTATGTCAACTGTGTTTATGGGTTGTGGCTAAATTTTGCTGTCACTTAGCATCAGGGACCTAGACCCTTTGGGTGGAGTTGGTAGGCCTTACTATTGTTTGCCATCTTGGACATGCCCTGGCAGCAAGTTTCAATTGTTGTAAATAGTTCTGTTTATTTGACAAGTCAGTTCACTTAATTACTAGATCTGTTTCTATCAGTAGTGGATGTAGGAATGTACCAATTCAATATTATTCCAATCTTTCTAAGATTTCTGTTCTGAATAAATGAGTAACATATAGCCTACTACTTTTCTAGTATGATGTGTTTTTCATTGTACAGTTATTAAGTAGACAAACGAGCACAGCATGCATTTGTGCACATTTAGCAGATATATCTAATTTATGTTGCAGTTAGCAAATATACAAAACAATGTGATGCCTTCAACCTCCTTATTTTTTGCAGTATCTATTGTTTACAGTGTCGCTTTGCTAGTGACAGCTTTTTTTTTTCTGGCAGTCTCTTGAAGTGCAGTGGAAAGAAGGAACAGAACAGAAACAAGGAACCTTGTTCTCACTTGGTTCTCACCATCAAAGGTTCCTGTGCAGTAGAAAGGGGCTGTTAAATTTGTTGAACTTGCAGTTTTGCATCACTTTGCAAACACACACACACACACGCAAACACACACATACCCATACATACCAGTGTCACCCCTGAGTAGCAGTGAATGGCAGGAGAGGAGCTGTGGAGAGATAGCTTATCTGGTATGTGTTTTGATTATGGTGGAAATGGTGAGCCTCTCTTTATTTTCTCTCCTTTTCTCTTGTTAAAAACCTTTATGGTGAGAGGCTGACATTTTGTGTGTGTGTGTGTCTATGTCTGTGTGTGTGTGTGTGTGTGTAAAGGCAGCAGTGTTTGTTTAGTTTAAGTTAGCACTTTTCAGCAAGCCTGTGCAATCCCAGAATTCCTCTGTTTACTTGACATTGTCTCCAAGGTCTTAAAATACCAGGAGAATAATCTGTCAAAAACTAACAACCCTAATACATGCCCTTACATACAGGCACACATACACACACACACACACACACACACACACACACACAAAGCAAAGGCTCTCCTTCACGATATAGCATCCATTCTGAAAATTGGTATACAGGACACAAAGGAAATTTGGGCTTTGAAAGAAAACGTACAGGTCGCATGTTCAACAGCCTGCATAAACTGACTGGGAGCTGACACACCTCTTGTGCCTGTGGTTGTCTCGATGACAAATCCTCTGAGTATCCTCTGCAAGATTTTTACTCAATGGTTACATTCAGTCTTAACTGCTGACTAGCTATTCAACAGTCACAAGACATGAGCTATGTCTTTGTTATACTTGGTTAAATTATCATCTACTCTTTGTGACTTCTGTTGAATATGTACACGGCTGTTTTTTTAAGTCCATTGAGCAGCGTAATCTTAAGTTTATCTAGATCAAACATTTCTAGGATTCAAAAAACCAAGAAGAGCAAGTGAGAAGAATTTACTTTTTCAGGAGTTCAGGTTTTACAGGCTAAGACGTCTTAGTCATTTCTAATGAAGATTATGTTTTCCTTTTTTTACACGTTCTTCTCTCTCTTTTTCTGTATTATCCTGATCCCCTCCTCAACCCTTTGTCTTGGTTATGACTTTTATGTGTGTGCTGTGCAGAGTGTTGTGTAAACAGCAGTAGGCCTAATAACTTTAGCCTCTAGTCAAACAGTGACTTCATACTTACCTCAGTTGTAAACTCTTATTGTACAGGGGTGCCTGTGTGTGTGTGTGTGTGTGTGTGTGTGTGTGCGCGCGTGCATTGATTTTTCTGGTATTTCTAACAGCTGGTTTCAGTTAGCACTCACAGCCAGAGCTTCCTAGGGCCTCGGAATGGGGGACGGGTTGAGGGTGGGTTACGATTTTGTGTGTGTTTCTCTCTGTGTGTGTGAGATTGTGTGTATGTGTGTGTGTGTCTAGGCAGGGGGTAGCGTATGTCAAGGGGTTTTATGCGGTGGGAGGGGGAGGTGTGCACATGTGTATGTATGCTTGCCTGTAGTGTGTAGAGTAGGGGGAGCCGGAGATAGTGTAATTATGTGAGAAAATGTAAGCCATAGGACATGCAGAGGAACTGCACAGGATAACTTTGCAAGTGCCAGGCAGAATAGGCCTCTGATCCTATAGGATTGTCTGTATGTGTGCTTGTCTTGAATGTTTGCGATTAAAGACAATGACTTGTGGGCAGAGCTGCAGCAGTATCCCTATTAACATGCTACCACAGTATTAGGAGGCTTACTGTGGGGCGGGGAAAGTTACCGACTGTTTTAATGTAGCTTAAAGCACAGGCTAAGTTGTCATTAAAACAGTAGTAACAAAATATTGTTGAACAATATTATTGGCATGACTGACCCAGCCTTATTATTTGTATTTCAATCAAACCTTATAACTAGATTTTTAGATGAAGTGTGGAGGTGAACTTAAACTTTGACTGCATCTGGTATGTGTATGTATGGACTCAAAATATTGAGAGCCAATACAAAAGAAACTCACAAATCGGTAAAAAGGAAATTTTGGAACATCCAGTTTTAAACACCAGCTTGTGTCACTTAGTTTAAGCAATCTTGCCTTCTTCCTATATTTGTTAGACTCAATAGATTCAAAGACAAAGCGGAGTATTGTCAGCATAGCGATGATAGGAGATGCTGAGCTGACAAATTATATGGCTAAAGGCTAACTTGCATAAAGGAAAACAGTTTTGGTCTAAGAAAAGAAGTGAGCCCTGTGGCTCACCACACATAATCACTGAACCATAAGAACCATAATTACCAATAGAGACTGAAAGTTTTCATGGAAAAAAGAGAATCGGTCCAGGGAAGTCCCAGTGCTACAAACCCAATTTCTCAGTCTATCAATGTAAATAGTATGAGACATGTCAAAGCCACACAGAGTATTCACTGGGATGTTATTCATCAGAGAGAATACAGATTTTTTAAAAAAGAAATTCTCTCCTCCACATTTTGGTTTTTCATGCCATATTCTCCATAAGTTTTGGAGTATAAAGTAACTTTTTAAATAGGTTTATGATTATGAAGGACTGGTTGGGAGAAATTTTTGTTTTCCACAAGAGTCTGAACACCATTGCAAAAGGGTCAGCGTCACAGAGTTATTCACAGTAGAAGTAAGTGCTAATGTGACCTTTTTGTTTGAATAAGTTGACATATAGCTATAAGTCTGGAGGATGATCCTGTATCTGTACAGAAGAACCACAGTTATTGTAAGAAAAGGCTCCACATTATCAGATGGAATTATCATCTGAAATTCAGAGGATAATATATGGGCCACCGATAAATCATGCACCCTAAAGGCAGAGGAAAGCTAAAGAGATGCTGCTCTTCTTCCTTCTCCTCTGGATCTCTTCTCAGTCAGGATCAGGGGTGAGAGTTGGGAGTCTGTTGACGTCACTCACAGTTGAGTGAGCACCAAAGGCATCCTTTTTCTATGGGCTTCCTAAGTGGGGGTCTGTGTGTGTGTGTGTGTGTGTGTGTGTGTGTGTGTGTGTGTGTGTGTGTGTGTGTGTGTGTGTGTGTGTGTGTGTGTGTGTGTGTGTGTGTGTGTGTGTGTGTGTGTGTGTGTGTGTGTGTGTGTGTGTGTGTGTGTGTGTGTGTGTGTGTGTGTGTGTGTGTCTGTCTGTCTGAGAGAGGGCTCCCCGTTTGAGACAGCTTGGTCAACAGTGGGACCCCAGTGGTTTGGGGGCTGGTAGGGTGTATATGTGAGGAATGGGGGTAGGGCATAGGCATACTGTTTAGACTCTGTCCTTTGTCTCCCTCACTCAAGACCTTGTACACACACACACACACACACACACACACACACAATCTGTGCAAGCAAACAAAATCTCTCCAATGTTAATATGTTCCTGTGGTGCTCATTATGATTTTAATTTGACCTAGTACACAATAGGGCCCTTGTCGATGACTTGTCCTCCTCCTGCGAGTGCATGCTCATGTATGCTTGCCAGTCTTGGTACAAGAGCAAGAGTGTCCTGTTCTTCCTGTTGTGTTGTTAGTCTGCTGCCTTTTCTGTGTGAACAGCAGCAAGAATGAAAACATGGAGGATATGAATAACATTTAACTGTATTATCATACCTGTCATCTAAGATATCAACTTACAAAGTGCACTTGCACTTCTTGCATTTAAGCAGGTAATGCTGGGCATATCTAGTAGAAGACATGGAGAATCAGTTACTGCTGTAAATTATCTGAGTTTTTGTGAAGTTGTTGCTTTAGTCTTTGTCTCATTATACATAATATAATACATATATAATACATATAAACATATATAAACCCTCTACACAACATTCACAGATTGAATAATGTTAACAACACCAGCAATATTTGCAGTCACTTAGGATGGCATTTGAAATAGAAGTCCTCATAGATTTTGTACATTGGCAAAGCATGCTAGTCCACATATGCTAATTCTATAAGGTTGTGAAAATTGAATTTTAAGCTTCTCCAAAAGTCTCTTAGAGTTTCATAAGGGCTTCTCCAAGGACCCAACCAAATAGGGGATTCATGTAAATTGTTTTGACAAATTTCATCCCAAGCTGTGAGAATAAATCAGAGAAAGTAGGCCAGCTGTAAGATTCCTTCACAAAATATGGCTTGTCATAACTGTTGTTTGGCAAACTGTTTTAAACAATTTCTTTAAGAGAAAAGCACTTTGCACTCTTGACCAATTTGTCAAAGGGATTAAAATTTTAGTGAAAGCAAGCCGTCATGAAAACACATAACAGTGACAGAATCTATGAAGAAGCTTGTGAGAGATTGTTTTTGCTCAAGTTAGACTGAGCCAGTGAGTTTTGTGACAGGCTTATTAGTATTTTGTGCCCTCAGTCGCCCCCCCCGTCGCCCTCCCTCTTTCTGTTATCCCCTTTTCCCTTCCCATGTATCTCCTATCTCACCCCCCCCAACCACCATCCTGACTGCCATATTGCCATGATAGGGAAGCCATTTTTAGCCCTCTTATCTAAACTTCCTTCCTTACATTTGGCAGGCTTACCTTTTCCAGTGAAGCCAGGCAGACTGGCAGAGCAACACTTGCAGCAAGAGTGTGTGTGTCTGTGTTGTATCTATTTGCCTGTTTATGTGTCCACACTAACTCTGTACTCTTAATGTATCATCTAAGCATGCTAATGTAGAATTGATACCTGCAGATATCTATTGTCAGCCACTACTACCCCCTTTTTAAGATTATTTTGACTTTTGAAAAATATGGCCAAGTGGGATAGAAGTTATTTTATTTTATTAACCTAATTTTCAACATTGTGTAAAACATTATCCCAAAATGTTCTCTGGGCCCCCAGGCCCTGTATGTTCACCACATGGCAATTCATGCTTCTCTTGAGGCTTTGCCGTGTTTACGGCACAGAGAGTGTGATTGATCTCCATGTACATCAGTGAATTCATGAAAATTCATTCTTGCGGTCAAAGTGGCTTGAGAGAACAGAGCCTGAGCCGTTGCCATAGTGATACTGTACCGTTCACTTTCGGTATTTCTTTTAGAGCCTTTGTGATACTGTTCGGCGTTCCAGAAATTCAGAGGTACGTGAATCCTCACAGAGTCCCTTTGTGGCTCTTGTGCGCACTCACACATGCCGCAGTTACATAATGTTTGCGTTGATGCTGCATAGACCGCACAAACCATAATAAGCATGAATCAGCTTTACGAGTTCGTTGAAGAATTAAGTTCAAGTTCATATTTATTTGGAGTTCTTAATCAGAGTTCCAGTCTCAAAGGACTTACAGGCCCACAGTCAACTCAAAACAAAAATGACATCCTTTGACCTAAATCCTCAAACCATGAAATCCTTAATGACAGACTTGTACCCTGATACTCTGACAGAATTTTCACTTAAAAATTAATACTTGAACCAGTATTTTGATAACAATAAAATCTTGAGCTTCATTTCAAAAAATAAAAAGGAAAACATTCATTGACAGATTTGAGTACTGATTCTATCATTGGACTTTGATGTTTTGTTTGAAGTGTTTGGCATGAACAGGTTAGAGAAACAAACACTTGAAATTGTTCCTGCACCTTCATTGGTCCTTTTAGTCCAGCAGTGGAAAAGCTGTCTGGATGTGTGATGTGTTCATCCTCCTCATGCAGAGAAAATGTTGCACATAAAGAAGTGCTTCTGAACACGCTCAGCACATGGAGTCCTGAAGGTAGAGCTGGGTTATTGTGTCTTGACTGAATGAAGCTGTTGCAGTCCTGACACTGATGTGCTGTAATTGATGCTTTTTAAACTGACAGTGTTCTGGCACACTCGTCACAAGCCTTCATATGACATATTGTTGGCAGTAACTCCTAATTGTTTTCATAAAAATGTCAAAACTAAGTTCAAATCCAAGCTCAGTAGTGTATTCTCCTTTTCTCCCCGCAGAGCAATCTATTAGATATTGTTTTACGTTTCAGAAATAGTGATTTGGGGTTTGCAGGGAGGCCTACTGGCTGTACCGTGACAAGAGGTTATAGGTTCAATCCCTGCAACATCCATTGTGTCCTGTGATTGCCAAGTGTCCCGCCAAAGTGTGCAGAACACAGCCCTCCCCTTCTTGCCCAGTCATTGTAAGTCACTCTGGGTAAGACTATCAGCTAAATGTCAAAACTGCAAATTCCTGGCCTTTACATCAGTGATTTCATCATGCATCTTGCATGATCTGCAGCATGATTTTCCTAGTTAAAGCATGCCTCAGTGTGGAAAGCCACATTTTCAAATTCAGAAAGACTTCATGGCAAATGTGACAAAGACTTATTTATAGTTGGTTTAAGTTTATTTAAATAAGTTTATTTAAATCCCTAAATCACTGTTTACAGTGTCAAGTTTCTGATGACAATGGAGGTAAAAGGAATTATGCAACAGCCTCAGGTCTTGTGTATCTTAATTTGTCTGTATGTCCTCAGGCATTCTGCTTTAGGCTGAGACAAACTGCCTGAGTTACCTACCTTTGGGCAATTGAAAATTCTTGCCAACATTTATGCTACTGAATGCAAAATTAATAGACACTACCTATCTAAGCAAATATTGTGTTGTAGAAAAATTATGGGATAAAAATCTGCTAGCGACAGTTCAGACTTGTAGCAGTACAAAATAAGTAAATTACTTTGTCTGCACAGAAGGAAGGTAATCACATGTGAAATAGCCAGAGAGGGGTGTAGAACAAGAGGGCATAGAAACTGAAGCATGTGTATAGAATGAATCTTACCTTCACATCCTCAGGTCGAAACCATGCGAAACTCACCACAGAAATATTACAGTTCATGTGGAATGCATCAGGGAGTGGCATCTTTCAACGCCAAACAGCATAATTGCCCTTGTCCTTTTAGAAAAGCTGTAGTCAGCCCTAATTAATTGGTCCATTAAATCAGTCACTCTCTGTTGTGTAGCTGTAAATGTTTTCTGTGCCAGCTCAGACTGAATGCTTTGTGATTGCATGCATGGAGGATGAGCGCTGGTTTTTAAAATTTTGCATTGAGTTAAAAAAGTTGTAGATGGCTCACCAAAGTAGAATATATCTTTCGTCTGCAGCTGAGACTTTTCAGACTTCTTTTTTTATTGCAACTGGAGAATTTTTTTGTTGCAGTTTTGTGTGTGTGTGTTCAATCCGTCCAACATGTTGATGTATCTTCCTCCCTATTCCAGCGTTCATCCCATCATATGCGCCCCTCCCCCACACCCCACCTCCCCAAATATGTTTGAGCAGTTCTTCCTCACAGCTGTTTCTCCCCTCTCCCTTCCCTCCCTCTCTCCCCATCCAGCTGGGGCTCCTCAACCTGTTGCCCCCAACCATCAGCCCTTCCTCTTCTTCTACTCATTTTTCCACACTCGTCCTCTCCCTCAGATGGAAAACTATCTCTCTGCGTCATCTGTCTGGGAATTTGTGGACTTAAGTCACCGTTTTACCATGTTCTTACAAGGTTGTGGAATTTTTTGAAGCTCCTGAAATTTTGAGAGGTGAATTCCAGACAGGGAATTTGATAAATTGTCTGGTGAGGCCAGGGAATGTCAATGAATTGAACAAATGGGTCACTTTACAGAAGGTATTTTGTTTTGCACATTCATCGCATTTGATCAGCCCAGCTACAGTTGAAACCAGATTTTTCAGCCCTTAAAGCAAAATTGAACCTCAGTAGAGTGTTCGGTTGTATCGGGGTGATATGAGTCCATATGGTGATGAAATATGTTTTAGTTGCTCTGTGCTCCACTGGGCTGTTAATCCAGAATACTGTATTTCTATCTCACTTCTATAACAAAACATCTCCCAAAATAACACTTGCAACACATAAACATGAACAAAGCAGATTATGCAAATATAAAAACAAGTTCCAGCACCGCTCTTTTCCTGTTATTTTCCTTTTTGAATTGGAAAGTCGATCCGGCAGGTATTGTCTGCGGGTAACTTAAACATTTGTAGCCATGTGCCAGAAAGAAACAAGAGTACTTTAACAAATAATAGTAATTACATGGGCAAAATGGATCCCGAGGCTTGCCCGCTTTGTTCACTTTGGTTTATGTGCTAAAAGTGTTATTTAGGGAGCTGTTTTGTGGCACTATGGAAGTGAATGGAACGATAGCAATACGGTATTATGGATTAGCAGTAGCGGAGCAAGGAGGCACTAATGAGAATATTTCACCACCATGTGGACCTAGGAACTACGCAATCCAACGCTACACCAAAGTTCAGTTTTTGTGATAAGAAAAATATACCCGAACTAGCAAAGAACAAAACCTTTTGGTCATGCAAGCATTTGGGCTCAAGGAAAGTCAAGGAATTGTATATCAGGCCACAGTGGGATCCCCTCTGTCTCTCTGGTCTTAAGGTTGTCAGTGAGGTATTGGTGTAATTTGACCAACAGGCATTCACGCCCCTCTCCCTCTCTCCCTCCCTCTTCACAGTACTTGCAGATGCAGTGGCCTCTTCTAGAAGTCCCGGGATCAGCAGCTCTCAAAGACCATCGCTCCCCCACTCCTACCCACCTGGTAAGACTCTGGTCTGCCACACATGGACAGACTGAACCATGCTCATTGTTTACTGGCAGAGGCGGGACAGTGGACAGTAGGACTGATGGCCTGTGGGAGAGTGGTATGCCTGTCAACACTGGGGCCATCACAGACATGCAGGATGCACACACACTACTTTCTTTTTGTCTTGACTCCTTCCTCTCCCCTCTGACTACTTAACAGTATATTCACAATAAAATACAGTATGAAATCTAAATACTTGTATACCGATACAAACCAGTATTCATATCTAATATAATGATGAACACGGAAGTCATTGAAATGAGAGCATTTTCCCCATTTTATTTATTTATGTTACTGACCCATTAATGGTGTGTTCAGATCAAATGCAAAGTGAATTGTAGCATTATGGACTTGGATTTTGTGCTCAGGTTATATCAGTAACTCAAATTTCATGTTTGTATGTCGCTTGCGATGCAGAAATTGGCATCATTCATGTTGCCTGGTATGAATTTGCATCTACTGGCATCTTTGCATTGGCTCTATATTTAATTGTGCTGCATCAAAAACTCACTTTGCATTTGGTCTGAAAACACAGTTGGTGTGACTGCTTTCACACATTCTGAAAATGAAATGAGTTTTTGTCTTTTTCAAAATTAAAATAATGTAATTGAAGTAAGTTCTTACTGCCACTCAGAAAGAGTAAAAGAAGAACAGCAGAGAGATGCATTTGACTTGAGTAACAAATTTTTACAAAACACTAAATGGTGTCACCGGTTGTGTGCCTAAGTCTAATTTTACCTTTGTGCATTCAGGGTAAAATAGATAGTATATGGTGATATACTGAAATCTTTATCTGTAGCACATGGAAACCACATGTGGTCATATTTTGATGTCAGTGTTATGTTAGTTTGTTGGTGAATTACATGTGGTCATATTTTGATGTCAGTGTTATGTTAGTTTGTTGGTGAATTATATGGTGGTGGTGGTGGAGAAAATAAAGGAAAGCATATCGTTGTTTGCGCAGTGCAATGAATCTGCTTGTGTGGCTGCCCACACCTGACTCACTATTGATTGTCAGCTCATACCATCAGCTGTTAAATGCGTGCATGACCTTAACACTTTTTCGGCACAAAAGTTGGATGGGCCATTGTGCAACACAGATTTGCCTCCTACGTTACAAGCAGGAGGGATTGGAGTGTGTGTGTGTGTGTGTGTGTGTGTGTGTGTGTGTGTGTGTGTGTGTGTGTGTGTGTGTGTGTGTGTGTGTGTGTGTGTGTGTGTGTGTGTGTGTGTGTGTGTGTGTGTGTGTGTGTGTGTGTGTGTGTGTGTGTGTGTCAGTCAGTCATAGATTCCCTCAATGTGTTTAAACACCACATTGAATTTACTCAGCATATGCCACACATTCAGGCATTCTTGTTATTACGTTAAAAGTAAAGAGGGAAATTCCTGACATCTAGTGGCTAGATATGACATTACAGCACCTTATGTAACTGCTGTTTCTTTCTGTGTGTTTCCAGTCTAATAAGGTACCAGTGGTGCAGCACCCCCACATGTCCCACCTGTCCCCGCTGCTTTCCTACAGCCCAGACCCCTTCCCCTCTCAGACACCTCCTCCTCACTTCTCTCCTGACACAGGTAGGCAAGCTACAGCCTCACCACCCACTCATCATATCCATTTGACTTTATAACCAAAACACCACCTTACTTTGCCATGCCCTACCTGATGTGTCGGAATATTTGAGGCTAACCTGTAATTATTTTTTAGCACACTTCAGCCTTTGTTAATGCAGTTCACTATTCACTATTATGCGATGTATTATAATGTGTGGTTGAGGACTGCTAGGACTCTACAGCTGTCTCCCTTGGCACAGGTATCTCCCGGACTCCCCACCCTGCAGAGCTCTCCCCCTACTACCCCCTGTCTCCCGGAGGCATGGCCCAGATCCCACACCCCCTTGGATGGCTGTGAGTAACACACACACATAACACTGCATTTACAAGCACTTGAATAATTGGGTTATTTAACAGGTACAGGCAGTTATCTGATTTCTCAAATGCCATGTAAAGGAAAACGCTGGAATTATCAGGGTAAGGGATTAAAAGAAATCAGGTTAAGGCAGCTAGATTTCTCCTGGAGAAACTTGATCGCTGGACCATGTAAACTCTCACTGTGACCGGGTTTTTAGGTGTGAGCATGTGCAGGACAAGAGTGGATAAGACATCTGACACGATAAACACTGTAAATACACCCTGTAATGTTCGGGAAAGTAAAAACTTTCTGCTCTGCATGGTCACTGAAGAATGTTTACTATTATTATGTTAATGTCACCTCTAATGAAAACCACATTTGCGGTCACCTGCATTAATCCTCATCAACATCATCATTGTCATCCATTCTTTATTTCAACTCAAAAGACACATTGAGGACACACTTTTGCAAGAGTGTAGAAATGCAAACACAGTTTATACAGAAACAACCACAGTAACAATAGAATATACTTATAAGATAAATAGAAAAGATAAAAAGATATGTTGCATAAATACATAAAGGATAACAACAATAAAATTGGAAAATTAATCAGATTAAACAGGAACACTTGTTCATAAACACCTTCTCTGGCAGACCCTCAGAACACCTCAGAGACAAAAGTTGGTTTACTTTTTAACATTTCTTGCACCCCTGCCTCAAGGTGACGCATGCAAATGTGTTACATGATTTCCCTGCCATAAGCCAGTTACTCACAATAATCAGATTTCTTGCGTATCTGAACGTAACAAGTTGCGACAGACAAGTGGCAGACCGAATCTCAGTCAGATGCATACAATGTAACTCTCTATTTGTGCATTTCTCTCTGTCTCCCTCCATCTGCATGTAGGCAGGGCCAGTCTATGTATCCCATTGCAGCGGGGGGATTCAGACCCTCTTATCCTGCCGCTCTCGCCATGAATGCTTCGATGTCCAGGTAAGCACATGCTTCTGCAGATTTCTAGTTTTCTCAGTCGTGTCGTGGTGCATGATCTTGGATTGAATGTTTGACGTGTGTGTTTTGATTTGCAGCCTGGTGTCCGGTAGCTTCTCCCCGCACTTGGTGCCAGCCCCCCAGTCCTCCATCCCCCACCCTGCCATCGTTTCCACAGCAATCAAGCAAGAGCCCAGAGACAGCAGTCAGCATGGGTAAAACTGAAATCATCTTTTCATTCTGTCTAGAATTATTTATTATGTTCTCATTTTGTGCAGCTCCCTCATGAGTAAGCCGCGGTCATAATTTAATCACAATCATCTGACGTTTCGTTTCTGTGTGTTTGATTGCAGCCATCTGTTGTGTGTCTACCAAGATGGCTGTTTAGATATGTGATCAGATGCTGTGAATGTGTTGCTTTATAATAATCATATTTTTTCCAAGCACTTCTGTTTTCTTACTGATTCTTTCTCTCAAATACAGTCGCTTTCTGCTCTCGTGCTTGTAGTCCATGATAATGTGTACTCAGCATGTGTCTATTTTTCTGTGCTCCTGTAGGAAGAGTGTATCTCCTGCTCAGAAAGAGAGGGAAGAGGAGAAGAAGCCTCACATAAAGAAGCCGCTGAACGCCTTCATGTTGTACATGAAGGAGCAGAGGGCCAAGGTGGTGTCTGAGTGCACGCTAAAAGAGAGCGCCGCCATCAACCAAATACTGGGACGACGGGTCAGTGTGTTTGCTTGTGAATGTGTTTATGCTTGTGAATGTGTTACTGCATGTGTTTAGTGTGTAGCAGTTAAATGCAGGTCAGTCCATGCTTCATGTGTCTCACCTGTCCTCACCTGTACCTCTGTGAGTGTTTGTGTTAACTGACACTCTGTGGTCTGTCAACAGTGGCACTCTCTGTCCCGTGAGGAACAAGCCAAGTACTACGATCTGGCTCGCAAGGAGAGACAACTCCACTCCCAGCTCTACCCCGGCTGGTCGGCCAGAGACAACTACGTCAGTACTCCACATTCACATTTAGTACTTACATACATTTTAAATATTTTTTTCACTAAAGTGGCACTGATAAAACACAGTCACTGCCAGAATTTGTTTTTCCTGAAATTTTGAATGTTGAATGAATGTTGATATTCACTGCTATCAGATGGAGAGTCTAATGTGATTGGTTGTTTTTATGCAGGGTAAGAGGAAGAAGAGAAAGAGGGATATCGGAAAGACTGACTCTAGGCTAGAAGGTAAGACTATTGAATATTAATCAGTCTAGTAGCCTCATTTATAAACACTGTATGTATGAATTGTGGCTAGCAAATGCAAACTCGACATTTTATGCAGATGTTTAATAAACTTGATTTTGAATCTGTGTACTAACCCGTGTACATACACATAATGGACAAATTGAGAAATGGTGATGTCAATGGCAAATCAGAGCTCTTATGATAAAATTTCATAACAACATCCAAATTAGGATACTGGAAAAAAAAAATGACATTGTGATTAAACGTGGGACAATATAAAAATGAATGTCACAATTATCCTGACCAAGATAATGGTGATTCACAGTATTATCCCAAGAATCATCTTAACTAGACAGCTTTTTCAAGTCACTTGTGAAGATACTCACAATTATCCTGATTTGAGAAATTAGAAATGGTCGTTAAATTTTATTTATTTTTATTCATTCATTTAGTTAGTTAGATGAAGTGGACCCAAGTGACCATTATCCACTCAAAATGGACCTGTTGTTCACTTTGACACCACGACCCAACAGTTGACAACTACAGATATCTGTAGTCGTACAAAAGTTTTCATTGCCAGAGTAACTTGACGTACACACACATACAGACTTTGAAAAATATTTTTACTGTTTGCAGAAGTGTATTAAAATCCCAAACCGGGCCCTTTGCTATTGGAACCTTACTAAACCACAGGTTTCTATGTAGAAGAAGCTAAGAGCATCTAGTACATCTGGAGAAGCAGCATCTCTGTTTTTTAAGGTCCCAGTGAACTCATCAGTGACTGTGTTTGCTTCTTTTTGTGCAGTGACGGCAGAGCACTTCTCACCGCAGCCCAAGAAGCCCTGTGTGCCATCCGGATCTCAGGAGAAGCCCCACACACACACTCACCTGACACACACACACCTGTCCCAGGCCAGCCCCGCCTCTTCCCTGGATTCACCAGCCACACCAACCACAGCACTGGCCTCCCCCGCCGCACCGGCCCCGACACACACCGAGCACACACACTCACACAGCCACAGCGAGCACACGTCACCGTACACAGAGCAGGTTCAGCCGCTGCCTCTCACTACCAAGCCTCACAGGCCTCACAGGGACGCCCACAGCCACTCTCACTCCCTCATCCGCAGCACCAAAACTTCAGGGCCACCCACCCCCTCTCCATCCTCTGACCCGCCCACCTCTTCCTCACCTTCCTCCTCTCACACACCCTACTCTCCTCACATGGGTTCATCCAGTAGCAAAACTCCTCCGCTCCTCTCTCGTCCTTTCCCCTTACCTCCCGTTCTGGCCCCGCCTACCTCCGTTCACCAATCAGTGCTGAGCTCCCATCGTGCCTTAACCCAATCACAGCCACTCTCACTAGTCACTAGAACCAGTCACTAAAGCTGCAAGGAGCCTCACACTGCAACCACAGGTGTGGGATCAGAGTACTTCTTTACACAGACCTGATCGATGTGAGAGACAAAATGACATCATGACAAAAGGGTCAACTTTTACCTTCCCCTTTTTACCTCTTTTTAAAGCTGTAAATAAGCTTCTTTTTTTAAGAAAAAAAACAAACAAAAAAAACTTTTATAGATAATAGATCACATTTTATATTAGTATGAATAGGAAAAAAAATATTGGTCAATATTTGACTACATCTTTCTAACGTTCTTCATGAAACAATGTATTTTTTGTAAGTCTATTTTGCATGATCTCACCTTTTCTCATTTCATTTTCTGAATGATCAACTTAACTACTTTTTAATGGCAAACAAAATGTGGTGTCAGGATTTGTTTAATATGCTTTTTTGTTGGTAGTAATGAGTGTAGATTTATTTTCATTTTCGGGTTTTCTAAAGCCCCCTCTCCACTGTGTTAATAAATATTCATTGAGTTCTGACACATGCTGTTTGTGTGCTTTTTGGTCTTCAGGTCAGCGCTAAATCAGCTGGCTGGTGAGGAGGGTTTTCACACTTGGAAAGCTGAGGTGACCTCAGTTTGTGTGTCAGGATGTCTGCATGTCCTTAAAATGTCTTTTAAATTCAATTTTATTAAATATCAAGCCTTAAAAGTCATTAAATAGTTGAGATCTTAATTTCCAAATACTATTTTTTTAAACGAAATTAGTCAATATTTCCTATTTTTACTCCTTGTTAAAAGTTTTTTGTAAGGCATTTGTTGCTGATCTGATGTGAGCATCTAAGGACAGTGGATATTGTATTTCTGGAAAGCTCTTTGTGGCAAATTTATGATTTGTGATATTGGACCATACAAATAAAACTGACTTGACATGTCACAACACTCTAAACCTACGGCTGAACCTAATACTTTCTTTATGCTGATGTGCTACACTTAACCTGTTGGGGAAAATGCCTGCTGCAGATTAACCTAACACCACACTCATACACTACATTTACATGCACACCAGAAACCAGATTATTCACTTTAGCATCTGTACAAAAACAGTCGGATCTACCTGTCATGTTCTATGTAAAACAAAAACAACTACTCCTGGTTGGATTTACTCCAGCAGCAGCTGCTATCTAAGCTACATCTGTCTGTTATAACCATGTAATCAATATCAACCATATTCCTACCTAAATTTGACCTCATCAGTGGCCACTTTATTAGGTCCACCTGCAATCCAATCCAGCTGTTCTGCCATAAAGTTTACTTTTCTGGTGCCTATAATGCTCAGGTTTTCTTTTTGTCACACTAATAGAGGTGTTTATTCAGTTCTACATTTGGCATTGAGCTCATAGTGGTGCTGCTGTACTGGACTGAATTTTATTGAGAACTGTTTCTACTATTCTGCCCCCCTCATGTATATAAATATGGAGGACAAAAAATTAGAAACATCTCTCAGTATAATCAAGTCCAGTACAAGACCTCTGCAAACTACAACCTCAATAATAAACAAAGAATTACATATTTATACATTCTCCACAATGTCAACAAAAACTGGACATTATAAACTTTATTAAAAAGTAGAGTTTATGGCAGAGCTGTTGCATTGAATTGCATTAGACTGCACAGGTGGATCGGAAAAAGTGGCTACAGATATACAGTGTATAGCACTTACCTTGACACTTGCTGTATCTGCAGTGCTCAGTTGAATAAACTTTTCCCATAAGTCAGTCTTAAATTGTGTTAAAATGTATCTTAAAAAGCATTCAAATGGCCTATTAATACCCGTAGCCCCCGTGTGTGTGTGTGTGTGTTGGTGTGTACAACAGGGAGAGAGCGTTAGTGAAGCCAGGGCCCTCTGCCTGCTGAAGGAGAACCAGCAGTTACAGCTCATTAGTCTGGACCACAGAGCCATTGTGTGTGTGTGTGTGTGTGTGTGTGTGTGTGTGTGTGTGTGTGTCTGCATGCCTACACACACACACACACATACAGACCACTGACAAAACCCAGAGCCAGACAACCCTCAAGTATCGTGATGTGACCTCAGGAGGGGGATGTGTGTATTTTGATACAGAGCAATGGTTGGAGAGTTTCTCCTCTCTGTCAAGCCACAATAAGATCAGTGTTTCACAGCTGCAGCTCTGCCAGCAGACACCGCCGTCCTCGAGGTGTGTAAACAGCCTGTAGCATAGCATTACGCAGCTCCCCCCTCACACTCATGGACATACAGCCTGCCTGGCTCGGGCTACACCCTGTTCTTTATATAATTAACTTCTGCACAACACAGACTTACAATGTGTGTTTATCGCCCAGCCAAACCTGAATGGTGTTTCTGAGAAAGCAGAGCGCACCTAGTGGCTTCCCCACACACAGATTGCTTAACCATGGACACGGAAACTCTTGAAATCCTTTGAAATGACATCATGATGTTGTACCGTAACTTGAATTGTGGTTTGTAAACTTCTTCTGAACGTACACTCCCATTCAAAAGTGAAACTGATGTCAGTTGTTCGTTAATGGAATAACTGTTAAAACATTTATGAATAGTGTTGCAATGTTTCTGACATAGAATATAACATATGGTTGCTAAACATCATTTTCAATGGACATTATTCCTGTGCAGTGGTTTTCAAAGTGGGGTCCGGAGCCCCTGGGGGGTCTTTGAGCGTCTTCCAGGGGGTCTGTAGCAAAATGAGGAATGCTTTTTTTTTTTTTTTTTTTTTTTTTTTTGAAAGGACTTTCACCAGCATTTAGTTCTGATGTTGATCCCGTGTCACTGATGTGACCTTTAAATATGTAATTTTAATCACTGTAAATGTAGTTGTCTTGTCACTGAAGAAGAAAGAAAGACAAAAGTTACCATTTTTTTCACTTGTGCTGTCATTTTTTTTTTTTTTTTTTTACTAATATTCCAGTCATTTTTTGCTTATTTTCTAATCGCCTTTTTTCCCCATGATCACCTTTTACTGCATTTTTGGAAAGAAATCAAGTGAAATCAGGATTAAAGGGTTAATTCAATAGTCTCTGCTATGGCACAAAACTATGTTCAAGTGATTATTTTAACATCATGCTTCAATCTCACCACTTTGAATTTATTTCGCAAATACAACACCTAGATAATTCCATAAGTAACACAAACCAATGTTTCGCCCCCTGCTGGTGAGAAAACACAGAGCTCGTCTCAGATCATATATTGAGGTCATATCAAAGTGTTCCTGTTGAACATAAATCATATGATGTGGATGGCATTCAGCCCCCAGTCAGTCAACAGGTTGCACAACACTCTGGACTTTGTGTCTTTTTATGAATGTCTGTCTGTGTGGGTGTTTCTGGGCACCGGTTGATTGTCGTCGGTAAGTCAACCTATTATGCTATCAGTTTTATTATGACCAACTGAACTCAAACCACTTTTGCTTTGGTTCATGACGGGGCATTGCATGATGATGAAATTTTATAGTTGTGCCTTGTCTTACCAAAGCAGCTGTGCGAGGGTTCGGCTGAGACAAAATTCAGAGAGAAATTCAGCTTATTACCTTTCCTCAGGTAATAGGAAGTGAGTTTGAGCAGGTTTTAAAGCTTTATATTTTTGAATGTTATCATATGCCAACACTGACAAATTGTGGTGAGATTAAACCAGGAAGAGGAAAAGGATAAAATTGTCCCTCATGCATTCTAACAATTTCTGGTAAATTAAAGTGAAAATAAACGATTGCTCTTTTTGCTGAGGACCCCATGAGCCAAGACAATGAAAAGGGCGTCTTCTTTTGTTCAGCCATGTGGAGAGGAAACAAGTTGAATGAAGAAATTATTCGGTTTTATGTTTTCAGCATCACCGTTTCCCAGGACAGAGGGTCGTATGAATATTCACATACACATGTAATTAAATGTTCTTTGTCTGAACCTCAGACGCTATTACTTGGCTTTTAATTCGCTCAGAGAATTGTTCTAAGTATGATTCATCAAAAAGTAATGACAGAACATAACACACTGTTCTAGTTTCACTGTACACTGTAGCATATGACACAGTTCATGTAAAAATGTTAAGCATCACTTGTATTTTTCCCATCATGTCAAACACGAAAGGATGTCCAAAGATCTTAAAGTTGAAAAAGTAACATTTTTATTGTCAGTTTAGTTAAGACATCATATATACATATATATACATACATCACAATACATTTTTACATTTTATATTAACATATGAAATAAGAATTTACATTCAGCCTTTTTATTTGAGAATCTACTGCTGTGCAACATAAAATATGTGCAGTACCGTTGTAGATGACATATGAAGGAAGAGAAAAAAACAAGAAAAAGTCCAGTCAGCAGTATCAGCCGTATGACTTCCTTGTGAGAAACAGGTTCCTGTAAGGATGTGAAGGGGACCTGATGACAAGGGACAGCTGGAAACTACACCAACTATTTCTGGCATTTCATTCATCTGGATACTTGCTGGTGGCTTTGTGTGCTCTCTCTCTCAAATATGCACATGCACAAACACGCATGTGCAGTGGTTTAGCTGATTGAAGGAATGCGGTTTTTTACATTTTTGGTGCCAACAAGTGACGTGGCCGAGAGTCCATCGGTGTCCTTCCTCGGCTCGGCGAAGGGGAAGACCTCCCTGGTCAGTCGTGTCAAGAAGCAAGGCATTTCCTTCTTCCCTCCCAGTACGCGACCCTTGGCCTCGAAGGTGTAGGCCACCCGGTGGGAGAGACGGGTCATCAGGCGAGTCAGCTCCAGGTTCTGCCCACCTTCCTCCTCTAATAAGGTGCACAGAGTTTGGAGGAAGACGGCTCCAAGAGGGTGCATAAAGGCACCATAACCTGAGGGAACGAGAGAGCGAGGATGAGTTAGACAAGGCAAGGCAGCTTTATTTATATAGCACATTTCATACACAGAGTTTCAAGGTGCTTGAAAATCAGTGACACATGAAAAGTCAAATGTGGAATGCACTTAATGTTGAATGCTTAGCGGGTGACTCAAAAGCAGACAGTGAGGTGACTGAACCGCGGCTTTTCTACAGATAACATAGTTATTCCTTTTGTCTTACGCAATTATTAACCCTTTGAAACCTGAGCAAGTTCACTTGCTCAGCTTCAAAAAAATGCGAAAAATTACTAAACATAAGCAATAATAAATGTAAATGAAAACAGGCAAAAGAAGATTACCATAAAAATGCCACAAAATTACCAAAAAAAAAAAAAGTGTTTAAAAAAAGAAAACAAAGAAAATGGCCAGTGCTCTAAAAGCTTTGTCTAAATGCTTTGTCTGATATCGTCTGGGAGATTTTATTATTAGGAAGTCTAATAACAAAATGCTGCTTGACCGGGTTTTGTTCTAACCCTTTGGACAGCCAGAAGGCCCAGATGACCTGAGGGTGTCTTTAAGGTTCATGTGGCACAAGCATGTCCGAGGTATTTGGCCCCAAAACCACCAGCAAGATAATAAAATCCATGTATAATGTGGTTATATCTCTTAGCTCTAATAACTCTGCTCTGTGTATTTAGTCCAGGTGAATAATGGTTAGGGGTCAGATGAGGGGGTTACCTGGTGCTGTGGCGTACATCACGGCTGTATCTATAGGCACAGACATGTACTGTGTAATGCTGTCCTCAGTGGCATCTCCTTCTGCTGAGTCCACCTCCACGCCATCATCCAGATCCCCTCCCCGACACGCCTGGCACAAGAGGAGAGTGGAAAAGGTAAGTACAAGAGCCACAGGATAAAAGGAACAAATATGAAGCTTAAAGACATTTTTGACGAAGAGAATATTGTGCAGCCCTACCTGTATGAAGAAAAGCTTGGTCTTTTTCTCCATATGTGCGTTGTCAAACAAGCTGAAAACATGAGACAGTCTCACAGGTTTCCCGTCGGCTCCATACACACAGCCCTCCTCTCCGTGAGACGACAAAACAGCCAGGAAGCAGTCCTTCACGGGGCGCCTGCTCTCTGCAACACAAAACAGTCACCGTTTAGGACAGGTGATGCGATTATTAAGAGCTCATTAAAGTATAATTAGTCACTGCTCTGCAAGACAAGGCAAACAAGCAAACGGCAGGCATGTGAGCGTCACATCATCTCCAACACACCCACATATGCATACACACGCACTTGTGCAAATGTGCCAATTTGCACACACTCTGTTAAACAGGTGTTGTCTGCACAGGTAAAGGAACATTCTGTTCTGTTTGGTGCAGCACAGGTCTCGGTTCTTGCCTGTATTTTTCCACCATAATTAATTTCTATGACTCGATATTTCATGGTAACTTAAAACTCTTGATGTATTTCTGGAAGAAATAAAGATCATGTATCACTGACAGATAAAAGTCTCGGTTTGATATTGGTAAGAAAATCAGAGGCGCAAAACTGAAAGTCCAGTGTGGACTGGACTTGATGCTGAATGCCTTTTGGCTGAGAGAAAAACAAACAGTGAAAAGACACTTTTTGAATTATTCCTTTTTTCCATCTTTCTTACACAATTATTAAGCCTTTGAAACCTGAGCAAATTCATTTGATTCCACAAATGACCCCAAAATTTGTAAGAAAAAAACCCATAAAAATACCAACCTGCAAAAAATATGTTTACAAAAAGAAAAAAAGGCTAAAAAAATATTTTGAAAAAAGAAAAGAAGACTTTGCAATAATGCAAAAGCCCCATCCCGATCTCCTGCTTAATTAACATTTTAAATCTGAGCAAACACACTTGATTTCCTCAAAAAGCCGCCACAAAATTACACTATTAAAATTGGAATGAAAGATTGAATGAATGAATGAATGCAGAGAACCTCCTATACAAATGCAACAAGATGATTACAAGAGAAGTAGCCAAAAAGTGAAGTACGTACAAGAAAACTATATTTAGAATCATATATCTATATTTTAAATGACAAGAAAATTGAAGATTTAAAACACACACACACACACACACACACACACACACACACACAATTACAAGGAAATCACAAGTCAAAGTGTAGATGCTCTCCATACAGTGACAGAGCCTAAGTTAGCTTCATTCCCATTTAAAGAGCAGTGTTCTGGTGCATCACGCGCAGCTGTGTCTCACCTGTCTCAAACAGTGTGTACATCTCATCGCTGCTGAGGTCGTTGTGAATGTCCACTTTGAAGCCCAGCTTGCTGAGGGTGCGGTGCAGCCGTTTAGTGTCTCTCTCTGCCCCGGGTCTCCTGCCCAGGCTCACACCGTGGTCAAACTGTGCCACGGACACCAGAACTGCCCTGTTACATTCAGCGCTGCGGTCCCTCATAGCTTTCCACTGTGACATGATTCGTGAAAGACAGCAGCTCAGTCAGGAAGATGTTCACTCTCCTCTCCTGTGGTCAGATTTCTTGAGTCTACTTCTGTTTTGTGGATTGGAGGTAAATGTCTACAGTCATTCACTTCAGTGCTCCGTTTGTATCCTGGTGGCCAGCAGTGAGGTGTGTGTGTGACAGAAAACACACCTTAGTTATCTAACAGG
Organism: Myripristis murdjan; assembly: GCF_902150065.1. Taxonomy (NCBI): domain Eukaryota; kingdom Metazoa; phylum Chordata; class Actinopteri; order Holocentriformes; family Holocentridae; genus Myripristis; species Myripristis murdjan. The sequence goes on from NC_043991.1 coordinate 18,007,661, forward strand.
TCAGTCCACAGGTAGCGATTTAAAGACTGCGTCTCCTGTGCACCTCTGCACAGTTATAGCCATACCTTCATTCACACCTGTATGCCCATATATGGAGAGTTTCCTGAGGCCTTTCCTCTAAATGAACATGACTTGCTGACACGCGACATTGCATAACTCTGTGCTTCCCACAGAGCTCGAGGCTGTTTTTCTTCCTTCTTGCCATCCTGGGCAACAGTGAGCGTCATCATCCCATGATACATTACCTGGTTGGGGTGTTCGTCTCCTTGCATGTTCCCATCATGACTTTCCAGGTTATAATACCGCACTTAATATGAGTCTGCTGAGCAAATAAAGGAGTGGACAGAGGAGTCCTGGCCTGTTCCTGCTTAAACACAGAAGTCAGAAGTCACACACAAGTTCCTATGCCTGCCTAACTACTCAAGAAAACACCTTGTAAATCCATGCTCTCAAGCATGAGGACTTCTCTCGATACCTTGTATTTGGCAAACTCTTTTAAAAAAAAATATAGTATTAATATTCTTTATTAATTTTCAAATGTTCAAAGTCTTCAGGTGTAACTCTAACATACTTATGGTAATGTAATGCACTATTCCTTTCAACTTAAACAAATGAATTCATTATAAAGGACTCATTTAAAAGTATTCACTCACTGAATTCTTAGCTGTTAAGTGATTACATTGTGTTCATGAAGAGCTTTACCTCTAAAGAGTTGGATATTTGCATGCCAAGAGACCACAAACTGAGCGACACTGATTGTTTTTGTGGCAGTGTTTGAATTTGAGGGCTCGGTTTTGATGGAAGTTGCTGTTGCCTAAAGCCTGCCCATATAGTTAAATGAATAATACATGACATTACTGAATTGGACACTTTGGCCATCAGAGTAACATTTGTCATCAGCCACACATTTTTTCCCTGGTAACATGCTGAGCAGATGACAAGATCATTCTCAGTGAGTTATTTCCTTGGTCAGATAATAAGAGCAAGAAAACTTCCTTGATTGGAGAGATAGTTGCACATTATGCGTCATTCATGCATCCTCCATGTAAAGTGGCTCAGGCTCCTGTTGCCAGAGAATCATCTGGTGAAGTTTAGATGTTTGTGCAGATTTAGGCCACATGGAGTTAGAGACTCCTGACCACGCCACTGAATTACTCTCAGCAGTCTACAGGGCAGGTATGTTGCAGGGATGTTGCACACTATACATGAACATTGCTATTGCCTGACAGCTCAGGGATGGGAAAGATTCAGCTTATATGGAAGTGACTGATGGCAGCAACAGAGGCGCTCACACAACTGGTCTGAAATGTGGATGTGTTTATCTGCAGAATGCACAGTGTCAGAGACGCTTTGAATGAAGCTCAAGGACAGAGGAGGAGCTCTTTCAGGCCGATAGAGAAATTTAGAAAGCTAAAGCCAGGCAATAAAATAAAATAAATAAAACCCACAGTTATGACTCTCACATTGCATTTTACTGTAAAAAAAAAAAAAAAAAAAAAAAATACATGTAATCTTGCTGAATGTACCTTTAAGTTCATTTTGGCATTATGTAATAATATATTGGGTCATAATATTTTGTGATAATCTAATCAACCAAGCTAGAGTATCAATTATGGCTGCAGTTATAAGTCTAAAGTGTAGAGTGTGTCCAGCGTATTAAAAAAAAAACCAAAAAAAAACCCCACTCAGATAAAGACTTGGAGAAGCAGGACAAAACACTTCACCTTCTTGTTACCTTCACATTTCCTAAAATATTTTTATCAGATGGGGTCAATTTGTCCCCAGTGATTCAAATAAAAATTGTTACTCAAGTGTATGTGTCCAGTACTTCATGTGTCTCTTTACCCACTTGCCCCCATTAAAATAGGAAAAGTCATTAAATATGAACCAAAAAACAATGTTCAACATGTATTTAGACGTTCTAAACATTGAATGGGGTCAAACTGGCCACAAAGATAATAGGAGGGATAAAAATAGCAAGGTGAAGGCAAAAATATAAACATAAAATATAGCAAGACAGCAGCACTACTCTTATAATCAACTGTAGTAAGTAGAGCAATAACAGGTAGTTGCTTTCCAGCTCTGGCTTGCAAACTGTCTGTCTGTCCTTATCAAAGACTATTTAGATTACGTAAACAAAGGTCCATGTGTCTCACTTTTCATTCCTGCTTTGGTTTTATGAGGCTGCATGGACATAGCCTGTCACCCTGTGAGTTTCACTTGTCCTCAGACTCAGTGAGAAAAAGAAAATGCTTCACCTAAGAGAAAGTGTCTTCAGTCATGTGTTCTGTTTTAAGGAGCTGCAGGTTGGGTTTGGCCTCATAAATCAATGCATCAGTCCCCATCTGTAATCAAGCTTTGACTTTCGTTATCATCATTATCATGCAATTGGATGGTAGAAGAGTTAGGGTTAGGTCACAAAGTGCTTTTCAAACAAGAACAAAATAGTGCATTAAATCCATTAACATGCATGATAAAAATGCCATGCACTGAGTGAAAATAAAACAACATAAACCAGTGTGAACAAAGCCTTAAAGGCTATAAGGCTTTAAATCAGTACATGTTTACATGCTGACCTCTTTAAAGGAGAATCAAGAAGAGGAGACCAGCATAAACTGTTCAGAGGAGCATTTAGAGTCTCTGGCCCATCATTATCAGTATCAGTAAGGACTTCGTCCAGTGGCTCACACCTCACACCACTCTGTCATAATATTCCTCTCTTGTTGCAACATGTGTGTAGTGACCACATGAGACTTATCACAGCATGTTGACAATTCTTATTCACTGAAGTTGATTGAGTTTAATTCATTAGCCAATATTTATTTCTTATTTGGTTGGGAAATTTTTTTCTTTGGAAAAACAGCTGTACAACATTACACAAATGCACATGAGAACAAATATAGGCCCAGTCACCAAAAAACAAAAACAAAAACAGAACTTTACAAATAAAGAAATTAAACAGAAAGCAGAAAATTTTCCAAAATATTAATGTAACAGTTGATGATGTAAATACTCTTTTGGTTGTAATGCAATTTAAGACAGTCCTGCAACTAACAAAAGTCTTTAAATCAGAAGGGACAAGCATAGTGCACAAGAAAATAATCAAACAATCGAAGCCGCATTGGGATAGTACAACAAAAGGAAGGCACTCACATGAAATACAAAATACAGTAGGAGTGGTAAGACGTAGTGGAAGCTGCAGATCATGAAGGGCAAGATCAGGTATAAGTAGCTGAAGAATTGGTCACCCAGCTGCACTGTCAGAAACAGGGCTGCAGCAGGAGCCCATTTCTGTCCCTATAAGGCATAATCTACACAAATGTTCCCCCTGCGGCTGATTATTGGAGACGGTGTTTGTCAGGCCAAATACAACGAATGAATGAATGAATGAATGAATATATAAATAAATAGTGTCAAGGGTAGAAAAGTTGCACCTTGGAGGGTACTGTCCCAGTGACAAGCTGCAGGACCCCTAAAGGTACAACTATGTGCTTTATTTTCTGAAGGTGTGGCCACTGTGATCAGTGTCAGGGAGGAGAGACAGTGGAGCTTGTCCTGATGTCATGTCAGAAATATGAAGAGGAAGGAAAAGCAGTGACAGCAGGTGTACAGAGGTTTGAAGATCTGCTCGAGTGTGGAGAAGCAGTGGAGTAAAAAAAAAAAAAAAAAAAAGATATTCAGCTTTTTGTGAGCAACTGGACTCATTACAAGACTGTAACAGAACCACGGAGCAGAGAGCAATTACAGCCAGAGGGAGGCAGCAAGGAAACGATGACAACTGCTGTCAAACCCCATGCAGGAAGGAGAAGAAGAAGCATGTTTTATTTTATTTTTTTTAAATGTAAAAGGAGGGTGATCATTTTATGGATATAATACTGAGCCAAAATAATAATCAAGTTAATCATATAGTTTTCATTTGCCGAAATAATACATCAGTCCTTGTTAGTATGAAATTTAAGAAGAACAAAAGTAGTCCTAAGAATTTTTACTTTACTTTACTGAAAGACATTAAAATATGCAAACATTTCCTGTGAAATCCTAAGAATGTGGAATTTATATTGATTGTATCTATTTTTTTTCCAAATTATATGTTTTATTAGATTTTTTTTTTTTTTTTTGGTGTGTGTATGTGTGTGTGTGTGTGTGTGTGTGTGTGTGTGTGTGTGTGTGTGTGACGTCATCCACGCGCGACAGCAATCATGTGGCACATATGGCTCCGTCGGATAAGACGGAGGGACGTCGTGTAAGATAAAGATTAAAATTAAAATTTAACATTTCGCCACTTCGGCTTGTATCCGGTTGCATCGACGGTACAAGCTGCGCACATCTTTGACCTGAGCTGACACACACAGGCGACTGTGTGTGTGTGGGGTCTGGCTGCTGCTGCTACATGTTGACAGGATTTTAGATATTTTCTTTAAACACAGCTGGTTTCAAACAGGCGCAACAGGCCAGGCGACTGGACAAGATGCCTCCCTGCAGTAAGAGGAACGGGATACCGGACAGGTGAGCGACACAAACACTCACATGTTTCCTCTTTCATCAAACTGAGTCCTTAAGTTGAGTTGTGTTGCTCAAAAGTGTCTGTGGGTTCACTGATGTGGCATTGTTGGGATTTCTACCTGCATCAGTGACTGAGCTATTGCATATAAATTAAAGTGTAGTTAGCTGTCAATTCATAATAATAATAATTAAAAAAAAAAAAAAATGTTGAGGCATGTTAGTGTGGAATCCTATCAGACTGTATTCAAATTAGTTGATTTATTTAGCCCACACATTTGCAAACTGATTGGCTGTTCAGTCTGATAATCAAGTGATTCTGCATTGAAGTTTTAGTGGAGATTTCCTTTCCTTCAGTAATAGTATCATTAGTTATGAAAAACTATACCCCCAAGAGTGCAGGGGTTTCCAGTGTTTTTCATGTTGTGGACCCCAAGTTGATTCAGTACCCGCTTGAAGTGATTAAGCTCTCAGGATTTCCATACAAAAAGAGAGTTGGGCTTGTGTTATTTAATCATGGAGTTCTCAAGGAGTCACACTTGTCAAATAATGTCAAAGTGGTGTGGTTTAAAAATCATGTTAAAATAATCACTCACATATTTTTTGTAACTTAGTTCCGTCTAGTGAATTAACACTCTTAAACCTGAGCAAATTCACTTGATTTCTTCTGGGAAAAGATGATCAGCAAATAAGTAAAAAATGACCAGAATATTAGGGGGAAAAAAACTGGAACATCACTAAAACATTAACAAGGAAATTACTAGAAAATTACAAAAAAACAAACCAAAAAAAAAAAAAAAAACAGAACAATACAATTATCTTTAGAATTATTAAATTGTTTTATTTAAATGTCAGATTTATTGTGTTTAAATGCTTTTGCTTTCCTCAAGCATATAAATTAGGGTGAAAATAAAACTTGTCTTCAGTTTGCTGAGGGTCCCTGGGAGAAGCTTAATGAGAGACCCCACTGCTCTAATGAACATAATTAAAATAACTTGCCTTAACTGTCAGGAATTACAACAGATAAACCCTAATATTAAATGACAGTGCAAAGATTTAGTTCAGATTATTAATACTGGTGTTCATCAGAATTCAGCCTCTTGCCCAGTAGAGTCGGCTGTGTGGTGTTGAAAGCCCTGGAGGAGTCACAAAACGTGGCCCCGACAGGACTCAACTCCCAGTTGGGGGCTGGTAGGCAAACTGGAGGCGGTCTGAGGGTGGCTTGACCACGGGCCGGAGCTGCTCCAGGATGAATCTCTCCAGGGTCTTCATGATGTGGGAGGTCAGTGCCACCAGCCTGGGCAGGAGGTCTTCCACAGAGCGGGGACCCTCTGAAGACTCAGGCTCATGTTGAAGATGGAGTGAAGGGCTCCTCAGAGCTTGCGTGGAGCCCTTGTTGGAGCCAGCTGTCTTCTTACATGGTCAGCTGTGAGGCACACTGTAGAGGTTAAAGGTGGGGGAGGGGTGAGGTCATCAGGTTGGAGAGGGAAGGTTAACCTGTGAGCCTTGAGACCATGTTGCAGCTCCTCATGCCCAGCACTGAGTGGCAAGAGCTGCCAGACTTGTTCCACTCGAAATACTAAAAACTTTTCCAAGAAATCATCTGCCTATTTTTTTTTTTTTTTTTTTATGTGCTACTGCTCCTTCCTCCTCATAAACATACTTCGGCATTCTAAGCTTGCTGGCCGGGTTACGACACAGGCACTGGAAAGTTACCAGCTAGTTAAATTAGTTGTGCCGGTGTCAGTGTGTCATCAACCTTGTTTTTCATTGTCTGACAGCTGAAGCGAAAGCAGACAGTAATTACAGGTTCTTACTTCAGCCCGCTGTCTCGGAAACTTGGACTGAACTTTCAGGACGTGCTGCATTCACAGAGGCACCGCTGGCAGGAACAAGTCTTTCATCACTGCCTGCAAGCCGGTCTCCTCTCATCTAAATTAGTAGTATAATAGGGGTTCAAAAGCATGTATCCATCCCTTGCTAGATTTGTGATGCTTAGTAACCTTTTGTCCCTGTATCCCTGTTGCATGTTTTTTCCCAACAGATGGATGGACTACAAGGCCGTAGGGAAAAGGCTTCCTGGGACCCGCTTCATTGCCTTCAAAGTGCCGTTGAAACAGGTCAGGAATTATAGTTGGAAGTAGGCTGCTCTCATAATATTAAAGTGACAGTTTGGATTCTTCCGCCTGTGGTGGTATTTGCCGCTCCATGCGGGTGCAATACGTCCACCAAGTTTGATTCATTAACTAACTTGCAGGAATGAGAGTGTCAGAGGGAGTGCACTGCTGCGAAATGAACGCACAGAGGAAATACCACAGCTCAGCCCTGTGTGTCAAATTATTATGGTCATAGATCTGAAGAAACATTGTTTTTTAGGTACATATTCCAATTTTGCCAATTTATGATATATGAGGGTTAGAACAGTATGATTCAACGATATCATGGTTATTCCCATGTAAATTTCTGTAAAGTTGTTGCAGCAAATTTTTGAGTTAGTACCGTTTAGCTAGTTACACAGATTTGTTCAAAAATTGATGAACATGGTCAAAAATCCCTCCAAAATAGGACAGCAAGACTTTGAGAAACACCATAGAAGAATTCATGCCTTGATTTGGTATCAAAAATTTTGATATACGACATCTGTAAGCATTTCCTTTTTTGGTGATTGCATGGCGAGCACCTCTGTCTGCAAACTGCAATATACGGAACAGAGTCATCTTCTGAATGTCCTTTGTCTTTGTTTGTGGTTGTAAAGTGTCATGGCTGTGGTGATCCTAAAGGTCACAATAGGTCACATTATACAGTGACGTCAAGTTTCAAAAAACAATGAAATGGCTACTGTGGGGGCTCACATTGTCACACGTGAATAAAAGTGACCTCATTAAATCCACAAGACTCTCAGCTTTCCAGTCATAACCAATTTATGCAACTTCAGTACTGTTTGGGCCCCAGTATGCAGACATACACCATTTTAAATTAGGCGAAAATAACACATTAGTACTACATGCCACCCGCTGCATGGCTTTGTGCCCCAAACTGCATGGGATTAGCATAAGGTGTTAATGTTAAGGGACTAGTCATACTTGTTATCAGTGGATTCTGTGGGTTGTCTAGTTTCAAATAATACCAGTATCTTCACTCGAGCTTCAAAACTGAGCCTGTTACAGCCTCTGAAAGACAATATGCCGGCCAAAGACGTCGGCATCTGTGGTGGAGTTGAGGGGTTAAGACTGGCTCACTGCTTTTCATAATGGAGTGTGTTATTGATCCCAGCAGAGTAGTTTCCTTGGTAGTAGTGACTGACTGAGACCAATATGGCAGGCTGTGGCTGCGTCTTAAAATGAATCTGTGCTGTTACTTATTTATTTATTATTTTTTTGTTTTTAGTCTTTGAACCGCCACCTCCCATGCTCTGAGGCCTTTGGCCCCTGGGAGCTGCTGGAAACGCTGAGGAAAGACAACGAAGAACTGGGTTTGATTATAGACCTGACCTTCACTACACGCTACTACAAATTAGAGGTAGATAAATACACGTTCAAAACACGCCTAGATCTCTTATCGTTTCAGGTGTTACATGAAACAATGTAAAATATGTGCTGCTGTGCGTATGCAGGACCTACCAGACTCACTGATGTGTGTGAAGATCTTCACGGCGGGTCACGAGATTCCCAGTGACGCCACAATCTTGAGCTTCAAACGGGCCGTGCACAGGTTCCTCCAGGACAACGCGGACAATGGTGAGCACAGCACTGCAGCAACAGGAGATAAAGGGTATATATTCAGCCCTATAGAGGCCCTTCCTTAAAGGTGCAACACGCAGCATTTTAACATCAGATGCACCATTACCACATCAGTTTTGGTACATCGATGTAACAACCATGAACAAGTGAGACCATCACTGACAAGATTACTGGCCTCTGCTGGCCTCAACACTGCATTTTTACACTCTGAACCACTTGGTGAAATTTCACAGGAAATCTGCTGAATTGCTTCACGACATGAAACAGGAAGCACTTTAGATTCAGCACAGAGCTAGAGCTTAAAGGACCATACCAGTGATTTTGCATGTTTAGCCTAATAAATACAAAATATATGTACTTCACATTTCTGCTAATCTTTTCCCAAAGCAATGAGTCATGTTTTAGAACTCCAATATCAAAATAAAATCTGGTAGAAATGACGGGCTACATGTTTATCTTTTTCAGTTGAGCCTAAAAGTAAGAACTGATGCAGCAAGAGTTAAGCAGCAGTAAGCAACATCATCTTTGTAATTTAAAGAAGAATGGTAATTGACAGATTATTAACAACACCACTGGCATGAGATTAGGGACTACCAGTTGTCCCGACCATGGTTTCATTTATTTGCAGTAGTTTTACCTACGTATCACAGTTAATTTGACAGTGATTTACTGAATTTGAAAAACGCTGTTCAAAATACAGCCAATAAATTACTGTTCCTTTTTGAAATAACTGTTTTTAATTAAATCTTTACATATGATTGCAAAGCCACATTTTCAGGAGCCATTACCACCGTACTAACAACACACTGTTAACTCATCCTTAGGTAATTGTGTCAGTGGGTTCATTTTTTAACAGACAAATCACTCTTGTTTATATTACCTGTTTCTTTCAGTTGCTATAGTATGTTGTCCACTGGCATTTCTAAAGTTCAGTTTTACTTTAAAAATGGCTAAAAGAAAATGCTTCCTCTACTTTGACATAAAAACATAAAATTTTCTTTTAGACTGTGGTGTACATAGCATGTTGTACCTTTTTCTTGTGACTGACATCAGTGTAAATGAAATTAATTAGTTGCAATTAAAGCACTCCCATGAATTCCACTGTGTAGCCCATTTTATTTTAAGAGCAATTATTCACCAATATGTTGTGCGCTTGGTGGGGCTTAACTCAAGTAAATTCTCAATTCTCATTTTCATGACAGACAAGCTGATTGGAATCCATTGCACCCACGGTCTCAATCGCACAGGCTACCTGGTCTGTAGGTACGTATGAACCGTGCAATGGTCTTATCCACAATCATTTAGACAACATGTTGGCCTGAGCTTAACGTCTACTCCGGGCCTGCAGGTATCTGATAGATGTCGATGGGATGGATCCTAAAGAGGCTGTAGAGTGTGAGTACAGATGGTTCAAGAAGTAGTTTTTATTACCTTAGAGGGTTGGACAAATTTTGGAATGAGTGCAGTTTATCATCAATATTCATTGTTTTTCAGTGTTCAACTCTTCAAGAGGACATGATATAGAAAGACAAAACTATCTGGAAGACCTGCAGTCTGGGCCGAAGAGGAGGTGATGAACAGAAATTAATGTTATCTGAAATTCATAGAATTCATCATAATTCTAGTGTAGCTCTAGTTAACAGTTTCTTCCATTTTCGCCATTGTTAGTGCATTCATCCCTGATTCCTTTTACAGTAATGAGGGGATTGAAGAGTCTGATCAGGAGCCAAAGAGAGGTCATGCTGTGCATCGGCCATGTTATACTCCGTTTGACGCTGACACCAGAGAGGAGAGACGACCCCACGTTAATGACCGCTATCACCGTGGGTAAGGATGACTGTAACAAATCAAACATGTATTACAGTGTTAATTTTGTTGACTAAAAGTAAGGCAAAAAGTATCCCTCAGCGACACTTTTTTGTGAATGAAAAGATGTAAACTGAACAAAATGAATCTGTTTTGGACAAAAACTCTGAATTATAATCACATTTTTGTCAATAAATGAAAATGAGACGGAAATGCCAGAAGGTTTACAGGTCTTTATAGACTGCAATTCAGCATTACAATATTTTGAGACAAAGAACTTTTTAAGTAGGCTTTTTTCTTTCTTTAAGAAAAAAAAAACTAAAACAATTAATCAATTAATTACATTGAATAAAAAAAATTATAATAATACAAAACAAATAAACATGTATTCTAAAAAAAATGTCATTTGTAACTGAATTGATTTTTTTTAATCCCTAACATTTGCTATTATGATGATGATGATGATTATTGTCATTATTATTGTCATTATTATAAGTAGTAGTATTAGTGGTATTGATAGGACAGGACAGGGCAGAATCACAGTGAATAAATTGATCATCAGTTGGCATTTTGATCATTAATTTTGTGCTGAAAATTAAACTGCGAGGTTCTTTCATTTTTGTCTTAATTGTCTCTTGTAACGTCCTCTGTCCCTGCCCCTCACACCACCCCCTCCCCACCTGTCATGCTTTCTCTAGACATTACCCTCCCAGAGGAATGAAGCACCAGTCACATCACTGGCTTCCACATGGTGGCCACCCTCCTGACGGGCTCTTACTCCCTCACCGCCCTCTCCCTCCGCCCGCGGGCCCCCTGTTCCACCCGTACCGCTGGACCCCACCTCACCCTGACAACCAGTGGGGGCGGCAGTTGCAGCCGAACAAAACTTGGCACAGAAATCCGCTGCCAGAGCGTGAGTGGACTTTAGAGGAAAGAGGGAGAGGCCCTTGCCCGCCTGCACCTCACTACTCTGACTTCTCCAGATCTTTCAACGCAGGTTGGACCAGTAAGCCAAACAGTCATAATCCACCTGAGGAATGGAAAGATCCCAGAATGAAATCGCGGCATAGATATTCACACAAACAGCGAGAGGATGCATATAGAAATCACTATTAATCTTACAATAGCAACAATACTTTTACAATAGTATTTTTCCAGGTGTTGACATGCACACAGTTTTTTCTTGTGTTCGCTTTTTATTTTAATGATTAATCAGAATTTTTAAAAGTACGTGAGCAAATGGAGGTCTGAATGTGCCACTTTTATATTCTACCTCTCCAACAGAAAACAGGCCAAAACCATGTTGCTCTTCATCCTCATCCTCTCCCTCAGTGCTCAACAGCGGGTGAAAGCCGAGCCCCGATTCTCTCTCGTTGTGGAACGAGCTTTGGCCGCTTGGCGTTTTGCCTCGCTGTATTTCCTTTTTTCCGCTATCTCTGATTTTCATAGCTTCTTATTGAATGTCGTGCTATCGATCTGGCACTGCGCTCCCTGATTGTCCGGGAGCTACACACTCACTGCCCAAAGGCTGATGCCCAGTAGAGTCCTGAGCTCAGCCAAACATGAAAATCCAGGCAGAGGGCAGCTTCTATGTGGATACACACACCAACACACTTCTAGTGGCTCATAAGTGATGATTCAGAGGGATTATTTTTGTATGAATCCATACATTTTTTTATGAAAATCTTTCTCATTCTGCCTTCAAATGTGGATAATACAAAGGATACAGAATACAGAGGAAAAAGTGAAGAGACCACACTGGTATGGAGGACATAGTGCCTTTCAACTAGTAATGTTTGTCTGATTTGATACTATTGGATGTTATTTACTGGTATTTAGTAACTACTGTGGAAGTGCAAATTCAGATGTTAGATTCAATTTTAAATCAATTTAGACTCACACAGGTGTAGGGGTGCATATAGCAGTTTCACAGGTAGCTGTAAGCAGATGTAGTAAATATATGCATTTCTTAATGTGCATCTGGAAACTGTAAGTATGTTCAGATCAATTTGGGAAGAAAAAGTTCTTATAAACTTAAAATGGTAGCTTACTCAAAAAGAAGCATTCAGTCAGCTGCAGAATCAGACATACTTTTCTACAAAGATGCTACCATGCTAATATTTAATTCAGATTTTAAAAAAAAAATAAAAAATACATTTTTACATTTATGCTCTCATGTAAGTTCTCCAAAAATGCCTGAACTTATCCCCATTTTAATACAGTCCCTGTTTCTAACAGTTCAAAAGTTTCTTTTTTTAGCACACATGACAGTCAAATATATACCAAATACATTTGTATATATATATTTTGCTCACACTTCCGCTGCATAGTCCCCAGCAGATGCTCAGCAGAATGTCAGTTGATTTGTGAGTTAAATATCAACAAGACTTCAGTAGAATATCAGTAAGACATGAGGTACATTTCAACTTGTCTGAAAAGTGTTATTATAGAGTCCAACAGAGTTCTGGGCAAGATGAGCTGTGATTGGTCATAAACATTGTAGTCCTGTTGCCCATTCACTAAAATAGGCTTGACATAGACCCTAAGCCAACCTGAACTTTAACCCTGTGGATGTGGCCCAGAACACCAGTGGGTTTTATAATAAGGCAGCAGCGTCCAGCAATAATGCCAACTAGGCCTGATACTGAAGATCAGCACAAGTGTTGGCTATCAGCAGTTTCAGTATTGGCCCTTAAAAACCCAGTTAGTGTGGAGCACTAATGAGGGCTCTGAACATTATTTTATGGGCTGATGACAGAGACACTTTTATCTGTGGGAGTATTTCTCATTTGTCTTTGTGGTCGCCTCCCCAGAGTCGCTGGGTACATGGGAGTCATATCCACAGCATCCTGTTAATTTGTAATTCGGCCGCAGCCACCAAGCTGTTATGCGTGTCAGAGTGGCCTTGTAAGAACCCTTCCTTTGCTAACATTTTTTTTTTTTTCTGCATTCTTCTCTGAGTGTGTTATTTGACTGCGGGTGACAAAAGCTTGGTGTCTCCTGTGTGAAACAATGTTCCCTCAAGAATGTATTAGTCTTTACTCTCACACTGATTGCTGGCACCGCTGTCTTGAGGATAGATGATGCAAAACATGTTAAGGCTCTTGAAAGGTAGACCAGATTTGAATTAGGCTTTCACCACTTGCATATGATCTTCAAGGGCTTTCTTTGTCAGTGCATCTTTCAAAGTAGAAAAATTAAAGTGTGACGGCACAGAACGTCTCAGATGGATTTGAATTTGTTAACTATATCAATAAAAATACAAGATATTATACCCGACCTTTATGTTTAATGTATGACTGATGGAAAAATGCATTTGTTGTTGTTTTGCTGTATGATTTGACTGTAGTTTGACTTTACATGCTGACTTACCATGTTTTTTTTATTTATGTGGCTTTCACTGTGGAGATTTCGTATGTTGTGCAAATTGTCCGCTCGTGCTGATGCTGCTTTCTTTGGCAGCTCCCCCATGAAAAGGGCATCGGTCATCAGAGCGGAACTAACCTGCAGGTTGAACAAAGTAAATAAACTAAAATAAGTAAAATAAAGCAGTTCCATTTGAACACTATTTTTTAAAATAATGATAAGTAAAATCCTGGTTAGTACAATTTGTCAGTGCACTTGTACCCATCAGGCCAAATAACACAAATAATGTGAGGCAATCCAGTATACTGAATCTGATATCATTTTGGAGCAAAGCCTCCAAATTTGATCATTATGTTCAACTAAACATCAGAAATATTAAAGTAGAAAAGGTATATTACTACTACTACTACTACTACTACTACTACTACTAATAATAATAATAAGTGCATAGTGACTATAATAAAAATAAAAAAAAATGAATGAATATTTTTTATGGCTTCTAATAAATTTCTAGGGGTTATGTTTGATCTTTGTTCTCATGCTTAAATCTACAAAGTCAAATTTTGTTGTTTTGTGGGCTCACATCTATAAGCTATGACTTAAATATGAATAAATATGACTGGAAAAAAACAAATACCATGAGCTTATCAGCAAATAACCCCTTAACATTATGTAACATATTTACTGGAATCAACTCATTTTTTTTAATCAAAGAGAAAAGTCGTGGTTTGAGCAGTGACCATCAGCCCGCAGTCAGCATCCCGGTGCTCTGATGCAGCTCTGCAGACTGCGCATGCGCGAACGCTGTCACGACTCAGATGCTGCAGCTGCTGGTGTAAACATGGCGATGAAGGCGCTCAGAGGGATGATGAACGGAGCCATGAATGAGCTCTCCTCGGCGGTCAGCGGGAACAAACAGCCTCCCGCCGCCGCCGCCGCTGCCGCCGCCTCCCGGGAGCACACCATGGCGGTGACCCGGGACTATATATCCCAGCCTCGCCTCAGTGAGTCCCTCTCCTCTGAAATACATGGGCGTCAGGTTGGGTACTGGCAAGATGTGGGCACTCGTCATGCCTCAGCCTTAGTGACTCCAGATTTGATCCTGTAGTTTTTTTAATATTAAAATGACGAGCAACGACAAAGTCAAAGCAAGGACTTGGAAAAATACCCTAATCAAACGTTGATCTGTCTTTTAAAAAATATGTTATTTCAATTGAAATTCAGTAATTGAAAAAAAAAAAAAAAAAAAAAACACTTTCAACCAGGCATTAATTAAAAATCACATAATATGATAATTTTATTGACAGTGTAACTGTGCAATATGCATAATGCAAAACTAGAAATAATAATAAAAACACATACATTTGTAGAAGAAACACAATATGCTTGTTAATGATATAGTATCATCCTTTTCAGTGCTTGATCAACATTATTTCAAGGTGCAAAAGTGATGTTTAGTTGCCATGGTGCATTACCATCAAGCTGCATCTCTATATGTCAGTGTTGTCTATTATCTGGATCAGGATCGGTGTTGCTCTATGCTGGTAATTTGATGAACTGATGAACTGAATCTAATAATGACTTGCCCAGTAATAACCCTTAGTAAGACATTCGTCTTTGCTCCAATTTGGGGATACATGTTGTTTTGGAAATGCTGGTTGGTTGATAAAATCAGATGCAGAGGCGTTGCCAGGCCTTAAGGTTTAGTAAAGTGGTTGTTGAGTCAGTGTCAAATGGCCACCCTCGATACAACTGGGATGTGTACTGTGCATCAAGGCCTACATTTCACTGATGTGTTTGTGTGTTTTATGCCTGTCATAATGTTTTATTTTGCAATACCAAGAGCGTTTTTACTGGGACAATTTCCCCATTGAGACAATAACATTTCTGAATCGAATCTAATCAAGCCCTTATTCTAGTGACATTTGATAGTCTAGTAGTGTTTTTGTTAGTGCCTGGATATACTCACACAGTGTATCATTGCTGTCAACACAGTGTTTGTTTGTTCTCTCCATCCTCAGCCTATAAAACAGTATCTGGAGTCAATGGTCCACTGGTGATTTTGGACCAGGTGAAGGTAAGGCAGAAGGCTACTAACGATCTCCCCCAGACAGTGAACATTTTCTACAGCAGAACCTGTATCTGGACTAATCAGTATGAGGATGGCTTTACATGATTCCCACTCACAGTTAGTTAACATAAATGTACAGTGAAGGGTTAATCTACTCTGAAGGAAGAGTATAGGTTTACAGGTTTCATTAAGGTGTTAAGTCACCACGAGCCACCAGGATAGATTCTCCAAGTTTCTGGTGGGATGGAGCTCCATTCTTATAAATGACATTCTCTCATTTGGTGTTGTAATGATGATGGCGAGTCCAAAATCTTACATGGGTGTTCAACTGAGATGTGCCGAGGGTTAAGCGTCAAATTGTCCAGTGAGCCCTGGTGCCCTGTGGATGGGGGCATTGCCATCCTGGAAGAGACTGCTCTCATCAGGATGGAGATGTGCTATCACAGGATGAAGATGATCAGTCAGAATTACTTTGGACTGATTTGCAGTGAGCCTTCCCTCTAATGGGACATGTGGAAAATAACAGAGCCAGCAACCACCTCACTGTAGGGGTGCAGCATTCAGGCCTGTAGTGTCCTCTAGGTGGTCTTGTCCACTTGTCCCGAACAAAGTGAAGGATGACTCATCTGACCACATCTTTTTTTCCCACATCTCTGTAGACCAGAGACACTCAGCTCTCAAATGTGCATTAGTCTTTATGAGGTCTTTATGTACTACAGCCCTACTGTAATATGTAGACATATGTAGAGTAATATGTAGTCTATGTCAAGGAGCACTGAATCTGTTCTAGTGTTTTTAAAGGATCATAAGAGTGAGTCAGTATCCCAAGAGAGGTTTCTCCACCATGACAAGAATAAAATGATGGAGAAAAATCAATGAATGTTTTAGGAATATCCTGAACAGTATGCATAGTCAAGCGTAATGTACCATGTATAATCAGTAGTCGAGTTGTAAAAAAAATTCAGGGGGGATGGTCAATTTTTTTCACTTGATGAAAAGTGAGGATGGCAGTTTTACAGGGGGGATGATTTTGACCGTTTTTATGTCAGGGGGGATGCCATCCACCCTCATCCCCCCTCAACTCGAGTACTGTGTATAATGAATAATGTACACATAATAATTTAACTGATTGTGGTCTTGCTACACCCCTCTAGTTCCCCAGGTATGCTGAGATTGTTCATCTGACCCTGCCTGATGGCACCAAGAGGAGTGGGCAGGTGCTGGAAGTCACTGGTTCCAAAGCTGTGGTGCAGGTACAATGTGTGTGTGTGTGTGTGTGTGTGTGTGTGTGTGGCATCTGCTTGGAGACAACACACTTCCCACTGATACCTGATCGTGTACACATCAAGACATTACATTGAAATAATGTCAGCACGGTAGCAATGGAATTAAACAACAATTTTCAGTTATCTAATACATGAAAGGAATACACCAAAGTTTTAGGCAAACGACCCTTTTTCCAACTCACCCAGACTGAGACAAGATGTTTGATACTATTTTCTCCTCTGTACTTTCAGTGGTTCAGTTCCTACAGGTAGCACATTTTGTGTTAGTTCATCACATGTATTTGAAATGCATGTCTTAGGATTTAAAAAAAAAAAAAAAGAACAATAGTCATTTTATTAGAGAAGTTAATTAGTGACGGATCTTCCTATACCTCCAGTGGTGCGCGGATCATTGTGCACTGCTAAATTCCAAGATGAGTATTTCGAATACACACAATGCATCGTGTAAATTAGACAGAACACCACCAAAAAAGTGGAGCACAAAAAAATTCCAAAGCTTCCGAAGTGGGTAGGTGTATAATTAAAACAAGAGCAGAGACAGCAACCTCCACCACTCTGCACACTCCCCACCAACATGACGCACAGCTGCATCTCTCCATGATGCTTCGTCTTGGAGATTTTATCCGAAATGTGAATTTTGATCCTCTGGCGACCATGACCTTGACCTTTGATCTAAATTCCCCATGAAACTACCACACACAACTTCTATTTCCTGTAAAACAGAGTCTTAAATGGCAATATTATCCTTCACTATTGGGTGTGAAGTCAAATTCAACCAATAAAACCTTCACAAATCCTTCACAGATCCTGTTGGTTTGTACTTGTGAATGATCCTTCCTTGCCATGTCCTGCCCAAACAACCTGTTTCAACAGGAAATACATAAAATCAAGAAAGTAAGAGTCCATTTCATTGGGTCTTTCATCATTTTCAGTTCACTCATTACCAGTCCCTCCATGAAATTTCATCCAAACAAACAAACAAGCAAGCAAACAAACGGAGGCGAGTGTCAGACAAAATGCCAAAGATGCCATTTTATCCGCCAGCAATTTCTATGTGCTTGTGTACTATGGCATTCCAGTGATGCTCTACGAAATATGTGTTTGCAAGCAAGAGCTTCCAACCTTGTTATCTTCATTCTGCACTGGCAGAACACTCATACAGGCAGAAATCCATGCAAGAGGCAGAGAGACAAATTTCTGCATTGGCTATAGCCCTCATAGCCCAGAATGTAATCGAGCTACAAGACATATTTTGAGTTTTGAGTACGGGGCGCAGCTGATGAGAAAAAACTGCCACTGTTTTACTGTTACAGTGCCATCACTATAAATAATACTCTCTCCGCCTACATATAACACACTGCTTCAGGCAGGTTTCTGAAAGATATTCTTGGAAATGTAGGAAAAACAGCACCTGAAGTAGAGCTGAACATCACTGGTAGATGAAATAAAGCAGTGTAAGAGGATCCAAGACGAGATTTTTCCTTTAATCTGCTCTGATAATTTTCTTGGATTCATGATAAATACACAGAAGGTCTCTGCAATTACTTTTTTCTTTTTTTTTTTTTTTTAGGTATTTGAGGGGACAGCGGGGATCGATGCCAAAAAGACCAGTTGTGAGTTCACCGGGGACATCTTACGAACGCCCGTGTCTGAGGACATGCTGGGTATGACATCTAGTGGATACACTCCAACACAACACAAAAATACTGAATGTAAAATGAATTCAGGTATAATTAGAAGCTTGAATTGCATAAAAATTAACAACTTGTGCACTGCAACTTTTACTTTTAGCTGTGAAGATCAGATTTGCATGACAATCCAAAATGAAAATGGGAGATATCAGGAAAAAATCAAGCTGTAGCCTTTGCATGCGTGGGTATTTTTATGTGTGTATGTGTGTTTTTGCAGGTCGTGTGTTTAACGGTTCTGGTAAGCCTATCGACAGGGGCCCTGCAGTCCTGGCAGAAGACTTCCTGGACATAATGGGTACACTGACTCTATTGTCCTCATCCTGATATTGTCAGTGTTACTTTATAATCAGCTGACACAGACATGATTTCATTTTTTAATAGCATCATTTAACAGCAACCCTTTGTGTTGTATTAAAATGAATTCTAGTGCCCCTGACCTCTGGCATTTCCCTGTACTTATGTGTTTATGCATGTGTGTGTGTGCGTTCATTTGTGTGTATGTGTATTCAGGCCAGCCTATAAACCCTCAGTGCCGCATCTACCCTGAGGAAATGATCCAGACCGGCATATCTGCTATTGATGGTATGAACAGTATTGCCCGGGGGCAGAAGATACCCATCTTCTCTGCTGCAGGTCTACCACACAACGAGGTACACACACACAAACACACACATGCATGCATACATTTGTGGCCTGTTAATTTCCTGAATGATATGTTTTGAGTGGCAGATCCAAAAGTCCTAGTCTGAAAATCAGTGACTTAGATTCATTAATTAATTGTATAATTTCTTTTTAGTGAATTCATTTGATTAAACTGGAATGAGTCTTTGAGTTTGTTTGTTTTTTTTCTTTTTTGAGTAACAGTGAAAAGGAACACACTGTTTCTGTGCAGATGTGCATACAGACTGCATGGATGCAATAATGGATGCTTTTCTCTTTCCTCTCCTTTCTTTGTCTTCATCACTCTGCTTGGCAGATTGCAGCTCAGATCTGTCGGCAGGCGGGCTTGGTGAAAAAGTCTAAGGATGTGATGGACTACAGTGAGGACAACTTTGCCATTGTGTTTGCAGCCATGGGGGTGAGAACTTCACAATCCTCTGTGGATTTTGTCCATGTGGGAATCAAGAGTGTGCTCGCTGATCTAGAGCTTGAATCCAGAAGACGTCCCAGATGTACAGTTTTGGCATTTTCAAATTTGAATTTTTGGTGGAAACAGCCGCCTTATAATGTTCTGCATCTGTGGCTAACAAAGTCATCACCATTCATAAACCACAGAGCTGATAATTGGCTGTGTAAAGCAAACATTTACAAGGGGACTATTTTTTAGACACTTTCACTCCACCCAATTTCAAGTCATCAAAACAAAACAGTGTTGCTGCTTTTAGGAAAACTAATGTGGAAGACTTTATTACAGTGAAGGAATACTGGTGTGAAGAAAGTTTGAAGTCTCTGAAGTTCATTTTCATATCTTAGCAGAATGAATGGAAACCAGTGTCTGGATAAAAGGAAAAATGATATTGGAGTTCTAAAATATGACTGCTTGCTTTGAGAAAAGACTAACAGGAGCGTGAAGTTTCTACATTTTGTAGACATTGGGCTAAACATGCATAATCACTGGAATGTTCTTTTAAGAAATGAGGCTATCCACATCATGCAGAAAATATTTAATGACCCTGGGAACAAGTATCGCTGTTTAAAGTCCATCAAAAATGTCACACATGCAATCAGAAAAGTTAGTTTTCCAATTAATGAGAATATTAAGACTTTGTCCCTTCTTCTGTCAGGTCAACATGGAGACAGCCAGGTTCTTCAAGTCTGACTTTGAGGAGAATGGCTCCATGGACAACGTGTGTCTGTTCCTCAACCTGGCCAATGACCCCACGTACGGCCTTTTGATACTACTTCCTTTGTCTCGTCTGTCTCATCTCATGATGGCAGACTTGCTGTGAAAGTTTGTTTTATTGGGGGTTTATATCATGTTTTGCTTGGATCGAACAGAAAACCTGATGATCTTGATGATGAAATGAGCAAAATCAGAGAAAAGGGCAAGTTTTATTTATTAATTTATTCATTCATATATGTGTCACCTCTTTCATTGCAGTATTGAGCGTATCATTACGCCGCGTTTGGCTCTGACCTCAGCAGAGTATCTGGCCTACCAGTGTGAGAAGCATGTTCTTGTCATCCTCACTGATATGAGCTCCTACGCCGAGGCTCTTCGAGAGGTGAGGCGCTGTTTCAGCTCATTTATCCTGAAATGAGCATGGGGATTTGGGGATGAACTTACATTTTGTGTTTTGTCTCATTCTGTCATGCTCACGAAGGTGTCTGCAGCCAGAGAGGAGGTGCCGGGCCGACGTGGTTTCCCGGGCTACATGTACACAGATCTGGCCACCATCTATGAGAGAGCTGGCAGAGTGGAGGGACGCAGCGGTTCCATCACTCAGATCCCCATCCTTACCATGCCTAATGATGGTACAGACAACACACACACACACACACATACAATAGTTGTGACCCAAAAATACCAGATCTTTACTAAAAACCAAAAAAATACCAGAAAATGTGTTATTTTTATGACATGAAAACTACATTTATAACTATAAAAATATTTTTACACGTCAGGTCAGTGATGCTGGATCAGATTTCTTATGTTTCAGTCAGACACCTTTCACAAGCATTCAACCCACAGGAAAAAAGGTGGTAAGCAACTTAGCAAGACATGACCTGGAAATTAGCAATGAATTAATAAAAAGTTACTATAAAATGGCCAGAAATTTATAAAAAAAAAAAAAAAAAAAAAAAGAATGAAAGAAAGTACAAGAAAATGTATATTTTAAAAAAAATGCAAAAAATTGTTAAAAATCACCATAAAACTATGTTTATAGTCATTGTAATTATACATTTACATTTATTTAAAAAACAAAACAAAACAAAACAAAACAAAACAAGAAATGTTAACCTAAATTTGATGTGAAATGAAATCTTTCACGTTGATCTATTCGTGATAAACTACACGGGCAGTTGAATAGTTGTTGTTTTGTTTTTTTTGCCCAGGCCCCCCTGATGTCTAGGGATGGCACTGGGGGTGACAGCGGTATTTTTCACTGTGTCTTTGTCTCTTCCAGACATCACCCATCCCATCCCTGATCTGACTGGCTACATCACTGAGGGCCAGATCTATGTGGACAGACAACTGCACAACAGACAGGTAATGGGTCAGAAGAGCAGCCTCACAGTCTTGTGCAGACACCGTGTTAAAGCCAGGTCAGACCCGAGGGCTGAGCAGCTCGTACTTTTAGTGTGAAAAGTGTCTACACCAGAGACTTTGTCCTCTGATCGCTCCAGACAGGGCCGGAGCAATGTGATGTGATTCAAGACTCAGTCAAGAGTGACATGTGAGCGTGACCATGGCAACAGCCAATGGGAGTTTATATACAGGGGGACGATAAAGAAAGAAGTCAGTGTAACAAAAATAAAGGCGGCAGTGTACTTGGTAAGAAACAGAAGTTTTGAGGCAAAAAGACGCAGTGACATCAGGAGAAGCGTTCACTTTCTCAGTGCAAACCCCACGGCCCATTTTTTTCTTATGACTTGTGTTGTTCTTTGATCTCCCTTGTGTGTAATATTCCCAAATTCTATTGAATTTCTTTGTAAAAAGTTTTATTTTTTATATACTATACCGTGCATATGACCATCTGTCAAGAAGGCAGGTATTAAGTGATTTAAACATTTTCACCGACTGTCCTGTTATGTAACGTTAGTGTATGGCAGAGGTTTCCAGAGTCTGAGTTTGGGGCCTCCCCTCAGACAAAGCTTAAAGAAAGAACAGATCTGTTAAAACTGCAAAAACATACATTTCTAATTGACTTTACTGGAAATGACTTTTCCTGACATGTTTGCCAGTGCTTCTTTTGCTGTTTCATTTCACATCTTTCCCACTTCCACTCATGCTCTACACAAGTAGAGATTATCACGTGCTTCAGCCAACAGCAGTTTTAAAACCATATATCCTGTTGTGGACAAAGGGGAGTATGTTTGCTTTTTTTTTAGTTATGGAGTCAGAAGTGTGATCCCTTGTCTTTATGTGCGTGATGCTCCAGCTTTGTCACATCAGCGAGTGTGAACACCTCCAGGACAGCAGCAAACATTGACTCAGCACCAGGCGTTTAGTCTGCACTGCCCCTGTCAGCAGGGATTTTAACACAAGTGAAGTCTGGCTTGAGGTTAATGCAGCAAGGCATGAGGTGTCCTGCTGACTAACAGTTCATGTGTGTTGTGATCCACTGCCAAATGCACCAGATTAAATGCTGCTCTCATGCCTGGCCTTCATGTCTTCCTCTGGTTTTTATTTTATCATTTTTTTTTGTTTGTTTTTTTTTTCTATTCAACAACAGTAAAAGCAAAAGCTATTGAAAGCTATTCACCGCTTGATTTCTTTTCACCTTTTGTCTTTTTAACAGTGAAACACAAAGCAGTGCTTTTTTCTATCATGAGACAGAAACTTAAAAACGTCTCTGCTGCTACAACATGTGTATTGTCAATGACAATACACATGGGTGATACCAACATTTTTAATTCGATATGATCCTAATATTTTATGTTTAAATTCATATATATCATGATAATGATAAATAATGTATTTTTTTTTAACAAATTATCATTACACTTAAAAAGGCAAATCACAGTACCGGTGATACATGGATATGTTTTGCCTCTCTGATTGTGACGCAGGACACTTAGTTTATTGGGCATCTTTTTGTTTTTGTTCCACCTCTTTGTAACACTTTTAAATGTTTGAAAAGGTCTAATCTAATGTTGCTGCTGTATGCAAATGTGCAGATCTCATTCCAACCTTGGGGGGGACCACAAACATGGAATTTTCTCAAGAGTATGTTCTGGAGGGGACATCAATAATATCCCCAATGTACACTAAATTCAACCTACTCTAACAGACACATCCATTAATAGTAGTGTAATATATATGTTAATGAACCACTTTTAGGCCATCAGTGCACATATTAACCTATTTCACAGAACCACACATCCTCAAATGCAGCTCCTTTCATTCTCTGAAAATATACACTTGCCAGGTGTAGGTAAAGCATTAACTTCATTCAACAAATTGCCACTTAACTTTAGTTTACAATATACAGTGCTTCCAAAAGTGAAGTTAGATTTTATTAACTATATAATTTACTGGGGGTGGGGTGCAGCTTTCCTCAGAAGTTGAAGGGGATGTGACACGGGCCACATTCAGACTTGTTTAGTGGCACAAACATACAAAAATGTACTAAAAGTTTTAGAATGATGCAGCCACATTTTGTATTAATGTAACTGTATTATTTTTAAAGGAATCAATACTAGATGAGTAGTACCTGAGTACTGAAGCATAGAGACCAATCCGAAATGATTGAAATGATTGAAGTGATTTTATGGCGTTTGGTTTTTCTGTAGTGAAATAGAAAAATGGTTGATAGGTCACAGGTACAAGTGTCGCTAGAGAACCAGCTGTCAAATTTATATCAACTACTCCACGTTCTCTCCCGTGTTTAGATCTACCCTCCCATCAATGTGCTGCCGTCTCTCTCTCGTCTGATGAAGTCAGCCATCGGAGAGGGCATGACACGCAGAGACCACTCCGATGTCTCCAACCAGCTTGTATGTGCTCACACACACACGCACATATACACACACACGCTTACAACACAGTCTTGCTTTACTAGCTTATCGGACTGAAAACGTGTGTGTTTTTGTGTGTGTAGTACGCATGCTATGCTATAGGTAAGGACGTTCAGGCGATGAAGGCGGTGGTGGGAGAGGAGGCGCTGACAGCTGATGACCTGCTCTACCTGGAGTTCCTGACCAAGTTCGAGAAAAACTTCATTTCCCAAGGTACACTGGGGCAAGGCAATCTCACATGCACTGTTGAAATAAGGCTACTTTAATTTATGGGAATTTCAAGTAAACTGAAGTGGATCTAAGCCACGGAATGTGATCCACATAACAGGATGTTCAGAGCGGCAGACATTTTTTATGTGTCTGGCTGCCATTGCAAAGAAGTGTGACCGTTTATATCTCCACCGTGCCAGTGGAGTGTGTTTTCTCCACAGCGCTGATTGTTTGTTTGTTTTTGTTTTTGTAGGATTTTATCACACAGCCAAGTATTACTTTTTCTCACCATACAAAAGAAAGGAAAGTAAGCACAGTGTTCTGTGACTAAAGGAGAGTCTAAGTTTCATGCACGCCTCAGGTCTTTTGTCAGTCCATCATTTTTACAATGAGCACTTATATTATATTTAGAGTAATCATCTCTGAAATTTTGATCCCCAGTAACATTTACCGTTGATTACTGTTTTCAGCACGCAGACACAGCACAACATAATCAGTTGTCAAGCTCGTGAGATACAGCCCCGCTGACGTGCATTGTCACTGTAGCAACTAGGGCTGCAAAGGGTGGGAATTTTTTTTTTTTTTTTGGTAAATTTCTGGAAACTTTCCAAAAACATTCCACGAGAAGTTGAGATAGGGAAGTTTGGAAATATTCCAAGTTGGAAACTTTCCATGGGAATTGACGGGAATATATGGAAATTAATGGGAATTTACTGGTATTAACAGGAATTAACAGGAATTAACAGGAGATTTGGGATAATTTATACAAACTGTATCATATACAAACATAAATATAAACATTTTGTTTTGTCATAATCACACATGCGTGCAATGTCAACTTAAAAAATTACATTTTTTGACTCTGATGTATTTGTGAGCTGAACTTTAATCGATTCTTTCATTGAAAAACAATAACAGAAGAACTTTGAATAAAATAAACATATTCCCTCTGACCGCACCCCCCCAAAAACAATCCCATCCAAAATATAAAATGGAAGCATTTTCTCTCAAGCTGCTTAAGCCGCTGGTTTTTGCACCTAAGGCTAAGAGCCTCAGCTTTGCCCTGATAGCCACCAGTTTTCAACCCTTGTATTCATGAGCCTGTAGTGAACCTTTGTGTGTGTGTGTGTGTGTGTGTGTGTGTGTGTTCCCAAAAGTGACCAGTTGTGCTCAGAGGCGGCTGATGCTGGTGGGCCTAGGAGGATGATGGAGGCCACAGGTTTAAGGGCCTCAGATCTGGTTGTTTTAACCAAGATTATGCTGCAAGATTTTTTTTCAACTACATTTAAGTTATTAGTTGTTATGGGCTAACCTGCAATATTGTAAATTGCCATATATTCCTGTTAATTCCAATATAGTCCTGTTAATTCCCATATCCCAGTGTTTTTCAACCCTAGTAGGAACTAACAACAATTGCCATTTTAATGTTTACCAGCCAAATGGCCATAAAAAAAAAACAGTTCAGTGACCATTCTACTCCATTCAGGTTTTATGATCTAAACATGTAGGCAACGCAGCAGTGACTCATTGTAAGAAATGCCACGCTGGGCTCTAAGGGTCAGTGACACACCAAGAATTGATGTCTTAATAAATGCCTAAACTCTGCTGGCAGCCCCGCTCCAGATACCAGAACAAAACACACACACGATGACAGCAGCACCCCTGCTCTTTTGGTCAAGGTCAGGTGTGTTTTAGAGTGTGATTGGCTGACTCAGAGCATAAAAGACAAACAGTCAGAGTGAGGTTAGATGTAAACAAAACGGAGAATCAAACTAGGAAGCAGAAAACAGAGCAGAAAAGAGACAGACTAAAGAAAAGTGGTTATAGTTCAAACAAGCTGCCAGCTGGTCGGATCAGGCTTAGAATATAACAATAATGATTTAAGTAAGTAAGTGAAGTTTATTTATATTGCAGCTTTCACAGACCGGAGTTACAAAGCATGTCACAAAATGACTGCAAGTAAAACATCCAAAAAAAAGAAAAAAGAAAAAAAAAATCATAAGAGGGAGGTTGCAAAGAGCTTCAAATAATAATCTCAGGGGAAAAAAAAGGCAAGGCAGTTTTATTTATAAAATACATTTCATACGCAGAGGTAGACTGAAGGTGTTGCACAAAGAAATTAAAACAACACATTAAAATTTTATGAATTGAAGGTAAAAAATATTTTTAAAAGAATAAAATAGAATAAGATAAGATTGGTTGGCCCAACTTATTTTTAAAGTGCAGGCAGCTCATTTTAAAAAGTTTATAGATGATGCTGAGCCAGGAGCCGGCCGCCAGCCCAGGACGATCCCTGTGGACCGGACAGACAGAGCTGTCCCACTTTTATTACAAGTGCCTCCCAAATTGTAAGAGGACCAGACGGTCTAATTTAAATATTAACATTACTGCTGCTGCTGCTGCTGGCTGTGCAGCCAGAGTCCAGTCAAGTCCTGATACTCATAAATGTGCATTTTTGTAATTAAATGAACAAAAATCACTTATATTTCAAATATGAAGCGTGTGTGTTCTCTCTGCCTCCAGGTGCCTATGAAAACAGGAGTGTGTTTGAAACTCTGGACATCGGATGGCAGCTGATGAGGATCTTCCCCAAAGAGATGTTGAAGAGGATCCCTCAGAGCACCCTGGCTGAGTTTTACCCTCGGGAAGCCAAGCATTAATGCCTCCGCACACACAAACATTGACCACACCAGTAACATTTCCACTGGCTTCAGTGAAATTCACTCTCTTGAATGTCGTATTCAAACATGATACATTCATAGATTGCGATGTGACACTCTGTGATATTCATATGGCCTTCTCAGTGTATGCTTCCTGCCCAGAAACAGCCTGGCCACCAGGAAAAATTTTTGGCATTTTATATTTCTACAAATTAAGGATACTTTGAAATATCATGTTGTCAAGGTCTGTGACGTAGTATAAAGCCAGCGAAAAATTCCATCACACGATCAACTTTGCTTCTGCAGATCATGCAAGAGACGCATTCACTAGCGTTCACTAGCTATTATTAACAAATGTTAGCTAACATTTCCTAACCTTAACCATGACCTTTTCCTAACCCAAACCATGACCTTTTCCTAACCATAACCATGACGTTTTTCCTAACCTTAACCATGACCTTTTCCTAACTTTAACCATGACCTTTTCCAAACCTTAACCATGACCTTTTCCTAACTTTAACCATGACCTTTTCCAAACCTTAACCATGACCTTTTCCTAACCTTTTCCAAACCTTAACCATGACCTTTTCCTAACTTTAACCATGACCTTTTCCTAACTTTAACCATGACCTTTTCCTAACCTTAACCAGGCCCTTTTCCTAACTTTAACCATGACCTTTTCCTAACCTTAACCATGCCCTTTCCTATTCTGAACCAAGTTGTTTTGGTGGGTAACGAAGCTAACAAAGCAAACAAAAACGATTTAAGTAGCTAACAAGTTAAAGTTGGCAAGTGCTGGCACATGCCACCACACTGGCTGTGAGTCTAAATGTTGATATGCAAGGTATCCAAATACTGACATTTCAAAGCATTTGTTGGCTGGCAGAAATGTAAAGTGGCAACGTTTTTTTTTTCTGCTGACTGGGTCATTAAGCCACCAGAAGGGAGGGAGTGTTTCTGGAGGTATTCCTGTTTCCTAAAATCAGACGGCCTTCTGTGTGAAGGAAAGGGAACGATCTGTTTGTGATTGTCAGATGGGCAAAATAAAGCCAATCAATGCTGGAACTGACTTAAAACAGTAGTGCTGAGGCAGGACTTGCGATGCTGTGGTGAGTGTTCATTATCTAGTCTCATTGAGGACATTTGGAGTCCAATAAAAGTTGGTACAATGAATTGTGAATTACTTGCAAAATTGTGTAAAACTGTCCTCCAAACAAATTTAGGAATTTCATCAGCAAATCTAACTAATGTGTAATTTTTTGCAGCATTTGCAGCATTTGCCATGCAACTGTTCAGTGGAAAATTATCTGTCGGTATTTCTAGGCAACTGCATGAATTAGACTCGTAAGTGTCACCTGAGTGTGTCCCCAAACTAAATGAAGGGTTAGGTGACAGGTGTGTGTGTGTGTGTGTTGCTTTTCTCATAAGGCGTTTGCAGGTATGTCATCAGGTGAACTTTATTTATTCATTTTTTTAAGGTTGTGAAGGCATTTCTGTTGTGGTGAGTGTGTGTGTGTGTGTGTGCTGTTTGGAAGATGTGATCGTTGGACACACTGTCTTGTGCTGCTCTGAGGTACAAGGCCTTGACTGGAATGACGTGGTTATGTGACGCATAGCTTACCAGTGTGAAAATAAAATAAAATAACGACAAAAATGCCACTAATAGACAAATTACAACGCAACCTCAGACGTCAGTTTGGAAGGGTATTAAGTTTTATATATATTAAATATATATAAGGCCAAAAGCTAAAACTTACAAAACTTAAATGACTAAAACGTGACTAAAATTAAAATGCATTTTTTTTCATAAGAATTAGACTACCACTAAACCAGAGTTGCCTGTCAGAATTAGTATTCATACATCATGCTATCAATGCATTTGCCTTTCAGGAAAGCTGCATCTGTGATGTGTGAGTCGCTTTTCAATTTACCATCCCTAGTGATCGGTGCCAAACAGTGAAATTACATTAAATAAATGAAGCCCGAGGGAATTTTGATGATCATAGTAATTATGAGGATACGATGTGGTCTAAATGAAAGAGGGGACCAAACATTTGTTTAATCTTAGATATTGTGGTTTATTTAGATTTGTCTCCAGTGTGCATTGTCCCACCCTGACAGCCTCAGTAAGCATAGTTTATTTGAAACCGGCTCAATGCGCCAACATCTTTCTATTCTCATGCCAATAACTTGAAGTGATTGTTGCTGCTTTGTGCCATAAATGGATGTTTATATTTCAGTTTTTCTGTGTATATGCTGTCTTTATCTTATTTCTCAGAGAGTGCTGTTACTTCTTGAACACAAAAGCCTTGTGGTTGAGGGATGGTATGGGTCCAGCCCATAAATTCTACATGATATGCCTATAAAATATGTTTCTGTATGTACAGTATGCAGGTATTGAGTTTGGACATGCTATTCCACTTGCATGAATAGTTGTTGAATGTTTCTTGTTGGTGCCTAGAGTATCATTGTGAAATAAATGCTGCTGTCTCATGTTTTCATTCTGATCTGTCGCTTCAATCAAGATGAGGTTCTGCTTAATGAGGATTAATCTAGTGCTATACGTTCAACAGGTTTCAAGGACACTGGTTATGAAAAGGATGTTTTCCAGCGTGGACAGGCCACATATTACCACAGGGACTGAGGCAAACTCCTCTGCCTTACCTTTCCTCCTCACACCTGCAATCTGTAAACCTCTTCAGCAGTGATTAGCTAAGCTTGTCCGACATCAGATCATCACAAGTTCACAAAGCAATCTCTCCAAAGAATAAGGACTTCTCTCTGCTTGGCTTTGATCTAAATTATATCAGAGTCACTGGAAATATTGGGGGCACATCTCTGGTGACTGTTAACTGTGTGCGAATTTTATTTCCATCAGCTCTCAGAGATGTAGCCACCAGATCATTATGATCAGGTCAAACTATACACAGCGCTGTGTGTGTGTTACCGTTACATTAATGTTGAAGTGACTCATGTGACTGTCAGGATATATCTGACAGTTAAAAAGCATCCTCACTTACTATAGTTCTGGCTGAGAGTGACCTGCAGTCACACCACGAGGTCAGGAAGCGGGAACACAAAATTATTTTCATAATAATAATATTCATGTGTAAATAGTATTCAGAGGTATAGCTGTTCCTTCCTTTTAAAACGGATGAAACTCTGCTTCCCTGTGTTCACAAAGTAATTTACAGAATAAAATATTATAAATGAAAAATTCCTGTTAGAAGAATATTGCATTTATCTTGTTATAATGTAAAACGTTATAAAATGTTTCTTGTTATATATGTAGAACAATTTACAAAAATCATACCTTGGGTAAGGAGTCAACAATAAAAGGAAATGAAATCATACTAAAACAGTAAATACAATAAAAACAATAACACTATGGTATGGAGTGATGTGATGGTGGATGGCGAGTCTCAAGAGGTGATTTTTCAGAGGAGATTTAAAGGAAAAAGAAACTTGCAAAACATGGCTTGGGGTATAATTCATTCCTGGATAGATCAATCAGTTCCAGTTCAGGTTTTGTGGCTTCAGTAAAACACAGGCCTTCACTATCCTGCAACTATATGTGAAAGACATCATGTAGTAGTGCTGTTTGTCCTTGTAGAAAACTCTGGAAATTTATCAGCAAATGGCACCGAGACCCAGTGCTGCAGTTCTGCAGACAACCACTGAGTGGCGCTGTTGACCCATGTGACTTCTCTGGTTGCTCCTGCAGCATCAGAGGTTTCTTGGTGCTCTGTAATCCAGTCGAAACGTGCTGCACGCAGCTTCTTGCAGCATACCGCCAGATCATGCAGAGTGGTCCAACCTCAGGCTGGGAGTCACAGTGCAGATCATCAGCAGCTCTGCCATGTGTGGTGGAGTTTGTGACAGGAGGTTTACACAACATGACGGCATGCTGTGAAACCTAAGCAAATTCACTTTTCACAAACATGTAGAAGGCAATGAACTAATTAGCAATAGCAATAATCACGCATTGGGGAAAAACTGGGGGAAAAAAAGAAAAAGAAAGAAAGAAAGAAAAATAAAAAAATAAAAATAAGAAAGAAAAAATATTTTAAAGAAGAATGCCAGAAAAAATACCTCCCACTCAAAAAAAAAAGAAAAAAAAAAAAAAATATATATATATATATATTAATGATGCTGGATTGACATCAGCTTATTTGTGTTTTAATGCTCATCACAAGCATTTAACTGTTTGAAACCTGTGCAGACACACTTAATTTCTCTCAAAAACACGAAGAAAAGAGGCAATGGACAAATTGCAAGAAAAGGTTTGAAAATTTGCAAGAAATTTGATTAAAAAAAAGAAAAAAGAAAAATAACAAAAAACAGAAAACTGGTAAAACATCACCAGAAAAATTAAAAGAAAGCTATTCTTAATTACAAATATTTAAATTAAATTACAAGACAATTACTATAAAAATTTTATAAGAAATGTACACCCCTCTAAATTAATAATAATAATAATAATAATAATAATAATAATAATAATAAAAAAATCAATGACAGAAATAAGGTGAATTTTCTTGAGAGGGTAAAACTGTTCAAACTAAAATCCCACCCATGGCTTCCTGGGTTTCAAAAGGCGCCTGTGTTGTTCATGCTGGCTCACTGCCCATGTGAAAATTAACCATGGTATTACTATGATAAAGAAACTATGGTTAACTACAGTTTGGGTTTTGGTGCAAAGTTCAGCCAGGGTTCACTACCAGTTCAACATTGTTACCATAAAATTACTTGAGAAACGTAGTCATATCATGGTTAGGGCAGTTATAATGAAGTACCAAAATAATATTTCATGATACTTATACTTACTAATGCAATGCAGTTTTTGCTTTATTTCGATAGTAATATTAGACAGCCTGTTGGTTGGGATTTATTCCTTATATACAGGTTATATACAGGTTTCAAACAGTTAAAATGGCTGCTGTGGAAAAGTTCTATAACAACCTGATTGTGTAAGAAAAAAAAAAAAAGAGCTATTCTTCCTACTCTTACAAGTTGTTCAGTCTGGTTAACTCTCTTGTACTCTGATGGCAAAAGTTATCATTTCAATGTGACTTTAATCATCTGATTACACCAATGCATATTACATGACAGGTCTAGATACACAAAAATTGGATTTTGCCATCAGATCCGCAAAACAGATCGGGGAGCGATCTGTTTGACACTGAAATGGTAATTCTACAACATAATGAGACGGTGAGGGAGATCGGGAAAAAGTAATGCTGACATACATATAGATAAATACAGCCACCGGGGATGCATTACAGCCATTTTCAGGCCAAGTGTGGGCTGACAGTGATACAGTTACAGCCATTTTGTAAATCTGATACGCAGACTCAAAATGACAACAGTACCTGCTGCCATGCTGGGCTTCCAAACAACACAGTGCATTACGAAGGTTGCTGGTGTATTTATTCTTGGTAAAAGTTGCATTTTTTTTTCGCTTCCACCAAGGCCCTACAGGAATATATGAAGCATAAACACAACTATTAGAGGCAAATTGAGGAAAACACTGAGCGCAGCCACAACAGCACAGTTAAAATACATCTTACTCGCACTTTCTCAGGGAGTCTTTTTCAGTGATACAGAGAAACCTTTGGCCCACTTTGCAGTTGAATGTCCTCGGTAACACCTGTGTTTACCGGCTGCTGTGGAAAAGGTCTATTACATCATCTGTTAAAAATACAGCACCCATTATGATTAATAATCTCTGCCTAATGCATTAAATGTGAAGGACTTTATTACATTAACAGGATTTATTACGTTTTCTTTTTTTTGCACTTGGAGGAACATTTTATTATATTTTGACAGCACTATTACATTATTCAACTGTTTCTTCTTTATCAGATGCTGCAAGCCACACAGTTTGTGTTAATACAATGTGCGTTTGCATGTGTGTGTGTTGTTGTTTGTGCATGCAAGAGGGAGAGGCTCTCACCCTGTCCGTCCACCTGTCTAGCTGTCTGCCTGTCTGCAGCTGTGTGTCTGGAGTAAAGTGTCAGCTTAGTCCCAAAGGGAGGTGGATGTAAATCAGTCTTACCAGCTGAGGAGGGCGCATGCACTGTGAGCTGGCATTTTAAGAGGGCGAGTCCATCATCCTCAGGTCATCTGTGTATTTACCTTGAGAGATAGCGCATGCACACACACAAACACATAAAGTTTCAGTAAGTTACTTTCTAAAGGCAAACATAATGCACAACCTCACCAAAACTGAAGTTAGTGATTTTTTTTTTTTTCCCATTTTGCTTCTGGTTTCAGAAAGATAAGATCATAGGCGGAAACCCCAAGGGGGACAGGGGGATGTAAGTGGAATTTGAATTGGCCTGCCCACCTCTAGCAAGTAGTCATTCTGCAAAGATTAAAAATATGACGTGATTGACATGTTTCATTATGCCTGCCCCTCTGTAGAATAAAACACATTTACCGACTGCATTTTGTGGCTTCATTATCTGGTGGTAGCAGGTGAAACTTTCTTTCCTGCCTGCCCCTGTAGCAGCCGGAGAGGCGGCTGCTACAGCGGCAGTGTCTCTGCCTGCTTACGGAGGCAGGACGTCTGTCCTCAGGTCAACTCCCAACCCATCAATTCTTGACTGATTTTAAAGCACTTTGCTTTGCAACAAATGTCAGAGTTTTATTTCTGATAATGACTATGTTGTTTAATTATAAAGATTGATTTTCATACTAAAATACTCTGTTTTGTAGATGGTAGCTGCAATAATTTTTAAGAGTTACTTGAAAGGTTGTAAGTATATTCCTATTTTCTTACTGATTGTGGAATTTTATTCATAACTTTGGAAACAAAAGCAATTAGAACAAAAAAAAAAAAAAAAAAAGGACAAAAAATATTGTAAAGTTTATGTCAAAATGTTACATATTTTGCTGGCTTCATTGTGTTCCGCATTTTTACACAATGGGTAGCATGCAGTTGAAGATGTGAAAATGTGGCAAATAGGGGGCGCTTTGGGCATCACTTTTGATGTCCCCCCTCAAGAATTGTTGAAGGGAAATTTTTCTGCCTCTTGTCCCCCCCAACAAGGAATTGGAATATCCGCCCTTGGATAAGATAAAATTTAATTAATCCCAAAGAAATTTCTTGTGCCAGAGATCCAGAGATTGCTGAAATATTAAAATATTACTGTCAGAAGTCAAAATGTAAAAAAAAAAACAAAAACAAAAAAGGATGAAATAAAAATATTAAAGCAAAATAAAACACAAAAATAGAAGCTACGTATGTATATACATATAAAAAATAGGAGATGCATTACAAAAAAAAAAAAAAAAAAAAACTCATTCAGTAACTCATTCTAAATTGGTCAATTGCCTTATTATCATTGTAAATATACATCAACCATTTTGTCAGATGTTTAAATCCGGTTTTTCACCCTTCCACATCAAACACACACACACACACACACACACACACACACACACACACACACACACACAGAAGACACCAAGTGAGGCACCAGATACCACATATAGGAGAAGAAATACAGGAGAGGAAGGCAAATTCCAATGCCAGCTGCCAAATAATGATGGCAAAAAATCTAATAAACCCTCAGCTCCCTTCCTCCTCTTCTCTCTCCTCTGGGATTCTCTCCTCGTTTCCTTTTCTTTTCTTTCCTTTTCTTTGCTTTACTCCCTCTTTTCTCCTCATCTCCTCCTTTCTCTGGTTGACAGGAATCTGACTGGACGAATGTGAGGTTGTGATGCTGATAGATAGTGGCAGGTATGTGGCATCTCTGTCTCTCTATGCTGCTCTGATTGCTCACAGTGGCTGGTCCTCTGCCATAGTGTCACTGCGTGCGTGCGTGTGTGTGTGTGTGTATGTGTGTGTGTGTTTGTGTTGAGAGAGACTGCTGTAAGCTGTCTGTGCCTGTTTGCACCAGGCAGTTGGTGTTAAAGGGTTCAGCATTGCTGTAGGGGGCTCAAACTTTCTTTCTGTTGTGTGCTGTTGAAGAATTTCTTTCTTCTCCCTTGAAACACTTTGTGGGAAAAAAATAATCCATGCACATCTTATTTATTCATCATTTTTTACTTTAAATTAATTGACTCGGAATGCCAGACTCACAATCCATGGGGCACATGCAGTATAAACTACATTAGAGATATTCTATGTACATCCTGGCAGTGATGGAGATCAACATCCAAGGCTTTGAGGCTCTCCAAGCAACCTGCCAATCACAAGGCACACAGAGATTTAGTATGACAATAACAAAAAAGTTTAATTGTGCTGCATTGCACCATGTTGAAGAGTCAGACGACCATGTAATGACACACATTTCCATATTTTATCTTGATTTTTTTTATCTGCTTTTTTATCTCAGTCAAGTGTTTTGTGAATAACTTTCTATTTTTTATATATATTTTATATATATATATATATATATATATATATATATATATATATATATATATTGTGAGGATTGCATTGATTTGCTGTTCCATGGGCTATAACCTGGGGATTTACATTTATGTTTGACTGCAGCATGTAAACTAACATAAATTATGCAGAATTCCAGCCAAATTCTTCTATGCTATGTTTATTTAGACAAAGACAAAGTCCATAAAGTCACCAAAAGTTTGTAGTTTAAGTAAACCATATTGTACAACCATTTTGTTTATTGACTCATACCTCTGTGTTACATTTCCAAAATACATTTAAATAAGCATTAATAAGTTTGATAAGTGCCTGCACATAATTCTGGGTCAGAGGTATTATGGACAGCCATATTATTGAGCAGCAAAATCCTCTCAGGAGAGTTAGCTAGCTTGTGAGAAATGATGGACTATAAACACAAAAGCGGGTTTCAGAAGCGAAAACTGAAAGAGGCAGCTGAGAAAGAAAACATAAAGCTTCCAAAAACAGACACTTACTTTAAAAAGAGAGCAAACACTAGTCATTCCACTCAGCAAGAGCCAAACACACCGGATAACGCCACCACCAGCACATCAGCCAGCACCACTGGAGCCAGTGAAGACATGCCACCGGAGCCGCAGCTGCAGCAAATGGCTGCAACTATCATCACATCTTTGCATGAATGTCCAATGGACATGGGGCATGTCCTGAGAAATTTGATGCAAATGTCAAACATTATATTGCATCTAAAGGGCCATGCCAACACTGGGTCCTTTCCCACAGAATTCAAGACAGGACAGCTGCTGCTTTCCCACTATACTGCAGAAATGACCTTCCTTCTATTTGTAGTCTGCTGTAAGACCTGTTAGCTTTGTGCAGATTGCTCAGTGCTATGTGGGAAGTCTATGTGGAAAACAAAAAAAACTGGTGTAGTTTATCCATTGAAAATCCAGCAGCATGAGATGTCCTCTGTCCATACCGCTGAATGTGTGGTACATGATAGAGTTCTCAAATTCTGCCCGAACCCGACCCTACCCGACATTTTCGGGTAGGGTAGAATGGGGATAACAGTTTAGTGCTAAATTAAACCATTTTGCGCAGAACTACAACTTTACTAACTTAGCATGTTTTATGAACAACTGAACATGTGAAGCTGCCTTTCGCCAACTATTAGGCGACTATCAACAAACATTTTGATATCGCCGAGAGGCTAAGACGAGGGAATTTTGCCTGCTTGACTCGCTGGCTGGCTGTCAATAAAGTGATGATCCGATGCTGCATTTCATACCTTTATTGTTAAAAACTGTGAACCAAACAGCATTTAAAATCACTGGCAATATGGTCAGCAAAATGTGAGCCTCCCCCGCTCACCCCCTCTCTCCAGCTCATTCAAAAAAAAAAAAAAAAAACGCTCTCAAACCAGCTGATTGGCGATCCTTTTTTTTCCTCTCGTTTTTTTTTTTTTTTTTTTTTTCGGGCTTTATCGGGCTGTCAGGCCTAAAGTTCGGCTAATTAGTAGGGTAGGGTAGGGCCTCGGGCTGGCCCAGTAGGGCCCGGTTAGGGTAGGGTCTTAATTTTCAGGCCCGATGAGAACTCTAGTACATGATTAGTGGCACTGACACAAGAACTACCAATTAAGACAAGGAAATCATTCAGGAAGTGAACTTTTGGCGGCAGGTATGGGACTGGATCATCTGATAAATGTCACACTTATTTTAGCTACAAACAACTTGCACGTTTTCATCGGTGTCAAGGTGCACATAAGCTCTTGGTGCTCCAGCAGTATATTTTTCAAGTCCTCTAGTCTATCAGTATCTTGGCCTTGCTATTGTGACTCTTCCTCTATTGCACGGCAATCTTTTTTCCCAGCAATCATTTCATTTAGCTGTCAGCTGCATTTCACTGCTGTCGTTTTAAATCTGCATGCTTTTTGTTGTTCATTTGATACTGACAATCGTGTTATTTTACATCTGATAGAGAGGCAAAGTCGTTCCACTGGACCATCACTGCACCTTATATGGGAAAAGAAAATGGTAGTCATCACATAAATTCCTTCTTTTAAAAAATTAAGATTAAAATAGTAGATTACCATTTTTTTTCTGCAAAACCGCTCAGTGAACTTGTACAATATAAATTTACATCACCAACACCATCATGGCTGTCACCTTGACATATTTCATTTAATTTTCCTAGAGCAAGAGAAAAGATATTAATAAGTGAAAATTCACTACAAAACACACTGGCAAGGCCTTAACATCACTTAATGTGACTTTTCAGTTTGTAGGTATTTTCACAGTTTTGTACTCAAACAGTTTTACTATAAATTGTGACTTTCTTGACTTGCAAAAATTGGCACAACTTCAACTGGATCAAAAAATTGTGGCTGTATTTTTCTATATGTATGTCAGCATTACATTTTCATGATCTCCCTCACCGTCTTATTATACTGTAGAAAAAAAGAATTGATTGAAAGGGGAGGGACTCACTTTGATCATTGCATTGCATTGACTCGTTACACTTCTGTGTTCAGCTGTGTTTTCCTTCTGCAAATAAATGGTTTCGCTTTTCTGCAGTTTTTATATGTTACTAGCATGCAAGAAAAACAACCAAATAAATTGTGTCAGTCATACGTTTCAATAAAAGAAACCTCTTTCCAGTTACATGACATATGAAGCCTGAAAGAGTGCTTGAGATTTTTAAATGCTGTTAATGTGGCCAGAAATGGGTGAAATTAGAGATTTAGCGGTGTATGAACATTTAATTTGATGCATTAGTCTACAAATTTAGGCTTCCTTCATCGCGTTGATAAAGATTTCACCCTTGGAAGTCTTTTTCAGCACTGGTTTGAAAAATGCGAACACTGTGTGATAGGTGCAGCCCCCACTTTCTGCTGACAGGGGTGAATTATTTATTCCTGCTTATTTATTTGTGTGTGCGTGACGTTTTCATGTGTTTGTATGTGTGCTTGTCAGTCTGTATATTTATCTCTGTGCATGTGTGTGTGTGCAATAAATAAAACAAAAAAGAGAAGGAAAGTCAACATACATTTTGGCCATTTCGTGTATGTGTATAGTCTTATTAATGCTCTGCAAAGATGGCCAGGGAGCCTTTAATTAGACTCAAACGCGGACGATCTCATCCATTTTGCAATTCAATATCACTCTTAATTATCTGTGGCATTATCATTCCAGTGTAGGAATATGTGTGTGGTGTCGCGTCAATAAGCAGTCTAAAGGGTAGATAAACACACGCTTCCAGCACACAAGACTGGAATTATTCATGAGCTGTCACAATATATTCCCAACCACATAACACACAAATAATTGAAATAACAACGTTAAAGTACTCATGCAGGCTCACTCATATTAACACCATTTAGATGCTTAGACGTGCGTGTGCAACCCTGCTGTGAATGCCACCACACCCCCAAATCACTGCCCTGCAAAAGACACACACACACACACACACACACATACACACACACACCAGAACATTAAGAGTGGAGATGCCTGATAGTCTGTCTCAGTAAGAGGTCACATTTTACAGTCAGAGGGAACACTAAGAGATCAATCGACCAGCAAATCAACTGATCAGTCAATCTATATCTATCTATAGCCATTCATGTTTGCTCTGCCTATGGAGGAAGTGTTTTAAGCGAACAGCGTCTTTGTAGAAAGCAGTGATTCATCTTTAATGAGTTTAATGGTGCAAGAGCTGCAATGCAATGTGACGTAAATGCCAGTTACAGCTTGCGATGCTGGTGGTGTTATTACTTGTCACATTTTTCTGTGTGAAAGAAAATGTGACTTCACTTTTTTTTTTTTTCTACTCACTGATCTGCCCTGCAATCAAATCAAATCAAAACGACTTCATCTGTGAGATATACAAGGACAGGATTGTACATTCATGAATAGTAGGGATGCACTGTATTGGATTTTTTGTCGATATTTTCAGACTCTTTTGGCCGTTTACTGATACCGATATATGCACATATTTTTCTCTGCCTAATTGCAGAGCACGTCAAGTCTCTCCTGTAGTTAAAATATTGCTATGTCCACTCTTATCGCGATGCAGACATACTTTTCAAAATGGACACATTCACTTGGCAAAACAAGAAAACCACTTCAACTTTGGTTTTGTAAAACACGCCATATTTTTTCGTATATAACATTTTCTTTCACACAAAAGTGTTTCATCCAACTTCAGCTGACTTGGATGATGTTCTCCCTGAGACAGTCTTGAAAACAATCACAACCAGAGCAAATTAGACCAATTTCACATATCAGCATGTCATATCAGCAGCTTTTCATGTCGGGCTGATGGTGATATTTCATTTTAAAGCTGATACTGATGATGAGCTTATATGATTGTGCATCCCTAATGAATACACAAGCCAACAGGAATGTAAAGCTGAGAGGGAAAGCCAGCCAGTAATTAACTGAAACATGATCTGACTGTATTGATAGGAGGGATCGACCAATTATTGGTCCCGAGCAATTTCAGTGATCGATATCTTACTTTTGATTTACATGATGGCCTAGCTGACAGGCAGTGGAACATAATTGAGTGGGCGGGGCAATGCTGTAGTGTGTAGTGTGCCCTTACTTATATTTTCACAAGCATTTGAACACAAGAAATTTGATATCATACCAGCATGACTGATCTGACATGTAAGTATATCATGTTAATAACTATGAATACAGGTTTCTTATGTTTTAATATTATCATTATTATTATTTAACTGTCAGCTACTTTTTTGGCCGATTTGCTGTTTTTCCCCTCAAGTTTTCCAATAATTTTCTTGTAATTTGGTTTGCAAGTGTTTTACTAATGATAATTAAACATTTGCTATATCAAAGCAAAGTTTGTGTTGACATTTCTAATAATAATTTGACAATGCAGTTTTCAAATTTACTGCATTAAACATCAGCCCTAAATATTGGTTATCGATGTTCTTTATTACTAATGATCCGTACTGGCACTGTAAGATCAATATCATGTGATCGCTAATTAATGTTTAAAACTTAAGGTAATCACAACTGAACAGAATCAAATGAACTGAAATAAACCTCGGGTCATCATGCTCGTCAAAACTTAGGAGTGTTGCCTTGGAGTTTTCTTGCAAGAAAAGAGCAAGACGTGTCAGATACAGCTGAAAGAACGCTACAGGGCTAAACCAACGTTAACAAAATCTGGCCCAGATAGTCTGCTAACTAATGCTGGTAATATGATAGATGGAAAAGTAACATAAATTTTTCACTTGTGCTCATGACAAGCTTTCGTACTCCATAACCTTTTGAACCTTGAAATCCGCGCCCCAAAGGTAAGAAGAGAACATGAAGAAGCCACAGAGCCTCTTTGTTGTTAACCTCTTGAACTCTGTCAGCCCCACTGGGGCGGCATCATTACAAATGCATGTTACTTTGTTTAAACAAAAAAACAAAACTTTATTTCAAATTCCAGTATAGACATCAAAGCTTCCAAAGATGCCAGATGTGTCCTGCTGAATTACATGAAATGTGTATAAAATGATGCACAAGACATCTAGATATTTTATATTTGATGTTATGGTGCAGCCATAAAAACAATGGCATCTTGGCTTTGAATATTTAATTTACTGTAAATGTGATGTCATTTGAGCAGCAGCAGCAGATATAGATTATATAACTGCATATAGATCACATACCAGCCAAATGTGCATTGTGGTACGGTATGAAAGCTGAAAAACTGAGGAGAAATCAGAGTTCAAGGTGATACCAATCAGAAATATCCACGTAATACCTGCTTACTACT
Source organism: Myripristis murdjan (assembly GCF_902150065.1). Taxonomy (NCBI): domain Eukaryota; kingdom Metazoa; phylum Chordata; class Actinopteri; order Holocentriformes; family Holocentridae; genus Myripristis; species Myripristis murdjan. The sequence continues at coordinate 18,048,843 of NC_043991.1, forward strand.
AGTTCCATTAAGTTTTCAGCGACCTCATTTATATTTTGGTGAGTAAGTATAATTTCGCTGTTGCTGAAACCATCCACAATCCAGGACACTGACAAGGCTCAGATCCATGTTAAGGGGGTTTCATACAAAATGTAAGAGACTGGAAGGACATTCAAAATGCATATGCATTTCCTGGCTGTCTTGTCAGTGCATGGTGCATTGTGAACACCGAGTTGCTATCAAGCTGTGGAGATCACATCACTCTGTTCTGCCGTGTTACTCACAGCTGACTGGATCCAGTTACAGCATCGATGATGTGGTGTAATGTGACTGTGTGAACTCCAAAGAGCACTGACATGAAACTGCTGCGCTGTACACAAGTGCTTTTATTTGCCCGTCTGTCTGTTTGCATGTACTTTCGAGTGAATGCATGCGCACGTGTGTGTGTGTGTGTGTGTGTTTTGGCCTGTATGTGAACTATATGCGGTTTGAGCAGAGTTCAAGGCTATGGTAAAAGAGTGGAGAGTCACAGGGTGCTCGGCATTATCCTTCATCCATCTCCAGCCCCCCTCAGGCTGTCTTTCTCTGAGCCTCAAGCAGAAAAGTATTGTTTGTTTTGACAGGCACCGAAATCCATTTCCAGTATCTGTCATATTCTGGATGAATCCATTTGTACTCTGCATCCGCTGTGTTTCTGCCTCATGGATTTGTTGGTATATCTGTATGTGACAAGAAGCCAAAATGCCACACATGTAGAAAACACACATTTTCAGATAAACTGCTGCACAGTCTGTGTCAGCTCCGAATGTAAGGAAGTAACTCAGCAAGTAAGGGTGCACAATTTACACACACCCACGCCCATACACAGGCGCATACACACAAACACACACACACAAGCACACATATGCATGTATACACTCACAGCTGGGTGTGTTCAAGGTTATCAGCCAACCTTATTCCATCATTATTCAAACATGAGGCTGCTGCTGTCTTTAGGGACAGAGCTGCAAATGAGGGCTTGTTAGGAGAACAAACTAACAGAAATGAGCAGATTTGAGGGGAGAGTGAAGGGGGTTGGGTTGTGTGTGTTGGAGGAGAGTGAGGGAGGCTGAGCGAGGGACTGATAGACATAACATGAGCTATCCCTGGCTAATACCGGTGTCATCCCCTCCTCTCGTTCCTTTCAGCTCCTCTCTCCTCTGCTGTCCTCCTCCCTTTATGCCAAAAACAACCAACCCACACATCCCTACCTTAGCGCTCTCTCTCTCTCTCTCTCTCTCTCTCTCTCTCTCTCTCTCTCTCTCACACACACACACACACACACACACACACACACATGTATTACTATACTTGTGCAGACCTTCATTGACTACCTTTATTCCCTAACCTTTAACCCTACCTTAAACCTGGTTCTGAAAACTAACCTTTACTTTTCCCTGACCTAAACCTTATACCAGTTGTAATTCAAATAGCAATTCTAACCTTAAACCACAGAACCTGCATGAGTGGAGCATTTTTTTCCCCCCATTCCAGTCAACATACAACACTTTTCAACACTTTGGACTAGCTGTGTCAGTTTCTAGTATTTAAGGAGTTAGATTAAGTAAAATGTGTATTTTTTTTATTTTTTATTTATTTATTTTTTTACAATACAGAAGTCTTACTTGTTGACCCCATTCACCAACAGATTGACTTGGCATCAATGGCCAAGCGATTGTAACACCGGCTTCTGCTGGCATTAACTATAAAGTTAAGTTTTACCGAAATTTAAAAAAAAAAAAAAAAAAAAAAAAAAAAAAAAAAAAACTTTCGGGTTGTGGGTAAAGCGAGAGCACGGGGATGGCTTCTTCGCTGTAACTTGGAACACTTTAATGTCCGTTTTCAACAGTAGAACAACTCAACACTGACAACAAAATGTGCTACATCACTTAACTGTCTTAGATTGTATCACTCCGCCAATTCTAACCATCACCAACCTCACAGGCAAAGTGCACCATATTATATAGTTCCCTATCTAGGTATCTAATAAACCTGAGAAAGTAATCTCCAGAATAAATCTTCACAAAAATGAATCTCATCCTACACTATCATTTGGCACAGTGCTGTGAACTGGCTAAAGCACCTACTGTATTGACTGGAGACTACGTCACAGCGGCTGGACATGTCAATCGCTAGTGATTAGTTCACAAATTGAAATCTCTCCGCCTACAGAAAGCTAACACTGAATGATGAATAATTCAGACTGAATAATGGCATGGAAACCGACTGGACATTCAGTCTGAATCAAGCCAAAAAGTGTGATTGCTGTGGATGAAATATAGGAAAGTCCTCATAAGCATAAGATTACAAGAACGTATAAACGCGTCTCTTGAACTCAGCCATCCTGACTGAAGAAGATTTAGGCCGGTCTTAAAAAATCCATTGAGGCAGTAGTCGGAGAATATGATGTGCATTCTGAGCTGAACATAATCATTTTTCCTACCAGAGGATTTATATATCACAACGCCTCTCTGCTATCTTTCACTGCTGCAGCTCCCTTCATGCAGTCACTCATAATCTAAGTGGTGTGTTCCTCTGTCCAGACATCAATCAGCAGAAATGAAGTTAAATATGCTTTACAAATTAATTTCCATTGAGCGTCTGCCTGCACACTGTGTGACTGAGAACGCGTGTGTTTCTGTGCCCATGCGTCTTGGTTGGTCTGCAGCTCCGAGTGAATGAGAGATGAGCTTGAATCGAGCTGACAAGTGGCAAGACCTCATTTGTTGTGAGGGAGTTTATCAAATTATCGGACAATTCAAAGACTGAGAGCAGGAGAAGTAAACCTAACTCGTTTCTGCCCACTCAAACGAATCCTCCACGGCTCCATGCTCGCTGATGGCACAGATGTACTTTGGACACTGACTTGGTGTGCCGAGCCGGTCGGTTCCCATCTACATATTAATAGAAGTTCCCAGTGCACAGTCTGTCTGACAACTCACTCAGCTCAGGGTAAAGCCTGTGGTTACTAAAAAAACATTCCCCACTCCCTGTTCTGGCTCACTAAAGTGTCTGTTTGTTTGCAGCTTTCAAGGTGACCAAACTATGAGGGAAACATAAAGAGAGAACACTCACTGTCAAAACCCAGCAGCAACTCACTCTAAAAGCTAAAAGGTAACTTTTCTATGTGTGTGTGTGTATGTGTGTGTGTGTGTGTGTGTAGGACAGACACACAGTAGCAGCTTCTAGTGAGTCACTGTCTTTTAGTATATGCACTCCTTGTGTGTGTTCATGATCATGATGTCACAAGAACCCATACTACCATGATGGTGACAAATTTTAAGAAAACATACACACATACACGCATAGAGAAACATACACACTTTCAAACAATCCCAGCTTCCCCTAATCTTTCCCTCCTAACTACTTATTTTTACTTTACTATTTTTATTTATTTATTTTGTTGCTTCCTATGTTTTAAATATAGTCACATATCTATAATCTGCATTTTCCTGTTTTGTAATATTACATGAATAATACATAAATACAATAATAACAAGAATATATTCAGTTAATAGCGTTACATGATTTTCATGACCAACTCTTCCCATTTTTTTCTTTTCCTTTTGTCATCGCTCCTTCAGGCCTTTGACTGCCATTGCTACTATTTGTTTCCGTTGTTATTGTTATTATTTCTTTTTATTATTTCTTTTATCATTTCTCATTATTGGGATTTATTATAGTAATGATCAAACAACGATAAAGAATGTCGTTGTTACTATTGTTATTACTACTACTACTACTACTACTACTACTACTACTACTTTATGACTTTTATACTATATTATGTCTCATGACTATACGTCATGAGACATAATATAGGTTGCCCGTTCCACCACACACAAATTTGCTCATCAAACCCGTATCTTTAGGCTCAGAAACCCCCTCTCATTCAAGCTCTCTTCCATTGAAAGACACTCCTTGTGTTGTTGTGTTTTGTTTTGTTATTGCTCTCCTGTTTTCTTCTGTCCTGTTGATGTCTGATGATTTTGCGATTCTTTTACCCCCTCCATCCTACCTCCCAATTTTGAGTTATTGAGTTACACTTGTATTGTTGTCACATTATTGCACAATTAACAATAAATAAATAAAAGTTAACTTTTCTGTGTATGTGTGTGTAAGACAGACAGCAGCTTCTAGTGAGTCGGTGTGTATTGGAAGTGTTTTTCTGTCAAGGAAAATGGAGCGGGCAGCACAGACAAGACAAAGCCAGTGTGCAAACATAATCAATTCATTTCCACTTCTTGCTGCACTTGAAATGCTGTGCAATGCAAAGTTGGTTGTTTGTATTTGTATGCTGTTGAATAATGGTTGGTGAAGGCCATTTCATTTTTGTTCATAACAGCATAAATTCATCAGTGAAGTACATTGGATATCTTTTTGTCCGTGGTATTGAAACCGGTATTGAGCGTTGTGGACTTCGACAAAGCTGTTGGGCAGCGTGTCTTCTGTTATTGTCTTTGTGATGACGGCCGTGGTTTGCTCTGCATGTCTATCATTTAAACTACCTTGTCTAATAACAAAGGTAGCTTAACCTCCATTTCTTTTTCTCATTTTTTTCAAACAGGTTCCACAAACAACTCTGATAACTGTAGTACTCTTTGCATTAGGAATGCTTTAGTCTGGAGTTTTTGGGACAATACTAACCATTGCCATTGCATTGTTTTTTGGTAACACTTTACAATAAGAGTACAACAATTAACGTTAGTTAATGCCGTAATAAACATTAAGTAACAGGTAATAAACATTAAGTAACAGTTAACGAATCATTAACTAATGTGTCTAAGAATCATGTACTAATGCTGTTCATGCTAAGGTATTAAGTTATATGTTATATAAGGGTTATTGTAGATAGATAGATAGATAGATTTTATTGTCATTGCACAATCATATACGTATAATAATGCAACGAAATTAGGCTCAGTCCTTTCGGTGCAGGGGAGAATAGAAAGCATCGTGCATCTTGCTAGTTGAATAGCCAAGTCCAGTAATAGATGGCTGCAGCCATGTCTCTGATATCAGAAAACATGCAACAGTCACGGAAACACTTGTTGGATATGCAAGCACAGTTCGTCATCCCGTGTTCGCCATGGACCTGGCGCTGGAAAATGCTGGGAGGCGGCGGCCCAAAGGGCTGTCCTTTCAGCCGTGTCAACGCACCGGCCCTGCAGCCTCGGCGTCCTCCGGAATGTCCTGGCAGCGATGAAAGTCCGGTGAAATTGGCATCCCGCAGCGCAATCCCAAGCTCAAAAGGTCCTGATAAGTGTTGTTTCCTTTGCTTGTTTACGTTTCCTCCTGGACTTGTCACTGGGAAGAACTATCCACGGAGACCCCGGTGTTTATTTATTATTAACATTAGTAAATGCCATAATAATCATTAACTAACAGTTAATTAACCATTATGGCATTAACTAACATTAACTAACATTAACTAACGTTAACTAACCTTAATCGTTGTACTCTTATTGTAAAGTGTTACCAGTTTTTTTTCTTTTGATCAGACAATTCCGATCCTATTTTTAATTGGAAACAAAAGATGTTTGACGAGGTGGTCATGTTTTCAGTTGAGGCGGTGCTGAGAAAGTCTAAAATACATCATAGATCCGTTTTCCAGATTGGCCAATTTGGCGAACACCTCTTGGGTCATTTGGAATGAAAATCGTCTGATTAAAATCGCTGGCGGATCTATCGGAGAATACCTACTTTACATCCTTGTCCTGGTTTATACAGCAGGAAGTAGCCGGCTCCGGTCACAGCGCTGTGGCGTGCTGCACTGCCCTGGTGTGGGAGTGAGCCAAACTGAATGTTAGTGACGGAGAGTTGATTCCAAAAGAGTCGACCCTGGTGCAACGACTCCAGAAATCAAGGCTACATTAGAATTGACTCTGTTGATTCCATCATTTTGGCACTGCTGATTGGCCAAATAAGGGGCGAGGGAACAGCGCTTTGAGCTCTTTCTGTCTTTGTGTGTTGTGCTGACTGTGACGTCCACAACTGTGCCTCATGTTTTAGCAGAAAAGTGTGTTTTAGCCGCAGAAGTCATGCACCATCACTGACTGTGCCAAACTCACACAAGAATACTACATAAACTATTTGATTTTTTACAAATCAAAAAGTCAGAAATTATGAACCATCCTTGTCCCTAGTGTGTGTATGTGTTTTTATACACCTTTTGTGTCGCTAGACAAGCATCAATTAGCAGCTTGCACTGAGTTGGTATGATACCACAGTTGTTTTTGCACGTGTGTCTCTGCGCACACACTGTCATTTGCAGGCCTGTGAGTCCTAAACAGTTTTGCGTGCATCTTTGTGTGTGGGTGCACGTGGAGTGGCGGTTAATGTGATGTTTGTGTGTGAGTGTGTGTTCCCACTACTAGTCTGAGAGCTGGAGTCTGTGATTGATGCTGGCAGGTGCTGCTCCCCTCACACACACTGACATCTCATTCCCATCAGGGTCATTCAAAGCCCTGGCTCACTGGGCTCTGGAAACCCAAGATCACAGGCTGAATGCTAAAGAAGATGGCCACTATCCCCCCCGATCTGCACTCAGATCAGATCACACATCAATGTGACAGAGAGGGATCAGAGTTGACACAGCCTCACCTCAGCTGGGCTCTGTTCAGTCACTATGGCCAAGAGAGCTGAGAGAGAGATGGAAAGACGAGAGAAGACGTGAAAAAAGAGAGGAAGTGAACAGGTTGCATACAAAAGTAAACAGGGTGGGCGAGGGACGAGGGCGTAAAAAGTGAACACAGGAACAAATGTGCACAGTGGCACCTGTTTAAGTCTTTCAGTTTGCGTTCGCACATGGTCGTGCCACAGCTGCGTTTGCTAATTCTCAACCTGCTCTCTAACACACACCAGCCTCCGAACATAGCCGCAAAATTGCTTACGAACATCTGCTCCGTTTTCAACCCCCAGCCTGGTGCCTATATGGTGTCACACATCACATTTTCCCTTTACACTTTTTTTACTCTCCTTTTTCAGCCACTTTTCATTTACTTTATCTATTGTTTTTCTGTCTCTGGTTTCCTCTCTCTCACATGTGCGCACACACACACACATACACACACACACACACACACACACACACACCCAAGCATGTGCGTACGCATGGACAAAGCAGTTTGATGGATGGGCCTGATGGTCTATCTATAGGACTGTTAGAGGGCCAAGAGCCATGTAATTGCAGCCCAATTAACAGCAGCAGAATGAGTAATGCCCACCTCCTCCCATTTCTAGCCTCCACTCCTCCCTCCTCTTCACCTTTTTCCTCATGCGGTCTTTCAGCCTGGGCTTCCTCTCGCTTGCCACGCCGTCTTTTCTTTTTTGAAAATAAACTTTTCCGCTCTCGCCTCTCTTCTCCTGTGTTGATGTGTCTCCCTTGACCTCATCTTCTCCTTTACACTGATGAGAACCAAAAGGGCAAAGCTGCTGAATTAGCTCTCTCTATCTGCGCGCATGTTTATTGCCTCCGCTTTAGGCTTGCTGATTTCGCTGTTTTCTCTTGTAATATGCAGATGCTAGTGTCTCGCGGACCGTGTTTCGCTCTAATCACCACACAGCAGGCAGGTCACAGAGCGGACGTACGGCTCTTTCTATATGTTTTGTGAGAGAGTGAAAGATGTGCGTGTGTTGTGTGTGTCCTCCTCTATCTTGCGTTTTTGCATATTTGAGGATTCTGCGCAGTATTTTAGCTCTTCCTAGCGCTGTACTCTTTGAAACAGAGATCTCAGTTGTTTCTCTTGGAATCTGTTGGATCTTTTCTCATTCCCCCCATCCCCAAATCAGTTGGTTTTTCAAAACTTTCTCCTCCAGGACAAAACAAATCTAACTGTATTAATATGGTTTACCAAAACAGACAACAAAGTGTCTGGTCGTGTAGATTTGAACCTGGATTTTGTAATCTAGCCCAACCTTTTAATCAGGATTAAATGCTGTCTTTGGAATTTTCCAAACTCAAGGCAATAATTTGGAGCTATTTAATACCAAAAATAAGGAATATTTTGATCCCACCTATGTGGATTCACATGATTGACAAAACAGTTTCATGCATTTTTACAAAGAGTACTTGAAATGTTGAGAAATGCACAGGTAATAAACCCATACTTGCTAAAATTGATTTTCGTAACATATCTGAACTGAAGAGGATTAGCTGATTTTATTATCCTTACTACATAGCACATGTTTGTAATACAGCACAAACACACAACGTCCTCTCTGTGATGAACAGTAGCTTCATCATCAGAGGAGGAAGACGAAGGCCCTGCATTAGTTGTATCTCATTAAGTTTGCAGATGGAGGAAAGACAGATCATTAATGATTTCCTTTTCTTTACAAAATCAGCTACTATTTGTCCAGCAGATGGCTCTGCACAGGGTGTTGAACGCACTCCAAATCCAGATTTTGAAAGTCCTGATGCTTTGCTATTTGGATCAGCATTATCCAGTCTGACGGCGTTTTGGAAAACTGGGTCAAAATCAGGGGGATCGTTTTGATTCTGTACAGGGGAAATGGGATCTGATTATCCAGATCATGCTGATTCTGTGAAAGCTCCTTCCACTTGTTTTGTTTCAGCACAGGGTGAGTAGATAAGTTGTGGATGTTGGCCTTTTACACATTCTGAGCTTCCTCATATTTCACTGGACTTGCTGTTTGGTAGACGTGTGTACGGAGCTACCACTGTTTGCATTTGTCTTTGTTTTGGGGCCAAATAATTCAGATTTTGATACGGGAAAAAGTGGGCATGGCTCAAACTGGAAGTGATTTTTTTTTTTTTTTTTTTTTTCAATCGTTGGATTTTAACCGCAGAGAAATATAAAACGACTGAAGTTCCTGCTTATTAGAAGTCTGTAGGTTTAGGAAACCCTCTCTAATGACTGTGCATTCTGCAAATCAAAAGAAATCCAGCTGTGAAAAAATGTGGCAGACTCCTGTCTCTCTTTGTGACCAGAGTCTGAGTGAACGCCAGTCAGTGGAGCTTCCCAGCATGCTTTTAGGCAGCGGACACCTACTTAGCCCAGGTTGTTGTTGTTTGGCTCATGTTCCCTATTTAGTTGTTTAGTTTGCATGTGTATTGTTTATCATGTGGTCTTTGTGTTGTGTTGGTAAGTTTAAAGATGGTTTTACATTATTTGTGCACCATGACTGTTGTTGTATATTCCTCTTCAGTCCACTACACATTTTATCATATGACACCCAGATTTATGCTGTTTCAAAGTAAAAGTTTGGATGTCAAATAAGAGTCAACCCTCACAAGTCAAGTGAAATTGTGAGGATATTTAGTGTATTATCTGAAGTCGAAATTTAAGAAAAATGCTTGGAAGGGTAATTTATTTGTCAGAAAGTTCTTCGATCCCTACTGTTTAGTCTAATTTACTAGTTCATTTGAGAGGGACAATGCACATTAATAACACTTATGTACATGTAGAGTTAGCCAAAGAGGCTTCATCAGCACTCCCTGGGCAGGTATTAAAAACAAACACTGACAAAAAAAAATTAGTAACATAGTAGATGTAAACACACAGTACCTGTACTAACACAACGTCCATGTACAATTAAATATGTACCAGAAATAAAGTGATATACACAAACACATTAACAAACAACAGGTAGGGTCAATGAGGCTGACAAAATTTAGTGCTTGAAGAAAAGTTTTAGAAGAACTTCAGCACTTTCTGAGCAAGTTTTCTGCTCTCTGGTCGCTAAATTATCATCAGATTGTCTTATTTCCCTAACATCTGATCTACATTTACATCTATCTGTCTATCTCCCTGTGTGCGTATGCGTGTGATGCTTAACTCACCATACTCCTGAAACATCCCTGAGATCAGTCTGCCATAACTTTAAGCTCATGTGTCGACATAGCTTGTTACATTTCATTAAACTTCATTCTCGCCGCCGCTCTACATGTGAAGATGTGTGTGAGTGCTCTAATGAGGGCCGGGATGAAAGGAAAAACGCCGCTTTAGACGGAAACTTAATTCAGGAGACCAAGTGGATGATGTGGCAGTGTGTGTATGGGAAGGCTTGTGTGTGTCATTTTGATCTTCAGGGAAAAGTAGAGGTGACAGCATGTGGGTTTTAACATAGGAACTAATGCAGTTGAAAGGCTACTGCTGTCAACACCTCGAAATGTGCACGCCCATGCATGCAAACGCATACACACACACACACACACACACACACACACACGCATACACCCACCCACCCACAAAACATCTCACATTGTGCCATTTCAGCATTACCGTGGCTGAGGCTAGAGTAAAGAAACACATTATTCATTTCCTCGGGTCTAGATGCTTGATGCTGATATTGCTGGCGTGATATATTTACTCTGTGAAATAATATTGATTTGTTTCATTCAGAATAAATCTGATCTTTTCTAAAGCAATTAATAACAATGTATTGGTTGCTGCCTTTCATTGCTTTGTGTGTGTGTGTGTGTGCGTGTGTGTGTGCGTGTGTGTTGAGAGAGACCGCTGTAAGCTGTGTGCCTGTTTTTCTGTAAGAGTCCTCAATTGTCTTTTTCTTTTGTTGTGTGATTTTTGAATTAAGTGTGTGCGTGCGTGTGTGTGTGTGCGTGTTTAAAGTGCATGTGTGTGTATGTGTATGTGTGCTAGCGTATGCATCCATGGGCTTTATCAGGGCTGCTGATCAGGATATGGGTGATAAGGAGGTTAGATGCAAGATGACTGATACCTGACACTCTTTTTCCTCTCTTCTCTTCCCTCCTCACTTCCTGTATTTGTCCTTTTTTTCCCTTTTCCTCTGATCCCCCCTTCATCTCTGCAGCCTTTCACCCCTGAGAGAATTAAAATTATTAGTATTAGTGTATTGTATTAGTTTGGCCAATAGGGGCTCATTAATAGCTTGATGCTGACTGTGTGGGACAGCAAACAGGATTCTGATTATTTTTAACTGATCGTCCCCAAGTCCGGTTTACGAATAGTTTAATATCAGTGTAATTGAAATGCTAATTCTAATGTCTAGTATCACTGATCTGAGCTTTTAAATATATAATTTTCTTTCTTTCTTTCTTTCTTTCTTTCTTTCTTTCTTTCTTTCTTTCTTTCTTTCTTTCTTTCTTTAATTGTCTGGTGTATGTTTTGCTAATTTTCTGGCAGTATTCTTTTGTCCAGTTATTATTCATTTATTTATTTATTTATTTGCTAATCACCATGTTTTTGAGAGAAATCAAGTGAATTTCCTTAGGTTTCAAGGGTTAATTCAGTAGGCTACATTGCATGGCATTGCATGGCACAAAATATGTGAGAGCGATTGTGCTGTGATGTCACGCTCGCGTCTGGGTAGAAAACTGGCAGTTCATTTGAATTTCAGAGGCTTTAGAGACAAATTTGAGTTGCCTCAGTGTCAAGGACACAGAATTCCAAGGTCACACCAACAAGGAGGGAGGAAAAATTACAAATCATGCAAGGATACTAAAGATTTCACAACAATTTTTGGTTGAAACAGCCACCTTATAATGTTCTGCCTCTGTGGCTAACAAAGTTGTCACCATTCATAAACTACAGAACTGATAATTGGCTGTGTAGGGAAACGTTTCCCTGGTGGAGGGACAGTTTTACTGCCCACAATTTCAAGTCATCAAAACACAACAGTGCTGCTGCTTTTAGGTAAATTAATGTGGACGACTACAGTGATGAAATACTGGTGTGAAGAAAGTTTGAAGTCTAAAAGTTCATTTTCATATTATAGCGGAATGAATGGACACCAATGGCTCCAATTATTTCAATTATTCCAATCAAGTTTATACATTTTGTAGATATTATGCTACACAGTCTTAACAATCATTACACCAACGCGCTGCCCTATAGTTAATTGTGAATAAGATACAAACCTGTCATTAGACACACTTATTTCTGACCATCAGTGCTGGTCCAATATTAAATTGACACAGCCTGAAAAAATGTCATAGCCATTCTCTTTCTTGACCTCTGCTTCCTTCAGTGTCTCTCCGTCTATAATGTTTGTATTCTCCTGCTGCTCTATTTTTCTGCCTTTGATGCTCCGCTCGGCTCTAGCAGACACAGAAGGTGAAACAAGGAGAAACGGTGACATTTATAACTGTGGTCACACAATTCAACATCACTACCCTACCACAAATGGAAAATGTGTTTATCTTTCAGCTGCCATTAGTGCATTTGTGTTCTTGCATTTATTGTGTCTAAACACTTGTGTTTGTGTGCATGTTGCGCTGCTGCTGGTATTTGTGTGTGGGCCTGTGTCCATATGTATGAGCTAATGTGTCTATGTCGGTGTGTGTCTGTGTGCATGTAAATGTGTGTGTCTATATCTGCCGTAACGGAGGGTGCTGTGTTTTTGGGGCGTGCTGGACAAGAGCCCAGTCAGTGATGCAACCTGCCATGACAGCAAAACACAAAGAGCAGACCACAGCACTGGGACATCATGGGTACATTACCGGCACCATGCATACTAATAAAACAACAAAACGCCAGAGAAATGTCTATTGATTTTATTACCGCAAGTCTATGGGGAAGTTTCAGCATGTAAAAGTTGAGTTTACTTAGTGCCTTACAAAACAGGGTTTCAACAGTCTTCCTCCAGTTCTTTTTATTTCTATTTGCTGAAGGCAATATGGGCAATTCAATTTTACAGTCTGTAATCCATACACTAAAAGAGTGATACAGAAACAGCTCACCACTTTAAATATTTTTGTGTTAACTCTGACCTTGCTTGACCTTACTTTTCAGTCAGCAAGCTACAAATATAGTCTAATTCTGCAGCTCTGTGAACCCACTGCCATTGCATACACAGCTATGTTGATGTGACTCTGTTTGGTCAATTAAAGCATTCTCTTATTTCTGAATAGCAGCCTGTTGTCAAGCTGTGACCATTGCATTATGACCATTAACCTCCATTAAGTGTGTTACTGAGCCAGTGCATTCTCAAATAACTTTTTAAACTGGTCATATTTACCCTTTTCCTATTTTTTTGACCAAATTGGTTGCAATGCAATTGTTTCTCTGTTTGTGATGGTTTGAAGGCCACTTTAAACCAAAGATTTACGATCTGCAGAGAAAAGTTGCAGCGTCTCAGCTGGAATCAGGCCAGTTGATGGCCTTGCTGTGACTCAGTTTGTGAGGTGGCAGGTGTCTGGTTTAATAATAGTGTTGTGGTGTGTGTCTGGATGTTAGAAACTGAGCAAAAGCGGAGTAACCGTCTTGTAATTTTCGAACCATGGCGATAACACGGTGTTCACAGTGTAACCTTGGGAGAAATGAATGCTTTCAAGAGGAGGAAACACGTATTTTCCTATGGACCATATCTGTGGTTTTGAATGTTTGTCCCATTTACTACAATTTACCTGCATGTTACATTGCAACAAACCATTTTGCAAATCATGTGATGGTACTGAAGATTTCACAACATGACTTTCATAATCCACCGCCGCCAAACCTGGCTGTTTTAGGGAGCTTCTGTCCTGCCATCCTCCTTGTCCACATTCACCGCTCCTCATGCAAATTGAACCCTAAGTTTTTGAATAGTGCCTTGTCAGCAGGCTGGTGGGCATGTGTGGTGTGAGATGGATAGGCCATAACATGCACACTTGTGGTTTTCACCATTTTTATTGCATCAAGTCCAAATTGTTGCCATGGCTGTATGTGTCCAACAGGAGGATAAGGGGTCTTGGGTCATTTCACAGTTTCTTTGTGAAAATTTGTCTCCACTCCAGGAACATGTTACTGTTTATTCAGTTGTTGTCCGAGATCCTTCGGGGAACATCTTAACCATAAAGTCACTTGTGCTGTATTCACTTCCTTTTAAAGATGAACTTTGTGCCTCTGTTGCAGCTGAGGCACTGAAGATGGGGACAAATGCACCTTGGACACGGGAGCTGAAAACTGCTGCAACTGAGGCACTGATAGCTGAGATAGCTGGAGGAAAGGCAGGCATCTCTTATTTGGCCTGTCACTCAAAAGCATCCCAGATGCTCTTCAAAACTCTAGCAATTTCTTGGTAAGTAAACTCCAAAAAAAAAAAAAAAAAAAAAGGCAGAAATCCATCCTGCATGTTGAAGCAGTTCGCAGATCAGAACAGGATTGAGGAATAACAATAAAACTTAGCTCTGCTGAATGCAAAACTGAAAACTGGATGGTTTCTGTTATACTTGATGTAAAAACCAGGGACAATTCACAATGAGACATTTCAAGGCTCAGCAAAAGTACAGGACAATAGACACTGGAACACTGAACGGGATCCAAAATGGTTTGATGAAGGACACTGACAGGACTACTGGCATTTAGGTGCATCTCAAAAAATTAGAATATCATGAAAAAGTTCATTTTTTTCTGTAATTTAATTCAAAAAGTGAATTTTTCATCTCTTCTGGATTCATTACACATACAGTGAAATATTTCAAGCCTTTTTTTGTTTTAATTTTGATGATTACAGCTCACAGTTCATGAAAAGCAAAAATCCAGTATCTCAAAATATTAGACTATTACGTAAGACCAATCAAAAAATGAATTTATAATACAGAAATGTCGACCTTCTGAAAAATATGTTCATTGATGCTCTCAATACTCTTGCACGAATGACTGCATCAAAGCAGCGTGGTATGGAGATGATCAGCCTGTGGCTCTGCTGCAGTGTGATGGAGGCCCAGGTTGCTTTGATAGGGGCCTTCATTGCAAAAGAATTGATTTAGTTGTTCCAGTTACCACACAGGAGCTGAAATCTGCAGCCTGAATCTATGATGACCATATCATGTAGTTTCTCTACAGATTCAGAGAGGTCAAAAGTCTGGATATAAAGGAATGTCCTTAAGGAATAATGCACGTTGCAAAGTTAATATACCTAGGTTTTTATGCCTGTATAAATAGAAATGCTCAGCCTAAAAAAATCCATCACTTCTACATAACATGGAGTTAATGACCAAATGTGCAGAGGGAGTTGAAGAATCCAATTTTTTCACTGTAGCATTCTGTAAATTGTGCCTCATAGCAAGCAGCAAAGCTGGTAACACTTCATAATATGGCCTGCAATTTACAATGTAATTTCCCACAGCTTACAGTCTAATTACCTTGTATGAATCTGTACATATAAAATACTTACTGCTTCCAACAGGAACCGAGGAGGGAATACACCGTAAGCGGAAAATTACATGGCAAATGTCGGGGAATGACACTGTAAATCGGCTATATTATAAAGTGTTACCACAAATCCTAATGCCTAGTACACAACAGTCTGGTTAACAGTGTATGTTGTGACTGACCTGCATCCTTGTCCAGTCTTTATTTAACCACCAGACTGATTTATAGATACAATCAAAACAAAACAGTAATTCACCACTAATTCAGAAAAAATGAGTACCATGTCTTTTTCTGTATCTCTATGCAGATATCTATGCCTCATAATACATGTGGGTATGTGAAAGTAGTCCATTTGTAGACAAGTGCTTTGAAGAAAAGCCACATGATGAGTTCTTTATCCCTGGTCCACTAATTTCACAGTTTCCCAAACAGTCTACTGTGAACAGGGTTGGAGGTAAAATTGTCTTCCAGGACTTGAAAGCCCTCCCAGCACTGCTTTTCATGTGGGTAAATGAGCTGCATTTTACCAAGACCGCTAGATTGACATCTGGAAATCATCTCCCACGTGGACTTTTTAGGTTGTCACATCTTAAGGTGAAGAAGGCCGGTAAATCCTTTTGGGTTTAGACAACAATAGATGAGAACAGGCAATCAAGAATGAGATGAAGAGCCCCAGCTGAATGTTAATCAGAAATACATTGAAGTAGGAAAATGAGAGCCTGGCAGCCTTTTTTCTCCCAGTGACATCATCAGCATTCATAATGCATACACAGGGGCACAACAACTGACAAAGACACTGAAACAGCATCTCAGACATCAGGGGTTCCCAAACCCTTTTTTATGTCAAGGACCCCCAAAATGCATGTACAAGAGTCCATGGACCTCAATTTAACACAATTTTGTCAAAGGACTCCCTGCTGAAAAAATGTGTTTTGTTGGATTTGGAGAAAACAAATAGTGATCCTAGTTGGACCATAGCGAGGCTGCACCGGCGTAACTTTCAAAACAAATCAAAATGGGGGTCAGTTTTATGTACATGCATTTCCTTGTTGTTCTACCTTCTAGAAAATGTCATTAAAGTTAAATCAGTCTATTCCTACTTTTACTGGGGACTTCGTGTAAACCTGTTAAGGACCCCTGGGGGTCTCCAGGCCCCAGTTTGAGAACCACTGACATACATTCATACTCATACACACCAACCCTCACCACCACCAAGCGCCCATCCCATGAATAAATGATGTGACAAGCTTCCTATAGAGGATATATAAGAATACAACGGCTCCAACAACCTCATTCCCTGTAAGTGAACTCATCAGATTTCCAGAAATAAAATTAGTCTTTATCTATAAAAGAAGGAACAACTCCTGCATTTCTAAATATTACAGAGTAACATTTGTACCACTGAGCTTAGTGTGTCTGTCTGACTGAAAGCCAGGTTTTGAGAAAACTTTGCAGCTCCGGCCTGCAACAACCCGGCAGAGTCGCATGGGAATCGCATGCAACTCAGTCTGAGTTAAAGCAGAGTTAAGGTGCTAATCTGTTCATTGAAGGGCTTGAGCCCCAAGGCTACACACCATTTACTAACAAATGAATTTGTCAAGACTGACTGATTTTATATTGATTGTTTCTCTGATGAGAAGGAGGTCTATTGAAAGTGAATGAGAGTCAGGGAGGGAGAAAGGACTGGAGTGTATTGGGAGATGGGGATAAGAGACTGAATAAGATGGGGGGTTGGGGGGCTGGCTGTCAGAGAAAGAGACATTAGTGGTGGTGACAGCTCAGTGAGAGAGAGAGAGATGTGCAAAAAAAAGAAGAGAGACTGAGGGAAACAGAAACAAGCAGAGCTGACAGCCCCCAATCAGTTTTAGTGTGAAGCAGAGAGCATGCTGGGAGCTACGCTGACACATGGACAGTACTCACACAAAGCACAAAGCTCTCAACAAACACAACACACAAATCTATCTGTCAAAGCAAATCTGTCATCTAATTACAGAGTTGAGTGACAATGAGGCAGCAGGTGTAATAGCCTACTGTACTCATGCTTGCTGATTAAAAATAAAAAAATTGTAGACTATAAAATTACCTTAAATAAACCATGTCCCCTTGGAAAGTTTTATTCAGTTTTGTTGCGTTAAAGTTTTTAGACATTTTTTTTTTAATTATTTCTTTTTTTGGTTCAATATTCACCTCTTGTACAATATAGAGTGACACTCCAAAATCTTCACGTCTGTTTACAGCCTCCACTAGGTCGCTATTAAGCTGCTCCGCTACTGAGACGATTTGTAAACAGGGTTTTTCACACCCATTTGCTCTCGTTCAGTTCAAAGTTGTTCTGCTTACACACAGTATCTAGCGTTCGCACATTTAGTGTTGGCCTACAGTGTTTGGCACCTCTACGAGACATGAAGAAAAGCACTGTCAAGTTGATGAGAAAGGAGGTCGGCTCAACAGAGTTTTGTTCATTTGTTCTGTTGATAATGGATTCATACATGTATAGCATACTTGTATCCACCTTTTTTTGTAACGTGGAAATAAACAGTTGGTTCAACTTCCACTTTTTTGCGCAGCATTCCCGTTTGACCGCTTGCGTAAACTGGCTCGATCCATATCTCCGTTGAAAATGAGGTGAATAGTGGGGCTGAGATGAAAAGTTTATCTGCCAGTTTGATACTGTCACGATACTTGGGTGCCAGTTCGATATGTATCGTGATTCTACAAGTATTGCAATTTTATTTTACTACTTACTGTGATTTTGGCTTTTTGAATTATCCTCTAGTTTGTGGATGTGAAGTTTCATGAGGTCCATTTAAAAATGGCCAGGGCAGATTTTCCCTAGCCCAAATTTAGTCTAACTTTGGAGCCATATTTTGCCCTCTTATCTGGCATGACATGCTTGATACCAATGGATTCAGCAGGTCATCTAGTTTCATATCATACTAATATCTTTACCGTGAATCAATACAGTAATGGAACAAAAAAGATTAAAAATCATAAAAAAGAATAGTGACACTTAAGTGAATTGATTTTTTTTCTCCACCCCTTGTGAATAGCCTGGTAGGTGACTAGTTGGTCTCATATCAGTGATTGCATTTTTATCTGGTTTTAGCATTTAATTTTTTTAATAGCATTGGTAAAACTATATCTAGTATATTTGTAATGCATTTTGGTCATGATGGCTCTTTTTTACACTTGCGCCCATTGCACTCTCATTATTAAACCCATGCCAGTCTGATTCATGCAGTCACATACTGGTCTTACTCTCCAAAACACTAGTATGTCGGTGGACTTACAAGCCATTCCTTATAAACAATACAGGCAATGCTCCATCTCTGACACGACAAAGTCCACTGGGAATTTCAGTCAAGCCCTCTGCCTGGAAATGCCTGCTACATCATTTGGACTGACTGGTGATCGTGAACTTTTGCCCGAAGCTCAGCATTAGCCGTAAAAGAATGAAAGTTCACGGATGAAAACTTGGCTGACGAAGAGCAAAGCAGGACTGAATGAAACTCTGTTGAGCTGTAACCCTCCTCGTCAGCTTGACAGAGCTTTATTCATGTTTCGAAGATACGCCAAACATTTCACAAAAAATACTTTATGTGAAAAACAAAACACAAACTAACACTAATACTGTATATGATTGCTAAGACTGGCTAATCAACTATACAAACACTATACAAAAACACTATACATTTATTAAATTATGAACTATGAACATTATGGGCCCTATCTTGTGCCACCCGCTACCCACTGGCACTTTGGGCTGTTAGGAGAGCGCGCCCAGGCGGCTTCAATGCACGCCCCAACGGACATGTGGCTCCACCTCCCGAATTAACTCGCCTATAATATAATATATAATATGTATATATATAAAGCCAACTTGCTTTAGCCTCAGTAGAACCCCTGAGAAAATCTACCTCCCTCTCTCCATCACGGGTTTAGGATTTAGGATTTAGGATAGCGCAGCCTGCCCCTAAAGGCAATGGCACCTGGCACACTGATTGGTTTAACTGGCGTAACGCCCAAAACACGCCTATGCATAATATAGCGGGTAGCGCAGGTGTTTTACGGATAACGGGAGGTGCGCAAGATAGCAACTTTTGCAGGGGAACGCCTCTTGCGCAACCCTAAATCCGCAAATAACGGGTTTAGGGAGTCTGGCGCAAGATAGGGCCCCATGTGTAAAGAAAACAACAGATGTGAGGATTTTGGAGCGGACATATGTCATGTTAGATTGTGCAGGAGGTGAATTGGGTGGCATAATATCCTGTAAGTTACAGAGACTGGCAGGGGTCATCAACCCATCTGAAGTGCCCCTGAGCAAGGCACCAGAAATGACAGCCCAGTGACATTGTGTTATGATGCTCTGTATTCGAAGATGATAACTGTCAAGGTTTCTCTGCAAACTCATACTGATGACTCTAAAAACAGCATCCAGTCCCTTTCTACTCGAAAAGCTGTGCTCTGTTTTCCTGATGGTGAGTGCTGCTGGTAAACTAAACAGACATGCTGGTTGGGCACACAGTCTTTTCTAATGCCTGCGCCCTTTCGGTGCTTTGATGACTCACTGTGGACTTGACTGCACTGAAGTGGGAGCAGAGGTGGAGTAGGGGGTGTGCCACTAACAATCAGGCAGCGCAATTCAATTTTGGTGTCAAGGATTTAGTCATTTCGGCTGCCTGCTCAGACCAGGTCAAAAGTGCATGCTGCAACTGTGCAAAGTGCAGCCGTGCTCTGGACTGTAATCAGGACTGTTATAGTACCGAGTAGTGCATCCATGAGTGCATCCTATTGAAAGGCTTACCAGCTCTTATTCTGGATGACATGGAAGGCCAATTTGACTTTAATACAACTCCCTCAAGAAAACAGGAAAAAATAAAGACACTTTTCATTCTATGTGTATAGACATCATTCAAACTAAAACTGCCAGTAGGTGCAATAATGCACTGAGCAGGAGATAAGAGGCACCCACATGCATTGTATCTGGCCACAGGATGGAGGCGTCCACCAGCCGGTTCAAAACAAATTATCCAGGTGTTGACTCTTCACCTAATATCACTGAACCATTTCCTACACTGGGCAATGGCTCCCCTAGGATCAGAACAACATAATAACCTACTGTGTTATCTCCACCGAAGCTAATTTGACTTCAGCTGCATTTAGTGGTTTATTTTAGGTACTATATATTCACTCCTGGTGATTCTACACCCTCTGCACAAGGGCATTGGTTTCCTTTTGGGAGAGGTTTTTGTGGCAGAGCTGCTCTGGGCTCTTCTCTCCCCTTACAGACTTGGTACAGAGTGTCACAGGAAAGCATGCGCCACTCTGAATTGGAAAGAAAAGAGGATATTTGAGTGGTCATAACTGAGACCAGACTGATTATGTATTCCTCCTAAATTTACACCTGTTTCTATCTGGACTGCAAGTGTGCAAGTGCTGTGAGACGATAGACCAGCTAGCAGATGCAATCTTAGCTCCCAGTGTTTTGCTGGTAGGATTCTAAGATTGTTTTGTCTACTTTATTTTAGGCCGGTTACGTTGCAAGGGTAAACTGACTGAGGTAAAGCTGGATCAAATTAGATTGGATTTTCAGATACTGTCCTTGTCTGTTTCCTGGCCGCCATATTATATATCCCTTTATTTCTCTTTTATATGCGTGATGTCCTGACCAGGTGTGCCAGCATCCTTATCCCAGAGCAGTCTGGTGAAGGAAGTTTAAATTTGGACGACTTTCCTGTCTCCTACCTCCAGGCGTCCCGGTGTCTGATTTGACTGCTCTATTTCTGGCTTTCAGTGGCCAAGGACACTGTGTGTGTGTGTGTGTGTGTGTGTGTGTGTGTGTGTGTGTGTGTGTATGTGTGTGTGGTAGAAAAAGAGTAAAAGAGATACAGTATGTGTGTGTACGTGCAGGGTTGGGGAAGAACAGACCCACAACAGCACATTTAGAGCTGCACAGTTAGAAAACAACGGCCGCAGACACCAGTGCATCTTCCATTGCTAATAATCGTTCATAAGTATGAATTATTTTTCTACCAACTGCAGGGCAATAACAGGAATGACTGACAGACTTGTCCTTTTCACCCACAAATTCAAAATAGTGGGAATACCTCATCAGTGTTCAGGCTGTCTTCGTCTCTGCTATTTGCTGAGCTAAACGCTGGTAGAATCAGCAGTAAAGCAGCCGGTGTGCATAAACAACGGTCAGGAGTTTTATTACCTGCACTAAGCAGGAGGCAGAGGTTATGTAATTGCCATGTCTGTCTGTCTGTCTGTCTCTATCTCAAAAAGTCCCGAACATCAGAAACTTTGTAGAGAGGTTGGTCCTGAGGCAAGGAAGAGTCAATTAATTTTTCACGCCAGTCGCTCAAAAGATGCAACAAGGACAAACAGAAACACAACTAAGACTGTGTTGCAGTTCACATCATTCACCTTGGTGCCATGTTTGTTTAAGTGATGCCATGCCGTGTGTGTGTGTGTGTGTGTGTGTGTGTGTGTGTGTGTGTGTGTGTCCAAACCTTTATTAAAAGACTTAGAATGTGTTAAAATGTGAATGGCTGTACCATGTCAATGCCAGGTCTGCAAACTGAGCACATTTCACAGCTTTTGTTTGGATTTTGCCAACAAACAATCTGCATAAATAATAATGCAAAGTAACACCTTGCTTATTTGAGAAAGTAACTGATTACTTCATTGATCACCATCACAGTCATCACCCTCACAATCCTTGCACTGGTCTCAAATGGTTGTATGGAGGAGGGAAATGTTTGAACTGAACAAATGTAGACAATTGTAAGAGAGCTTCTGTGTCAAAGACTAAATATAGCCCTTTACAGTGTGCATCATGATATGAAGATTAAAGACGTTGATTGTTTTGTTTTCTGAATATAAACTGTGATACGACAATGAATTTTGCATATTGCATTTTAGACATTTAGCTGGTTCACAGTGACTCAATACCTAGATCACCCACATTACAAACAAATCATTTTAAATTTAAAAGGTGAACAAGTTAAAACAATAGTGTCCTGATGTGAGATAGATCCTGTACTTTGAGAATGATCCTGTGAAAAGGAAGTGCATGTGTGGTATATCCAAAATATATGCTTATGGTCAGTTGAGTTTGATAGTGAAACTGATGTTAACATATTGCTTCAGTAATTTTTGAGCACTTTATTTTTTTGCTAATTTTTAATTTATTATTTCCATGTTATGGGTTACATGCAAATATTAATATTAATGCCATAATTGTTTGGAGATGACATGAGCAGATCGCAGGGAAACAGGGAGGGCGGAACCAAAGTTAGTTCACGTTGCGCCCAGGTGATTACAGGTGATGGACTCCGACGGTCCCTCCCTCAGAACATGTTGGAACGCAACACGAGTGGTTCATCTCTCTCTCTCTCTCTCCTGTGACATTTACCTGCATTTTTCAGGTTAGTACGCCGTGACAACCACAAAATGACTACCTCTAAGGGTAACATATTTTAGCATTAGCAGCATGCTTTTATTGATCTGTATCAGTGAGTAAGGGTGAGTTTGATGCGGGATGGGATCTCCGCTGTAGTGGACGGAGCCGCTTGGCGGGAGTCTCCGTAAAATGGCGTCTGCCTGTTGTTGTAAGCGGAGCTCATGCATTGTGTGTAGCCATTGTTTTTTTCATGTATTTTCCCCTTTTGGGCCCTGCACACCTGACAAATATTGTAGAAATAGGTTGTTTTGTTGGGAATTAATATTATGTGGTGTTTGTTTACCATAGGAGTATTATAGAAATTACTCGGAAATTGATGTGTGTTTTTGAATGCTGTTTTCTGTTCGGATAGCTACAGTTTAATGTGTAGATCCGTATTTTCATTTTGTTAAAAGGTGCTAGTTATATTTTAGGTGAGTTTATACATTCCCTATGTAAAAGGTCTGCTGTTTACATTGATACCAGTCTGCACTATTTTAAATAGCTTTCAGAGAAATTTGGTATGTCAAATGTGATTCTTGACTTAAACACTATGTATATAATTGTAGCCATGGTAACCGCACAGATGCTGAAATTATGCTTTTGGAGAAAGTAAAACATATGAATCCTTTTGATTCATCTATTTATTTTGGATTTATTTTGAGTTTTATAATGAATGTGGAACTACCTGTGATATGATGTGGAATGAAATACACTGTATTTCTTGAATTTATTTAGGGACAGGTGAGGACCAATGGACACTGATACAGAGACTTACACTCAGGGAAAGAATGTTTGTTTTATTGTGAAAAAATTGCAAAGTAAACAGAACATGTTGGAACGCAACACGAGTGGTTCATCTCTCTCTCTCTCTCTCCTGTGACATTTACCTGCATTTTTCAGGGACAGGGACAGATGTGAGGAGGAAAGGACCACTCTTCATTTTGTTATTCAGGTCACTCAGTGTCAGAGACCGGTAACAAACTGTGGGGGCTCGTCCGGGATCTTTCCTCTTTCCAACCATGGGAGGATAGATCCAGTGATACCAGAACCATAAGACCGAGGTGCTGAGACGCTGCTACAGCCCAGGAGCCAGTCGGTGGGTGTCCAAAGAAAGGGAAGAAGGATCTTCACTTCGTCAGGGAGCCGCACTGCTGAGTCAAGGGGTCCGAGCACGCCAACAGCCGCGGAGTCGCCTCGCTTAATCCAGGAGTCAGCACTCATTTGTTTCCAGGGGACAAAGACACTTGCATCATGGGAACTCAACGCAAAGAACTGGTATGGAACATCAAGAAAGGTTTGTTCAAACTCTCAAGTACTGACATTTACCAGGTTGCCAAGGATATTGCAGCTAACAACAATGACAAGATCCAGCTGGACCAAAGTGATGAAGAGGGCTGTCTTGACTATGTGTTCTCATACATGCAGTCAGGGGCTTTGTTACAGTTAGAGGATGAAGGTATGAGTCTGTTACTTATGTTGAATGATTTGGTATCTAAGCTTGTCTGTGCAGATAGAGGTGTTTCAGTTGGTGTGCCAGTAGAAATGTTGATTGATGTCACACACACTACACCCAGTCCCACCTCACCTGCTGTTACTGGAAAACACATATCTCAACAACATCCTTACTCAGACACACATGCTCACACAACCACACAGTCAGTGGGAGAGCTGAGAAAAGTGTACGAAGAGTTGGGTGAACAACTAAAACGATGTGAAGCTGTCACCGGCTCACCAGCCACTGCCTTTACCTACCAAAGTGAGTCGACGCCACACCAAATGCCACAGATGGCATCCGAGAGACTGCTTCCCTTGAGAGACTTCCCTTATTTCCAACGCCGAGAATTTAAAGTGCATGGGGGCCAGATTGGAGACCAGGGTTCTGAAATGGGTTATAACAGTATTGTTAAACAAATTGATGAGGGAGTCAGTGAGGGTTTTACAGAGGCAGAAATAGTCCGGGGTGTGTTGAGAGTAATTAAACCAGGCACTTTCAAGGATATGCTTTTGAACAAAGATGAGATAACCATTCCTGAACTCAAGGGCTTCCTCAGGTCACACCTAGGGGAGAAGGCAAACACAGAGCTGTTTCAGGAGTTAATGTGTGCAAAACAAACAGAACAGGAGTCACCCCAGCAATTCATGTATCGCATGATTGGACTTAAACAAAAACTGCTTTTCCAGTCAAAACAGGCCAATGGAGACATATCATATGATCCAAAAACCATCCAAGAGGTTTTTCTCCACACCATTTACCAGGGCCTTGGGACAAAACACACTGAGCTCCGACAGAGAATGAGGCCACTGATCTCAAACAGTCAAATAACTGATGAGGAAATTCTCAGTGAAGTAATGAAAATTGTAAATGAAGAAAATGAGCATCAGCGCCGACTCGGCCAAACCCCTCGCCAAAAGTCCACACATGTACACAGCACCAAGGTAGAAACAGGAAATGGGCATAGCAATGACAAGCCAAGGGCCGCAGCAGCGGATGATAACTCTCAGGTCATACAACAATTGAGTGCTCAGGTTGAGAACCTAACAAAGATGATGGCCTCTTTAATGGAACAACAGGTGACAAATTCCCACAAGCCTAGTTTGCCAACGTCACTAGCCCAAACACAGTCTCACTACCAATCACGTTCTCCCTCTCAGCCAAACTTCCCAACAAGGGGAAGGACCACTCGCTGCCCAAAATGCACTGAACAAAACCTGCAGGAGTGCAGCCACTGTTTTGTATGTGGAGAAACAGGACACCGGGCAGTGGGATGTCTGAGGCGATCCAGGTTTCAGGGAAACGGGATCCGGTCTCTGTCGGGGGACAGCCAGCGGCCGGTGTTCAGCCCAAGTCCCAGCCAGCAGTAAGTCCCACCCCCCAACCAGCAAGACCTACCTCTCAGGTCTCAGACACCACCCCTAAACAGCCATCAATACAGCCCGAGCAAAATAAAAAGTCAAATGTACTTACCTGTCAAAATACCCCCAAAGAGAGAATACCCCTCATTGGTAAAAAGACTAGACTGAAATGTTTGCTTAATGGTAAGCCCATGGAAGTGTTACTGGACTCAGGCTCACAAGTGAGTATAATTGATAGAGAATGGCATAACACTCACATTCCCCATTATGCTGTGAGACCACTGGAAGAGCTACTTGACTTGCCCCTTGATTTCAAAGGTGTAACTGGCCACGCCATCCCCTATGATGGGTGGGTTGAACTCACTGTGAATTTGGCATGTAGTGATAACCCCAATCTTACCATACCCACTCCATTTTTAGTCAGTCAGACGCCAGTAACTGTGCCTTTAATAGGGTCTAATGTGCTTGAAGAGATCCTCAAAGGAGATGATGAGGAGGCAATCGCCCTAGTTGTCAGCCTTCTCCGCCGTGCACTTAAAGTCAAAGAGGAGCAATTGGTAGCCTTTGTCAATTTCCTCCAGGTCCCATCAAAGACAGATTGTGGGCCGGCCACAGTGAGAGTGGGAAAGGATAACATTTTGATTCCCGCTGGTAAAACAGTACATGTGCACTGCCGGATTCCTCCAAACTTTGATTCTTCTGACCCCCTTGTCTTGTATGAACCCACAGAAGAGGGCACTGCCCTAGGACAGTTAAGTGTAGGAGAAGGCCTTTTGGAGATAAATAACAGCCAGTGGCCCCGTATTAAGGTGCCCATCTCTAACCACTCTAGACACGAGGTTATTCTACCAAAGAGAACTGCCCTAGGCACTATTCAGCATATTGATAAGATCCTAGAAACAGATGCAACAGAGTCACAACCAGCTGAGCTGACACAGTTAAAGGTAACGACAGTTGAGGCTAATGGCACTCTCCCCAGTGACTCCACCACTGAGCCCTGGCTACCACCAGTCGACCTCAGCCATCTAAACACTGATCAAAAGCAGATAGTGGAGGAAATGCTCCGCACAGAGTCGGGAGCTTTTGCCCGTGACAGTAATGACATTGGATGTATCCCGTCTTTGCAGATGGAGATAAAGGTCAAGGATGATACTCCAACACAAAAGTCCTATGCATCCATCCCCAAACCCCTTTACAAAGAGGTAAAAGAGTACATTCAGGAGCTGCTAGTAAAAGGCTGGATTGTCAAGTCCCGATCCCCATATGCCGCCCCTGTGATATGTGTGAGGAAAAAAGATGGTTCTTTGCGCCTTTGCATCGACTACAGACTTCTGAACAGTAAAACTGTGCCAGACAGACACCCCCTCCCCCGAATCCAGGATCTCACTGATTCTCTAGGAGGGTATAGTTGGTTCTCAATCCTTGATCAGGGCAAAGCGTACCACCAAGGCTTCATTGCCGAGGGATCCAGGTACCTGACGGCGTTCACCACTCCCTGGGGGCTCTACGAGTGGGTCCGTATCCCCTTCGGGTTATCAAATGCTCCAGCAGCCTTCCAAAGAAGCATGGAGGAAATGCTTGACACACTGCGGGATGAATGTTGCATCCCCTACCTTGATGATGTACTTTGCTTTTCAAAATCTTTTGATGATCATGTCCAAGTGCTCCGCCGAGTCCTCCAAGCCCTGCAACGCCACGGCGTAAAACTGAAACCGGAAAAGTGTGAATTGTTCCGTACAGAGGTCCGCTATGTTGGCCGGTTGGTCTCTGCAGAGGGAGTGAGAGTGGATCCCAAAGATCTGGAGGCAGTGCGAGCACTGAAAGAGAAAACACCCAAGACAGTCGGAGAGGTCAGACAGATGCTGGGATTTCTCAGCTATTACCGCACATTTGTACAGGACTTCTCTCGTATAGCCAAGCCTCTCTATGACCTGCTTCAGTCCCAACCCAGTACTCTGCAGCCCAAAACAACACGAGGGAAACTGAAATGCCCTCAGCTCTCCTCCCGAGCACCGGTGGAGTGGTGTGACAGGCATCAGCAGATACTTGAGCAGTTAATTGAAATGCTTTGTAACCCCCCTGTGCTTGCGTACCCAGACTTTAGTCTCCCCTTTACGCTTCATACAGATGCTTCTCAAAAGGGCCTAGGTGCTGTTCTTTATCAGGCTCAGGGTGGGAAACTTAGAGTAATTGGCTATGGGTCGCGTACACTAACCCCAGCTGAACAGAACTACCATCTTCACAGCGGGAAGTTAGAATTCCTGGCATTAAAGTGGGCAGTATGTGAGAAATTTAGGGATTATTTGTTTTATGCCCCTCATTTCACTGTCTTTACCGATAATAATCCACTGACATACATCCTCAGCTCAGCCAAACTTAATGCTGTGGGTCACCGCTGGGTGGGTCAATTAGCTGATTTCCACTTTGACATAAGATATCGCCCAGGAAAGACCAACATCGACGCTGACACTTTATCGCGTCTACCCCTTGACATGGACACTTTCATGGAGAGATTCCCTGAGGAGCTGCCGGAGGAGGCAGTAAGTGCTGTGTGGGAAGGAACCCGAAGGGCGCAGCAGGGAGACGTAGCCTGGGTGGCCGCCCTTAACATAGTATCCCAAAGCCAGCCTCACACAGAGCCTTTGCAAACATTCAGTCATGATGAGATCGTAAAAGAACAAAGGATGGACCCTGTAATTGGGAAAGTTATGCAGTTGAAAGGAAATGGCACACAATTAACAGAGGATGACAAGAGGGGAGTGGACACAGCCACAAGGAGACTCTTAAGGGAGTGGAACCGCCTGCAAATAGAGGATGGCCTCCTCTACCGGAAAACAGTAGGGCGAAGACAGTTGGTTCTGCCAGCCACTTACAGACAGCTAGCACTCACTCACTTACATGACCACATGGGCCATGTCGGTGTAGAAAAAGTCTTGAGTCTAGCCAGAGAGAGATTCTATTGGCCCTTTATGAAAAGTGAGATTGAACAGTATATAACCAGAAAGTGCCCTTGCCTGAAACAGAAAAAGCCAGCAATACATGAAAGAGCACCCATGGGCAGTATTACATCCAACTCGCCCCTTGAACTTGTGTGTATTGACTTCCTCCATTTGGAAGCCTCTCGTGGTGGATGGGAGTACATTTTAGTAGTGGTTGATCACTTCACAAGGTTTGCACAAGCCTATCCCACCCGAAACAAAGAGGGCAAGACAGCTGCTGACCGGCTCTTTAATGATTTTATCCCCAGGTTCGGCTATCCCACCAAATTGCACCACGACCAAGGCAGGGAATTTGAAAATGAATTGTTCAGATCACTCAGACAGTTGGCAGGCGTTGGTCACTCAAGGACCTCCCCCTACCATCCTCAGTGTAACCCTGTGGAGCGACTGAATCGCACTCTTTTGCAAATGCTACGGACCCTAGGAGAAAAGGAAAAGGAAAACTGGAAGGACCACTTACCTCATGTGCTTCACGCCTATAATTGCACAAAACATGAATCCACAGGTTTCTCCCCGTATTACTTGATGTATGGCCGTCATCCACATCTCCCCATTGACCTTCTCTTTGGCCTCATATCTGACAAAGGAACTGAAACTCCAAGAGGCTATGCTGAAAAATGGGCAGGCAAGATGATGGAGGCATATCGAATAGCAAATGCAAACAGCCAACAGTCCAGTGCTAAAGGAAAAGCTCAATATGACAAGAGGAGCAGGGGTGTAACTTTAGAGCCTGGTGACAGAGTCTTAGTGCGTAATGTCAAAGAAAGAGGGGGGCCCGGTAAGCTCAGACCATACTGGGAGTCGACCATCTATGTTGTAAGAGAGCAGGTGGGAGATAACCCTGTCTATAGGGTAAGTCCAGAGGCAGGAGGCCGCCCCGTGCGCACTTTGCACCGAAACCTGTTGTTGCAAGTGAATGACTTACCAATAGAAACACCTCAGAGCCCAGTTACTAACGCACCCAAGTCACGCAAGAGAGTCAGGGAGTCCTCAGTAATCCCACAAGTTACAGAGCAGAGACTAAACTCAGATACCAGTGACTCTGAAGAGGAAG
The DNA here is from genome assembly GCF_902150065.1 of Myripristis murdjan. Classification (NCBI taxonomy): domain Eukaryota; kingdom Metazoa; phylum Chordata; class Actinopteri; order Holocentriformes; family Holocentridae; genus Myripristis; species Myripristis murdjan. The sequence goes on from NC_043991.1 coordinate 18,078,294, forward strand.
GTGTGCCTCATTACTGGCTGCGGATACCTGTGGGCAGGAAGGACAGAAACTTACCAGATCACAGCGTCGCCCACAACTTGCAAAACGGACCGGCACAGGGTGAGATCCGCCCAAAAGAGAGAAACAATGCTGGACTGGAACAGGAGATGGAAATTGTGGTGGATGAGGAACCAGGAATACACAGTGAGGATGAGTATGAAATTGGTCAGTATCAGCCTGACAGGGATCAGTCTCAGTCCAACAACGGTCAGGAAGCTCTCCAAATGGTTCACTCAGAGGAGGATCTCCCAAAATCTCATGTTGAACCCCAAATCCCACTAAGACAGTCAACCAGGGAAAGACGGCCTAATTATGTCTTCACATACCCATCCCTTGGCCAACCAGCCTATGAGCTACGCCCCACCGTGAATACAGTTGAAGTCCATCCTCTCCAGTATAATCAGTGGTTTTACCCCCATCTCTATCCTCATCCTTCCCAGCCGCCATCCTTTGTCCCATACCTGTACCCACTGATCCAGTGTTTCTGAGCAACAGGAAAGACTTTTACACATACCTCCGCATGGAGAAGAGACTGTTAACACAAATACACATACATATGGAAGCCGTTCTCATGTACATTTCATACCTATATTGAACACACATGGTTTATGTGAAATCTGAACGTCAGTGGGATTGAATTGTTGTTTTGTTTGTTGATTGTTTTGATCAGGTGTCAGGAGCCACTTCTGTTTCTTGGGGAGTGTGTGGTATATCCAAAATATATGCTTATGGTCAGTTGAGTTTGATAGTGAAACTGATGTTAACATATTGCTTCAGTAATTTTTGAGCACTTTATTTTTTTGCTAATTTTTAATTTATTATTTCCATGTTATGGGTTACATGCAAATATTAATATTAATGCCATAATTGTTTGGAGATGACATGAGCAGATCGCAGGGAAACAGGGAGGGCGGAACCAAAGTTAGTTCACGTTGCGCCCAGGTGATTACAGGTGATGGACTCCGACGGTCCCTCCCTCAGAACATGTTGGAACGCAACACGAGTGGTTCATCTCTCTCTCTCTCTCTCCTGTGACATTTACCTGCATTTTTCAGGTTAGTACGCCGTGACAACCACAAAATGACTACCTCTAAGGGTAACATATTTTAGCATTAGCAGCATGCTTTTATTGATCTGTATCAGTGAGTAAGGGTGAGTTTGATGCGGGATGGGATCTCCGCTGTAGTGGACGGAGCCGCTTGGCGGGAGTCTCCGTAAAATGGCGTCTGCCTGTTGTTGTAAGCGGAGCTCATGCATTGTGTGTAGCCATTGTTTTTTTTCATGTATTTTCCCCTTTTGGGCCCTGCACACCTGACAAATATTGTAGAAATAGGTTGTTTTGTTGGGAATTAATATTATGTGGTGTTTGTTTACCATAGGAGTATTATAGAAATTACTCGGAAATTGATGTGTGTTTTTGAATGCTGTTTTCTGTTCGGATAGCTACAGTTTAATGTGTAGATCCGTATTTTCATTTTGTTAAAAGGTGCTAGTTATATTTTAGGTGAGTTTATACATTCCCTATGTAAAAGGTCTGCTGTTTACATTGATACCAGTCTGCACTATTTTAAATAGCTTTCAGAGAAATTTGGTATGTCAAATGTGATTCTTGACTTAAACACTATGTATATAATTGTAGCCATGGTAACCGCACAGATGCTGAAATTATGCTTTTGGAGAAAGTAAAACATATGAATCCTTTTGATTCATCTATTTATTTTGGATTTATTTTGAGTTTTATAATGAATGTGGAACTACCTGTGATATGATGTGGAATGAAATACACTGTATTTCTTGAATTTATTTAGGGACAGGTGAGGACCAATGGACACTGATACAGAGACTTACACTCAGGGAAAGAATGTTTGTTTTATTGTGAAAAAATTGCAAAGTAAACAGAACATGTTGGAACGCAACACGAGTGGTTCATCTCTCTCTCTCTCTCTCCTGTGACATTTACCTGCATTTTTCAGGGACAGGGACAGATGTGAGGAGGAAAGGACCACTCTTCATTTTGTTATTCAGGTCACTCAGTGTCAGAGACCGGTAACACATGGAAAGGGAATAAGATATATAGAGAAATGTGAATTAATCTCAGAGATTCATTAGGCATGGTAGAGGAGAATATATGATTTGTAGATGAGAAAAGAAAAGTATCTCTCAAGCAGGTGTGTTTTTGTGCCGCTACATAATATAGAGTGAATCATTTGTCCTGACTGGCACGAGAAGGCCATTCCCTCTTGGGGCGGAGAGCAGACGGGGAGTAACCAGGTCATCGGGACAAAACAACTAAGCAGCTGGTTGTAGCACAAAGAACTGGCCTGGAGGAGTAGCGGCACTGCTCCAGTAGCTGTCTTGAACATGAGCACTAGTATTTTGAATTTGATATGGACAGCCACAGGCAGCCAGTGCAGGAGGAGAGTGATGTGGAGGCATAATGCCACACATGACTCATGCAGAAAGCCTTCATGAATATTGTGAAGATACCAGTGTGAACAGGCTGATGGCAGCTGGCAAAATGTTTTGTTAAACAGTTGATAGCCAGTTACAAGACAGCTTTTTTTTCTGAAGGTGATAGTTTGGATGTTAAAGTGATTGTTGAAGCATTACCTTTTGTTTAAATACTGCTAATAGTTCACACATGCAGGAGGCCAGGGGGGGGCACACCAGAGGATGTTTTTGGATGTCAGTGGAGCCCTCATGGAGTTACATTTGAGTTTCTGTCACCTGAAAGCAGTAACCTACAAGTACATTTGATTAATTTTGAAAAATTAATCACAGTAAACATTTTTAACAGTTCATCTTTGACGTTTTGTTCTATTCAGCCTCATCATTTGTTATTTGTTTGTATTTTTATTCTTGACTAATTAACCACTGACTGTGTTTTCATAAAGTAATGACCATCAGTTCATCTTCAACTGACCGCATTAAGCATCATGCTTTATTATTATTATGTGTTATTATCTCTCTATCTCTATCTATCTAGCTATCTCGACTAATGAACCATCAAGATTAATCATCAGTTCACCTTTCATCTTACCCTTTTTTACAAAGCCACATTGTAAAAGTCAGCTTTTGGTAGCTATACAACTTGAATTTAAAGCATTTTGGACACCAGGGTCAAGAAATATGATTACAAGGACACGGTTTTGACAATGACAAGATATGATATGATATGACAAGAAGTAGAATAATAATATTTAAATTGATAATCCTTCGTCAATGAAATCTGTCTATACACAATGAATGGAATAATAATGGAATAATAATGAAAAAATAAAATTAGAGGATGTATGATGTGGCCCAAGGTCACCGGCAGGTATCTGCTTAGCCTATAGGCACCAGCCATTGAAACCAGAAAGAAATTTATTTTTTTAATTTTAACACACACCACAGCATTTATGTTGACGTCTCTTTAGCTATGTGCCTCAAAAAATTGTTTACAATATTGCTCCAGCTGCTTTTTCTTGTTTTTGTTTTTGTTTTTAGCTCTGCCAGTGGAGTTGGACAGTCTGTTTTCTGTTTGTTTGCCAGAAGGATATCTCTGAAAGTTATGAACAGATTTGCATGAAACTTGGTGGAAAGGCTGATCATGGGCCAAGGGAAGAACGGGTTAACTTTTCACTCTGATTAGCCAAAGTGGCTGTGGCAGTGGGCGTGGCTTCACATTAAAATACATGTAACCTTCAAACAGATTCAAATAGCATCATGAAATTTTATGGAAAGTTTGGTCATATGTCAAAGTAGAACTGATCCACTTTTCACATCGATTGGATGGGTGTGGGTGTATTTTGCTCACTGACTGTATCCTAATGTTACTCCGTTTTATCATTTCTTTAACTTTCACAGCTCTGCCAGTGAAGATTTTTGGCAACTTTTTAAAAAAAATTTTTAATACCTTATACCACTGGCCAAAATCCCAGACTTTGTTCCCACTGCAGTATTTGTCTTTTATAACAGCATTTAAAATGGGATTGAATCTAACACATCCATGAGCAGAAGCAGGCGATATTATCTGGAGCAATTTTATAACCAAGGGAGGGGATATGGAAGCTGAACAGCTACTCAAACAGCAGTTTTGGGATGAGATGAAATTGCTTACATGGAGAGGGCTTTAGGCTTGGCAGCTATCAAACCTAAGGATGGTGCAGCTGTTCAAGGCAATGCACTGTTTCTACTAAGCTGCCACAATTTCGTGTAATCTCTACAGCGTATGCACGAATAAGACAATGCCTCAAATGGGAGGGTGGTCTTCTCAAAGTCACCTTTTAACCATTGAATCCTGAGCAAACTGACCGTATGTCTTTAAAAAACATGAGAAATAAAAAAAAAAGTTTTGAACAACTTAGCAAGAAATGACCCTAAAATTTGCAAGAAAGTAGCATAATTTTGCAAGAAAATGACTTGAAAAATGTAAGAAGACACAGAGAGAGAGAGAGAGAGAGAGAGAGAGAGAGAGAGAGAGAAATGGGACATGGGACAATGTCCAGAAAACTGTATTTATAATTATGTATTTAAAATTATGTTATGTTAAAATTATGTTATGTTTGGCTAATTTTCAGGTCATTTTCTTTGCATGTGTGCGCATGTGTGTGTGTGTGTGTGTGTGTGTGTGTGTGTGTTTCTACAGGACTTTTTCCTAATTTTTGGGTAATTTTCCTGAAACATTTTATTAATTTCTTGATAATTTTTAGGTCATTTCTTGTTAAGCTGCTCATTGCCTTTTCCCTATGTTTTTTTTTTTATTTATTTATTTATTTTTTAAAGAAATCTAATCAATCTGCTCAGGTCTCAAAGGCTTAAGGTTTGTGATAAGTGGAGGTCCCCTGCATGTGATCTTCTTGAGTATCACATTAGTGTAAAGCACTTTTACCTGCTTAATTTGCAGAGTTGTCCACTTTGAACTGACAGGCTCCTGCCTCTTAGCACCACAGAGGTTTACAGCAGGTCCAAGTCAAAGAGATCATGTCTGACACTGATCTCAAGCAGGTGTGCTGTTGTGTGGCCACATACACAGAGTGATTCATTTGCCCTGACTGAAATGAGAAGGCCAGTAAATTTTCCCATTCATTTCTCCCGTCGACTTTTCAAAAAAGCTGTATTTTCAAGAATGTTGTGAATTGAATTGCACCAACCCCCCTACAAGAAGGGTCACATTACTTAAATTCATTCTGAACACAAAATATTTGAAAAAAGGGCAAGGTAGCGGCTTGGGTTCAAATCTGAGCCCAGAACCTTTGCTGCATGCCATCCCCTCTTTCTCCCCTGCCTCTCCCCTGCCTATTAAATAAAGCAGAAAGGCCAAAAAAAAAAAGAGGTACAAGACTGTGTACATATTGCAATTTAAAAGAGAAAAGAAGTACTCATCCTGAAGTGTCAACCCTGCTGATACTCCTCTGCTTTACCTAAAAAAACACAGAATATCGGACTCAAAATCTTGCTAACTGTCAAATGGAAAAAAAAAAAAAATCTGTCTATTATTCTGTGTTGTTTTAACTATTCTGTATTGTTTTTTTTTTTTTGCATTGTGTTTTTTTTTTTTTTTCCACATGTTCAAAATAAAGCCTTCATTCATTCATTCATTCACTGTAGACTGTAAGACACACTCAACCCCACTCCTGTCACCATGGTATCAGCTGTCAGATGGGTAGAACTTGTTTAAAGAATTATGGGTAATGTAATACCTCTGCATTAGCATCGAGAATAAAACCGATGTCTTAAAAACAAAGTTAAAATCAGAGTAATGCCTTCTGAAGGAGCAGATACTATCGTATGACAACTTTGTAGCTGATGGTAAGAGTACACTGAATGGTTAATATTTTATTTATTATTTTTTATGTCTTTTTACCATATTACCATATTCGATTAGGCAAATATGAATTATGACCCTGCAGTCACCCTCTAGTCATTAAGAAAAACAATTTAAAAATCTAAAAAATAATCTCTGATCCTCAATATTACATATTTATATTTTTTTCCCCACAAATAAACATCTCTTACCACCTCAAAACTGTGTAAATATAACTCTATAACTCAAATCTGCTGATTAAAAAAATCATATGCAAATTGTGCCCACCCACCCCCATGCTGGCACATCAGAGTCATGCGCACAGACCCACAACAATCACGAAAATTGTGCCATATTTCATAATATAACAATGTTGTTGTTGTTGTTTTTTCAGTGAACCTCTTAGTTACACAAGTATTCTTCATACGAACGTGCACACACACCTCCATCTTCAGTAGAGTACTCTCTGTACTATACTGACTTTACACAGATAAAAGTCAGTATAGTCAAGGCCAGACACTTTAGGGGACAGAAACATAAGAAAAAACATTTTTGAGTGGAGGGGGACTTTAATAAGCCCTGTGTAGCAGCTCTATATGACTCACCAATCATGTGCTTGTCTTCCTCTGCAGTCACTGTTTTATTTTTCTGTTTTCTTCTTTTTTTCCCCTTACATTTCTTTGTCCTTGGATTTTCTGTTGATGAAATTTGAGTTCCTGTAAGTGGTACTCTTTTTCTTGTCATTTCAGGAACTGCTCATTCTATTTACTTGGTATATATATTCCAGACAAACTGTTGCCCATTTTGTAGATATAAAATGTATGACTTCCTGTATCTGACGCCAGGGGTTCAGTTTCTATTTATGAATGATGTAAAGCACAATCAATGGCACCAACATATCACCCAAAAAAGTGTGTGTAAACTTTTGAATAGGATGTGTTGATGTTAAGCAAGTCATGGAAACTGCACAGAGCATGAGAGTGTGTCATCTTTGACCTGGCCTAAGCTGGTGGCCCGTCTCAAAACTCAGTAATCCTGCATGCCAGAATTGCTCACGTCTCTCCTCTCCTGATTCTCCTCCCACTTAAGTGCACGGTGAGTCACCAGAACACCAAACGGATGCAGGTGAGAAAAAAAAAAAAAAAAAAAAAATCCTGTGTGCAAAGTCCTGCTATGCACCATAATGAATATAGAGCCCTGGGTGTTTTTCATAACACATGTAAAACTGTTATTACAAACTGCATACATGTTGAACTGCTATTGTAAGTATCACCCACGAGTAGAAAGTAGCAAGTTTTTTTTTCTAAAAGATTGTGAATTATTTATTAAATTGAATAATTGAATAATCTTATTTTGGCATGTTTTCAAAAAGCCATGAACAAGTCATTCCACCATCATGACATGTGCGTGCACAGCAAAGAAACTTGAGATGCAAGACTTTTGAATTTAGCATGACTAAATCTTCAAAATAAAAAAAAGAAAAGTAATTGAAATGTTCACTTTAGATGTGATACAGATCTACGGAGGTCAGATCTATAAGTTATGAGCACTGCAGCACTTTCCATGAGCACTGTAGCACTTTATTATACTGTATGTCTTTGGTTTCGTTGTGTTTCTCAATCCATCTTAGCACAACTCCAACAAGAAACCCTGCTCTGGTCTTTGCATTGCTGCACCTCCATCTCACTTATTCATCCCTGACAGCCCATCTTGGCCAATTTTATTTAATTGCATAATTGATTGTCTTTCTTTTAGTGTCATTGTCTGCCGGTCTCTGTTTCCCACATGGATATGTTGTATTCTTACTCTAAATTTTATGTCCCTGTTTTTATGTATTATGACCCTTGTGTCCCTTTTTGTATATTTTAATGGTTCTTTAACATCATGCTGGAGGACTGCGGTTGTAAACTAGCCTCTGGCTAACACTGGCACATTTACAGCAATGTTAATTAATGTGCACTGTCCTCTCTAAATAAATAAATAAAATAAATAAAAAAGAAAAAAAAAATCAGATGCTTATACTTTGTTTGAATGCGCTGGGTCTGTTCACTGTAGTAAATTCCTAATTTCCTGATCATTCAAATTTAATGTCTAGTTCCCAGATTCATAATTTGTGGCCCTGCAGCCATGCAAAGGTCCACACAGAAGGCATGTAGATACCGTTGGTTAATCTGTCACCTCTGATAATAGGCCTCAGTTAATTGTTCAGTTACAGGTAGCAGGGTACACATGTTGGCATTTTCCACTTTGAATGCCTGAGCCTTCCTTCCCGCCACCTCATTTACCTCTGAATACCACAAGAGGAAAGGTGCCCTCATCATTAACCTGCCAGCTACCTGGGTGTAATCACAGCTGCTACTTTTAACACAGCTTTGCAGCCAAATGATCGACTGCGTGTGGATGCTGCAACACAACAGAGGCTATCTTTTCTCCCATGGTGGCAGGATTTGTCACAACAAAGACGAACTGCTTCCTCACAGCCAGTTTGAAGAGTGAGAGAGAAAACACCGACAATTATGGACAATTCGGGTTGTGGTGAATGTTAAAGGCAGAATGAGTAGGAAGTTCCCAAAAAACAATGTATAGATTCATGCAAAAAATAATCCCTCTCAGTCAGTCATCACTTATGACCCACTAGAAGTATGTGGTGGTGTGTGCATCTGCAGAGACGCTGTCCTCTGCCTGGATTTTTATTTGTTGTGTTTGTCTTGTGTTTTTTTTTTTTTTTTTTTTTTTTTGGTTGCTGTACCCAGAAGCTCCAGGGATTTATTCTGAAGATGTCCCACCTATGGCTCCATATTGGCTTCATAAGTCCATTTGGTGCATGTCAACTTTTCTTAGTGGCACAGTTGTCCCAGTCATAGAAAAAAAAAAAAAAAACATAGGAAGCCAAAAATGGACTGGAATCAAAAAAAAAAAAAAAAAAAAAGTCCAAGGCTCGGCAGGATGAAAATCTCACACCCACACATTGCGGCCTTCTGGCCTTCATCAGGGATCAATGCCAACTCACCAACAAGACACAATACATACATATATAAGTTCCACAACCACGGGCAGAGAAAACAATAAAACAATCTCCTGAAGGAAATAAAAAAACAGGAAAAGTAGAGGAGAAACATCAGTGAAAAACACCAGAGGGCAGTGAATGGAGTGGAGGACACATACATACAGACATAAAGAAGAGGCTGAAAATCCAAATCAGACTGATGCAGAAGTTGCTGCATTGCACTTCTATATATGTATGAGAGGAAATCGGAGGTACCTGTCCACTCCTTTCTGTGCCCTCTGACGTTTTCACTGATGTTTTACCTGTACAGTTCCTGTTTATCACCTCCCTCAGGTGATTGGTTCATTGTTTTCTCTGCCCATGGTTGTGGAGCCTTTATGTCTTGTTGATGAGTTGGCATTGATTCCTGATGAAGGTCAGTAGGCAGCATGTGGGTGCCATGTTTTTATATTTACCCACTACCAACTACCCACTACCAAAGAGCACCTATCCATTTTTTGATTGGGAAACCCTCTGCAGGCAGCGCTCCTTTTTTGTCTGCTCTTGTCACAGTCATGTTTGGCTCAACTGGGATTGACCAGCATGCATAGCAATTGGCTGTCAATCGGCCAATTTAGAGTGGGATGTTGCAGGCAGATGGCTTGCTGTGGCTGTCTGTTTGACAGCGGAACGGGAATTAGTCACACTGAAGTTTCCAGCAGGCTGAAGTTTGGTGACTGTCAATCAACCAATCAGAATCCATATTTCCATTGCACCTCTCCCTCTGCAGGGGGACAATCCAGAGAACAGTCCCTGCTGTAGGCTTGGCTGCTCGGCTCGCAGTGATTCCCAGTCACAGGTTGGACTTGGGCTGTCCAATTTGTAAAACTGACATGACATTATAGGAAGTTGCTTGTGCAACCGTCTGCTCAGACCCCTAGACCATCATGTCCTCTACTCTCTTCTTTCCTGCTGTGTAATTAAATGCATGTAATGAAAAAAGAGAGAGGCAAGGACTGGCATCCTGCTGTTCACCTCAGGTGAATTAGCCTTCACAGGGAGTAAAGTTTTCCATCCCTACACCAGATTGTGGGGAGGTATGGTCAGCAGCATGTGGCATAGGCAAGTATAGGTGAGTAAGGGTGTGTGTTTACAATACAGATGAAAGTTACAGTGCTTGTACATTACCTGAATGATCTACTAATTACTGCAGCCACCTCCAAAAGATCTAATGATAGACATATTCTGTGATACATTTTAAGGTAGATAACAGTTCCCCTTCAGTGCCTCTTTTTTTCAGAGAAATATTTGGTTTTAATGAGAAGCCTTGTACTGCCGCATCACTCAGACTTCTCTCCACACAATTTGAATATTGTCAGTGCTGGAGAAAGCAGCTTTACTGTGACTCTTCTGTTGTGAAAAGGTAAGTGATGCCTAAACTTCTAAATCTGCTCCCAAGCTGCGTGTACTGCATTTGCATTTTCTAGTCATTGCAGATATGGGAATGTGTCCAACACTCAAATAGACAGTTAACATGAGTTCAAAGTAAAAACATGCATAATGCCCCTGTGCGTCACTGACCTCCGCTGGACACACAGCGGTTGATGCTGGTAAGGACAAATAATGTCCATAAAATCCACAATGCACCACAGGCCATCACATGTTGAGACTAAATCACAGTTAATGCGTCTTGCAGCTTTTTGTTATGTAGCCTAGTTATTACAAACTGTGTTATGGTGAAATCGTAAACTATGCTTGAAGTGTGTGTAGTTTACTGTAACTGCAGTCCTCAAAGACAGAGTTTCATCTGTAGACGATTTTACTGTATCCCATGATAGTTACTGCTGCCAGCTGTTTCAGTAAATAAACTGTCTTTTGGTTATATGGAAGAAAATGTTATGTTATGTAAATGTTACAATTTGTATACCTACTGCAATTTATTATTCATATTCACCTACCTAATCTGAAAAAAATATTTACGTATCAATACCCAGTACCAGTCAACCATAAACCATACAGTTTTTAAGTTAAATATAGTGAAACTGCTGTCACTCTTGTTGGTCTAATACATTTCATAGGAACTGTTTTCTGGTCACAAAAAAATTTATTTTTCTTATTGCTGATAGGTATTTTTTGTTTTGTGCGGTCTTGACATTTGTTCAGTGAGGGCTTTAAATATGTATGCATCAGCTGAAAAATGCTTAAAAAATAGTTGGAAATGAATCTGTTCTTATTTAGAAAACAATGTTTTTTCTTAAGCAAGGCCAAGCAAAAAATTTGCAGCTGTACACATGTTCTCTATGGATTACCTTCACAGATATGAAATGAGAACAGATCAGACTTTGAACTGCTCGCTGAAGTCCTCGGTCTAGCTCAAAAGAAAATGTTGATTAGTGTTAAATGTTGTGGTGACAGCACACATCAGCGGGGCTGTAAAGTTAAAAAAAAAAAAATCCACAGGTAAAGCTTGTCCTCCATAAATTTGTAAAATTCTCAATCTCCCTCTAGTGGCAAGGCAGCAATTTAAACCCTAACCCTAAGTGCGCAAAAGGCTCCTCTCCATGTTTCATTCTCCTCCAGATCTCAGCTCAGTGAATCCACAAGTCGGTTATAGAGAAGTTAGCCCTTCATAACAGTCACAGTCGTTTGCAGTGGCAGCCATTCAAGCAAACATGGCCATCACTCTGACCATCCTGCTATGTTCCTACGTTGAACAGGAAAGTCCATTCTACTCAACCTCAATGAAAGGGAGGTAGAGAATTAAGTGACAACAGTGCCTCTGATAACAGCATGTAAAGGAAAACAAGTAACATGATAACAGTTCCTCTGATAATACCATGTAAAAGTCAGCAGGATTTTTTTTTTTTTTTTCAAGGGAGAGAGGGCACGCTGGAAAATGGGCTTTCACAGTGGCTAGTATTATCTTTTAAGAAACAGGTTGACTAATCTCCTTGTTCTCCAGCCCTGCCTGCTATGTAGCACTTTGAACTCTTGTTAGCTGCTATCTACCAAAGAGATGTGGCCAGGATCACTGGACAGGGGAGCTTGATGACCCGGTTTATGTGTGCATTTGTGCAAGTATGTACAGGGAGTACATGCTTTTTTTGTATTTTATATATGTAGGCATGTAAACTCAAATTACCCACCTTTCTAGATGCAGGACAGCGTAACATAAATCTATTACATACATCATAGTAAGCAGCATCAACCTGCTTGCCTTCTTGTGATAACTGACTGAAGGTCATAATTTGTCCATCTTTTTATTTATCCCTTGATTGTATTCTTTGTGATTACGTTTTTTGTATGTCACGCAGCTTCATGCTGTGCCCTGGCACTCAGTTCTAAATAATCCCTATAAAATGGGCTTAGCAAAAAAAGTTATTATACTTATTGAGCCTGGCACTCCAAGGAGAAACAAATTAAAATGTACTTTCTTTCTCTGGAACGCAGGCTCATTAAAAGTAAAATATTATGTTTATGTTTGTAATATGTTTGTAGGGATTCATCAGATGTATGCCCGTGGCTAAATCTCTTGGGTTTTAACCTGCTCTCTCTCTCTTTCTTTCTCTCTCTCTCTCTCACACCCACACCTCTTCAAAGGAAAATTGCATTGTTCGATGCATAAAGCATGCTGAGTTTTGTAATTCAAAGATGAATTGCCTATCTTATTCACTTTGAAACTCCTGACAAACCATGTAAACTCATCAATCCAAAACTAAATAATCCATCACTGGAAATTAGACTGCCACTCTTATTTAGAGAAATAGTTTTCTTGTTCCTTTTGAGCAATAGCTTTGATAACCGGCATTGTGTTCCTGGATAAATAGCATTTGAATAAAAGCGAACAACAGAAACAGCTCAGTTTAGAACTGATAGCTGAAAGCTTATTTTTGTTGTTTTTGAAAACAATTCTTCCTCATTGTACAAGCCCTGCCGGAGCAAGTAATGTCATGTCTGAGCCACTGAACACTGTGAACCTCCTCCATCATCAATAGCAAATCATCATTTAATGAGGAATAGCCCGTATATTTTATAAAACAATTGTTCAACATGTCAGTGGATAACAAATCTATGGACATGAATGCACTTGATCTGTATGACAACATAATTTCACATATATCAAATACATTGGCAATGTATTAAAATATATGTGTAGATACAGTATGCAAACAAATTCAAAACTGGCCCATTATATGTCTCCTTTAACATGATCTATTTACATATTTGCCTTATATATTCAGGAAAAACTGACTCAGAATCAGAACCTGGGATCTCTGGTGTGACAAACCACTTTAACAGCTGAGCCAAACTCAAACTCAAATTGATGCAGCAGTTCAGCTCATAGATCCTCTATAGCTGTCTCCCTCAACAGCACATGTGTAGTCACCATGAAATTGTCTAAATTTATGGGACCAAATGACAAAGTGGCTCATATTCCTGTAGCTGCTGGTTGCAGGAGAAGTCATGGCTGACTGTAGGAGTCGAGAAGAGGCTTGTGCACTATATTATTGCAAATCCTCAATGGCCGAGTTTCATAAAACACAACAATGCATACGCAGAGGTTTATATTAATCAGACAAAAAATATTATGTCAAAAAGAATGATTATGCATATTTCTGGCTTTGTGCATACACAGTTTTAGTAATCTTGCCCCTTAATGCAGCTGTGCAACAGGAACATTCAGGGATAGGGAAAAAATGGGCCTGTTGACGGCCGTGCCACAAGACAACACAGCAGCAATGTAACGCTAGGAAACTACTTACAGAAAGTACTTATAAACATGCAATGTGTACGCCCAAGTTCACTTTTCCGCTCTGATTACGTTAGTCTGTGTCTTGTGCGGCATGTCAAAATTGCAGCATGTACATGCTATATACTCTCTGGGTGCTGCACTGCCCTCGCATTCGAGCTCTGCCTTTCACGGTCTGGCAACATAACCTTTTGAACCATAAATACTCATACTCGACAGTGCACTGTGCGGAGGAGCCTCAGCAGCACACCTGCCGGGTTTGAGGTCGATCGGACACACAGTCGCAGAGATAATTGACCCCCACACACACAGAGACAGAGGTTTCTCCAATTTACAGATGAAGAGGCCACTGTGAAGGCAATGTGGGATGCAAAAACTTGTAGACCCACAAAATAATGTGATTGCATGGAAAGTAAGAAAAAGTTCATTAAACTCATTAAGTTAATAATAGAGAAAATTTCACGATCACTAAATAATGCTTGTATAGAAGGTTCTGCCGAGTAGTTACTCGTGTGTGTGTGTGTGTCTGTGTGTGTGTGTGTCTGTGTGTGTGTGTCTATTTCTGTGGCAGGGTAAAGTATAATGCTGCCAAGCTTTGCATTTCTGGCCCCACTGAGGAATCCAAATGCAAATGATGCACAGTGTATTGTCATGCTTCTGAAAGGTGCATTTGATAAAGAAACCTAGCCTGTGTGTCCTTATCTCAGGTAAAATGTGCTGCACTAATTAAAAATGTCATGATCACTTTTATTTGCCAGGTTCCATGCATACGAGGAATTCGACTTGGTTAAGTGATGCTGACACAAAACATGACAGGCACAGCGCACACACAGACCTGACACATCATGTGCAGACACACAAGTCTGCAAGGTGATATGTTATTGTCACATACATACATCCTCTGGATATATGAAGATATAGTTTTATAACATACAGTATATGACATACCCATAGTAAAATGTATATTATGTACTGTATGTCATATATGGGATTGCATGTATGTACATATATTACATTTCTGTATTTATTTTATTTAACCTTTATTTTGACAGGGAGTTGATATGTCAAGTACAATAGTTGTTTAAGAGATATCAGTCTGACAGTCCAGGGTGCTGTGTGTGTGTGTGTGTGTCAGGGTGTTTATGTATGAATGTGTGTGTGAGAAAGCATATTTGGGGTGTTCATGTTGTTGTTGGGGGCTTATGGTGTTTTTTTGAGGAAAGTGATATATTTCAATTTATCTTTCTTCTTTGTGGAAGTATGAGGAAACTAGACTGTTCTACTCAACATTGTGGTGATGTCATGTCATGCCAGTGCCGTCGCGAGACAGTACTTTTTGTTTAGATTTTTTTTTTTTTTTTTGATTTGTAATGGTAAATTTTATGCACTTGACAAGCAACAAATTGTGTAATCTTGTTTTAATCTATAATAATCTATAATAATAATATCAGTTGACCTGAAATTTGCATTATTTATTGATCAATGATGTAACAAAGAGCTCTTGGTGGTGGGCTCTCACACTTTTGGACTCATATGTACCTGTTTGTCTTGGTGGCAACTTATGATCTCTGGAGCAGTGGAAGATGAACAACCCAAACTGATGGTGGCCTTTCGGATGGTCTGTGCATTTTTTAGTTATTTTATGTAGCACTTTTTTCACCCCTATTTCTTTTTGGGGGGAGATACTGGTTATCTTGTTTTCATGGCTTTCTTTAATAGGGTTTAGATTCCTCTCACCTTTTTGGACAGGTCTGATCCAAATGGCCCACTGTTCGTCTATATTTTTCTTTTTCTTTTTTTTTCCATTATTGTTTGAACTTCCCTGACTCTTTGTAATTTGTATATTGGCATATTTTCTTTCTTTTGGTAAAATAATTACTTTTACCCCTAATCTAATCTCTCTAATCTCTTACCTCTAATGTTGATGGCTTTTATATGTTGCTCATCTCATGCATTTGAGTTATGGTTTATTGAGGTCGTAACAGGATTGCTTGTTCTCCCAGATGGCTATAGATAACTGAAGCTGTGGATGAAAGTCAAAGGGCCAGCTTTGATAACATTCCTTTCAGGGCTCTGACACAACAGTTCAGATGCTCAGCTTCTGTTTGCAAAATTAATTTAAAAAAAAATGCTAAAGACAAAAGCTGATGTGACAATAATGTTAATAAAGTAAAAATGGCAGTGAACAAACAGCTCAGATCAGTATAGAATTCAATATGATTTCTTAAAATTCAGTAGACCCTGATACTTCAAAAAGATCTAGAAAGATTTTGCAGTTTTACAGTTAATCCCTCATGAGATCTACTTTAAGAGCTTTTGCATAAGACTAATGACATATTTTAATCCTCTGAAGCCAAAGAGTGAGGAAGTGGAGTGGAAATTTAAGGTGACCTGTTTTTTTCCCAATTCTACAGGAAAACACACTAGATATATAAATAGACATGCTGATGGTATTTTGGCTGATTTCTACCTCCTGACACTTTGTTTCATATCCTATTTTCAAACTTTTTTTGTTTTTGTATTTTTGTTATGAATGGACATGGACAGCTAGCTTATGGTAGTGAGGAAATAAACAAGCTATGCTTGCAAGTCATCGGTGATCAATGACATTCTAGCAAAACAAAGAAAACATATTTTTCAAATCCAATAGGCCTACGTAGCATGTCAATTTTCCACCATTGCTTGCATGCACACGACATATAGTCCTTTTTTCATCTGAGCCACTGGCCCTGACACAGGCCTGAATGTGTGTGTGTGTGCGCGTGCGTGTGTGAGGACTGACCTGAGCACAACTCTTATCTGAGATTGATCGGTTAGACAATAACCCAGCCTGGGCCGCTATTGAAGATAATAACACAGCTTTTAACTCTCTCTTCCTCTGTTTCCCCCTCCTCCTTTTCTCTCTTATTCTCTACTCAACTTCTTACCATTTCTCCTCCTCTTTTCCTACTTTCTTTCTTCGTTATTGCTCTGTCTCCTCCTCCATCCCTGCTCTCTGCAGCTCGCCTCCTCTCCTCAGCACTTATTTCTGACAGTTGGACAGGTCTGTAAGATGCCAGGGCATTTCACACACAATGATACCCATTTACACCCAGGAGTGCTTATAATGACTTCAAATCGTCTGTAATGGCTCATAATGGACACTTACAGCCTACTCCTGCAAGCATTTTCAATGTGCAGTGTCACTTTTCAAAGGGAGCTGTGTGCATGTGTATGTGCATATCTTCGAGAGTGAGTGAATCCAGTTTCTGTGTGTTCAGATTATAGTTTGAAGTGAGTATATAATGCAGCCCATATAGCCCCTGATACTGTAAACCCACTTAATGCAAGGACAGCAGAGCAGTGTATGGAGTAAGCACTGAATGTATGAATAAATTAAGTAATTAATGAACAACATTAACAAACAGATGCTACATTTACATTTGGTGTCACACATGTGGCCGAATTCTCAATTTTTCCCATTGCGTAGAGCACATATTTGCATTTTAAGACATCTCATCTCACAAAATGTCAGGAGACCCACATGCAGCAGTCTGGATGAGTTGCTGCAGCGGAGTAAAGCACAATAGGAGCCCGGCCAGGAGTTACAGCGGTCCAGCTGGTTGAAGGCTGTTTCTTGGCCAAGAAGCTGAGCAGAATGTTGAGCGAGGAAGTCAGGCTCAGGAATGGGTAGTTGTAGCACTTTGTACTGAGAATGATTGTTGGTTGTCTGGAATCACACAGTAAAGGCAGGAGTAACTGTGTCAGTCGTTATGAAGAGGACTTACCCACATGGTGATCGACCAATGTCTACCTAGAGATTTCAACTGTGAAAGCACAGCTGCACACTTCAGCCAGTGTGCTAGAGAGTAATAAAAATTGCAGGCAGTGACAAACACAAAAAAGCAGGGTAGAAGAGAGAAGAAAGGGCTTTAAAGGGATACTTCACCCATAGTGCATCATTTTTGTTTCAAGTGCTCACCATGTGCTGCTTTCAGCCCCGACAAAGAATATTTTTACTTGTAAGCCTTCATGGCAAACTTACATTCCAAAAATGGTAGACATCTCCAATGCAGTGGGAAAAAAACAACAAAAAAAATGTTAAAAAATTAAAAATTAAAAAAAAAAAAAAATGGTTGTGTAATTTGACATTAGTTATTATTATTATTATTATTATTTTTTTAAATGTTAGCCATGAGATGGCAATATCCCATGCTCTCCCAATACATCAGTGGGGTCATTCACTGGGTCATTAATAGATATCTCATTAGAATTATCTGCAGCAAGAATTAATGGAGCTAAACCGGACTCCGGAGTGAAATTTTGATTCTGTTACAGCACAACTATAATTACATTGTAATGCTGAATAAAAAAAGAGGAGCCAATTTTGGGTCATGTGGCATGGGTGCATGAGGAATAGGGGTGGTATAGGTGGAATAAGTGAAATGTGAGGAGGGATCTATCTATCTATCTATCTATCTATCTATCTATCTATCACTATTCACATTTGGCAGATGCTTTTATCCAAGGTGACGTACACATTTTTAAACACCACAAGCAGAGATTTATTCAGGGGAAAACAATGACATCAAGCGCCATAATGCTACATTGTACATTGTACAAGTACACAGAGGAAGACAGAAAGCATTGCATTTGGTGAGAAGGTGCTCCTTAGAGAGCTGAGTTTTTAGCCTTTTCTTAAAGATTGCAAGGGACTCTGTGGATTGAATTTAGTTTGGTAGCTCATTCTACCACTGAGGAACCACAGAAAAGAGAGGGTTTGGCTGGTGATTTAGAGCCTTGTGCTGGCAGCATCAGGCGTCACTCCATGGCGGAGCGAAGTGGGCGGGAGGGAGTGTTAACCTGAAAGAGGGAGTCCAGGTAGGTAGGAGCAGTTTTGGTTGCTGTTTTGTAGGCGAGTGTCAAGGACTTGCATTTGATGTTAGCAGCAACTGGGAGCCAGTGGAGGGATACACTATATTACCAAAAGTATTCGCTCACCTGCCTTTACTCATACTATGAACTGAAGTGCCATCCCATTCCTAACCCATAGAGTTCAATATGATGTCGGTCCACCTTTTGCAGCTATTACAGCTTCAACTCTTCTGGGAAGGACTGTCCACAAGGTTGAGGAGAGTGTTTATAGGAATTTTTGACCATTCTTCCAAAAGCGCATTGGTGAGGTCACACACTGATGTTGGTCGAGAAGCCTGGCTCTCAGTCTCCGCTCTAATTCATCCCAAAGGTGTTCTATCGGGTTCAGGTCAGGACTCTGTGCAGGCCAGTCAAGTTCATCCACACCAGACTCTGTCATCCATGTCTTTATGGACCTTGCTTTGTGCACTGGTGCACAGTCATGTTGGAAGAGGAAGGGGCCCGCTCCAAACTGTTCCCACAAGGTTGGGAGCATGGAATTGTCCAAAATGTTTTGGTATCCTGAAGAATTCAAAGTTCCTTTCACTGGAACTAAGGGGCCAAGCCCAGCTCCTGAAAAACAACCCCACACCATAATTCCTCCTCCACCAAATTTCACAGTCGGCACAATGCAGTCTGAAATGTACCGTTCTCCTGGCAACCTCCAAACCCAGACTCGTCCATCAGATTGCCAGATGGAAAAAGCGTGATTCATCACTCCAGAGAACGCGTCTCCACTGCTCTAGAGGCCAGTGGCGGCGTGCCTTACACCATTGCATCCGACGCTTTGCATTGCACTTGGTGATGTGTGGCTTGGCTGCAGCTGCTCGGCCATGGAAACCCATTCCATGAAGCTCTCTGCGTACTGTACTTGGGCTAATCTGAAGGTCACATGAAGTTTGTAGCTCTGTAGCAATTGACTGTGCAGAAAGTCGGCGACCTCTTTGCACTATGCGCTTCAGCATCCGCTGACCCCTCTCCGTCACTTTACGTGGTCCTACCACTTCGTGGCTGAGTTGCTGTTGTTCCCAAACGCTTCCATTTTGTTATAATAGAGCTGACAGTTGACTGTGGAATATTTAGGAGCGAGGAAATTTCACGACTGGATTTGTTGCACAGGTGGCATCCTATGACAGTTCCACGCTGGAATTCACTGAGCTCCTGAGAGCGGCCCATTCTTTCACAAATGTCTTGTTTCACAGTCTGCATGCCTGAGTGCTTGATTTTATACACTTGTGGCCAGGCCAAGTGATTAGGACACCTGATTCTGATCATTTGAATGGGTGAGCGAATACTTTTGGTAATATAGTGTATGAACAGCGAAGTGGCATGAGCTGTTTTTGGCTGGTTGAAGACCAGACATTCCGCCTCATTCTGGATCATCTGCAGAGACTTGAGCGTGCCTCTTGGGAGCCCTGCCAATGAGGAATTGCAGTGGTTGAGGCGTGAAATCAGAGGCGCCTGCACCAGGAGTTGTGCTGCATGTTCAGACAGGTATAGTCGGTTTTTCCTGATGTTGTACAGGGCAAATTGGCATGAGTGAGCCATGGAGGCCACATGTTCCTTAAAGGTCAGCTGGTCATCAATAATGACACCCAAGTTTCTGGTGGATTTTGTCGGAATGAGCTGAGTAGAATCCAGTTAGATACTGATCTGCTGTTGTACAGAGGGACTGGTCGGGATGACAAGGAGCTCAGTCTTTGACAGGCTGAGCTGAAGGTGGTGTTGCTTCATCCATGCTGAGATATTGGTGAGGCATGCCAATATTCGCACCAAGACTGTGGTGTCGTCTGGCTGGAACACTCAACGAGGGGTTGAGTATTGTCATCATTAGAAGGGTATGAGAAGCCATGTCAGTGGATGACTGCACCCGGGGGGGAGGTGTGTATTGAAAAGAGAAGGGGACCAAACACTGACCCTTGAGGTCCCCCTGTGGACAAACAGCAGGATTTAGACACTTCCCCTCTCCATGATACTCTGAAGGATCTCCCTGAGATGTAGGCCTCAAACCAGCAGAGGGCAGATCCTGAGAAGCCAAGCTCAACGAGTGCAGAGAGGAGGACTTGAAGGTTAACTGTGTCAAGGGCAGCACGGAGGTCAAGCAGAAGTAGGACAGAGGACTGCCTAGGAATGTAGTCTCTGTTGTGTGTCCGCTTTTGAAGCCGAACAGTTTTGGATCATATAGATTATTCTCGGCAAGAAATTCAGAGACTTGGTTAAAAACTGTGCACTCAAGTGTTTTGGACAGAAAGGACAGGAGTGAAACTGGCCTGTAATTTTCAACCTTAGATGGGTTGAGAGTACGTTGCTTAAAAGCTGAGGGAAACACACCCATTGTGAGTGAGGAGTTGATCTTGTGCGTGATTGCAGGGGTAAGTGTGGGTGAAATGCCCTACAGGAGGTTGGAGGGTATTGGGTCGAGTGGACAGGTAGTAGGACAAGAGCTGAGCATAAGTTTTGAGACTTGCTCCTCAGTGACATAGGTAAATGAGAGGAGTGAGGGCCTGTTTGCTGGCAGCAGCATACTGAGTTGGTCAGACTCAGAAAACTGATTACTGATGGCAGAAATCTTATCAGTAAAGAAAGATGCCAAGCAGTCTGCAGTCAGTAGAGCTGATGGTGGTGGCAGCAGAGGGTTGAGGAATGGCTTAAAAGCTGAAAATAATTTGTTTTTGGTGTTGCTGATTTTCTCCTGATAATAAGTGGTCTTGGCACTATTTAGCTTGGAGGAGAATGTAGATAGGAGAGTCTGATAATTACTGAGGTCAGTGGGATTTGTGCCATTTCCTCTCAGATGCTCTGAGCCCTCCCGGATGCTGTCTGATGACACCGGTGGGCCATGGGTTAGAGGGGTGTATTTACGAGGAGTTTTGGATGAGAGTGGGCAGAAATTGTTTGGGGCATGGTAGCTGAGACCTCATTGGAGAGCTGAGCTGGTGTGTATATTATATCCAACTATCTATCTATTTATATCTGTATCTGTAACTATATCTATATCTATATCTATAATAATTTAAGAAGAAATTAAGAATTTCCCAGTTTTGGATCAATAAAGTAAATCTATCTGTCTATCTATCTGTCTATCTATCTATAATTGTATCTATATCTATGTATTTATCTATTTATCTCTCTAGTGACTTGGATTTGTTCAGTGGATTCTGAAGCATGGAGAGGTGTCTGGTGCTGCTGGAGAGATTATTGGACTGATTGGTGGTAACAATTAATGTTGATAACTGCTTTTAGCAAGAAGCCACAGTACAACATATCAGTTCTCAAGCTAGTGTGACACACTTTACATCCCAACTTACATACACTGTCACCGTCGCAACAATCTCCACTTTATCCTGTAGGGGAGAGTGGGGTAAATAGTGCCAATTTTTACTTAAAGTGCCTTTAAAGCGAGGGGATTACAGTAATGCCTCCAACTAAAATATGCACATATAGTTTAGGATGTTGTGCATCCCTGGGAACAATCACTTTGGATCTTATATAAACTGTTTGAGAAATATAGCTTTAGAAAAAAAAGTGGTTTTGTGGCACAACTTGCCCCCAGTGTGGGGTAAATTGTGCCATTAGAGAGAATACACTGGGGTAAATTGTGCCATTGATAATTGAAGTAAAACAGATAATTTTAACCTCACAAATGATAATGCTATATAAAAGCAAAACAAATTCAATACAAAATTATTTATTTAACATTTATTTATTATTTTAACAAGATCACAGGCCACTTTTCTATAACAAGGCCTAGCACCACATGAACAAATACCCAGAACAAAATAAAAATTCCAAAATGAGCACCTGCAAATCATCTTCATCTGAATCTGAATAGTTTTAGTGATCAAAGGTAAGAAGACAATGTACAATAACAATAAAATACAATAAAGTAATATAGCTAACATCATGCTAACTGTATAGACTCATGGTGTAGCTTATTAAAGTACTAAAACCTGTGTGAACTGATTTCAAAGTTTTCTATAATTGTTCAAACACAGCAATCAAAAAACCTTGATCAAGGAAATTTTACTTTGGAGGGCAAAAAAATGTTTTTTGAAATGAAATGTGCTTTCCTCTCAAGCCATGTGTCTCCCTTCTTTGCAGGATGAGTGAAATGGATGCCTCTTCAAAAATATGTGGTCACATGACCAACTTCTTCTATGGTTTTCTAGATAACAGGGGTGGCACTACTTGCCCCTTGGCACAAATTACCCCACTCTCCCCTACTAGCCAAAACACACACATGCACACTAGTGTAAATTTTTAAAATTTACACTAGTGTGCACAATACTTGTGGTGATTAAAGTGTAGATACTCTAAGTTCATAATTGTCACAAGTGAGTGCAAAGCAAGACAAAATATTGTTCAAAACAAAACAAACAAACCAAGAAGCAAGAGCAATATGGGACACCACTATGCATGACATGACATGATACAAACACAATGGGCTAGGTTGCATTTTACAATTATGTGTGTGTGCATCCAAGCAGATTTTTCCCTGCCTTATTTCCTTTTGGTAATTTGTTTGGTTGATATAATATCTGTCACCCCAAAAAACGAGGACAGAGTGAACAAGAGGGTAGTTTTGATACAAAAATACAATGCAGTGCAAATTTTGGTGTCAAAAATTTGCTCGGGTCTTATGTGTTTTATGTATGCCTATTAAACTTCAACATAAACTCTTCAGCAAGACGTAGACACCTTATTTGCACATAAGAATTGTGACTGTAGTTTGATTAGGGCAATAATAGCAGTAAGACAAGATAAGATAAAGGGCTGACTCTTACCAGTAGCTCTTGTCCGCAACTGCCTGTAAGATGTATGACATCCTTCCCTTGTGACTGATTACATTATGCTATATAGCATCAAAGTTTTCATTGTGTAAATTGCTACCAATCCTTCCTCCATGTCCTCATCCAGGACTTCCAGGTTGCCACGGTACAGCTTCATCAATGCCTCAGGTCTCCTAAAAGTAGAGCTTTGGGCTGTGCAGTATGGATATAATCAAATGCCACAAATATTTCTGACCGAATCTGACTGATACTGTGCTGATATTGTAGACATGACTTTTGGTGCTCTCACAAACACAATGAGATTTTTGGTAAACAATCATTAATCATATGGATATAATGCCCAAGTCGGTAGAGGCAAATAATAGAAGAGTCGGAATAATCTAACAGGTTCAGAAAATTGCATCTCTTTACTCCAATGCAGTCTTTCAAATAAAATCAGGGAAAGAAACACTTATGCCCTTTAATGATATTACCATATCCCAAATCCCAGACAATATCTACTCTTGTATCACAATAACAATATAATATCAATATATTGCCCACCCCTAAGCACTGCTTTTAACTGCAATAAAGGAAGGAATCATAGATGTAATTGGAAACTGTGTGTGTGTGTGTGTTGTGTGTGTTGTGTGTGTGGTGTGTGTGTGTGTGTGTGTGTGTGTGTGTGTGTGTGTGTGCGTGCGTGTTTAAGAAAAATAATCAGATTTCCACAATCCTCTATGGATAATTAAAAGGCTACTTTGGCCATGTAAACTGGATTATTATGGGGAGTTGTCAGTTTATATAATCATGAAAACGGCTTAAACAGGCTACTGCTTTACTCTTAGTAGTGGCAATAGTGGTATTATAGTGCATTGTCTGGCCTTGGCGGCATATTTGGGGTGGTAAATTTATATTTGATGTGCTCTCCCAGACGAGAACATTGGTTTTCTCCTGACAGTAGCCAGCCTGGATGCTCCTCTACATTACCAAACTGTCAGTATGCCATGGCAGAGTGCACTGCTTTTAAAGTGGATTAGTGGAGCTGATTTCACCTGTACTGTAATGACTGATGCCAGCCCCTACCACACCCACCGATAACATAGTCCTCCTAATCCAGCTCTTTTACGACTATGCTGCTTGTACGCCTGCTGGTTACGCCCAAGTGAGCTTGTGCCATGACTCTATGTCATGGCATATATTAATACCAATACCATTACCAATACTACTACTAATAATAGTGCTTATTGTCATAGTGCATTTTAATCCCCAAATACAAGGTATTTACATACAAATTGAAATTGAGCATAACATTTTTAATAAAGTAATGCAAGCTGTTCATATTTTCCTGTTCTTTTGAACTATAATTATGTATTTATTGTCTATGAAATGTTTTACATCGTCTGTTGTTTATGAAACTTTCAGACCATCTTGACTAGATAAGTAGATAGATAGCAATGATCGAAAGGAAAAACAGAAAAGTAGAAAATATACTGCAAGCAGGGTCAAGACTTATGAGTCAAAAGATTTGACAGCAACAATATACGTTTGATTCTTTTTAGTGATGTCCCACATTTCAGAGGTAGAACATTTCAGTTCGGTTCGATATGACACGACTCAGAGGTGTCACATTTCGGTACATTTTCAGTACAGCAAAAAAGTAGAAATACCAGAGAAATTTCCTTGATTTCTAAAAAAAAAAATTAATACATTAAAACATAGACAAGTGTGATGTTTTTTTTTAGTTTGAACAACGATGGAGTTATACCTGACCCCATCTCTGGGGTGTCTACTCAGCAGCATATAAAACAAAACTCTGACAGCTGCTTATTAAAACTAACTTCTTAAAAAACAACAGTATCTCAGACTTCCGGTCTGGTGAAGGAACAGTGTACCGGGGCTCAGTGACACTGAGAATGTTGTGAAAACCTGTGTTCTTTACTACAGAGTCGGCTCTCATACCCGCGGCTATAAATGCACCAGTCTCCTCCATGATTTCTTTTGCCCTGTTTGAATCAGTTGG
Source organism: Myripristis murdjan (assembly GCF_902150065.1). Taxonomy (NCBI): domain Eukaryota; kingdom Metazoa; phylum Chordata; class Actinopteri; order Holocentriformes; family Holocentridae; genus Myripristis; species Myripristis murdjan. The sequence goes on from NC_043991.1 coordinate 18,103,542, forward strand.
GAATGGTTGCGCCTGCAGAAATGCCGCGGTGATAATTTGTTGTGTGTGTGTTGCTACTTGATTTTGTCTAGTTCTACCTGTTGACACAGTGGGGTGTCATCAGCGTAAATGAGTTGTCATGTTGAAGTAATCCACTGGGTAACTACTCTTGTGTAGCAGAGGCGAGATGCTGTTGTTTTTTATCCACCACTCTCTTGCCATTGCCTCGTAAGTCACAGGGAAACCAAAGTGGCCCCAAACACCAGACCTGATGGTTATTGGAGGATCTTGTATCTCTGGTATGAGATCAGATCAGATCAGATGAACTTTACTGTCCCCAAGGGGAAATTTGTTTTAGGGTGTTTTCACACATATATGGGTCGACCCAATATACAATGTATCAATTTTCAACTGGAGGGGCTCGGTTTAAAATGCTTTTTATCACTGTACCAAGTCCACCGTTCTACAGAATGGAGCGTCATGTATCCATGGCAACCAGACGGAAACGACGTGTGTAGCACCATTCCATCCCAAAAATAAGGTTGAAACGAAGCCTCAAGATGTAAAGAGAACACACGTGAACGATGGAGAGCAACGCCATCTGATATGCGTAACGTTAATGCTTTTGGCAATCTATGTAGTTTGTCTCATTCAGTGTCGGGAAGTTCTAACGTTTGAATTTGAAAACGAGGCACGGCTGCGTGTGGAGAACAATGTTTTCTTGCACTGGAGATGGTGAATGCGAATTGCCAGACAAACCAGAACAAGGCGCAGATTGATTCTGTTAACCAGGCCCCCCTCACCATACGCAGATATCAGCGAACAGCCAGGTAAGTTGTAATGTTAGACATGAACAAACCATTGATGTTAAATGCAGTTACGTTTGCTAGCAAACACGTGATAATACTAAACGTTACATTAGGCATACCGTGTAATCATATGGGCTCATTCACACCTAGCTTGTATCCTATTTCAGCTAGCTGATATTTTACATTATAACCCTATGGCGGTGGAGAGGAAATTCTGAAAATGACAGCTGTTGTTGGTTTTCTTTGTTCAGCTCTCCACCATAGGGTTATAATAAACTTGTCTAGTACACCAGGCTTGGGCCGACCCCGGGTTTGTTGCGCGTTCAAACCACTGGTTTGGTGCACCGCACCAAACTGAAGGGCTTGGTATGCCGCTCCGAGACCACCCCTTCCAGCCGCTCTCAGTACGGCTGTTTAGGTCGACCTCGGGTGCGGCTAGTTGTGTTCACACTACCTGCACCGCACCAATTAGGCCGGCCTAGACAGTTAGGTCGACCTAAACACCGTATGTGTGAAAACACCCTTAGGCTAAAATGTGCCAGATGCACTTGCAGTACCATACAATCATAGTAACATAAAAAACAATAAGGTTAAGACAGAGCATGGCCCAAGAACAAATACATTGGAAGCATACAATTAAAAAAAAAAAAAAAGCCTCAGCAGTCAAAGAATAAATACATACTGTATGATAATAACATTACTAGCCATATTGCAATGATCTAGCTTAGCCTGACGTGCCTCTCACCATGCCTCACTGGAGCTGCACTGCGGTTGTTTTTCTTTGGGAATGGGCGGGGCAGACATGCTGTCGGACGGCCTGGTTAGGCATCAAGAGCAGCATAGAGGAACTTTAAAAAAAAAAAAAAAAAGTGGCATTGACAACAGTATTTTGGTTTGTGATAGGTAGGGGAGAGTGGGGTAATTTGTGCCAAGGGGCAAGTAGTGCCACCCCTGTTATCTAGAAAACTATAGAAGAAGTGGTTCATGTGACCACATATTTTTGAAGAGGGCATCCATTTCACTCATCCTGCAAAGAAGGGAGACACATGGCTTCAGAGGTAAGCACATTCAGTTCAAAAAAACATTTTTTTGCCCTCCAAAGTAAAATTCTATGATCAAGGTTTTTTGATTGCTGTGTTTGAACAATTATAGAAAACTTTGAAAACAGTTCACACAGGTTTTTAGTACTTTAATAAGCTACACCATGAGTCTATACAGCTAGCATGACGTTAGCTCAAAAACAGCTGGGGGATGCATTTTTTTCAAAATGGTGGGCTTGGGGTAATTTGTGCCAAAGGGCCTGGGGGTAAGTTGTGCCAGTGGCACATCTTGTGATTATATATATAATTACTTTATTGTATTTTATTGTTATTGTATATTGTCTTCTTACCTTTGATCACTAAAACTATTCAGATTCAGATGAAGATGATTTGCAGGTGCTCATTTTGGAATTTTTATTTTGTTCTGGGTATGTGTTCATGTGCCGCTAGGCCTTGTTATAGAAAAGTGGCCTGTGATCTTGTTAAAATAATAAATAAATGTTAAATAAATAATTTTGTATTGAATTTGTTTTTGCTTTTATATAAGCATTATCATTTGTGAGATTTAAAATGATCTGTTTTACTTCAATTATCAATGGCACAATTTACCCCAGTGTATTCTCTCTAATGGCACAATTTACCCCACACTGGGGGCAAGTTGTGCCACAAAACCACTTTTTTTTCGAAAGCTATATTTCTCAAACAATTTATATAAGATCCAAAGTGATTGTTCCCAGGGATGCACAACATCCAAACTATATGTGCATATTTTAGTTGGAGGCATTACTGTAATCCCCTTGCTTTAAAGGCACTTTAAGTAAAAATTGGCACTATTTACCCCACTCTCCCCCTACTGGACTGAAAGCGCTGTGCCAAACGCTTCAGTACAAATACATGTATTGTTACACACCTACATTTCAGTTTAAGTTACACTATTTGCAAGTGGCATCCTGTGTGACTTATTGGCATTGAGAAATTGTTCTTCTGGTGTTTTAATCAGCATGACGAAGGTAGTCTCTTTCATGTATGTTAAATTTGGTTACTCTAGCGTCAAGTGTTGGGAATTATGCCTCACTTCGTGTTTGGATGTCTTTGAGGTATAAAAAAAAACAAAGTATAAGAGTGTATAAAGATGGGGCATCCATATATGCTGTGTGTTAATCTTTTATAGAGGCTGGATCAAGTTTGTGAGACGGGTGGTGACAAAAACAATTTGCATAAATTTCATAATGTCAAAAAACTGTCAACACTGAAATGTATGTGAAATGAAGTTGTGCAGAGCCAAGTAATCTGAGAAAAATTTTTTTGTAGGCCTTGCAATTTAGGAGTGAGGGGTTATGGCAGAGGTGATGTTTCCTCTGATTTTTTAGTACCGGGGAGTCCTAAGTTATTGGACTTTGGGAGCCATACTACTGTTTTTGCACGTTTATCATAATCTCTACAAAATGTATATACTTCATGCATCTGCCCATGTTTTCCCAAAGCAAGCAGTCATATTTCAGAACTCCAGTATCATTTTTCCTTTTATCCAGCCACTGGTTTCCATTCATTCCACTACAATTTGAAAATGAACTGTCAGAGACTTCAAACTTTCTTCTCATCACCATAATAAAGTCATCCACAGTAGTTTCCTAAAAGCGGCTGCACTGTTGTGAAATCGGGTGGAGTGAAATGGTCCCAGAAAAAAGTGCCTAGGGAAACATTTGCTTTACACAGCCGGTCATCAGTTCTGTAGTTTATGAATGGTGACGACTTTGTTAGCCACAGAGTCAGAACATTATGAAGTGGGTGTTTCAGGAAAAAAATTAAATATGATATGGTTCAATAAAGGTCCTCTAAATGTGCTAAAGAACATGTTAAGCCTTCTATTTGAGATTAGAAAACGATGGGTCTCTCTTAACATTTTATGTTAGTGTTTGTTTACACTGTATTTTAAGTTTTATTCTGAATACATCATTAATGACTTGCTTTTGGGTCTCATTCTGACAGATGCTCTAGTGTGTAACTGAATAACAGCTTATGATCTGTGTTTTTTTCCATTATCAGTAAAGTGAAGGCAAATTTGTTGTCTGCCAGTGCTTGGCGCTCTCTCATTCCGCTCTGCACATCTGCTAGTGCTCCATCTCTCTTCCTCCTGCATCTCTTTATCCTTGCTTCTCTGAGAGTTTGTGTGGAAAAAATGTGCCATGCAGCTGATGTGATGGTCAGCCAGTTGTTTGCTATTTACTGATGGCATGCTCACTGACAGTGGGCGGGTATGAATAGACTGTCTCTGCCAAGAGCTTCTTGGTGCTACTGTCCTGGTCTCTGTCACTATGTTTTGTTCTATTTCTTGTGCACATGTACTGACATGTTTATGTAGGTAACACTGAGGGAAAAGGAGACAAGCCCTTGTCTGTCTTCTTTTCAACCTCCTTTTCCCAGTATGAGAGCAAGACAGAGGAGAGGGCAATGAGCTACTGTCAGCAGGAGATTGTGTTTGTCTGGCTTCTGTCACTATGTGTGTGTGTGTGTGTGTGTGTGTTTTACTTACATTGCTGTGTGTGCATGTATGAATGTGTTTATTTCCTCTCTGCTGTATGAGCTCATGCCAAAATAAGCTCATTACCATCACAGGAGCCAAGGCTGGAATTCAGAAATTCATTAGCTCAACGATTTGCATAGTCTCGCTTTCCTCTTGCAAGTGCGTGCGTGTTTGTGTGTGTGTGTGTGTGTGTGTGCGTGTGTGCGCGTGTGTGTGTGTGTGTGTGTGTGTGTGTGTGTGTGTGTGTGTGCGTGCATGTGTGTGTGTGTGTGTGTGTTCCTGTTCCCCTATTATATGTGTATTTGGCACTGCTCGCTGCAGGCACTCAAACCCACTCCTACCTGCTTTTCGGTCATGGTTCCCCCTCCCCTGCGTGGCTGAATTAAAATGTTCCCCATCGCTCTGCTAAAGGTTTGAGTTCCACTGCAATTCATGTTCAAAGGAACCCAAGTCTGAGAAGTAGAGTGACAATTACTGCAACAAAGGCATGACCGACAGGGAGAGAAGCTTTAATTTAGTTAAAATTGAGTTTCTGAATAGATCATTCTGTTAATTTTAGAATAAATATAGTTCTTTTCTATCAGGGTGCACTTCAGCCCAGGAGAGGGAAGATATGAAATCTTCCTCATGGCTCCTTGCAAAAGCTTTTTTCTGCTCTTTCATTTCTCTTTTGGCAGCTTGCTCATTTTCTACCCTTCTCTTTGCACATCTCCGATAATGCCATGACTGATGCTTTACCTAAGGTGCAATATCAAAGATTTTGCTGTGAATTTGCAGTGCAAAATGCAGTGCATTACACAACATTACTTTATTTTTATGATTTTATCAATAAGTTTGCTGAATTGCTGAAAATTGCTCAAAATGATTTGTGAGTGGGAATCAATGCCAGGTGACTCAGCTTGTAATTTATGAATAAAAGATAAAAATGGATTACATTACTCTGTAATTATTTAACTTTCTGAGGCATCCTGGGGATAATAGTGCTCTAAGACGCGTACCGCAGGCTTGAATCCGGCTCAGGATCATGTCACCCCATCTTCCTCTGTCTTCCCAGTTTCTGCTGAATATATGAATGTGATATTTAGATACTTACAGGGAAGCTGTCTTTCCTCTTTATGCCTTACACACGGAGGTCAGAGGTCAAGGTCAGTTATAGAGTCGTAGCCCCGGAATTAGTGATGACTAAGTGTGTTGCTCATGGACACTTTAGCAGGATTTCAGGACTAAAGTCACTGTGTGCATGATTGTTTATTTATTTATTTCCCATTTAGGGAAAATCTTGTGTTCAGCGAGCGGAAAACCACAGACATAAACATGAAGTTAAATTTACAAAAATACATGGAACTACTCCAGACGTCTCACTGACATTCCTCCTTGCATGCACACACACACACACACACACACACACACGCACACACACAGAGCTCCTTCTGCCTTTTTCTCCCACTGCTTTGCTCTTTCAAGGTTGTTATATTTAACTGAGAGTAAAGCTACACTATCCATGGAGAACAAAAATACAGACAAAATTATCCACATGTACAAAGACACACACCACCTCTTACACACTTATCATACGTTTGAGCTCAAGAATATCCAGGGCACCACAGAAATTACAAATATGACAAACCATCTCTGAAAACTGTCCTTTACACTAAATTGTCCAATGTGTCTGTCAATTGTAGTTCAACATGCCATAAACTTAAGTTTAACAGAAATGTGTTTTTTTGTATTTACAAATCTGAAAATTGTCATGTATTTTCATGCAAATAAATTTGGAGTGGTCGATTGCTGTCAGCCCAAGTCTAGCTGTCCTTGGGCGCTTCTTAGTCGAGATGGTGAACCCTGGATCCCAATCAGCTGAAAACCTCCAAACTTAAAGGTTATTGCAATAAACCCAACAGCATTTAATTTACAGCTGTTTGTTTGGCAACCATGAACAATGACATGTCAGAGCATGCTAATCTACCTGCCCTGGCTAAGATAACCACTGGCAGCATGTTTTCATTTCCTAGGATAGCAATGGAATGAACTTTGGAAAATCCTCCTCATTCTGCCTTGAAGGTTTTTTTTTTTTTTTTTTTTTTTTTTTTTAAGTGCAATAGAGATTTTTTCAGAGCAGCTATTTTGACATGAAATATTTGGTAACCACAGGTGTTGCTGTTGACATTAACTGCGCCTCAGTTTTATTTAAGTGTAGCAGAGTCTTTCCAGAGAGCCAGTATGAACAACACCAGGACCCTGGCTCTGTTAGACTGATATGGAAGCATAAAGCACTTGAAGTGAAACGTTTTCCTTGTTTATGATTTCCTTAAGAAAATGTGTTGCCCAAAGTGAACTTAAGTAATGTACTAAAGAAATATCCTTAAAGCACGTGCATCTAAAAGGCCGAGCAGCTTGGATGGACATGCTTGTGCTTGTGAGAGGATTTCACATAAATGGTCCCTAAGGAAAGATTTGAGAGAAAATACATGTGTTTGGGACACACTGAGCATATGACTGGACATCCGAGACTTGGATTAAACAGCATGGCAAGTGTAAGCTTTTTAAACAGAACTTCTGATAGCACTTTGCTGTTGTAAAATGGAAAAAAAAAAAAAAAAAAAAAAATCAAAAGCATAAGGAGAATGAGAGGTATTTATTTGTTTGAAAATGCAGTTTAAGACACTATCAGGGATGTGAGAAAGTTTTATTTAGAGGTCGTCTAGAGGTCTGCAATGCGTCAGCACTGCTTGTCACTCAATACTTGCTCCAAGTACAGCAAGTATTGAGTTCCTTTGTGTGATGTAGACCAGCCGTTTTTTTCAGTCCAACATTATCCATTCTGCCATGAGGAAGTACATCATGAGCCCCCTCTCTGCAACCTGACACCTTTCTCAGTTGCATGTGTACAATAGGGCTGAGTCACGGACCAGCCCGGGGCCACATTAACCTCATGCAGCGCTAGGGCGTAGGAGCTATTATTTCTTTGTCCTTCTCTCTCAACGTTGTATTTAAAATACTGTTAGGATTTTTGACAACTTCTATTTTATTGCTATTTCTGTTTCTGTAGTTAATGATATGTGTGACATGCGACAAAGTTCCTGCATTTCCTGGTTCTTGATGAAAACCATCAGAAGCTTCTCAGCTGAGAACTGAACTTGACATTTAGGGTGATTAAAAAATTATGCTTCATATAATTTAACTAAAAAGTGTATAATATTGGTGTTCTGCCATTTGATGGTGAACCAGATTAAGGAAAACTAACTTGTTCAGTGAATCACTTAAATGATGCAGAAAACGAATAGCAGTTTTGTTTTGTTATTGGAAACCTCATAATATTTTGTACAGTACAATGGGAAAAGATATAGATCAATAGATGATACACAAAGATCGAGCTGAATATTTACTCATGATACATTTGAGTAGCTAGTTATTTGGAGAAAGCCTGAGAGAACAAGAAAACTCTTGACCAGGATACAAGGTGAGGTTTATTGTGAAAATATCTGTTTGTTTCTGCTCTGATTCTGTATTTCAAACTATGTGGGTAGACATATAATTCCCTGGCTATTCTTCTATTTATTAATATTTTTTTGTTAGCGGATATGTGGGGTATTATTATTATTATTATTATTATTATTATTATTATTATTATTATTATTATTTTATGACACGTAGCCTAAATAAATAAAATCATTCACTGCGGCAATAAGTGATTCTCAACATCCAATCTGTCTTCCATGTTTTTCCTACCACACTGATAGCTACAGCTGTTCAGTGTAAAACAGATGTGAAGCTGATGCCAACCACACAATTATTTTATTTGCAAAACAACAGGAAAAGATGGATTGATGTAATTTTATTGGTTTTTGTCTCTTAATTTTTGATTGCTGCTGCCTCTTTAGCATTGGTAATTATTTTGACCCATCAAATGATGTAATGTTATAATGGCACATAAGACCAAGCCAGTGGAAATACACGATTTGTCCCTTTGCAAAACACTGTAACTGCATAAAAATTCATAGTTGTAGTCAGAACCCATAGCAACCAATAATGCCATGCAATTTAAAAATGTAATATCACATCATAAACACATAATTGCATTATTAAAGTTTTTGAAACTGCTGAACACTTGATGTAATGACATTTCCCACCTGATTATATCATGTTCATTTGCTAATGATATAAACTAGAAGCATCTGCAAATTTTTGATGAAAGTGTTACACTCAAAATCAAAAGGTGATGAAGCAAGAGCTTACTGTTGTCATGACAAGGAATAATCTTAGTCCCTTTTACGACCAGGCCAGACAGTCACAGTAAAAATAAAAACGGGGTGAGGTGAAAGAAATTTTAAAATGAGCCACTGGTGTGAGTTCCTTCGTATTTGTTAGTTTATCAAGTCGATAACTCAGCTGTGCTTTTTTTTATGTTGCCATGGTTACAAATTGGATAGCGGATGAATTTAGAACAGTGATTAAACTTGAGCCAAACTACCTGCCGGCCAATCAGGACAGAGTATTCACCCAGACTGCTGTGGTATAAGTCAACACATTGTATGCTAATGGTTACATTATCTGAAGCAGGCACAGAAGTTAAGCCCTTGTCTATTACACTGATAAAATCACACACACACGCGCGCGCGCGTCAATACATAAACACAGACAATTAAAAACCCAGCATAACCGCAAGATGGATTTCAAACAGGCTGTTCACTTCAACAGTCCTCCAAGGCAATTTTTTTTACCCACTGTGGGTTTCATGTCTTAAAATATTTGGCTGTGAATGACCGTTCCACTCGTTTTCTTGCTGTTATTCCAAAGCAGGAAGACAACAGCTGGATAAAAAAGAAAATCTGACCAACAGGGCCATGTGCTTTTAATTCCCTAAATGGTGTCTGCGAGCCATCTCTGTTAAATTGGATTTCTCTCAGCTGGTGTTTTTAGTGAAGCTGGGAGCTTGTACAGTATTAACATGGGAGTCGATGAGTCTTTGAAAAGTTTCAAACATAAAACTCGAGACAGTTTCAAAAGTCCATCTCACTGAGAAACTGTCTTCATTAAAATTCAAGTGTGTCATGTTTTTCAACTTTTGAAGTTATGACCCAAAAACATGTCTACAGTTTGGATTAAAAACGTATCTACATCTATCTATCATCTATCTTTCATAATGTTGTTGCAAATGTTAAGGAACTTCATTATTTCATTTTAACTTCACACTATTGTTCAGTTTCACTAAGTTTTACTTATTATTTTTTTACTTGTTACTATTTTACTTATTACTTTATTTATTGCAGTAGTATTCTATCCTCCAACAAGACCTGAAACCGAGAATAAAACATTTTCATTGCATATTGTTTGGTAGGCAATCAATAAGAATAATTTTTATCTTCAACATTTTTTATGTATATATTTCAGTGTACTAAATGTGTTTGCTTTCCTCAGGTAATGGAGTTTTATTTCCAGCCAAATGCGATAACATTAGTTTGTGAATATTTCTGTGAGTGAATGTGCAGACTCGTATATGTGTGCGTCGGAGGTGACTAACACGCTGTTAGATGTCATTGCCAAAAGGGAGAAATAACACGCCGTAGTCTCACCACAGACATAAAGTAAACAACAAGAAATGAACGACAAATCCTTCCTCTCATCTTGACAGACTGCGGGGGGTTTGTATTTGCTTGTTTTGCAGGTGTGTGCATGCGTATTTATGAGCGTGTGTGCTTGTGCTTGTGTACGTATGTAGGTGCAGCTTTCTCGCAGCATGGGAAAGCCTCTCAGTATCAGGAATCCTCTCTTTCTCCCACTGTCTATGTCTCTCACCTCTCTCTCCCTCACCTCTCTCCCCTTCTCTCTCATCCCACCTGTGCTTGGCCTTATCAGTGGTTGAAAGCTGCCATGGTATCGGCTCTGCTTTAAGGCCTGTCTGTTTCTGCCTTTGTTCTCTGTCCCATCTCAGTCAGACAGGATTCTGCCTCTAATCACTTTCACCCTCACGACCTGTCTCTGCTTAATACTACCCCCCCCCCCGCCCACCCCCCCATCCTCCTCTTAAAACCTATCCCTGCTTCCAAATGCACCTCCGCTCTTCCCTTTAGAGGGAGAGGAAAATATTGCTCTAAATGCACCCTGTGGATTTGTAAGTTGTCATTGAAAGAAGAGAATGAAAGTGAAAGAGTGAGGTGTTGTTTTCCAGTGTCTGGCCCTCTGACAAAGTTATTGAGGAGTCACTAAATAGACTTACAAAACACTGTGGTTATGGGCTGTTTTTATAGAATCAATTGACAGTGATAGCTCAGATTCTCAGTATTTGCTGCTGAATGCAAGTGTAATACATCCACCAAGTTTTGTCCATTAAATAGTGATGATACGTGATGATCGCTGTGTCCAAATTTCAGTCCTGCCCTAATCCACCCGCCTTTACAAGAAGACAGAGGGTCTGTCTCAATCGAAGGGCTAGATGACTACTAGGTCGCAGCCTGCGGTGCCCACGTAAGAAAGGCGTCCAACATAGGTGCCGATATCAAGTTTACCAGAACTAAAAGTTTAGTGAATTGGGACGGTGTAGCCTGCGGAGGATTCCTACGTCATTATTATCGAAGCTTCCTGAAGCGCATTTGAGTGATGCAGCATAAAATGCCGAAGTAGGTTTGGGAGGTGTGTCAGTCAACACCTGTGCATGAAACAAAACGATAAGCAGCTTCAATGCTCTCAAGATGGACAACATTGATTCTGTAGTTTTATGTTTTTTATTTTATTTTGTCTTCGTGAAGATGCAGAAAATTAAGATAATTGTTACACCTCACATATTGCAACAGACTATCCCAATTAAAGTAAATGTACACATGGCTACATTGTAACGTACCTGATGCGCTGATGGTTGCTATGGAAAATTCATGCAAAATGCCTATCTAACTCATCTAACTAAACTTGCATTTACAGGCGTTGTTCGGATACAGTTAACAGCTAAACCGAATCTATGGTGGTAATTATAGGCATGAAAACTTATCAAAATGTCATGATATAAACATTAAGACGGTCTAAAACATGCTTAATAATTCCAGCAATGATGGCTGATCCAGAAATTCAACTGGACTGAAAGGTACCCTGGGAAGTAGGCTGTGATGTCGGCCGCGAAGCATCGTGGAGGTGTGTCCTGCAAATTAGTCAAAAATAGGCTGGATCTGTCGGCTGCATTTGCAGGACCCTGCACTGTAACATTGAATTGGGACAGCACTTGTTGTGCCGCTGTGACGTAAGCAGCCTACAAATACGACCTAGGTAGCGTACAGCCTTTGAATTGGGACAGAGACAGACTGACAGAGGACAGTCACAAGACACACCTGGATTCCAGAAAGACCCGCCCTTCCTCTGCCTCTGATTGGCTAACCCTAACCATAACCTCAACTAATCTAAATCAGCAGGGGCAATGAGTGGCAACGATTACTAGCCAAACAGAGGCAGAGGAGGGGTGGATATTACCAGAGTCGTGGTGGGATAGCACAGTCAAACTGAGAGGTATAAATGAGGTGTTTGGAGAAAAAAAAGAAAGAAAACAAGCCAAACTCGAAAAGGGAGCATTTGGATCCACCTCAGCAATAAAGGCAATGATAAATCTGAGTGCAATATTTTCACTTCCCACCTTCAAAGGTTAAAGGATTGCAGTCCTCCATCTTTTACAACCCAGACTCCAGAGGCATAGACTTCAGGGGGCGCGGGGGATTCATACCCCTCAGTATTCTCTAACTCATAGAGCACATGTGTCAAACTGGTGCCATGGAGGGCCAAAAGGCTGCAGGTTTTCATTTTAACCAAAAACTCCACCAGGTGATTTCACTGATTAGCTCCCCTTCATGCAGAGAGATTAGTGAGAGCACCTGGTGGAGTTTGTGGTTAAAATGAAAACCTGCAGCCTTTTGGCCCTCCATGGCACCAGTTTGACACCCCTGTCATAGAGGAAACGATGCCTCCAACACGGGAAGGTCAATCCCATCCCAAAATATGAACAAAATATGAATTATGAGCTCATACAACCACTGTCTTTTGTGGCAAACCTAATTATCCCCCCATGCACACTCCCATCCTCTCCTCTGGCACTAGGCGAACGCTGGCAGGTTGATAACCATGGAGGATTTTTTTTTCTTAAAATGTGTCAGAACCAAGTAAATTGTTTTTTACTGATGTTTTTCTGCATTATCGTCCATTTTATTTTGAATTGTCACATGGTGCCTGAATTTTGTGTTTTCCTTTACATAAGTACACATTTACACCATCAATTGCTACATAAAAGGCAAAAATTGGTGCATACAACCTACACCCATGCCAGGCTCCACTGCAGACCCGGGGTATCCAGCATCAAGGAAAAGCTTCTTTGAAATCGCTGAACGCTGCTCCACTGCTCACTTTGTGTTTGCGTTGTGCTGGAAGCGTCCAAGCTCAGCGGTTGAGGTTCATTTATCGATTGCCTGATGCTTGCATTCACCCTCATGACTCTTCAATTACATGATAACAAATCATAAAATGAAAGGCAATCCACAAAGGCTGTGATCCTCAGATAAAAAAGCTTGTACATTTTATCAAAGTGGAAAAAAAAAAAAAAAAAAAAAAAACTGCCAAGGTAATTGTAATTGTCTCTTAAAGTGCCTAGCTGCAGTTTATGGCTGCCTACTCTTGCATTCACTGTGTTTATTTCAGGTCTCTGCAGAGAGCCTGTTATTTTCTTGCTGCTATGAACAAGAGGGTAAAAACAGATGTGCCTGCATTCACCTGATGTGCGCTAAGCCATAAGCCCTCACACTGTAATTCTGGTGTATATTTGTACAATCAGTTCCTATTTCAATATTCAATGTGCCACAGTACTTTTACTTTAACAGCACCAAGCTCTTGAATGATGCCAGACTACTTGATCTGTGGTTACAGCACTCACTGCATACTATATGTAAGAGTCCTCCACTGGGTCGGGCACCTGCTGGTACCCACTGGGTGACCTGCACAAAACTCGTGTAATGGGTAAAACACATAATTACATAAATTCATGGGTACAGGCATGGGCAAAAATGAACTAAATGCTGTTGTGTAGCAGGTGAATGGATGACTATAACACTCTAAACACTCATTGTTTCCTCCCTGCCTCATGATAACCACGTTTACCTAAAACTCTGAGAAAATGCTCTCATCAATACTGAGGAAGACATGCTGCACTGAACATCTGGCCAGCTGCAAAATTTCCCGGGAGAGCAACGGACTTCACATCGGCTTCCAAGCCAGCAAACGCGGCTTACTTGAAAAGTAGTTTTACCTATTTCTCAGGATGGACAAATGATCCCTTGCTGACTAGATCTAAAAATACCTTCTGAAATGATGAATCTTCTGAGGCATGAGATGGTAGGTAGTTCAGATCAATAAAACACTCTTTAAATCATCATCATCTGTGTTACAGCAGATTGGCTGCAGAGTCCACTTCCTCTTTTCTGCACCACTAGCCAAGGGCTATAGATGAGAATCTAATAAAAGGCAGCAGAGAAAATGGCTTCACGTCTGTGTAATACATAGAGGTTAAATGGGGAGGAATTGGCTTTAGATTGAAGTGATTTGTGTGTTTTAGCCTGCAGTTCCACAGCTACCTCTGCAATAATTGAATTACTTAAAAATCAGACCAGACTGAAGCAATTCCCACTCACATAAGTGCACACACAGATGCACGCACACACATACACACACAGGCACAGGCGTTCCTTGGGAGATGCGTTCTTCCCTTCATCTCTTTCATGAGCAAGAGGCTTCAGAGGATAAGCGTGAGATCAAACACAGTACCGGTTAAACCACAGCAATTACACTATCCACCTGAGGGAGAGCGAGGGGAAGAAGGGGAGGGAGGGAAAGAGAGCGCAAGGGAGGGAGAGATAAAGACAGAGTGTGTGAGAATAAGTGTAATGAGAACAGATTGCAGATCAGGAATTCAGAGCACTGCGGAGTTCACTGATTTTTGGGAGACGGGGATTGTTCGGGTAATGTGTTTTAATAAGATACGATCCGCATGGGCCTTCGGTTTCTATACAGGTGTGTTTAATGTGTTCTGTGCACTTGTGTATACCCGTATTGAATGTTTACTGGATGAAAGTGTGTGTTTACATGTATAATCTGTGTAGAGCAGGAGTGTTCTTTGCTTTGTTGGCGGTGTGCAATAAATACAGTTTTAACTATGGTTGTAAACTCATGAAGTAACTCATTAGAAAAGCTCCAGAGGAAACCACACCGACAGCACTTTCTGTTCCCCAATACACTGATTGAGGCCTTTGTCGATAGGACGGCATGCTTGATTGGTCAGACTTGGAGTCTCTAGGGTGCATTGCTTGCCTCAGTTGTACAACTGTACAAAAGAAAAAACAAAACAAAAACAACAATAAATAAAGCGCCTTTTTGCTAAACTGAGGTTTGAGTTTTGAAATCTGTCATTTTTGCTGAAGCTTTGTCCACATGTCATTCTTCTCTCTTTAAAATAGCAGCAATGACAACACAGCCCCCGACACAATTACAACTGCTGAGAGAGAGAGAGAGAGAGAGAGAGAGAGAGAGAGAGAGAGAGAAAGGAGAGAGAAAAAAAGGACAGAGAGAGAAAGAGAGAGGAGAGAGAGTGAGTGTATGAGAGAGAGTGCTGGGTTATGTTATCAAAGTGATGGCTGCCATTTATTCCAACTGACATCTGTGTGTCTCATCTCTGTCTCAGTGTGGGTATGTCTGTGTGTGCATGTGTGAGTGTTTGGGCACTCAAGTGTTCCTGCATGTGCAGGTCTACACACACGTGTCAGTGTGGAAGAAAATGACATTTTGTGCCTGACAGTGATGATTACAGGTTGGTATGAATTTAAAGTCAAGCAAACAGAATGGGATGGGATGCTTCACAGAACGCAATGTACAACGCTGAAGAAAGGGCAGGAAATAAAACTGGAAAAAGGAACTGGGCAAAACGATGACAAACGGGAGGGGTTACAGCTCCAACAGAGGGAAAAGTTAATTAGTGAGTTAATTAGTGATAATGGTCACAGACACAGTTTATTGCTATATTTAACTGGCATGACTGTTCATCATAAACAATATCATAGAAGCAAAGCAGTACACAAAATGTCAACTGTCAAAAAAAGAGAAAAATGAATTTTATTTATATAGCAACCCTCATGAACAGATAACAGCTTAAAGTGCTTCACAATTCAGCACCAGGTTAAAACACAGTTTAATAGCATTTCAACAAAGGGTATCAGCATTTAAAGGACCACACCAGTGATTTTGCATCTTTATCCAAATATCTACAAAATGTATATACTGCATGTTTCTGTTAATCTTTTCCCAAAGCAAGTATCTGTTCATTTCATCTGTTTTCACACTGTTTTCACACATTTTGAAAGTACGGAATTGCACAGCTCCAGTCTGACCTCAGTCATACTGGATTGCGGAAGATGGCAAAAGCACTTTTACCAGAGTACTTCTATTGACAGGAGCTGCAAGAACTTTGTAAATTATGTTGGATCCCTATGATGGGATCAAGAGTTTGATGAGAAAGACCTCTGTAAAGAAGATGCTGAATTTGCCTTCTACTGTTTCCCTGTACTTGGCTATACTACTGTCTGTTCTTGTAAATGACAGAAAACACCTGTTGAAGAAATATTTGCTTTTTTCACACAAATGATCAGTTCCATGGTTTATGGAACGACATTGTTAGCTGCAGAAGCAGAACACTGTAAGGTGGGAGCTTCAAATTTGAAAATCGAAATTTTGATTTTATGTTGTGAACCTTGCATAATTTACAAAATGTTTGTTGACATGTAAAATGTGGGTAAATTGTAGTAAATGGGCCAAATATTCAAAATCACTGGGTAGGGTTAGGTGATAAATAATCTCTATAAACAAATATCTGCATGTGAATCCAGAATCTGTAGAGGATTTTGGCGTCAAAAGCATTCAGGTTTGTAGTCCGAGCGGTTTTGCAGTCCAAGTGGGGAGCAAACGAGGCAGAATGCATTGGCTGAAATTTTGTCTGGACCTAAAACACTTACAAAAAGTATCAGTGTTTGTGTACTTTGTGGAGAAATGTTCAACTCATGTAATAAAAGACATTTAAACAGACAGCAGCTGCACCGGAAGCCCACAAACACTGGCTGTCACCATATTTACTTTGAAAACACATACTATAGTTAGAGAGTGGGGCATGTGTGCTTCCATCAATAGAGTAAACCATTTTTTATGGATAATACTGAATAATTCTTCAAAGTGTAACACAATTTTTTGGCATGTCTGGTTTGATCGTATGTTTTCACACACTTTTTAATTTTAATTTTCAGTCTGCTCAGGCAAATGTGGGATAACTCTAGTTAATGAACAAATCAGACTGCAGACTTTAATGTCATTGAAAATATCCACCAATTGTATACAGCATAAATAGGACTAAAATATAAACATGCAGAGTGTGTCTTGGACTGACGTTGCAGTATGATAAATTAGCTTGATTCTGAACAAGTTTAGGAACTTAAAAAACATCTTGCCGTAGTTGCTGAAACAGAATACATCAGATGTCTAAACACACTCCTGTGCTGGCACTTAAATTGGGCAGTGTCATGATTTATTTTGCTGTGTATTTTATTTTATCTTTTTAGTGTTTTTTTTTTTTTTTTTTTTATTGTTGTATATTTGTAATAGACCTTAAATTGGTTACTATATGAGCTTCAAATGTATAATTTCATCTGTTCAGAACAATGTCCTAATAAAGAGTCATGTCTGCCATCTTATTTGATGTCTGACATCTAATTTGCATACACTCAAACAGCATACCTGGATGCCAACGAAAAAAAAAATGCTGGATTGCTGCATGCATATAACAAGCTGTACATCAATCCACATCATACCATTTTCAGTTGAAAGTCGGACAAAATTTGTACCAAGTTCTCAGGAGTGGGTGAATCTAAATATAAAAGACAGCCAAACTGCAGAAAGAACTGGGAAAAATATGGCCTAAAAGACAGCCGCGTTCCCCATGTGCCAGCTCATGTTGGCTTCAATACAGAACACATGCAGTATGTGAACAAAAGACATATTGAAAGAGCCCACAAGAGGAGAGAAAAGACAGCACAGGAGGTTGCTGCTTTGTGAAGCTGTTTTAAACCGGTCAACCGTAGTTGTTTTGACCAATACATTTGTGCGTACAAAGGCTAAGAATCAATTTTAAGCTGAATCATAAAAAACAAAACAAAACAAAAAAAAAAAACAAGGAGCATGTTCATTGTTTCGGCATAATAGATGGTGTCAGGTCAGGTCCAGTGGATGTCCGATAGCAGGGCTGAGCATCTGGGGTTACCTCGGGAAGCAGATTAGGAGAGTCATAAAGAAACTATAATTTTGCAAACACTACTTCTACCATCTGTATAGTCTTGATACTTCTCTTGCCATCTAACCCCACCACTACGCCATTCTATGGTGGACAGAGGTTCCAGGTCACCAAAGGAGAGCACCACATCTCCTTCCAAGCCAGTGAATAATATGCAGATATGAGAAATATTTCACTCAAAGACTTAAGCAGAAGAGGGTCAATTAGAATCTTCAACAACGTAAAATACTGACAGCTCCTTGCAGTGATGGCATGAAAGGATAAAAACCTGCGACTACCAATACATGGGACGGACCATGTTGCCTCAGAAGCAATGTGTCATTTCAGATGCCACAGAAATTACACTGCATTTCTGTACAAAGAAGACGAACATGATTGCACAGGGAACAGCCAATTTGAGACTGAATACAATCATTTCAGCACAACAGTGGTGGAGGAGAGGCTATTGAGAGGCTATGGAAACGGAAGGTGCTCAAGCGATCAAAGTTAAAATGTGCTGTTCAAGAAACATGTCCGTGAAAGAACTGCTCTCACAAATCTTGTTCCTTTAGACGTTTCAGACATTATCAAGTCCACATTAGGGATTTGAAACCACATAAAATGGTCCAAGATGAAGTTGCCACAGCTGGACCATCTTTGTTATCAGCATCATCATGCACATCATCAGATGAAGATGACACAAAAACTGTTGAAACAGATGACACAAATGAGACAAGACTCTTGTTCCATGCAGCCATGACACTAAAAGATGTCATCGTGGAAAAGTGTAAAACAACCACCAACAGCACAGCAAAATACAATGCCAGCTGCGTCAAATCTGATCCCAAATAAGCTCTCAGTTTCATTGCCTGGACTACTGCCATAACAACAGATCCCTCTGCTGACAATGAAAGAGTGAATATTAGCAAAGAGGAGCCTGAGAAGATTGTATCAATTAGCCAGGATATTATGAAGCTCACAGTGAAAGGGACATGGCTCATGCCCAAACGCTGTGCATTAGCAATGGCTGTTAAATACATGTCAGGATCAGATCTGCTGATCAGTTTAGTCAATGTTCTTGGGCACTGTTTGTCTAACTCACAGGTACTTGAACATAACACAGCTTTAGCACAGCTACAAATACAACTAACCTTGACACGCATCAGAGGAAAGAGGACAGGCCCTGAACATTTTGGGAAAGACGTCAAGCTAGATCTAGAGACCCCATCCATAAGAGGAAAGCAGCAGAAACATTAGATGGTGCCTACTTCCTGATGAAGACCTGATGCAGTCCATAGCAAAATCCCACCAGGATGGATGGATGGATGGATGGATTTTAGCACACTTGCTCATGGAGGTCCAATTGCACCACCAACCAACATTTGGAACATTCTAGTGACTGATGCAAGTCCTGCAGAACTGTGGACTGTACAAAACATCCTTAAGAGGTCAACAGAGATTGCAGACAAGCCAGAACTTGATATAGTTCTAGTCCTTGGCCAAGCCATCTATGCCAAAGCTCAGGAGGTACGGTGGAGGAGTGAAACATAAGGAAAGACTTACTATGGGCTCTATGCACAGCAGGCTCCTATGTATGTCCAGTCAAACATTAGTCGGCATATCAACTTCCACTGCTGCCTGCTCTCTGTAGGAAGCTGGTTAGCTGACTGTCGTGGCCAGTATGAGCTCAGTTATGTGATGTTGATTTTTCAGTGTTTTTTGTTTGTTTGTTTTGAATCGCCTTTTTTATTAATCATGAGCTCAAAGCCTATGAAACTTACATTTCAAAGACACAAGGCCAGCAGCACATCCAATAATTGCAGTGTCTCACAGTGCACACGCTTCAGCGAGGTTCAACTCTGTGCTCAGCTTCCCAAAGACAGAGAACTGCAGAAAAAGTGGGTAATTAATATTCACAGAGACAATTTCACCATCACAAATCACACAAGTTTATGCAGCAGACATTTTCAAAGTGCAGACCTGATTGAGCCTTCAACTCCAGCTGGGCGTCGGCTTCTGAAAAATGGGGCTGTTCCGGTGCCCAACACCCTTGACACCGGCCAGACTGGCACTTTTTTAATAGAAAAAAAATATCCTGCTTGAATCTTCCCAGCAGCAAAACAGTCAGTTGATGGACCAAATGCAAATTTAAGTGCTATTTTTTTTTAACCTCATCTGTAATTTCTGGCACACATCAGAGCCACAACAGTGGGTGGGTGACTCCCCACCCACCTGCAAAACAGTCAAACATTCGAGTCCAGTGTCAGGTTCAGGTTGATTAAATAATCAGAGCCTGAACCGATGTGATCAGGTCGAGCCTCTAATAACTTAGAGAGGGGAAGCACATCAAGTAAATGTTGGATGAGGCTCAAGTGATTTTGTTAAATGCCTATTGCCTGTTAGAAGCCATTTTTCATGAAAGGAATCTCATTGTATGGTGTACCTGTCTGTTTTACTGTGCATATGACGATAAAATTCTCTCTCTCTCACACTCTCTCTCTCTTTTCCTCTCTTGACTAAACAATAACTAAGCATTTGGTATTAGCAAATGGAAATAATATGTGTTTATTTGCATAGAGAGTAGGAAAGTGTGCTCCAATCACAAGTCGGCAGGTGAGACGACTGTGGAGACGCATTTTAATGCCAGGCGTGAACGGACAGACTGAGAGCTGTACACTTGTGATTGGATCACCAAAGACGCATTTTAACACCAGGTGGAGATAGAGCCTTTGTGCATGTCTTCGTCGTTGTCTGCACATCGTTGATGATTAATTTTGGTAGTGCTAACAAACACCAGGTGAGCTGTGAAGAGTGGAATGCTGTCACTGTCTTCTCTCGCTTGTGTGTCACGTTCACTAGAAGCTGATGTGCAGTCTGAGGTGAAATGTGGAAGCATTGCGTTCAGAGATCCCATTAGAGTGGGCGAGTCTCACACGTGTATGGCTTTCCTTTCCTGTATTGGCAAGCGTTTAAGAGATGCTGGAGATGAAAATTCTGAAGGATACACATCTGCAAATCCACATGCAGGTACAATCGAGTGACTGTGACACAGAGGCAGCAGGCATATGCCCTCACACGCGATGCCTGTGACAAGGTAATAGAGCAGATGGCAAACAGGGACTCAAAGACCAAAGGTGGGCTTGCAGGTTTTTTGTTGAATAAAGGTGCAGTTCCCAGGTGAACACTGACACAGCGCTGACACAGAACATGACAACAAGACAGAGAACAGAATTGACTGAAAAAAGAAAGCAACAGGATGAAAAGGATGTTCAGGGCCCTTCTGTCAGCCATATACAACACATGAACCCGTTTGGTCAAACACTGGAAAAAGAAAGCCTTTACTGTAATAATACATCAGGTCTAGTAGCATCAGAAGCCGTCTCTGCTGATCTGCTGAATGCAAAGCAGAGGTGAGAGGGCATTTCTTCTAGCGACATCTCAAAACAGATGAAGTGGAATTTCATGCTCCAGTGGCAAAAAAATGAAATTAAATACATTTAAGGACAAAGCAACCTCAAGTGTAACCAAAGTGAGAGGCCAGGGAATAGCCCTCAAAGCAGATAGAGATCTCTTCACAAGGCTTTTTGTGGTCAGAACAGTGAGGAATATAAACATCAGGGAGATGCTGGTCTATAGTCTGTGACCCATGCCTCCCACAGCTGCACTCACTGATGACTCTCTTGTGAGTATGGACAAAGCCAAATTAATGCACTCTCTATAAGGATCAGTAAATCCAAAAGCAAACGTTGAAATCCCTGAATGCTCAACCTGAGTGTGTGATGCAATGGCACAAGTACAGGCAATGAAACTCCAAAATACAAAGGGTAGATTTCCCAACAGTGTATTAATATGCCTGATGAATGCAGCCAAACGGAGTGAATCTAAAGTAATATATTTTGTCCCTACATCTACAAAAGGACGAGTATGAAGAAGACAGAACAAGACCAATGAGCAACAAAAGGATGTCAGCTGACGACAGTATATTTGGCTGACCAGAAAACACCCCAAAATGGTCTAATTTCTTGTCCTGTGGCAATAACAAGGTAAAACTGCAACAGCTTCTCTTAGAGACATAGATCAAGTCCAGGAAAGATCAAACTGAAGCCATTACGCGGATAGCTGGGCATGGATCTGAGTGTCACATGATCAGAATGAACAGCAGTAGCACAGAACTTGAGGTCCTACTACCACCAGCTTTGTTCACAATACAACAGGAGGCACAATACAGACTCTTGGCCATTACTTCACTGTGTGCATGCCTCACGGTAAAGCTCAAATTGCTGTGATCAACTGTCCTGACACTGATGCAAGGAAATTGGAGCAAACCTGTACTTCCAGACCAGGAAAGGGGCAAACAAATGCACCGTATATGTACAGAGAATACACAGCCTCTGATGCTCTGATCGGCCTCCATTGTTTCACTGGCTGTGACTCAGTTGGTGCTTTGCCTTGGTAAAGAGAAGGCAATTAAAACCCTGTTATCTACCGGAGAGCATTGTGCCACATTAACCCTCCTGTTATGTTTGGGGTCAATTTGACCCCATTCAGTTTTTAACGTCTCTAAATACATACTTAACATCATTTTTTTTTGCTTCATATTTTATGACTTTTCCTAATTTAGTGGATACTACCGGGTAAACATGAAATTCACATGATGATATGTTTTCAGTGTCCTGTACGCGTTTTGTACGCATCGGTGGTGTTTGGGGTCAATTTGACCCCAGGCTGTTTTAGCTGTAAAAACACCGTTTAATACAATTTTTTTGGGTTGTTTTGGATGAAAATGAGGTCACTGTAACATGCAATTTGATAATCTTCAAAAAACTTCCCTCTGCTTTAGGGCCCTACCCAAACATAACCATACCTGAAGTAGTACGGGAACCACTGATATGGGTGGATATGGGGGAGATATTGGGGAGGGGAAAACATAATACCAACAAGAACTTTGATATTTCCCGCGCTGTGAGGGTGGGGAAATATGGTTCCCACAAGGACATTGATAGTTCCCACCACATGGGAACATATAGAAGCTTGCACAGCAGCCTTCTAAATCATTTCTCTTGTTGCGCTGTGTACTATCACATGTTGCTCTCTCTCTGTTGAATATGAACGCAAAGCAAAGGTTTTCTGCCAGTGAGGTTTTGTCAAAGCTCTTTGACAGTGAAAGTGACATTGAGGAGAATATGTCTGAGACAGAGGATCATGTTGAGGAGGACCCTGGTTATGAGGCATCCTCTGATGAGAATGAAACCCTCAGTTCTGACCCTCCTGTTGTCTCTCCACCAGCAGACACGTTACCTTCCAAAAATGGAGAGGTATCATGGTCCCTCTCCCCACATGAACAACAGGGTAGACTCAGTGCTGCTAATGTCATCAAAATGGTTCCAGGCTCCAGCAGATAAGCTGTCAGCCATGTCCAAGACATAAAATCAGCATTTGAGCCCTTTGTAACACCATCAGGTGGGGATATACTTGTGATGACAAACTTAAAGGGGAGGTCTGTGTATGGAGACAGCTGGAAAGACTTGTATGTGACCCACTTGCAGGCCTACATTGGGTTACTCACTCAGAAGTTGTGTTTCTTTTTCCTGGGGTCAAATTGACCCCGAACATAAGACATGTTACTATCCTTGATAATAGAAATTGATTTTCTTTCCAAATGTTATAAATAACAAAAATCTGTTCTTAGAAATAATAGATAGCCATTAAAACACCAAAAAGATATTTCTTTCCAATTTTAGGTCAATCAGTGAGATTTTATGGTGTTTTGCATATTTTTCCATAGTCGCGTAATAGGAATACTGGATGTATAAGTGGGGGTGGGGGGGAGTTATGTTTTATTTAAAGGACTATTTAGGTAGTCAACAAAGAAACATAAAGTACCTGACACATAAACTTTGGTAACAATTTTAATTATAATAATTTTGTTGAGGTTTAAACTGCTGGGGTCAAATTGACCCCAAACATAAGGGATATTAGTAAAATTTGAACATAACAGGAGGGTTAAGGAAGTTGGAAACTACTTTTCAACTGCCAACAGAGCTGTATGAAGTAAATGAAGCATTTACCTGTGCCCTCTATGACCTAAAAGGCTGTAAGGGATGTGAATTATGCAAGATGTTACATGTTCAAGAATGGAAAGTGCACAAACAGAAGTCTACCGCTAAACGTGCCTTACATAAACACACTCAGCGGGCAAACTATCAGGCACACGTATACAGGAGGTGCCTGCAGAGTCAGCCAGACATTCTCCTGCCAATGGTCCATGGCTGGAAGACTGAAGGAGACTTGATGATATTTCCCCCAACCCCAGTCGGCATCTTGGAGTTTGTGTAAAAAAACAATGTGTGAGAGGCAGATCCAAAGGCAGATTTAACAAGCATGCAGACACACATATGTGTTTGTTTGGATTGTGATAACACTAGACCCGAGTGTTGACAAAGGTTTTTTTTTTTTTTTTTCTTAGCAAAGTAAATCACATCAAAAAGTAAGAGTAAACAATCAAGTTGAAAATAAATACAAAATAAAAGAAATGAAAAAGTAAGAGTGAATAAAATTCGGTTTTAATTGTTTTTCTGCTGTTGTTTGAGGATACATTATTTTAGGATGAAATATTGACATGACTAACTATTAGGTGACCTGCAGATGATGTAAACTTCTGCAACAAATGTTATCTCTCCCACTTCTGTCTCTATCTGGTCCAGTCAATTATAGACCAAGTGCAGATACCCTGAGCTAACTGTAACACGAACAAAAATTCCACAAACAAAAATTTGTTCAGAAAAAAAAAAAAAGTTTATGTGAAAAAAACTGCCGCTCTTTTGCTGAGGATCGATCATTTCAAAAACTACAGCAAATAGTTGCCTTTTGGACCCCCGCCTAAGCGTATTTTAGTATGTACATTATAATGTACATGGACAGTTTCCATAATTTCCATGTAAAACACAGAGTTCCTATATTATCTCGATGACCCAACCTTGACCAGCTTGTACCGTGTGAGACGGCAAGCTGGGCCGGGCTCTGCTCGACTGCAAAAGAGGACAAGATATTGTAATTACTCAAGGACACACGATACATTCATAGGCACAAGCACACACACACACACACACACACACACACACACACATTACAGACAGCAAAAGTCAGACTGCAGCAGATGTCTGGGACAGAGCATGAGGAATTGTTGGGCACAGCGGTGGCACATGTACATCTGCATGTACGTCTTTATGCATGAATCTGTAGCTGTATGTGTGTGTGTGTGTGTGAGTGTGTGTGCCTGCTTTTGCATACATGCATGAGACAGCATTTGATAAGCTCCAGACTGAGTCCTCACGAGGCTTCAGCCCTCTGTCTATGTAAGTGCTAATGGAGTTCCCCAGTTTCTATCTCCCTCAGCTGCACTGGAGGAATGGCTAGACGAGAGGAGACAGAGATAGGTGGAGAGAAAAAAAGGAAGAGACAAAGATGAAGGAGGGAATAAGGCCACAGCAGAAGAGGAGGAAAATATGCAGTTAATAATGTGAATGAATGTATTAGCCTGTGTGTGTGTGTGTGTGTGTGTGTGTCTGTGTGTGCGTGTGCATGTGCGTGTGCGTGTGTGTGCTTGTGCATACAAGCATGCTAATAAAAACATTTTCCCCAAGTTTTTCTGTGTGGCATCAC
Organism: Myripristis murdjan; assembly: GCF_902150065.1. Classification (NCBI taxonomy): domain Eukaryota; kingdom Metazoa; phylum Chordata; class Actinopteri; order Holocentriformes; family Holocentridae; genus Myripristis; species Myripristis murdjan. The sequence goes on from NC_043991.1 coordinate 18,128,883, forward strand.
AGTCTCCAATAAGCCAACTAATTTCTGGGTTTCCTCAGAGAGATGTGTGTGGCTGATAACTTTCAGGATCAGGAAATTAATATTCTGGGAGCTTGGAGCTCAGAGGCTCCAATGAGTTCTCAACGCTATCTGCTTGCAAAGGTAGCCCCATTGTGGTGTTCACAGTTACGCTGGATGGAGTCTATTAAATAAATGTACCCACAGATAAATGCACACACACTGGAAAAACTGGATTTTTTTGTGTCCTGTAGTGTTTTTTTCAATATCTTGTGCCATATCAGCAATGCACTCTGCGACAGCTTTTGGAGACAAACTGACACTTTGGAACAATTTTACTTTGTCTGGCGCAGGCAAATCAGCAGAGGCATCAATGCACTCAAGGCACAAATTTTACCTCTGAATGAGCTTTCAGCTTGTCACCTATAAGCTCACTCACCACAAAACTTGCCTGCATAACATCATCTCTGTCAGAATATGGTCCTGTGAGAGCTGCTTGTTGGGCACCAGTACTCCGCTGAAGAACGTTAACGTTATCCAAATTCATTTGTCTCTGCAACTCGTCCAGTTTAGCATGTTTCCAGTTGTAACGGTGCTCAGGTTTGACCTTTTTCATCACTTTGAGTGCATCCCCATAAACACTGGCACACTGGCTTCCCTTTTATTTCGACAAAGAATAATTGTTTGTGCATTTCTCATGGGAAATGCGACATTCCGCATCTACTTTACTTTTCATGACAGTCGCCATGATGCATATGCATTGTGACATGCATGTGCATGTTTACCCTGACCTTGACTCTGACAGCAGGTTCAGGCGGCACTGCCCACTTCCTTTCAGTGCCCATGTTAACCCGTTGGGCTGTTCAGACAGGACATGCTCAGTGGATGGCTTGCAGTGCCAGTTTCGGCGTCTGTTTTTCTCTCTGTCAGGCAGTGAGGTGGTAACAATCATAACAATAATAATGCTATATATTTTTCTGCTGCAACATGGTCAGCAGTACGTATAAATTAAAATGTAGTGTTCCATTGCAGTTAAATACCTTTAGAGGAAGCCTTACACTTACACACACCCTGCAGAGCTGGTCTGGGCAATCAGATCAGTATCCATCCTCCGTGCATCTTCAATGCATTTACACCTGGACCTTCGTGTAGTCAACCACTATCCGATTGCAATCACTCAAAATCATTTTAATGCAAGGCATAAAGGGGGTATCAGTTACAGTCCAAGGCAACTTAAAAAGATTCTCTGGGTTCTGTTGCCATTTGCTTTTTTGGCTCACCCTCTATTTGCTTGTTCTCTCTCTCTCTCTCTCTCTCTCTCTCATTCTCTCTCTTTCTTTCTCTCTCTAACTGTTATCTCTGGTCCCAGGTCCTGACCAATCAGATGATTGAGGGTGCTGCTGCTGCTGCTGACCTTTTTTGGTATATTATGTGTTTTTGCATTTTGGCAAAAGCACAAGTTTACAAGTTTTGTGTTTGCAGACTTGCTGGGGAAATTGGAGCCAGTAAGAGGCCCAGCACATTTTGCCACACACAGTCTCTGATTGTCGCACTCGGTCAGGAGTCGATGCCACCGCTTGTTTTGTTTTGGGTAGTTAGTGTAGCTAGCAGCAGGTATTTTGTAATATTCTTTGGGGTGATGTAGATGGGTTGCTGCTTCCCAGTAAATCTGCTTTGGTTTTATTTGATTTGTTGCTTTGGCACCACTCTCACTCCTTTTTCCTTTAACATGTGGTCTGGCTATGTTTCAGCTTTGAAAATACCATAAATAACCGTCCTTAATTCAAATCTGTCAAATATATAGTGCCACTCAACAAAATCTTCAGTCTGGTGTGATTTATCCCTCCACAGTTCATCTTCCTCATTTTTTTGGTTATTTGTTAGAGGATTCTGGTATTTTTCAACCTGGGCCCTATTTTTCAACCTTTAGGGGTCCAAATGACTGATAGAGGCCATATTTTTGGAAGTGGTCCAGTACTGAGCCCTGACAGATTCAGGTTGGTGTGTCTGACAACAATAGTGTTGTTCAAAATCAAACCAGTATAACTACAGTTGATGAATAGTCTGTACACTAAATAAGAAATGCTGTTAAATTGCTTGTTTTTAAATCACAGTATTTTATTCTAATCACATGGTGTGAAAATCAACCAAACTAAAAATGTAACAAGCACTCACTACTCAAAGTATTTTTTTCCACTAAATACTCTCTTACTCTTACTTGAGTAGTTTTCTCACAGAGTAACTTACTCGTACTGAAGTAAATCTTTGGATGAGTGGCCTTACTCTCACTCAGGTACAATTATTCTGTACTCTACCCACCCCTGATGATGGGCCAAGACCTAAAATGTGTCACGGGCCATTTCCTGTGGGTCAGGATGAAGGAATTCGTTCAGCACATCCACCTCTTTGTACTGGACAAGCATTAAGTTACATAAATCAAAGCACAACAGTCTTGCTCTAGCAGCTTTTATAGTGATGAACAATGCTTCAACTGAGGTGGTCGGGTGTGTTCGAGACAGTACCCCCTATTGCTTTACTGTCCAAACTAGAAATAGGCTATTTAAAGGGGATTATGGGGCTTAAACACACCTTAAGACCAACTGGGTTGAAACTTTGTTAACCACAGTAAAAACCAGTGAGGCACAAATATTGTGTGGACCCACTTTGCTATTTCTTATGGGTCCCCAGTGCACCAGTTTGTTTTAATAAGCCCGGCTCCCAGAACAAGACTGAATTTAATCAGTTTGATTTGTGGATTATGAACCAGCAGGAAGTCCCAGTATGCTGTATGCAGATGTTCATAATGAAAGACACAATAAGAGCAGAAGGTTGTCTTTTATAGGACGATGCCATGCTGCTGGAACGGAGCAGAAACCAGACCACGACTTTTCAAGATCATCAGCTGACACGCGCACACACATTCACACACACACACACACACTGACACACACAAGCGTTTACATTGTGTACATTAATGTACATACAGACATTCTAACTGTCTTTTCATGCATTAGACAAACATACAAAGACAAGCATATACAAACGCTGTGCAGTCACACACACACACACACACACACACACACACACACACACACAGGTATATAGATTATTATTCTTATACTGAGAGTTTCTCTTAATATCCATCTATCCACCTAAACGTTAAATTAGATTGAAGAAAATAGTGCATTATGTGCATTATTTATGTTGCACATGTAGTGTGTTTGTATAAATACATATAAATGTAATTACACACTTCCATGATAGGCCTACACATTTATGACATTTCATATAAGTATATAAAAATACATTAAAGAAACATATTCTTACTAATTTTAACTGTGTGTGTGTGTGTGTGTGTGTGTGTGTGTGTGTGTGTGTGTGTGTGTGCATGCTTGTGTGTGTGTGCATGCGCGTTATGAAGTGGGTCAAGGATGTTTGTGCAGTAGTGCTAGTTGATGTGATTAACTATTGTAGGATGAATCATGAATAAAACAGCATGTTTGACTGCACTTTATAATGTGACAGTTCCAGTAACAAGACCTAGATTCCACTAATGACTGTTTTGGGATATTATATATTCACAGACACAGCACACCACGTTACTGTGAGAATCGACAATTATGCTAAGAGCTTGCCGCGTTTCTCAACTTAAGTGTTTTAGGTTTGGGTCGAAATATGTGCTAAAATAGATGTGGTAAAGGTCTTCTGTGTTTGTCAAATTGTTAATTCCAGCCTTCCTCCTCTCCATCTGTCTTGGCTTGTTGGCATGCCAAAGTGTTTTGCTGTCATTGGCTTATCAAACCAGTGTTTATTAATTTCACGTTTTTTGAGGAGTCAATTCCATGATAACACGGAAGCCAAATCACTGCAAACAATGTGATACTGCAGCTCGATGTTGCTGCTGAGTTAGCTTTGATGTAGAGTGAATTACTGAAAAGGCTGAGAGCGATCCACTGCAAAAAGTAAAATAGAACTAGATATGCTTAGAAGTCAAAGATGGCATTATTCCAGTTATCAGTGGCGTCGTTAGACCAGGGCATCTGGGGCTCTAGTCCCAGACGTTTTAATGCCTGCCCAGAGTGTTTCAAGTTTGGAAAAAAGTTGGCATTTTAATGTAGAAGAGAGGAACTTTACTTCAGTGCTTTGGCGAGAGGGGGATGTAATAAAGCAGTACACAAAAGAGCAATTCAAGCGCTCCCACTGGCGCAGTCCCCTCCTCTCATTTCTCTGTTTTGTGCCTCCTCGTCTCCTCTCTCCTCACATCTCTTGATGTGTGTGTAAATGTGAGATTGTGAAACAGGGCTTTGCTGAAAACACACATCTGTGCTCAGCGAGTCTAGCCAGTGTAAATACAGGTTAAAACGGTCCACATTAAAGAAATTGCGACAAAGTTTAACCAAATGAGAGGAAAATTACATAAACACATTTTTTTTCTCTAGGGACGTACGTTATCTTCATATTTATAAAAGTGATAGCCCCCTACTTATGATAAAAAATGTATTCCATCCACAGAGGTAGAGTCAGCTATGTGTGTGTGTGTGTAGTTCTGTGTGTGTGTGTGTGTGTGTGTGTGTGTGTTTGTGTGTTTGTGCGTCCATTCAAAGCCTTTTAGCAAATAATAGGCTAAACATTCTGCTTCTGATAGAGCCATATGCCTCATTGCCAGTGTTTCTATTTGCTGTGATCTGCCTGGCAAAGTAGAACAGTGAAGAAGCAGCTGGAGACAAATGTCTGTCCCTTACAGATGCAGACCTTCCCTCATAAATTTTGCAACAATTCATCTGATCTTTTACCAGTTTTCACACATCTTGTTCAATTATAAAGGTTTGAAATTTCTGCATGATGTAGAATATTGAGAAAAAACTGTAATGACTGCACTGGACCGGACTAGATGGCCAGACACATAGGTATAGGGTCGTCATGATACCAGAAATTCAGTAGTTGATAACAAGACCTGTAAATTTCCATGATTCTTGATACCTGGTTCGATACCATGGTAAAAGAAAGAAAGAAAGAAAGAAAGAAAAGGAAAAAAAAGAAAAAATCCCATTTACTTCAACATACACTCAGTTTAACATTCAAGTATCAAGTATTTAAGCCCTCAAGTATTTGAAACAACTGTGCTTAAATAACTTTTTAGATTGCACAGAATTTCAATTGCAGTATGCAGCAGAGACATGAGAAAAATATAATTAGAAAAAGAAATAGCTATTAAACGGGAAACTTCAATGGCACCGTTTGCATATTTTGTTTTGTGAATGTATTATTATTCCCTGAGCATCTGCCTCGAACACAAAATTCTTCCCTACACGACTCTCGCTGTGTTTCTTTTGGACAAGCCGAGGCATTTTTCACGTGTTTGACTCTTCCTTGGTGCACACTTGAACAAGCGTAAATCGTATGTATACTGCCCCCATCCCTTCCAGTAGAATATGTTCCAGCCCGCTGAAGGATAGATGTAAACAAATGCTATATCTAAATAAATACATCCAGTACATACGGTGCTTATGGTGCCATAGAAAAATGGGTACCATCGTATTTTTGGACTATTGGCATCAACTTGGCAATGAAGTATCGCTTCTCATGACATCCCTAGATAGATATATTCGTTATTGTGCCACAGGAAATTTGCTTACACAGCCTGTACAACACAGAGACATACAGATAACCATACGGCAACATAGAGATATACATGCAGACAACCTCCACCCCTCCCAGTGTCCCAACACATACACGTGTCTCACACAGAGATAAGCCTGGGTCCATACTGGATCAGTGAGGCACTTTGTTTAGTGCTGCTACAGCAGAAGGGACAAAACTTCCGCCAAATCGAGCTCTTCTCCAATTCAAAGTCCTATATCTGCGGCCTGACAGCAGGAGTGTGAAATGTGGGCTGAGGGGGTGATCGGGGTCATTGACTATTGTGAGTGCAAGGCGTGTGATGGCTCTGTCATTCATGTCTGAGATACTGGGTGTGGGGGAGTGTATGATTTTGGAGGCAGCATGTGTGATCCTGCTGAGTATATTCTTGTTGGAGATGGTCAGCGTGGTGTAGAAACAGGGGGAGCAGTACAGCAGGATGGGCTGGATGATGCTTTTATAAAGTAACAACAGCAAATGCACACTGTGCCATAAAAATAATGTTAATTAAAAGTCATCACATTAAATTAAAATTAAAACTATTAACTTAATGGTGGTAATTGGTATAGAGTTTATAATGGCTTATAACATTATAGCTTTGTAATAGCTTTTTAAATCTAATAGCTTTTGAAGTAAAGCCTGTGGTTTGTGATGCTTATCTTATCATAGCCTGTGTATTGTTCTATGTTTTGCATCACAAGGTTGTTGGCAACACCCTGTGATTCACTGAGCTAAGCCCCTGATGTCTTCAGAGCCTAGCAGTGCCCCTGCCAGTTATTATCAGGTTTAATCAGGTTTCTTTTGGGGTCTAAATGGCCTAATTAATTTTAATTTTGCATATATTTGTACTTCCATATTCTTGCACATACTCACTTAGACAGTGCAGTCTCATGCAGCATCCTCTGTGCATATCATGCATTCATTACAGCGATCATTTCATGTGCCATGTGTTGCATTCAATCATCAATAAATAATTACCATGTTTTTTTACACATTAGTGTAATTACTGTAAACAAATTAGTGAGAAGATTAGCAGCACTCGCTGGTCCCTGCACTGCATTTTACATGTGATGAGACCGTGTCAGATTTCATGGGAAATCTGCTTGATTTGTTTACAGTACAATGCACGAGGAGAGCGCTGCTACTACAGCCTTTCTTCCAGGGAAAAGCTTACAGAGTTATTCAAAATAGCAGATGGTGGAAGGAGTGACTTTTTTGGGGGGAGCCATGCACAGTAAGGGAAAAATCAATTCCAACATCTTAATCCTCTTTAGCAAAGCCTGAGAGAAAACAAATGCACACAGAGAAACACTAGGTGGAGGGTGGAGTGATGTGAGAATAATTTATCGAGATCACAGTTTATCATCACATGCAACAACATGCACCAACATTAATCTGAAATTACAACATGCTTTGTGTGACTGCAACAATGGGGTTTATGCGAAATGGCGGTCTTAATTTTGAGAAACACGAACATTACCAGTAGTGTGAGATAGCAGCTGCCATCTGCCCCCACCGTAGTTTCATTTTTTTTTTGGTAAATTTCACAAAGGGATTATAACTTCCTTGTCAATAACATATAGAAGTTGCAATGTGGAATGTGAGACACGGCGCCTTCACGTGGCACATAATGCTGAATTGAGAGTTACTCCAGTGAGTTTTCTCATTTTTGCCTTTATGCAAAGCCTCTGCTCTTTACGCTCATAGAATCTGCTGTGTTAGCAGTCGACTTTATCTGGTATGTTCTTTTCCACTGGAGAAACGAAGAGAAAAATCCATCCATTTTACCTTCTTAGATAAAATGTGTGTGTGTGTGTGTGTCTTGAAGAGGGGCGTCCCCCAGACGTCTAAGCCTGATAGACAAACCCTTTCTGCTGTCTTTATATGAGCCATAGGATAAGAAATGGCTTGTGTGTGTGTGAGTTTGGGCATGCCTGTGTGTGTGTGTGTGTGTGTGTGTGTGTGTGTGTGTGTGTGTGTGTGTGTGTGTGTGTGTGTGTGTGCATGAACAAGTGAGCAAGTGAGTTGAATGACTGAGCGTGTGAGGGATTGAGAGAATAAGCAAGCGGGCGAATGAGTGAATGATAAAGAAAAAGAGAGAGAGAGATTCTCCTGTCTGTTATTCTTTGTCTGCAGGGGGCTGACTGTACTATCAAGCGCCGTGTGTGTGAAAACGTACGTGTGCACGTGTCAGCCTTAATTTGTGTGTCTCTGCAATCTTTCACATAAGGGAGAGAGAGACTTGAGTGTTTCCTAAGTGGATCTCAACTCATTTCCTAGTTCAGTGAATTCAGATCATGAACTGAAATGACGATGAACTGTGTTTTTTTGTGTGTGTGTGTGTGTGTGTGTGTGTGTGTGTGTGTGTTGTTGTGTTTTTTTTTTTGTTTTTGTTTTTTTTTATGCACGTTTCTGGTGCACAAAGGCGTTGAATTTTGAATGTGACAAGAGATGAAATTTATTTGTAGAGCCTTAGTCACCACAATAAGGTCATGTCTGCCCTTTCTCTTCTCTGTCTCTCTCTCCCTCTTTGTGTGAAAGTGCATACGAGTGTGTGTGGTCGAGCAAATCCCACTACTCAGTCAGCATTATAAATATGTATTTAGAATACTAGAGGCTCTATTTGTCTGCTCTATATTCAATTTATAACTGAGAATAATCTGTGAACTATTAGGTAAAAAGTAATCCCCCCTCATTCTCTGCCTTATTGAGCCTGTTCACACAGCTGGCTGGTTCTACCATACAGGGTGGAGAAGACAAATGATATGGGCATGGTAATTTACCAAGACCCCACTTTATCATCATATACCTGAAGTAGAGACATTCATCCATTCACCCATTCGCTGTGTGCAGCAGTTGTGCAATGATGGAGAGTGGGAAATGTGTGTGTGTATATGTGTGTGTGTGTGTGTGTGTGTGTGTGTATGTGTTGGAGGATGGATTAATAAGCATAAGACCTGAGCTTATATTTAGTTTCAGCAAATTTGCCGGTCAAACTGTGCAGAATAAATATGTTGGAGGATCATTTCTGCTGTGTTTACGCGCACAAAAGTATTCTGGGTATGAACTCATATCCCTGTTAAGGTCACATGAAATAAGCGCTTTATATTCATATTCATATGCCTTTGAGCAATGTAACTTCATTCATGAATAAACACAATATTCTTAATATTAGAAATGACATTGCACGTACTGCAGAAAGAAATGGTAATTGCAGCCGTTTACATGCATCATGGCTTATATTTGTGAATCTAAACTGTCACATTTGGGCCTCAAACAGCAAATGGGCCTCTCCCTCAGAACGGAGCAGAATAGGCTTTCCATCCAAGTCAACATACACTCTTCACAAAAAGAATTAGGTTTTATAGGTTTGTCAGGATCGTTTTACAGGATCATTTTACAAATTTCAGAGACAGGATCACCGGTGTGTCACTTAGTTAACTATCCAATTAAACTTATGTCAAGCTGCTTTTTTTTGACAATTCTTATTTCTATTTGTGTGAGGTTTCTTTTTTGAAAGAGTATATATACCATTGCCATTTAAAGTAAACAATCACTTCTCTTCTCTAGTAAAGTTATATTTATATACAAGTTGTATGTGTCTGTCAATGGACATTTTCATTAACATCACACATATTCCAGCAACAAATATTTTAGAGTACAACAATATGACAACACTCTGTGGATCACCACTGTTACCTAGTAAGATTTTAAGGGGAAGTAACATCAGAAGAGATTTTTAAAGAGCCATACCAGTGATTTAGCATGTTTAGCCTAACATCTATAAAAAGATACTTTATGTTTCTGTTAATCTTTTCCCGAAGTCATATTTTAGGACTCCCAAATTTTCATTTTTTCCTCCTTTTTATCCATCCATTGGTTTCCATTCATTCCACTATGATATGTTAGTGAACTTTCAGAGACTTCAAACTTTCTTCACACCACTATTCCCTGTAATAAAGTCGTACACATTAGTTTTCCTAAAAGCAGCAGCACTGTTGTGTTTTGATGACTTGAAATTGGGTGGAGAGAAACGGTCCCTCCGCCAGGGAAAATAGTCCCTGGGGAAACATTTGTTTTAAACAGCCAGTTATCAGCTCTGTGGTTTATGAATGGTGACAGAAGCAGAACATTATAAGGTGGCTGTTTCAACCAAAAATTCAACCGTAACAGCAACCAAACATTTAAAATCACTGCTTTCACTGCTTTAAGCAAAAGATAGGGTAGGTTTGAGGAGTTTACAAGCTAAGTTTGCTCATTTGCAGATGTTGATTGGAGGAGCAAGGTTAATAGAAGAAGCTGTCTTTACTAATGTTAAGGTGACCTCATCACTAACGCCAGAGGTCAAGTGATTTTTTTCTTACAGTAGTCTACACACTTGGGTAACAAGGCAGGACGCACAGATTCAAATGTTCATAATTCATCGATTAATTTCTGCTTTCAGGCTATTTCCTCAGCACAGCATATCTCCATAGCAACCGTCCATTGTCACCATAGCAAAGACCTATTATTGCCACTTTATTCAGCACCAGCCAAACGACCATGGCAAACAGTTCAATGGCCGTTTTACGCCAGTCAAGTTCTGTGGCCTATTCATATTTTGTAGATGAAACATGGTATATTATACACCATAACTTGTGAAAGGAATACTTGAATAATAAGAATAATGTGTCTAAATGCACCAAGTGACACAAAAGCCAGAGAAACCTTGATGAAAACACTGGGGAAAGCAGAGCTACATAAACTCAGGCCACACTTGTACAATCTTTTCAGCCATAAAATTCAACAAATAAGTCTCAGCAATTCCACACAACAATATTTTTGAACTGCCTCATATTTGGTTCTGGTGGAGCTGCTCTGAAATTAAGGAATTCCACTTCCCTTTAAAACCTGTGAAACCTGTCAAGACCCAATTTGACAGAGACATTTTTTAGAGTGTTATGCCATTGTCCTGCTTTTACACATCATTCACAGCAACAGGGATCAGCGGAGATAACAATGACGAATCTCACCGCACTGAATGAAGAGAGATAAAAAAAAAGAAAAAAAAAAGACATCACATATTAAAATTAAGCCGAAGAGAACTAGGCCAGAATAAAAGACATGCATACACCAGAGAGAGACCAGTTGATCTGTCAAAAGAGAGAAGAGGGGGAAATATAAAAAAAGAGGGAAAGAAATGGGAGTGAGCAAAAGAGAGGATGAGTCAGAAAACTGCTTTCATCCGCCTTACTCACTAATTGTCAACCTGCTTGGATGTGTTTCCTTTAAAGAAAGAGGGAGAGGAAGGGATGGAGAGACGGACAGGAAAAGATGGAGGGAATAAAGAGGAGGCACAGGTTTAGGGTGGGTAGAAAGAGAGGAGAATAGAGGTATGGGAAGCAGAGGGAAAAAGCTGGAAGTCAAAGGGAAGAGAGGGGGAGACTTCCAGCAAGTAGATAAATGATCCTGTATTTCTTATCACGCTCTTGCACATGGTGTATATGTGTATGCGTGTGTGTGTGTGTGTGTGTGTGTGTGTGTGTGTGTCTGTGTGTATAACCGTGCATCCTGGCTTGCCTAATTCTTTCCCTAAATCTGTTTTCTTCCCCTTCACTCCTAACTCACACTCTCTTCCTGTCCTTTTCTCATAGGCTGATCCCGTTGTATTCACAGTGTATTGAATCACTTTTGTGCTTCATGTTAATGTCACTGACAAATTACACAACGTAAATAGTGTCTGTGTAAACAGTAGTCCCTTGGCAATGGGATAATCAAGGGAGAGATTCAACTATTTATTGAAATGCTTGTTTTTCAGTGGATGTTAGCTCCAGGGTAACTGCCGTCTCTTCCTTCATGGTTGTTGTCTAAAGGACACTGTGGGTTTGTGTGCGCTTGCGTGTGTGTGCATGTGTGTATGCTGTAATGTGTGTAGATGTACGAGTTGCATATGTGTGTTTTGGCAGAAGTGAGGGCCGTGTCCTTTTGGAAGTGACTCGGTCTTATTTCTCAGCATGTCTGGTGCTATGTGTGTAGTAATAGTCTTACCCAGGGTGGTATCACTGCTTCTGTGGTTCATGTCAGGTTATAGATAGCTTTTTTTTTTTTTTTTTCTGCAGCATGAAAATACTCAAAGTATAAAAGTGCACTGTCTGTGAGATTCACATGCCTCTTTTTCGAAATCAATATGAAATTCTGTTAATTGAATCACTGTCATCGTTATTCATCATCACCATTATCATCACCACTGTAATTATTGTCAGCATTCATTCTGACAGCCAGCTTTGGTTTATTTTTAGTCTTTTGAATAAAATAAATTTTAATTTTCGTTACATTTTACTCATTTGAATTTTAGTAGTTTTAATTCTAGCTTTTGTCATGAAAAACATGAACTAAAACATTTGTCTTAAGCAATGAAAATTTAAGTTTTGATCTAATTCTACTTAATTATTTTCACTTTTTGTCTCTGTAAACTCCTCATTAAATTGTTATTTTTTTTTTATTAGATTCCTACAAGGACAACTCATTACAGCACTACAGCTGCTTGTATTTTTTTAATCTAGCTTTTGTTTTTATACTGCACTTAAATTCAAAAGTAAATGCCATACATCTGTTTCCATCCAAATGTCACATTTCATTATAGTTTTAGTCCAAAAAGGTCAAACAAAATTAACGCTGATTGTCATTATCGCATCATTGGAGCCGTCATCACCATCATTTCAGTCTTTGCCATCATCACCATCACCGTTATCATCCTCACGATCACCATCATTGATATCATAATTTTCTTGTGATCAACCTTTAATGAGATTTTGAAGGAATGGATAGGCTACATGATATCATGAAGACAAACAGATACAAGATCCTCAAAGTGCTTGTGACGTCCACATCAGCTGATGTCTCTGTAATAATATTTCTATAGAACGGTACCTCTCACTTTTTATGGAAATTACTTACCATCTACCAAAGTCCCGTAATTCACATTGGAAATCCAGTCATGCCTCCATGAATTTTTTAAGGGGAACCCGAGGGTGATGAGCCCATTAGCCGTCATTTAACACCTTTTAAAATCGCTGACAGCACTTCAAAGCTTTAATGCATTGTCTATACTCTTTTCCAAAGGTTCACTTTTTTGAAAAAACTGTTGGTATGTTAGAGCTTCTATGTAAAGTCGAGGTTACCAATGGCTGCATTACAAACTAAAAAAAAAAAAAAAAAAAAGCATTTGGAAGCAGGAAGACATCAAATCAACAAAATGCTGACTACAGAGGCCATTTTTCGAAGGTAGAATACACTAGGTAGGATATCCCACAACACTATGTGACAATTAAACCCAAACTGTTGCACACTTGAAGTTTGTGTATAAATGCAAGTTATTATAACCTCAATCTTACTTTTCCACCTAGAAATAAGTGGTGAAGTCACTGAGTAGTTACTTGTTGAAACTTCTTATGTTCAGATTCACTGTCGAACCCATTGGGCTACATTCATGTAATTGCCCTGTTATTAGTTGTTATGACTTTTGTATTTTTCTTTTTTCTTTCTTTTTTTTCTTTTCTTTTTTTTTTTTTTTTTTTTTAAATCTAACACATGAAAAAGGTAAAGGACAGACCAGGTGTCAGTAATGGAGCAGTAATGACTCGTGGTAATGACAGCTGTCAAATGTGGTATCTTAGCAACAGGATGACGTATGCTGCCTTGGTAGTCTTCTGAGGTAGAGCACCTTGTGTGAAAATGCCTCCTGCTACGGATGCTGTCTACATAGTGGGACACAGCCAAAACAAACTGCACTAGCAGTGGTATCGCTGACGTCACAGATGGTTGGCAAGCAGTGCTGGTCCTGCTCATCATTGCCTTAAAGGACCACGCCAGTGATTTTGAATGTTTGGTCCATTTACTACAATTTCTCTACATTTTACATTGTAACAAAAATTTTTGCAAATCATGCAGGGATACTAAAAATTTCACTGCATTATAATCAATATCCCTACATTTTCAAATATGATTTTTTGGTTGAAACAGCCACCTTGTAATGTTCTGCTTCAGTGGCTAACAAAGTTGTCACCATTCATAAACCACAGAACTGAAAATTGGCTGTGTAAAGCAAATTTTTTCCCTGGGGACTATGGTGGAGGGAACACTTCACTCTGTCCAGCTTCAAGTCATCAAAACACAACAGAGTTGTTGCATTTAGGAAAACTAATGTGGACGACTTTATTACGGTGATGGAATACTGGTGTGAAGAAAGTTTGAAGTCTCTGAAAGTTCATTTTCATTTTGCAGGAAAATTATATCTGATTTCTAAAATATGACTGCTTGCTTTGGGAAATGATTAGCAGAAACGTGAAGTATATACATTTTATAGATATTACACTAAACCTGCAGAGTCACAAATATGGCCCTTTGAACTACTGTTACCATAAGAGCTGGTATCTCAAAATAAAAATGAACATTTCAGCATACTTTAAATAAAAATAGTCCTCAGACAGCATTGCCATTAATAGCCGCAGAGACGTTTCCATTGTGTTCAATGTGGTTGTGTTTGATTACAATGTAGATACATGAACCCACCCCCTTTCCTGGCCATTTGCCATGGCCTAAGTGCTGACTTGTCAAAATAATAATCATAATAATTGTAAATGTCATCATCATCAGTGCCATGATAGTCATCAGACTTGTCATACTCATCATCAGTCAAAGTATGAGGGAAATTACCATGAAGGGAAATAGTCATGATTCCTCATCGCCCTTTCCATTGTCATCATCATTGGTGACGTCATTAACATCATCATCTTGTCATTGTCATCATTATAATCATCATGAGTTTAATCATCATTATTATTATAATTATCACCATTGTGCCCATCAACGTCAGTGTCATCATCAACATCACAACCAATGTAATTTTCGCCACCACCATCATCATCAATGTAATTTAGATCATAATCAACATTGTCATCAATATATGAGCCATCTATTGATAAACTAGTGGTAGTGGTAATGTGACATATCACCCTGGTTTTTGTCCTGCAGAAACATTTCTGTTATGTCATAGCTCATTTCCATTGTACTGAGTGCATTTTGCCTGGGTTTTCTCAATTTGCAGCATCTTTCTGTATTGTCAGCATGGGGCATGTATTTTGTTATCTTGTTGTCTCATGTTTTCTCCATTTGTACCTTATTTTCAAAATTCTTTGTGTGGGTTTTAAAGTTGGTGTTTTTTCAATTTGTAGCACGCTTCTGTAATTTCACCTGAGTGTTGCCAGGTTGGTGCTCATGCTTTGCCTTTTTCCTGAGTTTCAAGTTGCAGCTCAACTTCAGTGGCTCTCTCAGCCATAAAAGTGCTAGTTGCCTAAAATCTATCTGTAAGAACAGGAGATGTAATAGTACAGTGCAAAAGCAAAAATGCAAAATATAGTTTGCATTATAACCAGGTGGGAAGACATTCATTCTTATTTTCCCTCAACGTCCCCATTATCATTCAAAAATCATTATAATCGTCGTCGTCATCATTATCAGCACTGTTACTTTGTCCCAGGAACCAGCAGGATAATGTGTGCAGGACTGAGTAGAGTGTTGTTGCTCCATGGAGTCAAGGAAACTGAGCCAGCAGGAACACCGTGTCTCCTATCAGTCACCAGGAACATGTAATGATAGCATTACGATTATCCCACCCGGGCTCACTATGTTGACCACACCACCCTGCAGGCTTGGACCAAACACCGCACACACACACACACACACACACATTTAGATGTGGCAAAGCATGCATGCATGGAAGCACATACGCAGTGTGATGGAGTTCTCTCTGAATACCCTTTCACCCGGTAACATGCGTCCAGCTGTGTCAGGTCTGTATGGCAGCACTGGGTCAAGTGAGGGGCATCATACTGCCACAGAGATTGTCTTCCCACCAATGCAAATTTGTAGATAGCGATACATCCATTGTACCTGCAGATTGTACTTTTGTTTTAAATCTATGTCTTTTTATTTTTATTTTATTTGTTTATTTAATTGCATTTTGTAGTATGCATTCTTACATGGTGAGCTACCCGGGCGAACTAAATCTATGTCTTTTTGTATTTATATTGGAGTGCATGACTGACTCCACCTTATTAAACATCTATTTGTTCCTCAAAGAACAGAATGAGGTGTTTAGATCAGTATTTGATTGAAAAAAAAAAAATCCTCTAGAGACCTAATAGACAACTAGATACCACCTCTTATGTGAACAGATGTTGGTGATGTTGTTGCCAGCGTTTTCTCATACAGACTGAAAGTACTTCATAGTAAATAGTTTCCCCCCCTTTTTTCTAGTGTTTCTCTTCTAGGATATGGTTTTGGGAACATTTAATTTTTAATTTATGTGTTGTTGTTTTGAGAGGTAACTATATTAAATCAAAATTCATTATTCAGTTTGTGACTGTATTGTTTAATAATGCTGTACCTTACATGATTCTGACATACAGTGAAAGCACACATTCCTTTGGTCTCATTTAGTTGGCATGTTGTCCCATCAGTACACTTAAAAGCAAAGTGCTGCCATGGTGCCATGAGTTAAAGGACCAGACCAGTGATTCTGAATGTTTGGCCCATTTACTACAACTGACCCACATTTTACATTGTAACAAACCATTTTGCAACTGATGCAGGATTTCACAACAATTAAATAAAATCCCTTGATTTTTAAATAAGAATTTTTGGTTGAAACACCCACTGAAGTCTCTGAAAGTTCATTTTCATATCATAGTGGGATGAATGGAAACCAATGGCTGGATAGAAGGGAGGAAAATGATATTGGAGTTCTAAAATACGACTGCTTGCTTTGTGAAAAGATTAGCAGAAACATGAAGTGTACACTTTAGATGTGGTAGATATTAAGCTAAAAATGCAAAATCAGCGGTATGGTCCTTTCAATGAAGGGAGTGATCTCTGGCAAATGAATCTAAAACACATCGCATTGTTCACTTTAGCAAACTTGCAGCGCTCTCTGAAGTTGGTCTCAGAGGTTTTCTAAGTCTCAGTGGTCCTTAAAGTGTTTGTGTGACAAAAACAAAGCTCTCTATAATGCTCACATTAAGCAATCCTCTTGGTGTTTTTTTTTTTTTCTTGCCTTGCCAACACAAGATGCATTAAAAGATTCTTCACTCTGATTTAGTCGTCGGGGACCTCCATACCAAACTGTACTCCCAAAACAAACACAATATGAGACTTTGTATTTCATCTGATTGTGCTAACGTGGAACTGAAGTAGGAAGAGCAGCTTTCAGTACTGATTGTGTTTGCATTCATTTGCGCCCAAAAAACAAACAAAAAAAAAGAAGAAGAAGAGGGCTAGAAACTGAATTTGGAGGAGAGGATTGTTGAGGAAGCATCGGCAACATGATGAGAACCGGATGAAAATTGCATAGCTCAGATAGTGTTTTAGTTTCCACCTCCTCCATCTGGTACATTGCAAGCTCCCACTGGTGTTGTACTCTGTTTTCCAAACTTGTCTTTACATATCTCTGCAAGGACATTGCAGATTTTGTGCTAGCCATGTTCAACGTGTTCGAAAAGCTCCAGATGTCTGAGCTGGCTCAAAGGCTGGGCATAAAATTTTGAAGTCACGTTTGCAATTCCTTTAGGGTTTAGGGTGTAAGTCCAGTCACTATTTCCCATTTTAGAGTGGGAATTTAGGGTCTGCGCTATGGTGTATAGTTGAGATCTTGTCTGGTCTGTGTCCAGGTTTAAGGTTTTATGTTTGGATTTTAGGTTTGGGCCTCGGTCCAGCCATCCAGTTCTGCAGTATGGAGCTGGCTCCGAGTCTATCCTCAGACATGCTGTTGTGTCCAGGGTTTAAGAGCTTAGGCTGCAGGTCAAGGTCTGATCAGAGCCTGTAAATCCACTGGCTCAGCCTTTCGCTCTATTTTCTCTCCATTCCTTCTATAGACACCTCTCCCACTCTCTTATTCTCCTCTCTTCCTCACCTCTATGTTTATCTGCTGCCTGCAGATTTGTCAGTTCCCCCTCTCTGCTCCCTCAGGATTTACTTCCACCCTCCTTTCATCAGAGAAAACGTCTACTCTCTCTCCATGGTAACAGGCTGTTTTCATCAGGTTGAATTTCATTACTTTGTGTTTGTGCATCTTTATGTGTGTGTTTGTGTGTGTGTGTGTGTGCATGGAAGGGGTGGTGGGAATGTAAGTGTGTGTACACAACTTATTAGTGTAAGAACGTTTTGCGCGCGTGTATGTGTGTTTGCACATGTGCTTATGGGTGTGTGCATGCGTATATGTGTGATTTCTACTGGTAGGTGTGTGTGCATGTTTGTGTGTGTGTGTGTGTGTGTGTGTGTGTGTGTAGGAGATGAAAAGGGTCAGCGTTCTTTTGAAGCCTGCATTCCACCATTAACTCAGAAAGAGAGCTTGGAGCGAGGGATGAGAAAGAGGCAAAAAGAGATGACAAGAACAGAGAGGGAAAAGGGAGAGGAGCATAAAAGTGTAAAAACAACGCTTTTCATAGAGATGTCTGGCTGTCTGGCTGGAGAGGAGGGGAGGGGAAAGGAATGGAGAGGAAGTCGGGGAGATTGGGGGAGAGGAGGAGAAGGAAGCAAGAGGATGGACAGAATGCAACAAGAGAGGAAAGGAGGGTCAATAGAAGGAAGCTCTTTCTGCCACTTCTTATACAGCCCATAGTTAAGGGAGCAGTTCATTCTTTGTGTCTGTCTTCTATTCGTCTGTCTGTTTACCCCCCTGGCCTCTCTCTCCTCCTCTCTCACTCTGTCTCTGTCGCTCTCAGCATTAGTTTGGTGAGCTTGCTGAGCTCTGACAGTGGACTCTGGTGGTCCATGTTTACTGCTGGTGCGCATTAGCAGCTTTCTTCCTCCTCAGGTGCTTCGCAAAATACTCCACCAAAGCCAGCCTGCTTCAGCCGGGCCCGAGCAGCAAAATCCTTCCCATCTTGGCCTGGAAACTCTCTGCGACTTCAGTACTCACTTTTGCTTCTCCTCCTTGCTTCCCTTTCTACTCCCTTTTTAATCTCATTCCCGTTTTGGAGTCTCTTTCTCCCTCTGTCCTTCTGTCTTGCTCCCTCTTTTTCCATTTGCAGCTCTCCACCTTTTCCTGACTCCTACCCGCTCTCCCTTATCCATTCCTTCCTTGTGTTGTTCCAGATAAAAACAGCTTAATCTTTACTTTCTTGTCTTTAACCCTTTATTCTTTGTAGCCGTACAAGTGTGTAATGTGATTACCCATACCTGGGCTCAGTTTCAAATGAAAAATAAATAAATAAATAAATAAAAATCTGAAAATATTTAGTATATCATGTTAAGTAGCAGATGGATGCACATAGCGAGGATAGATATGCACTGGTGCCAAAATAGCGTTGCAGGTTTATAATCACTCTACAGACATGCTATCACTTACATAAAATGATAGAAACAGCAACTACAGAAATTGCTGTAGTGACAGAGAGTGGGGTTTGCCTTATCCATTGAAGTTCAATGAGAAAAAAAAAAAAAAAAAAACAACATCAACAAAACTTTAAGGCTGCATGAGACAATATCACATGATGAAAAATTTGATTAATTTATGACTCAGAAATCCTTCAAGATGACAACAGTCTTCTTTGTTTGTGTTGGAGTGAAGGTAGAGAAAATATTAAATGATAATAATAATAATAAATATAATTTATATAGCACCTTTCCAAAAGCAAGGTTTACAAGGTGCTTTATAGGATAAAACTACAACATAACAGGGGCCATGAAAACGATAATCACAAAAACAAAAGGAAAGGTAGAATAAAAGGCACACAGGAAGCTAACGTATAAAAGTGCATTTTAAGGAGAGATTCAACAGAGGAGACAGATTTAGCCATCCTAATCTCTTCTGGAAGGTTATTGCAAAATTTGGGGACGCTGATGGCAAATGCTCTGTCACCTTTTTTTTTTTTCTTTTAAATCTGGATTTAGGAACGACAAGGAAAGCAAAATGTTTCCACCTTCGTAGCTTTGCAGGCTTGGGTAGATGTAACCTTTAGGGGTGTAATGCTTCAATTAACCCACGGTTCAGGTTCGGTCATGTCGGCATTATTTTAGTGAAACTCGTGTAAAATAAATAAAAATGATGGGACCTACTGTGCGTTCTGGGCAACTTGCTGTAGGGGAGAGTGGGGTAAGTAGTGCCAATTTTAACTTAAAGTGCCTTTAAAGCGAGGGGATTACAGTAATGCCTCCAACTAAAATATGCACATATAGTTTAGGATGTTGTGCATCCCTGGGAACAATCACTTTGGATCTTATATAAACTGTTTGAGAAATATAGCTTTGGAAAAAAAAAAAAAAGTGGTTTTGTGGCACAACTTGCTCCCGGTGCGGGGTAAATTGTGCCATTAGAGAGAATACACTGGGGTAAATTGTGCCATTAGAGAGAATACACTGGGGTAAATTGTGCCATTGATAATTGAAGTAAAACAGATCATTTTAATCTCACAAATGATAATGCTATATAAAAGCAAAGCAAATTCAATACAAAATTATTTATTTAACATTTATTTATTATTTTAACAAGATCACAGGCCACTTTTCTATAACAAGGCCTAGCGCCACATGAACACATACCCAGAACAAAATAAAAATTTTGTTCAGGCTCGGATACTAGGCGCTTGGGCTCAGGTTGGTTCAGGCAAAAATACCCAACATCATCCGCACTCTCTTGTGGATATAAGTTTACTTCCAGACCTGCAGGAGTCTGAGCTCTCGCCCCGCCTGCCCCTCCCCTCCTTAGCTGTCTTTAAACAGTGCTAGTGTGTTTTACGGCTGATTCTCCCTTTAAGTCTTTCCTCTGCGTGCAAAGATGTTTCCGTACACAACAACACAGTTTAATTGGGCAAACAGGCTGCATCAGTAGCATGTCAGTCACGGGGCATGCTCCTCTTTATTGAAGCCACACACAGACATCTTGCCTCGCGCAGCTTTAAGCTGAGGGCATATAGCGTTTAAAGATGAAATGTGAAATGACTTTCTACATCAGAGGAGCCGTGTTCAAAGATCTGTGATTATAGATGGACCTCAAAGATTCTGGGAACCAAAGCAGGAGGGCAACACACAAACACACACACACACGCACACACACACAAATCTGCACATGTGGCACAGGTACACTGACATGCAACCACCGACTGAAGTGCAACAACAGAATCGCAAAACACATAGAAGCACGCACACGCAAACAGTTTTTAAACTAACACTGGGCCTTTGGGCAGCCCAAGGGAACATTTCTGTACAAATGCTGATGCTACAGTCTGTTATTTGTGTGTGGGAGTGTGTGTGCGTGTGTGTGCGTGTGTGTGTGTGTGTGTTTGTGTGTATGTTTGTCTGTGCCATCACTGATAGTGAATCCAGTGATTGTGTTTCGTGGAGCGTGGGAAACCTCTGCTGATTTAGGCAATTACAGCTCTGCTAACGAAAGGTCACCTTTTTTACACACAACACTGCCACAGTCCTTTTGACAGAGAGAGAGAGAGAGAGAGAGAGAGAGAGAGAGAGAGAGAGAGAGAGAGAGAGAGACTGCACACTGGCAGAAGAACAGCGTGAGGGCAGTGAAAAGAGAAAAAAAATCATCCCACGTGTGCGTGTGTGTGCATGTGTTTGTGTGTTTGTGTATAAAATGTCATGCAGGTGTCACCCAACAAGACAACGGGCCTCACAAAAGAACCACTCATACGAGCTGTTTTGTTCCTAAATGGCACATTGCAATTTTAAAACTTTGCCTTAAGTATGAATAAAATTTGCAACTGCTCTGGACCCGCAGTATGACCATGTCCGTGATTAAACTGGTTTTGTAAACAACAAACAGCCCAAATCATGTTTTTCAGTAAAACTGTCATTATAGGAATTCTAAATGATAATATTGTCTGAACAGAACAGTAACAGGGCGTCAGTATACGAGTAAGAGACGTGTACCAACATCACAGCTAACAAGATGCTTACCAATACGCTGCTCAGTTTTTGCCGTCCCAGCCGTTGCTGTGCTGTAAGTGGGGTTTTGATTGGACAGTTGGCTAATGACTAAAATATGGTTGATCCAATTATTTGCATAATTTTGTCTCTGTGTCTTCCCTGATGGCCTCAGCATTGCCAAGACGCTCACTTGCCCTCTCGTATGAGAAATGGCGAATCCTGTAACGACTCTGTAAGTCATTCCAGACAAACCTCGCAGGAACCGAAGCCCTTCTTTCTCATATTGCCTCTCGCCTTGGGCAAAAAATGTTGGCTTCAGATGAAGGTATTGCCATAGTCGGTGTCCTCATTTTGGACTTAGTAATGGCAGTCTGAGCATATGTCACAATGAAAAAACCATACAGCCAAGATCAATGTGGCCTATACAATAAAGATCAATGAAACAATTTACAAGAAAGGAAGGAGCAGCAGTGAATATGCTGGATGGAGCTGTGCATTGTCCCTCTGCTCTGTGTTTGCTTCCTCCGGTGCGGTGCTATGAGCACTGCAGTAAGCATTTATTGGGTCCAACTCTTGAGTGGAATGCACAAACCCTAATGACAGACAAAAAAAAAACAAAAAAAAAAAAACATCGAGAAAAGGTGCTTTTTGTCCACACCTACTCTTAGTTCAGTTCCACTACAAAACAAGCTGGTGTTTTGTTGTTGTCTGCTCCATAGTAGCGCCTAATAGAAACAGCTGCCTGTGTTTTTTTGCTGCCTCTTCCCTGCCTGCCAGACATCCTACTGTCTCCATCTCCTGATGCAAACATAACAACTGGGACTAGTCTTCTAGATATGGATACACTCGTGACAAGGACTAAGGCCTAGAACACTGTTCTCTGTAATCATCTTGCAATTGCTAATTGTGGCATGGTCGTCACCTAGTTTGAGACTCATACTGAGTCAGATGGGTAATTATAAAGTCTGAACTGAATGCATCACTGTCTTTTTGTTCCCCCACACACATGAAATCGGAGGGAGGAGGACTATGAATCTGTGTGCATCCATTTGTCTTTTCATCGCACAGTGGCATGACTTCCAAACAGACGCTTGGATTCCCACCAAATTTTGTGGGAAGATTGGTCACGGGCCAAGGGAGAAGTAGCTAGCTTTTTGCACCCCACCGCCCCCCTACAAAAAGGGGGGTGTAGTAGTGGGCATGGCATATCACAAAAAGTCTCTTAAACTCTGAATAGATGCACAAATCATCACATGACGTTGAGTAGGACTGGGGTGGGGGGTGGGGTCTCCCTGCCGTCTCCCTGCCCTGTCCTGTCTGTCCTCTTCATTTCCTCAAAGATGCAAACCAACAGTAATGAAGTTTACTTTGCACCGTCAAATGTTCATAAATTGCAAGTGTGGACTATGTTTGGGCTTTATAGGAAAGATGGGAAACTTTGATGCAAAAAAGTTTCTGCAAAACGTGCTGAAATATGTGAAATTCTGTCCAAACGCACACCACCTTTCATGTGGAACACAGCATCTTATTGAAGAAAAGGATTCATAAACAGTGGACTGTTCTAAAGTATTGTTTACAGTTGAATGATTTACATGCTTTACTGCCAACAAATGAGATTTTAATACAATGTTAACATCACTGTAATGTCCTCTTCTCTCTTTTTCTCTGTCTCTCCTTTTAGTGGATTTGTGAATCGGTCCGAATTTCGTCTCGCAAGCAAAAGCAGAACTGCAGCATTAGTAGAATCAAAATATCAAGATTCACACTGTTGGATTGAATCGTATTGCATCATGACAGGGATGAATCAAATCCTACTGATCTGTTAGCTACTTAAAATGTATCTAGATGGATCATATTGTTGGTCATGTATCAAGACGTGTTTCGAATTGGTCTCAGAGGGCGAGATGAACACCCCTGCTGTCTATTAAGAGCACAAGCCAAGATAAGAATTAAACAGTGTCTTGTACGTGTTCTAAAGATCAGATTCTATCAGGGCAGATGGATCCAAGTCATCCAAGCCGTGCATTTGACGGCACACGAATCAACCAAATGTGGCCACTTGGAAAGTTTTATAGACCTATCCATGTTGGCACTGTTTGAGTTGTCATTTTGTAATATGCATTCTGACTACAATACAAACTGTTTTCATACTCAAGAGTGGCTTATACATGAGCATACACACACACACACACACACATACATACACACACTCATACTGTACATACACAGAGCAAGCTAAGGATGGTTGAACAGCTGAGCTTATTGAACAGTTTAATGCTGGCCATCTGCAGAATAGTGCCCAGGGAAATTAAGCAGGCAAACACTGTTAATTATGGGAAGACAAATACTCAAACAACACTCTCCTTCTCTGCTGTCTCTCCTCCGTCTTCTTCTACTGAATAGTGGAAGATGACAAAATTCATTTATTGAGGACAAATGTGCGTACTGTGTGTGTGATTGTCTCAATAGAATATTCATCTCTATCTGTTCTGTCTGATTTGCTCATTATTGTCAGTCAACCAACCAACTTAACTACTGCGCTCTAAGGCAAGACACTCAAATATCAGTGCAAGTAACTTGGAACTAAGTTAGAAGTCAATCGAACTACACTGGAGTGACACCTCTAACAATTACTTACAGCCTCTAGCTGTGGCCAGGTCTAATCACCTCCATAACGTGACTGAGGCAAGCAAAAATGAAATGCCTTCCTATAGAGTCCTTTCAATAATATTGCAGATATCCTCACTAAATTACAAACCACCACTTTTAGCAGTCATAGCTTCAGCCGTGATCATTTCATTATCATTACTATTATTGTTGTTTTCAATTTAAAAAGAAAAGAACTCCAATTTTAGCTTCCAACCCTGCAGCTTCTGCAGATGATAGCGTCATCGTCATACATGATTATGAGATAGTCTGCAACACTTTACTCTTCAAACTGGCTGTGGCAGCTAAATGCTCTACCTGCTTTATGTGCCTTCACATTTCAAATGACTGAACGGCCCTGACTGATTCTTCAGATGTTGGGTTGCAGATATCAAACAGTGTTTTCCACTGGGCTGGTTAAGACTGAACTACTCACACTGCCACAGTCTGTGATCATCAGTTCCAATCAAGCCTTCAAGCCAAATTTCTCCTCAAGTTGTTGCGATAGCCAGGTCCTTAGGTTCATTTCTACTTAAAGGAACACTATGGATTGCAGATTGTATATAGTCGTTCATTGTATATAAGAATGTCATATATTCTTTCTATTTTATCTTTATTTCTATCTTATTTTCTTTTATTTTTTTATTATTATTACCGTTATTATTATTATTTGTATTTTTATTTTTATTTTATTTTATTTTTTACTTGCACAGTGCCGGAGTTGTTGCAATTACATTTCACTGCTGCTCTACCTGTACATTCATGCATGTGACAAATAAACCTTGAATCTTGAATCTTGAATCTATGGGCCCTATCTTGCGCCAGACTCCCTAAACCCGCTATTTGCGGATTTAGGATTTAGGAAGAGGCATTCCCCCGTAAAAGTTGCTATCTTGTGCACCTCCCGCTATCCGCAAAACACCTGCGCTACCCGCTATATTATGCATAGGCATGTTTTGGGCGTTACGCCAGTTAAACCAATCAGTGTGCCAGGTGCCATTGCCTTTAAGGGCAGACTGCGCTATCCTAAATCCTAAATCCTAAACCCGCGATGAAGAGAGGGAGGTAGATTTTCTCAGGGCTTCTACTGAGGCTAAAGCAAGTTGGCTATATACATATTATATATTATATTATAGGCGAGTTAATTCGGGAGGTGGAGCCACATGTGTCCAAGTGGACGTGTCACAAGGTTGTACTGATTGAGTAAAATCCCCGGGTCACACCACACACACACAAGGCAGAGGTGGAACTATGTGTAAACTAATTTACTGACAAGGTAGATTGGGCAAATAAAACATTAAAAATAAAAATATAGCACAGCTGCTGGCTTATGATAAAACAATAAAACGTGCTGGCGTAAGTGTCCAATTAAAACAGTCTTTCCTCTAAACAGTCTATATGAGTAATATACTCAGTCCATTCCGGCGGCGTCCCGGTATCAGTCTGACCGCGTGCGTGGCGAGGCTCCGTTGAAGCCGCCTGGGCGCGCACTCGTAACAGCCCACACTCGTAACAGTGGGTGGTCCTGACCACCCGCTATCCGCTATCTCTAAAGTTTATCCGCTATCCCTAAAGTGTGTGCGCAAGATAGCAACTTTAGGGATAGCGCATGAAACACGTCCACGGACACACCTCCAGGCGCAAATAACGGAGTCGGCATAACGGATAGCGGGTGGCGCAATATACCATTTAGGGATAGTGGAAGTTCCTAAATCCGCAATTTGCGGGTAGCGGGTAGTGGCATCGGATAGCAGGTGGCACAAGATAGGGCCCTAGGTGTCTTACACCAAGTGCAGTCCAGATAGTTTCTGTGTGATTTGGCAAGGTTTCCACTCTACTGCGATCTCCCTTGCCTCAGTGTAACCCAAATGGAGGTGGATGGGTATTATGAAGTATCTCTTTTCAGCACTTATGGTACTGGTTTTAACAATATATATATATACATATACAGTATATAAAACTTAGGGTCACAGCATGTGGTGAATCAATAGGATACTATGAACAGTGCACATCACACATGTGACTGAAGCATGTGTGTGCAGATTTGTAGACCCTCTCTTTCAGATTGCATTTGTAGAAAGCCACAGGCATTCAATACTTATTGAAAAAAGACAATTTTTTTGGTGTTGTCTGTGCACCTGCCTTAAATTTTTCAGATTCTACTTATAAACCTCAGAGAAAAAATCTGGTACCCTTTGTAGAGCAAAAATTCAAGATTCTTTATTGTGACATCTCATTATACACATATAATAAAGCAAAAAGCTTTGATTTTGGCTCCTCGACAATGCAGTGTGAGTCAAAGTATGTACGGTGAAGTTAAAAGGAGTACATAATATAAAATTCATACAAGAACAACAACTATACATTTTAGATGCACCTTGATGATGCATAATGTAAAAGTGAGTGAAATGACAGCAATAGCATATATGTGAAAGATATGAAAGACTGTAAATAAAAAAAAGACAATAACAAGTGCATGAATCCTGCCTCTCATAATGGTATGTGTGTAAAGGGTACACGCTCTACCAGGTGGTCTGCTTTTGAGTGATTTCACATATTTCTGGCTGTAGCAGAGACAGCAACAATTTTTATTCCCTCATGGCAACGTGCCTGCCTGTTTTAAGGTCTAGCCTACTTAGCATTCTCCACATTCTCCCCTGATTGTAACTAATCATACCGCAGGTGACTCTTATTTTCAATAGCCGGATAATTACCCCAAGGAATTGTCAAAAATCTTGTTCTTTTTGATCCAGACCCCACCTTTGACATTAACATCAAAGTAATATACTCGAAGCATATTTTAGCCTTAAGACATATCTAAAGGATTAAGTATTTCATCACATCACCTTTGCCAACTCAAAGAAAGTGACCCACGCTTTTCTTAAATTTCCAGTACTGTAATACACTAAGGTTTTTGCAATACTCATGGCAACCAGAAATCATGCCTACATTAGTCCTGCTTCACTGACTCCCTATAAAGTTTTACTCTAATTTACAAAGCATTTGGGCCTTTCATCTCAGTATCTAATTATAATATCTAAATTACTTACTCTCGACTCACAGGACATAGGACGCCTTGTCATTTTTCCATATTTTATAGAAATCACATTGAAATCAACACAGAGGCCTAGTAACTAGCTGACAGTATAGCTGCATTATTATGAAACCCATCAGAGTTCTGGACAAGATTCACCCACAGGGTAAAGGGTAGGATTGTTTGTGTTTTTGCAAATGGGCAACAGTTCAAAAAATTGTATGACCATTCACAGTGCTGGTGGGTGTGTCTTGCCCAGAACTCCAGTAGGATCCATCGTGACACTTAACAGACATGTTGAAATGTATTTTATGGCTTAATGATATTCTTCTAACTTCTTGTTAACTTCTGTGTCAATTGACAGCCTGTTGAACATCTATAGGAAACTATTCAAAGAAAATGTCACTAAACTTTCTTCTTTCTTCATAGTTACTTGCTTTATCATCTCCGGCTTTAATCTCTAAAGTATGCCTTTTTTCTTTGGGTACTTGAAGGCATAAATGATATTGTGATGTGTGGGTGTGTGTACATGTGACAATCTATTTGTGCATATATGTTTGTGCATATATGTTTATGTGCCATGTGTATGGCACGTGTTATTGAAGACAAACCTTGCATGGAAACAGGTTTTCAGAAAGCCTATGTAGACAGAAACGAGTGCTGCTATTCTCATTAAAGTTAAGATAAACATGGCAATTGTGACAGCAGCTCTGAGGGAAATGCAAAGATGTTTTTCAAATGCACGATGCGTTTTGTTACTTTCTCTTATGTGCTGTCATGCCAATCAGTCCCAGTATATTTTTGTTTTTTCAGCTCTAGCTGTCAATTCTGAACAGTACACTTCATTCCGCTTCCCTTACCACTTCATCCAGTCTTCATCTAAGCTCATATTGTGCCCATATCTCGCTCTCTCTCGCACTAACGTGAGACTATGGGGATAAGAGAATAACTTAATTCAGAAGCAGTGGATAGTGAAGGCCAATTCACAAACAAACCGCTCAAAACGAATGAATCCTTGAAGTGAATGAATTGATTCAATTCACAAACATGACTGAATTGCACCTAGAGTGAATGTCTGTTTGCTCTCTTTGCTCCCATTCACTTTCCATTTACTTTCGTGTCAAAGTCACTCGCGGGCCAGCCTCACTGTTTCAGAGTAGGAATGATGGAAAAATCAGTTCTATTGCACATCCCAATTTTTTTTTTTGTTCAATGATTTCTGCACCACTGTGACCTGGATTGAATAATCTGCCTAATTTCAGGAATATTGTGATTTTATTCAAAGTGGGGAAAAAAATTGCTATTTAGAATGTGACAGAAGATCATGTGACCTGTTCAAACAAGCATTTACTCCCGGGGCTCTGGTGTAGCATCATGGGAATTAGGGCAGAATGATATGTCTAAAAAAAATCATATTGTGATTAATTTTATGAGTATTATGATTGCAATATTCATTCATCTTCTAAACCGCTTATCCTCACTAGGGTCACGGTGGGGGGGGGCTGGTGCTGCTCATAGGGCAAAGGCAAGGAAACACCTGGACAGGTCGCCAGTCCATCGCAGGGCAGACAGACAAACACTGACATTCACACACAAAGTCATACCTAGGGGCAATTTAGCTTCCCCAATTCACCTGACCTGCATGTCTTTAGATGGCGGGAGGAAACCCACGCAGACACGGGGAGAACATGCAAACTCCACACAGAAAGGACCTTGGGTGGGAATTGAACCCAGGACCTTCTCACTGTGAGGCGACAGTGCTAACCACTGCACCACCGTGCCGCCCATGATTGCAATATGATTGACCATTTTTAGTAGGAGTGATTATTAATTTTCACAGAAAAACCCATTAAAATTGTGATTTTTGCACAATAAATTTGCACAATATTGTAAAATTTAGTCCCAGTTGTACAATACAGAACTGCAGTACATTTAGTGTATTGCACTAAATGTATTGCAGTATCGGAGGGGACCCTGCTAATTACTATCCTTACCAGCGTTTTTCTTATTCACAATATTTAATGATGCTGCATGAGGTTCAAACTTCAGAGTAAGGTCAGTCCATGAATGAGTGAAGGGACTCTTTGGTAAGCAGAAAGACCACTTAGCCTAAAAATCAACACAGTGGAAAAATGTGTCTCACGCCTATAAGTGGTGACAGGTCTGTTTGTCTGTTTGTGTATCCAAGTGCATTAACAAGGCACACCATTCTTCCATACTGCCTCATACACGTATCCAACAATTCATAATGACTTCAGAATTAATCTAGGTTAGGTTATTTTTGATGACTTTACATAGTTTTCCTTATTTTTAGTAATTGTTCCATGTCTGAGATGCTGAAGAAAGAATGACTGCATTCCATAGAAACCCCATGGTCCGCTTCCATTTCTGATTTGCTGGTTTTTGTATGTCAAAGACAGTGGGGAATTGGGAGAACTGACCATGTTTCCCAGGAATCATAGTTGGACCACATCCACAAAATATGGTTCTGATTCCTCAGTAGCAGGATAATGTTAGTCCTCCAGGAGGCGGTGGCTGAGATTGCTTGTGACAGTGGGTGTGTTTCCTTTGTATTGGATCCAAGATGCAAACTCGGAAGCTGAACTCGGTTTTAACAGATTTATTCAACTACAGAATATGAATGGAGTGTGGGAATGATGAGTGGGGAAAGCAGGGGAGGGCTGAGGCAGAGCAGCAGCGCAGTCAGCGGAGCGATGGGGGCGGTGGAGAGGTGCAAGAGGTGAATGGGGCTGATCCTGGAGAGCAGCGAGCCGAGCAGGTGAACAAAGACGTCCTGGAGCACACAGAGAGAAACAGATATGTATCCACACAAAAAAAAATCTCTACGAGGTTTCACTAGGAACAAGAGATTGGTGTTATGGTGGTAGTTACCACGGAGGTTAGAGCAAGTGACTGTGAAGCTGGGGTTTACGTCTTGTGCTTGATGAGTCGATGGAAGTCAGGTGTGTCACCTGCAGCAGCTGCCAGCTCCCCAGAACCACCCCCAGAGGAGACACACACACTCACACACACACACACACACACACAAGGGAAGTGGAAAACACAGCAGGGCAACTGATAGAACTGGTGGAGACTGATATTGTTTTGTTTTTACCAATGCACCACACCTAAAAGGAAGCCACGTCTGTCATACAGAGCTCACATGGCAAAAAGCATCAGATTGGCAAAAAGCCGACGATTCTCCACGAAAAACAGGTATGATTTCTTGTCTATATTGCCATTTGGAGCTTTAGCACCATTTTACATCATAACTCACCACAATAGCTGTTTCAGACACAACTGCCTATGCTCCTATCGTAGTTTTCACCTGGGAAATATGTCATGAAGCAAGCTTACTTCTGGACAAGTTGCATACAAATTGAAGGTAATGCCTCGCTTGAACTACCGTCAACATTCAATCCAGGCTTAAACGGTTCCACTAACTCAACGGCAGTGCTAAAACTTAGTGAAAGCAGCTCAATTCACGTATCACTCAGCCAGTCCTTGTGAGTTAATTGCGTTTGAGAGGCAGGGCGAAGTTTCACTGCATCACTCCTGCAGAGCATGTACCTTACTGTAACTTTTTTACTACACAGTTTACATGCTGTTATATGAACAAAAATGTACAAAAAATGACACTCAAAGTTAGGCTGCAATACAGTGGTGAAAGTTGATTGCAGTTGTTGATAGCATTTATCATCAGATTATGAATCCCATGATAATTAATTCGACAAACAATGGTGCTTCCACTGTGCATCCATCCTTGCCACACAAAGGTTGCTGTTGTTGTTATGAGATCTATCTGCTAAATACACTAATGATTTTGCATTAACTGCACATATTAGCCCACAGCTGATAATATCATAACAACCATCTTCAGAGCACATCCTTTCAAACAATCTGTGTTTTCTGCTGAGTGCAAAGATCATGACCACCGGAGAAAGAGGCAAAACAAGTTGCTGGAGCTGCCGAGGCCACAGCTAAATTCACAGTTCCATCCTTGGACTCCTCTACAGTTAGATATTACAGCTCACTGTATAAAAACTCATTTGCTTCATTTTATTTTCAGCTGAGCCCCATGAAGAGAATCGACAGAGAATGAGACTTAAGAGTCTCACTCAAGCCACCAGAGGCCACGGGTATATTTCCAATATTTTTGGGCCATAAATCTTTCTCTCAAGTTCCAAAATCAGTGCGCATAGACTCCATTAATGCACAAAGTCACACATACCCATTCCATTTTATCCACATAGGGCAACACTGGTTATGAACATTTCTATTTCACACATAAATCTATCTTATGTGTCATGAAAAAGATCGCCAGAGTAAGAGGCACACCAGGTCAATGACGCTGCACAAGACCTTCAGTAAATAAACCTTTTTTTTTCATGGACTCCTACTACAGTTACACATTTCAATTAACTGTAGAGAAAATGATTTTTTCTTCTTTTCGGCTGAGCACCGTGAAGACAATCAACAGAGAAGGTCTTTGGAGGCTCCATGTTTATGTTTTGCTGTTAATCATTTATCCATTTCATGTGTTTTTCCAGCCCTTATCATTCAAGATTTTGCAAATGGGTTAACATGAGATGTTCATACCACAAATGATACAACACAATACATAAAAACATATCAAGTTCTCTATTACTACCAAAAGTATAACAAATTACATCAACTACCCGCATACAACCTGATATCTAATTTCTTACTCGCTTTTCAACAACACTGTGTGAAAGATCGCCGGAGGAAAATATCTGAAACACTACACAGAAAGACATAAACAGACGAGCCTGGACAGCTTCAAGACAAGTCGCAGAAGATGTTCACTTTCATATACCAAAGATAGATTCTGTCTGCATTTCCTGCAGTGCTGTCATGTTCTCTTGGGAGACGTCAAAACCTATGAATACCGTTGTGTTCACAAATCCTTCAGTGCCTGTTGCAATTGTGGAAAAATGCGGCACGAAGCACTTGGCCAATAATGTTGATTCTTTTTGTGTTTGCATCATAATTCCATGGACCTTAGTAGAAAATAAGGTATATTATGAGAGACAAATATTTGGCTTATATGAGTATGTTTGACTTCATAGCCTATTTTAACAAGTAACCTTGCGTACCACAGTTGATGCACAACCCAAACTTTATCCATGCAATTCAAGTTGAGGATAAAAAGTTACATTCTCTCCTAGGGCAGCAACCCCTAAAACACAAAGCAAGGATTAATATAATAAAACTGAAGATAATACATAAAGTTGTCCCTCACTGCTATAACATGTAGTCAAGCACCTTCATGTATGCATGTCATGGGTCTTGCTCATCCCACATTAGGTTGTTTGTAAAACGAGATGGGTGTCGTATCTTGTTCAGTAGGACGTTTTCCAATATCCAGAGGTAAAGGATTTTCCGTTTAATGAATACAGAGCAGGGAATTACAGAAATGAGACACTGCCCATGTAGGGTCTTAGATGGTGCACCACGCTAACAACAGATAAAAATGAAAATGTGATGAATAAAACTAAACTTAACATAAACGTTAACCCATTAAGACAGGTAATTCTGACTAATGACTGATGTTTAGTTTCAAACGACAACTGAAACTTTGTTAAACGTTGCTCAGACACGCAAATTTACAGTGACAATTTAGGATGAATTAAACATGTTAGTCAATGGGCAAAAGTGGACATTATGAACACTAACTTATTACAGTTAATACGTTTCCCCTGGTAATTTCTTCATGGTGGACAAATGTTGAAAATAATTGCAGATTACAGTTAGATAGAACTTACATTCAATTCACCTAATTAATACAATGTAATACTATTTTACCTTATTATTTAATGCATAGGTACATAATGTCATGCTACTCTGCTGCATTGTGCCACCACCTCCCTAGCAGGCTTCTGAATGGGTCCAGGCTTTGCATCTTGCTCTTCTACTATCACAGTACTCCTATCCAGTACCACATTTTCTTGACTGTCCACATTAACAACACAATTTTCTACATTTGCAATTGCCCAAAGCCAAAGACATCTGCTGTTGAGTGTGCATACAATAAAAGTCAAGTACATACCTTAGCCAATCCCTATGTGAAGCAGCATGCAGGTCTTCCTCAGTAAAGTCAACAAGAAACTTTTCTGAGCCCATCAAACAAAGCTGCAGAACTTGTGCTAAAAAAAAAAACTGAAGTAGCCACAAATTCGAATTCAATAAACACTGTTGTTTACAAGTCATGACTGTATATTTTCAAGCAAACCATTTACTTTTCTCAGGATTTTCGGCAATTGATTTTGAGTGATAAAGAATATACTGACAGTGTCCAAGTAAATGATGCGTTGACATTTACTCCCTTCATTCTAAAGGTTATCCTCCACATTAGCCCCGGCATCATCACTTTCAGCATCAATGATGTTGCGAGACTTGATGTGCTCTGTCAGGAGCTGCAGTGGAATGGTAATTCCACATTTCTGGCACATTGCTATAGGCATGCCACTGGATACTTCAGCATTTAGTGGAAAAGAAGTTATGCCAAGTCCCTCTTGAATTGGAGCAATGTAAAGGGTTTGTTTATCCCCCTGACTTGCAGCCTTCCTGCTTTATTTCTGCCTGTGCAGCCAATATCTTCACACCCAATCCCCTCCTGTTGAAATATGAGTAAGAGTTACAGTAATAATAATTTTATTGTATACATATATGTGTGTGTGTGTGTGTGGTGTGTGTGTGTGTGTGAGAGAGAGAGAGAGAGAGAGAGAGAATAGATAACAACATGGCTGTGCACAGCTATGCGAAATCATCTATAGCGTGTGCTCTCATCCCAATGAGCAGTCTTATGACCCAACCCTGCCTGCATGTAGACCAGTCTGTTTGGACCAGAGCAACAGCCACCAGCCTCATGGTGATCGTCACTGTCCAGTGTCCTGAATTTATGCCAGTACGTACTGAGGCCTTTGCACCAAAATGAATCCTTTGTTCTGAGGACAAAGGCCTTTGTTCCTGCCATCGCAATATTTAATCAAGCGGGACCACACTTGGTCACCATCTTCTGATTGCTGGATAGCTGAGATACGCTCAGGACCATTACTGTCACTGATTGGCATTGATTGTTTAACTGGTTGCTATCACAGCATAATGGTCATTTAGTCAGGACAGACTCACAGATAGCAATAGAGAGACAGACAGACAGATAGATAGATAGATACAGACAAAATCTTTCACATGGTGATATGAGAATGTGATGACAGGGACACATTCTGCAGGCAGCACACCCTGCAAAGAACAAGCATAGCAGAGAGTACTGTAAAAACAGGCTACAATCAGTGATATTAGGCTAAAAATCCACTTCTGTATTGGCCTGAATATAACAGATATTTTCATATGGAAATTGCATCTAAAAAAGTGATGTTGTCCTATATTTGAAGACTAGACAGTTACATATCAATATGCAGTCAATAAATAAATAAATAAATGAATAAATAAATAAATAAATAGAAGAAATAAAAGAAAAAAAAGAAAAAAAGCTGAGGAGCCAAGTTGGGCCAGTTCACCTGTAACCAGAGAGAGTTAGGCCAAAGAAGTCAGTTTTTATTTTTGTTTTGTATTTTTTTTTCTCTGTTTTATTACCTTCCAGGCTGTTTTTTTTTTTTTTTTTTTTTTTTTTTTGAGAGATTTGTGTCACATTTCATACTTGGCTACAATTAGACTCCATGTTTACTGGTTAATGCATTTTTGAATGCACTGCAATGTTTAGAAGACGTTGTAAATCAGACTTTATTGATTTCTTTATTTTTGTCAAATAAATTTATTTTCTTTATATGCAAACAAGATTTGCTCTTCAAAAGACTTTTTCCAAAAGATAAAAAGAAAGAAAGGGGGCTGTAGCTGTCTTGCAATTAGAGTTGCCTTATATTCAGGCCAATACAGCAAATAATTTTTGTTCCCAGACAAAAAGGGCCATACTGCTGCCCCATTCCATAAGATTGCAAGTGCTCTTGTACTTGCTGTGGACTGTTTTAATAATTGCTTCCATTAAAAATATCTGATGGAAAAAGTGTACATTTATTTGAATATGAACATGTTTCATAATAAGAACAAGCCCAAGTTTGTTCTCTCTCTGCCTCTCTCTCTATCTCTGTCTCTCTGGCTTTCTCTCACTCTCTTTAGCACTTTTTCTGAAAAGCATGGTGCCACGCTCTTACTTTCCCCTAGGGTGCATTCTAACCGAAAACGATCCCAAAGACTTTGACAACCCTTTATCCATTCTTTATCTTATCTTTATCACCCTCCTCAGCTTTCTCTCTTGCTCAGTCCTGCCACAGAAAAGATCAGAGATCTGAAAGACTAAAAAAGACTTGACAAAATGTGCACAGCAATGTAGTCTGGATATGTGACAGCAGTTGCTGTCTTAGAAAACAGGACAACAAAACAACACCTCAAAGATACTGCATATTTTACACAAGATGCATGGCTGTATAAAATGAGAAAGAGTTGTAAACATGAAAAGAAAGTATTCACTGGGAAAGACTAGGAGGGTTTTGTGTGTGTGTGTGTGTGTGTGTGTGTGTGTGTGTGTGTGTGTGTGTCTGTCTGTCTGTCTGTCTGTCTGTTGCTGTGCTCCACCTTTTAACCTCTTTTTTGTTTGAGGGCTGGAGACTGAGATTGCATCTCTCCTGAAATGTTCATTATTTTATGAGTATTTCAGTTCAGTATCAAACAAAATGTGTGAACTGCCATTGATTTACAAATTGAGAAATCATTTCTGCCATAACTGTGTTTATCTCACTGGGTAGCTAGAGGTTCACTATACCCAGGTGGTGTGTGTTAATGCATGTGGTTCATAAATTCATCCTGCAATGAGTTTAGGGAGAGAAATTCATGCCAAACTCCACTCAAAAATCCATAGTTTTTCTGATTATTTTTGCATTTCAGCTAAAGACTTTCCTCAGCAGATCCTCAGCAGATTACATACTCCATCCATCCATCCATCCATCCATCCATTTTCTGAAGCAGTCCAAGTTTTGTTGTTTTGTCCTTGTTTTAGCCTTCTACATTTCTGTATAGGCCTGAGAATAAGCTCATCCTATGTCCTCCTTGCACCCTCACTGCTATCAACCTTATTAAAAGTGTCTTTGAAACCACACATTCAAATCAGTTGTGAAAGTGCCTCCGTCGCTGCAATCAGCACTGCTGATTTACTTGACTTAAACTCTTTTGCTCTTTGGGGAGCATAGGTCATTCATGAACTTCCTCCAGCTGGTTCGGTGTTGGGCGATCTTCTCTGCACTGCAATCAGCACTGCAGTGACGGAAAATTTAAATTTAAAACAGTTAACCTTGTCGCTGAAAGTCTGCAGCTTCACCATGTTTCCAAGTGGAGGTCAGAGACCAACTGATCCAAGCAATCTAACAAAAGCTCTTCTGAGAGCAGTATGTATCCCTTACTTCCAATCAAAAAAATAATTTCTCTTTCTAGGGTTTTGTGCAAGCAATCTACCGTGTACCTGAAAACAGGAGTGGCCTTGTGTTTACACAAGAGTTTGTGCTCTCAACACCCTCTAGTAGTCAGAGATTGCTTAGTGCAACTTTAACGATGTTGAGTACTTCCTGAGGTGGTATGTGCTGAATTCCTTTGGTTCATGCAGGAATTCCATCTCTTCACCACCACAAGTGCCTAATCTCTATCAGGATGAATTTATCTATGCTGTTTCTGATCATTTTGTGATGGGGTCTAATCACCAAATCTTAGTGTAAGACATTACACATTTTTATCTTGTAATAAAACGTAATGTCACACTTTCTCAATTTGTCTTTCTTGATTGAACTGATATTGGATGTGGGTCACTTTTCAAACATGAATCAGAGCAGCTAAGACAAAAAAGGATCTAAGTGAGAACTGGGGCCTTTAATATGAACATAGCCACAGATTTATATCTCAGGGAGGAAATACATTTTGAGGCTGACTTTGAGCTCGCTGGATAACTGCACAATTTCTAACCTCCCCCAACTATTCTTTTATTTAAATACTTGCATTGAATTATCCTGTTGCTATTCTTTGATTGACTGAAAGCAAACAAAGCAGGAGCCTTTAAGCTGCAAAAATATGTATATAGCTGGCAGAGGCCATAGGGAGGTCATTCTTCCTCTTGACGTCTTGCCAATCAAAGACCTAGAAAACCAAATCGGTGTCACACTAAGGTGAAAAGGCATGCAAAATGCAATAACATGTTTAAGAGGGTCATGTGCCCCAGTGCCTAATGAGTCCACTACTGAATATACAGAGCACCAGGTCTTGAGATTTTAATGGAAGCTCAAAAAAGTAGCATGGTGGGAAGCAGGGGCGGACTGGGACAAAAAATCGGACCGGGCATTTTGGACCAGACCGGCCCACCACATTCGATCACGCACACCTTTCCGGTCTTTTTGCTCTCTTAAATGTGTATACCAACTGTGCAACTCTTTAAAGCCATAATGCCGTGCAATTAGTGAGCTGTCATCAGCAGTGTTGGGCATATTACTTTGAAAAAGTAATTAATTATAGTTACTAGTTACTTCTACTAAAAAGTAACAAAGTTACATCATTGTCAAAGTAATTAATTACCAGGAAAATCAACTATTACGTTACTTTTTAAAAAATTGTTAAAATATGTCAAATTACTTGGCTGCCCCAGTCATACTGGCCTATAGTACTATAGTGAAACAATAAAATACAATAGATGAATTGGAACTTTTTTATTCTATTGAACAGGCCACAACTGGCCAACGCCTTTTGGGCATCTACTTCAGATTAGTAAGTACAGGTGCCTATCAGCATGAATGGAAAATGAGCCCAGACTGCACATAGGAAGGTCGTGGTGACAAAGTATACGACACAAATCCTTGTTTAAATCTGAATCTGATTCGATTGGTATATATATATATATCTGTCCATAAAGTTAGAACAAGGCATTAAAAAAGGAAAAAAAAAAAAAAAAAAAAAAAAAAAACAAGGCAAAATAATAATAACAATAATAATAATGATAATAATAATTTAGCACCTGGGTTACAAAACAAATTCACAGAGTACAGAAATGAAAATTACAGAAAGCCTAAATGCCACTGTGTGTGTCATCTAGCCAATGACAGGCAGAATAATAAGAATCACTTCACTCTCATGGTTAACAACAAAGTTAGGTACACACTCTTGTCTTGGGGAATTGAACCCCTGAACTCCAGCATGGCAGACGGAGACACTATCCGCTCTGCCACAGCGATTATATCCCTTTTGTATAGTTTGGGCTCACACTTTATTCATGCTGATAAATTACGAAAAACTCCGAAAGCGAAAAAGTCCGATCGGTTTGAAAATTGACAGCCGCTTTTTTTTTTTCTCGCAGTTTCTCTGTGCCACCTTTGCATTTTCTCTCCATCTCAGTAGATCCTATGAGATAACGTTCGACCCACGTTGCACTGCACACCGGCGCACCGAGCCACAGGCTCGTGATATGATTGGGCCAGCCCCGTGTCAGTGAAGAAAAATAACCAATGGGCCGCTGAGCAGCGTGTCTCAAGGGCCGGCCCGGTGCTTAGTAAACAAACTCTTGCAATGACTTTATTTGCCGAAATCATTATGGAGGCGGGACCAAACTACGCAAAAGGGGTTGTTTAGCAATGTGATTGGGCCAGCCCAGTGTCAATCGGGCCGCTGATCTACTGGTTGTATGGGCAGGTCAGCTATTTAAATAATAATTAAAAAAAAAAAAAAAAAAGTGTCGGGGGACTGACGGCCCACGTAGCACATCGGCCCACTGGGCAAATGCCCGGTGTGCCCGATGGCCAGTCCACCCATGGTGGGAAGCATATTATTAAAAATCAAAGTAAATGCTGGAGACATCAAAGCCAAAAGAGTCCTCTGCAATACACTACATCAGTTTTAGCTCACATGTTTCCCCAGTAGAGGAAAAAAAAGATGACAAACTACGCCTGACACAGCAGCACGGAAGGCAGCAACATTAGGTTTCTTTAAGAATTTAGAGTGCACAGCAAAACTTGACACCCAAGTCAGTTGGTCAAACAACTGAATAAAGATCCTTGTTTTGTATTTTACACCTGGAAAAGACTTGTTCAGTACGTCGTCCTCTGTGAGTGTAATTTGATTTGAAAATACCAAATGCATTCAAAATCTGTCCTGTTTTAAAGATGGTACTTTTTATGCACATCATAATGTCCAAAATATTTACCACATAGCAGTAACTGGAAAAATATTTGACAATCAGTTCTTTGGCCATTAGGTAATAATTGGGAAAAATGGCAATTACTGGGGGTTGCCACCATCTCCCACGCAGAGATCCCCAATTTCCCCCCTGGGGATCAATAAAGTATTTCTGATTCTTATTCTAAGTCTGATTTCTGATCACTGAGGCAATTAACAAACTCCACAGTGGAAAAGCGTTGGGAGATGATGAGATCTGCCCTGAAATGCTGGAGGCTCTGGATGTTGTTGGGCTGTCATGGCTGAGAAGTCTCAATGTCATAAGAAGGTCGGCGACAGTGCCTATGGAGTGACAGAAGGGGGTGATGGTCGCCAGTTTTAAAAAAGGGGACCAGAGAGTGTGCTCTCTCAGGGTCTTTTACTGCTCAGCCTCCCTGGGGAAGCTCAATCCAGGGTCCTGGAGAGGAGACTGGGATAATGGAATAATGAGGATTCTGTCCTGGCCATTGTGCACCAGCTCTTCACCTTCACCCAGATACTGGAGAGATCATGGGAGTTGGCCAATCCAGTCTATGTGGTTTGTGAATTTTGAGAAGTCTTATGACCCTGGGGTATCCTGTGGGGGGTGCTGTTGGAATACACAGCGCTAGGTTTGCTGCTGTGAGCCATTCGGTCCCTGTATAACCAAAGTGACAGCTGTATATGCAACTAAGTCAAGGTTGTTCCCAGTGATTTTTGGACTCAAGACTGTATCTTTTCTCCAAGATACAGCTTCTGTTCATGATTTTCATGGACATTATTTCATGGAGCAGTCGGGGGAAGTGGGGCAGTATGGTGACCTTAGGATTGCGTTTCTGCTCTTTGCAGATGATGTGATTCTGTTGGCTTCATCAAGCTGTGACCTTCAGCATGCACTGGAGATCAAAACCTCCAAGTCCAAGACCATGGTTTAGTGGTGGTCAGGTATCTTGGGGTCTTGTTCATGAGTGAGGATAAAAAATTTAAATAACCCCACCCAGCCAGCTTGTGACCTTTTTAAATTTCTTCCTAGATTTTCAATCTTTATGATTTTCCATTTACTGGTCTGCCACATTTTCTTCAGTCTCCCTCAAGGCCAGGCTCCGAAGCTCCATTGTGAACTCCAACTCCATCCATTGTAGCTGGCTTAGCAGATTCAAGCCATTTTCATTTTGGAGGAGAAAAGTGTTAGTTAACAGTTTTTTTTTTTCCTTAGCCATGCCACGTAAGTGTACCAGCTCTAGATCGCTCAATGTAATTGAAATGACTGACTGGCTCCACCTTGTTGAAACCAGTGAAGTATGTAATTTTGACCGCTAAATGGTGTTGCCAGTACAAACCATGTAAACCCACAAAATGCACACACACACACACACACACACACACACATCACAGTGTATGTTCTGCTGAGCCAGTGCTAGTTGTGAGCCACCAGTTAAAAACCTCAAGTACAGAAAGAAAGTGTGTTTTATGATGGAAACGGTGGATTTAATTCTCACAAGACTCCTTTTCGATTATTTGAATTAGTTTGTCTCTGAGGTTCAGTTTGAAAATGGTGTGAAATGCCAGACTCAGCTACAAGGTAAGAACTGTTTGCGTGGCTACATGGCTGCCTTACGAGGCTTCTTGTTTTTTTGGGGCTTGGTCCAGTCATTTGAGCGTAGCTACACACAGCAAATGTTGCTTATCTGAATGACAAATGTAAAATCCAGTCATTAGTTCAATACAAGTGGTTAGGTTGCTATAATAATGTTTTTCCAGATTCCAGGTTTGACATATTTACACTTTATCCAACACTGTGATGTACAACAAAGTAAGTGTTGCTCCATTTCTCCATTTCTTTGTTTTCTCCTCACTTACTTGGAACTCCATGCTAAATGTTATTGTCTGTCAGGGCGGAGGTCTCTGATGCTTTTTACTAAAGGATGCTAAAGGACTGAATGTAGCAAAACATTTATCATTGATGAGTTCAGCTTTCTCTGGGGGAAGTTTTCACTCAATTTCATTTTGACAAATCCATTAAATCTAAATCCAGTTTCTGTAGTTGGGTCTGCAGTTATTGTAGCTAGTCTGACAGGTTATCTCTGATAAGTAGAAAGCACTCAGTAGAGTGTCTACCGCGCCGACACTATGCAATAGTCAAGATGTGCCAATGTTAGGGCCATCAGACAAGAGTAAAACAAAAAAGAGCATGAATGTGAGCAATTAGGCTTCTAAAACGTGAGTTTTAAGGAGTGAAAAGGTGAGCTTTGAGGAGAGAGTTGAGGGAGGCTACTAAGTCTGCCTGTCTGATGTCCTCTGGCAGGTTTCCCCAAAGGGAAGGGATCCAACAGCAAAAGTATTATTACCCCCAGTCTTCAGCCTCAACCAAGAGACTGCTAGAATCCTGGAGCCTTACCCGAGGATTTTAGGCTACATTGATATGGGATTGAAAGATCTGAAATGTAAAAGGAAGAAAGACTGGGCTGTATTTTAAAAGTAATGAATTAATTCTTGAAATTGAAAAACCAATGAACCAATGAAGAAAGGATAAGATAAGAGAGATATATTCTGCTCTCCCTGTGCAAAGAAAAGCCTGGCTGGTTTAGTTGTGCGTGTGTGACAGGTTTTCCTACTGAGATTGGAGTGTAAGGTATTGTAGTAATTTAAGTGGAAAAAAATAAAGGCATTTGCACTCAGCCAGTGTGATTCAGATAATGAGACAATCATTTTCACAATCCTTTTTCACTTGTATGTCGAAGGTCAGCTCAAGGTCAAATCTAAATTTCTGCTTAAAGACTTAAGGGAATGGATAAGTTG
Source organism: Myripristis murdjan (assembly GCF_902150065.1). Taxonomy (NCBI): domain Eukaryota; kingdom Metazoa; phylum Chordata; class Actinopteri; order Holocentriformes; family Holocentridae; genus Myripristis; species Myripristis murdjan. Next base: position 18,171,115 of record NC_043991.1, read on the forward strand.
AACACCTGATAAAGTTTTTTTTTTTTTTTTTTTCAACTGAAGTAAGAGTGGCCAGTTCTTTCCAGTTTGATAAAAGTTTAAAATGTCCACAAAGTATATTCATGATTTGTGTATAAGTATATTTGAAATTCCCGAATAGCAAAATTTGTTCTAGCATTAAAATCCAAAAAATCCATCTCATTAAGCCATAAGCCAGGGTCCATTCTGGAAGTAATATATCATCACAATAAACCTTCCCACTCCTATCCAAATCATATTCAAGTGGACACAACATCTATTTAGTCAACTATTTAGTGTCTGCTCTCTGTTCCAAGGTGGACTGAGCAATCACAAAACACCTGCAACAGTGACAGCAAATCATTGATATTTACAAATGTGCAATTATTTGTGTTAATGCTGTGTTAATAAATATGTGCAAACAAGAAGTGACAGTTCAATGGACAGGACCTCTGTTACACTACAATTTTATTACAAGAAACAAATCTCACATAAAATAGTATAAAATGGTATTAAACCTGAATCAGTCCACAGGCTGAAAGCACTGCAGTGTAATTTCAAAGTGGATGAAATAAGTCTCACGCAAAATTGTACAAAATTCCACTTTAGTTAATCTTGTAATGATCTTACTATTAAATCCATGTGTAATGTAAAATACAGCTTTTGTACCATGTACCAAAAAATCACGGAGCACCTATTGTGTTACTGTGCTCAGTGTACTGTTCTGGATGAATGGGTGCATACTTTTGAATGACAGAATTGGGTAGTGTAATTCAGGTCTAATTCACGTCTGTCTCTTCAGTTTTCAAATCATATGCATCATCATGTATAGACCCCCTATATGGGAATCCCTGAGTCAGTCAGTCCCCAGAAACTCTATCATTATGCCAAAATATAAGACATAAATATAATTTTGTTTTAATAAAGCTATATGTAACAGTTACTGTGAGTTCTATTCAGCACAAACACAGCCCAATACACGTCTGGTTGCTTGTAAGTTTGATTCAGTTGCCACACACATGCTCTCCAAACACAAAAAGTCTTCATCTTTTTGACTCCTCCGCTCACCTGGTTGCTCCGGAGGGCGCACGTTTCAGTCTCTCAAACAAATCTCAGACAAACATATCAGAATAATGAGGAGCGCAGCCGTCCTCCACTGGCTCCAGCATGTGTGTCCCAGGTCCAGCATGCCACTGCTTAAAGGGAGAGAGCATAATTAACCAACAGGTAACAACTGGGCCAATTCAGCTCACTTTTGTACTGCTCATATGAGCCGCTCCCACCCAACTCTCCCCTGCAGCTGAGCTCAGACCACACACACACACACACACACACACACACACACACCACCACCACCACCACCACCACCACACCATACAACATGCCAGTCTCTGATTTTTACTGAAGTGGTGTAAATAAACATAGTTTAAGGTAAGGAAGTGATAGAGCAAAAGAGAAATAAGTTTTTAGCATTTATACCTATTCTTACTGGAGGATCAAATTAACCCACTAGGCCAAATAAAGTTTTTCCAGGATTTAATCAAAGCATATATTTGCTAAGTCTATTGACTGATGATGGTTGAGTGCAGTTATTACATTTCAGGCTAATAAAATACCTCACAAGAACAAAACAAAATCAACCTTTTTAAATATATTGCCTCCTGTTGGAACTTCTTTACATCTTAAAAAGTGACTATGAAATGGCCAAACAGAAAAAAAAAAAAAAAAAAAAAAAAGTTTTTACAAAGATAGTCTTCTTTATCAATATGAATGATTTATGAGGCATGTGGGTAAATTTGATCCACTACTAACTGTAGGTATAAACATAATCCTATTTGTTCTAGCATTAAAATCCATGTGTATGGATCAGCAACAGTTTAGTTTCAGAATTCCTCACTAGTGCCAAGTCCTTTAACTTACAGGTATTTTGTTCAATACCAAGGTCGTTCCCATTACCAGTTCTAAACAAAGCCATGCATCTTCCCACATCTTCAAATATCTTGTCTGAAGCTTTTCAGTGTAATTTGTATGTCTTCTGCCTTCCTTGTTGCCACATCTGTACAAACACAGGAAAGTGCATTTTGCCATTCACATAAAATTGCCTGATGTAAAATCTAAGTCTGTTACCTTACCATAGTTGAATGAACATGCATGTGCCTTAGTACCAGTGGAAAACCAGTGAGCTTCTTGTCATCTAAATTTTTCTAAAAAGAGAGTAAAATGTGAGTGCTACATTCTTCTCTTACGTGAGCCTGTAGTATTCAATCATTTCAGGGTGTGGAATTGGTCTGAATTTGATCCTCCTTTGTTGCCTAGGAATCTTAAAGAACTCCTCACATCACCATAATTTTGGAGCACTCAAGTGGTGTCCCAGCCCCTTAGTAGCTGCCTGCAGGTGGCATTGAAATAACACATGCATTCATTCTGTGGAAGGAGGGAAATATTGGGAATGCTGATAATGAGAAAGATAATTATGGCAGGCTGTGCGTCACAGCTGGAGAACACTTACTTTTATTTCAGCACTTTGCCAACATTTATTTTATGTAGGCCTACTCAGTGTCACCTACTGCAAAACTACTATAAATGTCATTGGTAGCCACCTTATTGCATTCCATAGGACGTCTGAGTAGGTGTGGATCCATACAAGCTTTTTTTTGGCATATTACATGATAAACTATTGTTCAAAAAACTGTTATATTTAAATGAAAGAGTAATTAACAAGCAATTTTGGAGACATTCATTCAGTATTAATGAGCCAATGGCTGCTGATTGGCTCGTAGATTTGATGGCTTTGCCTTGGTCCCTGCCATTGACAATGGCTGCTGCCCCACCAGGCAATTTTTAGATTCTAATTGGCTGTTTGATTTTTGATGAGGCCCAATTGTGACAAAACAAATGGGGCCAATTCCAATTTGCTTGTTTTTCTGGTGACTTTATTTCCCACAGAGGACCTCATTAAGAAGCAAGGGGTACCACCATCATCTACTAACAACATTTAAATAACATCCCAGATTGCAGCAGTCATGCCAAAAGCTAGGAAAAACCTGTTTTCTGTTATCTCTGGGTGAAATAATTCTATAGCTGCTTCTGTAATGTAGTCTGTTTCACATGTGGCAAAATAACTATTTTATACTGGAAACTTTCCATCCTTTAAACTGTAATTTTTTTAGGTATAATTTCCATTGCTTTGGGTGATTAACAACTGATCTTTTTATTTTAAACTTCGAGTGATATAGAAGATTAGTTTTCCAAATGGAAAGTCCAAGTGAAACTGAACTAGCCTTGAATATGTGGAATTATAGCTCTCTCTATACTGATGCAAACAAAATACCATACATGTTTACGTTCCTTAAACTATGCAGATTCTCTGTAGCGTGTCCCCTCAAGCAGCATCTAAATATGAGCCAACCCATGTTTAGGAGAGTTACATAACTCAACACATTACATAATATTATCACTTATCTGAGTGACAGTAGGCGGCACGGTGGTGCAGTGGTTAGCACTGTCGCCTCACAGTGAGAAGGTCCTGGGTTCGATTCCCACCCAAGGTCCTTTCTGTGTGGAGTTTGCATGTTCTCCTCATGTCTGCGTGGGATTCCTGCAAAGTGCTAAAGGTTAAGCGGCTAGTTGATTATCTAGTCAATGATTTACTAGATGGTTTTCAGTCCGGTTTACATGCCAAGTGTAGCACTGATACAACAATTGGTTAATGACTTTACAAAAATTAATAATGCAAGTCAAATTTCTGTTCTTATCCTGTTAAATTTCCGCACAGCCTTCAACACAGCCAACCACATTATCTTAATGCATGGGTGTCCAAACATGTGCCATGGAGGGCCGAGAGGCTGCAGGTTTTCATTCCAACCAAAAGTTCCACCAGGTGATTTCACTGATCACCTTACCGTGCATCAGAGAAGAGGAATTAATCTGTCAAATCACCTGGTGGAGGTCTTGGCTGGAATGAAAACCTGCAGCCTCTCGGCCCTCCATGGCACATGACTGGACACCCCTGTTTTAAGGTAAAGCTTAACAACTGCGTTGGGATCTCTGGCCCAGCTCTATACTGGTTTATGTCTTACCTGAAAGACAAAGGGCCCCATATTACACCCAGCGCAAAGCGGTGCCAAACTCAACGTCTCTGCTAGTTTCCAACCAGCACACTTGTCACTCTCCTGCCCAGAGCTCACTTTGTGTAAATAGCGAATAATGAGTGATGAGCGAGTGCCCATCTGTGCACTCATGGGCATGTTGGTGTTAAAATGAGGTGTTGTCAGGCACATTGTTGGCACATTGCTATCATGGGTCATTTGAAAGTGATTGCACGATTGACCAACAAAAACCAGGTCTGAAGTCTTATTATCAAGATAATACTGCGCATCTACATAGGCAGATGCCAACACTCGGTAAGCTATGATTGTTACGCACACAGGGACGTCTGCTTCACCTCAGGGAACTTTGCGAGAATCCTGCTGTTGCTGAAGATGATCTGCTCATGTTCTTTCACTTCATGAATGAGCAGATCGGCAAGCATACATGGCTTTTAAGGATAATGGGAGACGGCACTCCAATTGGTTTGTTGAATATTACACCCAAAACATACCCGTGATTAATTTAGAGACTACTGTGACAATAAAGACACGTCACACACCACCTAGTGACACCTCTGATGAAGGCGGAAGCTTACCACCGAAACATGTAAGGTAAGAAGAAATCTGTTTCGTGTCTGATACAGATGAAACTTTATGATCTGTATAAAGTGTAGACACTATGAATCTTCATGACTCTACTCATTCACCTGCAAACTTCCTCTGCCTAACCTCTACAATAAACTCCTTAAAACATCTTTGTGTCTCTTGGTGACTGCATTTCAGTCCACCAGTAGCAAACCTGACCATATATGTTTGTTTGTTTGTTTGTTTGTTTTTTCAGATTTCTCCACTGTTCACTTTGATGTCCTTGACGAAACCACTTGCCAATCAGTTTTGGAAAAAAGATGAGGAATTTGAAGCACTGATGAAAAATATCACTGAATTACAGAATTACAGTAATATAGCTTCATTCTCATCCACTCCAAACTGCATGACAGGTATTTAAAGCCTCATCAGTGGCGGTTCTGCCCATGTTGCCGCCCTGGGCGAAATTACTGCCTTGCGCCCTTCCGTTCTAGCTCCGCGCGCACGCTTGGAGCAAGAACTTCCAAGCGATAACGGCCGCTACCGGTGCCCCTCTGGCGGCTAGACGCCAGAGGGGCAACACCTGCACAAACACCTGCACAAATACCTTTTTTTGGAAAAATACTTTTTATATGGACAAAATCTTGTTTGCATAAAAAAAAAAGCCACCGGTCAGCATCAGGCGGGCCGGCCGCGGCACCGGCTTGATGCTTACAGATGCCGCGCCCACCCGGTCAGGTCTGCTGGATCTGACAGGTGAGCAGCACACACATACTGCCATCCTCTCATTATAAGTCAACTTTTGTTCATACGCGGCTGCAGCAGCACAACGGACAATGACACAGACAACATGGTTGATTATTGACTGCGCAATGCGGCCATTCGCCGGTAATTGCGGCATCAGGCGAGCCTACCTACTGGTTTATATGCAAGCACAATACATGTGTATTTGCTTAGACCCCAATATTAGACGAGGGCTTTTTTTCAGGGCATTTTCCATGGAAAAAATATTGTCTTATATTCAGATGAATACGGTAATAGAAAACTGCTTTGCAGCGAGGATGATTTTTTTTTTTTTTTTTTGCGCTCATGCCGCCCCCCACGTGACATGAAAATATGCCGCCCCGGGCGGCTGCCCACTTCGCCCGTGCCTAAAACCGCTACTGAGCCTCATTGTTAGTTATTCTGCATCTAAAAACAACAACGCTTAACAAAATATGAAGGAAAATCCTTGAAATCCCTTGAAAGTAGACATGTGGCCAACTTATCATGCTTATTATATACCACAGTTTTCATCTTGTTTCCATTGTTCCCACACAGAATTGGCCCTAAATAAATGGGTGATTAAAACAAATTCTTGTTTTTGTGAGCAATATGACACTTGTCGAGCTGACTAAGGTTGAATTTGATTTGCCTTCCAGAATTTCTTATTTGATAATCTTATTTTAAGAGAAATGTGTGTGTTACAGTTCCTCTGGAGAATTCATTATCACATTAGCTCATTAGAATTTAATTACAGTAAAATGTGTTTGTTTGCTTGGCACTTTATAATTGCTGTCTCAACCTCTCTCTGTTGATAAGGGAGATTATGCAGCATGGTAGGTTGCTATCTCAAATTACTATATTTTGTAGTGAGACATTTCTGTCTTGTTACTAGATTGTTGTCAATAATCAATATCATATTTGTGAAGCTTATAAATAAATGAATCTTTCTTTCCCAAGAACCCTACCTCCACAATAGAACCAACACTACATCAGACGCTCAGTGCCTCTGTAACCCCCTGCTTCAAAGAACCAGAGAAGGGTTATCAACATGAACTCTCCTATAGGCCTGCAAAGCCCTTTGACACTGCAAACAGAGATAAACCTGAACTTGAACTGTCATGGCTGTGTTGCTTCTACCCGGGCAAAACCAAGTGAAATAGTACATGAAACCAGATTTCCAAATAATGTCCTTGAATACCCTCATGCCAGCGAATATGGCTCTTGTTTTAGTTCCCAAATCCAAAATGAAGTCATATTTGTCAGAGCCCCCAAAGCCTATTTATTTATTTATTAAATATGTTTATTATTTTGTTGTTCTTACTTCTGTAACAGTCTTATATTACCATGGCATTTATTATTATACACAATTGTTTTATGGCTCTGCTTTTGCTGCTACTGTTTGCTATTCTAATTTCACCTTCTACTGTTTTATTGTTTTGCTGTAAAACACGCTGACTGTCATTTATGTGCTGCAAAGCCCTTTTTTGTAAAGCACTTACATAAATTTTCAAAAAAAAAAAAAAAAAAAAAATCCTGATTTTAACAATTAAATGCTACCCAACATTTCATGGATGCTCCTTGAACATCCTGAGAGTCATCTGTCGGAGAGGACGAGCAGCTCGCCAGTGGAGAGTGTCAGACGGTGTCCAGGTCCCTAAACAGGAGGGCTCCAAGAACAAAGAGGAGGGCTGTAAAAACTGTGGGCAGTTAGGAACCATATCGCTGCTAAGTGTCAAAGAAGAGGATATTTTCAGCCTTCTCAACATGACTTCTTTGAGAGTCCCCCGTTAAGAACTGATTGAACAAATCAGTTGCCAAAGAGCTCTGTATACTGATTCTTTGACAGCAGATCATTCCCCTTTTTTCAATTAAAACCTTTCCACTTTGAGTGGTTATTCAAAGAAATATTAGCAAATCTCTCACCTTTTTCTAAAGATGAAGACTTTTGAGTTTTGAATAGTTTGTACACCAAAGTCACCAATAAACTTTATATTGTACTTATTATATTATTATGCTAGATTAGAGGCTGAGAGATTTCTGAAGAAATCTATAAAATTACTAACTAATTAATTAATTTTTTTTTTTTTTTTTTTTGTGGGGTCCCCAGATTCCGTGCTTGTGGCAGACAGCCAAGAACTTGGCAGAGTTTAAAAACTACGCAAGCTACACAATGTCCACAGGAAGACTCTGCTAACTTTGTACAGAGCTGTGGGGCACCAGAGGAGGGACAAGTGACCGTCCTTGATATCTCACAGCATTTGGGTTTATCAAACATGTGCCTGGGCAGAAATACAGGAAGAAAATTAAGAACTACCTCCAGATCATCATCTACAGTGACACTAACAAGGATCATCCACCCAGCAAGCCCTACAGTGGATTGAGAGAGCCCACCTGGAAAAGGAGGCTGTGGTAGGTAATATCTGGAGTGCTATCAACAACAGCAAGCGTGTTCGCCCAGCAAGGTGAAACATTACATTTGTCAGAGCAGGGGAACAGCCACAGCCACACCAGCAGCCTGGGTGGCTCAATGTGTAGAGGGCGTACCACGCAATACTCCATGCAATACAATAATATGGCCTAGACCATTAACTGCATGTTATGCCCTCTATCTGCCCCGTCTTTCCTGTCTCTCTCCACTATGACTGTCTAAACAAGCAGAAATGCCCCAAAAATAATGATAAAAAGGAAGAGGACCAGCAGAGACACAGAAGAGGCAGCCATGTTTGCTTCTGTGGATCAAAAGGACAGATCTGTGGGGGACAATGCTACGTGGACACAAGCCACAACCTGGTCGATACCAACTGGGTAACATGGGAGAGGATGTCTCAGGAAACATCACTGGTAATGAGTACAAATGCTTCACTAGACATACTGTTATTTTGATATCCATTTCTTTTTTTCTTACTGCTTTTACAATCAACTGTCAGAACTGTTTAAGATAATTTAACTTCCATTGTTGTGGACCAGGTTTATGTCTGACACAGTCACACTTCTGTCCTTTCATCAGTACAGTCTCTGTCATATTCCTTTTTTTTTTGTTTACCACCTGTCAAATTTTGATTTTCCTACCTTTGCCTATGATTGATTATCCATTACAGGCATCAAAATTGGAAAAATTCCAACATTTCCATCAACTGTTTACCAGCGGTGCTGACAGTCACAGGTGGCCACTAATCCCCCTTTACTGTCCTCCAGTCATCCTTCATCAGGGTGAGGGCTACAACTTCCCATCAGCACCACAATGTATAGAGACAGGGCCGGCTTTTGGCATAGGCGATATAGGCAATTGCTTAGGGCGCCATCTGCTGGAGGGGTGCCGCTAGCGGGCAGAGGGGCGCCGGCAGAGGGATTGTTGACCGGTGCAACATCGTCGGGGTATTTTGCCGGCAAGGGGGGGCGCAAGGGCGTAATTTTGTCTAGAGCGCCAACACAGGTAAAGCCGGCACTGTATAGAGATATGAACAAGGTTCAATCTATAGGTACATCTGGATAAAGGTGTTGTGTGGCTAGAACCTGTAATTTCAACCTCTATCAGAATTATTTCTTTAAACTCATTCTAAAAGTGTGACTAAGATACTCCTTGCTCAGAGTAGAATGTGAGTTAGGACGTTTCTACCAAATACGCCGGGAATCAGTGACACTTAATTGTTTCATGATGATGGCCGTTGATAAAAATGGGTCTGCCTAAAAAGAACGTTGACAAACTGCTTGGGTAAAAGTGATTTGTCTCATCATCAGCTGCAGCAGTCCTATCATGTCCCTGCTTTCAAAGAAGCTGTGTACATGTTGTCTCAACACCATCAGCTGTACACCCAGCACCAGAGCCTGAGAAGGGTTTGTGGCATGTGCTTTGTTGCTTTAACAATAGTATCCTTGGCTAGTGGTCGATGACAGACTTTCAAATTAATCAGGACAATCAGATGAATACAGGTACAAGCTGAATTGGGTCAGCTGATGTGGTCTGCTGATGAAGAGACATGGCAACTGGAGGAGTTTAAGTATAACAAGGTGTTGAGTGAGGATGAGAGGGCTTAAAATGAAAATGACAGAAGACTTAGGGCAGCTGCAGTGATGTATACACCATACTGGACTCTGGTGGTGAAGAAAGAGCTGAATTACAGCATGAGGCTGTCTATTTACCAGGCAGTATGTATCTTAACCCTCACCTATAGCGATGAACTTTGGGTAGCGACAGAGAGAGTGGGATTATGGATACAACTGGAGGAAATGAGATCTCTCCAATGTGTTGCAGGGTCTCAGCCTGTGTGATAAGGAGAATCTCAGCACAGAGCTGCTGCTCCCCTGCACTTACAGCAGCCAGCTGAGGTGGTTTGGGCATCTGATTAATGAAGCACTTGGGATGTCTCCCTTTTGAGGTGTACAAGACATGTCTGACTGGGATGGGGCAGATCCAGGACATGTTAGTGGGATTACATTTCTCAGCTGCCCTGAAAATGTCTTAGGATCCCCCATGTGGAGCTGGTAGTGGCTCTTTGGGAAGGAGAGGCCTGCACTGCACTGCTAGACCTGTTGCCACCACAACTCTCCCAAAGTGTAAGCGACTTCAAAATGGATGGATGGATTGATTGAAGGGATGATGGGCGGATGGTGATAATTGTACATACCCAAGGACTTGTTGCCATCTTTACCCAACCTCTTATTGTCACAGAGACATACTCTCAACCCTGACTGGCTTGGAGCTGACATTCTCTCTAAAAGCACTGTTGAGAGCCTCTGTTGCCCATGACAACCCAGGGTACCTGGAATCAGCAGATCTCATTTAGCACCTCTCCAGTTAATTTGTGGTGCTATTCAGTCAGAGTTGTTTCAGTGGGAACTGTCCATCCCATGTCTTGTTAGAATAAACCTGAATGTCACAGACTTCCTGGTATCTGTCTAAACACTCTCTGATTAGCATTAGACTGTACACCTTGCATGTCTGTATGAAATGTGCTGAGACTAAAATATGTGCTGCCACCAAAATATAAGATCATTTACACAGAGGTGGCTTTTTTATTAGATATGAATTGATTGATGAAACCTAACATGTCATGTCATTAGAATTAAACAAGGGCGAAGGCATAGAATTGATATGTTATTCCTTGTTAAGCTTGTCATTATGTCGCTCACGCTTAAGGGTTTCTTCCTACTTGAGTTCCTGGCAATAAATTATTTCAGGTCTGACAGATGGCTTTCATTCTTATTTTCAGCACTGACCTCAAAGGACAGCCTAGTCCATACATCCTCTCTTAATCAAGAACTTTCCTTACAGATCAGGTAACAAGGTTAGCTGTAATTGTAGATGCAATTATGATACATTAGTATGTTAGCTTCACACAGCATGTTCCTGGACCCACTCTGTTGAAATGATTACCTTGATTTAGACATCTTAAATGGTGCTGAAATTAAAAACTAAGCCATCTCTACTGGATGCCAAGCTCTATTTGACAGTCTTCCCACCAATTTTCATCTTAATCCTCATTTTACTGCAATGCATTGCCTCAGTTCTATTACTAAACTTCTTGACAGCCAAGTCCTTGAGAGTCTCCCTGGTTCCATCTAATTCCTCACTTTAGACAAAATAAATAAATAAGAATAAAAAAAAAAAAAAAAAAAAAAACTGGGAGCAGAGTTTGTTTTTTTTGTTTGTTTTTTTTTCTACTCGGCCTTCTCCTTTTGGAACAACCTACATACCAGTGTCAGGATGTCAGACAGTGTCTCACTATTTAGGTCTAGACAAGACCCATTTATTTAGTACACTTCACAATCCACCTTAACTCCCACCTTTCCCTTTGTCTGCTTTTCTGTAGTTGGTCACTTTATTTTCAGCTCTCGCAGGTAAGGTGAAGATGCCCTGTGGTGCCGTATCTACTCACAGGCTTGGAAAAATGCGCCCAGGTACACATGCACACAGATACTCTCAACTACAAAGACACTACAAATGTAAGTGCCTGTGGTAATTTTGTTGTCTCCTGACCTACAACTCACTTGTGTCATTCCAGGTTTATGTCTGACAGCTGCTTTGCAAAAGAGCAAGGTGTTTAGATATGTACTTTTCAAATTTTGCTCTGTAACGTTGTATCAGTTCAAATGCACAAAAGCTGCATCCACAAGGAACTGAAACAGGTGGCTTTAAACACACATCCCTCTTGAAATGAACCAACGACACGCAAGGAAGGCAGAGCAGGAGGGCCGTCCGTGTGTTGTTTAAAAAGGTAGAGATGTGGTAATGTGAAATTCATTTTCAAACAGTTACAGAGGGAGTGTTTGTGGAGGGCTCATGTGCTTTTGAGATGGCATTTGAATCACAGCGGGGGGTGGTGGGAGGGGGTACACCAGCTATCATAGTGATCAGGGCTGTATGATAGTGCTGCGGGGCTGGATTACCAGCCCACTGTGCCCACTGTCCTATTAAATACTCAATGTGCCTCAAATAAAGCATGTGTCCTATTGAAAGCTGCTGTTGGGAAATAAAAGCGCCGTAACGTGATGCTGCCTTTCCTGAAATAGCCCAGAAACAGAGCAGGGATGGGTCAGAGAGGATAGAGTTATCCCGAGGAAAGAGATAGGAATGTGTGTTTCTATGTGTGTGTGTGTGTGTGTGTGTGTGTGTGTGTGTGTGTGTGTGTGTGTGTGTGTCTGTTTTGGGGGGAGGGGCATTCTGAGAGGGAAGGAGAGCGGGGGGCATAAGGATATAAAGATGGCAGATGATGACAGTGAAGATACAATGTGAGTGAAAGAAAGACATGGAACAGCAACAAAAAGCAACAGATCTGGAAGGGGGGAGGTGAACCCAACAGCTGTAGCTATTGAACTCCTACTTTCTATGTTTCTGTTGCACTGTTGCTCCAATTGTTTGGATGATCATGTAGTGCCACTGCGAGATAAACGCAAGGTGAGGGCCTTGAGGAATGAATACCACTGCAGTTTATTGTATGCCGAGGTGTTTATGTCTAGCTGTTTGGCTTGTTCAGTTTGGGAAGGTCATGTCATCTAAGCCATAGTGGTTCTCAATGTGAGGCCCGCAAAATAACTGATAATAAATAATAGATAGAATTTCGCTGTGTCATTTAAAAAAAAAGCCTCTCTACGTTTGGGGCACCACTTGCGCCACCCGAGCATACCTTTGAGCAAATTACTCCCACCTGTTCGTTGAAGTGCTGTTTCTCTTTCTACCCAGTCTGCCACCACAAATGAGTAACAGTGCGCGTGCTTCAGTGAGGTGAAGTCTGTCAATGAATGAATCAATTTTAAGCACCAGTTGTGTTCTCACTCCAAATGTTGGCAGATGTTTATTGAACAGACGATGAACTCACATACATGGGGGGTAAGCACGGGGTGGGGAAACTGCCTCTTCATACCCATCGCTAAGAAAACATGAAAACAGGCTGTAGAGAGAGAGGGCACACACTTTATGAATCATAACTTAGACTTTGACAAGACATTATGTTAATTTTAGAGCAAGGTAGAGATTGTTAAATAGATCATGTGCTCACATACACAGACGGCAGCCAGGGTGTGGAAATGGACACACTTACTTTATGAATCATGTACTAGTGGAAACATCATTATGTTCACTTGAGAATAAGGTAGACAGATTGTTGAATAGATAATGTGCTCAGCTTACCTTATGCTAAAATAGACCAAAGAGATCTTGGTTCAGGTCACCCAAGCAGTAGATCTTCGATGGCAAGCTTTAATCCAGGATGTAATGATACTGTAACCGCTAGTGCCACCTGATAGTACAGAAAAAACAGACTATAATCCATCATGGGGGTGTTTAAATATCTGAAAAACTTTATAGGCAGTATCAAAACATAGAAACATACCTGAATATTCAAAATTTTACATAAATGTTTTCAAAAAGAACGACACCTTCAAGAGTGCTCCAGAAGATTTTCCAGGGGATTTTTCCACGGGGTTTTCTGGTCTTATGGTCAAGAGGAGTCCATGAAAACAATGTTTCCTGAAAAAGTTTGAGATCCACTGATCTACCAGATGTACAAGCAATTTTCTTGTTTTTATGCATTTTTATGTTACAATGGAACCTATGACGGGCAGAAGAAATGCATTTGGTAAACAAGAGAAAGCTGGCAGCATCAAGAGACGCTGCTGCTGTTCCACCACATGAAGCAATTTGCCATGATATGCAAGGCGATATCGGTTTGTGTGTGTTCTTGCTCTGCGCTCTCCTGCTATGCATCTGAAAAACTGGGAGGATGATTAAAAGCCAGGAACAAGAATTTGGATGAACACATAAATTTCTGTGCGTGCACATGGACACACATATGCACCCGCATTGTCCCAGTCTCATGGTTTCTGATTGTTTTCTCTCTCCCCCTCTATCTCTCAGAAATCGCCTGTTTCCCCTGTCTTTCTCTCTCTCTCTCTGCCTTGTCTCCATTTTGTGTTTACCTTTTGTGTCTGTTGGCCCTGTGTGTCTCCCTACAGGTTCTGTACTTCCAGGCGTCCTTGTTTCAGACCACTCCTTATCCAGTCAGCTGTCTGCCTCACAGGCACAGCTGTCTCCACATCCCATGCCCCACCCTTATGCACCTCTATTCACCCAATCATCAGTCTGCCCGCCAAGTTCCCCTTTACACCTGTCTTCACTCTTGCTATTTGGACCAGTAGTATTTATAACTGTCATTCATCAGTGTTTGCATGCAAGTTCATCCCAGTGTATTCTCCTGTGTGACCATAGCCTGTGTTGTGGGTTTTTTTGTGCCTTCTGTTCTGGTACGATTGCTTGGCTTGTTAGTATCCCCTGGTTCTGACCTGCACTATGATTTTACTCTTGCCCACTGCCTGTTTTCTGCATTTGGGTCACACACACACACACACTGTAGTAATGTTTTGCCTTGAGTATGCAAGGGTGTGCTGTCTTGATTTGAATATTGGCTGTATAACAATGGTTGATATTCATAATTATTATTTTGAATCAGAATTATCAATCACGTTTTTCATAAACATGGCAGTGGGAGCAGCATGACACAGGCAATGGTGTGCTGAGGAAGTATGAATGTTGAGAACAATCAACCGTATGATTAAGGACATCAGTCAGTTCTGGAGTTGATATTCAAGCTAGACAAGATGAGCATTTACTGAATATATATGACTATAACAAAAGACACATAAACAAAAATACAACAAAAATAACCTCATCCAGTGACCGAGAGTAGAGAGCCAGGGATGAAGCAAACAACTCTTCCATGTAAGGGAGGAGATCACCTGTTCTGGAGATATAGTGAAGCAATGATAGAGGTTGATTTGTCAACATAGGCCTAGAGTAGATCAATTAAAGTCAGCTGATTCTGCTGGTCATGCTTTCTCAAGATGGTGTGACTGCCTCTGTTAAAGTCCATTCTGGTTTTGATTTGTAGGCTTGAGGCATCACTTGAATTTTGCTGGGGTTTTTTTAGCTGTGTTTTGAAGTTTCAGCTTGCGATTTGTATTTCCCCTCACAGCTGATATCGTGGCCGTTATCTGAACTTCTCAAACTTAGAAGTTCAGATCATGTGTGGTCTTTCACTGCAAGTTCAGTTCAGTGGAAAAGTGGGTCAGTTAATAAAAGCAACACTTTAGCACACAGAACACCATAGCAATCACCAAGCAGCACCTTGGCAACCGCCATGAACATCATAGTAAGCACCTTACTACGTCCTAGCAACCACCGAGAATGACATCACAACCAACCCAAACACAGTGGCAACCACCTAGTCACACAACTTAGCCACGACACTGAACACCCTAGCAACCACCTAGCAGCATCTTAGCAGCCACTCAGAACACCATAGCAACTGCCCAGCAACCATACGGTGGACCAACCACTGAACCTGAAGGGAGTAGAACAGACATTGCATCTGTTTGTTGTGGTCATTTGGCTGCTACAGAACCAAATGCTGATTATTATGGCTGCCACTCCTGCCATCCTAGTATGTTGTTTTTAACAGGGATGCTGTTCTATTCCATTCAAGTTCTGTGGCAGCAACCAAGTGGCGGTTGCGTTCGTGGTCACACTTTGACTCTTTTGGGAAGAACACTCAAATTTCCTCCAGAAAATTTAACCTTATCTAGTGTAGTATTATACAAATATTATACAATATAATTAGGCTCTCTGATTCGCATAAGCATCATCATTTTGGCATCATTGATGTTATTTACCTGCAGAGTGGTAACCTGATTTTTATTTTTTATTTTATTTTATTTTATTTTATTTTATTGTGCAATGAGTCATAAACATTCAACATTAATAAAGGAAGGATCAATGCCAGAGGAGAATCAACATTAAAACAAAGATTTAACCAAATCGAGTTCAAACCATGATTGATAATGATATCTTACCTAAATCATTCCTAAAGTATTTCTGAGGTGTGGATTCTGAGTTGTGTTGCTTGAGAATGATGGAGCTATGAAACACAGGAGAAATGTTGTGGAAGCCAGTGGCCTTTTAGACCAGCTCCTGGTTGTGAAATAGAGATACACTATATTGCCAAAAGTATTCGCTCGGCTGCCTTCACACACATATGAACATGAGTGACATCCCATTCTTAAACCATAGGATTTAATATGATGTGGGCCCATCCTTTGCAGCTATAACAGCTTCAACTCTTCTAGGAAGGCTTTCCACAAGGTTTAGGAGTGTGTTTATGGGAATTTTTGACCATTCTTCCAGAAGTGCATTTGTGAGGTCAAACACTGATGTTGGACAAGAAGGCCTGGCTCGCAGTCTCCGCTCTAATTCATCCCAAAGGTGTTCTCTCGGGTTCAGGTCAGGACTCTGTGCAGGCCAGTCAAGTTCATCCACACCAGACTCTGTCATCCATGTCTTTATGGACCTTGCTTTGTGCACTGGTGCACAGTCATGTTGGAACAGGAAGGGCCATCTCCAAACTGTTCCCACAAAGTTGGGAGCATAAAATTGTCCAAAATGTCTTGGTATGCTGAAGCATTAAGAGTTGCTTTCACTGGAACTAAGGGGAAAAACAACCCCACACCATAATCCCCCCTCCACCAAACTTTACACTTGGCACAATGCAGTCTGACAAGTACCGTTCTCCTGGCAACCACCAAACCCAGACTCGTCCATCAGATTGCCAGATGGAGAAGCGTGACTCGTCACTGCAGAGAAAACGTGTCCACTGCTCTAGAGTCCAGTGGCGGCGTGCTTTACACCGCTGCATCCGATGCTTTGCATTGTGCTTGGTGATGTAAGGCTTGGCTGCAGCTGCTCGGCCATGGAAACCCATTCCATGAAGCTCTCTGCATACTGTACTTGGGCTAATCTGAAGATCACATGAAGTTTAAAGGTCTCAAGCTATTGACTCTGCAGAAAGTTGGCGTCCTCTGCGCACTATGCGTCTCAGCATCCGCTGACCCCGCTCTGTGATTTTATGAGGCCTACCACTCCGTGGCTGAGTTGCTGTCGTTCCCAATCGCTTCTACTTTGTTATAGTACCACTAACAGTTGATTGTGGAATATTTAGTAGCGAGGAAGTTTCACAACTGGACTTACTGCACAGGTGGCATCCTATTACATTACTATTACAGCACCATGCTGGAATTCACTGAGCTCCTGAGAGCGACCCATTCTTTCACAAATGTTTGTAGAAGTAGTCTGCATGCCTAGGTGCTTGATTTTATACACCTGTGGTCATGGAAGTGATTGGAACACCTGAATTCAATGATTTGGATAGATGAGCGAATACTTTTGGCAATATAGTGTAACTGTCAATATCCCTCCGATATACATGTCAGTCTGCAGGGCCAGGAAGGTAAATGTGGTGATGGGTTAAAGGTCTCACATGATAAGGAGGGGGTGAACAAATGACTTCCGATTTTTCTGGCGAGGTGCAGGCATCTGTAGCCTGCTGTCACTGCACACAAACACGAATAAACCCGCAATCCAAACAATTTGTTATTGTGTAGTTATCAGCAGATCAGGTGTTCCTCAGTCGAAACACTTGTTCTTTATCTTGCTTGACATTCTCTGACTGAACTCCTCCTTTTCCCATAAATACACGCACACACTCACACACGTAGAAACATTTACACAAACAAAAGACATACCTAAATGAATGCAAATGCATTTATGTGTCAAATGCACACAGCATTCTGATTCAGCTGTGAAGAATATCTGTGCAATGTCCATAGCTCCTTACAGTTATTTAAAGCAGAAACAATGGATTTTAGGGAGCTTGCGCAACTGTGTGTGTGTTGTGTGATTGTGTGTGTATGCCTTTGCGTGCACGCGTGTGTGTGTGTGTGTGTGTGTGTATTGGGTGAAAGATCAGATAAAGTGGCTAAGAGGAATTGTTCTCTCACTTCATTTCCTGAGACAGGAACAGAGGCTAATGTTGATCACAGAATAATACACTCTGGAGACACTGAGTCAAAACCTGTCCTCTTCTTCTTGCCTCGCCTCACTATTCCTCCACACTCGTCTAGTCTCTCCTCTCCTCCTCTCCTGTCTCCATCTTGTCTATGTTCACTTCCTCCAAAGGGGAGAACATTGCCTATTTACCTATTTTTTTTCCCAATAGGTATATAGGTGATCATTTTATCAAAGTGTAAAGCAATCATCTTCCAATTAGAGACTGAGCAGAGCAAAATATTAAAAATTACTAAGTAAATGAATGCATGGATCTATTTCCTTTGACTGGAAAACAAAATAAGTCGAATGTATGGTATTTGTTTTCCTGTGTTATAAGCATTTATTGTGCACATTAGAGTTTCAGGTTGTGGCAGCACGTTTATTTTGATTACAAATTTTATTACAGTTCTATACTCGTACACCATAATTTGGTGACATGGCCACCAAGCACATTTGTTGCATGCCTGAAATGAGTATCCAGCAATGTTCCTTCATTTTTGTTTGATTGAATAGTTTGGCTGTTGGTTCCTTTTAACGGCACAGTGTGTAACATTATAGCATCATTTAATCATCACTAAATTTAGTTGTACGTTTTATTATTGCCATAAATAAATGAGACCATCACTGGGAAGATTCACAGCCACTACAGGCCTCTAACCAGATGGTTTGTTACTCAGAACCATCTGAGAGGTCGTCTTTGGAAACTGATGGAAAAGGGCAGGCACTTTCAAAAAATACTTGGCGGGTGATTAGATGAACCATCTGTCTATCACTGTCTATCACAGGCTTCAACTTCAACGAATCAGATCAACGAACCATATGATGTAGTAGGAGAGCGATGAAGAGGAAACAACAAGCTGCAGTCTAAGGAACTTTGACAGCTCGTAAGCAAGTCTGTGTAGTAACGAGCTGTATGAATTCAATGAATATTTAATTAAGAAATCCTCTCCAGTTCTGATATAATTAATGCTATAGCAGCATCTACACTAACCCCGCTAACCTCTTCAGCAGCTGCCATTGTTGTCACTTTTCACTATCATCACACATAAAGCTTGCATGTAGCTGCTTGCAGGACTCTGATTGGTCCAAACCACTGAGGTTGGGCCATAAGTGCATCACTCGAAGCCTGGCAAGATAGATTCTTGCCTGATCATGATCTCAAAAATCCAACTGCCTAGCTAGGTAAACAGGCCACTACACTGATTTATCATTGTGTGTTGGTTAGATATGATTGTTGCTGGTTAGATATGATGGGAAATGTGCTGGATTGCTTTATGTTACAGGCTGTGCTGTTCTTGTCGTGGAAATGGAGCCAATGCTTACTGAGTCTGGCAAGGCAGATCATGATCATTGCCTACATATTTATACTGTTAGGCAGAGCAAAAAAGAAAACAAATGCAAATGGAGAAACACTGGGGGGCAAGTATCAAAAGTCCTTTGTGCTTTGGAGAAATGGGGTATCTGAGAAATTTATTTGGTGGAGGGGCGTCAGCGGGGGGCACACAAAAACTTAACTTCAAGTAACTAAAAATCATTCTATGTCAACGTTACCAGCTAAGTTGGTATATTTAAGCTAGATGTCTGCTTGGATTACTTACAACATTTTTAGTTTGACTTTGTGGAGTTATCAGCAATTCTGGGAAAAACAATGACCAAATCATAGTCTGTCCTCTGAAACTTTTTTGCCCCAGTGTTGACTGTAAGGTAGCGCTGCCTTACAGGAAATGTTTGGGACAGGAAAATTGGAATTAACCAATACCCTACAGATGGACTGTACCCCACTGAATTCTGCATTGGTTCAGCCACGTTTTTACAGAGAATATACTGCAGCAATTGAATTGTCAAATTTGAATAGTCACTTTAAATTTTAAAATGACATCTGATGTGTAAAAATGCAGGCAGCATCATGAACATCTCTTTTGAAATTTCCCTTTTCTCTTCACTCACCTCACCCTATTTTACTTTCCTCTCTCCAGTAAACCCTCTTCAGCTCCAGCTTCTCCATTTTTCCTCCCCACTCTCGACTTTTCCTCTCTCCACTTCATTTCTCTCCTTTTTGCTTCTATCATTTCCACTGACACATCTCATCTCTCTCCCTGTGTTTTTTCCTCTCCTCTTTTCCCATTCTCCCATGCTATACTACCCACCTTTCATCTTCTCTTTTAAAGCAGATATGTATCATATGGGTGAAGGATTCTCTTATTCTTTCTTATTTCTTTCTTCCAGTGCTGCAGATCAGCTGATATGGGCACCGTTAAACACAACAACCTATCTCACTGATAACACCACTCACAGAACTACAATCTACACTTTGAATGCACACACACACACACACACACATACACACACACACACACACGCACACACGCACACACAAGCATAGAAAGAGACAGATAACACCTGCTAACAGCAAAGAATTATCAGTGTGTTGTGAGCAAAAAAAAAAAAAAAAAAGATGAAATTGTATATGTTTTTTCTGTATTTTCCCAGTTTGTCCTTTGTGCAGAATGTCACCTTTGAACAACACAAAGATGTTTACCTGTCCTGGAGCAAAGAAAAAGCCAGCCATGGTGTCTGAGCACAGACATCCAGCGAGGAGAGAGAGAGAAAAAGTGGAGGAGGCAGCATGGAAGGAAGAGGTAAATGAAGGAAAGGCAATGCTGCTCAACACATTTATCCGCTTGGCTAATAGTAATAACTCCAGTCTGAGCCTCCTGGCCATAGACTCTTGTTTCCTCTGAATAATGATTGTGGTCACTGGAGTGTGTCTGCATTGATAGAAAGAGGGAAGCTTTGGATTTGTTAAGTACATACACTCAGAACTATAATCAATGACCTGCTGAACAAGAAAAAATATAGGAGAACATGCACTCTCTCTCCCCCCGTCTCTCACACACACACACATACAAACATGCACACAGCTTAGATACACTCTAACTACAGCAGTAAATGAGAACGAGAAAACATAGACAAATACAAAAGGCCCGGCAGACCAAGCTGACCGTTGTTGAGCCTCTGTGATGGACCATCGCCCTTAGTGTGTATTTAACTTTTTTTCAACAGAAAGAAAAGACATTAAATTCTCCAAACCTTTCCTGGGTTTGGACATTTCCATCGAAGCAGCATAGCATCAGTGAAAAGGTGATAATACACACTCTCATTGTTACTAAAAGCTAGCAGATTCCTTAGGTACCCCAAAGATGTTAGGAGCTCTAGATGATGCTCTACAGGCAGAACCAGAATCCGGCTAATTTAGATCATGCAAACATGCAGGTGAAGAAGAGCACCTATCACATGTCTCGGACTGGATGTTCAGCCTAAGGAAAACCACCCGATGCAGCTTTTATCTCATCTCTGAATCAACATTATCAGTAGTTATGGGTTAGCAGGTCCCTACTGCTCCTTCTAGAGGGCCAAAAGGCTGTTATCATCTATTCTTATTGTTAGTCCACTTTAACCTGTTAAATTGGACCCTGGAGCCAGATGTCCTGTGATGTAGAATAAAGACCAACAAAGCTGGGTGGGTCAAACACATGGATTATCAATCCAGAGCCCCAGCATCGAGTGAAGAGCCGTGTTTGTTTTTAGCAAGAGAGCATTATGAATTTTTGTAGCCTTAGCCAGTACTTTTTAACTTTCATTGGTTAAGACGGGTTGATGATAGGAATAGATGACAGTCCTCTGAGCCACTAACACACTAACTAACCCCAATCTGTGGGAGTTATTACGACTGAAAATGTCCACTGAGTGGTGTGATAACAGTGGAATCGGGTGGAAAATCAGGGCACAAGAAAAAGAAAAGAGGTTCTTTATTTTTTGCCTCCGCTTTTTACTTTTTACCTCCAGAAGGAAAAGTCAAAAGGCTGACAGCGCCAATGCTTTCTGTAACATGTCATCAGACATAATTTGTATAATGAAACTATTTGAACACTTTCAGAGTGGCAAAAAAGTGGACTGTTTGTGTTTTTATCTTTTATCTTTTTTTTTTGCATAGTTTAGTTTTTCTGGAACTACATATGAGGAGCACTGCTCTGTCCTGCACACAGGCTCTGAACATGCCTGCATGTCAGCTGTCAGCTGAACTCTTTGTCGTGTGTTCAAGGTCAGCTTTCAACAGGAGACATGAAGTGACATGACATGAGCAAGATGTGTCCCTCGTCATAGAACGACATTTTTTTATACATCAGTAACCCAATGCATAGTCACCAAAAAAAAAAAAAAAAAAAAAAAAATCATACTTGGAAAAATGTATGGGTTTCAAAAATGTTCAAGTGGACCTGCGCGCCATTGACCTTCCTAAACACTTTAAAACCCCAAAATGTTAATTTCAAGATTACATATGTGTTCAGTATTCAGCTGACATGAATCCATTTTCCCTTTTAGTGTGGTGCTAAACAATCTGATAAACAATCCACTTTTAGGCTGGGTTGCAACAACAACGATTTTTTTATTCATTTTTTAAATTAAACATTAATCCTTATTTATTTTTTTTTTTACTTTTTAAATCACAGTTTTATATTAAAATTATGTTGCGCAAAACTTTAAAATTGGTTTTAAATGAAGAATGATTCAGTTTAACTCTCTTCAAAGGTTAGTTGTTACTCTATGATTTTTTACTAACTTTAAATTTACACTCGAGGAGGTTTATATAAATCTAGGCGTGTCTTCACTTCAATATGTACAATGGGCTCCATGGCCTGTTGTGTATCAGTTCAGGGGTCCTTGACACCAAAAAGCTTCATAACCATAGCTCTAGTGGGCCCGATGGCTCTGACTGAAAAGTTGGAAACTTTCCATGGGAATTAACGGGAATAAACTGGAAATCTGCTCAACTGCAGGTTTGCCTATAACAGGGAACTTAATTGTAGTTGAAACATCTTGCAGCATAATCTTCATTAATCAAAACTGAGCATTCCTCAATCCCATGCTCACAGCGCACTGCTTACAGCAGGGCTAATGAGGCCAAACCCCCTGCATGCACTGTGCATTCCTCCAGCACATGCACACTTTAAGAGGTTAGCTGATGTTTTTGGATGGTGGGTTCACACTTTTATTTTACCTTTCATAGGGAGTATGTTTATTTCATTCAACATTCATGTTTTTTTGTTGTTTGTTCAATGAAAGAATTGATTGAATTGAAGTTCTACTCACAAATAAATCAAAGTCAAAAATGTCATTTTTAAAATGTATTAGTTCACACGCATATCTGCTTACAAAAACAGATTGTTTTTTGTGTGATACAGTTTGTATACATTACCCCAAATTTCTTGTAAATTCCCATATATTCCCATTAATTCCCATGGAACATTTCCAACTTTGAATATTTCCAAAATTGCCCAGCTTAACTTCCCATGGAAAATTTCTGGAAATTTACTAGAAATTTACCAGCCCTTTGCAAGCCTATTTGCTACCCACAGTTCGATCCATGATGTGTCCCACCCAAAGATAAATGAAACCTACGGCTTTTCTCTGTTGACTGTAAACACATGGCATTTTCTCCCAATATATCCTTCCTAAATTCCCTTGTCTAAATACCTCTGCCTTCCCTCTGTGTATCTACCAGCTACATGACAGTTGCTCCACTGCCCTTCAGAAAGTATCTAGGCTTGGCACTCCATGCCGAGACAGGTCATCTCTGGAGGAGGCTGGCCTGTCTCATTAACCACCTGACTAATGCCAGGGGCTTCGGTCTCTGCCACGAAGAGCACCACAAAGACAGAGACTCAACAGTAATTACAGTTACCTGTGTCCCTTGGAGATTTAAATCCTGTCTTTGAGCACAGAGAAAGCTGCAACACAGGAGTCACAAACAGGTTTGGGTATTGCATTGCATTATATACATATACTGTATAGATAGATAGATAGATAGATAGATATTTTCTAGATAAGTTCTAGTTGCAATATTTCAGAGGTTTTGTTCATTGCATGTTTAAATCATAAACCCACATTGCATTTCATGTATTGCTGACAGAGGAATGTCATCCTCATACACACATCTGCACTCACACTTTTATCCATACATATAAATGAAGGCCCTCAGTCATATTTTGCCTCTGGTGCGTTGAGTGGTGTGTCAGCTGAAATAAGAGAACATCTCATGTCTCTCTGGGCTCTGACTCTGACTGCTATGGCTTTTTATGACACATACTACCAGCTGTATGTGTATGGGTACGTGTGTGTGTGTGTGTGTGTGTACATGTGAGTACTGTGCAGTGTACGTCTGTTGTTGTTACTGTTATGATTGCTGCTGACATCTTCAGCTTTTGCTACAGTTAAAGTGCTTTCATAGTCCTGTCAGCTGTGCTATATGTGTGTATGTGTGCTGAATGTCAGTGTGTGCAAGTGTCTCAGCATATTTCCCAGATTGCCTTGCTCCCAAGAGGTAGACAATGTGTATTTCTCCGTTCTGATCAGCAATGTATGATGTGTCTGACAGCTCACAATTTGATTTTCTGCATGATTTCTTCATCTTAGCTCGGATCATTCTTGTTCTCTTGCTCCCTGTGTATGTGTGTGTGAAGGTACATGTGTTATTTTCCAATGTGTGGGCCCGTATGAACAATTTGCATGTTATTCCATTCTTATTTGTTAAATATTTCCACCACCCATCATCTTCTTCCTGCCTATTTGATTCTGCTATTTCCAACCTATAGAGCTAATCCCCTCTGCCACCTCTCACTTTCTCCCTTGCTGTTTTATAATGTGAGCAGCATCTGCATGTCTTATTGCAATGCATGAATGCATGTATTTGATGCCTGCAAAGGTAATCTATACTAAATGATAGATCTAACAGTGGAGCGAAGGGCTGGTCAGCATATGAGCTCAGGGCTGACAATATGAAATACTGAAACCTAAACAGTCAGCAGGTCTTACTGCAGTCAATTCTTGAGAGCCTTATCATGATGAGGATTTCATCCCTGCAGCTGGGGCATTTGAGTCCAAAAACGATTTGAAGATCCTTTTCCTGTACCTGTACCATAATAACAACACAATACTGGAGATACATATATATGTATATATGTAAATTCTAAAGGACTGCACAACAGCATCATACATCTGAACAAAAGGGGTCCTTTCAAAAAGAGATTAAACATTTAAAATGCTGTCCGTGTGTGTGTGTGTGTGTGTGTGTGTGTGTGTGCGCGCGCACGCGCGCGTGCAGGAGGCTTTTCACATCTCTTCATACATCATCATTTGCCTGCTGATTTTGTTTGCATTCAGCTTCTTCCATGATTGGTGCAGCTCACCATGGAGAACAGAGAGGACGCTGGCAAACAGATGGAGATAATATTGGATAGAAAATTAATGAGGCAGAAACGGGGAAAAGGGGGTTTAAATATTCTCTTTACATCGCTGCCATGTCATTCTCCTCCTTTTTAATCCTGTCTTCCAAGTCTGCCTCTTCAAACACCTCTGCCCTCCCCCTTTCTGTGTTGTTTCATAATTACCCCCCCAACACACACGCACACACACACACACACACACACACACACACACACACACACACACTTGTTGCTATAGTGATGGGAAGAGAGTGTCCTTTTGTCTTCAACCTTACATACCTTTACAAGCTCTGAGCTGTTACTCCCACATGAACACACACACACCACAACATTTTTATGGGGGCCTTCCATCGACAAACATGCAGTAATGCCTAACCTGAACTTTCACCTTCACCACTACAACCCTCACCCTTAACCCCAACCTTCACAGGCATGCAGCAGGAGACGCTGCAGTTGCTTTGGCCCCTGACCCCTTGCCCTTATTGTCAAAAGTGCCCAATGACATGACATTTTAACATAGCTGTCTCAATATGAAAATCCTGCCTCAGAAAGGTTTAATTGTTGTAGAATCTCTCACTGACTGGGGAGTCTTTAAATGAATGGTGGCTGCCAACCACTTTTGCTTTCTCAGTGGTTCACTTGCACTATTTTGTGGTCAAGAGATTATGTTGATTCCATGATAAATTTGATCATTTTATCAGAATTGTCTTCTTTGTGTTATTCTTTATTTATTTAGTCTATGACCTTGATTAAACTGATTGACTTGATTAATGAAAATGTATTTTTGCTTTTCACCAATACTTGTGAAAAGGGCTTCATCATCAGCATAATCAGTCAACTATTTTTAGATTCCAGTAAGCTAATATTTTTGGACAGAAGCAAAAATAAATTCAAATAGAAAAAAAAAAATGCATATGTAGGCTATCTACTTGTTTGCACCGCAGGATAATCTTCATCTATCTGCTGTCACCTCTCCATCACCAGGGCGCACTACAGCTGTTAGCGGTGACAGACGCACTGAAGACTCGCCTCGTGACACTGAACGTCTGTACTGAGGTTCCAGACTGATCGAGCTCTGTTAGCCGCACATCAAGTGTCGTTTCCTGGCTCCTTGATGACCCGCTGCAGCGATGCAGCCTTGAAGTAATAGTAAGTATCATGTATTTGGTGGGAAATAATTTCAGCAATAACTGAATACCCCCCCTTTTTTACTCACTCCTATTGACTCAGCAGACCCGACCTACTCATCATGGAACTGATGGTCCACACTTTTACAGCAGCAAAACACTATCAAAAGTTCTGTTTTAACAAAACTCACACTCATAAGTATAAACAGTGTAATCCAAGTCTGCAGTATCCAGTCGTATTGCTAATTACAAGTTTCAGTTTCATCCCTTATTGGTGAGGTATTCCTTATAAAATAGATGAATGGTTTAAAGTGTCAATCAGAATCAGAATCAGAAATAATTTACTGATCCCCGAGGGGAAATTGGGTAAGAATGTGGTGCTTCTTTGAGATCAAGTTTACTTCCATGCTTGGCTGTACTATGGCCTATATTCCATTGGGACTGGCCGGCATGAAACACAATTGACTGTTAATCGACAAAGCTCTACTTTATTGGCTGTGTTGGAGCAAAAAAGTCACTTTAAAAGTCAAAGATAAAGTCACTTTCATATCAGCAGATGCATTGTTTTAGGTTTGTTTTCAAAATGTCCTTGCCCCAGTGAAAACATGTCAGGTGAAATCCAAGCCTTTAATCATCCAACCTGCAAGTTCTGCTCCCTGCATGCAGTATATGAACTGCAGTGCTTGTACACACAGAGCAACTTCTCACTAACTCTTTGAGGAAATCAGGATGCAGTTGGACTAAGTTCCATCTTAATGGGACCCAGACTTCAATGCCAATAAGACAAATCTATTTCAGAGTCGATTTCCCTGACTTAAATCTCTTTTTAGCACCTCTTATTTGTTTTGGGATTTGGTTTGTGCATGTGCAGTAGTCACATTGATATATATGGATATTTTTTAATGGTCTGTGGCAGAGGCATTAAACTGTGTGCCAAGGAGAGCGGCAAGTGTTCAGCTTTTTGTCCCAACGAAAGATTACACCAGTATTGAATCTGCCTATTTTTAAGCGTGCCATTTATAGCACTGTGTTTCTGTGCTTTTCAACAAACAGTTTGACTTCGCCATCCTGCACAGGTGGCTGCTGAAACCAATGTGTTGGAATCAAAATTAAATGAGGCTAGTTTTCTCTTGTTTTGTCTGTGTGGTAGCCAGCCAAGCATGCCAGTTCTGGTCATGATCAAGCCTCTGTTGCAATAGAGTATCGTTATTTGCAACAGTTGCTATCTTAACAAACTGTTACTCGCCAGCCACTGATTCGTCTAGATGGTTATTAAAAATTAATGGTATAAACAAATCAGATCAATTTTGCCTGGTGTGTGTACAGTGTCAAAAATGCCTTCAAAAGGAGAAAAATCAAAGTGAGATGAGAGAGACAGCCAGAAGGCATATATTTTTATCCAGCTGGATAAAGACAGCAAGTGAGAGGGGATGACAATCAGAGAACCAGGTGAGTCAGGACAAGTTAATACAGAAAGGAAAAATGGTAAGGTATCCTACTCTTGAAATTGTATTTTTATAGCAAAGTTTTAACATTGGAGTCTATGGCACTTCTGCGTCTAACCCCCTTCATGACAGTTAACCAAACATGGCGCTGAGGTGAATAAGGTGCTCGGGGTTACAAAAACAATCTAAGACACTTCAAGTAAGGTAAAATAAAAATTCCAATGGCTTCAGACTCAGTTGACTCAGTAAAAATATGCACCAATTGTCTCGTGTGATATGGGTAGGTGGTCCCAAACACAGGACTAAACAGGCAGGCACTGGAACTGAAGCAAACACCATTTATTGCCAGATTCGGGTTATTGGCAGGCTCACAACACGAAGATCTAAACACATGGAACATCAACTGCTGAAACACCAAGGAACAATGACAAACGAACTGGCAAAGACATGCATGACAGCAGGCACTTAAATATAATCTAATATCATAACGGTGACACAGCTGAGTTTTGCGCACGTTTACATTAAAAGGGGTGTTTGGTGCAGCATTTCACTCTTCTTCTGCACAAAATGGACCAATTGCATGCTCCCGACTTTACTCAACAACAACATTATTGAGAGCTATGAGGAGTATATCTCCTAAATCAAATCACAAATAAGGTCAGAGAGGAATGTTGGCAGAAAATTGCAGATGGTGTAAATTTGTTAATTATATTGCAGTTATTGCATGGATTTCAATTTTTAGCCAGTGTTTTATTATATGCAGGACCAGCAGTGTCAAACGAACTTGGCAGCAAATAAGGACCAAGCATAAAAAACTCAGAATGTAGCCTGGTCCAAAGCAGGTTAACACAACAGGAAACACAAAGAGTTAAATGAAAACTCCAAAAATTTTGAACCATGATGATGATAATAATAATAAATATAATAAATATAATACAACTACAACAAATAAACATACAAGCAAAAATGCCTATCTCTCTATGCCTATCTGTAGAGAGTATGACAGATCATTTGATCATTTGAACCCCTGCTGCTGAGACTTTCTTCTTGAAGTAGGCTTTGCACATCACTAAACTTCATCTTTTACCTTGATCTTTTACCAGCAGTTCTGACTGTTCTGCCTGTCTGCTACAATTTCCCCACATTTTGCATTGCAACAAACTATTTTGTAAATCATGCAGGGTTATTAAATATTTCATGTTAAACATAATCAAGATCTCTCAATTATCAAATATGAGCTCAATGAGCCTCTTTAAGATTGGAGAACTGTCCAAAATATCCTTGTTTTGCAAAAATGTCCTCACTCGGGAGGTCGAAAGTTCAAGCTGATTCTCACAAGGACACAAGTACATAAACCACACACACACACACACACACACACACATACACACACATACACACACACATACACACACACACGCACAGGGCTATTATCTGAGTTTGCTTTATTTAAAAATTTTCAAAAAAGGGTCAAGCACACAGACACATCATCATGGGCCACACACACACACACACACACACACACACAAATAGACTGAAACACACACATGTAGACAAATGATTAAATGTGTGAAAACCCAAGGGCGTGAGACTGGCTGGCTGTGGGGTGTGTATATAGTCACTACATGAGTCAGGAGAGAAATCTTTACAATGCTGGGTCTCTTTTCACACGCCTTTAACCTTTCTAATTCTTTTTGGAGCTGGGACATTCGCTGGGTGTGTCAGATCTTGTTTGGTGTCACAGCCTTCCTCCCTGCAGCCTCATCCTGTATTGCCTAACCTCATCTGTTGAGTTATTATGGCTTTGTCCTCAGTTCCTCTCCAGCTACCATGTCCCAACTGAGACAAGGTGGAGCAGCAACACTGTTGCTGCAAGCCCGGCTGACATTAATCATTACGATAAATGTCTAACATAGTTAGTCTTACCCTGCTTAACACCAACCTGGTGTGTGGTGGAGGAGAGCAGAGGATCAGCCTGGCTCTACGCCCGAGAATCACTTGTTCACTTTTATAAAAATCTAGGAATGCATGCAAGTTTTGGAGTTGTCCAATTTAACTTGTGCCTGAGAGATCACAGCATACTGGTTAACACTGGCTAACACAAGGCAATGGATAATAAAGTTATAGATGCTGCTGTTGATGTTTTAAACCAATTAAAAGTATAACACTCAAGAGTAACATTGTGCACTGAACACATTTCTGAGGGGGGAAGATAATTTTTGACAAAGGTTTTTCAACTAGCCCTGCTGCCCTAACATCACTGAATCCTTCATCTGAATGTTTTTTTTTTTTTTTTTTTTTTTTTTTTTTGTCGGCTTTTTGGCAATATAGAGATCTTGCATTATCTTTCAGGAGCCTTTTCACCAGCACACTGACTTGGCATGAGTGTCACAAAGTGTCAGCACTGACTGACATTTTTGTAGGTGGCTCAAGTTGCTAGGCTACGTCGATTTGCAGTAGACTTTTTTCACAGCAGGCGTTTTGACATAAAATAGCAGGTAAACACAGGTGCTGCTAATGACATTAATTAAAGCTCTGTTCCATTTAGGTCAGTCACAGCCAGGGCCCTGGTGTGGTTCATGCTGGCTCACTGGAAAGGGTCTGCCGTTCTTAAATTGAACAGATAATATCATTAGCAACGCTGCACAACACTGTAGATGGTTGGAAGTCGAGATATTCTCAGCTCCTATTAGACATAACAATTATGGCATCCATGAAGGCACAACTTGTAAACAGTAAAACGTCAACTAAGAGGTGATATAAAGTATATTTTACTGTATTTAATATAATATATTCCCCACTGGCCAGCTGATTGGTCTTGTGTCTCCTTTAAGCTCCTAATCCTGAGAGCCTGAAGGTTCTGCACAGTATCTTAGCTCTTCCGAGGACTGTGCTCTTCTGGACACAGATCTGAGATGTTGTACCTGGAATCTGCTGGAGCCACTCTACTAGTTTGGGAGTCTCAGCCTCGAGAGGTCCGATTACTGCTGCCTTCACTCCCCACATCTTCTCCAGCTCCTTTCTCCGCCCTTGGTCTCAGCCCAAAGCACAAGATCAATATGCATGTAAGGAAGCAATGCACTTGTCTGTAAACACTAGTCAGATATGATTTTTTGTTTGTTTGTGTTTGGCTTTATACGCCTGGAAAACTTGAAGGTCAGAAATTGAAAATTTCAACTGGCAAATTCCAACCTCTGACTTTGAATGGAATGCAGCATAACACCTGTATTTACCTGCATTTGTAGTCTATAGCACTGCAAACTGGCTAAAGCAGCCATACTGAAATGTCACAGCAGGTGGATGTTTAGCTAGTGATTACTTAGCAGGATTCAAATACCTCTGCCTACAGAAACTGGCTAACACGGGGGCAATTTCAGGCAGAATAATGGAGTGGAAACATGGTCATTTAGTCTGAATATCAGGCTAAGAAAAGGTAGGAGATGTTAGAACTTTACCATTTACCTTTACTAAACCTGCTGCACCTGCATGCACACACAGTCGACAAAGAAAAAAGACTCGCATTTTCCTCAGTAAAGGAATAGTTTAAGATGCCGGTAACGAAAACTGACCCATAAAAGAATAATCGGTTGGATGGACAAAGTGATGAGGAATGGTGTGGGCAGATGGAGCAAATAAATGGAGATGTAAGGGAGAGCAAAGCAAATATGACGGGGACACAGAGTGGAAAAGGAGGAAATGGAGATAGATGGATAGAGTCTGATTTCACACTACCTGTTATCAGTGGTGTCTGAATCAAAGTGGGAGAATAAGTGCATGGATTAGCTCTGGCTGCAATGGAAAGGGAGAGGGATAGTATGAAAGAGAGAGGAGAGGATGTAAAAGGATGACAAAGTGTTACAGAGCTGTGTGAAATAGAGAGATAAGGAGCTGTGGAGGGAATGCATATCCTTTGCTGACACACACCCACACATGTGCGGTCAGTAGATCTGTCCCACTGTTTTTTTTTTTTTTAAATATATTTTTTTATCTATCCTTTTGATGCTCAATTGTCAAAACAGTCCTGTGTGTGTCTGTCTGCCTGTTAAAAACACGTCCAATCAGCCTGTCTTTCTGCCTGTTCACTAATCTCCGTCGGAGTGTGAGTCACTCTGCGAGTATAAGCAGGTTTTAATCAGCGCCACTTCATCAGTATCGGCGGCCTGTCGGCTGGCTGCTCTAAAAGAATTATGAATCACTCATGACTTATTCAGCGCTCTCACTTGTGCAGGGGGGAAAACATATGGAAAGAAAATGTTGAGTCAAAGATCAAATTTCAAGAACCTTCTCACACAGTTTTCCAGCAGCACAATAAAAAAAAAAAAAAAAAAAAAAAAAAAAAGCTGAACCGCATAACAAACACACACAGACACATGTACAGTAGTCAGGAGCTGGTGTTACAGATGTTACTTTTATTTAGATCTCCAGACACATATTTCAGTTACACTGCTGTAGTGCTGTTAAAGTTTACAAATATACCAGCAAATTTACAACCCCACTTTAACATCTTTTTCCACCTCTCATTTTCCCTCTCCCTCCTCTCTTAAAGGACCATACCAGTGATTTTGAATGTGTGGCCTATTTACTACAATTTCCCCACTTTTTTACATTCCACCAAACTATTTGCAAATCATGTGGGGGTACTAAAGATTTCACCACATGTAATCAAAATCCCTTGAATTTGAATTTCTGGTTGACACACCCACCTGTGTAAAGTAAACGTTTCCCCGGCAACTATTATCCCTGGTGGAGATACCGTATCACTGCGCCCAGTTTCACATCATCAAAACACAACAGTGCTGCTGCTTTTAGGAAAACTAATGTGGACGACTTTATTACGATGGTCAAATACTGGTGTGAAGAAAGTCTGAAGTCTCTGAACGTTCATTTTCGTATCATAGTGGAATGAATGGAAAGCAATGGCTGGATAAAAGGGAAGACAATTATAACTGACTTCTAAAATATGGCTGCTTGCTTTGGGAAAAGACTAGCAGAAATGTGAAGTATTGTAGATACTAGGCACAACATGCAAAATCACTGGTATGGTCCTTTTAATAATAATGATAATCATTCTCTTTCAGTCAAGTATGTAAGAAAGAACATTAAAGTAAGGCCACACCATAGACACAGAAACTGATATCTCTTTTTCTTCCCCTATCTCTCTTCAGATGGAGGACAGCAGATGATGACCCACAGAAACTGTCTCTGAGCCACTAACCGTGTGGCAATCATACACCACAACAGGCCTTAGTCCGTTTTCCACGTCCTGGTAGCATCCATGAAACATAGAAAATACTCCACAGAGTGGCTAGAGGTATGATACACACTGAAGAACCCACACACACACACACTCTCTCTCACACACACACACACACACACACATACACACACACACACTCACAAAGGTTGAACACAATGAGCACCCATACACAAATGTGCTATGCACCACAACTCAGCCACAGAAACCCATGCAAAAACACAAGCACTCCCCCATACACACAAAGAAAAACACACACACACGCGCGCGCACGCACACACACAGACGCACACACACACACACACACACACACACACACACACACTCACAAGTGTCCACCCAAGCAATGTATAAGAAGGAATGGACAATGTGTCACTGAGTGGTGTGTGAGCCCAAATCGGTAGAGAAATTCTGTGCACTTTTGTTTTACACATGTTTTATGCCTTATTAAAGGGTTAGCCCCCCAGCCAGATGTCAAAATTATGATTTATTATCTGTTACTAACTTGCTCATATTTGATATATCCAATTGCACATTTTAAACTTGCATATGGCTAACATAAGCATTGTTTGGCTGCAGCTGGGGTTCACAGTAGGCTTTATGCAGCTGCTGGACAGACTCCTGCAGCTTGTTGCACCAGCTGATCATATCCTCTGTTGTATGTTAGGGTGTAAAGTCCACACTTAACTGTTATGCTGTAACCAATTAGTTTGGCACCAAAGCTTTATCATTGCACATGCATCATTGGAGACTTAAGTTACATCTTAAATAGTAGCCAGTAAAGGGGCCACTATCCAAAACATTGTTGCAATGATGTTTTCAGTTGCTTCCCCGCACCAAAATAAATGTCTTGTGTCAAAGCAACAGTTTCTTAAGTAAAATTAATATCATGCCATTAAATGACATCATAAACAATTGCAAAATTGTAAAGGTCAAGTGAAGAAGTATATTATAAAGTTGGCTACAGTGATTATAGGATATGTTATGAGATTTTTTGTTTGTTTGCCCGAGTTAATATAGGCCTAAGCAATGGGGGCATTAAGTGGCTTAACCCTAATTAACCCGGCTCTGAAATGATCCAGTCGCAAATCATCTCAAACTAACTAAAGGAGTGGGGTTGAGGGCACCGTCTCTGTCCCCATCCTGCTGCAAATCGGCAGCAACAAGATCCCACATTTTTTTGCATGTCTCCTTGGAGAAAACAAAGGTGCAGGTATCGATCTAAATCATCATCCAGATCAAAAGGCTGTAATCTGTCACAAATGAGATAGATTTGTTCCTCCTACACAAAGTTTTCCCACCTGTCAAACTGATGCGCCACGCAGACTTCTGTTCTACTGAGGACTTAACACCTAGTAGGAAGCTTGTGAAACTTTTAAGTTATAATTTAATTGGAACATAAAAAAAAAAAAGTAATGTATGAAGTCTGTTTTAGTGTAACTTTATGCTCAAATGAGCCTACATTAGAACTTAAGTATAACCGGTGCAACAGGCTGCTTTTGAGATCAGTAACAAGGACAACTAATGCCTACCTTGAAAAACAACAACAACAACAACACCTTGCTGCATTATTTGAAGTGTGTTTTGTTATGTATTTGAATCTCTGTCCTGTCAGAGTTCAAACAGCAGAGTTATGGTGATGTATAGTGGGACTTTCCATGCTCATCCCATCGTCTTCAATATTCGTGGCACCAACGTCTCACATGCTGTCGCTGACATATTGTCCCTTCCTTCTGTATATGTTCCTCACACCCACCCACACACACTTATACACTTAAGTGAAATGTACACTCTTCCATTGAGATTCCAATAGATTTACATTTTTTTTTCCACATTAAATGTATTTTGTACAGTATGTCAACAGCAAAATTGAGATAATGACCAGCAAAGCACACTGGTGTACAGCATGTGTTTGTGTCTCTGTGAGGACCCTGTTTACCAGCTAACGAGGTCTAAGGGAAGGGCGACATTGTGTGTGCATGTATGTCTGTTTGTGTGTGTGTGTGTGTGTGTGTGTGTGTACTCGGTATGTAGTATAGAGCCGTGCCATGAGAGAGAGAGAGAGAGAGAGATGTCAGAGGGTATGATAAGTTGACAAACGCAGTAGAAGGATCTGTCCCATCTAGCCCTGCGACTGTAGTCACTACAGTCACTACAGTGCGTCGTCTCTCTCGCACTGCTGCTTTTAAGACTTTTGTGTTTGCACTTGTGCCAAAGTCCGTGTATTTCAGCCCAACTGTCTCAGATCCAAAAAAGCCAGAGGGAACGAGTCCGAGCAGAGCTGCACAAAAAGCACACAAACCCTCCAGACAGGGAGCCTTGGAAACAGAGTCACTGTGATCCAAAATCCCAAGCGTCTCTCTCTGTGTCTTTCTTGTCCTCTCTCACATACACACAGTCTTGCTTTTTTTTTTTTTTTGCTCTCACTTTCTTCTCATTTATTGTCTCTGTGTGAATGCGGTGGTGGAGAGAGACTGCTAATCTCAGCGCTGAACCTCCTCTGAAAAGACTTCCACTTCTCAAAAGATTGTTGTTGATTTTTTGGCTGTCTGTTGGTTGACATTTTCCGGTAGTGGAGGATGTGATGTCACATGACTTTCTGTGGATGGAGATAGGTCTTGCGGCTCAGGAGGGAAGCGAGAAAGAGTGTGTGTGTGTATGTGTGTGTGCGTGTGTGCATGTGTGTGTGTGTGTGTGTGTGTGTGTGTGTGTGTGGCTGTCTGCGTGTTCACATTTTACAGGACCTAAAGTAGCAACTTTGCCAGAATGGACACAGACACAGTCGCGCAGATGTGGTGGAAGGGTGGGGCTGATTTCTGGGCGCTGCTTTTCACTCCGTCGGTGTCCTGAGAGTTTATGGACCCCTGGGCCAATAAAGCCTGAGGAGAAAAGCGGAGGAGAAGAAGGGAGGGGTGAGAGAGAAT
Organism: Myripristis murdjan; assembly: GCF_902150065.1. NCBI lineage: Eukaryota > Metazoa > Chordata > Actinopteri > Holocentriformes > Holocentridae > Myripristis > Myripristis murdjan. The sequence continues at coordinate 18,206,956 of NC_043991.1, forward strand.
GAGCAGTTTGTAAATGAAAAAAGGGGTGATGGAGAAAGGAGGAAGAGAGGAACAGAGAAACACAGCTGAAAAATTCCATTTATTTAATAATTGTACATAAAAGCGGTATCATATTTTATATCAAATAAGCAGAATCCTGTCTCTCCTTCAGTGTTAAGTGGCATGAGGATGGAAAGGAGCTGGAGAGTGAAAAGTACTGTAGAATGAGCATATGACTACAAAAGAAACCCAGCATTTGTTTTGTTTTGTCATTAAATAGGTGTTGATACACCAGCCTGCGCCGGTGTAGAATGTTTAAATATAGCGCAAAAATTAGAGATGACAGTCATGTTTACCTGCTACCTGCATGGACTTAACCCAAGAACCACTGACCTTGAAGTACCCCCTAAAACTGGAATGTGTTCATTTTCACCCTACATTATTTAATCATATTTATTGCAAATATAAGGCATTTTCCAGAGGAAATTTTACAAATCCAATAAGACGAAATAAATTTCTGCATTTTACATAATACTTAACTTAGCCTTTGATCATGCAGGAGGTTTTCTAGCCAATCCTGTATACATATGATGGATCCTTATAATAATTTAAAAAAAGGCCCACAGAATTGAATAACCTAACTGCTAGTGAAGCACAGCACATCAACACATTAGAGACTCTTACCTCCCTTAATTCCAACACAACTTTAAAAACATTCAGCAAAATGATAAAAATCCAACTAATATTTAGCAAGAGACATAATGATGCCACATTAGCTGCAAGATGCATCTTACCTTGTGATAATTCAAGGACGGCGGCAATGACAACCTAAAAACATTTGTTGTTAGAAAACTGTTTGGCCGAATACTTGGTATCCTATTTATAGGATCTACTAATTGCCTTGAGAACCACTTTTTACTCCTCTTTTGTTTGTGTTGTCACTCTCTTTTTAATTTGCATTTGTAGTGCATATATGCTTTTGCAAAAGTAATGTTGTATTTCATGCCAGTGAAGCCCATTTGAATTGAGAGAGAGGGGGGGGCCTGAATGAATCTCTTGCTGTCTGAATGACTTTGAAAAGTAACAAAAAACCCCACACAAGAATAGAGTACACAGTTATATGACCTCACCTCCTCACACTCAAAGTCCTCTGAGGGGATGCACTTCTGCCCTCCATCCTGTGGAATGAGGACACATAATGGGAAAACATAAGACATTCATAATTATCGCTCTTTTATTCAGTATTGCTTTGTGTTCCTTTCCTTTGTCTCCCCGCTCACAATCGGGATAATTAACACTATGATCAGTGCTAATATTGCATAAAATGGCATAGCATTTTTTTTTTTTTTTTTTTTTGCGACTTTCACATTGTAATTGCAGGATGCGGTTATCAAACCAACCTTCCATTCAAAGACATACAGTATCTGTCACTGTGGCTCCTGATAAAAGAATAACAACAGTTGAGCGCTGCTTCAGTTTAGTTTGATTATCTCACGCGGGGGAGGGGAAAAGGTTAAGGGCTGCTCGCTTGCTGATGCTACTATAAAAACACACAGAAGTAATGTCAGTGTAAACAAAGAAGCATTTTCACACTCATACACCCACGCATGCATCCACACACACACACGTGCAGGCAAAGCATCTCTCGATTTCCATTTATCTGTGTTTTCCATCAGCCTTTTTGTCACCGCTTCGTTAGCATATCTCCTCCCGTTGCCTGGGTGGGAGAGCCAATCAGATCTTATCACTCGACAAGCAGGAAGAAAACTCTTTTCAGAGATGGGAAATAATCGAAAGCCGAAAAAGGAGTCTGGAGCTGCTGCACGCTGGATCATTACCATTTTGCCTGAGATACACATGCATTTTCATGGGAAGATATACGAGGATGTGCAGAATGCATTTGTGCAAGCACACAGACACCCACACACACATGCATCTGAAAGAGCAAGATTGTTGCACTGATCATTAGACCATGCGGATGGATCATTATCATATTGACTGTTGCTGCGGTAACCTCCTCTGACACTGCACGCCTCTGCAGGGTCTATTACCTATAAATTGACTGCTCAGCAGGGCTTACAGAAAAATGATCGCTATATTCATATGCTTTGGGTAAATTATATGATTCGGAAAACAACCCTACAGCACCAGGGCATGGGGTAATATACAGTACAGTGCTGTGTGTGCTGGAAATAGGACACTGGTGCACTGCAACTGCAACATTACATGCTTTTCTCCAGCTCACTTTTTTCTATCTTACATTTTTCTGTCTCTCCATCTCTTCCTGTATATCTGTGTGATTGTCTTACTGTCTGTCTCTCCTGGAATGTGGCTCAGTGTCTACTGGTGAGGTCTTCACATCATAAAAATCTCAAGTTTCATGTCATGTGGAGGAGAGCAAGGATTTTTTAGACCAGCAGGAGCAGGGCTCTTCCCCAGGCTTGATTTCAAATACAGAAATGTTAGAAAATATAACACAATGTATAATGATAGCATCAAAACGGTATAGAAAATTTACAAGGGTACTAATTTGGTGTAAGACACAACAGTTGAATAAGTTCTCAAGTTTTAGACCCCCAGGTTTACTTTTATTAAGCCACAGGATCCCGTTTGTAGTGATTTTGCCCTAGGGAGCCTGAAATTATGTTTTACTTTGTGTTGAGTAATAAATTCAGAACTTATTAAATGTAAGTGTCATTCATCTACATTTGTACATTTTTTTATATCATAACTGGCTCCAGTGAATTAAATGATACTGAAATTATGCGTTCCTTGTGTTGCTGAAGACCCTCTGGAAGCTCCCCCAAGGCCCCCAGGGGGTCCGCACTCTGAATCGCACTTTGAAAATGACTGTGAAAGGTCAAGTTTACTTGCTACTCTGGTTTAGTTTATGAGCAGTTTGTCTGAGACAGCTTTGTGTTACTGATTCAGTCTCATGTCCGGATGGGGACATTCTTCTCTGGTTGTAGATAATTGCACGCTGGACAGTTAAGGGATAGTTTCTAACAAAAATCACATCTCTGCATGTGATTAATGCCAGCAACCATTTTCTTATGCCATTCAAATGTCTGCATGTAAGTTTTCCACTGAGAGTTTGCCAATGTCATGCTCTTTGTCTCACTTAACTGTGTCTTTATCGTTCCCTCATTATTTTTCTCGCACACTGACATGAATTATCCATAATTTCTCTGCTCATCCAGGTAGAGAAGTTTTTTGAAGTATACTCTGTTTTTTCATCTCCCCAGTCAAGTGTGTATACCCTATGTGAGTGTGTTGGTATGGAGCAATTGGGCAAGATATCTCCTCTTCCAGTCAAATAATGTGCCAGTGCATTCAATAATTCATATTCTAAACCTCTTACATAATGTATAACCAGTTATAGTTTCCTTTAACACTCACCCTTTCACCCATCCCCCTGTACATAATGGATGGTTTTCCCCTTTCCCAGAAAGTTGGCAGGATGACGCTGATGTGTGTAAAGGGATACACTCAAATCTATTATGCTCAGATCTGCTCATGCTTATCTGCATAAATATTGTCTGCTTGATTACCTGCCTGCCAGCCTGTCTTTCTCTCCTCCTAATTTGGCTGCTGAAACTTCTAGCTGGGCGGGTCCTGACTCGGTTTGTGATGGATACATGACACGGCCATTTTGCAGTTCCACTCGTTGCAGGCCAGGTAGATGAGGCACACTTCCTAAACAGACACACTCACCTGCAGGTTGGCACAAGTGGAGAACACACAAGCACTGTCCATGGGTTTGATAGCGTTGCCGTGTAGAGAGGGGGCGGGCTTGGAGATGATTGGCGGTTGGGCAGGGGGGAAGAAAGTGGCCTGTGGCTCGGTCACGGTCAGAGGCCCTCCCTCCGAGCCGTAGCCAAATGCCTGGATGGCGTTTTCTGTGGAAAGAGGTGGAGACAGGACAACAGTGAGGCAGAGGGATCAATATGGGAGAGATGGAAAACAAGTAACAGCAAAGAGCAGGTGAGGTGAGGGCAATGTCCTTTCTGTCATTTCTGGGACGTGTCCCGTCTGTCCTCCACATTTTGTTCTGCCAACACATTATTAGAGTTTGTCCACTTACTAAAGAGCACATCCACTGTCATGAGTCAGCTGTCCTGCCTCATCCCTAATGCGACACATTCACTTAATTTCTTTTCAAAAACATGATGGGCAAATTAGCCAGAAATTATCCAAAAAAATTAGCAAGGAACTACATGGGGGGGAAAGACGAGAGGATCACCAAAACAATTAGCTAAACAATTAGTTAACAAAATTTACATAAGTAAATAAATATAAAGAGCAAGAGACAAAGGGGGAAAAAAAACAACGGATTAGAAATTAGCAAAACAATTACCTAGAAATTAGTCTTGGAAAAGTACTTACAAATGTGCAAGAAAATTGTTTAGAAATATTATATAGATTTGAAATTAAATTACAAGAAAATTACCATACACACACACCCCTATAAGACTATAAAGGAATTTTAAATATTTATATACAATAATTATATATAGTTCTCTAATACATTATTTTGCTAATATCATTCATTTATTTTATTTTATTTTATTTATTGATTGTGATTAATGAATTAATGATTATTGTTATTATTTTGTTTTTTGGTAATTTATAGTTTATAGGTCTTAGTCCTGAAAATGTTCTTGAAATGATGATGGTTATGAGGTTATCATCATTAGCCCTTTACAGCTGCCATTAACATGCATCTCACATCCAGATCACGTCTGATGTTGCTGTATTTACTTCTGGTACTAAAATGAGCCCCTTGTTTATTTGCTGAAATCAGATTTCTCTTTCCCCCACCAAAATCCCAACTGACACATTACTGCACATAATTCATCTCATAATATGTACATCCTTTAAAACTGACGGTAAACACATCACCTTGCTGGTCTGCTATCCACCAGTATCAAGACCATCCATCTTTTACAGTTATGTTAAGTTGAGTTCACATGCTGGTGAGAAAGTCCGACAAATGAGATGCACAACACAACACTCAACAGTATTGCAGTCACAAGTTATTCTGTTGACTCAAACCCAAGAGACAAATAATAAATAATATGTACGCCCTGCAGCTGACTCACATAATTAATGAACTTTATTTAAATAAAGGTTAGTTGTCTGAGGTGTGGTTAAAATGTTTAATAAAGGCACGCATGTACATGTAGATGTGTGTTTTTTTTTTACTGACTTATTTTTTTCCGCTAGATAAATGACCCAGAAACTCAGAAAGCAACATTTACTCTGACTTTCTGATGTCATCATCTGGAGTGGCACTGATATGAAATGAAGGAGAAAATCCATTTTTTGGATATATTCAGTTTATGCAGGGTTACTATCCGAGCTGCCTTTTGCCTGTTTATTTTCTCTGTGTCTCCAGAGTCTTCCACAGAGCAGATTCAGATGAACTCCAGGTCAGTCACTATGGAGGCTCCTGCTCTGAAGCTAACCTGCTCGGTAACATGCTCACTTGAGCGAAACCTCCAGGTCTTGGTCAGAAAACCTGTTGAGTCTGCAGCCTTTTATGTGGGAGACAGTTGTCAGACATGGTGTGCCCTTTTATTAGTGATGCCATCCACATTGAAGCCCAAAATTAGTATTTTTTTTTTTTCCAGTATCCAGTTTTTTTTAGTTGAAAACTGTTTTAAAGTCTAGCTTTCTTGCTTGGCCAGAAAGTGACAGCTCTGGTTTCTATCTCTGATATTTCCGAGGAGATTGAAAATTATTTTTAAATGATTTGCTTTGGTGTCAAAATGGACAGCATTCTTAATATGTTTTTATATCTTTGTTCCCACTGCTAATTAATACATATTAATCCTGACTCTGTGTTGTTTTCTCTGCTATTTCTCTCTCGATGGAGAACAAGGAGAGTTAAGACTCTTCTACAAAGGAGACATCGAGTCACCTTTGTACTGTTACACCGACTTTTATGTTTGGCAACCCCCCAAACCCTCCTCTCCTGTCCACACCTCCACCACAGTTACACACAATCAAACAGATATCTTCCAGTTTGAGCTGTGTTCTTGTGTTTCAAACTACTGCCAAGAATTTTTTTTTTTTTCAGTAGGATTAGAACTGAAAATGTGTCTATCAACGGTTGAAACAAATCTCGTCTTGTCTCTTTTGCAGACGCTGCCGTGCATGTTAAAGCTTGTATTCCATATAGAATTGCATTCAAACTTCAGATTCAGAAGGTGGGAAATGTGACGCCCTGGTTTCCTTATTGTCAGTTGCCATGGTGAGGCGTTTTATCTGTGCTCCACTGATGCTGGCTTTGTAGGTTCAGCGTGAACAGGCCTCAGAGTTGATTGAACTCACTGTAATAAGCTGTTCTGAAACCCAAAACTCGGGATGTGCCATGTTGGGTTTGTTCACCGCAGATGTTCAGAATTTGCTAAACCACCTTCCCCGGCTGGCTCAGTGTGCAACAGTTTAATTTGTTTTTGAATAAAATATACACATATGTGGACTGAAGATGCGTTGCATTTACACACTATTGTTCATGCGACAAAAAAGACAAACAAGGCCAAATTCCTCACTGGCTACCTCGAGAGGTGGTTTGACTGATTGGATCTGGGATGCATTTTAAAACGATTTAAGCCTGGAGTTTCTGCATTTTTACTGTGTCCAATTACAATCCAATCTCCCAGCGAGCATGATAATGACAGGTGGAACGGGATTTTAGTCTATCTTGATATGGTTATTCTATTGCAGAGGCACGTTTGCACAGATATGCATGCATGTGCACACACTAAGACACAGGAGAGAAGCGAGTATTTATCTGAGGGAGGAGGGATATTGTAGCTGGGTCAGTGTTATTTAAAGAGAACACCTTGGGATCTTCCACACACAGCCTTGCACTTTTCCAACCTCTCTCCTGCTTCTAACCTCTATTCTCAGTACTCTTTTCTCTCTGATTTTTTTCTCACTCACACACTGCTGTATACTTCCACATTTTTGAATTATTATACTTTTGCGGAGTAAATCTCCACTGACTGCATTCATAACCTTAACCTTGACTCTCTCCACTACATGCCAAACTTTTCACTCCTTTACTCTATAACCAACTAGTAAACGGACTAGTAAAAAAAAAAAAAAAAAAAAAAAAAAAAGGAAATGTAAAGTTGTTCTAGTTTTTTTCACCTGGTATATATTCAAGTATGGATATTTGAATGTAGCTTGTACAGCCTGTTCTTCCAGTATTACTTCTTAGTATTGACATCCATTCTGTTGAGTGAGTTTTCAAGAGCAACGGGGCGGACTGGTGCATTCATGTGCTATCAATAAACGGAAAAAAGAAAGTTCTTACTTGGAAGGTAAACCAGACCAATCTAATATTGAAGAAGTTACATCCATATCACTGTTATCATGATATTTCTGTGTGCTTATTATTGTCTTGTTGTATTTTTTCTCTTCTGGGTTTCATTTTCCAGCCAAATACAGTGTGAATGCAGAGCTGTTTGGCAGCCAAATTTGAAGTCTTGTTGTTGGAGCTTCCTGTTAAGCATGTGAACATACGAAAACACAGCCTTTTTAAATCACTGTAGACATTAAACAAGTAGCTTTGACAAAAACAAACCCTGTCTGGATGCTCACTGTAATGGATTTCCTATCTCAAGTCTCTTCAAATTTATTTTTATAGTATACTTAAACAAAAAGAAATGAATGACTGACTGCCTAAAAGGTAAGGGCAAAAAATCTAAAAAATGTGGTATGCTTTGAAAAAATATTACAGGTAATGTAAATGTGAACTGTGGTAAATGGACTAAAACATGCAAAAACAACAGTATAAACTTTAAACCCTACCTCAGCGTGAGGAAGAGTGTTTGGCAAATGCTCCTCATCTTTATATCTTTGCGACTTTATTTGGTCTGATACTGAATGTTACTGAGTGTTTTTGTCAGTGTTGGGAGTAATTTGATTACTTTTACTCAGACTATTGTAATGGGATTACTTTTCCCAGTAACAAGGTAATGTAAGGGATTACATTTTAATTTTCAGTAATCACATTAGAGTTACTGTTCTACGAGAATTCTCATTTCTTGCATTTCTTTCTGGGAATCTCCAATCCCGTAAGCGGCACATAGCGTTCTGTTATCCAATCCACATTGACTCCGTCTTCCCTGAAGTGTTTAGTGAAGCACAAACTGCACAGACAGCCGTTTAAATCACATATATCCTGCGGTATGTGTGTTTTTAACTTCTTAACTGTGTCTACATCGATTGATCAGGCTGCCAGTCTGTTTCTGCTCAGGAAGCTTCCCCTCACTCACGACGGCAGATGAGGAAATAAAACAAATGAATCAATATGTACAAATACTGTTGATTTCTTCCCACGGAGCCGACATGTAGACTATTTTGCTGTCAGTCAGCCTGGTGAAGCCTGGTTAGCTGGCTGCAGCTGGAGCATTATATCAAGATTCAACTAGTACAGAGAAAGCTCATACAAAAAATCGAAATTAAATTGATTATAGGTTGGGAAAAGCCTGAATTTCAACCGTGATGAAACATAGACAGTTTCACAAATACTGAAAATAGGAGATTTTTGGGCTTCATCAGCTGTCTGCATTTGGACGTCTCTGTCTCAGCTGTCTGTCAGCAGCTGAGTGGACAGCTAACCTGCCTTCACCAGGCTGACCGACAGCAGAAATTTACCAAACCAATAATGGTTTTCATAGCAGCTCCATGGGAAGAAATCAACATGTATGTATTGTGTCACTGATTTTATTTCCATGCTATTTTCTCATAGAATCTGAGCTCACTGACAGGCTGGGAGCATTGATCAATCAATGTAGATGCGGTTAATTAGTTGAAAACACATATGCAGCCTGTGATTTAAACAGCTGGCTGTGGAGATTACACTTCACTAAAATAGGCTTGAAGCATAAAAATATGCAGATGCCAGTGTGGCTTGATACATTTAATAAAATGAAAGCGGATCTGTTCTGTGAGAAGTGTGAGTGACAGATGTCAAAAACACTTCTAAAAACACTTTCAGTGTGGATTGACCATAAAGTTGATTTCTGGCGGCTCAAACATTTTCAATACCGCATCAATAAGCGATCAAATCACTTGTGTCTGCCTGTGTTGCCTTGTGCAGCAGATTGAATCGATTCACTCCTGAAGAAAATGCTGTGACAGGTGTGTGATTCGTTAGGGAGATCATTCAAGATCATTCAGACCCCAGGAACGAACACTGACTCTTCTCAATCATGTTGTTTTAGAAAGATCTGGATACTTATTATCTTATTTATTATGATTTAATATGCGAAAGTGACCCCATATCAGTGCTCATATAATTTGGTGTGCAGTCCAGTGTTCTTCCCCTGAAAAGGGCTGGTCTACATTTTAGAAAGTCACTATTTAGAGAGAGACAGTGAAGTAAATCAATGTGATTACAGTTCATAGAAATCAGTGAGTGACTTCACATGATTAGTGTTTTGGAGTAACTTACCCAACGCTAGTTGTTTTACAGAACTGTAAGAATGCACAAACACACACACACACACACACACACAAAAACAACTCACTGAGGCAGGTGTTGTGTGTGAAGTCCCGGTGGAAAGCATCACACTCGTGCTCCTGATTGCCAGTGCCCCTGCAGGTACACCACAGGCTGATGGTAATATTGGAAGGACTGCTGTCACTGTAGTTTGGAGTAACATCCGAGCCTGAGTCCAAGAGAAACAGAGAGGCAGAAGAAGTTAATCGGGAGGTGGTGGGGAATAAGAATTAGGAAAAAGACTGGCAGGGAAAGAGGGGAAAGGGAATGTTTGCAAATTGCGAAACTGCACTGCTGGATGATTTCCAGAGAAATAATGAGCAATCTGCAATCTGTTTGGTCCAATCACCTGATAATTCGCAAAGGCATATTAAAACAAAAACACTCTGTTTTTACCATGACCATATAGTTTGTGCAACCAACTTTATATATCTATATCTATATCTATCTATCTATCTATCTATCTATATATCTATATATATATAGATATATAGATATATATATAGAGAGAGAGCGAGAGAAATACTCTGAGCGCTAAGCAAGCACCTGTGGTTTTCCCTTTATTATCCTCCTGTTTGTGGATCATTCTTTTTCTTTTGCTCCATGCCTTGTGGATGGACTCTTCTATTGAAAAAGTATTAATTTAAAAAAATTTTTTTTTTCTTTTTTTTTCTTTTAACAGGTCACCATCTTCTAACCCAGTTATGTGTGGTTCTCTTGATTTCACTTTTTCAAACAGATGCCTTATGTCTTGATATAGCGGACAGTATAGAATGAAGTGAATTTCATTTTCCACCTCCCTTAGGTCACAGCAAGCACAAAGCCTTTCTTCCTCTATAGCTCCGCTGTATCAACCCGTTCCAGTATGAGCAGGTAATATACCTGTTCTTATATCGTTCTTTGTAGTCATACTGATTAAAGATAACTAAGCAAGATCGTTTGTTTCACTCACCAATGAGGCCAACATAAGCCATGAGGCAGCCATGGTAGTTGTCATGTGGGCAGCTGGTGACAGTGTGCGATGTTACCTGGCAGTTCATGTGAAAATCAGCCAACCGAGACCTGCGGCACAGTAGCAGAATAACAATATGTCTGTCAGCAGCAGATCAAAAGCACATTATAATGAAAACTCATATGAAATCGACAGCCTTCAAACTGTAGTAAAAGAGTGGAGTCGTAGCTCCAGGGATTATTTCTGCATTGTCAGTATATATGTTTTCAAAGCATGATATGAACATGTTAAAGTACAAAAAAAAAAAAAAAAAAAAAAAATCCAGCCAAGATACAGCTTCTTAGTTTAATGGACTGCCTCTTCAAATTTTCTGTTTCACTATCTCGTTCACTCTCTTCCTTTTCTTTATCTTTTTTTCTCACTTCTCGCTGCCACTCCAGTTCTCTTGTATGTCCCCAAGTCTTGATCAAAGTTAAGTGCAGCACATAGTCGAGGCATGAGAGAGAGAGAGAGAGAGAGAGAGAGAGAGAAGGAGAGGGAGACTGAGATAAAACAAAAGGAGGGGAAATGAAGTGTTAGTCATATGGTTATCAGCGGGACCAGAGAAACGTGTGATCCCATCGCTCTGTGAGATTTCATAACAGAAGCAGTCCACCTGTATGTGTGTGTGTGTGTGTGTGTGTTTGTGGGGAGGGGGGAGGTGCATGGATGTGTGTATGAATGAGCGTGCTTGTCTGTATTTGTTTGTCTGTGTCTGCTACAAAGAATGACACAGTTTGACATATCGAGATCATGCACATGGTGGTCAAATTTCTGTGTGCGTGTGTGTGCGCGCATGTGTATGTGAGTGTGTACAGTAAGCATGGGTGTGTGAACATGTTGGCCTGTTTGAGCAAGCCTGCCCATGATGTAAACTCTAGACAAAGTCATAAGCATAACCCACAGATAGACATATGGCAAACACACACACTCTCTCTCACACACACACACACACACGCCCAGAGTGTGACACCTTTAACCTTGGCTTGACAGGGCAGACTGCAGTGTGAGGGAGTGACTCATATGTGACAGTTGGTATCTTGCATCTGTTTATTTAAAGGAACATTCAAAAGTAATGTGTTCCACCGCTAAACAAATAAATGATCTCACATAATGGCCCAAGTTCAAATATTACTTATTACAGAAACGTCCTGTCTTAAATATTTAAGTTAAGACAGGAGGAGTGCAAGATAGGATTTTCCCCAATTTCCTATTACAGAAGCAAATCCCAACTAAGCACCCAAACTTCCCAAAATCTTAAAAACCCTCATAACTCCAGAATAGGCGTTAAGCCATGCCAGCCATAGTTGGAACCCATTTTTACGAAAGTCAGACCGAATAATGTATTGTCCATTGGTGCGGTGTTGTTCCCATACCAGCAGTTTTCTCTTAGTTGGGAGAGTACTGTCTGCAAATGCTGGATTGAGTATTTAGGATTTCTAAACCTGAGAGAGGATGAAGTAAGACAAGACAGAATTTGTAAAGTTAGTTAGGATAGAAACATTGACTTAGGAATTGCTAATCTGTGAGTCCTTTCCTAAATCAAGTCGGAAAGCTTCTTACCGGGGTTACCAAAGAGTGAAACCCAACCTTACCACTTAAAACTTTTGTGTATCTTGTTTACTCACAGAAAAATAGTTCCTCAGTAATGTGTTATGTAGATTGTTGTTTTCTTTTTATTAAGTAATTTAATTTATTTAATTTCTCCGTCAAAAGCACTCTTTTCCCGCCTGAGTAGAGAATTTATTAAGAGGAAATCTTTTAGGTCAAAAAGGTATGGTACATTTTCTCTCTTTCGTTTGATGATTAGGTTAAGAGGAGGCGAGATTCGATCAAGTGGTTGCAGAGGCGGCGCATTTAAGCACTCAGATACCTGTGGGCTCTTTCCTGCTTTCTTTCATTCTACTGTCATCTTTTTCTGACCTTGATTTGTCAGCACTCCCCCAGCCACTGTAGTTCTCAACCAGCTGAAGTGCACTGTTAAAAGATCAGACATCATTTTCTGAATAGTGCTAGTATAACATCATATTTTGACATCAGTTTGAAATCAATTATCAGTGTAAAAAAAAAACATCATTCCCCAGAGGTTCATCAGATTTGACCCGGCAGTGTCCAAGACATTCACTGTGAAGCTTTAGTGCCCTATTAGTCTGGTGGTGGGCAAATCAGGTCTATATTCAAAATGTTGAACCCCAGTATCAAAGTTTCACCCACACAGACGTACAGCTGGAGCCTGATCCATAGTCCCTTAGCCAATCTTTGACTGCAGGGTACAAAAACTTTTGGACTACTTCAATACCAAACCCAGAAAGCATTTTAAAAAGGCCTTTTAGTCTGGGACTGCGGTTCATCCATGTCAGAGAAATTGGTCCTTTATGTACAGCAAGTCTAAAAAGTCAGTGTCCTAATGACTGATTTTTGGTGAAACTGACGCGTAGTTCAGTTTTGCTTTTATGCAGAGAGGACTGGCAGAAAACACAACACCATTGGATTACTTATGTTAAGCAATGCTCATTGACAATGGGCACTATATGCTGTATAACATTAGAGTACATGTGTAGGTCAGAAATATCTACAAGTGATGAATTCGGTGGTGCGTAACCTGTTAAAGGTACAGTAAATTTACCAGCAAACCAGTTTCCCAAATGGACCATAACAGTGATTTTGAATGTTTGGTCCATTTGCTACAATTTATCCACAGTTACATTGCAACAAACCATTGTGCAAATAACGTGGAGGTACTTAAGATTTTGTAATATATAATCACAACCCCTCTTTTTTCAAATAAAATTTTTAAATTGAAACACCAACCTTATAATGTTCTGCTTCTGTGGCTAAAAAAGTCATCGCCATTCATAAACCAAAGAACTGATAATTGGCTGTAAAGCAAATGTTTCTCTAGGGACCGTTTTCCAGCAGAAAGACTGTTTCAACTGCCTAATCTGAGTCATCAAAACACAACAGTGCTGCTGCTTTTACGAAAACTAATGATGACGACTTTATTACAGTGATGGAATAGTGGTGTGAAGAAAGTTTGAAGTCTCTGAAAGTTCATTTTCATGTCGTAGTGGAATGAATGAAACCAATGGCTGGATAAAAGGGAGGGAAAAAAATGATATCAGAGTTCTAAAACACGACTGCTTGCTTTGGGAAAAGATTAGCAGAAACAAAATTAAGCTTAATATGCAAAATTACTGGTAATGTCCTTTAAGCCTAGTGATTTCCAAGATTTCCATATCTGTAATATGATACTTTTTGCACAGTCTGCACAAAGTATCATTGGCAGCTGTAGTGCGCTGTGTGGCTGCTAAGCATGCATGTTGCACTAAATGTGTGATTATGTCTGTGTCGTGTTTGTGTGTGCAGGAGAAGGTGAGGAATATTAAAATCGAATTATGGTAAGGATGAGTGAGTCCAAATGGCCCTATTAGTGACTGGCAGGTGTTATAAATTCAAACTGAAGTATATACAGATACACTCTGGCATTTGATGCGTTGAAATGTGCACTTAATTAAAAAGGCCCATTCACTCCATATATGATATATAAGAGCTTATGTGTGCTGACATAAACAGCATGTGTGAGGGTTTTGTCGGAGTTGCAAATCTGGACAACAGATGGACAGAAACGCTCTCTCACTCTCTCTCTCTCTCTGACCCTGACTTGTCAGTCATGGTGTGACGGACTAAGAATGATCCCTCGGGTGTTTTTCAATTATCATGTCTGCATTAGCAAGGCGAAACAAAACTCGCGCACACACGCACACACACACACACACACACACACACACACACACACACACACACACACACACACACACACACACACACACACATGCACGCACACAGATCTGAAATAATATGGAAATGGCCACGCTGACACAGGTAACCTTGACAATTTAATGAAGTTATAAATAACTGAGCCCATTAAAACATCTACCCTCCTTCCTCGTGATGGGGAAAGGTAGAGAAAGTTAGAGATAAAGATTTAGGGTTGAAGAGGCAAGGGAGGGCAGATGGAGAAAATGCATGCCTTTGAGCAGGGCACTAAACCTTCAACCGTTTCAACAGTGCTGCTGCTCAGCCTATTCTATGTTTTGACTTGTGTTTGCAGGCATAATATATCTCCGGGGTTTAGATTTAATTATCTTGTGCAAATACTGGAAGTTTATGTTTGCTTGGAATATGAAATTAACTAGCAGTTACTGTTATGGACCTGCACACGCCATCAAGCTGTGCTTTATAGTGTGAATGTGAGCTCATATTCACATATTACAGATACTGGACAATACTGTAATGCACATGCAGTTAATTTTCTCACCTTCTACGCCTCTTTGCATTTGTGTGTGTATGTTAGTGAGACAGAGATAAACGTGTATATATATTTCTTTGTGTTTATGTTTGTATTTGTGTGCCTTTATGTCTGCGCTTGGTGATTAGGTGTTTTGTTTTGTCTTGATGTTCTCTTTAATTAACAGTCCCTGAGTGGGACCTACATTTGCATATTTACATATTTGCATAGCTTATGAGTTCCTGGTTGCCTGTCCCAATCAGTATCAGGAGAGATTGCCCTTGGTAACACCTCTAGTTATATTGCTTTCTGCTCTCTCGCTTTAGCCTTTGCTTGGTGTTTTTCCAGAAAGACTCATCTCTCTCTCCTCATCATTGCTTGCTTCCTGTAAACCAACCAGACACGTTCAGAGGAGCATAGAGGAAATGAGATGAATCAGGAAGCTCCTCTTTTGTAGGGTGCACACGGCGCGCGCACACACACACACAACCTCACAAGGAGAATGAGCGGGGAGGCCTGTTGCGTTGTGTTGCTCTGTCCTCTGTGACCTACAGAAAAGAGGCAGCTATTTCCATCATGCCACAGCTTCCCCTCACTGACCAAGTAATGGAGCGCTGCAGTTGTTAGATTGGCTTCCTCGCCTTAAACCACCACTCATCTGCTGCTGGTGGATTTAGAAAAGCAGTTAAGCGCACCATGCATCAGTGTACACGTGTGTGTGTTTGCATGCAGAGCACTGTCATTAGTTTAGGGGTCTGTTTGCATTGTTCCATTTGCTTTACCTGTAATCTCTGTTGAAGAGGGTCATGCATAAACTAACACATCTAACATATGTGTCCTGCTTGATAATAAGCCTATAATAAGTTGATTGGAAGTCATTTGTATTCAGCCACCTGCATCTTAATTTGTATGACTCTCCTGAAGGTCTGCACGGGCAGAATTTCTTCATCCCACACCTGCCCAGAGCGCCCAGTAAGTCTGCTGCAATCAAAGTTAATGTCTTGCACCAGCCCTTAGTCCTTGATTTACTCCGTTTATCCACTCAAATGACCTCTTACAATCCCTGTAATTTTTTTTTTACATTTATAAATTGTTAAAGTCATCAATATATACATAGATATAGAGATATAGATAGATACAGAACTTAATATGACATTATAAACTTCATCTAGTTTAAAATGTGTACACAGACAATCTTTTTATAATAGTAGAAAAAAGTTAGCAGTTGTCAAAAGTTGACAGATAAATAAATAAATAAAATGAAAAGAAATAAATAAACACAGGAAGGGGAAAAATCAATTGGTCACATTATTATGGTGCTCTGTCAAGGTTTTCCTTTCAGCACAATTTTTGACAGCTGCTGCAGTCTTGTAAGTGTATTATGTTTACTGTACTGTAAACAATTTGTGAACTTCTCACTGCCGAACACACTGAAATCTCTGGAAGAGTCTTTTTTATTTGATCTTTACTGGATGGTTTTTTAAACATACAATCTGTAATCGAAGGTTAGACGTGGTCTTTCTATTGCCTTTAGATTATCATGGAGTATCACCACAGTTCATGATGGAGGCTTATGTACAGTATTTGGCCACTTACTGTCGCTTGCTTTACATTCGGCTGATCAGCTGACATTCAACATGACACTATTCTGAAGGCTGAAGTCCTGACACTATGATGACATAACTCAAACTGAATCACAGTAGTTAAATCTGACATTATATGAACAACTACATAACCACAGCAGTTCACTATTGCACACAACAGCATAAGGCTGTTAGATATTTAGCACAAAGTGCAGCACACATGAAAGAGAACCATGAATTTTCAGAGGGGATACTGTGCAGCTTTTTGTGGAGCACACATGACATAAACATGATCAACAAAATGCACTGCCATATATTTTACTGCCAGTGGTGGTTTATGTGTGTCAGCATGAGCACTGTGTTAGGCTGCTTCAGTCAAGCCCCATTTGCATTAGCATCTTTGGCTTGAGTTGCTCATGTTCTGTGTTTGTGTGCATACACACACCACACACATACAGTATGTAGACGACTGACAATGTTTGCATGTAAAGATTAACAGAACTCCCCCTGTATTTTCAGTTATGTCGGTGTGCATAAGCTGCATACTAAGTGTACTAAACACACATACTACATTTAGAATGGAAATATGTGTGTGTGTGTGTGTGTGTGTGTGTGTGTGTGTGTGTGTGTGTGTGTGCAGGTATTATATAACTAAATATTAAGGAAAACACGAAGTATTCTGAGAGTTTGGCATGTGAATTTTCTCTGTTGTCATCAGGGTGTCGTATGATGTACCTTCTTGTAAAAGCAATCATTGTTCCAAGTCCATTATCCCCTCTGCTGTCCAGCTTCTTAATACGTTGTAGCTTTTCTTTTTAATGTATGTGCATTATATTTACTGCTATTTGTTAACAGAAGTCACATATAACTACCTTCCTTAATGTCTGTATGTGTATCGTATATGTATGTTGTGTTTTGCTGCAAGTTGTGTGTATTCAATTGTTCTTTAAAGACAGAATGAGTAGCATTTTCCTAGAAAACAATGTATAGTCTCATACAAAAATAATCCATCTCAATCCTCACTTATGAGCCACTAGAAGTGTGTGTTGATGTGTGTATCTGCAGAGACCATGTCCTCTGCCCAGATTTTCTTGGTTTGCTGAGGTTGGGACTCTTCTGGGTGTTGGCCTTTGGGCAGTGACAGTGTAGCTCCCAGCCAATCACAAAACAAAGTGTCAGATCAATAACATGACATCCAGTAGGAAGCTACAGAATTGGCAGACGTGGATAGTGAAAAAAAAAGGAAATATAGAGACGCAAAATACCAAGTGGACAAAGCTTGTTTCACAATGAGAGTGAATCTGGGGTTGGCTTTCCCCCGCTGGCGAGCTCTGAAGGAGAGGATGAAGATGAAGAGTGACATGATGTTGGCCTGTTTGCTGTTGGACAGGTAGGTCCTAAAGCTGTGCAGAGGCACCACTATTTGTATTTGTATTTGTACTTGTTTCAGGGCAAAATAATTTGGATTCTCATTTGGGAAAAAAAAGTGGGCATGGCTCAAACCAGAAGTGATTTTTTTAATTTTTGGAATTTAACTAATATAAAATGCCTGACATTCCTGCTCATTAAAACTCTGTAGGTTTGGGAAACCCACTCTACCAACTATACTTTCTGCAAAAATAATCTAGCTTTGAAAAAATGTGGCTCCTATCTCTCTTTGTGACCAGCGTCTGAATGAACTCCAGTCAGTAGAGTTTCCCAGCATGCTTTTGGGCAGTGGACATTTATTTAGCCCAGTTCATTGTTGTTTGGCTCTTGTTCCCTATGTAGTGATTTAGTTTGCATGTGTATTATATAAATGTGGTGTTTGTTTTGTGTTAGTAAGTTTAAAGATTATTTGTGCAACGTGACTGTTATTGTTTATTCTTTTGGTGTACCTCCATCCGCTACGCATTTTGTTACATGACATCTGGGCTTATGCTGCTTCAAAGTAAAAGACTGGGTCTCTGAGATAGCCAAAAAAAATCCCTTACAGGTTAACCAAGACTGCAAAGATATTACACGAAATTTCTCAAGCTGAACTTTTGGAAAAATGAGGGGTAATTTATTCGTCAGAAAGCCAATATTCATTACTTGCCAAATATGGATTCAGATTCTGGTGCATCCCTAGTAGGTGCAGGCAGGCCAAATTATTTCCTAGAAGGGTGATGGAATGTTTTACATTTTACATTTTGGGTGGTCGTTTCTTTCTGTCACCATCCCAGGAAACCAAAACTCGCTGTCAGCAGTTAACTCAGCCAGGGCGGAGGGGCCAGCTTTGAATGCTGTGTTTACAAACTACAACTGATAAATCCTACTCATTCTGCCTTTAAGGGACTAATAAGGTTGTCATGAACTTGAATATGAACTACCAGTTAAGTCCTCTTCTCCTGCATACACGCACACAGTCGTGCTCATTTGGTTAGTAACTGGAGTTAACTTCACTACCTGATTCAAGCAGGACTCGGAACAACTAGCTGCAAATCTTGTTGAGTATCAGTTTGGCCAGAAAAGCACAACACATCCTCTGAAAGTCTTTAAACTGAATGCTAATCAATGGAGGTTCATATAACATCCCAGTAAAGGAATCAAGTCAGGTCAATATGCAGAGTGACAGGTACTGTGCTTAGTATGGCTTGTCCTGCCCCTTGTCCTGTATCTGATGTCCAGTTGTCCTATTGAGTCACCTTGAGTCCAAAAGCTGTCAATATCCTTCCACACTGATTCTGTTTTGATGTTGGACTGCAACCTCAAGAGATACTGTAAGTTCCCTGTCTCTCCCTCTCATCTGGACTGGCTATACAACTACAGTACATATACTAACTATACACACAGTGGCAGTCACAGACTATTTCACTGCAACATGAACTTTTCTGTAACAAAACACCCATGATCATAGAACTTCAGGCTTTCTTATTAGTTTGGTAAGTACTGAGCAAATGTGTCTCTATTTTATCTCCATAACTTTTTTGGAGGCATCCAGGGAAATTTTGCACTTTGCAAGTGGCTGTATGCCAATGTCTGATTAATAAATAGCTATCAAATACTTATAAATTTGCTGTTCTCATTCCACAGAAAGATAACAACGTGATTGTAGCTTGTGATAGTTGTGGCTTCAAAGCACACAAATATTCTCACACATGCTTCCAATTTGCTGTCGTCTGCAAGATGCGCAGTTTGGCTTGAGCTGCGGAGGCAACAATCAGTGGCCAAATCAGTCTGTAGCAGTGGCAACTGATTGTTGTTGCAAGCTGCATTGTTTCCTCTTAGCACTAATTAAGGGGATAGCGCAGTAGAAATACACTCAATCAAAGCAATCAAGGGTGCTTTTATGACCACTGAGTAGCACAGCATGTGTCTCTGTGAAGTCTTGTGACAGAGGCCCAATTTCTCACAGATTAAAAAAGTCATCTCGAAGCTGACTTATTGGGGGCTTGAGTTCTTTGTGAAGGGATCAGACCACCACTTTTCACCACAGCTCTAGACAGCACCAATTTTAACACCTGATCAGAGGCAACAAACACATGTGCTTGTCCTGTGCAGCAAAAGCAATAGTGGGTTGTGTGTGAAGGGCCACAAGCTGGCAAACTGACAGGCGGTGTAAATCAGTCTGGATTTTATGGCTTTGCATTTCCACTAACACGTTTTTGCTGACTTTTCTTTCTGAAAGGTCCAAGAATGAAACAAAGCAGACAACAAGCAACTGTAAGTAATGTGGTCCGTGGTGTAGACACATGACCAGATGCCTCAATCGATCATAAAATAATTCTCAAACAAGTCTGAGATCACACATGTAGATAGGCTGCTGTGGGTCCAAATGCACAAATTATCAATGGGCCCCTATTCCAGACCCTGTTTTTGTCACTCAGTCCTCAGTGGCAATAATTCTGGTAATCAAACATATATGTACATACATGTATAAACATAAATACTTACATACAGACATACAAACAACTCCTGGCATGCTCTCTCACTGCTGCTTAGACCTTTGGTTGCAGCCAAACCTATCGTGGGAAGCCATTTGAAGTAGCAGTGAAAAAAATAGAACTTTAGAGATAGCCAATGTGTGACAATCGAGCAACATGGGTTTTTAGATTAGGAAGAAAGGCTCCTCAATGAAGTTTTAAGCCTGCACGTATTATTCATAATATGTAGCTTGCAGTTCCAAGCTAAATGACCAACCATCCACTCCTCCATTACTGGGGATGAGCACCATCAAAAGTGCAGTGACAATAGCTGCAGTAAATGTGTTTTCAATTTGACAGTTTTAGTTGTTTTGCAGTCAGCTTGAAGCATAAGTACTAAAACACTGAAATACTGAACGCAGACTCAAATGCAATTTTGTCCTGACATTTAAATAAAGTTTTATGGTTTGCATTATTATTTGTCATAACATTCATTACATACTGTTGGCAACGGAGGGATCCACTCCTACTGGGAGAAGATAGAGGCTGTGGATGAGAGTGAGGGTTGGTGTGAACTGCTCTGCCAGCCACCAGGTGGGATTAAGCCAAAGCTAACAAGGCACCATAGACATAACAAGCTATGACACACATCTCACTGGGGTTGACATGGAGAATGCCCTCAAGGCTCAAGGTAGAATTGACTTTGATGATGGTACTTTATCACACACTTGGAAACAATAGAATTCAATTTATATATGGATCTCACCATGGCAGACAAAAAAAAAAATATACATATAAAAGAAAACTGCTCCACTATCTGATCATAGGAAAAGAGAGAGAAATATCTGAAACATTTGGAAGCAACACACAGAGAATCTGTTTGCGGATTAAGTGCTAGCAGCCTTGGATGGATTTTGTAACCCCAAGATGAATGAGATCATAGAGAGATACAACTTTTTCACAAGAAAAGAAGGTCAAGAAGAGAGTCTGGATAGATATCTAACTCATCTAAGCACTTAACCAGCGGTATGGCACTTTTGTGAGATTGCATACTCTTTGACTAGGGAGAGGAATATAACATGGGATTCACAGTTTAAAAAAGAGCACATTCACAGGGAGATACAGATGTGATGTTAGACAATTGCAAGCAGGGGCTGAATGTTCAAACAGTCATTGCCTCATTGACTTTGAGTCAAACTCAAAATCATTGAGACAATGAGTGCTTTCACAATGAGGCAAAGACAAAAAAAAAGTAAGACAGAATTAGCAGAGATTTGCACTCTAAATTGTGAGTTGTATAGACAAAGTTATGAAAGGAAAAAGGAAAAATGCCCTGCTTAAGGATAGACTTGCAAGAGTTGTGGTAAAAACAACCACTTTGCAAATCATTAATGAAAACAGTAGCAAATGCTACAGGGGTCATTCATTTAAACATGAGCATGAAAAAGAATTTGGTCAGATTTCATTTGGACTGTGAAACATCCTGCAGCATTACAAGGAGTGATACAGACTCCAGTTTGTGGTTGTTGGGCAGAAAAGGCTACGGCCTATTTTAGAGAAAGGTTCGAGTGAAGCGATGGAGCTGATGACAGCACCACAACATCCTCTCTATGGTAGATGGTTAGAGGAGCACATTAAGGAGTATGGTAAGGAGTATGCAAATGTGTTACGAGGAAGACAGGCTCTTTAAAGGTAAACTAAAGCTAGAAGTTGATCCAACTGCAGAACCACTGAAGCTCCCACAGAGAAGGGCAGCAGTGGCTCTTTACATTCAACTCAGAAAGGAATGGAAAGTCAACAGCAAGGAGGGATCACACCATCAGTGAAAGGAGCAGTGAGTGGATTAGTAATAACCAGCGCTGACCAGTAGGAAGCCAATGTGTAAACTGTGAGTGTTCACTGGCTTTTCAAACACTTACAAAGCACTACAGAGGAGACACCACCCTCTATCTATCATGGAAGATGTGCTGCCAGGTTTGAAGAGAGTAAGAGTGATGTGAAGGATGGATTCTGGCACACTGAGCTGGATGAAGAATTACAATATTTGCCACACTCTGTGGCAGTGGTTACAAATGCCAGTGGGAATAAGCCTGCCTCCAGAGATCTTACAAAGACAACCAATTAAGCACTGGAGGGACTAGTTGGTGTTAAGATTATTGTAGATGATATCCTGATTGTAGTTGTATTGAGGAATTTGTTGCAGAATACTGGACAGATGCAGACCATGCAGTGAGAAGCTGAATCAAAAGAAGCTCCAGGATAGCACAAAGTGACAGCCACCAAAGTGGCCCATCAATGTAAAAGGGTTCCTGTGTTTTCTTGGCATAGTCAACTACCATCTCAAGTTCTTTCTCCACCTATCTGACCTCTGTGGACCTTTGTGGGGGCAGGCAAACAAGCATGCGATGTGGAAGTCGGCAGAGTGTCATGGCCTATCCTTTGGTAGGATCAAGAAGGTGATCTCACAGACACCTGTACCCCAGTCCTGTAACCCGGCAGACTCACTGACATTGCAGTGTGTTGCATCAGGCAGTGGGCTTGAACAGCCCTAATAGAAAATGGACAGCCTGTTGCATATGCCAGTAGAGCCCTGACAGAGATACAAAGGGGATATGCACAGATTGAAAAAAGAGCTGTTAGCTGTGCTCTATGGAATAGAGAGGATTCATCACTTTACATATGGATGACCTGTGGATGCTCAATCAGACCATAACCCATGTCCAAACCACTGCAAAGCCCCAAAAGGCAAAAATGCATGCAGATCAGGCTACAAGCATATGAATTCATCGTGCCCTGTTAGTACCCTAGAAAACATTTACAGTACCATTGCCTTTTATGCTGTGTAGGGCTTATTTCATGAGACAGAAGACTAGAGGCCCAGTTGAGAAGGAGGTTGAGTCAGTCAAGATGGTGCATTACCTGCCAGTATCCAGTGAAAGACTCCCGGCTATTTAGAAAACCGCAGAATTTGACCCAGACCTGTAAATACTGAAGAGGGTCATTCAGCAGGACTGGCCTAAAACAAAAGTACATGTCCCTGGGGAAGGGACCATGTATTTCTGCCACAGAGATGAGTGGAGTGTGCACACTGGAGTTATTTTTATAGTGGAGTGTGTGGTACTGCTGGCAGTAGTAAGGTCAGAGATAATGCAGGGAATCCATATTACTTAACATATTGGCATAGAGTGATGTCTGGCGCATGAGTGTCTACACTTAGACTTAGACTTAGAAGATCTTTATTGTCCCCTAGGGGCAATTTTGTGTGCAGCACATACATAAAACACATACATCTACACTAAATACAAGACACACACAGGTCACACAGACCTATCATGCATAGATTCCCTAACACAGAGAATAAATAAGGTAAATAATGTAAATGATCTAGAATAAATAACCTAACCAGTAAGACTTGCCCATACTTAAGATGCACTCCTCATTGGGTGATCATTTGTACACATCACACCGCTGCCCAAAGCTTGTTTAGTTGTGTGATTGCCATGGGAAGAAATGAGTTTTTGGCCCTATTTGTTCTAATATTGGGATGTCTGTACCTTCGCCCTGAGGGGAGAAGTGTAAATTCCCCTGAGAGTGGGTGGGTTTTATCCACCCACCTTGTCCACCTTATGGGTCAGCCTGGTCAGATAAAGATGGTATAGATCAGTCTGCTGCCTCCCAATGATCTTCCCACTAGTTCTCACAAGTTTCCCCAGTTTGTTTCAATGGGTGACTTTAGAATTACCATACCAACATACAATACAATAAGCAAGAATATGCAATAAGCAAGAATAAACGTGCCGCAGGTCGCCACTGTGCAGCGCCCCAGGTATGAATCATACACAACTAAAACCATAGATGGAAAAGTGTAACATACTCATAGACTTGAAAAATCCCAACAACATTTCATACTGGTATTTTATTTTAAATGCCATTTAATATGTCTGAGTCCTTTGTTTAGTTTTTGCTTATTGTTGTAATCTCAGCATCATTCTAAATCAGGGCTTGCACCCTCAATGTGCCTTCCAAAAAACTAAATAAGGTGCCTTGTTAATTTGGGCTATCAATCCAACTATTAAAAGAGACTTGAATTCTTGTACGGTCTGTTAGTACAGTTAAATGCAAAGGAAACATTTGCAGTGTGATTCTCCCTAAGCCCGGACAGGCAATCAGCTGCATACATCACAGTCTCAAAAGAAAACACTGCCGACGGTCAGCATCACATCAGGACAGAATGAAAGCATGTCACTGTCATTTGATAGATACGCCCCCGAACTGACGATACATGGGCAACCTAACAATGACTGCATAGGCAACCTGTCAAGAACATAACACAAAAGAACCCCACGTTATATTTGTTATATCCTTTTCATGGCACAGTTATTTTGAAAAATCCCATGAGGAGACATTAAAAGTGAACATGAAATCAGTTATAAGAAAATAATTAGTTGTGGGAAAGAATGACTTCATATTTTTTGCAAAAAAATTGAGTTGTGACTGTGACTTGTACATGCATGGGCCAGGTTGAAGTTTTTCTAGAGGCAGCCTCTAGCAGGCGTTAGAGGGACTGCCTCTGCTGCCAGGTCTGCACTGGCCTCAAACATCAGACGTCATATGAATTGATAACAGAGCAAGGTCAGGTCTTGATGTGGAGCAGGAGACATCTCAGGAGGATCAAGGAAATAGCAGCTAAACAGCTAGAAAATCCACCACTGAGCAGCTTTTGGAGACGCAGACACAATTGAAAGACAGTGGCTCTGAAGCAATGATGATTCTTCTGGGTGGGAGACAAAACAATGCGAAGATTTAGCTACGTAAAGGCTCAAACATTAAGTCAGGCAGGTCTGTTAGGCCAGGATATTTCAAAGACTGAGCCACTTTGTGGCACAATCCCACAGACCTTTGCACAGTGGGAGTGAACATACACACAAGAAAAGAATTCATGGACTTTTAAATGGTTGTGGACTGATTATTCCTGTGGCAATTTGTTCAGTGTAGGTGAAAAAGCAGAGCACTGTTAATGGTACATTGAGTGCTATCTTGCTAATGAACATTGACTCAGTTTCTACTTAGTGTTGCTGCTCATGGACTGTTACTCTGCTTAATGTGTTGTGCTACTGATGAGCAATTAGGCTACTCAAATATCAGTTGGTATTGTTACTCCACCACTTTTGAAGACTGTTGCTGAGCGAAAAACAGAACATGTAAATTATGTGTTTCTGGTCAGACGGTGTGACCTGCTGTGCAGTCACAGTAGGAAAATAGGTGTACTGAATGCCGGCTTGATCTTAAGTCTTAATCATAAGTTAACATTACTGCTCTATACACTGTGTAGTAACAGTCCAAGCCCACAATACTGATGATTAGGGCATATAGACACGGCAGCCCCATTCAGCAAACATGTAATTGTATGTACACATAGCAAAAGTAAACCTTAATTAACTCACAAAACTGTAATCTGACACAGTGGCCAGGGGCTACAAATAACTGCACAGCACTGACACAGCAACCTAATCATACAAATCAGACACCAGCCCACAGCCTTATATTTTCTCTAAAGTCACCAGTAAGTACTCCTCACGTCCAGCTTCCTGGCTCTTTCACCTTCAATGGAGATAATAGCTGGTCCACAAAGCCTCTCATGACTCATGCTGCTCCTTAGGTAGTTTTTTCACAAGTTTAATTTGGAGTATGGCTGACATACAACATGTACTTCCAGAAGTCATACACACCATTCAACAAAAACTAGGACCAATTAGGTCGTTGCCCCCTGCTGCTTGTCACTAACTGAAATAATAAATGGCAATTCTTTTCCCCCATGTCCAAAGAAGCTGGAAGTGATTAGATCCTTTTGGATTTATGTCCTTGACACAATGACGCAAATTCATACTTCTTCTAGTGCTTTAAAGTTGGAATAATACATTTCTAAAACTACATCATCATCTCGTATTCAAAGTGAGGGTGTGCGGCCACCACAGGCACTCAGAGCTGGCAACTCTTCCCTCCTCTCTTCTCCTCTCCTCTCATCTCAGACCCACTGAATGTGCAAGGACATGGCAACACTGATCAAAGTTTTTGAAAAGCCATTTTAGGTACCTTTAGGTAGCTGTTTGGGTTGCCTCTCCTTATTATTAACAGTGCGTTCTCTGTTGATATCCTGTGATCTCGAAATGTCTTGAGCTGAAAATGTTTTGTTGGTAGCTAATGAGCAGGTATTTTCCTTTAAATGCATTTTGATGAAGCCAGTGTACTTCAATTCACAGATAAAGACATGGTTGTTATATGGTCTGATACCTTAGACACATTTTGACATGCAGTTGCTAATTCACCCATACACAGGAATTTAGAGTAGAATGTACTCCACAAGTTAGTGTCACATTGAAATGCAAGAAGTTAAGCCTCCATTCACACCAAGCATATTTGGTGCAGTTTATTCAGACTCTATTGGATTTATTCACCAGGTGAGCCCCTACAAATACAAGTCTTGGCCCTCTTCCATGAGATCTGCCACGCAGTTTGTTAGGAATGGAAACTGTATAGTTAACGAATCACATCGTTTATTTGCTGTCAATAGTTCTATGAAGTAGTGGTGGAACAATAACACAATATCAGAATACTTCCTCTTGTGAGATGTTATTGATACACCTGTGCCAAGTATCAATATTTGAGTTTTCAGCTTAATTTGCGCAGATTCACACTTGAGTTCCTATAAGGCGTATTTGTTCTCTGCCCTTAGGTATTTTAACTGGAACTGAAAACATTGAAAAACATGATTGATTTCTTCTTACTGAAAAAAAAAAATTGCCTTTTCCAGATAGTGATATATCATTGCTGATTATATTACAATATATTGCATATCACAGAACATAAACAAGGGGTTCCTCTCCAGCAACACATTTGACAACTTAGTAGTTGCTATATCAATCCTGTGTTTCTCTGCTGCACTCTACAGTTTCCCTCTGTTCTATTTTATGTACATGACCCTTTTGGAAATGCTTTTTCCCATTGCCTTTATATGAGAAACCCTAGCATAACAGAAAGAAGTGCAGGCAAACCACAGTCTGGACTGATGCTCAGCTTTTTCCTTGTGTGTTCCTCACTGGCATGGACATTGGACAAGGTAAATTACAGCCAACAGTGCAGACAAGTCCATCATTCTAAAGTTAAAGGGACAGGAATAAGATCTGTTTTTAACCACTGCCACCCAAACCTCCACCAAAATCCTAACCTGATGGGATGACAGCTCACCAAAACTCTAACATTACTTCTGAGTCAGTGTAACTTTTGTTTACCAGCCTTGTTTTGTTTTTAATTGGCCGGTGTGAGAAAATTAATTGTCACAATGTAACAAAACTTGAACAAAAAAAAAATTAACTGTTGTGACTGTTCCCACATTTGACACACAGAGATAAACATAATAAACTTTTTTTTTTTTTTTTTTGTAAGCCATTGTCCTAAAACTTTTGGAGCTCTCTGTAGGTTACCCATGCATTACTTGTGGCACACACCATATTTAATTAGGCTTCCTGTCAATCCACACAGTCCCCAAGCAGTCACATCTGCCTGCTTGCTCACACCCACAGCACGGGACAAGACACCCTGTGAGTCTGTTAAGACCCAAAGGACCTGCGGGAATCCTGTAATTATGAAACTCTCTCTCTATCTAAGCCCTAACCAAATAAATGTCTCTGCTTTGAATTTCCTTTTGCAGCCAGTCAAACATGATTTAAACACATGATATTCAGGTAAAGTGCCCGTCTGGTTTTATTATTTCTCATGACCATACAGAGTGTTGCTGTCTGAGGGAAGAAGTTCTGTGCTTAATGGTGGGGGTTTTAAAAAGCCATGGCAGTGCTTGTTAGTGTTTTGTCGGTTCACTGTGGTAGGCTCTGCATTGTTGCTTTTCTGTATGTTCTCTTAAATCCAGCTACAGATGTCAGACATTGATTTAGCTATGCTGTTCTGTAAGTCATAGATGCTCGCTGAAAGAGACACCCACTCAATACAAGGAACACAAAGCAACATGAATGGAATGAGTAGCATCACATACTGTACTCTGCCCCCGCACCACCACCAACAAGCAGAAACCAGAGCCTGGCAATGCTGTTTCCACCAGCTGCGTGTGTGTGTGTGTGTGTGTGTGTGTGTGTGTGCGTGCGTGTGTGTGTGTGTGTGTGTGTGTGTGCGTGTGTGCGTGCGCGTGTGTGTTCTGGCCTAATGCCCAATTCTCACCACAGGGCAGAATGAGTCCTCTGAAGGGACAAGGCTGATTATCTAAAGGCAGCTCTTTCAGGAGTGTCTTATCCAGCATTCTGCCTCATTTGTGCTGAGACAGCAAGGAGCCCCTTAAGGCCAGCCTCTCTGTACACACACACACACACACACACACACACACACACACACACACAAGTTTCAAGCAATGCAGTGCTATGGTTTGGCTCAACATTGCTACCTGAAACCCAGGCAGACATAGACAGATAATCACCACTATACCACTATACTGTACATCATTCACATCCTCAGAATACAAATGCACAAATACATTTGTAATATATGTGGGTAAATACTCACATTATATGCACATATATATGTCTCTATAACCTCACAGTTGACACATTGCAGCTGCAGCTATTGCTGGTAACCTAACAGACACTGAAGTGCCATACCAATTCCAAGTTTCTGGTATGAAAAAGGAGCATGACTTTTGACAAGAGATTTGACAAGATGACACAATTCATCTCTATGAACTCCTTGATGCCGAGTCCGAAATATTGCTGTCTTTTTTGTTTGTTTGTTTGTGTTGTGTTGTTTTGTAAGTGAGGTTGGACTCTTTCTTTTTTTTTTCAGAGGCCGTAAGAAAACTCACCAACCAATTGTATTTGCTTTGGGTCATGTAACTGGAAACAGCATTTAAGATGAATGTGTTGATATCCTCGTCTCTGACAACAGAGAACCATCTGACATTGAAGTTGTCATTGAAGGCTGTCATCTTGTACTCTTGCTGTAGTTTCTATAGCATTACCTAGACTAGTGATGACAGCGTTGCCAGTGAGTCAAATTCTCTTCATCAACATTTCTCTGTTGTGTCCTTAAAGAGTTCAGCTAAACTTGAGAGAGAGCAGACCATTTGAGTGGGAGTTGAGATGCTACTAATTCACTTTCATTTAGATATCTGAACTTTTTCTAAGAATGCTGAAAATTTGGCATTGGACTCAGTGTGAATAGTTTTGATGCAAAAAAAAAAAATCTTTGCGACTATTATAAACTTTGTGCCATTTCCATATGCATGAATAGGCAAGTTTGTGTTAATGAACACAAATTTAATTCGAGCTATATGCATGAAAAATTAAATTAAAAGATTCAATTTTGTGAGTATTGTACAAACATCCGTGAGACAGGGTTGTTTTAACTTTTGTGTTAATTGAAGGAAGGGATGTGGACTTTGTGTGTCTTTTCTACACTAGGCTGATTAGATTTGTGTCTTTAGGGCCTAAGCTTGACCATCAAGACTTGAATACGCCGAGCCGAACTGCAGGAAGTTGGGTGTCAAGCGAGGGATGAGAGCAGGGCCACAGTTAAAGAGAGGGCTCACTCACACTCAGACACTTAGAAAAACACTTACACACACAAATGAGTTTCCCTTGAGATAGTGATAGATACAGGAATAATTTGTTCTCACACACAACCACCAACACACACACACACACACACACACACACACACACCATGAATATGTTGTCCATTCAGCAGAGTTTAAAAAAGGGTCTCAGCGTTGTGTGGATGTTGGCTTAAGCTGCTGAATATCTCTGAGTTTTGAAAGAAATCAATTAATGTGAGCCTCTGACTGCGCTAACGTAGACACACACACACATACCATCTTTCTCTTTCTCTCTCCGTGGTAAGGTGCGAGACATCCTTAACAATTATTATGTTATGCAAAACAAAAAAAAAAAAAGAAAATCTCGACATTCAGCCAAGGACTGAGGACATTCGGCGATAGAATAGCAGCAGTTCGTTTGCCTCAGTCTCGGTCATGAGGGTAACTGCTTGGCGGAGAGTTGTGGAAATGTGCAGCTGAAAAACAGCAGCACATCAGCCTCTAAATGATTGAATGGCAGTGGTTCAGTGTGGCCCTCTGAGGAAAGCTGAATGAAAGAGTGGCTAGTGCATGCCTAGCAGATGGCTAGTTTAAGTAATGGAGATGTCAGATCAAGAGCTAGTTCTTCAGAGACAGACTCAGGATTGATTAATTCTAGAGGACCATCAGTTCAGCCTGATTAGACTTGTCAACTCTATTTAAATCTATTTCCCTTTCCCTTTGCCCCCCTCTCCCTCCCTACTTTCTCTTTCTTGTTCATTCCTCTTCTTCCCTCTCGAGACTCCTTACTTCTCTGCTTCCACAAACCCCTCTTTTTCACTTACCCTCTTCTACTTGCCATCCCTTCCTCATCCTAGGTTTAATATTCATTAGTTAGCATATTTGCGTACTCCATAAGATGTGTGCATCTCTTTGTTTGCTTGTTTGTTCATTCATTCTTGTATGGTAGTCTACTTTTCAAAGCACATCCCTTTGTAGTATTACAGTAATGAATAAGCCCCAGAGGGGTACTAGATGGTGTAGTATGCATTGTGTTTGAGCACATAAAGAGCTTGTTTATCCAGAGTGAGCCCACTGTCTAATAGTATCCTGCGCTGGGTTGGTACCTGGTGGGTCACTCACCAAAAGTATGTGTGGCAAGTAAAAACTTAAACTAAAAAAATGATTTATGGGTATGGGCACAGGTAATAATTAATTATATGTGGGCAGGTTAAGGGTTTTAAAAAAATAAACAAAAAAAATAACCAGTGTACAACACTCCAATTTACAAAATGGTGTTTAAAATTGTGATTACACTGGTTTGCCCCTTTGAATCCAATCAGACAACACATCTGTCAAAAAAAAAAAAAAAAAAGGAAAGTGGAGTTGGATTTAATAGCATGTGCTGCCCAGGTCATGAGCCTTGCATTAATGGGTGGGTCCAGAATCGATTTAAAAAAAATCGCCGGTAACAGGTGCGGTATTGAGCTTTGCAGGTTTGGGTCAGGACTCTGCTGTCTAGCTAAATTTTTTCCATTACTGCCCTAGTTTACATTACATTACATAGAGTTAAATGCATTCACAGTGGGAATCTGTCTAGTACATCCAAATTTCTACTGCTGGCCATTGAGCAGCACCACTGAAGCAGTTTGGTGTTTAGTGCCTTGCTCAAGGGTCTCTACAGTATGTTTGTTGATTTCACTGATTAGTTCTTCTCTTCTGATGATCAGCTGCTGTTGTGTTTAGTTGACAGGATAGCCTGCGGCCTCTTTGGCACATGGCTGGAGACCACTGCTTACCGCCACCTATCTCACCTGCAGAGGGCGTCCGATCTGCAGGTGCGTCGCAGCTCGATGCAGGTGGGTTTGTGTCTCTCTTGGTGGGAACAGGCTGGGACGATGGTCTGTCTACGCCTCTCAGCACAGGCCTGGTCATGGCAGGAGCAAAACAGCAAAGGGTAGCTCAGCTCCCACGACACCCGCTCGAAAAACTGGCGCAGGGCCTGGAAAACAGAATTTCCACAGTGTTACCATCATCCTTAACAGAATTTTTATTTAAATTTTAGTCATTTACGTGATGCTCATATACATGTACAATTACTGCAACAATGGAATAAGATTCATTTGCTAGATCACCATAAATTATAAGCTACCAGAAATTAGGAGTGGAAAGGTCAGCGCCTTTGAGCCCTGTTGATATTCCTATGACCACAGAACAATTATGTAAAAGTAAGAACAAAGAGGAGAAAATTCAGTAGAAAAGGGTCGCATGAGGCAGACTTCATTTTCAATACAATCAGTATTACATATTTAACAGAATACTTTTTAAAGCAACACATCAGTGATTTTGAATGTTTGCCCCATTTACCACAATTCACCCACATTTTACATTGCAACAAATAATTTTGCAGGGCGTACTAAAGATTTCACAACATATAATCAAAATCCCTCCATTTTCAAATATGAGTTTTTGGTTTAAACAGCCGCCTTATAATGTTCTGCTTCTGCAGCTAACAAAGTCATCACCATTCATAAACCACAGAATTGATAATTGGCTGTGTGAATGGACTATTTTCCCTGGTGGATGGATTGTTTCACTCCAGCCAACACTAAGACCTACAGTCTTAGTGTTTAACGTTAAATCAAATCTAGACGTCCCTGCTATCAGGGTAGAGGTGGACCTACCTTTTGACATCGCTTCCGGCTACAAGGCTCCTGATTGGCCAAAGAGGACTGCGGGGGGGTCGCCTTGGTGCAGATCGCAATGTAGGCGGAGCGTTGACGTTTACATGTGTCGTTGAGATTGCAAGCCTTGGCTGCATCCAGACATGGGTTACAAGACTTTCCCCCTTCAGAGCAAGGAGTCACCTTCGACAAAGATGAATCTAAGGAGAAAAAGAAAAAATGGGTAAATGACACAATATTTTGCCACATTATATAATATACTAGATATGCTCATGATTAATTGATTATTCCATTATTTATTCATGATGGCCACTGTCGACTTTTAATTTGTGGATGTTCACTGTTTTTGTAACAGAACTAAAGTGGCATGCAAATGCTGGGTAGAGCAGCACTGAGGCAACAACAACATCCGCTGTATGATTTATATACTCTGCAGTCATAGCACGTCATGGGAGTGTGTGTATATCTAAGGGATAATCCACAACTATGTGTGCATTTAAGGGTTTAATGTATGACATGGAGATGAAGACCCACCCAACACAAGTGGGGGGTAGTTCTCTGCCTCCAGGACAGATCATTTATGCAGCAATATTCTCAGAAAAATCACTATTTTTATAGCACTGTTTTTATAAGGGTCAACAGAGACGCTGGCTAGGCTGACATTATTCATAGCATCATAGGCATCATGCATTTGTTAAATTGATTAAATACAACACGTGCTTAAAAATGGCGTGGCTAGCTCCGTGTTAAGGTTTACATCATGCCCACATTAATGTCTAGAAATTGAAAAAATAACTTTGAAGCAGTTGGGATTTTAAAAACAGAGCCAGGTACAGTGGTTGACAGGTAACGAAGGCTAACACAGTTAGTTTAACATGTAAATTATATTTTATTTTGAAGCTTGGTGCCTAGCGCTTGAATTTCATTAAAAAAAAATGAAGTAACCAGTTGTACTCAATTGAATTTTCTGCTAAGAAAATTAAATGTTCTATTCCTTCTTGTTTTATGAATGAGCAGAGCAGTGTCCTGTCTATTCAGCATATGAATTTAAAATAGTGAATAAACCTGAGCCAGCCTGCATGTGCATTACAACGTTTTAACCCTCACCCTTCACTTAACCAGAAATAAGTAATCACCCAGACCATGGGACAAATATAAATGTGACTGAGGGAGTGTATATGCACACTGTATGGTATATGTATTTTCATGAATGTACATACACACAAAACAGCTCACACACGTCACTTCATATCAACAGAGAGAGGAAAGAGAGAGAGAGAGCAGTGTAGCGAGTTCAACTGTGATTGAGCGGCTGAGTCCTCTGAAGGCCGCGGCTGTTAGCTGTCATCGCTTCTGTCTTTCAAGTCAGGTATAATTAGAAATTAGCTGTAATTTGTGTGTGCATGTGCGTGTGTGTGTGAGTCCCTGCCTGTGTGTTTCAGTGTCTCTGGGTGTGTTGCTCTGCAGCTGTATGTTTAGTTCTTATTTCACATTATATGTTTCCGCTGCAGGCCCTGGTGCTCGTCTGACTGAACAACACCGACATCCCATGTGGCAGTAGATAAATAGGCTGAGGCTGTATACATGTAAGGGCGCATGCACACACACACACACTCACACACATACACACAGTGACTCTGTTTAAGAATGAAAGAGGAGGAAAGTGGTGCCTTAGAGTATTTTATTAGCACTAACAAAGTCTTCTCAAATGTAACACTGTTTTCAAAGCACAAACATCAACTGGATCTGCAGTTAGACAGCACAGATACTCAGCTCCTTGTATCGTGCACAAGTGTGTGTGCTTCCAGGAAAGGCGTAAACTGATGACTCGCCTGAGTTTATTGACAGGACTAAAAGAGAGAGACACAGCAGCTTGAAGTTTCCCGAAACTCATATTGCTGAGGACCTGGCATGACCCGTGAAAAAAATCTTATTTTGTGAGAACAGCCGGGCAGCACCTTCACCACCTAACAACTTGTTTTCTTAACTCTTATCAAGGACGAGATGCAAGACAGCACACTCTCTTGTTGCAATATGGGAACACAATGTGATTGCAGGGCCTTGTAAATGGTGTTGAAAACAGCTCAATCACTGGGTCTCCACTCACACCCATACAGGACACTTAAAAAAAAAAAAAAAAACTGAGAGAGGGTACACGGTGTTATCAGTGACCAAACCTCTCCCAGTGATGGACTTCTTTACGCTCGTGCTGTTAGACACAGGGACATTTCTACATCTAAGCCAACAGAGTGCTGATTAAGGCTCTCATTAATACTCCCTGGTGACCTTTAATGAATATTACTTTCTTTTTTTACCTCTGCAAACATCACACCCTGAACTGAAGAAAAAAAAATCACCCACTGCAAGTCAGACTCCTGATCAAGATTCTGTCAACACATGCAAGCTGACTAGAGCTCTAACCCTCATCAGCAACATCTTTCCTTTGTGATACTCCACCAAACCAGGGGCTCCTAAACTGTTTCATGCTACGACCCACAAGTGGAAGCACTATTTGTCCCTCAAACCCACCAAATATTTTGTGAAGTGAAATCAAGTCGTTAAATTGTCAGTGCACTTATATACATATATGGGGGGGGAATCCTAATGATCCTTCAATGTGCGAAGTGTTCATTTGCAAAATGATAAATCTCCAGTTGTTCCTTTTTTCTATAAAACATGTTTATTTATTTTTTTTTCCTGATAATATCAATCAAAAAAAAAAAATCTAATTAGCAATCTAATGCTTACATTAGGCAATAGTGGTTTTTGCAACTTTGGATTTTCAGAGAGGATGTGAATGTGACACAAAGTCAGTTGTTTTTTTCAGCAATGGCATTCATCTATTTTTGCAGATAAATGCTTACATCCCATATGAGCAAATTAATAAAATTAGTTATTATTTGCTGGACATTAGATGTCATCTAAATTTGTTCGACTGACAAGATTCAGCATCTAAATATTTAGCATTAATCTAATATATACATATACACATACAATACATGCTTCTGGCTACAAAACTGTAATAAATGATGTACAAACGTTAATGGAGTCTGATGCATATAGACATTCTGCCTCCAGGCCTCCATTGCATGATTTAGAATTTTTTATCCCACATCTTTGAGAAAAGAATACACTGAAGCAGCCTCTCCATGACCAACCTGTCCGCACACTGGGTCGCACGAGTGGGACAGGACTAGGGCTGTCAGCCAGAGCAAAAAATAAAATAAAATAAAATATTGCATTCCAAAAAGTTGCAGAGGTTTGAACATATTTTAATACTTATTTTTAAAAAGATATAAAATAAAAACAATGCATCAAGTGCATCATTAACCTGCAGCACGGCTATAATATTCTTAGGCAACTCCTGTTGTACACATGACATCCACATGGGGCAGTACAATCCAATATAAGATAAATCAAGTTGCTTTGGTAACAGTAAACTTTTTTTGGTAAATTTTTACTTGCCAGATAGTGACAGAAAAATAACTGAGTTAACCATTGAGTACATTAACACAATAGTGAAAAATTAAATAGAAAGGTTCTCTACTTGGTTGTCTTAACAGGATCATTTCAACATCAGCCAGAATCAAAAACACACTACACATGACCGGGAAAAAAATAATACAAACAGAAAACAACCAGCTCGACTGTCCAATCAGTGAATTTGGAGCTCAACTTCAAGTAGTGCCCAAACTCCAACAGAGAGAGAGAGAGGGAGAGGGTTGTAATATTAGTTGCGTGCTCGCTGTTGTTGTGAAAAAAGCCGTCAGATGTGACTGTTTGAAACTGGTGCCTTGTCACTTCTGTGCGAACTCTGTCGGGTGCTGAGTTTGCAGACATTATTTCAGTTGCTAGTGGTAGAGTGGTATGCTTGATCTGAATGACCTACTTTACATAGCACTTTCTCTTTTCTACTTTGACTGTGTTTCTCTTTCGACTGACCAGAAACCAAACTATCGGCAGACTGCACTTTTTAGATTTTCTGGAGTGACAGCTATTTTCCCCATATATGTTTCTTCTGACTTTTCAGACATTTGTCAGCACTGTGATGCTGTGCACCGACAGGTCAGTGTTGTTATTGTGGTCATTTGGCTCGTAGCAGCTCTGCATGACTGGAGGCAGAAAGCAGAGCAGAAAGCAGAGCCCAAGCCAAGATTTTCAGCACACATTTATTATCATTCACACTTGTTATTACACATTCAAAAGTTAGCAAATTTAGCAACTTGACTGTTAATTTTTTTCACATTCAAAGAATATTAAAATACTGAATGTAAATTTGACAGCCCCAGTCAGGACCCACAGTTTTTGGAAATCACTGCTTTAAACTTTATACAACTTTCTTTATTGACTGTGACTCTATTAACACTACAACCCATCACTTCTATGCACTGGTAAATTTATATCTGTACTCCTACACACTTCATAATCCAAGCTGATTAATTTGAATCAGCTATGCTGGAATATCTGATTGCATTCCATAAATCACTTGTGTGTCACTTGAGCTCACTACATTACTTGATACCCATTGCATTGTTGCATCATGTCTTGCTTGTAATCTGGTTTGAAATGTGCTCTGACCGCCAAGAAGGAGTTCTTGTCTCTGCACTTGTGTGAGCCAGAATGTCAAGTTGAATTAACCTGAGGTGAATTAAAGACTCCTGTTGATTCACACTGCTAAATGAATGATACATTTACATGATTAATTTAAGGTATTCATTAGGGGATGCAATTCTCATCTATGTTCATTACTCAGAAAAATGAATAGGGACCATTCTGAAAAAGCCAAAGACCTGCATTACATTATCAGTGGAAAAAAAAAAAATTACTGGATTTGCATTTATTCATTCATTTGGTTAGTTTGTTAGTGAGTCATTGATTTCTTGTTTTTGTTTGTTATTTGTTTTGGGGCAAACATGGTCACATTATTCAACTCATTGACTGCATTACATTTTATTACTGATTCTTGATACACCTCTAATGTTGACTCACAACATATTTGAGGTCACACAACAGTAACTAGAAAGAGACGCTTTGGTAGAAGCTTTGTGAATGTGCAAACATTACAGTATGTATGGACCCACATTCCATTGTTAAATCATTGCATTACATTAATGCAGGTATTTAAATGATGGTCTCATCCAGCACAAAATACAATGGGTGCAAAAACAGAATGCACTTAAATTGCTAAATCACCAACATTTCAAGCAACAGATGGTGAGGAATTCAACAGTCAGAGCTATCTAGTCCTGTTAACTGCATAACTGTACAATGATTGAATGTGATGGGGAAAAAAGTATATTTTTGGGATTTTTGTTGAGTTGTAGAACAGTAGATGGGACAGCACCAAGCAGAGGCTGAAGTTAGACAGGTGCACATGCCCTAGCAGCCTTGTGCACCAGGTGAATATGAGACATGCTGCAGACAGCTACGGACAGCCAGCAGTGGAGGTACAGGAGGACAAGAATGTGGGAAAATTTGAGGCGGCTGATGATGAGGTGGGCTGAAACATTCACGATAAGGTATACAAGCCAGAAGGGAGTGTCAGTAATCCAGATGGAATATGACTAACAGCACACCCACAGGCAGCAGCTTTCATTGCAACCGGCCCTTGTAATCGACAGCTGTTCATTCATCGCAAAAAGAGCCAGGAGACAAGAAGCGACAGAGGGCATGTTAATGAAAACCTCTAACTACTGTGCAACTATGCAAAACAGAACTGTTGAGAAAAGTTCATCTGTAAATCTGTATAATTGGTGACTGCCAATCAGAGAGTAAATGGGTGTTCTTCCACTGTAAGAGCATCTACTGACTAGTCCCATAAATTAAGTCCAGTTGCAACACCCACAAGTGACAGCAAATCTGGCAGAAGAGACAGAAGAGACAGCTATTAAGCAGCCAACATACAGTGACAATATTGTTCCCTATGTGAGTGTAGGGTAAAGCTTGAGCATGGAGCTAGGTAGGGTCCTTGGTGAGGAAGGGTCTAGATCGATTTTTTTTTTTTTTTTTTTTTTTTTTTTTTTAGTATATATCTAAAGCATCAGCTTTTGGCTGTCATGTGGACTTTGTACAATTCTTTGTGCAATGCGGTTGTCGAGAATCACACTAAGATTCTTGGCAGTCAGTCACTGTTTTGTAGTCAGTGATGGCATCGAGATCTGGCAGAGGACAGCACTTGCCAGGGAAGTGCAACAGCTTGAGGGAAGGTTTAGTTTGACCTGGTGGGCAGACACCAAACTACAGATGTCAGCTACAGTAGGTGGAAATATGTGCCTAAAGCTGCGTGTCAGTGAAAAGGAAAGAAAGGTTGAGTTGAGAGTCAGTGGTACTGCAATAGTTTGAGTGGATATGTGATGTGAGAAAGGGTCAGTGAAGGATAACAAAAGATCTTGTAAATAAAGAGAGGAGGTGAAGGCCTGGGGCTACACCAGTGAAGAGGGTATTTTCTGAAGACAGAGATCCTGTCCACAACACCTGCTAAGTGTTGTCAGAGACGTGCGGTAGGAGTTGAATTATGTGCCATGGACGCCCGCTACGTAGAAAAGACAGTCTTGTGGCTGCAGCAATTATCATTTCCATCATCCAATAATGTGTGAGGCTGAGCACAGGGTTAGAAAACTGCTATGCTTCCATCTATAAAATGTTTGATTTTTGTATTTTATTCTTTATTCATTTATTTATTGCAAATGGTATCAAGGGCTGAACCCTACCATGTAATTAAAAAAATCATATTTTATGTTGTTTTGTTGTTGTTTTTTCCCTCTATTTGCACCACATTGAGGCTCTTTTACAGCCTACAGCATCAGCAGTTTTGCAAAATAACTCCATTGTTGATTGGAGACAGTAGCACTACTACAATTCAAAACTAAAAGCAAACATACACTGAGTAAAAACCATAAAACAAGCAAACTTCTCTTTTGAGGCAACATGTATAAGTCAAAAACTATAATGGTGTGATGAAATATCAGACTTGGCAGTTTGGCCCAAATAAAGCCAAGCACAACACACACCATGTGGATAAATGTTTAAAGCTATTCGTTTTTTATTAAGAAATCAATAAGTAAAAGACCAGGCCAGTTTTGCTAACTGACAGGTCTGTGTGTGTGCTGAGTGTGTTCAAATTTTGCATTGTGAGCCAGACTACTTCAGCTACTAATTGCTGATTGAGACATGTCTGGCCTCTTGGTTCCTACCACCGATTTCACCTGGGGGCTGCCTGCCATGCATCATACCAATCCAATCAGTGTGCTACATCCATGCACCTGCCAGCTGTTGTAGTAAAAATCATAAGTTGCACAATTTAAGAAAAGAAAATCCACAAAGTTTAAATAAACTTTATTTAATGTTAGCTGCCAAGTTTGTAAACTGGCAGTGACAGGCATATATTTCTTGTCAAGCTTTCAGCAAAAATGCCAGCAGGGACTAAGTATGGCAATTTCTCTGTTCTCACAAACTATAGGGAAACACCCACTCAGGCATGTTCCCCCACTCTTGCCAGTTACTTCACTGAAACTATGTAAATCAAGAAGCATCTCTGCTGTCAAGAGGAAAATGTCCAACAAATATTCCACACAGACAAAGAGGCTGTTCCAACCGTTTATTGGACTGACACTGTCAAAAGTTTAGGAGAGTAGATGTATGCTATGGTGTTGATAAAAGCTGATTGGGGATTTCAGACGGGGTGTAAGAATAGGTTTGTAGAGCAAAGAGATGTCAGTGTTACAATGCAAGTCAAATTGGTGGTGTCAACCCAAATAGCAATTGATTCATCGTTAAATTTGGTCAGAATTGTTCGTTTTGTTTGAGGTTGATAATTCAGTGTTGAGTAAGAACTGTCACTCGGCGTTACTTTTTCCAACAATGAAAAAGCCATTAACAATCAGTGACTTTTAGTTAGATTTTTAAGTATCAGAATTACTGATACTTGTAATGTAAAATGTGGCTAAATTGTGATAAACAGATCATCCATTCAAAATCACTGGTGTGGTTCTTTAATGTAGATGCTCCTGGAGGCTTTAACAGAGAGACCAACAAGGCTAACACAATACTCGCACCCTAAGGAAAGGAATGAAACTGTTGTTAGGTGCAGTTTGGGCGGGTGTTCCTGATGATATGGCCACAGATGGTGGATGAGATATATTTAAGGAAGAAGGAGAAGTTAGACAAAATGATTAGCTCATACACCGAGAGACAGCTTTGAGCCCCTTAGTGTCTTGGCAGTCTCTCACTGTGTGGGAAGCGTGTTGTGGAATTACCACTACAAAGACTAACAGAGGAATTCAAGCAAAAGTAAGACTGCTGTCAACTTTAATTACACAAATGGATGAACTGTCGCGCCAACTTGGAGTGGAAACAGATGCCTAAAGAACCAGTTCAACCATCACACTTGGAATTCAAAAACTATAGGACTGTTGTCGGGCAAGCGTCGGAAAGAATTTTGGAATATGTAGGCAACCAAGATTAGATGAAGCACTGAGAAAACTATACTGAGCTGCCATCACATCAGAAAAAAAAAATGAAATGAAATGAAATGAAATGAAATAAACCAATGACTTGGTATAGGCTCATTGGTGAATTCAGAAACACCAGCACTGAGAAAGGCAAGAACCTTACATTTGGCAACATTATAAAAAGAAAATGTTGTACTTGCTAGCAGCAATAAAAGAGTAAACAAATGGAAATGAATTATTTACTTGGTAGCAGAGAGAACAACATGCACCACAATGGCTTTTGTACGTGATCATGAATATAGCAGGACAGAAATATTACATACACAAGTTGGGACAGATAGAGGAGGCCGGGATAGGGAAATGCAAACATTGACCCAATACACAGTTTATGCCAACACCCTACAGTACCACCAGGGACAGTCAACACCAGCCTGAGACTTCGTGATCCAACACCAAGCAGTCTCTTTACTTAATACAGATCACTGCACAATGCAAGGTGAGGCATATAAAAGGGAACAGCAGGTACACTGAACTAGAGGCAACTGCTTAACTAGAGGGTTTAAAGGCAAGGATAATGTAGGTTTGTGGAAGTTGGTCCCATAGATTTGTTGCCATATCTACTCTCAGCTCAGTTTACTCAGTTTGGGATCATGATTGTAGAAGATGGGATCACACAAAGGCAGTTTATGGGTTATTGTAAAAGAGCAGGCACTGGCCCTGTCTGAAAAGAATGGACTTTGGTTGAGGTCCCCAAGAATGAAAATCCATTTTACTGATTATATAGTATTTTATAAATCATATGATAACACATATCAACTGAAGTGGGGAGCCATAGTAGCTTTGTACAGTGGCACCCCCAAAAGGTAGTGAAATGTGCCATTTCGATGCCCTGATACACTGAATTCAAGTAACAGGATATTGGTTAACTATACATTACGGTGGCCATAATTTCCCCCTCTTCGCGTATGGTGGGGGTTGACATTGTGAAGAGGCTCAATCATCGTTGATAGGTGCAATTTACTCTGGATGGAGTGCTCGCTAACCGCTGTTTAGGAGACCGTTTCATTTTCTGTTCTTAGGTTTCAATTTGTCTCTTTCTGTGTGTAGCAAAGGTTTCCCACCAGTCGCCGTGCCCAGCCCCAGACTTTAATTTGGGCGAATAGGGTGAACCTATGAGGTCTCAATTATAGTGGATGGAACAGCCCTGCTTTGCGATTTTGGCTGATAAAAGTTAGTTTTTATATTAGTTTAAATGTTGAGCAAACCTTTTCAAACCAGCAGGGTTGACTGTCCCTCTATGGTTATTGGTACAGTTTGGTTTCTGAATTACTGAGTGTGCTTTTTCAAACAAAACAGTGGGCTATTTCATTAGTCTATCCTTGTGGAGATCAGTCATAAGTTCAGAAATTTTGGGATGCAATGCTGTGGACTAGATGCTGTGGACTAGCTGAGTGTATTGGACACGGGAGACTGGGGGCACGTGTCCCCGTCACCTCTGGAACGTGTCCTCTCTGTCCCCAGCGCCTACTTCCACCTACAAATTGTTATAGTTTATCCTCTCAATAAATAGTTACCGCCTCACCCCTGCTGCATCTTTGTTTTTGTTTTTTTTTTGATTAAATGCTTGTGAAAGCAGCAGGAATGCCTTCAAAACCCCTTTAACACTGTGAAACCTGAACAAATTGTCTGGGTTTCCTTTCAAAAATGTGGGGGGAAAGGCAACATGCAAATTATCAAGAAATGACCTGAAAAGTACCAAGAAATTAGTAAAAACAAACAAACAAGCAAAAATACTGTACAATAAAAGTTTATTGGAAACTTAACACCCTAGATCAGGGCTATTCAATTACAAATTCAGTTGGGCCAGATTTTTAACCGAGACCTTAAGCTGGGCCAGACATTTTCCAGACATTTAAATGGCGGTTTTCATCGTCAATTTTTCGTTTAAGGGTTGAAAAAGACATACTT
Source organism: Myripristis murdjan (assembly GCF_902150065.1). NCBI lineage: Eukaryota > Metazoa > Chordata > Actinopteri > Holocentriformes > Holocentridae > Myripristis > Myripristis murdjan. Next base: position 18,249,877 of record NC_043991.1, read on the forward strand.
TTGAGCCGCTAGCATCAGTAACTTTCAAAACAACGCGCTGCAGTGTGAGTTGGTTGTGTGTTGCTAGGCAACGTGGAGTGTTGCATTCACTTTCTGAACTACTGCAGGGATTTCGAGTTCATTCTCGCGAATGTTTTTCTCTGCTTTTTTGGTTGAACCACGAGCTGGGCCACTCGGGAATTGCTTCTGGGCCGCATGTGGCCCGCGGGCCGCCAATTGAATAGGCCTGCCCTAGATTGTGAATTTTGTTTAGGGATGAAATAAAACCTTTCACAATTAAAGCCAACTAAACTCCACTCACAGGCTCCAGGGTTTCAAAGGGTTAATTTAAACACACAATTACAGTGACACAGTGACAAAAACCCAATCATAGAGTCCATCCCTCCACCACCAGCACCACTGTTACCTCTAATATCCAAGTTATACTGTCAGTATTTATTACACTGGTATGTTGTGCAGGTGTTGCTTTACTACAATGTCGGTACAAACATGTATACTACACTGTGAGACACTTCTCAGTCTTAGGGATGCGAATTCTCCAAATGCTCATAACTTATTTCAAGCATTTAAGTCTACGCAGTATAGTTTTGTTGTTGTTGTTGTTACAGAGTGCTACAATGTTAGAATGTCAAATGTCCATATAGAGAGTGTATATACTATCCAAAGTAAACCATACAGTTTGAGATGCCATTGTTCTTGTAGTTTATTAGTAGGTTTTAAAGTTGCTGATATGCAGCTGCCTTGGACTGATGGTCATTTGTCCTGTCTGTGTCATTTTTTAAACACTTATTAATTCTCATTTTTACAGACAGAAAAATTTGTTTTCACATATTTTCCTCTTGCCATAGCCTGTTTTAAGCTGCCTCTAGAATAGTTTAATCATAATGGTGTTGATTATTATTGTGTTGTTGAACATGATTTTCTTGATAAACACAACCAAAAAATGATGACAAAAATGTGTACAAGGAAAATGTATGGGACTACAAATGGTTGAGTAGAAGCAATAATTGATAAGTGTAAAAAGCTGCTAAGTGAGTTAAAAATACAATGGAAGCTTAACCACCGTGTACGGTGAGCCGAAGTGCAAACTATGACTGCTACACAACAAATAACCAAGCTGATGCAAATATGCAAAAGAGATGCATAGCCTACATACAATAATAAGTGGAGCACAGAGTGGAGCATTATTGTATTATTATTAAAACGTATTATTGTATTAAAATATGTTATATGCCTTCATTATTTCTAATAATAAAACATCCAAGTGCTCATTCTGTTGACATCAAGGAAAGGAAAAGAATGTCATTTAATAAGGCAGCTTGTCAAATTGGGATGCACATTGCAAATGCACATTGACGCGCACACACACACACACACACACACACACATATATATATATAATGCTATATATATGGCATTATAAGTGACATTAATGAATCAGTGAAATCATATGTACAGAGATATATTAGTATCCTGTACTCTGAAATTAGTGCTGTACTTTTTCCGGCCTCTCTCATCTAGCTCATGTAAAAGTCAGTTGCACTGTATGTGAAAATGTCTAGATATAAAGGTTCATATAAAGTATACTGAGCATGGAAATGAAATGGGAATGGAATTTGTAGCCTTTACTGCATGCTAAGTAAAGTCTGTCATGGATGATAATCAAGATGAGGAGTCTTTTAAACAGGTTCCTTCATTTAAAATCTCCTCCAGGCATTTATTAAGCCCCTAAAAAAACCTCTAAAATCTCTCAATATTGCATATCTAAAAGATTTTTTCCATGAAAAAAACGACCCTTTGTTCATTTGATTTAACTCTGAATTTTGCCCTCATTAAAAATGCACAGATCTATGAATACACAAATATTCCCTGCCAACCCCCTGCCTGCTTGCACCCTGGCTTGTAACCAGAGCTCTGTTCACAGAACGCAGAAGTCCCGTTCCACAACAGTTATGAATATTGTGCCACATTTCATAATCTAAAAACAAAACAAACAAACAAACAAAAAACATTACACATTAATGATGTTCATATGAGGCAGCCGTTTTGAGTTGGTCTTGTTTTTTTGAAAATAAAACATGACCAGCAGTCCAGCACCTGGACTAACGGTGGTGCAAACGATATGCAAAGCAGCGCCCCATCAGCTGACGGGATTGACTGTGGGATTTGTGACATACCAAATCTAGCTTGCCCGGGGTTCATCTGCATCTCAGATTTTAGGGACATGCACAGACACCTCCACCTTCAGTAGAGGATTGTGAACACACCACTTGTGACACATTTCACAGATACAAGTCAGTATAATCAAGGTCAGACATTTTATGGGACATAAACCCAAGAACAACACATTTTTGAGTGGAGGGGTACTTTCATTAAATGAAGTCCACTGCAGGCAGCAGCAAACAATGTGCAGCAGAGCACATGACAGCCAGCCACCAGTTCCTGCTCCCTGTCACCTTATATACATGTAAGTCAAGGTGAATCCAGCGCGCTCTATACTACATCCCTCTTTTTTCTTGTTCACCCTCAGATAAAGCAGAATATTCCACTGCAACATTGTGTTGGCTACATGGTGACTGAGCCACCACTTGCTTTCTTTGCTGTGTGATAGAATAGTTAACAACACTTAAGACACTCTGCCTGTTAAACTGTCATCAGGGTACTTTTTCTACATGTCCTTGAATATCTGCTCTGCCCTCTCAGCGAGATCATTGGATGAATAATGGTAGGTGCAGATGTGACATAATTAATGCTATTGTTTCACATCTTTTGAACTCTGTACATGTAAAACAAGTCACATTGTCTCTGACACACACTTCTGGCAGATGATGAACACTGAAAGTATGTCTCAAACTGTCAGTGGTGGTGGTAGATGAGCTCCTGTTCATGGGATAAACATCCATCCATTTTGAGTGAGCATCAGTTAGTAGAGAAACATTTTACCCTAGAACACCTCAGCACAGTCCCTGCATAGCCTTTTCTAAGACTTGTCTGGAAATCCCTAAGGACTGAGCAGCAGCAGGGGCATGCCTGTATTTTAAGAGGGATAGAGATGGGTGGCCTTGACCTTGTGCCTCAAGATCATCACCTAATTTGCATTAAAGGGATACTTCACCCATAATTCATGATTATTGTATCAAGTGCTCACTGTGTGCTGCAGTCCCTGATGAAAAAGCTTTACTCACAAGTCTTCATGGAAAACACTAGCCATCTTGTGAAGGAATTTTGTCTGTAGCTGTAGGTCACATTTAGGCCCTTTTGAGCTGCACTGATAAGACGTACTGTCTCCTTGCAACCAAGCCCATAAGTGAGGGGCATGGGGAGACATAGGGCGGCAAGGGAAGGTCAGATTGACGCCTTTCATAAACACAGAGCTGTTGACCTCAATGTGCTTAGGTAAGGATTCTCCTTTAAAATAAGGCATGCCAACGAGCAACCCACAGATTTGGTGTGGTACTACACAGTGTTCACACTTGTAGTGCTCATACGCCCTTCTCCTCAGCTGAGCATCAATAAACATCCTTTGCATAAGACATCACAATGTCCTGAGATCTCCATCACTCTGAGAGTTGACCAGAGCTTTGCTCATTTTCCATCACACGTCTGATCCAATAGGAAATAAATGGACCCATTATTTTACGACTATACAACAGCAAAACACTATAAGGCATGCCAACGAGCAACCCACAGATTTGGTGTGGTACTACACAGTGTTCACACTTGTAGTGCTCATACGCCCTTCTCCTCAGCTGAGCATCAATAAACATCCTTTGCATAAGACATCACAATGTCCTGAGATCTCCATCACTCTGAGAGTTGACCAGAGCTTTGCTCATTTTCCATCACACGTCTGATCCAATAGGAAATAAATGGACCCATTATTTTACGACTATACAACAGCAAAACACTATAAGGCATGCCAACGAGCAACCCACAGATTTGGTGTGGTACTACACAGTGTTCACACTTGTAGTGCTCATACGCCCTTCTCCTCAGCTGAGCATCAATAAACATCCTTTGCATAAGACATCACAATGTCCTGAGATCTCCATCACTCTGAGAGTTGACCAGAGCTTTGCTCATTTTCCATCACACGTCTGATCCAATAGGAAATAAATGGACCCATTATTTTACGACTATACAACAGCAAAACACTATCAAAGTACAAGCTACTGGGATGGACGCGCATGTGCACAGGTGCTTCATGACCATGCATGAGAGGATTATGCGGACGTGGTCTGAGTAAAAGTTTCTTGGAAAAGTGCTGGACTTGATGACACTCCAAAACACAATGTGAACAGACCCTTGTGTGTGTTTACTGTCAAAAGTGTCCATGACTTGTGTTCCAATGGAATCTACAAGTGGGCGTGGCTCATTTAAAAAAAAAAAAAAATCTATTTCCCACGCTGAGCTCACATATCCTGCAAAGTTACTTGCTTGTCCTCATTTAACTGATGTATTGTCATGGTCCTGTGTTCCACCTCTCACTTTTGGACTTTGTTTTATGTTTTTGGTGTTTTTGATTGTGTTCTGTTGCTCTCAGAGTTTTCTTTGTGGTTTGGTGTAGTTTCCTTTGCCCTGCTGTTTCACCTGTGTCTTATTACCAAGTTTTTTAGTCCCTCCTGCTGTGTTTTCCTAACCAGCCAGCTCCTATATCTGTTCCCTGTGTTTCCCCTTGTTGCCCCTCCACACCTGTTCTCTTTCAGTCTCATTACCTTGTCCAGCTTCCACACCTGTCCTGAGTTTGTGCAGTCAGCCCTGACCATTGTGTTCCCGCCCCAGCGCTTCCCACAGCCTCTCCTCTGTGTTCTCCACTCTTGTGTTCCAGCCTCTTCCCCAGGTGTGGCTTGTTACCTTGTTAGTCTCCAGCGTATTTAAGTCTGGTTTTCAGCTCTGTTTTGGTTGGTTCACTGTGTGTGTCTCATCCCAGTGCTACTTGTAATTCTAGTGCTCCCAGTAGTCCTTGTTTTGTGAGTTAGTTATTAAATACTGGTTCTCTCCAAGCTTGCTTGCCTGCCTGGTCTCCAGCATTTGGGTCCTCCTGCACCTCCACATGTGACCTGCACCAGATGTGCTATTTCTAAATGCTTCATCCAAATTTTGCCCAAAAAATCTAGTCATGAAATCTTGGGCTAGAAGGCAGGGAGTTCCTTCACTATATCACCATGCTGCATCATGAATTGACCTGCATGAGTGGAAGCTGGCTCACCTGTATATGTTTTGAGGGGTACATCACGTGGCTCTAATTGAGGAAGTGTCCTCTTTTCCCACCATGTGGTACTCTTCAATAGTTCTTCTCGAAGCCTATCTGTCCTCAAGCATATTATCTATGATGAACAGCTCTTCCTCCAACTCTCCGATCTCTGAGCGTTCCTTCATATGGTGCCCCCCTCCCCTTTCTTTACTCTGCATTTCCCTGGAGGTGATTTGGCCCAACATGCTCCTCTGATATGTCCTACTTTCCCATATTTGTGACACTGTTCTTTACCAAACCTGTATTCACTAAACTACCTGGTACCCTTTCCATCTCTGAGAACACCTGCACTGGCTGTTTCTAGCCTGACCTGTGCTCAATATGTACACATTTACCTGGTTCTGTTTCCCAGCCCCATTAGCACTGTCTGACCCCTTCCTTTGAATTTCATTATTAGTATTTCTTTGTTATTAGACTCTATGTCCTGGGCAAGACTTAATGCCTTTTTAAAAGTGAGCTCAGGCTTTGATAGCAGCCTGTATTGAAATCTGTCATAATCAATTGTCCTCATGCCGGTTCAGTGAGGTAAACCTCTGCTATTTTACTTGGTTTTGAATTTTAGTGTCTCATTAAGATGTTAACCAACTCCTCATGTGTCTTGCCTCCAGGATTTTCTGGGCTCGGGAGGTTCCTTATTAGGCTGTAAGTGAGGGAGCAAACCAAACTTAATAAAGTTGCTTTCCTGTTGTTTGCCAGTGTAATGTTGTTGGCCACAAAAAAAACAAAAAAAAAAACAAAAAAAAAACCTCCATTATTTCACAATATTCTTCCCATGATTTCCCATGATTGAGATTTACAATCAAAAACAGACACAAATCCAGCAGTAGCTGTTATTTTCTGTTAGTTTAACATTACTACACAATTAACACAACAAATAATTTACGCTTAACTTGAACTTGTGATATACACAAACGAGTCCAATTCCTTGTCACCAAATGTTATAGCCCGTCTTGAATGCTAATCAGAAGTGAGTCTTTTATGCAGGTTACTTCATTTAATGAACTGCAGGCAGCAACAAACAATTCAGCAGTGCAGTAGCAGAGCACTTTACAGCCAGTCAACTCTCCCAGCCTCCTTTATATACAGGTAAGTGAAGGTTAAATACAACACTCTCTATTCAGGGAGAAAGAAAAAGAGAAGAAAAACTAGTTATTGTCTCAAAATCAAAAATGCCTGCTGTAGTAAATGGCAGTGATAATTCTACATTGCTGCTATCCATCTATCTAGTTAGTTATTTATTCACTTATTTATTCATTTATTCATGTATTCATTTTTTGGGAGTTGGAACTATGTGTACCGAGCTACTGCCTAGGCCAAACATCCCATCTGTGTATCTTGACAGGAAGCCAAGATAAAGTAACAATTTGCTTATACTCCTTGAGGACAGTTGTGTCCAGGGTAGCTCTTAAATTCTAATTATCAACCTAATAGACCAGGCTCTGAAGTAGGACAGTACTGTGGGAGCACATTCACAGCAAATTAATTGCAGAAGCCTGCAGAAGTCACAATGAAGACGTTGAGGTGCATAATAAGCAGCAGCAACTCCTCTCCGCCTTATACAAGCAAGTCAGTTTAATCACATTTGACAAATCAATCATTAAACATTTACAAGCTGTCAAGAGTCTGTGGACACAAGGCCCGGCATATGCTCTGGTGCCCTGATTCAAAGTTCAACTGGTCCACTGCAGTTAAACCTACTCTCCATAACCACAGTGCAAAACAAAAAATGTGCTGCTGTGGAACACAAGAGAGCTCTTTGGTGGGAATCAAACAAGTGACAACATGAACAAAGTCTCATAAAGTTAACATCCTGTTTTTCTTTAAATAAGATAAAACAATGATGATGATGATGATGATGATGATGATGATGATGATGATAATGATAATAATAATAATAATAATAATAATAATAATAATAATAATAATCTGCCAGTGGGATGAAGTAATCCCACTTGTTCCCAATGCAGTTTGACTTGTTTCAAACTGCATTGGGAATAACTATTAATGTTGAAACAGAGTAGAGCAGAAATGTCACATAAAGGCCTGGGGGCCAAACATAGCCTGTGAGTACGTCTCATTGGGCTCCCCATGAAGGCCACCTCCAAATATTATTATATTTATTGAAATATTTTCATCCAGTTATTATCAACCAAGCAAAATAATTTTCTCTGAAAAACTGATATATTAATGATGTATGATTAATTGTGATTTATTAATTAGACCTATCACTACAAACTAGCCATCTGCTGGAAGTAAAGGAAAAAACATACTACTATCAAAAAAGCAAAAGTTAGACATGGAATGGAAAATTTTCCAGAAACATGGAAAGAGCAGGGTTTTTTTTTTCTTCTTCTTCTGGGAGGTGAAGGACAAAACTGTATGCTGCATATTTGTTGCATGTCTCTCTTCTGCTTTATGTAAGTCTATATTATGTGTTATTTTCATGAGATAACATGCATTTTCTCATTGTGTGGTAGGCTTCAAATTGATTGATTTTTAAAGTAATCTGAAAGTACCCTAAAATATTCATGTGTTGACTCAGGTCATATTGACGTTAGCAAAAAAAAAAAAAAAAAAAAAACAATCCGGCCCCCATGAGGTCTCATTTAAATGAATGCCGCCCAATACCTAATATGAGTCTGACACCCCTGAGGTGGAATAACAGGCCACTTGGATGAAGAAAATGACACTTGGTTCAAGAAAATTCTGGCGACAAGTTGATCAGTTTGTAAAAAAGTGGGATTATCTCAACCCACTGGCAGATTTTTTTTACCCTATTTTAAGATGAACAAGATGTTTTAAAAAACTGAATATGAGACGAAATGATTTGTTAAGACAGATTTTTTTCAGTGAGGAGATAAACAAGCTATTCACCAGTGTTTTAGGCTATGAAGCTTTCAGTTAAATGGGCAGGTCTGGTCCCTTATGAGCAGCTCATACCTCCTCCTGTTTAAGCTTATCGATCCTGTGAAATGAGCTGGACTGCCTCCGCTTCCAGCAGACGTTAATACTCTGTGCAGCTCCGTTGCATTACAGTTTGAGGCATGTCTTAATGACTTTGGAATGAAGGCTATTACAACTTCAACTGCCTCTATTTGTGCACGTTAACGCGTATATCGATTTGTTTACAGAAATCACATTCATCAATAGCATATCCTGTCTCAGTATGTGTGTTGCTGTTATGATGTGCTCCGTGTAGCATCTTGTGTTTCTCACTTAAGACCGCATTTCACATGAAAAAAAAAACCCAATGATTCCTGCAGAGGATGCTGCTACTCCTCCCCTCTCCCCCTCCTGATATCACTTCATTTATTTTGAAGAGCCAGAAGGAGAAGAGCCACAAACAGCCCTTGTTAAAAGAGATGTGATGATACATTCAGCTCATCATTTGGTTTGATACAGTTTACTGGGGTTACAGCTTGATATTAGCACAATATTTAACAAATCTGAATGATGGCAATCACGAATGCAAGGTGGCCACCACAAACAGATGTTCCAGTTAAAGATGAGCTACAGGGGTTTTCATGTAAAAAAAAAAAAAAAAAAAAAAAACCTGGATTTGTGTACTTTCAGAATTTCATGCAAAAGTGTGGAGTATGTTGACAGATGCCAGTGACTAAATGATAACTGGTATATTGGCATGATCTTAATTTTTATGTTTACAAGACTACATTTTCCATCTGGATCTCAGTGCAGTGGCTTGGCACAGAAGCTCCTTCCCCTTCGTTTGACTGGCAGCCTAAGTTTTAGGTGCTTCAGATAACATAGCTAGACCAGCTATCAGGTGAATTTAATGGTCAAGAAAGAAGTATGCTACATCCACATTGGCACTAAATTGTTCCTCTAACGTCCTTTTCTACACCAATCCAAAGTTTCTGTATATTATAATATTAATTAATATTATTATGATATCAAGATTTCTGCTTTTATCCATGAGTTGCCTCCAGTCAGCAGTACAATAAGGTTTTGTCTCCTTGCTCCCCCAAACTCAGTCGTGCCTCTTATTTTCTGCCAACGTGCAGAGAGAAAACAAAACAAAACACATCAGCCTGGAACAATGTGCCAGCTCTAAGTCGACCTCGATGCAGTGTTGAATACTTTGTCACCGCTGTGCTTGTGATGTGCTAATCAGAATTTGTGTACGTAATTGAAATCCATGGGAGACGTGTTTTTGTACACCAACGTTGACCGCGTGGCTCAGGTGGAGCAGTTGTCTGGTAATCAGTGGGGTCCTGGTTCGATCCCCGCCTCCTCCAGAGAGTGTGTTGAAGTGTCCTTGAGCAAGTCACTGAACTCCTCCAGTGTTTGAGTGTGTATTTGAATGTAAATATGAGGCAAAACCATAGGCGGAGTTTGAAATTTGCGCTGGGGGGGGCAATTTTTTTTTGTATTATTATTTTATTTATTACAATACCAAACATAATGTAATTCAGATTTATTTCTGAAAATAATCTTATTTTATTGCATTGCTTAAATGTTTATAGATATGTATACAGGAAAAAAAAAATATTGGACCTATTTTTGACTCAATGTAGTGACACATTTCAGACGCTAGGGAGGGCAATGCCCCCCCTGCCCCCCCGCAAACTCCGCCTATGGGCAAAACACTGCAAAGACTGTAAAAACACTATAGAAATGCAGTTCATTTACCATTTGCTCAGTAGCAAGCAAAGAGTTTTGTGCTGCCAGTTGCAAACAAGGACACACAGTGTCATAGATGCAAAGCCCCACATGCGCCCATGTACAAACATACACATTGTGTTTGGCAGATACCGTATATGTTCTAGGTATTTATTTGCTGGCAGGCACATCTTGCATTATAAGCTAGGATGTTTGGACATTGTCATAGGCTTTTTGAAAAGAAACTCTAATAGCCATGTTTGATAAATAAGTGACCGTCAGGAAGCAAAAACAACATAATAACAGACCTTCAAATCAGTGAAACTGCCACGTAGGCTAGGTTGGTATAGAAAACATAATCAATTGCACTGTGTTTAGGTACAAGACACATTTATACATTTTAATTATGAAGAGGCACACATCCACCGAGACACACTAGTGATGCTGAGTTCTGCATGGACATGTGGACTGGAGGCGGACAAACAAGCATTTTTGCATTTTTTTTTTTTTCATGAAACCAATCTGAAACCCACAATAAAATGCTGCCTCTCTGATCACCTGTGGAAAATTATCATTGGAAAAAGTAGCCAGCAGCCCACAGCTCCTCCCACACGTGTTTTAAATGCTTTGCTCCTCACCGTGTAACAACCAGCAAGCCCGCGTGTTCAAATGGAGCGCACCTGTAGCTGACTGTGATCGTGTGAGTGAGTAAATGAGTTTCACCTACAGCTCATAGAGACGTTTCACATCTAAAAACGAAATAAAGGTTAATTTCATCCCTGAATAATTCTTAAGAGTAAAAGAAAAAAAAGCAGTATACCAGTTTACAATCAGGGATAATGAACACTATAGCTACATTTGTGAAACCTCTCAAATGAAATCAAATGAAATGCAGCATGTAGTCCAACACTCATCACTCGAGTTCTCACTGTTGATTGGTTGCACAGAGTGCAGTGTTTTGTTAATGCTACCTATAAGGCAGCTGTTTTCTTACTTAACTGGAACCCCCAACCTCTGCCTTACACCATGATTAAAACTTGATGGAGCACCCCCAGTTTTAAGTTTTAAGTCACCGTATGCTGTCTTCAGTCCCTGACAAGAAATTTTTACTCACAAGCCTTCATGGTAAACCTGTATTCCAAAAAATGCTAGCCATTTCTGATTCAGTGGGGAAAAAAAAAAAGAAAAAAAAAAAAAAAAAGGGCCTTTTTTTTTTTTTTTTTTTTTTTTGTCACCTCTGTCTAAGTGGCTTATTCAGTCGGGTTGCTGTGCATGCACGCTTCATGACCGTGCAAGAAAGGATTTTCCAGATGTGGTCTTCCCAGCAAAATTGGTGCGAAAATGCATGTGTTTGGGAAGTGCTCAGCGTGCGACTGTATAGGATTATACAGCATGATGAGTGTGAGCTTTTTAAATGAGAGTTTTGATAGCGTTTTGCTGCTATAAAATTATGGATCCAATTTTTCCATTGGATCAGAGAAAGCTAGCATTCTAAGAATATGTCAGGATTGAAGGCAGCACATGGTGAGTACTTCACACAAAAATGCATTATGAGTGAAGTATGCCTTTAAGTTCCCACTTATTGAAAGAAAAGACCATTCTGTGTGTAATTTTATAGATATTAGGGAGATGTTACCACTGAAGCTGGGACAAATTTTAACTTTGCAGAGTATTTGGTCCAATTTTTGTATCATAAATTTTAAGTCACAACCTTTAGTTACATCTGTTCTTAATAACAGCCAGTAAATATTCTGCAGTGAACGTTTGGTTAAAGCTGCCCTCCTTTGTGTTGCTAATCGTACTATGTATGTGGGAGAAATATTGTGGCTGTGATTTATTGTTGTTGAAACGGCACCTGTAGCACCTTCAACAGATGTGTTGAAAAGTAGGACTAAATGTGTGTGTTGTCCCAATCCATCAGTCCACACAACCACATAGAGCGATTGCTCCAACCCTCTGATGCAACCCGAAGGACTGTTTCCTGAGGCCGCTAGCCACTAAAAATACATGGTTAAAGTTAGGAAAAGGTTATTGCTAAAGTTAGGAAAAGGTTATTGCTAATGTTAGGGAAAGGTTACAGTTATAAAACTAAAGTTTGCCAATATCTAATAATGAACACTGCTTTGGCTTGGATTTGTACTCGCGTTGGCTGAGTGAAAGTGGTGTTGTTTGACCCGTCCACCACCCTCATCTCAAACTCTAACTTAACTCTTTCGCTCCTTTTAATAAATTGCATAAATTTGAAACATAACTGTAGCTTGTAATAAGATGCTGTACAAATGTGCTCTGTGCTTGGTTTTTGTTTTTTGGTTTGTTTGTTTGTTTGTTTTTTGCCGGAGGACGGTCTCATCACACATGGCTATGGTGAAATCGGCACATCTGCTTTTGGAGTGTAATATATTCGGCCGAGTCAATCTCAGTGCTTAACCCCTCAACCTGCAGGACCTTCCTTCATCTCCATGCTCCTCCCTCCTCCTCCCCTCCTCTCTAATGCACTGCCTGGCCAGTGGTAATTCACCGTGAGAAGACAGATAGAAGCAATACGACGCAGCATTGTGAGAGGGAACAGAGATATATATAGAGAGAAAGAGAACAAGTATCCAGGGCAAGAGTGCGGGCCAATTAGAGAGTTGCCCTAGGTCGTCCTGTTATCTTTCTCACACACAGCCTCAACAGGATCTACACACAAAGCCCTGCCCTGGGGTACAGGCACAAAACACACATGCACAACACACACCCACACACACACAAGTACACACATCCAGGCACACATACGAACCACTTACTCGCATAATGTTTTATTAAAACTCAGCTCTCCAGTGTCTGCTCGCTATCGCAAACACAAACGCACGTGCACAGATACACACTTATACACATATATACATTTACCACCGAGACATGATCTAACAAGGTCAAAGGCAGAAAGGGAGGGGGGGAGGTGGGCGTGAGAGAAAGAGTCGGGGAATCGGAGAAGAGGGTAGAGGAAAGGGAGCCAGGATGTGACAGGAAGAGAGAAAATGAAAAGAACGAGAGAAGGCATGAAGAACAACCAAGAACAGAAAGCTGTGTCTTGGCGGAAAAGGACTGCCTCAACACACACACACACACACACACACACACAAGTGGTTTGTATTGCTATACCTGAGAGGGCCTTCATCAGTCATTCCCTAAACCCTTACGTTAAACCTTGCCCCTTTCTAATTCTAGTCCTAATTGTAAACCAGTGTAAAGCAACATTCCAGTGATTTTGAATGTTGTAGTAAATTGTAGTAAACGTGGCCCATTTACTACAGTTTACCCACATTTTACACTGCAACAAACCATTTTGTAAATCATGCAGGCGTATGAAAGATTCCACAACATATGATCGAAATCAAATAATCAAATTTGAATTTTTGGTTGAAAAATCCACCTAATGATGTTCTGCTTCTGTGGCTGACAAAGGCGTCACCACTCATAAACCACAACTGATAATTCTCTGTGCAAAGCAAGCGTTTCCCCGGGGACAATTTTCCCCGAGGGAGGCATTGTTTCACTCATCAAAGTCATCAAAACAGACAACTGATGGAGTACTGGTGTGAGGAAAGTTTATTTTCATGTTGCAGTGGAATGAATGGAAACCAATGGCTGGATAAAAGTTAGGAAAAATAATGACTGCCTTGGGAAAAGATTAGCAACAACATGAAGTATACATGTTGTAGATATTATGCTAAACATGCAAAATTAATGGTACGGCCCTTTAAGAGCAGCAGCCTGGTGTCCACACTGTGAAGGATTTTCCACATCTTTTCTGCACTCATGAGGAAATCACATACACATGTGCATGCAGACGTGCACACACACACACACACCAAATACACAAATGAAGCTGCGTCAGTAGGAAACGTCTTAGTGCGCAGTCCCCTGTGGATAGACTATCTACTCTGCTCCGCTTTCTGCTTCCCTCAACTCTCCTCTACTTTCTGCTTCTCTAGGATCTTGTCTCACATTTCCTCCTCTCCTCACCTCTTCTGCTTTCCTCTCTCCAGTGTTGCACTTTTACTCATTTGATCATATCTGAGCTGCGGCTGAGGAGAGAATTGTAAGAGCGAACCTAAATCCCAGTAAAACCATCTCTGTGCACCTCTGAACCTAGAGCCTTTGAGCGGCCAGAGACAAGCGTTCAGTGTTAAGCTGGACAACTGGATGGAGCGAGCGTAAAGGGCGAGGAAAGCCTCCGAGGGATCTGACGGAATGCAGATTTTAATAAAGCCTCCGAGAGAGAGAGAGAGAGAGAGAGAGATCTGGATAAGATAAAGGGAAAAGACAGATGAGCAAGAAATGTATTTGCAAGTTATTCATTCCCACCGGGGACAGAAGTGATAAACCTGCACCTCAACCATGCAACGTGTGTGTGAGACGAAGTGAGCATCTGAGAAACTTTATCTAGACATGGTTATTTCAATCACATTTCAATCACAAAAAAAAAAAAAAAAAAAAAAAAAAAGAAACATAACTGCAGACATGTGTGCACTCTTCATTCCTCACCAAGTTAAATTTTAGTTTGGTTTATCCAATTTATTTTTGTCAGGGACAAAAAACACAGTAACCTCAAATAGCGAGAAGAAATGCTTTGTACCTGATTTGGCTACTAACGACAGAAACAACAAAAGTAAAATCTGTTCTCCACAACAAATGGACCAACAACCTACTGACACACACACACACACACACACACACACACACACACACACACACACACAATCTAACACATTTCATCAGAATAAACTAGGGATAGGAATTGGCAGGGATCTCCCGATACAATTTGATTCACAATACTCGGGTGCCGATTAGATATTTATTACGATTATTTCAACACTGGACTATGACAAGTTGAATCACACTTAGAATGAAAATCGTAAGCAAATAAGTCAAATTCACTTTGAGCTTTTAACATTTATCCCAGGCATAAACATACACCAAGCTCTGGTGTGTATTTAGCAGGCGCCGCTTCAACAATGTTTATTTACACCTCTAATAAAATATAAAATATGCTTTAAAATAAAAATAAAACATCGTGCAAACAAAAAATCATGCTTCACAGCTGAACTGCAGATGAAAAGGAAATATAGTGACGCGAAACGGCAAGCAGACAAAGCACATGAGTGAAGGTGGGGTAGACTTTCAACCGCTGGTGAGCAGTGAAGGAGAGGATGAGGATGAAGAGCGACGCAGTGTTGGCCTGTTTTGTGTTGGATGGGACAAATCTTTTTCCTAGGACAGCGATGCTAAATTTCAGGCAGCGCTTCTTTCCGTCTCCATCCTAGGAAATGAAATCTCGCTGCCGGCAGTTAGCTAAACCAGGGAGGAGGGGCCAACTTTGTTGCATTTACAAACTGCAGCTGACTTACACACTCTGCATTCAACTTGAGAAAATCTGCAAGATCTGTGCAGGTTTTCAGGTTGAAAGGGAGCTTATTCCATTCCTAGATGGCTTTAAAATGCACAAAGGTGGAGTTTCTTGCTGTATCCAAGTGTGTAAATGGTTAATTTTTGATAACTTCGCTTTGCACAGCCCCACACAGGCACACAGGCGACACACACATCCAACCCCTTATTCACAAATACTCTGTCACGCATAGCCTTTCCCTCCAATCAATTTGAGACACTCTTGTCTGAAACATGCTTTAATGTTCCAGTCCTCTTTCTCCTGCCACTGCTATTTAACACTCTTCTGTATTATCCTCTTATCTCTCCCTCCCTCCATCTGCCCCTCTGCTCTCTTTTCTTAGTTTCTCTCTCTGCTCTTTATCTGCTTTGAGCATTCAGAGTGTCTTTGAGTGGGCATCTTCACATCATGGTTTCAGATTCCAGTAGACAGGTGATTTGAGAGGCGCAGACACACTGCAAACAAAATCAACAAACAGCCCCGTAGAGGCAAACTGTCTGCAGATGTTAGTGCAGCACAGCCTTTCACACACGGCAACGTGCAAATTAGGGTGTCATCGTGAGCAGTGGCGTGCACATTGCACATGTATGTGCATGTGTGCAGACTGACATGAAATTTTGCTACAGGTCGGATATTGAAAATGATTGCAATGTCACGCAGCACCTGCATCTCTACTTTGCATATTTGTGTGTGTGTGTGTGAGAGAGAGAGAGAGAGAGAGAGAGAGAGAGAGAGAGAGAGAGAGAGAGAGAGAGAGAGAGAGAGAGAGAGAGAGAGAGAGAGAGAAACTGCTTTTGAAGTTGCATTGGTTGCAGCTCTGCCGCTTTGACCGTGTTTGTACTTGTGTTGTGTTAATCTGAGAGAGCAGAACCCAATTTACAGAGCTCCGAGTCTATTTCACAGCTGTTTGACCACATACACACAAACATACACACACACGCACACACATACACGCACACACATAGTGTAAATGACGATGTATTGCTGGGGGCTCCTGACATTTAAACACTCCTCAGAAATGTGTGTGAAGCAGACACAGAGTGAGAGAGAAGAGGGAAGAGTGTTTCTCTCTAGCAGGTGTAATGCAGTATAACTCTTTACCCGATTGCTGATAAACTGAAGGAGAGGGAGGCCAAGAGACATGACCGGATAAATAAACAGTATAGAAGGAAACACTAGATAAATTAATCTGTTAACTGAGCAGGTCGCAAAGCTGAATTTATACAAAAGATAAAAACTCCCATTTAAATACTGAAATAATGATGAAGAACTCTGATTTGTGTAAGGACTCATTCTCTGCCACGCTCAACTCTACATTTAGACTTACCCGACATCTTTTTTTACACCAACTCTGTCTCACTCAAATTACACAAACTGAAACCTTATATGTCAGATCTTTGCTTCAGATGTGGTATGGAGAAGGGGCTCATGCCACATGGAGCTGTGTTCAAGTGAAATCCTTTTGCATTCATGTATGTAACTCTTTCTAAACTGATTGACTCATGATCAGACACACTGATGTCTTCTGGGGAAATTCCCCTCTCTTAATCCTAATCTTAACCCCTGTAAATTATATTTCAACATATCTACTGACATTCTGTTGTATGAGTTTAGATTTTAACAAACATGGAGGCCTAGTTGACACTATTGCTGCGTTTATTATGAAACCCACCAGAGTTCTGGGCAAGCTCCACCCACAGGGTTAAGGCTGGGGTTTTGGTTGGGTGAGGGCTTTCTTGGACACGCCCACTTGGTCAAGGTTAAAGTTCTGGTTGGCTGAGGGTTTGTGTCAAATTTTATGACCAATCCCAGCACTGGTGGATGTATTTTTGCAAAACCCCAGTGGGATCCATAGTAATGCTTTACAGATATATTGATAAAATATAATTTATGGCATCTACTGAGCTCTTGTTGATATTTAACTTGCATATAAACTGACATTTTGTTGATTATCCACAGGGAACTATCAAAAGAAAGTGTTACCAAAATTACTTCAATAGTAAGAAGGGAATATGACTACTTTCTGAAAATGTGGTATCCATATACTTATGATACTGAAACTTTGCCCATGTCAGTATTGGACATGTATACAGACAGGTATACAGAGTATCATGTGAATGCTGTAAAAAAAAAAAGTCTCTGTTTTTATTTCTTTCCATGATTAAAATTGTCAAATTTTGCATTCTTGCATGTGTTACAGGTCTGTAAAATGAGAAATAAAATCTTACAAAATTGTTTATGTATGCACATTTCTGTGCCCCTTTGTCCATTCATATGCATATATTATGGCAAACATTATGAGGCTATTTTTTTGTAAATTGAAGCCACTGTCTCTTATATAAAGCTTTCGATTACCTCTCTGCTCTTTAAATAATGAAGAATGTGAACTGGCGCATAGGAAGATTGGAAAGAAAATAGCTTTTCGTGACAGGGTGGAGGATAGCTTCAGTTACATACAGGCTCTCTCTCTCTCTCTCTCTCTCCCTCTCTCTCTCTCTCTCTCTCGCACACACACACACACGACCATATTTGCAGAGACAGGCAGTTACACATCGAGACACAGAGATGGAGAGAGAGGAAGGGGTAGTGGGGGTAGTTGTTCAGTTCATCTTAATCAGCAGGGGAGCAGTGGAGATTTGTATTCTTCTTGGTAATCCCCTCACATCCCCACCACATCCCAGCCAGACTATCGCTAGCTGCTGTTGTAACCTTGATAAGTGTGTGTCTGTTCAATCTGCTAGAAAAATACCTCTGTTATGGAGATGAGGGACAGGTACCATAATATGTATCCTCCAACAAACTCACACAAAAGAACGGGGGCAGTGAACTGCACACACACATAGCCCCACACACACACACACATTCAAACAGTACCTGAGATTATGGAGGCATGTCTGAATTCCTCAGAGAAATGGATTGGCTCATAGGGAGATGTCTCATAAAACTCTTCCCCTGGAACACAAGAGACAGAAAACTGTTACATATTTCACCACGCATACACACACACACTCACTCACACACTGCAAATTTGTCTGCGGTGCCAAGTGTATACCTGACCATCTGGCTCTACCTGGAAACTATGTTCAAAGTCAAATTGTCAAGGCTGCCATGCTCTAGAAAGTTTACAGCAGCATGAGTCAAATTAATTAAACGCCCCCCTCCAAAAAGAAAAGAAAAGGAAAAAAAATCATGTGACCCAGGGGAGTAATTCACTGGTGTAGACATTAAAATAACGGTGGTATGACATCATGAATATGCGGTAAAATACACAAAACATAAGAAATTCCCTAAATGACATTAAATCAGTTAGCTTTTGTTTAGGGAAGGAGAGTTTGGATGATAGCTCAATGCCAGTGCCTCACATTCAAATTCTTTTTCATATCTATTTATTCTGGGTCATGACAGGATCTGCAAAGTTTTTTTTTTTTTTTGTTATGACAGTCCACTGTGACAACTGCGTCTTGCGATTGTAAAAACACCATATGACACTCTGACAGTTTTGACCATCTCAAGACTTTATACGATTTCACAAAAGTGCCACGCCATGATCATTCAGAAAGTAATTTTCTTTTAACATCTTTTGTGAGACATCACATCGACACGGAGCTGCGTCTTGGCGGGACCCACATGTCATTGTTTCTCATGGATTGTGAGCACTCAAACGTTTTTCTGTTGCAAATTGTTTGAAAATGTTGTACACTCCGCTGTGTAATGCATGAAAAAGAACAAACAGTAATAAATATCGAGGATATTGAAGATCGATAAATATCACACATCATACTTGCTTTCTTGCTCGTAATAGTTTACCGCACTCAAATTGCTTTCCTTTAAAGAAATGAGAATCTTCCATTTCAGTTTAGCTCAACTCAAATTCATTTTCGCAGGGAATTTCCTTTTTCCCTCAGTAGCTTCATTCAAATAAATTAGTGAACATTTATTTTCCATGCCCAATACTATAAAAATGCTAATACATCTCTAAAGATTTCCAAATATTGCTTGTAAACATGAAACGAGCACGCAGATAATCACGAAACAATGAGGTTTCAGGCCCTGTTTTCCATCAATTCTGTGAGGTCGGCTATACATCATCGATAGCAACAATAAATGAATTTGTTTTGCCTGCCAGCATCTGTGCTTAGAGCTTGAACAAGGAGTTAGCATGGCAAAATAAAATCCCAGTAGATGCACAGCCCAAAGCCGTCTGTACACAGAAGACTCGTTCAAGGCGGTGGCTCTGCTCCAGCTTCACATTTAGTGTCACAGCAAATTGTTTTTGTTCTTTTCTATTTGGTAATATCAGATAATGTTAGCGCATCGAGATACTTTACATTTATACTGTAGGCATTTATCCATGCTGTTATCCACAGTGATTAACACAGACAGTACAACAATGGAAAGCATTTGAAGTTATTAGAAGATTCCTGTGATGGCATAAAAATCCTGCCAGATGAAGCTCCCAGGAAAAGCAGTGAGGACTGAGAAGGGACTGATTAGTGGTGTAACATTTGGCCAACATTTTTGGTTAACTAAACATCTGGCTGCTGGTCTGTTTTTATGTAACGGTGCATATTTAATAAACACTAATTGGCAGGGTAATGTGACCCATCTCTCTATTATTTCTTTTTGCATAAATAATATTTTAGTGTTTTCAATGGCAAATTCAAATGTTATTTCCAATTTTTAATTCCGCATTGCCATCAAAGATCATCCATAGACCTTTTTTTAACAGCAGTCATTTTGAAATAGCAGGTTAACACTGTTGTCACTGATGATATTAATTAAGGATTTGTTCTGTTTAGGACCCTGGCTCAGTTATCAATGACACAAAGGTTTTAAAGACATTTAAATAATCAAATCCCATCCACTATATGAAAAAGACACTTAATACAACCTAAATTTGCATTTTGAGCAGCATCCACAAGACCTTCTTATGAATTAGGAATTAAGCTGATAGTGTTTATAGTGTTCACTGTACTGCACGTCAAGAATGTTTGATATTAAAAGTGACTCAGTTATATAATCTAATAATACTGGCATGGATTAAGGCTGGTTGAAGAATACAGTCTCTGGATATTTTTTTTTCTGCCTTTATTCCCACTTGACAACAGCTTCAGCCAGACTTTCCCCCTGTGCTGTCACGGGGCTAAAACTAAGTCAGACAGAGTGAGGCCAACAGTTTGGCTGCACAAACACAATTCAAGCTGATACTTGGTTTAGTTCACAGAGACACAGTTCACTCAGTGGCATCAAAGAGGCCCACCTTCTGCACTGCTGCAGTGCTTTGCTGTAATAAACCAACTCTGTCCATATAACAAGTTTAGTGTTTCATACATTTTAGCATCTCACACTGTGCAGTTATTACCAGTTAGACAGTCGTATACTCAGCTAGTTGTTTTTGTAGTGGTGCATGAATACATACATCATATAAAAATGGTGAGATGTCTCTTCAGGACAACACAAGCTTGATATAAGACACACCAAGCATGTAAAAAGACTATTTGCTTTCACCTCATAATGAGTCAAAATTAACACATATACAACCATCTGAATGGGTGCAGATTTTGGAGAGGTTACATTATGGCACTAGTGGTTGGGGTGGGGAGGGGTAGCAGCCTCCTTTACATGCTGCATAATTTAGTGGAACCAATTCGTGTACATATATTATGTTATATATGTTTATTTTTTTTATAATTACATTTTTTTAAGGTCTTTTGGAAGTAATAAAAACAAATAATAATGTAAAGATTACAATATATCCAATGCAGCCCCACCCCCAGCCCCATAGAACAGACCGAAAACAACCCTAATAATGATAATAACTAAGGATTTTAAAGGCAGAATGAGCAGGATTTTACTAAGGAAAAAAAAATGAAAACTCATACAAAAATAATCTCAATCATCACTAATGACACTCTAGAAGTGTGTGTTGGTGTGTGTATCTGCAGACAGTGCTGGGAAGGTTACTTTTGAAACATATTCCACTACAGATGAATTAAAATGAAAATGAAATGTAATGAAAATGTAATTTGTCACATATTCAATTAGAATACTAAAGTTAAGTGACATATTCTAAATATTTGGATTACTTTGGGGATATATTTATATATAAAGCATTTTTCAACAAACTGTATGAACAACCTTAATCTAATGAGAGTCAAGTGTGACATAAAAACTAGAGTGTTTATAAATCACTATTTTTAATCTAGTTTTGGCTATAGAATGTTGGGTTTCTTGCATTTCCAAAAAAGGTGCACAATATGGTGGTGGTGCTGGGGTCAGAGGTCAAGGTGCGGTTGGGAAGCAACCTCCTGGACATGCTGCATCATATAGAGGAGCACAAGCAAACAGATAGAAATGATCAATATTTAATTTATGCCATGCATGAAAGCTGCATCTGACACACATGATCAGATTGCTCTTTTCTTCACATAATGCAATGTGCATCACAACTTTGTTTTCACCATTAAATCCAGCAGGTTAATATAATATCGTGCAAACATGGTTTTTCAAGTGCTTACTGCACACGCCATTTCTTTTATTATAAAATATGTCTTTGGCTGTCAGCATGCCCTGAGCATTTCATTGCATCATTCTCATTGCTGTCATTGGTATGCAAGAGAACCACCACCCATGTACACTATTGTTTTTCTGCAAGCTCCATGAAGTCACTTGGTACAAAGAAAGGGCAACGACAAAATCAGTCGGTGCAGAGTCTACATATGAGAGTGTTAATGTACATATTGCTATAAACTGATTGAAATGACCACATGTACAGTACTTTGAATTATTTCCCATCATTTCATCACATATTTTTTAAATAGCATTATTGTGTATCTGAGTTGGGAGTGAGTTACAGCTCCAAGTGCAGGCGTTCTCAGGGTATTTGTCATGAGGGAGGGGAAAACGGAGTGGGAGACTGACAGACAGGTCGGGGCAGTGGCTACAGTTATGTGGTCATCATACCAGACCGTCATGCTGAAGAGGTAGCTGTGCCAGGAAAGCTGTAGAGCTCTCAGTTTACTGGTCCATCTTTGTTCCAACCTTCACCCAGACATCATCTTTGGGTGATGGGAGAGAATGAGCTCATGGGCACAAGCAGCAGAAATGATCTCGTAGAGAAGCACCTCTGCTCTTCCACATTGAAACAAGCCAGCTGAGGCGGTTCAGGTTCAGCTGGGATACCTCCTGGTACCTCCCCATGGCGATGCTGTGGGCACATCCGGAGCACCCCAGAGACCCCGGGGCAGACCCAGAGCACGCTGCAGGGATTCCCCAGGAAGAGCTGGTGGATGTAGCTGTTACCACTGCGACCCAGGCCAAGATAAGCAACAGGAAATGGATGGATGGCTGTGTCCTGAGTACATTGGGATTACATCCAATAGCTTGAGACACATGTTAAGGACAAATAAGGCCACTTAACCTTGCTGACTTGAATGTGGCATAAAGAATCAGATACCAGGTTGGCAAGTACAGTGCAGTTCTTCCTGAAGCCATTAATTTTCCTCAAGTCTTGCCAGTCTCTGCGGTTAAATGAAGCATCGTCTTAGGTCAGGCAGAGCAAACATCACAGCTGATCAGCTATCAGGTGTTTCACACATTCACCTGACAACACCAGGCTGATCGGCATCAGCTGACCTGTTATCCAGTCACATTCACACAAGTCTTCAAAGTCTCTTTGATGCCCTGTGCTGCTGTTTTCATGCCATGCATGATGCACCTCCAACCACCACCTCACCATCTCCCCACTGTTTTAAACATGCTGGATCATTTTGGCCAGCTATGTTCATTTTCATCTATACATATTACTATGCTGTAATTGTTATGATTCAGTGTGCAGGGGGATTATTGCTTCGGCAAATTCCTCATGCTGTGAAAAATCTTAGCGCTCCCTCAAGTAGAGCAAGCCCGCCAAGTATAACTGTATTACCATTTTCAATAAATGGTTTATTACTTGATGTAAGTCTCTCGCTGAACTAAAATAGCCCATTACGTCTGATGAGTTTCTTAAGAATTGTATCATTATGTCCACTATGATATAGTGGTATAGGGTGAGAAGCTCTGGTGCATGCTGAACATTCATATTAAATCCAGCAATGTGATCACTTTATATTCCTTTTCCTTTAAAAAAAAAAAAAATGTTTTATTTTAAAGGTACGCTATGTAAAATTGACAAGGACTGAGGTGAGTTTAGACTACTACCACTAACATGAATTTAATGCAGAAAAATAAGATCCCTTCTTCACCTCCACCTCGGTTATTATTTTCACAGAACATCAAAAAACCTCATCATCACCTCATCATCACCAAGATGGCAGGTAAACCCTAGGTGACATTAATTAAGCTTCTGTTCCAATTAGCTCTATGGAATGGAGCCCTAACTAATGTTATTAGTAACACCTGGGTTTACCCTGCTATTTCATGTCAAAATGGCTGCTGTGAAAAAGATTAATGCTGTCATCAATGTTTGTTGATAATGTTAACTAATGTGTTTGCTACCACGAGTTAACCACAAAAAGTGACATTAACAAAGATGAGACCATTAGTGAGTAATAAAACAATTGCATTCAGTGATATTACACATATTTATTAATGCTGGTGTTTTAAACTCTAACTCTTCATGTATTGAGCTACTTAGGCAGCATATTCTGACACTGAGGGATTGTTAATAGTGTGCCATTTGTGTTATTCATTCACCAGCTGTGCACAACCTCTGGACTCACTATACAGTATCAGAGCAAAAGGCATATGAATACAACAGCAGGGTGGTGATGTGATAACAAGGATTTTGCTTTCACAAGACCATCAGAAAAACTCAATAAAGCCCAATACAATTGCGCATCAGCTCATACAACAACATTTTGACAAATAAGCTGTTTGATTAACTGCTGTGTGACAAGAAAAAAAAATTGTGTCAGTTTTGCCTCTGTGTGTCCAGTATATATTTACAGGGCTTCACTCCACAGTAATGCTTAGGAGACACTAAATTTGCAGTTGACGCATGAGCTCAGCATCACCTCAAGAGCTTGTTTGCAATAAACATCCTTAACAGGGACCAGAATGGGGATTACGGTGGGGTGGCTGCAAATGTGTGCTAAAAAAAGCCATGTATCATTTTTCTTTATCCCTCCTGTAACCCGTACAAGAGTAGCTTATTCAACCTGCACTCAGAGGTGAGACGTTTTCATTGGCGTCTCCTCAAGCACTAAATGTGCTGTGCAGGAATCTCAGGACTAACATGGCTGCAGAGTTCTGTCAGTTTTTGGTTTGTCTTTAATCTCTGTACTGTAAATTAACATGCCAGCGAATTCAACTGATGATAAAAAACCTGTTTGACTACAGTCCTATTTCAGCACTGTTCATTATTGCCCTAAATTTCTGTTCAATCATTTACTACCCTTGAGCATTTGGCTAACATTTATCCACTGATCATGATGTATCCTCCTGCTGTTCAGCTGGCGTAACTCCCGCCTATATTTACTGTTTATCAAAGGAAATAACCATGAAATGAGCTGAGATTACAATGCTAGGGAGTGTATACATCACTTTTGAAATTTTCATCTGTATTTCTCTCCTGCTTCTCATTTTTTGAGTTGTTTTCTTCATAAAATTTGTTTGACTATTGGACCACAAAATCCCGCCACACTGCTTTGATAACTTCATAGAGATAGCCGCTGTTTTCTTTGTAGGCATTCATGACTCAAAAAGTTAAGTTTTGCGTTTGCTTTGTCACATCATCATTCAGAGTCTCGTGCTTTTTTCCCCCTTGAATCTGCTTTTAATTTCTGTTGTTTTCTCTGCTCTCCCTCTTGTTTGAGTCTGTTATTTGATCCTTTTATTTATTACTAATTTTTTAATCTATTCAGCACTAAGACAAAATGACATAACATGTTCTGAATTATAATGAATGTCTGAAACAGTAAATGGTTTACTATTTGTGACTGCAAAAAAGTCTATGCTAGCTACAGCTACAAAATATAGGATGCACATGATGCTGTGTGAATCTGTTCGAAAAGTTATGTGCATTTTGATGTGAAAGAAACATCCCACTTTGGTCAATCAATGTGAAAAAAATGATCAGTTCTTCCTTGGCTTGGGATCAATCATTCCACCAATTGTCGTGCAAATCCATTGTGTGCAATGGATTTGAGATATCCTGGTAACAAACACACAAACAAACAAATGTAATGGAGTGAAAGCATAAATAACCTCTGTAATACAGAAAAACATAACCCTGGGTGGATGTAAAAAATAGTAATCATACTTTAAATACATTAGAGGCTGCCTTGTTCCAGTTGCTTGTGGACTATATATACAGCGACCAAATGTCCCAGGTGTCCTGAGTCCCGACAAATATCCGATAAAATATCTAAAATCATTCATTACCAAATTGTCACACATATTATGTACCAAAAATGAAGCTGCTGACGTCATGTTCAGCATAGATTTTGCTTGCAGATGCCCACAGAAACAGCTTTCTGTGACGAAGTGCATCTTTATGGGTGTCTTCGTTTCCACATTTTTAAACAAACAAAACCATGTTACACATGAAAAAAAAAGTTCAGCGTGTTCTGCTGAACCTAATAATGCCCATGTCAAAACAGTTGCAAAAATATCTGGCAGAGAATGTGTCACAGGGAGCCTGCGCTGGTGCACGCTGACAAATAGCATGTGTTTTAGTTTAACAGGTATCTGACAATCAAAACAAATGATATATTACACCAATGCACTCCTTGTGTTTTGTGTTTGCTACACAGTTCTCAGCTATGTTTTGGAGGCTTCTCTGTCTGCTGAGGCACTTGTCCTTGGTGTTGAAAGGTGCGCTCAGTAGGTGTGCTAAGTGCTGATAATTGTCCCCCACTCTGATGAAAACGCCTATGGTGCATGCGTAAGTGTATACATGTGTGCGTGCATAAACATGCAGCACTTAAGGGTCCCGGTTTACGGGTTTGAAAATATGATCACCTGAAACAATACAGAACCTGGCTCAGCCATACTGTGATTTGGTTACTGTTGTTCACACACCAAACAGCCTGGAGGGTGGCAGCAACAGGTGTGTGTGTCCAGTCAATCCAATCAAATGAACGTGATACAGCAAAACGCACTTGCTAAACAAACAGCAGTAACTACTTTAGTGAAAGTGAGCTTGTTGGCGCACAATTCTTACTGTTATTGAAAGGCAAATTAACCTTTATGCCCTGTGTTATTTGTGTTTCCCAGTTCACTGTAAATACTTGTGTCGTCATCTCCTAAACCATGCCATGTGGTTCCTCAAAAGGCGTCTATTGGTCCAACTGTTTTTTTGGTAGGAAGCCAAACACTTCTGTTGACTGGCTTCAAAACCCAAACTGATTTGATCATTTTTTTAAGACTTTTACTTGAATTAATAGCCACCAGGCAAGAGATAGAATTGTGTGTGTGTGCGTGTGCATATATGGATAGAGAGAGCATGACACAGAGTGAATTAGAGGGAGTGAGAAAGCATGTTTAGTGTATAGGTAATGCACACCAAGGGGGTTGTGAACCAAGAAACAAAGGCAGATGTTAATGTTTGAAGTTGGCGCAGTGCTTCTGTCTGTGAATATGATTTGACCTGCAGTCATAAACCATCCTCCTCTATTTTTTATTTTACTGATCTCCTGCGCACTCTTTGGAATACACAAAGAGCGGGGCAAAAATCATTCTCAGTTTAGCTGGGCTGTAAAGAAATGTTAAGGCGTCTTTCAGATAATGGTGATTGTGTGCTTTTTGCCGAAGTCTGTCTGTTGTTTATTATTTTCAGAGAATTTACCCAGCAGAGCCATGTTTCACCTGATGTCATATAGGCACCCGATAAAGCCGTTGAGTTGGAACAGTTACCGCTCCTCCACCATAACACCCCTCAGCTCCTCACAACATCTAATTCCCTGTAACTGATAAAACTCTGATACACACACACACACACACACACACACACACACACACACATGTAAAAAGCATACAAGCACACACTCACACATTCACAGATAATGTGCTGGAGGCAAAACAGTGACTTAACATAAATTACTCAGGTGTAATCTCTTGGATGTCCCAGTGCAGATGCCTCCTCAGGAGTGTGCCTGTGTGTGTGAGAGAGCGAGAGACACAAAAATATCTTTGTTTCACACAAAAGGATTGTTCGGTGCCGATAATATGTTTTAATCAGTTTTGCTCTCGTAAAATGTTAAAGTCGTTTTTGTTTTCTTCTTAACCGTGGGCATGTAAAGCCCTCAGAGACTGTAAAACTGAACTTGAACCCTAACCTCGTGTTATAAATGAACCTGATTCTGTAACATGATTTCAAATAAGAACTGCTTTCATCTCATTTCCCTGTAGATTTTTTAGGGTTTTTTTTTCACATCTATAGTGAAATCAGTGGGATCATTGATGCTTTGCTGCATTGTTCATTTGGTTCAGTTTGGATTCGCACGACAAAAAAATTCAAATGAGCTAAAATGAACCAAAAAAGGGAGCTGGCAGCTAATTGGTCGGGGTCAGAAAGATGAAAGGCGAAGAAGGAAATGTTTACTTCTGGGATTTTTTTTCCTCTCTGACTTTATTAGATCAACACATTTGGCCAAATACAATATCCAACATGAGCACCATCAGCAGCTTTGGCATTGCAGAGCTCGTTTGGGCTAATTACCAAGAGGGAAATGTGTTTCCTTGTTGCTCCGTAACCCTCGACTCACTTGGTTCGTATGTTGCTAACTGATAGTGGCTTACTCTACTGGGCTGCTTCTCTCTGTTAGTAAGTAGAGTCCATGATGTGCACTGGGAGCTACGAGAGCTGCTTCAGCCCACAGTGCACCGTGCTTCTTGCACAATCTTCACGTTTACACCACAAATGAACCACTCCAGAGTTCATTTGTAATTGTAACAAGATCTCGTCCTCGACAGGATGAGTTTATTTAGTATTCATGCTCACAGGTAGCACCTGAATAAAAAATAAAATTTACATTAGCCAAAAATAGAAATATCCATCCGGTTATTTTCCATCCGAGTGAGATTGCAGTTTTCACATCTTCCTCAAGGAGGTAAACGCACAGAGTTTGATTCAGTCAGACTAAGCAAGGCAGGAGTGCAAACGCCCTTCACTACAATGTCCAATACATTTTGCATGGGAACTGACTGATGAAAGGATGGAAGAAACATGGTAGGGTTTTCCTTTAGGTAGTATAAAACAGAAGTGGATTTCCTAGCTTGACACTTTCTGTGTTTATGTGTGTGTGTGTGTGTGTGTGTGTGTGTGTGTGTGTGTGTGTGTGTGTGCAATTCGTGCATTCCTGTGTGCTTGGTTGCATGAGCATGTGTGTGTGTGCCCATGCATGTGTAGTAAGCTGAATTTGAGGAATAAGAAACTGCTTAGTTGCACTCCTCCCCAGCTCTGCTCTCAGTTTTCACTCCCTTTCATTAGCTCCCTTTTAATTATTACTGACAATGGAGCGGGCCCACTCGTTTAACCCTCCTGTTGTGTTCGCGGTCAAATGTGACCGGTGTACAAGTTTTCTCTCCAAAAAATGCAGTTAATTTCATCTGTTTGTCATGAGGTTCCATGACTTTGTTCACACATGGCATCTGAACACATAAAATAAATTTGGAGAATTTTTATTAATTTTTGAATGTTTTATTTAACTTGTATACACCCATCGTGTTCCCGGTCAGAAATGACCGGTCATTAGAAATGAATGGGTAAGACTACAATTAGTGTATAAAATAGAGTTAAACACATTCTCACACTCCTTTCCCACACCCCAACATGCAGGTGTCTTTGAGCAGACACAGATGTGTGTGAACACACACACACACACACACACACCTTATACCCCTTTCTGGCTTCCATGGCAACCCCCACGGGAAAGTATCTCTCTGACTTCTTTCCCACACCCCAACATGTAGGTGTCTTTGAGCAGGCACACACACACACACACACACACACACACACACACCTTATACCCCTTTCTGGCTTCCAATGGCAACCCCCACGGGAAAGTATCTCTCAGACTTCTTTCCCACACCCCAACATGTAGGTGTCTTTGAGCAGGCACACACACACACACAAACACACACAAACACACACACACACACACACACATACACATACACACACACATGGACACAGACACACACAGACACACACAACTTTGCCCCTTTTTGGCTTCCATGGCAACCCTCACGGGAAAGTATCTCTCAGACTTCTTTCCCACATCCCAACATGTAGGTGTCTTTGAGCAGGCACACACACACACACACACACACACACACACACATGGACACAGACACACACAGACACACACAACTTTGCCCCTTTTTGGCTTCCATGGCAACCCTCACGGGAAAGTATCTCTCAGACTTCTTTCCCACATCCCAACATGTAGGTGTCTTTGAGCAGGCACACACACACACACACACACACACACACACACACACACACACACACACACACACACACACACACATGGACACAGACACACACAGACACACACAACTTTGCCCCTTTTTGGCTTCCATGGCAACCCTCACGGGAACCTACCACGGGAACTGCCAACACCTGTCACCTGACACGAGAAGAAGACCCAGCTGAAGTTGTGGTCACCTTTCGGTCCAAAAATGGTCATTTTTCCTGGACCTCATCCCCACCTGAGAGGAACGGTCAGCTTCCATGTGAAAATGTCATGAGGATGACTAACTAAATCATAGTGGTCAATGCTGACGGGAACACAAAAGATGCTATTTTTTTGCCACTATTTAGAAAATTGAAATGTTTTCAAAACAGTGTCCTTGGAAAACATTGAAATGAAGTACTCTGTGATAAATACTACAATATGTTTCATCTGAGTATTTGTTATAGTCAAAATAATATATATATAATGTTTTTTTCCCTAAAAAACGAATGGTATGATCTCAGGTAAATTAGGCCTACAGCACATACATAGCAAATAGAAGTTCAAAACTTGTCATTTTCACAAGAGCAGAAGTTGATAAAAAGATCTAACACAACATTAGGTGATAATATGTATCATAGTGGATTTATAATCAAATACAATGTTACCGGTCACATGTGACCGGGAACCTCATGAGTGTTAGCCCAAAATGAACAGAATAGGAGGGTTAACAACCCCTCATTCTGCAAGTGCCATCTTTTCCTCCACATTGCAGCTACTATTGCCATGTTATTTTTTGTCAGTTTGACCTGGTGCTGCACCCGAAAAGCCCTTTTTTGTTTCCTGCTCCTCCCTCCTTTTCGCCGTTATCCCCTTTGCTCTGCTCTGCTCTCCTCTCCTGTCTCTGGCTCTGTTCTCAGCATGCGGCCATTGTTGATGTTAATTGAGTATACACACTCTAGCCTGTTCGGTTTTATCTATTAGCATGTATGTCCAAGCTGCTGTCCAGGATAAAATGAGAGGTTTGAGACAGCGACATATTCGAGCTGTGTGAAGCCACAGAGGCTAAAACAGTCATTACTGTCAAGTAGGGAGGGAGTGAGCGTGCTTAGAGGGAGGGAAAAAGATTTGTTTTCTTTCTTCTTAATGAGCGCTCACAAACTCAGCTGTGCATTGCCAAGGCAGAAATTGAGAATAATTTTAGCCCTAATTATTCTAATTACTCCGAGTGATAGTGTGATTGTGTGTGTGTGTGTGCACGAATCAAAGAATAGTACTCCACATAAATGTCACCATAAGTACATGCCTTGTCTACCCATCGTTCCCTCAACACACACATTTTTCCCAATGCCGCATTTCCCCACATGTTCTGTCACCACCAGTGTCCATTTTGACAACAAATTAGTCGTTGACAATGTAACAGTGACGAAACAATGACATTAACGAGAGTTGCTCTGTCAAGACAAAAATGAAAACTTTTTTTTTTTTTTTTTTTTATCCCCAATGAATAATAGACAGGCACAAATAAACATAAATTTGCCTCTTGTTGGCCACCAGATAGACAAGCTAGCAGACAATGAAGCTGCTTTGACGTGAAGTCTGACTGCGGAATATCCCTCTTGTGAATTTCTAACCACGGTGATAACACGGCGTTCACGGTGAATCATTGTGAGAAATTAATGCTTTCAAGACGAAGAATCTTCATTTCCTCCACGGGGAATACTGATAAAGACAGCCTCCATTTTCCTGAGTTGACTCAGTCAACGCCATGAAGTTTTACAGATGGTAAAGTAAAGAGTGTCGTTGCTATGGAAACTATACGCCATCTCGTCTCATCTGATTGGTGGAAACTGGCATATTTCAGGATGTTGCTGACCAGACGTACTGACTTTCTTTTGTAATTATGTGCAAGATTCAGCTTGTCTTGTCTTGAGCTTTAATGTTGACATTCCTGAGGCATCGTTTATCCTTCGTACTGTTTCAGATGTAAAGTTGATACAGTGTTGAAAATGATGGTCACTTATTATAAAATATTAGGAAACAGCAAATGCTGCACCAAGAGGACTGGCAAGAGGAAGCTCTGAAAATGTATTTTTTCGAATAGTTTCCTGTCATTTGACTAAAGTGACTAAAATGACTGTGACTACAATTAGTTGAAGTGCTTCTTACTTAAACTTGACTAAGACGAATGTGAAATAAATAACTAAGATCTGACTTAAACAAAATATTTCAAGATTAAAACTAAAGTTCAAATACAAAAGTATCACATTGTCAAAATTAACCCTGCTCACCACAAAGTTCAACTCTACAATTAAACCACACACCCCATTTTCTATCCCAGGAGCTACACAGTCAGCGGTATAGAGAATGATGAAGTTTCAGTCGACAGTGAACACAGAAATTTGGCCACTTAAGTTTCTCTGCCTCCAGATAATCAATAGTGCTCTGGGCTAGAGATAGATGGTTCAACAAAAATACCCTTTATGTGTGTGTGTGTGGGTGTGGGTGTGTGGCTGCATTAGTATTAAATTATATTCTGCTAATCATTCACTTTAAAACTATCATTGCCTCTTTTAGTTTAACTGTAAACCCGAGGAGCAAGTGAGGTCTTGATATTGTAACCTCTCACTTTTCTCACTCCAACGAGGTTCTGCAGGAGCAAATAGGTAAGACAAATGAGTTTTTTGTAGACAACTATACTCAAATTTACACACTTGTAACCAAGACATTATTTAAAAAAAAAAAATGAGCCAAATGAGACTGTGTTAACCCAGGACCTCAATTTTCTCATTTATCTTCCTAATTTTGACATGAAGAAACAGCTTTGACAGAGTTATGGAAACTTAATTGAGATTTCTCTATGAAAAGTGTTTGACTTACAGTTGAGGTGACATTTTCATAACTACAATCATGATGACTAATGGTGGATTTCACGTCTACCATTGAGTAATGCAGGGGGCGTTCTTTTCACAAAAGCCAAGATATGGAAATGTGACGTCAACGAAATTCTCAGTGATGATGGGATTTGAAAAATAGGAATAAAAGCTGAGTCCCCATTAAACTCAGAGTCCCTTTTACTGGCCAACTATATCACACACATTTTGAAAAATAAAGGCCAGGTCTAAATTAATTGTTTTTTGCGGTAACCATGAGTGCAGTTTTGTTTTTCTTGTGATAACGATTTGCAGTCAATCAAGTGATATGTCACTGGCCTCATTATTATGCAGGCAATATTCATATTTCCTGATTTACATAAACAGTTTGATAGCATTTCCCATCTTTGCTGAACAAGAGCTTTATACAAAAGCAATGAAAGGTAGGTCTCTGACGACTGTCCCATGTATAGACCAGTGGTATTCACTAATTGAAGCAAATAAAAGCCTGGGCCATTAATATAAATTGTAAGTTATTTACTGCATGGTTCAGTCTTTGACCAGCCAGAAGGGCTGACTATGCTATTATCAGACTTATAGCTCTGTCTTAAAAGTAATGCATGTAATCGTATCTATTTTGGCGCATGTTTCAGCACCATGGACAGAGAGTGGAGGTCTAATCATCATAAGTCACATTCAATAAAGAAATGCACTGAATTACATGCTAATTTCTAGTAGATAAATAAGGGGTGTTCAAAAAAAAAAAAAAAAAAAAAAAGGCAGATTTGGCACAAAATAAGCAAATTTATCATAGTTTCAAAGTACTATGGCCCGACCACACAGGCTGATTTCAGTCTTCAGTAACATGTTTGAACTCATTTGATAGTGGGGAAAAAAAAAAACAAAAAAACACCCACAGTGACATGATTTCTACCGTCTGTCGGGCTCTTATCTAAAACAGCTGGGAAAAATTCAAACATCATGGAGGAACGAACAAGCTCGCTCACTGATACTCATATTTATTCATGCACATATTATAGACCTATCAGAGGTCTATTTTTTTCTCATGGACAAAGTAGCCTAAATGATTGCATATTGTGTGTATAAACCTGCTCCCAAGTTATGGCAGCTGCCACACCCAGCCAAACCTAACTGATGCCTGTGGTTTAATGTTGCGGTTATTGTGGTAATTGTTTTGCTTCCCTTCTCATCATTACCACACTTCCCAATGGGCAATAATAGTTTATCAAGAGAGGTTTTATGAGTGTGGACATCAGTTAAGCGTAAAGATACTCTTCATAGAAATGTCACTGGACCATTCGTCTAAGGGATTTTGTACTTTTCATTGTTGATTATGTGTGCAGAAACACACAAAAGTCTAACAACTCTAAATGCAGGGGGAAAAATGTCTTGTTTGAGACTGGGGATCTGAATTTTCCAGTCATAATTGAATTTTCTTTGAAATACTCCTTTACAGTAAACTCAGTTTCTCGTATCTTGACACAGGGAATTAAAGGATACCAAATTCAGAGGACATATAACTGTCCTTTTAATGAGAGAATAGCATGTAATTATGTGTAGTTAGTTTTCTTGGGAAGGGTTTGGGAAGAGGAAACTCCTCAAGTCTCACCGGTGTCAAACAGTTTTCGTTTCAGTGAGAGAAATAAACGAGATGCGACAGTGTATGATCTGATTTGGGATTTTGGATTCCTTGACAACTACCTTTAAATTATCAACACACAAATATGCACATCAAACACGCTCACATAAATTTGAAAACACGTTGTCAACATTCATAACTGCTCTGGCCCTGCTTGCCAGAGTCCCTGTGACTGTTTGTGTGCATTCCTGCGCCTCTGCATCTGTCAGGCAGCCGAGAATGAGATGAGTAAACAGTGAACAGTGGTTTCTCTCTGTGGAGCAATACTAATCAGCCTCCAGCTCACTCATTAGCCTGCATGCTAAATACCTTGCTCATTAGCCTGCATGCTAAACACATCAGTCATTAGTTAGACTGGTAAATTAGCCATTTATTTGGCTGCATGCTAAATACCTTTGACAATGTTAAATGTGTAATTTACCAGGCTGAACCCTAAGCACCACTGTGATTAGGTCGTGGTGTGGGCCAGCTATTGGACAGAGTGTTTAAAGCCTGAAATATTAGCATGCATGCAAAATAGCTTTGGTCAATACTAAATGCCTGATTAATTAGCTCAGACCTAAGGTTTTGGCAACGTGGTCTAACTAATTACCTAAATAGTGACTAGTTAATGTTTGAGTGTGTCTGCACAACAACAGCTTATAAATTAAGCGCTTTCAATGGCCCAGCCTGTTTATATGAACATGAAAGGCCGAGTTCCCAGTGTCTGTGAGAATAAAAATTTGAGGTATCCACAATATGTTACAGCGCGTTAGAGATTTGCTTGAAAGCTGTCTCTTCAGCACCCCAAGCCACTGGATAATTAGCCGTCTGATTGCATGCAATTCATATTATTTTGGTTTTGCCACCACACAGCACACAACAGGTGTCTGTTGTCAAACAGCAGATGTAAGCAATCAAATGGCAGGTGTTTGCAATGGTGGCCATAACCAGTGACCAGAGTGTGTGGTAGTGCACCATATTGCACCAAAAATCATGCAAAACCATACAAATATTAAGAAAAGTGGTGATTTACAGAGCCATGAGCTTGTATCAGCCAGTATTTATGACCCTCATCTAATTCTGTCTGTGGAAAATCAGAGATTATATGGTTACATTCACATTAAAATTTTGACTATAATGTGATTTTGGTAACAATGCAATGGTTACCCCTGTAACCAGCATACTCTGACTAAATTAATGTGATTATGCTCTTAGTCCAACTAGGCATAATCACAGCAACATATGTAGAGTATCACTTTGTAGTGAAAGTTTGGATTCCTACCCCTATGGTGTCATGTGCTGCTCCTTGTGAGTGTAATACATCCACCACGTCTGATCCATTAACTTCTTCCCTGCCACAAGAACGGGAGCTTCACCAGAGATGTACAGCTCCCACATGAATGAAGTAGATACAGACCAGAAAACAATATGCTTTTGGCATTGACACAAAGCTGGAAACTTGTTTTGAAGGATGCAAAGTATTTAGCATTTTTGTTGGTTTCACTTTCAACCCTCACTTTCAGTGCCCGGGCTCCCAAAATGGTGGAGCGATTTTCTGCTGTAGAACAGCCACTGTATCATCCTGTAGTGACACAGTGTCCGTGCTACGGCAGAAAACAGCTTGTTTGCCACATCGATGGTGGCAAACTGATGTGCTGTTTGTGGATATAAGTTGTTGTTTTTTTTCTAGACCTGATGGAGCTCTGAGCTTCCGCCCCACCTGTCCTTTCCTCCAAATATATGTATCTATTTTTTTAATCAGAAAAATATCAGCAGAAGAAGCAGAAGCAGAACATATCAGTAATCAATATAATCCTTCTTGCAACATAAATAACAATAAACACTGAAGAGAAATGAGCACAAACAACTCAAAATCTTCAATTTCCAGTGATAACCATGTTATTCAAAACTAGAAAATGAAATCCTTATTTTCCAGGTTTTCCTTGTAATCAAATGGAAAATGAAAACAAATAATCACGCTAATCCAACCAATCTCTCTTCAGTCAGACTCAATTTTGTGGAAGTTCAGTTTGTCTTAAACTTAAATGAAAAATCTCCATGAGCATTTAGTTTGTAAATAAAATAAAATAAAATAACAAGTACCATGGTCAGTCGGAGGTGCAGTCAAACAAGCTTCTGGAGGAGTTGGTCTATTCAACGCTTTTGTGCACAAAGTGTTCAAACAGAAACAGCAGATCATCTGCAGTTAAATGTAGCAGCAAACCGAGGAAACAGAAGGCACAGCGCTTCAACCCGACACCACCGAGACAAGCAGATGGTAAAGGCC
This sequence comes from Myripristis murdjan, assembly GCF_902150065.1. Taxonomy (NCBI): domain Eukaryota; kingdom Metazoa; phylum Chordata; class Actinopteri; order Holocentriformes; family Holocentridae; genus Myripristis; species Myripristis murdjan. The sequence continues at coordinate 18,286,380 of NC_043991.1, forward strand.
AACTTAAAATGTTGAGACCGCAGCCAACACACACATTGGACAGGAGGAATAACATGGACGGCTCCCTTTGCCAGTGTTTGCCGCCATGATGGTCTCTTGTGTCCCCATAAGCGGCCGACCAGACAGTACGTGATGTCTCAAGTGCAGCATTCATTTTACTGGGGGGAGACAATGGTGAATAGATTTTCATGCATGAGACATCCACATGCAGGCTGGCATTGCAATTCACAAGTTGAAATCTTTACAACTATTAGGAGATTTGTGATTACTGACTAGATACTGGTGTAGTGGCCATGCCATATGAAAGATGGGCAAAAAACTGTAAAGCCAGTAAGAAAATAGTCTGGGAACCCTGCATGTTCAAAAACAACTCTTCGACTTCTCTGATTTTAAACCTGTAGGTCCATAATATATATATATTTTTAAATGCCACCAAAAGTATTTGAAGACAGAAAGGTTTTTTCTGTTCTCAGTGAACATGCCTCTAAGGCATAATGCTCTTTACACAGTAATTTGTGACCTTGTGCTCTTGCTTTTATGGCTGACACAAAACTATGCAGACTTGCTGTTGATGTGTTGAGCTGTGAATCCATCAAAATAGATTGAAATAAACTCAGCCTACAAATACCTACAAGTAGTCTCTTGATATTTCATATCAACCTGGAGCACAACATGGTTTATTATTTGTTTATTTTCTCTCTCCTGAAATATGTAGCTCGCAAGTTAGCAAACACTGGTGAGCTACATGTTTCCTTATTCTGCAGGTGTATTGAGCCAGTGCTGTTTACCATCATATCTGTGTTTGTAGCTTAATATTGTCAGCCTGGTTATTGTCGGAGTTGGCCTAAGTGCTTTTCATTGCTCCTGTAGTGCACTCAAAATGAAAATCTTGGCATTACACACCTACCCTCATCGCAGCTGAAATACATGTGAATTTTGTATGTTACTATAACAAACACACACACACACACACACACACACACACACACATATGCCTCCAAAACAACTGGAGTAAATAGACTGATTTGTTAGAGTTCCAAAAAGGGAAAAAAATACAATAAAATTACAACATAAACAACATAATCCGTCATAACATGTATTTAATAATTACAGGTAGAGATAATGTGGTAAATACAAATGGGAAAGTTGAACTTTACATGATGTCCAAGATGCTGAGATATGACCATCTCACTCTTAGTTAAACTTTTAGGTGCCTTAAAGCTTAAATCATTAAACTTACAAAATTTGTGCCATTATGTTCCTCTGTATTTTGATGTTGCAATGTAAAGTAGCTCTGTACCTTTGTATGTGTGACTGTAAACTGTGAATAAGGAACTTACGAGGAACACATGAAGGCAACAAGCCTTTTCCACCAGATTACTGTAGCGTGAACAGTTTAATGCAAAATATCTCACACACTGAAAGAAGTGTACATCTCCCCTAAAATTATCCTGCTCAGTCATTATTGACAGCCATTCGTAGTCTGCCTTTTCCCTGTAATGATTATTTGTGATCACCTTAGGCACCCTGGACGTCAAGCTTTTAGTTAAAGAGTGTGTCAGCCTTTGTCAGTCTGCAGTCACTCCAGTTGTAGTCACTCCAGTTGTTTTGGAAAAGGCTGAGATGAAGCTGTGACTGCTTGTTCCATTTGTGTTAAAGGAACATACCCGTGATTCTGCATGTCTAGACTAATGCTTAGAAAATGTATATACTTCATGTTTCTGCTAATCTTTTCCAAAGAAAGCATTTGGACTTTGTACTAGAACTCACATATCACCTTTCCAATATTTTACCCATGCCACTGGTTTCCATTCCTCCCACTGTGATATGAAAATGAATCTCCAGTGTTTTAACCGTATGAGTAAATAATGACAACATTTTCGTGTTTTGGGCAAACTACACCTTGACAGATATGGATGTATATTGTATTGGAACATCATTTTAATGTTGTTTATTGGCTGTAACATATTGTCAGGTTTCCCACTTTAGTTAGACTACATGGTGTACATACTGATAATGTACAGTAATCTGTCAAAGGATGTCTATTTTTAAACAGGTGTATTTGTAGCTGCTGTACATGGAGTTCAGCAGTTACAGTCCTATGAAATAAATTCAGAAAAAAAAATCAAATAGAAAACACAGAATCTGGGTAAAGCTAAAACGGAATCTGCAATAAAAAAAAAAAAAAAAATATATATATATATATATATATATATATATATATATACAGATTTCATATAACCCTATACAGTGTACCTGCATAAACTCCCTTCATATCATGCAGCTTAAGTGCAACTTCTTCCAAACTTAAATAAAACTTAGTATTGCTTTGGCATCAAACCAGCCCGGAATATCCGCAGCGAAAATGGGTTTTTCTTGTTATTATCTTGTATCTAAGTTGCATACTTCAAGGTCAGCTTTATAAATTGTTCACATGACTCCACTTGTGCTTCGCTGTAGTTTATACAACAGTCAGTTCTCAGGGAATGATTAAATTGCACAGCGATCTAGTACAAGGTAGCTTAGAGTCAGGAAACGGTTCTTGTTCAGTTCAGGTGCTTGAATTCAAATGAAGCTATTCGTGTTGGCAGACCAGAAATTTTATTAAATAAATAAATCTTTTGTTGCTTATTACAGTTACTTGAATGGTGTCGCTTGTAAAGCCTATATGGTCTAGAAGTGTGCCTTGAGTCAAGCTTGAGCTTCATTTTATTTTCCACAGTCTTTACTTGCACAGTTAGCAAAGGCACCAGTCAGATTTATAAGTGCTGAAATGATCAATTCCCAGCCAACAACTGCACAAATATTTACGTCCTCAAGTCTGTCGGGACAGCCAGTTTGTATGCAGTCATTGTGGGCAAGCAATCATGTTTTTTATAATCTGACCTGTGGCCAACAGAGGGTGCGTTACAAGGGGGAAAGCCCTCTTTACTCGTTCTGTGGTCCCTCTCTGTGCTGGACATTGTGCTTTTCAGCATCCTAGGCAGTGGCAGTAGCAGCAGGCAATTGAGCCATTTGGCTGGCAGGGTTCTCAATCTGCTTTGGTCCCACCAGAGGCCCAGAGCAGAGGTTAAGAAATCAGCTAGCTGTGCACAGAGCTACCCATGACTAATGCTACTGCCTGCAGCCTGCCCTCTTGTATATTACTCCCTCCAGGGACGGCTCAGATGAATCCTTGTGTAGATTACTCCAAAGCCTTCAAATTGTATCCTCCCTGAAGTCAGGTTCAGGCTTTTCATTCAGATAGACAGAATTCCTTTCTAATTAATTATGTAGTTCTTTGTTTTCATTGCCACAGAGAGCGTTTTTTGTATTGCTTAGAACAAATGTGTAAATGAAGCCATGTAGTCAGATTGTCTGTCATTTATGTGGTCAAAGTTTTTAATTTAGTTTTTATTGGCCCAGCTGTTCACAATTCTGTATCTCAAGGGATTAAAAAAATCAATGAAAACTTTTTTTTTTTTCTTTTTTATCAGGGCTTTTCATATGTGACGCAAATTCATCAAATCGATTTAAAGGGAGATGAAATATTTTCTCTCTCCAGCACCCTACTTGCTTTTTTCCAGCCATTCTTCACCTCAATCTTTCTACTCTGCAAGAGTTAACTTTGATTTTGACAAGAGCCAGGCTACAAGCTCACAGTGCAGACTTCATCTTGCCCCACTACATCTTAATAAGGACAGGAGAGAGAAAGACAGTGAGTGACTAACTTTGAAAGTGGAGATTTAGAAGCTATTTGTCTTGAAGTGTTTCACATCAGAACGTGTCATCCATGAGCAGCCAAGGAAAATCCCTTCTTTGATACATCTGCACTGTTAGATATCATACATTTTTGATGTCCAATGTATTCCAGTTAGTTTGTGATGGATTTTTAATTCATTTTCTTGGTGTACCCACTTTCCATCAGCTTTCTCAGAATGACTTGCAACAGCCCTGAGAGAGGACGGGTGAACTACAGGCTTATAAATATGGCCTGTAATTCACCCACTAGTTTATGAACACTGGAGCCCATTGTGCCTATGACATTTGCTGTGGCTACATTACAATGTGTGAGACTGTCCATGGAGAAATAGCCATTTCTTCCTCTTTTTATCATATATTTCTGCTTGCATATTTGTCAAACATCAGTGCAAAAATTGTCCAAACTCTCCAAATGTTTGAGATAGCTGTTTAGTTTTCTGCCGTCAAACTTCAGTGCAGCTGCAGTTTAAATATATTGATATATAAGATCACATCATCCACATTTAGTCAATTATTTGTGAGGAAAATCCACCACCAAACAAGAAAATTTACTCAGAAATACATGTAGAGATTGTTTTTTTTGTTTTTGTTTTTGTTTTTTTTTTTATTGTTTGTTTGTTTTTTGTTTTGTTTTGGTGATGTTTAGCTATTTCAGGGTGGATTTTCCCTTTTACACCCCAAATCTCTCTTCACCTCACCAGAGATCCATGGGTATTAGCCAACCATTTGTCAATTAGACAAGTTATTTATGGTCAGCAGCCCACAAGACAACAAGAAACAGCAGATCCACCATGTGTAAGCAGTTTTACCAGCCCCTGAATACAGAGCTACATTTATTTGGAATACTACTACTACTACTACTACTACTACTACTACTACTAACAACAACAACAACAACAACAATAGTAATAATAATAATAATATATTCAGGCTGTCAAATATTAGCCATGCTTTTAAAAATAAAACCTCTTCTCTTAGTGTCTGTCCTTTTTATTTATTTATTTTATTTATTTATTGTTTTTTACAGTTTGTCTTATCCTCAGGGCAAGGGCAGCATTACCTATCTATTTTCACTGTGTGTTGGTGTTGACTTAGTCTTGGAGGCTGGGAAGCAGACACACACACATACAGCACAAACACATACACACACTCCCACACCATTAGTTGAACGACCATGCCAGTGATTTTTGCATGTTTAGCTCTACTGAAAAATGTACACACTTCATGTTTCTGCTCATCTTTTCCTAAAGTGAGCAGTTGTATGTTAGAACTTGAATATCATGTTTCCTCCCTTTTTATCCAGCCATTGGTTTGCATTCATTCCACTATGATATGAAAATGAGCTTTCAGAGACTTCAAACCAGTATTTCATCACCATAATAAAGTTGTCCACATTCATTTTCCTGAAAGCAGCAGCACTGTTGTGTTGCAATCACTTGAAATAGGGCGGAGTGAAACAGCCCCTCGGCCACAGAAAATAGTCCCTGGAAAAATTTTAAAGTTTATGAATGGCGACGACTTAATCACCGAAGCAGAACATTTTAAGGTGGGTGTTGTGACCAAAAATTAAAATTAGAATTTTTTTTTGGTTAAATCTTTAGTACTCCCACATGATTTACTAAATGTTTTTTTTTTTTTTTTTTTTTGCAATGGAAAATGTTGGTAAATTGTAGCAAATCGGCTGAAAATGTAAAATGCTGCAGTCCTCTCCAGTGTGGGCTAACAGACTGGCAGATATTCCAGTATACTTGGCCAACATCTGATGTCGGTGGCAAAGTGATGGAGTTCTCTTCATTAGTTGACTGGCAGGTGGAATCATGTGAAAAGCTTGCCAGAAAGGCTCAAGTCTTCAACAAGAAAACAAACAATCTTCAGAGCATTTGCCTGAAAGACAGCTGGTTTAACCTCTGTCCAAAAAACTATCCTCTGTCCTTTTTCCGGTTTTTAATGAATGGCAAGTACCTCAGAAAAGACAGAAATTGAGGTTTCATCTCCTGTACTTTCTCTTTACAACCCCTGTCTTTCTGATCTGATCTTTCTGATCTTCACTGGTTGCACTCGATTTTCTACTTTTCTGTTCCTCATCACACAATTGCTTCTTTCTCCGTCATCTCCTGTCATCATACTTTCATCCCATTCTCTGGCCATCACTCTTTTATCTCCACTGATTTTTCTTTATTGCCCTCAATTCCTCTATTCCTCTGCCATACAAACACTATTGATATTTTTTTTGGCGGGGCCAGTTTCAAATAACGGGCAGACAGTCTGCTGGACTGGAACAAAGACTCACATTGGTTATGCTTAAGTGTGAGCAATTAGAAAGAGCACTAACTATACTGTGATATTTCAACACGAAAACAAAAATCAGTGATTTCTATGTCATGAAAGTTTGTCCTCAGATTTGATTATTAAGTTGTGTTTTGTATGCAGACTGTAGTGGTAAACGTAGTTGACTTGAAGGACCAGTGATTTTGCATGTTTATCCTAATGTAATATAATATCAGTACCACTGAAATGTATACACTTCCTGTCTCTGCTTCTGCAATGACTTCAAACTTGTGGGAGATGGTAAAAGCACTGCTACCAGAGTACTTCTGTTGACAAGAGCTGCACAAACAGATGCCTATGGTCGGATCAAGAGTTAGACGACGACAACGAGCCCTGTAAAGAAGATGATGAATTAATGTTCTGAGGAACAACTGTTTCCTTGTAGGCGCGACATCTGCCCAACTGCGCTACCAACTGCTCTTGTGAATGGTCTCTCAGCCAGAAAATAGTCGCAAGGGAAATGTTTGCTTTACAGACAATTATCAGTTATGTAGTTTATGAATGGAGACGACTGTGTTCGCTGCAGATGCAGAGCATTATAACGTGGCTGTTTCAACCAAAAATTCAAATTTGAAAATCATGGGATTTTGATTATATGTTGTGAAATCTTCAATACCCCTGCATCCTTTGAAAAATGGTTTGTTGCCATTTCAAATGTGGGGAGAATGTAGCAAATGGGACAACCATTCAAAATCAATGGTATGGTCCTTTAAACTGCTCTATAGGTTTCTTGACTTGTTGCTCCTGAGGCCAGGCTTGCAACTTTGTGTCAGTTGTATAACTAGGATTGTATAACTAGTTATGCTAAATAAAAATACCATCCACAAGTTCTGTGGATGTGTTTATGTTCTTTTATGTAAAAAAAAAATAAATGGCTACAATCATCAGTTAGACTGAATAGCTGACCTTTTCATGGTGACGTGTGTCTGCAATGCTCATCACAGCAAAATTTAGAATGGACAGTGACTCTAAGTCTGGCTGAGAGGTCGAGCTTTCGAGCATGATGGCCTAAAGCTGGACTAGGCAGTTTTGTTGGTGCACAGGAAATCATGAATCAATACTTTGGAGCAAAATACAGCAGTATGTGAATGCTTCACCCGGAGAAAACTGGACTCACAAATTATAGCTGAGCCTGTTCACCATAAGCTGCTAAGTAAAAGTAAATTAGCCCAGAGGTTTATCTCAAGTTACATGACGTCTCAGTCTTGACGTCTTCAAAAATCTGTTGTTGCTATTTGAGGCCGCCAACATGCAAAGTTGCCTAGTGCAGCTTTAATGCAGTGAAACGTAATGCCATGCTGGACGTGACTGAAGCTGGTGGCTCGCCCTGCTTGTCAGATGTGTCACTCCGCTCCAGCTCCACAGCCCTGGTGTCGCCTCGGCTCTGCGTCTCAAGCGGGGAGCAGTGGTCCCCACCCAGAGGCATCAATGAGGCAAACATTGCAAGAAATACTCAAATTCTCATTCTCCTGACTTTACACTCTTTCCACCCACAGCCAGTTCGATCCCTTCAGATCATCAGTCATTGTTATCCTCCCCTTCATCACCTACTTCACCTCTGTCTATGGCTGTGCTTCACAGTCTCATACTTACTGGAGGCTATATTGTGTGCAAACCGGACATGCTGCAGATAACAATCCCTTCTCAAAATTAACATATTTTGTACAAGTGCTTTTGAATGTTTGCCCCATTTACTACAATTCCGTCACATTTTACATCGCAGCAAACCGTTTTTCAAATCGTGCTGGAGTACCAAAGATTTTACAACGTACAATCAAAATCCCTCCAGTTTCAAACATGAATTATTGGTTGAAACGTCCACCTTACAATGTTCTGCCTCTGTGGCTAACGGGACTATTTTTTGGTGGAGATACCGTTTCACTCCGCTAAATTTCAAGTCGTCAAAACCAGTGCTGCTGCTTTCAGGAAACCGAATGTGGATGACTTTATTACAGTGATGGAATACTGGTGTGAAGAAAGTTTTAAGTTTCTGAAAGTTCATTTTCATATCGTAGTGGAATGAATGGAAACCAATGGCTGGATAAAAGTGAAGACTAATGATATGGGAGTTTGGGAAAAGCTTTGGGAAAAGATTTGCAGAAACATGTGCATACATTTTGTAGATATGGAGCTAAACATGCAGAATCACTGTCATGTTCCTTTAAGTGTCAAACATTACACACATACACACTTTCCCTTCTACCAGCAGAAGTCAGCCTGCCTCTGTTATTATTCACAAATGACATTAGACAATGCAAAACTGAGCATCTCAGAAAAGACCTCAGCTTATTCTGTAACAAGCTGTCCTCATCTCATTATAAGATCATCTCAAGTCCCCTCTCTGTCTGCAGTCATGTGTCTGAGTCATGCAGTCATCTGTTTGTCCTCAACTGTTGGCTTAAAACCCGATGCCTTTCTGCCAACCTGGATTTTATTGACAAATGGGCCACCATCCCAGTTGGATCTCAGATGCTAACTGAAAACTTAATGCTTCATCCTCAGCCTATGACTCAAGTTGTTGCTGCCAGTCCCGCCTCCCATTCTGACATGCTCCATGTCCCCTCGCAGTCTTCCCGTCCCTGTGGCTTCAAACAACAGAGCCACAGAGTCCGGGATGTCAACGGAGAGACCAGCTGCCAGGTGTCTGACTTGAAGTTCATCCATCCTTTCACCTCACAGAAGGAAGTATATAGTGATACTTAATTTTAGCCTTGTTTATTAGGTCCCTTGTTAGTACAGCTTTTATCTATCAAGATTTTACCCCTTAATGAGCTCCACTTTTTTATGGTAACATAATGGATAAAAAATGATACTGGGAGACATTAACATAATTGTTTATTGCCCAGACAACTCCCGTGAGTAATATTACCCTCGAGTTACAACTCTATTTATATGTTAAGTAATTATCTGAGAAAAATTTACCCTAATTTACCCTACACATACCATTACCTAATTTGCCACTCAATGACTGTATCGCTTTAGCGTTTCATTAAAGAAAGCCATACTGATCTGTGAATATCAGAATATATACAATATTATGGAACTAAATATGCAATCCCTTCTCTTCTTGCAGCATGGTTTCAGAATACCGAGTAGGATAACCAGTAAGCTGCTTATAAATTGGTGAATAATTGAGGTTTATGCTGCAAAATACCCACTTGTTATTGTCTTATTAAGTATATTCATTTTAAAAGTTATTAAGTATATCATTCCTTGGGTTTATTTATTTAATGCACATAACAGTTTCTTTAAGAGAGGTCAGTGATTATTTTCAGGTAAACGAGACAACGAGACAGCCCTGTAAATGTTGCATTTTTAAACAGGCTAAAGCAGGCAGACTCTCTGAGGTCCTTCCATCTATTCTGCCGCAGAGATGTTGCCATGTTTGAATGTAGAGGAGCTTGTGAATAATTTCAATTTTACCTGTTCTTCCATTCTGGATTCTATTATACGTTTTAAGCTGAAAAGCTAACAAATCCCTTCTGCCCTGGTTAACTGAGAATATTCATGCATGAAAGAGAGGCAATAGAAAAGCTGAACAGAAATGGAAAGCCTCTAAACTCTATGTTCAACTTGACATAAAAGACCGGATAAGAAAAATACTATAATTTGTACGTTAAAAATGCAAGAGTGGTTTACATCACCCTTAGACAAAAAAAACTAATCTGTAAAATTACCAAAGAACGTTTTGTTTTAGCAGACCTTGATAAATCCCTATGCTGGCACTGTCCAGGCTGAATCTCCTTCAGAAAGTCTTAGATTTTACTGATCTCTAATTTATCATTCCTGCCCACGTTTTTGGAGAAAATCACGGCAAACTCATTAGTTACCTTTATGAGCACTAATGGTCTCCCTTCTTAACACCACTGAGACAACATTTCTTAAAGTAATAAATGACTTGCATTTAGCAGCTGATGTGTGAAAAGGCGTCTTTAGCTCTCCTTAAGCATTGTCGCACTTTTGACAGTGCTGATCACTCCCATTTTTCTTTTTCTTTCTCTTTTTCTTTTTTTAATTGTAATTATTCTATTATTTACTTCCCTCCATTATCAGTTCCATTCATTTCATGGACAAACATGCCAAGACAGTTGTGCAGTTGTGTTCTCAACTCTTCTTGGAATTGTGAGTGTTTCTGTCTTTTTATCAACATAAAAACATGATTCATTCTGTCATTTCAAGCAGCCTTGACTATTGTAAGTCCCTGTATGCTTGTCTCACCCAGCAGAAAGTAGCAAATTCATGTTAGTCCAGAAAGCTGCTGCAAAAGCTCCAAAAGGAAGCTTCCACTGGTGCACTATGACTATGTCATAGTGCACCAGTGCAATTTGGGATGCATTGTGTTAACAATTATTAACCACCTTTATAGATCCACAAGCGCCTCTGTTTTGGTCCTTCCTCATTCAGGCTCAAGTGTATCATCCTGCTCAGGGCTCAATCCTTTATAACACTTCGTTCAGGTTTGCTTTTCTTTAACCTCTGGTATTTTGTTTTCAACCAAAGCTTTAATTATCTGATCCTTTTTTTTTAATTATTGATTGCACTTACCCTGAAATATTTGACTCTTAATCTTTTTTTCATTTTCTCTCTTTTTTTTTATCCCACAGTTTTTATGTATTACTCACAATCATCTGTTAGGCACTATGTAAGTCTGTTTTAATAAGTGCCCTGCCGGTAAAATTCATTAGTAAGTAATTAATATATGGACGGAAGCAGACAGAGTTTGGGTGGGCTTTACTATTCAGCCCTTCTTTAACCAGAAAGTCTCTAGAGACCTTGACCAGAGCTCACTTTTACAAGAGAGAGCTGGTCAAGACTGAGTGCTAGCAGACCATACTTGCACAGTTCCCACGCATCCAAAACCTTTAAAACCTGGAAATGCATAGATTGGTTTTCCAGGTATGAAAAAACACTTGGAAATTTGGTTAACTGATCAAATCTACTGGAAATTTTAGTGAAATTTGGTGTACTGCAGTGTCACATGTGTATGGAAGGTGGAACAGATCAAAAGGAGGCAAAACTGCATGTTGTCAACCTGTTAGCACATTGTTAACATGTTGCAACATGTTTGTTTTAAGTAAACAACATCCTGTATAATGCACCGACAACATATGATCTGATATGTCATTATTGCAAAAGCATTTTGGCCACTTAATCCATTTTGAATCATTGTCAGATGACCAGATGTTAGCAACAGCTAACATGTACCCAAGTCACTGAATGTGTCTTTGAAAAAATCAGGAGAACGATTTCCTTAAAAGAGTAGGAACCCAGACTTGGCGTAGAAAGAGACAAACACACGGTGTCAACAAACTTACACATGCACACACACACACACACACGTCAAAACAGAACCAAACATACAGTGATTGAAAATTACAAATTATAAATGTATACAGTGGCGGTTCTGCCCATGTTGCCACCCTGGGCGAAATTACTGCCTTGCGCCCTACTGTTCTAGCCGCGCGCACGCGGCAAGAACTTCCAAGCGATAACGGCCGCTACCGATGCCCCTCTGGCGGCTAGACGCGCCCCTCCCAGAGCAGGGGCGCCAACACCTGCACAAATACCTTTTTTGGAAAAATACTTTTTATATGGACAAAATCTTGTTTGCATAAAAAAAGCCACCAGTCAGCATCAGGCGGGCCGGCCGCGGCACCGGCTTGATGCCGCGCCCACCCGGTCAGGTCTGCCGGATCTGACAGGTGAGCGGCGCACACATACTGCCATCCTCTCATTATAAATCAACTTTTGTTCATACGTGACTGCAGCAGCACAACGGACAATGAGACAGACAACATGGTTGATTATTGACTGCGCAATGCGGCCATTCGCCGGTAATTGCGGCATCAGGCGAGCCCACCTACTGGTTTATATGCAAGCACAATACATGTGTATTTGCTTAGACCCCCAATATTAGACGAGGGCGTTTTTTCAGGGCATTTTCAATGGAAAAAATATTGTCTTATATTCAGATGAATACGGTAATAGAAAACTGCTTTGCAGCGAGGATGATTTTTTTTTTTTTTTTTTTTTTTTTGCTCTCATGCCGCCCCCCCCACGTGACATGAAAATATGCCGCCCCGGGCGGCTGCCCGCTTCGCCCGTGCCTAAAACCGCTACTGAATGTATATACCTTGTAACAGTCATCATAAGTATATAATTCACTTTAGTAAGTAATTCATTTTAGAATCATTCACACCATAAGTTCAACCACCACTATCACTTCCATGATATATTCCAATAATAATGCCACTAATTAATGTAATTAATGTAGTTGGTATTTAGGCAGGTCCTGCACAGGTCTACCAAAGTTTAGGCTTTTCATAAACTTAATTATACCAGTGTGAACATCTGAAATCTTTAAGCTATTTTTTCATCCATTGGTCAAGTTAATTATTTAATTGAATTAAATTAGCAGATGACATACGATTTATCTATAGCTGTAGTTTCCGACATCTATCTCATAGGCACATAGTGTTATGTTTGTGATGTTATGCCTTACTATGAATGAAAAGCACTCAACAGGCTTTTACAATAATCAAATAAAAAAAGTGAATGAAAATATAAATGTATCAAGTTTGTGACCAACTTTGCAGGGTCTGCACAAGGGATCCTTTTTGTTTATAGGAGTGATGAGCCAAAAATGTCCAGAGTAACCATTTCAAATGTTTAATGACATCTTTTTTTCCTCTTTCTAACCACCTTCCCTATGACAAATCAGCTCCTCACTAATTGCTCTCTCTCTTTCTCTCTCTCTCTTGCTCTTGGTCTCTGTACTAACAACTCAGACACACACACTACATGTCCTTGAAGTCTGTTGAGCTGCCAATCATGCTGGGAATGGTAGAGATGTGTGTGAGGAATGTGTGTGCACATGTACTTGAACACAAGTTGTATGGATCTGTGGCTTAAATGCATGACCTGTGTGTGGGCAAACTTGTGCTTGTGTGTGTCTTATGTGTATGCATGTGTGTGTGTGTGTGTGTGTGTGTGTTGCAGGGGCTTTGCAGGCATTGCTGGCACTACAGAGACGTCCTTAGTGGAGAACAAAGAGAGAGGCTCTTAATGAGCTCTGCCGCTGCTGAGACCCAAACTAGGCCAGCCAACAGGCCATGTGTGTGTGTGTGTGTGTGTGTGTGTGTGTGTATGCACGCCTTATCGCCAGTGCTGACACACACAGAACACAGTGCAGGACCAGCAGTGGGACCTGTACCAACCAAAGCTGTTAGCCAGGTGTCTGGGGTGACTCAAAAACAACAGCTCTGCAGTGAGAGAATGTTTCATTTGATGTGCTGCAGACTCTGTTCCTCTGTCCCCTGCCTTTTTGTCATATCTAAAATCCCACAGCACAGGGGCAGCAAAAACAGTAAAAAGTAGTTGTAAAAGTAACAGTAAAGGCAACAGAAACACACTTTAGTAACCTTCTCTCCTACTTTATCCCTCTTTCTGTCTCTTGCACCGTCTTTCAACAAAATTCAAATAAGCACCCACACACAAATCATCACAGAGCACCCTCTTTAACCTCTGTGAATGTGAACCTCTGACAAGAAACACCAAACAATTGTTCCTTTTCATCTATCGGCACACCAACATCACACACCTTCAAACCATTCAGCACAAATCAAAGGGAGCAAAGTCTTAATTAACTCTCAACATGGCCTGATCTTCAAGGCTTACCCTCCGTCAGGCCCATGTGAATACTCCAGTAGTTCTGCAGACACTGCAGCTCTTTCTTCATGCCTCTCTTGCAGCGGCAATCATAGAGCGGAGAGTCCTGCAGCACCTCCAGTGCCCCCTGGCACTCCTTGGAAGCCAGCATGGTGCTGCGCTCTTTGTCGCCACCAGACAGGCACTGGCGCATGATCCGGTACCGTGAGCTGCACTGGCTGTTCTGGTTGCAGAGTTCAGAGGCTCGAACGCAGTCCAGAGGTTCCCGCCATCCAGGAGGGCCCAGCTCCGACACACAGACACACACATCTGAGGGCCAAGAGTGGAGGAAGACAGGAATTAGGATTGGTATTGTTAAAATATTTTACCAATATATATTTTAATTAGGGATGCACAATACTCGATTCTTTTTGCAAATATCTGATATGTTGATATTTTCAAACTCTTTTGGCAGAATGCACATATTTTTTCCACCTCACTGCAGAGAACATCAAGTCTCTCCTGTAGTGGAATTAGCATATTATTATGCCTGCTCTTATTGTGACGGCTCACTGGCACATGCAGACATAAAATTTAATGCTTTGGAAAATGTACGGGGAAAAAAATAAAATTACTTTAACTTAGGTTATGTGAAACATGCCATATTTATTTTTATATAACATTTTCTTTCAATCAAAATCGTAAGATTCATCCTACTTAAACAGGCTTGGATGATGCTCTCCCTAAGACAATCCTGACAACAGCCACAACCAGGGCAAATTTGACCTATTTCACATATTGGCATGTCATACTGGCATAAATTTTCATTTTGGACCGATGCCAGCATTTCATTTGGATGCCGTTATCATCAGCCGATACCGATAACGTGCCGATATTATCATGCATTCCAATATTAATGTGTACTTTTTGGGGACTGGGTAGTTTCCACAAGGAGAGGAGGGACATGTCCTCTACACTTTTGAAAATTATTTTGTCTTCCTCTCCCAGTGTCTCTACACACTTTATTTTAAATTGAAACTAATACATCCAAAGAGCAAAGAATGTGTGTTCACTATAGGTTTTCTAGAATTATCTGCTTTTCTAAACATATAATGATGATTATCCCCAGCCTCGTTTTAGCTTGCTGTCATGAGCAATCCAGTGGGCACAATGGATAATTTAACTCTTCACTGTCCAGTGTAGCCACTCTTGTTTGTCGCCTCTATGCAAATCAAGTGAAGCCACTGTTAACAAGAGTCACCTTTGCGTTCAAGCGCTGCCATTACAGTAGCAACATGACCATGCAGGTGAAATCTAATTAACTGAGTGTCTGAGAGACAAGATAAGACTGCTCTGCCGGACGTTTGTGTTTACCTGTCTACAGCCATGCACTGACAGGAAGAGCTTGTGCACATGTAACAGGGAAGGATAGAATGGGTTAAAAAAAAAAAAAAAAAAAGAAAGAAAGAAAGAAAGAAAAAGAAAAAGCTGCCCTGGACTTTTAACCAGACTGGCCCACTATACGTAAATGCCATAACAGTCTCTCTACAGCTACCAACCGAACCATTGTCACACACAGCAAGCCCCTAACACCACCACCTGTCTGCATCACATCAAATGTACACTAATGTACAAACTTACTGACCCACATTAGACCCAGACTGTGAAGCCAACTATATTTTAACTTACTTAAAGCAGAAGATACAAATGAACACACAGTTTTCCCCACTGACCAGTACCACATCATGATATGCCTTCATAATTCATATTTACAGCCCAGCCTGAGGTCCAAAAAATAAACAAAGTGCTAGGCCAACCAACGTCATCACCACCAACAATAACAATAACAACAACAACAACAGCAGCAGTCAGAAATGGAGACATATTTTCAATCTTTTTTTTTTTTTTTTTTTTTTTTTTTTTACTGATTGAGTTCTTAATCCAATGAATAATAGTGGTCAACACAAAAAGATGAGAAGAGGACCTGCATTTGCTGTGTTATAGGGTTAACATTTTGTTTACATTCGTAATTGCGATTAACACTGGTGCAAAATAGCTGCTGACTTCCCCACTCCATCTAATCGGTCTGAGTGAGAAGGAGCGGGGCCGTGTGTGTGTGTGTGTGTGTGTGTGTGTGTGTGTGTGTGTGTGTGTGTGTGTGTGTGTGTGTGTGTGTGAGTGTGTGTGTGAGTGTGGGTTGGTAGGTTGGGGGGAGGGAGGGGGGCAGATAGTCTGTCGCTAGAGCAGCAGAATGGCGGATGATTCTCGGATATTAGGTCATTATGATCGGGCTTCTCAACGCCTGTATCTGGAATGTCGGGCCTAGTCAATAAAGTCGTTACTATTAGTAGCTTAAAAAAAAAAAAAAAAAAAAAGTTAGGCGCTAATGAGCCCCTGTTATTTCTCCAGGTACCCCAGATAGCCAGTCCGCCACAGGGAAGTGCTGAGGGATAAATCAGGTGCCCCCTCTGGATCGACAGCTGATTTCAGCACCACGGACAGCGCCGCTGCACAAACACGGGACTGCCGTTTCATGCACAAGCACACACAGTCACACGCCTTGATTTACAGTTTAGACATTTCGCTGACAGTGTTACACAGAGACACTTCTAGCAAGTGAAGGAGTAATGGTTCAGCGTACTGGCCAAGGACCTTTCTAACTGTACATGTGGGTTTGACACATTGGCTTTGGTGGGCATCAGATCTCTGACCCTCTGGCTGCAGGACAGTCTGCAACCAAGAGGCCATATAGGATTATACTTTTACATTTACCGCTGACGTTTTACTGGCATGTGTGTTACTAATCAGACATCAGTCGTCTTGATCGACAGAGAACAGCTTTCCTTTTAGAAACGAGCATTGCTCATCTCAAGGTGTTTTGAATTTTGGAATCATGTCCCTTTGCCTAGTTAGGGGAAGGTGAGGGGCACGCCAGTGGCCTTCAAGGTAGAGTAAAGTAAAATATAAAAATATAAAATATAATTTTTGTAATTTAACCCAGAGGGGAATTGGGATTTCATGAGAAAGCATTTAATTTGACCAATGAAACACACGGGCAGGAAACAGACTTCTTGGCCTTACGCGCGCGCGCGGGCGTGCGTGTATGTTACTTACCCAGCAGAAACATTAAACTGATGATATTAATCAGGATCATGGCGCGCTGAGCAGTAATCCTACAAGTCTTGAAGACGGAATTCGGATGGATTCCCGCTGTCCGGTTCACCCCTCTCCCTCTCTCTCTCCCACTCTCTCTCTCCCTCTCTCTCTCTCTCTCTCACACACACACACACGCGCGCGCTATCTCTCTCTCACTCTCTCAAAGCTGGAAACCGGTAAGCCAAGAGAGTAACATCACCACCACCGACATGGTGGTGCACCCACAGACACCAGATATCCCGGGAGACAGCCCTAACGGGAGCCCCGCGCACACGGGAGTGAGTGGCCCCACTCAAACCAGCGCCGGGGAAGAAGTGTTGATGAATCCTTTACGTTAAGGGCCACATTATTTGGTGTAGCTCATGGCGGAATATCCACGTACAATCCGGAGAATTCGGTCCATAAACAGGAACGGAGACTTTTATTACTGCTGGGCAATTATTCTGCAATTAAACGAACAGTGTCCGTGCGCCTTCTCAAACGCCCGTCAGCATGACTCCAACTTTCCCGATTTCCCGGTGATAGGATACGTGACCGTAGCTGATGTAGTTTTGCCAAAGACTGTTAGAAACCAAGGACGCCAGACCGTGTCGCTTCCGTGGTTACTTGCGCATCTGTCCCTTTCCCGTTTCCTTCGCTTATATTAATGATAATAATGTCCGTATGTGCGCCAGTTAAACCGATTTATAATAAAGACAAGCAGCTTGATGCGTAATGGCACGCGTCTCCCGGGGGCACGAGCGAGTAACACAGCTCCGTATTCTAATCCACTCCAATTGCCTCGTGCGTCCGCTCGTGTCTCCTTCAACACGCGGAGAGTCCTATCAGAGCGCGCGAGGAAAACCTCTCTTTTACCACCTCGTCCAGCCCCCGTGCAACACACAAACACACGCGCGCGCGCGCGCACGCACGCACGCACACACACACACACACACACACACACACACACACACACACACACACATGCGCGCACACACGTTCACACTGAAGGTGCGTGTTGGCCACAGATATTGTGCAATTCACATCAAACTTAACCACGTTTTAAATGCACACATATATACACACACAGACACACACAGAGACACGCGTGCGCGCAGGCACGCAACACCCTTGGAGGTTCCATATGCATGACCTGAGGTGCAGGCATCAAAGCAAACGATTGTAATACATAAATACACATAAATGCGCACTCCCACGCTAATATACACCCGACATTTCCACAGCACTATAAGGGGAAGCATCTCTGCTGCTGGAGAGAAACACAACATCTGGTTTTAGTTACAAACCTGGCTTCATATGAGTAGAGTGGGCACGTTAGCCTAGAGTCTCAAGCCTTATATAAGCCTTATAATACAGCTTTACGTTTTTCTTTTCAATTTTCCATACCCGCTTTTCCTATTCAAGGTCTCAAGGGACTGAAGCCCACCTGTGCACATGGGTCAGAAGGACATGTGTCACTGCTTTCCTTCATTTAACAAAGACTGCCCAACACAAACCTACAATGTTATTTTGTTCATAATTTTAAGACAGCTTAAGAAAATCCTTCATTAATCTTGTGATTTATCAGTATTTTTTATGCAGTGTATCACAGGGCTAACATGGACAGACAAACATATTCACACCTACAGTGAGGTCAGTCCTCATTTCACCTGACCTGCATAATTTTGGACTGTGGGAGGAAACCCACACAAACCCACGGAGAACATGTCAACTCCACACAGACAGGAACAAGTTTCAAGTTTTAAGGTTACTTCATTTACATAGCACTTTGGTGCAAAACTTGCTTTTGTTTTTAAAGTGCTTCACAAACACAATGAAGTACACAGACAGAATGAACGAGGTGGATAAGGTGCCAGTACATACAAGCAGTACAAACAGATCAGAAAAGAGTTTCGCGGGGGTAAAAGGCCACGGAATAAAAATGACAATGGAACTAGTTGAAAGACCAAGGCTGAGATTCAAACATTGGACCCTGTTGCTGTGAGGGGACAGCGAGGCACTGACCCTGTGTACCGCTAGTCCATGAACAGAAAAATACAAGAACCCCAGTGAACTTGAATGGTATCTGCTTGTTTTGTAGTCTGTGTTTTCATGCTCAGTTAATGGTGAAAAATCATTAATAGGGTTTGAGAGCAAAGGGGAGTAACTGGAATGCAGCAAAAAGTTTTCAAGTACAGTAATAGACAGGCTTACTCATACTTCCTGCTGGCTTCTGAACACTTCTTAAAGTCCCATTAATCTCCCTTTGTATCACTGCTTTTTTTTTTTTTTTTTTTTTTTTTTTTTTTTTTTACTGTACATGTTAATATCTAAAAGACCCTTTCAAAATGTAGAACTAGGGTGTTTGAAAAACTAACAGACTGGTTAATTATGCTGTCAAAAATTTTAATATTTTACCATTAGGCACCAACACTTAACAATCTCAGGTAGAGCTAGTTTAAGTGAAAATTCACCTTTTATTATTCCTGATGTCATGGACAATTTAGTCATAATTCAATCAATTTTCCTGAGCTTCTGCCAAGACACACTTCAACACGGGCATCAAATGGCACGTTAAAAATTAAAAGAGATTATGGTATAATGACAGCAGTCTTGGTGAGTTTCCATAAATCTCAGTGTGTTTTCCAATTTATAGCCATACATTTTCCTACCAGAGAAGTATAGTCTACATGCAGCAACAGTCCCTTTCCATAGACAACAACTTTGTTTAAGGGCTCATAAACAATGCAATGTGATCTCAGAAGCTCAAATGTAACAATGTGGCTTACACTGGCAAGGCTTTGCATGTACAATTTCAACATCATAACCCATTTCATCATAACCATTTAATGATAGAGTGACTGCAATGCCTGGAAGAAGTGTGTCTATTTATGGACTTGAGAATGTTTTTTTTTTTTTTTTTTTTTTTTTTTTTTTTTTTTTTTTTTTGTGCTGCAGTCCAATTAAAGTCCCTTTCTATTAAGTCTGACCTACAGCATTTTGGAAGCTGGACCTATACTGCATCTGGCATGCTAGTTCATCTCAGACTTTACTAGTGATGTCTGTTTGCATAAACAGTCTGTCAGTCACTCATGGAGCAGCTCTTCAATTAGCCTGGCATCAGCCGGCAATTACAAACTATCAGGGTCTCCTTTCTACCGCGCTGATACTTCAGCTGTATCAGTCTAACACTGTCATAAATACACTTTAGTATGTACTCTATTTAAACTGAATATTGTTTAATTGGAGTCTGAGGTCCTGAGCCAGCAGGCCGTTCCTGCTCATAATAAACTGGATGATTTGTTCGGTTTGAGATGTGTTCATCCAACCAGCATCTTACAACGAGGGGGACCACACAGCCCCCTCATTATGTCAAATTTGCCAGTGAAGATCAAAGGAGTCTAACCAGGCCCCATGCCTCACACAGGGCTGTGCGTCAGCCACAAAAAAAAAAAAAAAAAAAAAGCTCATTTGGATGGAGAGGACCAAATACACTCTCAATGGTTCATCAAAATCAGTCTTGATTCCGTATACTCTCCCTGTCTGTCTGTCTGTCTGTCTGTCTGTCTATTCATTCATCTGTGGGAGGGAAAGAGTTTTAATTACTGGCCTAATTTTAATGAAACTCAGGTGACAGGCATCTTACTGAAAAATTACTAAAATTACACTCTCTAGCCTGAAGGGGTTATACCAATTAAGAGAACTCTTTGAACTGACGCGTCATTCCTGTCACAAAACTGTCACAAAATCTTCCACTAATATGATTCTCCTCATGGGAAATGAATTCCTCATATGACCCCATATTTCCCCCTGATAGATCGTCCTGAAATTAAGACCCCTGTTCATGGCATAATTAAAAGGAATCACTGATTGGCACAGAAATGGCCCTGCATGGTCAATAGGGCACTGCATGTTTATTGTATAGGCCTGTGGTGGACAGAGTCTTAATATATTGATATACAGTTGCTGATATTTATATTTATTGAAGGGAAATTAAAAATACTGGTGTAAAAATCTATGACGGTAGTGATGGGTAGGGATTTTTATGTCCTCTTTTTTTATATATGTTTGTATTGTCCAGGAACTAGAGTGTTATATTTTTCTATGACCCTTCTTCATCTTCATTAATCTTAAAGATCAAATACTTTTTCTGTGATTGCAGATCTTAATACTCATCTTCCTATTTGTTTATTTATTTCTATTGTTCAGGTACCAAACTCTGGCCAGGATGAGCTTCACTGATGGTCCTCCTATAGTCATTTTTTTTTTTAGATAACTTTTTTGTAACTTTTGAAACTTTGATAACATCCATATGCTTATTTTCAAACTGAGCTATTTGGTGTTGTCCTTTATAGATTGTTCTTCATTAACCCTTTGATTTGTGATTATTGTTACTAATTTGGTGTTAATACAATTACTGCTGCAGCTGGGTGTGGGAATATGTTTTCATATATTCTGATTGGCCTACAATTAGTAATTAGAGTCGATATACTGTATGTAAGCTTGACTTTTCAACTGTCCCACTATTTTTACCTGATGAGGGTCTGAGGACCGAAATGTTATTGCTGTTTGCTGAAATATGTTTGTTTTTTTGTTTGTTTGTTTTTTGCAAGTAAGGTAACAGAGTGCAGGAGTCTTCTGTTTTTTCCTGAAAAAGTAGAAGTTATGAAATTATTGCAGAAAGTAAAGCCAACTGTCCCGATGGTCCAGTTTATCTTAGTTATGGAGAGACCACAAAATTCAAACTCTGTAATGAACACAACTCAAAATGTAACAAGGACAGCTCTTCTGCAAAAACATGCTTAAGATAAATTACCGATTTTAAAAAAACACAAAAAAGTACATGTACAGAAAAAAAAGACCCTTGCTGTAGGGTGGTCAAGTTGTTGACCGTAAACTGGAATCATAGAGGGACCTAAGAGGGATTGAATGTACAAGAAACTGGTTTACTATTGATACAATAGAATGTTTGGCCCATTTACTGCAATTTACCCACATCTACATGGCAACAAACCATTTTGCAAAACATGTGAGGGGGCAAAAAAATTTCATAACCTATGTATTCATTTCATAACACATGCATAAATATAGAGAAAGTGTCCAACCACACGAGATGCAGTCTGCAGGGAAATCGCTGATGTTCTATAGCACAAACAGCAAACTCTTAGACAGCTCCAGGATTACTCTGTCATCACTTTCCCTCTCATCATCTTCCCATCCACATGACCTCTACATGTCCACTCTTTAATTCCCACTTCCCGTTTCAACTTCACATCTGTTCTTTGCTTCTGTTCTCGCTACCTCACTTTTCTCTGTCTCTGTTTCACAGCTGCGTAACCCTGAACTTACTGCTGCTGACCTCTTTTAGTTTGGTCCCTTGGCTCTAATTCAATTACCACAACCACTAGAAAAGGCAATTAAGTCTGATGAATAATTAACACTGATTAATGAGGTGAAGTCAGAGGATACATCAGTGGTAGAATGATTGAGCATTAGGAGGGGAAAATTACTATGCTGTTGAATGAAATGAATCAGACCAATGGTAGTTAGAGGACTGAGCACTCATTCTGGGGTAATTTAGGCCAGAGGTTAATATTCTGGTAAACACCACTCCAAATCTTAAAACTTTTTAACTTGTTAGAATGAGCAGGTTTGTCTGTGTTGGAGTGGTGCAGTAATTTCAAACCTAACTTTTACAGTGTATCTTAACCTAGTTACCCAGTTTCCAGACTGAAATGTTACGTTTTACATTTATGCAAACTAACAAATTCATCAAAATGTGGATGTTTCTGAAGCAAAAATGGTTTGCATGTCAACATTTAGACTGAAACGGCAACATTTGTGCATGCACTAATGCGAACTAACTTAAGCTTGTTAGCTACTTTAGGGTCTTTAAGTGGATACAGACCAGAAAACAACATGACTTTAAACAGTGACACGAAGTCAAAATCGTTTTGAGGGATGCACAAGAAACAACATTTGTTTTTGTTGTTTTGTTTTGTTTTGTTTTTTTGTATGTGTGTGTGTTTGGTGTGTGTGTGTGTGTGTGTGTGTGTGTGTGTGTGTGTGTGTGTGTGTGTGTGTGTGTTCTCTCTTTCTAGTCCCCTGGCTTCCAAAATGATGGAACTATTTTCTCTCTTAGCCCTTCCACTGTGTAACAATATAGGCTGTGGGACTGCAACGCTACTTTTTGTGCCACTTTTTGCTGTTTTGCATCCTTCAAAACGATTTTTCAACTGCATGTTGCAGAAAGTTGTTGCTGTGGTGACCACTTGCTTGTGGTGACCAGGTCAACAGTATCATACACCTTGATCGTGTGCTTTTCATCACTTTGGTCTGTGGAGGCGCATCTAACCACACATCACGAAACCCCAGTTTATGTGTCATGTTTTGATATGAGCTTCTCAAGGAGCAAAAAATATTTCAATATTGTTTATGCATTCTCATGCACATGTAGTGGTGGTTAAATGATTATATGAACAAAACCGCTGCCACGGTGTATGATGAATAATGAAATATTGATACAAATTTACCTTCCCCGAGGAACTCAGAGATGGGCTAAGTACACCATATTCAAGGGTGAATAAAGATAAATTGGAAAGTGCTGGTGACATGTATGGTGAGGAAATTCAGAATTTTTCATTGCATTTCCTGCAGGTCTAACATAATTTAATATATGATTTTCTTGAAAAGAATAAATAGCCTAATTTAGGTTATAATTGGTGTTGATGCAAACATAAATATCATTTTAGCTTCGACACATTTTATGACTACTTTGAGAGTAAAAATCATGGCTCGGGAATTAGCAGTCAGTAAACGTTCACACAGCTTTTAATTCATGAAAAATCCCACAGTTTTCATTTTCACAGCAATCCAATGTATGCATGTGTGTCACTGTGTCATACATACACAGGCACACATTGCGATGATGCTCACTCGTATCATTCCACATAGCACAAGAGAAGCGCGCAGCCCTCCCCCTGTCTTCCTTAGATGCCATTTCTAGTTACATGCAGTTACATTAATGTAATAATGACATAATTATATTTGATGAAACAGACATCTGCTGGGGAGACCTCTGCAGGCCTACTAAAATCCCATCACACAGGCCAAATCAAATCTTATTTAAATTAAATCTAAATCAAAAGAAAGATCAAACTAAATCAAGTCTTATTTTACATTTTATGCTACTTCTGACCTTGTACGCATCACACTGTCTGGAGGTTTTATCCTATTAAGTATTATTGGACTAGCTATTTCTAAATGTTCATCAAGTGCCATAGTTTTTCAATAGAAAGCACAATAGGCATTTGAATTATCCCACTGGGCATATTATATTAAATGCAACTGATTTAACCACCAGCAGTAGCATCTATACTGTGAGCAACAGTCAACAGCACGCAGCAGAGCAAGCACCCTAGTGGCATTGCCTATTGTGCAACAACTTAATTTACTGACTGAGGGTTTACTATTGCATGCACAAATGCTCTTGCTAATCAAAAAAAAAAAAAAAAAGTTTTCATTATATTGCGATGGGATAGGGACAGACCAGGTACTGCCGCAGTTACATACAATGACTGGACTGTACCAGTGATATTGATTGGCTGGCCCATTTATTACATTTTCCCCACATTTTACATTGCAGCAAACTGTTCTGCAAATCACGTGGGAGAACTAAAGACTTGACAACATGAAATCAAAATCCCTCCATTTTCAAATCAGGATTTTTGGTTGAAACAGCCACCTTATCATGTTCTGTTTCTGCGCCTAACACAGTCGTCACCATTCATAAACCACAGAAATAATAACTGGCTGTTTAAAGCAAAGGTTTTCCCCAGGGACTATTTTCCCTGGCGGAGGGACCGTTTCGCTCCGCCCAATGTCAAGTCATCAGAACACAACAGTGCTGCTGCTTTTAGGAAAACTAATGTGGACAACTTTATTACAGTGATAAAAGAAAGTTTGAAGTCTCTGAAAGTTCATTTTCACATTGTAGTGGAATGAATGGAAACCAGTGGCTGGAAAAAAGGCAAGAAAAGTGATATCGGAGTTTTAAAATATGACTGCTTGCTTTGGGTAAAGATGAGCAGAAATGTGAAGTGTGTACATTTTGTAGGTATAAAACTAAACATGCAGCTAAAGTTCAGAAGGTAAATGGTTCCTTTTCTTTCTCTCTCACAGCTCCACTGACCTGAGGCCAAGGGTGCTGTGACCCCCGTGGGTGGGGTCGCTGGACTGGTTGCTCAAGGTGGTCTTTTCACTGATGCCCTTAGGAGGTTTGAAACTTTGGCAGTCACTCCAGCCATAGGGTATTGATTGGCTCATCATATTTCTGTACCCCGACCATGAAGCTTGAGCGTGACGCTGGCTGCTAAAAGCTCTCTCTTTCTGTGCCCAACACACACACACAAGCACACACACAGAACATACTGTTATGGTACACAGTTTTGAAAGCATGCCTCCCCGTCCATAATTGTGTGAGAAATGACAATTTTTCGCACAGAGCACTTTTCTATCTCTGCTTACAGGGTTTTTTTTTTTTTTTCACGATGAGCTGACTGATTCTCTTCTTCTCTACCCCAGTTCTCTATTTTATAATAATCTCTCCCCACCCCCACCCTTCACTCTCTCACCTCTCTCTCTCACACACACACACACACAAACATATACACACCTGTGTGCCAGTATCAATATGATACATGTTGGTTAGGTAACAAAGCTGTACGCTGTAATTGGAGGACTCTCTCACTGCCTCAGCCAAGCAGACAGTAATTTAATTTAATTTAATTTCAACTCTTTTCCACGGGGACATTCAGATAACATTAATTAGGTTTTCTCTTTTAACTTTTTTAACACTATACTTCTGTTCCCGAAGCAGTTTTGCAAAGCTAGTCTCATAATGACTGCCTTCCTGTCTACCTGCCTCTCTGTTTGCCTGTCTGTCTGTCTGGTTATCGCTTTGTCTTACTCTTTGATTGATTGTCTGGCTGGTTGTCTATCTTTCTCTTTCAAACATTATTTTTCACCTTTACCCCAACCCCAGCACTGACAGGCACTATTTCAGTCACACAAAAGTGATTGGAAATACGCACAAACATGCACACAATTGCACAAAATATCTCTTTACTTAGCCATTCCCAGCCTGTGTGGTAGTTATGGATACAGTCCAGCTTTTAAATGCATTTCTGAGAACCAAGGACTGATGCTATGACTGCTATGTAATTATGGTTGACAGAGGGGAGGCGGGCAGGGAAGAGAATAAAAGTAATGTCTATGCTGCAGCTTTTATCTATGAATACTGAAAAGACATCCACTGGATCACTGGTTTTCAAAGTGTGGTTCGCGGGCCCACAGGAATCACTGAGGGGCCTCCGAACGCTCCTCAGCAGAGTGTGGATTATTTTAATGTCACTATAATTTAATTCATTAGAAACTGTTAGAGTGCAGAAAACGCATGAGAGGTCATTTTATCATTGGTTTAAGCTCACCACAACTTGTCAGTATTCAAGTATGACATGTAAACTCTGCACAAATTTAGTAGATTACTCTCAGAAACATCAGAAAAAAACATGATTAACACGGAACATAACTAAAAAAAAAAAAAAAAAAAAAAAAAAAAAAAAAAACAATAATCAAAAAGACCAGACCACAATTTGAGAAAAAAAAAATTAACAATAAATAAATACATAAATACAAAATTTTAAAAATAATAAAATTCACAGGAATTTAATATTTAACACACACCAAAATATCTCTTAATATGAGAGGTGTGTGGGGGGGTCAACCTGGGGGTCCAGATCATGAAAAAGTCTGAAAACATCTGCGCTGTTCACTCATCAAAGTCCACACCAAATTTCTTCAATGCCTTTATGCAAGCACTCGTTCATCCCCTGTTGCTCTCCTCGGCCTGTTCTTGCTTTCTGTTGCGTAATAGTTACACATTAGAGTCATTACAGCCCCTTTGGGTTAGAGTTGAACTCTCAGCTCTGAGACCTTCACTTCTGAGAATCCAGTAGTTTATTTGTGAGTTTTTGATATGACTGGACTGCTTGTGTATTTCCATTACATCTGACAGTCCTTGGGGTCAAAATCTCGCAGTCTCCTTTTCACTTGCCCTCCACTGTATTTTGCCAAAACTGTAATAAGATATGATAAACGGAGGAGGACTGTCCACTCCCACATGGACAAATAGCTCTCCAACCTCTGCTCTAGCTTAGGTACAGAAGCACTTTAGCCTAGCTGCATTTATAAACAAAAATAAAAATAAAAAATAAACACTCAGGACCACATTTAGGAATACTTCTGTGTGTCTTTTTGGTCACATTCTGCACTTCATAACATGCATGCTATTTATCAAACAGCAGGGGGAAACTCAGTTTGCCCCTCATGTGAGGTCATGCCATGACAATATGTGTTTCTCTCCTGTACGCATGTGCATTTAAGGGAGGATCATGCAAACTATAGAAGGGGATATGATCCATGTGGTTGATTAGACATTCCACTGGATTCAAAATTGGGGCAGGTAATGCATATTAACCTGAAATCTCAGAGATATCTCAACAACAACAGCAGACTTCGGTTGGGTGCACCACAAAAAAGTGTGCAGGGTGTTTTGTGATCTAACAGAGAGCAGTCATTTATTTTTAAGGTTGCCTCAGTGAATTGGAAGACATATTGAACACAATTTTGGGCTCGCACCAGACAAAGAGGGGATATTAAAAATATGCATCAGGCTTCAGTTACCTTGGCTTTCTAGGAAGACATCAACTGTACTGACACCATCAACGCCCTCCACCTGCTCTGACAGGAGCGTCTGCTGGACCAGTTGCTGTGTACCTGCTCAGTTCCCTTTAATGAAGGCTGTCCTTTCCTCCTCTTTTTATGTCACAGCACTCCCTCTCTTTTTGAAAAAACTGCCTCAGGCATTTTCTTTTTTACCCTTGATGTGTTTATTTCTTGTTAAATAGATGCCCAAGTGTTAATTTTGGCTGCAGGCATCCCTCCAAAATATCAATGTGCACTTTCTGTCACTTCATTAACCAATAATTCAACCTCAGGGCTGTTTGTCTTTTCTTTTACCTGAACTGTGGAGGGCTGCATGTGGCACAAACTGCAGTGCTCCACCATTCAAGTGTGCACATTTCAAGCTCTGCTCCATGGGCTGAACTGTGAGAGGAAGGCAGCCCAGGTGCTGACTGCGTAATTATCTGCCGCCTTAGTAAATCCCATGTTAATTACATTCAGATTTTGACCATCATGTAAGCTGCAACAAATTGCCCTTGCAAAGATGAATAAAGTTGTCTGAATCTGAAAATGAGGTCCTGCACTGCAACTCCCAAAAATTATGTTCCACTTCAATTAAATTACACTCTCAATTATGTTTCAAGGGAATCTCTCATGAATTATGTTTGTTTGTGATGTATCACAAATATATTTCTAATCAACATATCTTCTATATCTTGTCGTGAATCAAAGTCTGGTCTCCTGAGGGAAAGTCACATCTTTGTTTGTTTGACCCATCCAGCACCCCTCCTTCCTGCTAACATGGACTTTGACAGTCTTTGTGTTTCATCATGGTACATGCTGCAGATATGTTGACTGCAAACATATTTGTCATACGTCAAAAACAAACACAAGCCACAGCAAAAGTTGTTCCCCTGGAAACATAACTGTGAATGTGGTTTAGTTCTATGGGAACGTCATTTTTAGAAGACCAGGCTGGCAGCTTTCACGTAATTCAATCTGGCCCTCAGTATGTTTACGTACACACAAGAAACCAGATTACAGTGAATAACTGGGACATGGCAGGAAATCAGGTAGCGTGTACATGTGTTACTTTACTCTGATTATTCAAATGTATTCCTGCACTGTGCATATACATGCCCTCCCACAGTAATCAGGTTCCCCCCAACCCCCAACTTCCCCTGGACTGTTCCAGCGGTGACTCACAGCTGGTAAAGAGCACCTGTTAGCCGGCCTCTTGTGGGGATTTCCCTGACGGGGGTGGAAGATGTGTATTTTGTTTTTGCATCCTTCAACACGCATGTTGTTTCTCTCCGCTGGGCATTGCAAAGTCTGTATTTATAGTATTTATGCTGTCAGTTTCTTTGTCTGCTGTCTCTCCTTGCACATGTGCACAGCAAAAAAGGAGTTCAGAAATCTACATACATGAGTTTACATGGACCAATATCTGGTTTCCCCAAGTAGAAATCTAACTGCCTTACATTTATTTCTCTTAATCCCATACCCTGATTATAGAAATCAGTTTTCTTGTTTATGTAGCACTTGAGAAATCAGATAACTGCTGCACGAGGGAGGAAAACCTGATTATTAAACTGCATGTAACTACAGTAACTGACAGATGAAAAGAAGAGCAGAGATATAAACTTTGTTAATAAAACAACACTCATCAAGAGGCTTCTGAAACATCACACTTTAACATGTTTCCCCAAAAGAAACAAAGTTAAGATGACAGAAGACAGTAATCAATTTGCCAATAGCATGCCAGCAAAACAAAGCAAGCGAAGCAACAGTGCAAGATGAATAAATAACCAGCGAGGAAAATTAGGTGATTTTAAAACAGCTCTGATGTAGATAATGCAGGGAAAAGGAAATCATTGTTGAGGTGATTTTTGTGTGTTTTCGAGTGTCTTCAAAGAGAGAAAGAGGGAATGGGCGTTGAGTCACTGAGGCAAAAATTTAGTGAAAGCAGTCTGATTCATCAGACAGAGCCTAAATCTATATTTGAAACTGAAGGATGCAGATTGATTGACAACATGGATGAAATTCTTCCATATCTGAGCTCCTCTACAGGAAACTGAAAGTGAGGCCAAAGTCTGCCAGTTTACTGCAGTGTTCTGCAGTGTTGTCAAAATGTACATATCTTATCATCGTTAGTATTATTACCTTTTCTGAATGTAAAGTGTGCTGAGGCCTTCCTGGTTATAATGCACTTTAAATATAAATTTGACTTGGCTTATGTATTCAGTCAGACATACATTTTGAAGGGCAAGTGAAGGATCTTGGTTGATGGGTGTATCTGGATATAAAATACTGGTTTAACATGTATTTAGATTAAGGACAGACTGAATATTTAGCTGATAAAATGCATTTCAGCGGCTCAAAGCATCCGACAAATCTCCTCTGTGAAATATGGATCATTAGTGACAAGTGTGCACTAGTGTGTGCAGTAAATCAAACTATCAGAAGTTACAAGCCTGAAGCGAACCACTGACTTCTCTGCTGTCACCTGTAGAGGCAGAGTCAGTTTATTATAAATATGATAAATGAGAGCTTTCCTGTTTTACCAGGCATGACTCCCAGATAAAACTGTCAGTTTTCCATTCTGTCCAATGAGAAAAACAGCTGTGATTTGTTATTTTTTATATACATTTTTATGTGTTTGTTGCTTTATTGCTCTATGAATTTATTTATTCATTTATTCAGGGGAAGTGATTTTTTTGTTTGTTTGTTTTTATATATTACTGTTTGACTATGCTTTCATCATGATGACAGGGAACGCTGTGGTCAAATGCACGTACAGTACCAAAGCTGAATCCACAAATCATAAAGCAGTTAAAACCACTGCATTTCTGAATATCCTCCAATAAATCTACAATTGAACAAGTAAGCTATTTTTTAAACCACTTTTTTTCCACATCTTCCTGAAAGAAATCAAGTGAATTTGCTCAGGTTTCAAGGGTTTCAAAGGCACCAATTAAAACAGTTCCTTTCACTGACGCAGAGGACAGCTTCTTATTTAACTGTGTGTGTGTGTGTGTGTGTGTGTGTGTGTGTGTGTGTGTGTGTGTGTGTGTGTGTAAATAAGAGGCAGAGGCCGCTGCAGTTGATCCTCCCGAGTCCATAACTCCCTACGGCTTTAATATCAGTCACACACATGCATGCATGCTGTCACACAAAAATACATGCACCCTAATCAAAAACGCACAAACACCTCTGTCAATATTACCTGATAGACTGCCACTACCAGCAAGCCTTAATTGGATATGTTCTGTATGAGTTTGCTCTGCACTGTAGCGGCCTCAAAACATCAAGTAGGAAATGTGATGTGGATAATTGCAAATACACTGACAAAAAAAAAAAAAACAGACAAAATGATTCTCTTTCTTTTCTCCCTCTCTCTTATCACCCGCTAATACATAGCCATGCACACAAAACATCAGTTTGCATCTGATTACCTTGAGAATGGCAGTAACATCAAATGTGTACCAATGTGCCAATGTCATAAACACACACACACACACCAAACACACGCACACATGCACTCAAAAAAATCAGTGTGAGCCTTTCAAGCCTCCTGCTGTGATTGCAGAGCACACTGCAGATCAAACACTGAGCCTGCTGTCAACTCTGTTACACCAAACACAGAAGGAATCAGAAAATCACAACTATGTTTGCATTGTGTGTGTATGTGTGTGCGCACGTGCACGCATACTCACTTGGGCACGCACTAATACACACATATATCCATGAATATATATGGCAGGCGTGTCCCCATGTTTATGCGGTCAGTGCTTTTCTTCTCAAGGGGAGATACAGGAGTGTGACCAAACTAAAATGACAGCTGCTGCCAACCCACCAACTCAACTTCAGAAGCAACCACAACAGAATCCCAAAGAGCAGCTCCCACTGTGGCTAAACACAGGGCACAGGAGGCCATGACAGATGATGGCAGCCGTACTGCTCTGAACACATCCAGCCTTCAGATCCTAAACTTCACTTGAGAGGAGATAATCATAGGCATAAGGTAAAAAAAAAAAAAAAAAAAAAAAAAAAAAACACAAAGAGAAAGGGGTAGTAGGCCGGTGGGTGGAGCACCTAAGGAAAAGGCAGACAGTGTGAATAAAGTGAAGCTGAAGGGACCAGTAAGGAAGTGGGGCTCTAATAGCCTCACCGCAAGAGGCCAGGCGAAGAGAGAGGGGAGCACAGCTTCCTGAAACACAGCTCATCCAAAGCAATACTTTCCAAACTACCCCACTTCTCCCGTCACACCCGGGATGGAGTGGCAGACACTCATTCAAAGATCCAAAGCAGACCAACATGACAGCTCCTTTCTTTGAGACACACACACACATACACACAAGCATACACACACACTCGGATATTCTGGGACTGAGTAGACTGGCCTGTACGTATTAAGATTCAGATCACAGTTGATAGGAACCCATGAGTGTATGTAGTGGGCCATGTGTGTGTGTGTGTGTGTGCGTGCGTGTGTGCGTGCGTGCGTGCATGCGTGCGTGCGTGCGTGTGTGTGTGTGTGTGTATTTTCTATGTCGTTTTCTATTCTTTTCTTGTTTTTTAACCCCACTAGTAATAGCATAGGGCTCTATAGATGACAATGTTAGTTGGTCTGTTCACCATGAGATCATCATCATGTGATATGGGGCTTGTAGATACTGTAGGTTTTACTTTAATAATTATTATTATTATTATTATTATTATTACAGCCTTAGGTCCTTTTAGAAGATTGTTTGGTTTCACTTTAGCAGGGAGAACATTGACATTGGTAGTTTAGTCTGTATTTCCACACTGTAGTGGCACACTAAGATCATTTTTTTCAGTTTTATCACACTAAATGTAGCCTATATATGCCCAGACACACCATCATGATCAAACTGACAAGAAACATGTGTTTGTGGTCAGAACAAGATGCACACAGACTCTTTGTCATCTGTTCACATAATATTTCTGCAGTACTTCAGTTGTGTCGCTGCCGTTGAAAATACACTCCCCAGATCATGCAGTAGTTTGAAGAAAAAAATCTGGAGGAAACATTGTTAGTCAGTAGATGAATCATGAACTGTGGCTTTTCATCACTATAACTTTTCTTTTTGTAAAGGCATGGCAGAGATATTTTAGTAAGTAGAAAAATGGCTAAACACTTTTTTACTATAGCCTGACCTATGCAGTTTTGGGGAGATATTTTTCACCTGCTGAGTCTACATTTAGATTATAGAACATATTTATAAAACATGTAACTTTGCTGATAAGCTACAGCAGCCTTGAATGGTGTGCAGGTAACAAGCCCCAGTAAGAAAAGCAAAGGAGGGTTTTCATAACAAGATCACTTTACTAAGGCCGTGTAGACGGATTTAAAAAATAGTATTAATAATACCTTTATTTACTGGTTGAAAAAAAACATAATGTGTTCACTGTCAAGTAAGTGAAGCACCACTTGCATTATTTATCATTTGTTTGTTCTAGGAAAGATGAACACATTCCTGCTGAAGCTTATTTACTTGTTTATCTGTGTTTGTCCCCAACAACACAGGCCTTCAAACATGGTAATGTAACGAACTCAAACAGGCCATACTGCACAACCATTTTGGTTTCTTCTACAGGCCACTAGCAGGACAGCATTTAGATGAGTTGTGGTAAGCGGCAGACAGCAAACCTGATGTCATTATAGTGGATGAGAGCGGGACGGTAAAATCAGACAACATCAGCAAATCATGCTGACAACAGCACAAAGCACCACGGCCCGAGGTTAAAATAGTAACATTTTTTGTTGTCCTCCATGACAGAATTTACAACCAGATGTTACATAAAAAACATCGCAAAACAGAAACCACGGCAGATTTGGACAATGAGTTGGTGATGATCCAGGTGCAACAACACCCAGAAATACAACCAGCATCTGACGTCCTATGAATAAGAATAAACACATTAATTTGTAATGTTAATATACTGAAATTATAGCGATATGATTCACCAGTATTAATGAATATAATAAAATCAACACAAAACATTTTTTTTTTCTGCAAAACAATACAACATCACCATAGCATCATCCTCCTGTGTCCTATTGCCAGCTACCATTTACCATCTTCTGGATCCCATCTAAACACAGCATTAGTCTCCTAGTCTTTTTGTTTCCTTGTGATTTTTTTTTTTTTTATGAGGATTATGATGGGCATTTCATTCCCATTATTGGTATCTATTTGATGTGGCTTTTATCCATCAGTGTCCTTGCAGCGTTTCATTCTTTTACACATAAATTTGTGTATACTATTGAGAGAGTGGTATGATAACAGATGTCTTGTTCAACTGTAGTGCAACACTCCCTTGTGTGTGTGCTTAACAGAGCAGCTCCAGGCTATTTGTCAACACGGAAAGAAAGTGAGAGAGACCAAGTGCATGTACATGAGTGTGTGTGTGTGTGTGTGTGTGTGTGTGTGTGTGTGAGAGAGAGCAAGAGAGAGACAGGTAGGGGCGAGAGTGGACTGTCCTGCACAAAAGCATTTACCTTCCCTGTGCATTAGAGCAGCATTCATTACATGTGTGCGCAGTTATGCATGCAAGACCCGCTGAAATGTCAAAGTGAATTGATTTGCTTTAACCAGGGGTTTCAGCAGATTACCTATTAGTCTAATCACTGCACTCTACCCATTAGCCAAGAGGACGGCCTCTGCTCCTCTGACTTACTCATTAGCCTCAGAAACCCTGTCACTGTCACTTTCCGTCTCCTTTGTCTCTTCTCTCTTATTTTCTATCATGCTATCACAAACATACACTTCAATGCACTGAATCTATAATGTTTAATGTTTCCCATTAGATTAAATGCAAGTCAGTGAAAGAACAATCTTCTTGGTTAACATAGAAATGTTTAACTGGACCAGATGTATATGTTCCATAGTATGCTCCTGAAATAGACTGAATCCTCAGTGATGCTTTTTGACTCCCTACACAGCAAATTTTACAAAGAAAAGCTACTGAGCAGGTTGCATTCACAAACTGAGGGTTTTACCTGCTGGTGTTGCTAGAGGAAAAGTCATGGGGTCACCAGAATCAGTTGGTTCTTCATTTTGCCTTCATGAATGTACACGGCAAATTTGAACTGATTCAGATAAAAGATATAGAATAGATTATGTCTTTATTGTGATTATACAAGTACAAGTCCTTGAGCTGCATCTTTAAAAAAAAACTATGAATAAACTGACAACAACGTTTATTGATTTTATTTATGTGATGTTTCAGTACATTGACCTTCCTCAGGCATCATGAGAGATACAACAGAAACGTTTTATATAGTGCAGCCCAGGATGAAATGGACTAATGCAAATCTGATCCCACCTGCAGAATACCGAAATACACCCGGGCACATCAGAGATCAATCAACGAATCATTTCAAATCGGCGTGAAGCATCATATGCATCCACCATATGGATCATACAGAATTAGGCTAATCAGGCTGTAATAGTAAAGTAGCCTAATGGACAAACCTAAGGGAAAAACAGAAAAGAAAAAAAGAAAAAAGAATTAGAGGTCAACCACTGCAAAAATAAGCCATAGTACCCTCAAGGAAATGAAAGAGAAACCCTCCGAAATCAATAAAATAAACATACAGGCTGTAATAATAATACTACTGCTGTAGAACTACAAGCAAAGCTTTTCTATCTAGCTTGTTAAGTGCCAAGCCATTGAAATGACATTTAAATTGTGGTGTAGATCTTTGGCAAATATACGTGAAAAACACACATAGGTATCTGGATGTATGTCTTTTCCGTCATGGCTGCGAGCTATTTAAGTCAATTTTATGGTTTTAATCCCCTTTCTTGCCACAAACAAGAATGCAGCCATATGTAAAGAAACAAACTGAAGACCAAAGACCAACACAAGCAATACGGTATCCCCACCCACCTCCTCTGATGTAATTTACACATGCTTTCGTGTATTTTCCTTACCCAGACAGTTCCCAGAGAACAGCGTAACAGGTTTTTCCCGGGAACACAGGCCATGTGAAAATCTTCCCTAACACCCTCTCACAGCAGACCAGCGACCCACAAAATATGCAGGCTGACCCAGACACTGAGAGGGTTACCCTGGTTTAGTAAACGAAATGATCCTGACCAAAATCGGGGTTAAAAACGGGGCTAAACGATGTTCAGTTCAGTTCTGTGTTTAATCGATGAGACTCTGGAAGGTCAAGTTGTCTGACATGTTCAACGCAGAATAAAAACATGGCCTCTAGATGGGATGGACCTGGCTCATCATATTGTAATATATCACCACTGAAAGTGGGTATGAGGGTGTGTTCCAAATATATAAAGAGTTGAGACATCTAGACTTGGGAACCAGTGATTGTCAGCAGCCCCATACAGGCTTCACCACATGTCCACCATTTGTACACATGCATGTGTACAAATAAGCCTAAGAGGGGATCAGGTGTGTAACCCGAGGTCTCCAGAGGGAAAAAAAAAAAAAAAAAAGATACAAAATAAATAGAGTAAACACAGCTCCATCATTTCCAAAAAAAAAAAAATTGTAAATTGAGAAAATTCACTAAAAAAAAAAAAAAAAAAAAAAATAGACTGGGTCTGATGCAGTTGGTTGGCTGTTGACTCCATTCATGAGTAACAGCAGTTTGCCAAAAGGCAGCTGTTACTAAGCGGGAGCTGGGCAGTTTGTGCTCTGGGGATGGGACCGTGGAGGTCCAGCGCCCTGGGGTGACTGGAGCAACAAACGGTAAGTAACAGTAAGTACAATCATATTCCAGCATATTCATATTCCGTGATTTGTATGCTCCCTAATTATTTTTCTGCTCGTGTTCCCCTCTACAATACAAGTAGACTGAGTTCTGGTGATACTACAGTTTCTATAGCACTGAACTATTGATGATTAACAATTTGTGTGTGTGTGTGTGTGTGTGTGTGTGTGTGTGTGTGTGTGTGTGTGTGTGTGTGTGTAAAACAATATTTTGGCATCTGTACAAGTTGTACAGATGCCAAAGTTGTAGAGATACAAGTTGTATCTGTACAAGTTGTACAATTTGTATTATGAGATACATCCCATAATATCCACCAATTGGTGGATATTACTGAAAGATGTATTCTTTCAGTAGAACCGAAAGAATGTGTGTCCCAAATTTCATAAATTTCACACGAAAAGAGCTGTGAGAGCTGTTTAACTGTGTGAAATTTCAAAATTGAACTATATTGCCACCTAGCATAGTATTACTGCAGGCATCCATGGGTTGTTGTTGAATATGGGAATCAGGTGAAAAATTAGTTCAAACTGGCAGAACAATAACAGGAATAATATGATTTTTGTTTGTTTGTTTGTTTGTTTGTTTGTTTGTTTGTTTGTTTAAAATAATAACAATAATAATAATAATAAATAAAAAAGTTTTCAAGATGCAGCATATAAATAATTGCTAAGATGGGTATTTTTGCAATATGAGGATGAGTGTCTCTGCACTCTTACACTCTCCCTCTTACACATTTCCACACATTTTTATCTGCCATCATGGCGATGTAAATGCAGCTACTTAGCCCTGTCAGAGGTCCATGAACCACCCACCACATGTGCTTTTCTTCTCCTTGGCCTCTCTCTGCAGGCTAAATGGATATAATCTTTCTGTTGTGCTGTCATTTACATAACTGCACCTGCCATTAAAATCCGCTTGTACAAAGGCCAGAGAGTGATATCAGCAATTTCTCAAATTAGTTTACAAACAGCAGCCACCTCCACCAGTTAGCAGTAATTTCTCCAGTTCTCCTATCAAGAAATAGCAATATACGGATATTAAACTTCTTTCTATGTCCAATTTTCTCCACAAACTTCATCTAATAATTAATATAGTTACTATCCAATAACTGATATGTCTACACCCACTATCAACAAACACTATAACACTATAAAAAAAAATAATTCTTTTGTAGTGACCTCATTATTCGCTTGCAGTTTTCTTGTCAGCCTGTTTTCAGCACTATGATTTTAACCCATTTATCAAACTGTTTCCTTGAGCATTTTCATCGACTGCCAGGATTATTCTTCTTTTGAAAGTATTGTTCATATTAGCAGAATGGCTGTACATTTTGTCTAATCTAGTGAGCCTTGACTTCTTTGACTTGTTGTATTTCGTCATGCTACAATATGAGAAATTCAGTTATTTGTGATTTAAAATGCATGTCTTACTAGCACGGACTACACCACCAACAAAAGATGCTGAAAAGGTTTATTGATTAAGGATGACATGATGCTTAAATCTAGTTGCTTGTAGATGCTCAGGTTTGCTGTAAGCTTTTAATGGAAGTCCACAGTAGTACCTCCCAGGTACAACAGAGGATCCCTCAGGAACCTACAAGAGAAAGGAGAGGAGAGAGAGTAGGGGAAAAAAAGGGGAGATGGGAGGGAAGGCTGCAGAATATCAAGAATGGAAGGAAGGAGTCATCATATATAAACTCACACAATTCTGAAGCAGATTTCAAAGATTTCTACTCCAGAGCAGAGGACATCACAGCTTTGTCATGTCAACCTGTGAAGTCTCATATTTTTGATAGAGCTCTGTTGTCTACATGAGCAAAGCTTGTGGAATTGGCTGAGCTAATTTAGAGCTTTCCAGGTTTGTTTGGTGATAGACCTTCACAAACTCGCCTCACTGAAGCACCAATACTTGGATGCAGAAGTCAAGGAAACAAAATTGCTGAGCCATCATCTTCCTGCTGGGCATTGCCATGTCTGCTTGTCCCTAAATCTGATAACACTCTCAGACTTTGCTCTGATTTTCATAAGGTTATCAGTGTCATCTAGCCGGAGGAGTTTCTACTTCTGCAGCTGGATTTTTGCATCGGTCAGGCTGGATCTGAAAATTCGACCACAGTCGGCTGATTACAACCCTCTGACATTTTGAACTACTAGCAGAATCTGCTGATGCTGAAGTCGAGGGGGGTGTCGGGTGCAGGTTCTACATTGTGTTTTGGGAATTAATTTGTTTTCATTGTCATGGTTCCCCATTTGGGTCCTGTCTTTATGGGATGGAATGCGGCGACCCTTTCTCCCTTTGTGTTTGTGCTGCAGGTGTCCAGTAGGTAGAGACAGGTTATGGGATATGGCCCGGTGTTCCCAGTATTTAAGTAGCCCCAGTCCTCCTATTCTGGGAGAGAGGAGTCATCTGCTCCACACTCTCCAGTTTTACACTTTTATGTTTATTTCTATCTGCCATTCAACAGCGCAACACTGCTGTCTCCATCCCTGCATACACACCTACACCACTGAAATACTGACCACCACACCTCATAACACTTTGGCACGCTTTACTTAATCTTGGTTACTTTCAAATAAATTAATTATGTTTTAACCTCATGTGTCTCCTCCTGTTTTCCTTTCCTTTTATGAGTGTGTCATCCTGTTTTGTTTGTTGTAGCCTGTGGTCCCATAAAGCCCCTTTAAGACCGCAAAGTGATTTGGGGCGCTAAACAAACTAGAACTTGATTATTAGTTTTATTACTCTGAGTGTAGTTTTATTTTCAGTTGCAAATCATTTTGAGTATGTGAGAAAATGGTGGATTTTATGTGGCAAGCCATGTATTTAGACAAGCTGTCATTACTTTAGTGAGAAAGTATGTTATTATATGTTATTAAACAATTATTTATTTTGTTAATTCGGTATATTTTATTGCAGATCATGACTGCGATGAATGTGAAGCCTTTATACAAGCCGTTTCACTGTATCAGATCCTGCATTGTTCCAACTGTATTTCATATGTGGATGAAGGAGCAGGAGCATATCTTTCAGGGCCTGAAACAGATGATGACTTGAAAGTGGACAGGCAAAGCCTTTTGGGAGGTATGCTATTATAGACCTTTATACAAACATGATCATTGACATCAAACTGTGGATGTTGTCAGGGCAGCGCAATCTAATTACTGCGATTCAATAGTTTCTTAACAAAAACTGTATTTTGATTAGTTTGTGTAATTGAAGGATGGACAATATGGTCTGTGGACCTTTTTAATGTCTTTTTGGCAGATAATTTTGTCTGTCTGTTAACTACTAGATGCGTGTATTTCTGTGCCAGAGCGATGCAGCTTCAGCAGTAAGTGGGCTGATTTGGAAGTTCACTTGGGGTTTGTGGACCACACAGAATGAGTTGTCAATAAATAGCTACATGTAACTTGTGCTCTCACAGTGTAACATTAATAGATCTGTTATTAAATGGAAAGAAACAGCCATGTCCACTGCCTTTCTTCCACTTTGATGGTATCATAATAATCAATTCCAGACAGCAGCCAATCCATACAAATAAGCAGGGCAGATAGGGCTACAAAGCTTGATACACAAGTGCGAAATGTTTTTCAATTCAAACTCAAAGGTTATTTCAAAGAAAATAAAAACATGACATACAAAATAAAACCACAACAATTCGTTATTCAATTAAAAAAAAAAAAAAAAAAAAAAAACAGTTCATATGTGGGCTTCCCTGCCAATGTTTTCTGAGCCTGGATGAGTCCTGAGAGCAGCTCTTCCTGGGGTTAAAACCTCTATGATGGTGTTCTCTGACTCATCCAAGCGACACATAAAATTTTACATCAAATATTGTAGAAGTGCCTCACATGTAGGAACACCAGAGAACACAAACAGTTGACTGGAACTAAGCCATATGGGAACCTAAAGCAGCAACCTCATAGCCACACTGCAAGCCACTATGAGCTTCTGCATACTACCTCTCCTCTAGTTACACCAGAGATGAGCCGTGTACAGAGGTGTGCAGAAAGCTCTAAATAATGGACATGTTACATTGACAGAACACATATTACACTTGCAAAGCAGCATATTGGCCTGAGCATAGCATTTATGACACTGTCAAAAAATATCTCTGTCAATGAGGAAATGGCCAAGACATTTTATTTGCGTGCATGTCATGACAAGAATATTGCACAATTGAAACACAGGAAAAACTAATTTCCTATCCTCTCTATTTCTGACTATCATGGCATGGCTGTGTTTGCTATTAAATTTAATGTCATAATCTTTCCTGTACTGTGAGTACACCTTCAGTAATTGCTGCAGCCCAGCGCTATATGGACTAAAAATTACCAGGTCATCAGCATGATGATTTTTCAAACAAAACAGCCTGTGTTACACCGAGTCCTTTGTTTTGATAGGTCATCCATATACACAGTAAGTAAACAAAATAAGAGACAAAATTCCACCTTGGTGAACATCATTATTTATATTATTTTTTTCACAGTCATTAAATTTTATCCTATAGGCTTCTTGGGCTATTGAGCTCAAAGGATGATGAATACACAGTGGAAAGTGAGGCACACACTTCCCGTGCTCCCGTCCCACCAGTCTACATTGCAGCAGAGGACACCATACAGTCTTTGGCCCATGCAGGGTAACTGCGATGCATTCAGATGTACTTAATTAAGAGTCAACCTCGGACTCTCTAACATGGACTAGTTCTTTGTGCCCACTCAAGTTCAATAACCTTGTGATCTTTCACAAGGTCACCCTCAGGCCTCATGTCAGATTTTGCAAGTAAGATATCACTACATCTAATGATGGGAGTGCCATGGTGTTTGGTGACTGCATTCATAGTCCCCAGAGGAAGCTGCCTCTTGATTTTGATGATCCCATTACCTTTCAGTTTGCACCACCCTTTGGCCAAAATGTCACATCTGATGCAAAAAAAAAAAAAGCATATATCCTGGGCACATTTGGAAAACAAATAAATGCTTACCAGAGGAGGAATCCTGTCAACCTCGGTGTCCTCATGACCTGTCCTCTGGTGCCAGCCACAGGCCAAAATGTACAAACCCCAGTCTTCCACAACTTGCATTTCCTCGACACATGCATCAAGCCACTGGGGCACCAGCAACAGCGGGTCCACACTTTCTTACTTCCAAATATGTTTATGAGAGCAAGTGAAAGTAGAAATAGTTAAAAACCATAAATAAATAGTATAATGGCTCATAAACACCTATAAAATACAGAGACATGACATTAAAATGTTACCATCCTCCATATCTCATACTTTCCAACAAATCTAAGCAAATGTGTACATCATAGTAGTCATACCAATATTTACTGTACAAGTTTATACTGTGACCAAAATTTTATTTATTTATTTATTTTTAACATGTTACATTTGTTGCATATATTAGTCTTTCTATATGGAGAGTGTTGCTCAAATTACAGAGCCACATTTTAACTGTGGGGATATTATCTTTCTTCCATAAGATAAGAAGCCACTTCTTTGCAAGAATATGATTATGAGAGAAGGATTTATTGAGCTACAGTCCTCTTTTTAAGTGCATCAGATACTGCCTTTATAATTATAAAGGGGTTCTAGTTTCTGTTAGCGCCTTAGAATTTCTCATAATAGCTGAATGATAACAATGCAGCAAGTCTGTGCAATTGGAGAAGAGCAAAGCTATAAAATGCTGCGCTCACAACTGACATTTTTTTGGGGTAGGTTAAACCTCCATATACAACTTATGCAGCTTTGAATAACAGGGTCTATGGGTGTGAAAACCTTTTTACATGGAATCTTATGAGAAGTGACTGCTTTGCTGTTGCACAGCAACCACTCTTTAAAGCTATATTAAGCAATATTACATACATTTTGTTGCTGTAAAATAATCCCTTGCAATGTCATAGTCATGTGGATCTTCTTTCCACCATAGAGTTTACAGCCAGCCTGTTGTTATTGCCTGCTTTTAGCTTTCTAAATTTCTGTATCAGCATAATAACAAGCTCCACCAAGCACCAAGCTCCTCCAAGCTTCTGTGAAACAGCACATTCTGCAAATAAACATATCCCAATTTCAGATCAGTTGTGTGAGTGTCTCAGAAAATGTCTATTCAAAGCAGCTTAGCTTGTAGCTAAACGTCTGCAACTTCACTATATTTTCAAATTAGAGGTCAGAGACAAAATAGTCCAAGTAATCCAACAAGAACCTTGTGAGGCTGAAATGTGTTCCTCGTTTCCAAAAAAATACATTTTTGTCCCTTAACTTTCAGTTTTGTTCAAGCAGGAATACCTTTGAGCTCTCAACACTGTCTAGTGATTAGAAATTGCATACTGCAGTTTTAAAAAGCGCTGAACCTGGTGCTTCGAGAAGATAAAATGACTAAACTTTTTCAGAAAGAACAATTGATTGAAACAACTGTTTTTGTAATCAGCCAGCCAATCACTGTGAAGAATATCAGAGCCAATACA
Organism: Myripristis murdjan; assembly: GCF_902150065.1. Classification (NCBI taxonomy): domain Eukaryota; kingdom Metazoa; phylum Chordata; class Actinopteri; order Holocentriformes; family Holocentridae; genus Myripristis; species Myripristis murdjan. Next base: position 18,329,203 of record NC_043991.1, read on the forward strand.
ACACTGTCATTGTAAACAAAATAGATGGAGTATAACATGCTGGTACACCCTTGTTTTATTCTTAATTTTTTCCATCACACATCCTTCTTCTGGAGCTCCGGCACCACACCTGCTACTGGAGGACTGTGTATATTTCTATGCACTAAGATGTGCATAGAAAAGATCTTTACTTTGCACATGGAGTAAGTGTAACTAGTGATGCATAGACTGCAGTTTTATCTGTGGACTCCAAGGATCATCCACAGATTGGGTAGACCAGGTCATAAAAAATAACATTCTGACTGATAGCAGATCGGTGAAATAAGACATTAATGCACTGCAAAAAGTCAAATCTTACCAAGATTATTTGTCTTATTTCAAGTCAAAATGTCTTATTTCTAGTCAAAATATCTCATTACACTTAAAATAAGACATGATCACATCAGAAATAACTTGTCTTTAGACAAATTTCACCTGTTTCAAGTGAAAATTTACTTGAAACAAGTTAAAATTAGCTTGAAACAAGAAACAAATTCTGCCAATGGAACAAGCAAATTTTTACTTGTTCACTTGTGTCACAAGTAAAAATTTGCTTGTTCACTTGTGTCACAAGTAAAAATTTGCTTGTTCCATTGGCAGAATATGTTTCTTGTTTCTAGCAAATTTTAACTTGTTTCAAGTAAATTTTCACTTGAAACAAGTGAAAATTGTCTAAAGACAAGTTATTTCTTAGCTGATCGTGTCTTATTTTAAGTGTAATGAGATATTTTGACTAGAAATAAGACATTTTTACTTGAAATAAGACAAATACTCATGGCCAGGATGAATCAGTGTAGCCACATCTCACATATTATTGGGTTATGGTTAGGGTTAGGGATCACACCCCTGTCCGCTGCAGTCAAACTCTGCAGAAAAAGAAAGTATAGACATTTGTACAACCAAAACAAAATTTAAAAAAAATTAACAATAACTAGGGTATAGATGTACCATATTAACCATACAAATAATCAAATTATATTTTTGATGATGATTGTTATTTATTGATTATAATATCTAGTTATTCACATTATAATCACCAAATTAATTGTGTATAAGCAATTTCACATTTAAATTTTATACAACTTACCTCAAAGTTGGACTGTAACACTTGCTGACACTCTGGGACCTTTGTGATTTGTGCATCCGAGACAAGTGACATTTCATCAATGCATCTAGATGCAACAGGATAAATATGTAAGATATGGGTACATCGATTCAGACAGCCTGCATCAGTACAAAGCTGGAAGTGAATCAAAAAAATCAATGCAGCATTTTAAGTATTGACACATCCAAATATGTGACGCATATGTTTTATTTTTGGCATCAACTAACTGCTGTTGTTGTTACTTTCACATTGTGTGCACTTGTCTCCTGTTTTCTCTCCTCCTGCTCCTGCCCCTATCTCTCTGTGAGTATGAAGAGTCACATGAGGCCACATGCACAACATGCCGAACAGCAGCGAAATGCAGAGGTAGGACCACTAATGCCACAAGCCACGTCCAGAGGCGTCATGGAATCACTTTGGGAGTGAGCGACACCTCCTGCAGCTTCAAGCATGGAGGAAGGAAGCATCAAAAAGTTCCTCCAGTCAAATTCTATTACCATTGCCAAAGTTCTCTCAGTGTGGAGCAGAGTATCATCATATCTCACTACAAAATGCATTAAACAGTTTTAAAGTAATATTTACAGATTCTCATTTACAGCATTTGTAAGTGAGATCATTGATAAGATGTTAACACCAATGTCGGCTACATTTGTTCTCAGAGATAGAGCCAATTCAGGTAAGAACATACTGTTTTTGCTTAAAACATTCATATGAATGGCTCAAGCACATTTGTGCATATGCACTGTTTGTGAATGAGACCCAGTGTCTCCACCGCATCCAGTCTCCTGTCCTGTCCTCACCAAACTACTAACAAATGCACCTTTTGGAAAGGTTGCACTGGAATTATTGTCCTTCACAGTTCTCCAAACCACACTTCTCCAACCCAAATCACCAACTTATACTGTTTCTTATAATTCTTATTTCAGCCATGAAGTCTTGTTCCAATCAACAGTTGAAAGTTATATGTTTTTAGGATTTAATTCAGTGTCTGTTATTTCTTGTCTAAAGTAAATGCTTATTACATCACATTATATGTCTTGGCTGGTTTCTCAAAAAGGTCACGTCATTAATCATTGTTTTGTTTAATCATATTGTGTCAAATAGACTCCCATGTACACAGTGTATGAAGGTTAAGGAACCTTAATAAAAGTTTTTGGCTTGTGAAAAAAAATCAGTCGTGGAGAATTGTTGTAAAGGTCATTGACACAAAACACCAAGTTGTGAAAAAATGCAATTAGTCTGAGAATTAAGGTCAAGTAATAATATATGATCAATATAATTGTTCAAATAAGCAATATCAATATAGACTCTGACTGTATACTGTGCTATAAATGTATGTAAATGGAAATATTCAGTGCCATTTACCTAGCCTACATTAAACAGCAATACAGTATTGTAAAATTTAAAAAACACCTTAATTAATGCATACTCTTTCATCATGAAAAAAAGAACATAGGTACATATCGCCTGATATTTACAGATTCAAGATATTAACCGCAATACAATAACATCAGCTAATAAACACTAATTATACAGAGCATTCTTAGGTGTTGCTATTGAGTCGCTACCTAACATTTACTTAGCTTGATAACAAACTAATTGGCAAAGAAAACACATTAAAACATACAAGACATTTTGCCTTGTCCAGTTATTGATTAGTTTTGTTAGACAGCAAAAATCTCACAATCTGATTTGTGATTTTGACCATGAACATCCTTAGAGCACTCCTATGGCCTGCAGGCATGTTCAGCTGGCATTATGAAGTGGCATAATGGCTGTCCTACCAGCCATCTTCCTGAATAGCCGTGGTCCTCTGCAACCTAATGCGTTTGGTGTCTGTCACCATGTAGTTAGTGCCAGTCACCTGTTCTTGTGCAGTACAAAACTGGATGGCAATGTGCAATAGCCTGGTCCACTGCTGATTCTGTGATGCACACAAAAGCAAGAGTTTGTCATTAATGTTATCCTGGCATGTGCTGTTGGCCGAGCAGATTCAAAGAGGCCATTTCCTTGGGCAATCTGTGTATTCAGAATAATCAGATTAAGGTAACACATGTACTGTCAGTGTTTACTGTCATAACCTGGTTACTCACAATAATCCGATTTCTTGCATGCATGTAAGATGTGAGTTTGTATGTGTGTATCACAGGAAGGTATCTGAAAGCTTCAAGACCTTTAAATGATGTTTCTGTGAACCTTTATAACTAGAAGACTAAACATATTTTAAAGAAAGAAGGCAGTTACCACTCATTTCACTTGAACTGAAATTCCACTTATAGCCCCCTCCACTAGTTCAGGCTGGGAGCTGATGTGACAGTTATACGGTATAGTATGTAATATTAAAAAGTAATGGTAAAACATGAAACATCATGGAAAATGTTCAGCTTCACAGATTCTCAGATTCACAATTACTATAATGTTTTCATTGTCTGAAATGGCATGCTGTGCTGTCATGTTTTATTGTTGTATATTGTTGTATATAGATATTGCCTTGATGTGCTTGTCAAAGAACAAGGATGAGTCAAAGCAAGTACCAACATTTTTGGCAGAATCCTCTGGGATAAAAGTGCAGCCATTTGTTTGTGGTGACAAATGGTAGACAAATGGATGATGTGGTGCTCCAGGGACACAAATGAGCATTCTACTACTATTGCTATTGATTTTTTGTGTTAATATTTTATTTTAGGCTGTAACGACCCCTTGCCATTTGTGTCATCGTTGTAGGTCATCTTTCCACAGTACAGTTTGTAGCCTGCCTGTTGTTAATGTCTATTTTTGCCTGTTGTTATTGAGCTTTCTAAAGCAGCCCTCCTCTGCCCGACACTTAAACGCCTCACCTCTTGAACTTTATTCACTGCTTCTCTGAAAGACGCAAATTTCACTTCAGTCACACAGGCAGCTCATAAATCAGCTTCGACAGGAACAGTTCATTCAAAGCTTGCTTTGTAGCTTAAAAGGACAAAATAATCCTAAAAACCCAGCAGGAGAGTGACATGTGTCCCTCATTTTCATGCAAAAAAATACTTTTTCCCCTTTTCTTGAGGTTTGGGTTTGTGATCTACCGTGAACCCATCTCAGTACCCTCTAGTGGTCAGAAATAACCTTTACTCTGCTCTATCAGAAGCATCTACTGCTATGCCAAGATGTGTGGCATTTTCATAAGAGAGGAAGAGAATGCTGTAATTATGTTTAATTATCCAAGGGCAGCAATTAGAAAGAAAAAATGAAGACCTAGAAGCCTGAAGCCTCGGAGATGCTAAAATAGATATGGAATGGGCAGACATACTAGACTAGAATAAGAAAACGGGATATTTATAGTAATTCACAGTCAAATGTGGATTAAACCAGTTAAATAGTGTGTGGATACCCAGAATATGTATGTTCCCAGAAGATGCCAGGAACAAGACTTATTGTAGGTCAAGAATCAGAGTTATGGCCTTTGGCAATCATCAGGTCATTTGTTATTTTGATTAAAGCCATCTCTGAGCAATGCTGGTTTCAAACCAAATCAAAGGACATAGGTTGTCTGGATTTAGAGGGAGTCAGATACTGCTTTCCCTAATGTTGATGAGAGGAACGAAATGTTGCACATTTTAGATCAGCATTGTAATGCTAATGTGTTCACTAGCTAATATTACTGCCGTGAGTCATTTTGACAAACCTGTCAAAATGAATGCGATTGGCAAACGATTTAAAGTCACAGGAAACCGAACAATATAATTTCCCTTCAGTTGCGTCGATTTGTTACCCTTTGGGATTTAGTAAAGATCTTCAGCACAATCAAATATGGAATAATGCATCGTCACATAATTGCATGAAACTCCATTTCAGGTTTTTAGTGGGTGAAATTACTCCAGTGTGGGCACATGTAATAATGTCTGGAAAATCAAAATCTCTTCCTTTTTATAATTTGTTGAACACAGTTGCTGCCTCCTCTTTTTGCATGCTTTCAGCTTTTGACTACACAGACTGTTTACCCCTGTGGAGTGTTCATGGTGACTGCTCCTCCGTGAACCTTTGGGTCTAACAGTGCAACGCTCATTTTGTAGCAGTAAGTGTAGAGACACACACTTAAAGGCTGACTATACTGTTCAAAATGGGAGGGCACACCAGTTTTGTTTACTAATGTTACAGAGGAGGCTGAGGAAGGATAAAACCCCTCAGGTTCATGCCAAGACTAATAACCCACAGACTTAATGCCACACTTTTTGCAACAAAAATTTACACAGGCACATAAATGATGGAGCAAACTGCTCCTATGTGTTGGGCTATGATGGGTTCCTGAACTCCTGAGGCATCTCAGTTTTATCATCTTGAGATTTGAGTTGCATTCATCATTCTTTACCACATCATACCAAGGTGGGCTGCCGTCTTTTGAAACTCCACAGCCTGCTTTTAAATAGAGCGCAATCTGTCAACTGGCAGCAACAAACATATAATTGTCAGCACCATGGACAGCAGGGCGCTGACAATATTTTGACAGTATTCCTGATAAAGCGGCAAAGCTGACCACAGTTCAGGACATTTCAGCTACCTTTTTTACAGAAATGTCCAGTATACATTCTGGACGGTGAAGCCTTGGAGAATTTCTAAGACTATTCAACTGTGACCTTAGAGAAAAATAACAGGCTATTCAGTTGTTGTTTCCCAAGGCTTAAATGACTGTCAAATTATATATTTTACATGGATTTCTTGAAACTGCCATAAAGTTTTCATTCAGTCAAAAAGTTATTTAAACCAGGTTTCCACTGTTAACTAGTATGACTGAGTTGTAGAAGGATTCTAGTATGGATGAATATGACTTTATCCTTTTGTAAACAGTTTGGAGCAGAGGTTAAAGGAGGTATTGCTGTAATGCTGACGTCTGCGGTGGAAATATTATATTAGCTAAGGGCAGACTTTTGGATTGGCCCAGTAAAAACATCAGTAGGTCTTATTGTTGACATTGTGAAGGGACTAAACCCAAAAAGAAGCTGTGGTCTATGCTAGAATGGATGATACTTGGAACACTGTTTGTGTTTTTATGTATATTTGAATACTGAGTACTTTTCTTTATCTTTGCTCTGTCTTCCTCTTGAAGTTAGATGTCTATCTGTTTGTTGTTTGCATCTGTGAATGTCAGCTGTTGGCTAGAGTTGTGTCTGATCAGCCTGGCATTTTTTAAAGCTCAGGCTGACAAGTAAATAGCTGCAAATTGCTTCAGAAGAGATTTGTTTTTGTCTTTGTTTTGATTTCTGGTGGAGAAATTATATTCCTTTTAGGAAATGGCAAGAAGATTGCTGTTTGAGTTTGCATGCATGTGAAGTGACCCTAATTTAAACTCTGGACAATTCAATACTGCGCCTTTGTCTTTGACATAATGTCACCCATTTCCTCTCTCCTCGGACACAGAGATAGAGGTCTGGCGATGGTAACTCCTCAGAATATTCTACTCACATATTAACCTCCGACAGTGTCTTGCAGTGGTTGTCCTTTGAGCAGCTGAAGCTAGAGGCTGAAAGGCATTTTAAAAAAAAAAAAAAACATTTTGATGTAATATTTCTTTTCTATATTGTTAAAGCACTTGTTTTCCAAGGTCAGCGAGAGTTATGTGGATACTAATGTATTTTACCCACCACTTGCATCAAAGACTGTAATGTGTTCTTGAAGATACAAGAACATGTGCAGTGACAGGAATACAGGCAGTATTTTAGAGTACTTAAACTACATACTTTGACTTTTGAGAAATTTTTTTCATTTGTATTTGTGTGTACTGTTTGGAGCAGTATTTGTACTTTTAAAATACTCATAAAATACTGCTAAGGAGGTAAAGAATTTTATAATAAGGGGTAAAGAATTTTAACTACATTCATGGATGTCAGAAAAAGAAGAAGCAATTGTACAATTGTGTTTTTATTGAACATTGTCAACTTTAAGCATTGAATAACATGATGATAGCAGTAGTGGAGATCTTGGGCAACTGTAGCAATTCGCTTCAGCTAGAGTTACAATATTTTTATGTGGACAAAGTACACATGTGCTCCACAAAATGAACCTATAATTTTGTCCCGGCAATCAACCCATGTCATGCCGTTTGATGGGAAATGGAAAGTGCACAATATTACTGTCACCCCACACTGCCAGGACAAAAGTAGCACAAGTGAGGGACGTTGTAGTCCAGTTGTTGTCAAGTTGGACCCCGACACAGTTAAGTAGCCAAATGTTCTTGCTATTTCTTTTCATTAGCGAGTCAATTGATCATCTGAGGAAAGTTGACAATATGCAAACCAGTTTTTGCATCATATGATGCAAATATGTAAGATCCAACTTTTAGAATAGAATAGAATCTGTATTAGTCCACCAAAGCAGAAATTCATCTTTGGCTTCACCAATTCGAAGATACTATACAAACTGGTATAATTGATATTTTAGTCCCATAACTCAAGGTCTATCTTTTAACTTGTTCATAATTATGACAAATGTATGTGGTGTATCCTTCAGTGGAAGCCTCATGTGCCCACTCCTCACAAAATTGACCCACGTGATCCACACTTCCTCTGGCCTGGAAGAGAAGTCTTCTCCACAGACAAGGCACTCTGTTTTGTCTTCAGGGGCAGCCTTTCGTTCCACTGTAAGTTTTGGAGAGTCTTTGTTTAGCTTTCGTCTTGCTTTCTTCTCCTCACCAGGCCTACTTTTCCTTCTTCCGGGTTCTCTTTATGGGAATGTCAGGATGGTAGTGTTTTGCCGCCTTTTGTTTTTTTCCTCCTTTCTTGGCCCAAGCTTGGGAGAGAGGGTGAAGGGTCTTCACTGACCACAGCAGTGGAGGAAGAGGTGGAGGTGGACAGCAGAACGCAGGCAGAGCAGACTCCAACGTCACCACAACTGTTGTATGGGCCAGTGGGACACCTCCATCACTAAATATGGCCGAAGAGCAGGTGGAACACATGCCTCAGTCACCAGCCCACGGGTTAGATGGAGCAGATACCTTTGTTGCCAGTCCAGGGGCAGGTGGAATAGTCTCCATCACTGGATCAGGCCAATCTGTGTTATATGAAGGCGAGTAATTGCTCTCAATGAAGATGAAGGGGTTGAATGAAGGCCACAATGCTAGGGAGATCAAAGATGGACATGGATTTAGCAGGGTGGCTCCTCTTCCAGTGATCCATGGCTGTGTTCATGGATCTCCCCAGGGGGTCAAAGACACTGCAGCAGCTGGACCCCGTGGAAACAGTGGGGAGGGAGGGTGAAAGCTGTGATTATCAAGCAGCAGGAGCGCTCTGGACTCTGGATGCTCTTGCGGGAGGCTCTTGCTGATCCACTGCAGGAGCCAATGCAGCCAACAGGCCCGTCATGTGATCCTATCAAGTAAACTTGATATTTCTCTCTTGGAAAGACAAAGTAAGGGGGGATGTGGTTCCCCTGCAGCATTCACCGCTAATGTCCCTCTCTCTGTAGATGTCATAGCTCCCACCTGCTTTGTTCCCCTCCTGGCAACAACTTTGTTGGTGACTTGGACGGTGACGGTGCCAGTTCCATTGACGTTCCAGATGTCCTCAGCCTGGAACTGATAATCAGTGAGTTTGGAAAAGAATTTCCTAGCGTTTGTTGGTTTCAAGCTGGTTGCCCTTGGAAGACTTGTGGCCTTAGGGTGCCAAATGGTGAGGCTGCAATGGTGGTCCATTAAGATGGAAAAACAGTTTTTACCCACCATTTTCTATGCACCCCAGCTCTCTGGGTGTTTTACAGTTGCGCTGTATTTCCAACTCATAGGCAAGCCTACACACAGGGTCTGTCATTCATTAAAACTTTTTAAAAGCATTTTTGGGGACACATTAAAATTTGTTTGAATACAGCATTTAATTGACATGAGGTTTCTGTAATGGGTTTCTATAATAGGTTTGGTTTAAAGTTAAAAAAAAAAAAAAAAATGACAGTACAATCATTTGATTGTACTGTATCTGACAGGATAAGAAATTCAAATTTGGTCAATGTGATTAATTGGATATTGATCTCATAATGTATTCTTGATCCCATAATGTATTCAGCCCTAAGCTTCCAAAAGTATGCTACCGTAAAAGCCACAGAAAACAAAATCACCTCCAAAGCCTCAAACCCATTCAACTGTGTGTTTCTCTGCGTGCATGCACTTCTGTTTTGTCATGTTGAGATCTCCGCATGAGAAGGAAATTGGAAGCAGCACTCTCCTTTCATCTTTCTACCTACCTCCCCACTGACGCAAATTAGAAACATATCGACACACATACACACAAACAGGCACACATACACACAGACTTACTCACGCTACACTGGCCTTTTTCCCCCATGTTCGGTGTAAAGTCTTTTCTCAAGCAGAAGATCATTACTGGTTGACCGTAGGGCACACAACACTGCATATCAGAAGTGCATACACAAGTACATAAATGCAAATACACACAGACGCACGGACACACACACACACACACACACACACACACACACTCATACACAGGCACACATACAAACATTTAAGTGATTTTCATCCCAAAAACAATCACAAAAATATTAAAATGTCTCAAATTTGTCATATCCAAACAAGCTATCTTTGGAATAGAGAGAGAGAGAGAGAGAGAGAGAGTGTGTGTGTGTGTGTGTGTGTGTGTGTGTGTCTGTGTAAGATGGAGAGAGAGAGAAACAGAGAGATAATTATGTGAAATGTTAATAGGGGATGTGCGTGCATTTGTGAGTGTGTCTGTGTGTGTGTGTGTGTGTGTGTGTGTCTGTGTGTCTGTGTGTCTGTGTGTGTCTGTGTTCAAAGCATTATTGCTGTCAGTAGCCTGTTAAGGGAAGACGCCAGGGAAAATGGAGGTGGATGTGCCATAGTTCATAAAAGCATAACTTGAGGCAACACACACCAAACAGTGAAAGACGCCTCCTTTCTGTGAGAGTCAACTCAGCAGAAATCAAAGAAACTGACAAAAGGGGAAAACAAAGAATCTGAGATCCTAGTGAATTTTAATAGAAATTGAGTCAGCAGGTTTTACAGATTTTTTTTCCTCTCTTTTATTCAATGTCACTGACGCAATCACACTGCAAGAACAGTGACAGAGGTCAACCTGCATGTGTGCTGGGACATGTTAGGTTTAATAAGTATGTTGGGGGGGGCTTGTAAGAAGCAAATATCATACTGGCAGCTTGTAATTTCCCAGACTAAAAGGTAAAATATGAAACATGTTCACATTTTGGCATTCAGACAATACAACATGAGCAGATAACCCACCAAGCAGACCAAGCTTCTTTAAGTCTGAATTATGCTGCTTTGCCAGTGGGTTCGGTAGTGGTCCGTTTCTCACATTACCAAAGTGTGCAGGGTTTGAACCGAGTCTTCTAAAGGCGCTTTTCCCTGGCATGGCATGGTGCAACTTGACTCAACTCTACTCCATCAGGCAAAAGTTGTGGATAGTACCTGGAACCTTTTTGTGACAGGCCACAGCTACCACCAATTGGCGTGACCAGTCAGAGCTGTGAAAAATGATTAGACAATGTATGGAGAAGTGAAAAGGTGAAAAATGTTCAATGTCCACACACAGCTCAGTAATTATTCATTTAACTCACATGACTCCTTTAACTCACACTCACATTCATTAAGCTCACAAGCACAAGTGCACAAGTAGAACAAGGTTATTATGATTTGCACCATCAGTTTGTTAAAAAAATGCAACAGCCTGCATGGCCTGTTCTGTCCTTTTTGTGAACTTGTGCACCACGACCACCGTGTTTTAAAAATGCTTTATAGCACTCGTTAATGCAAAACATTAATTCTTGTGACTTGAGGAAAGAGGAATCCTCAGTGGAAAGAGCTGCCTCTTTATCCGTTAAACGACTTTTCAGCTGATCTTATTCTCTGTGGATCTGCCTATTTAAAGGTATAAAATTATAACGTGTAAATATATTTGTGAAAATCTTAAGACTCCAAATACAAACAATAAACCGAGGACTATGGAGGGCCTGCACAGCTACCACCATGGTCGTGTGGTACTTCAGCAATATTCCCTTTGGATGTAGCTCAAAAGACGAAGAAGGTCAAGAATAAAGGAGTGTTTACTGGGTTTCTTGTTCTAATGCCCTTTTTTGAATACTGAGTTCCATCAACACATAAGAATATTATAAAAATCTCTTCTTGCATTGTTTGATACAAACAAGAATAAACCTTGGCAACGGAGTTCAACCCTAACCCCCTTTTTTTTTTCTTTTTCTTTTCAGCTCCCTTTGGAAGTTACTGCAAATTAAAACACAGTATCAAAGGCTTGTCACTGTGAAAATGGTTTTCAGTGTTAGTTCCCAAAATCAGAGGGTTGCTTCACAAAGAGAGATTACAGGTTATCAGGTTTAGTTTTTTGTTTGTTTGCTTGTTTTTAAGTTACTAAGTTCAAGCTACCTTGCCATGGAAACGTATCCTTTTAGGTTGGTTTTGCTCAGGCTAATTTTCAGGTTAGTTTTCAGGATTACTCCTTTGGTGGTCCTTCATTACAACCACACCATGTGCACAGATCAAAGTAAAATGCAAAAAAAAAAAAAAGTTTGATTTTTGGTGATTAATCATAAGCCTACTTTTATGTAGAGCTTAAATGATCAAATGATTTTCATTGTTTTAACTGTAAGTATCCCAGGTGTGGGTTACAAAAATAGCCCATTTGATAGGCCTAGAAACCTTATTGAAATAACAAGCAAATAATAAATGCAGACCATTAGAGTCAATTTATACTATTTTAAGTCAAAATGCCGCTGTCATACTATTAAACTATAAACCACAACAATAAATGCTCACACCGACACAGCAGTATAATTTGACCTTTAGGCTTCCTATCTCTTCCTCTTAAAGACCACACCAGTGATTTTGAATATCTGGCCCATTTACTATAACTGCCCCACATTTTATATTGCAACAAACCATTTTGCAACTCATTCAGGGGCACTAAAGATTTCACAAGATCTAATCAAAATCCCTCCATCTTCAAATGTGACTTTTTGAGACCTCGCACCAAAAACGACCTCACAGGTTGTTTGTACAGCAGCTTATTAGGACCCATAGTTACATTTTAATGTTCAGTGACCTTTCCCTATTCTTAACCATTTCGGCAAACCTATGACTGCTTGCTTTGGGAAAAGATTTGCAGAAATGTGAAGGATATACATTTTGTAGATATTACACTAAACATGCAAAATGGTACTTTAACTGGCGTACTTGTTCATCGCTGCCCTGCTGTTACTGATGTCATTCCAAAAAAAATCCATGTTTTTAGTGAGAGATAGGACTGTTTAGCCCATCCTTAGTGCTTTTTATTTGAAAAATACAGTTTCCATTTCCATTGCCCTGCTCTTCTTTGCAATGGCTTGCTATGGGAGATGCAGAGGACCTGGCTGAGGTAATGAAATGGAGTCCAAGGAATCTATAAGTTAACAAACATCTTAAAGGCAGGCTGAAACGTTATAAAATGTGTTAATGCTCAGACTTAATAAGACTAATAAACAACCCGTGATTTAAATTGATCAGCTTTTCCTAATGGCAGTGACACACAGGATGATATTACTTTAGAGCCACAGCAATCTGTGTGCCTCATTTTCCATCCAGTCCAGTGTAGGCCTAAATACATGGCAACATTCCTTTGAAATGTATAAAACAAAAAATGTGATGTGGTTCTCAATCGAGATGATTTGAGATGCAGACTGCTTATTAACCAACCTTGATGCAAAGTGGTCTAAATGTGTCTGTGACTGGAGGATATTGAGAGGCTCTTTGATTTCCCATCATCCAGCAAAAGAAACTAAATCGATGTAAAGTGCTATGATAAAGCCTCTATTTTCTGTAAAACTGTCACACGTGCAGCCCACATGACTTCTCACTGGTTTTTCTTTGCCCAGATGAATTCTCAGTAGTGCTGCCCAGAAACAAGGGTAATGCCTGCCAACCATATCAGAAAATTCGGCAAAGGTGCTGCAGAAGTTCAGCACTTTACATGCACACCAAAAAAAGCTGGACTGAAACGTCCTGCAACCACAGAAAGTCTCAGCTGCGGGGCTGGAGCTACCCGAGGGACGGGTCACCCCACAAAGAGTGTGGGACGTCACTCTGGCCTGGAGTGTTCTCAGCAAAATCATCTGTCTGAGAAAGAAAAACACTCGGAAGGAAATGGCAGGAAAGCATTATAGGTTAGGTAAAATAATTACACTCCCCAGAGCATCATTTGTTCTATATTATTGCAAAATTGTTTTTGCTATTTTTATTGTCTAGTGTTCATTTTATATAGAATTGTGGTGGTTTCTATTTTTTTCCCATACTATATCCGTTTTCAGTGTGGTAATGAGCAAATTTGTCCATGTCAATAGTTTCATCTGAATGTGTAAGTGCTAAGTTGGTGGTTGGTGATGGTTCAAGTTTACTTTTATAGTGTTTTAAAAGCCGCTCATTTTAGTTGTCAAAGAGCTTTGCAACACAACATGAAAAGGGTTCACAGAGAAAATGTATACAGTGCACGGAGCTGACCCTGGCCAAACTGGGGTCCTAAGCATTTTTTGTTACGAGGGGGGTTGCTCGTGAACTGCTTATGTGCACTATATTAGCGCATGAGGCCCCCAGCGCAACATGAGGCCCTTCACACAGCTCGTGTTCTGCATTTAGGGAGGGGCGGCCCTGACAGCGTGTACAAGTCTGAAAACTGTGTTTTCCCCTGGACTTTTGTGTGTTTGGACTCTGCTTTCTCTTAGTGTTTCCGTGTGTTTTTGGGCCCTCTTGTGCCCTATCGCTCTCATTTCCCCTGCCCAGCTTCCCACACCTGCCCTGAGTTGGACTCATTATCCCTGAACCCCCCAAGTGTTTCCCTCAGCCAATCTGTGTTCTCTAGTCGTGTGTTCCAGCCCCTTCCCCAGGTGTGTCTGTCTTGTTATTTTCTAGTCTATTTAAGTCTTGTTTTCGGTTCTGTCTTAGTCCGGACTTTTTTTTTGCTATGTGTCATGACCGTGCCCCTCGTGCTCCTCAGTTTCCAGCTTTAGGTAATAAATATTTTGTATCCTTCAATGCAACCTGCGTCTGCTCCTGCGTTTGGGTTACTTTCCTGCCTACATGTGACAAAATTGGGAGGTGTGATAACCTGAAAGCACTCAATTGCAACCATAAAACAATGCAGATTTCTGAATGTTGCTGTCTTTGAGGCATCGCTTGTCTCAGCTCATTTAAAAACTTGTGAATGTTTGCTATTTATACTTGAGCTTTCTTTAAAATATCGAATCTAATAATCTGTCAAGATGTGTGTCTAAAATTTATTATAATCATTCCCATTAATCGACTTCAATCAACTTGATACCAAAATGCTCAAGCAATTGTTTATTATTTAGAGAGGAGCAGCCCTAGGGCTTACTTCAGATACTCTCACATCGAGCCAGGGATGTAAGTTAAAATGCCTTTATTGGTTAGGGCATATCAAAGTAAAAACTTACAAAGGAAGTAAAGAAAACGCTGACTGCTTTTGACCCGCGCTGGGTCTGTCTCAGGGCTCCACTGGAGACAGGAGTCAAACAGAGTGGGACGTCGTGATTCCTTGTATCGGCAATAAGTGGCCGGGGCACTCAGCATATCACAAGCACACACACACACACACACACACACACACACACATATATACAAACACACAACAAATAGACAATTTAAAAAAGAAATTGGTAGTGAGAAGAACCAAACTGTGTTTACAAAAAAAGGTCTGAAGTCTTATTTCTTTATTGAGACCTGGATAAACCAAAATATAAAAAAAACTTGAAAATTCTGAAAATCCAAAAAGTCTCTGAGGCTTTTTTTTTTTTTTTTTTTTTAAGACAAACACGCCCTCTGATAGACAGATCAATAAATTAATACCCTCCACTCTCAGAAGGCTGCCGTTGAGAATAATGAAAATGGCGTGCCATACGGTAATCTACATTATTTGTTCTTAGGGCATATTTATGCTCTGCCACTCTCTTTTAAATGCCTCTTGATGTATGAATGTAAAAACATCCACATGGGAAAGTCAAGCTGTACACAATATTTGTAGAGTTACAAGTAATAAAATGTTAACTTTTATGTATCTCCCTTTTCTTGTGATCAACAAATTCCATCTGTCGTATAATATTACAACAGTGCTTGCAAGTGGTTTGCATGCATTTCAAAGTCCCAGTAGGTTTCTCGAGCCCGCGGGTTCCACTTCCAGTTGGGAAATAGCTGTATGTAAGTCTTTCATTATGGAGGGGGCTTGTTTGTGGTAAAATGTGGAGGGATATTGGAAAATCTCCTTCAGGGAGGAATCACTCCTGAGGATGTCCCAGTTAGACAAAATGATCTGCCTGATCTGCTGAGCTTGTTTGCTCATGACGTTCAGTAGAGGCTGCCTTAGCTGTGGAGATAGTGGTCTTTTTGTATGATCTGTCCATGGACCATACACTCATATGATGAGACTGTGTATGGAAATCAGAGTCCAGGAAGCAGATCCTCCTCAAGCTCTGAAATTGATCATATGGAATATTATTTTTGAGGTTACCATTTACCAGTTGTTTATTACTAAGATATTATTAGTTTAATACTTTTAATACTGTTAGTATTAATGTTACCACTATAAAGTGTACTGTGTAGATCTGCGAGCCACAATTTAAGTGACTTTTTAACCCTAAAACAATATTTGACCCATAAAACATCTTAACCCTAAGAATTTAGGTCACACAGATAGTTTTTTTTTTACTAATATTATTATTTAATTTATTTGTTTATCTAACAATGGACAGTTAAAATATAAAGCTAAATTTCTTCTCTGGTCCCTAGGCAGGAGGTGGTACACACACCAAGTTCACAGCAGTGTGCAAGTACAAGTCAATACATCAGTACATTACATCAGAGCATTACATCATCACAGTAAAACAAAAGAATAAAAGGAGGGCAATAATAACAAAAACAGTTTTGAACCACCAAGGTCTATGTGACTAAAGCATGTAATCCTCAAAATCAGAGTTTTTGAAACTTACTGTATAATCATTTGTCAGGAACATATATCAAATGGCAGAACACGTCTCCTTGGTTTTCACTGGGAAGGGTGAAGATGATTGAACTTGATCAAGGTGCATGGCGCAAGGCATTTTGGTTATTTGAGTGTTTATGATTCTGTGACGCTAAAATCAGGAAATCTTACAAACTGCATAAATAACAATATATTCCCCTTTTTTTAAAAAAAAAAAAAACATTTATTGTAAATTCATTAAAAATAAAAACATGTTAAAGCATGAGGTTACAAAGCCAAAGGGTTTCCATGCACTTCAATTGTTTATGCACGAGATTTGAACTGCCTCCTGCCATTACTTTAGATGTCACTGCCCCACACCCACCCACAGGGAGGAACACAAAAGGAAGGAAAATTTCAAAGAAAGTCTTAAAATTACAAGAAAAACACTGTAATTTTACAGGAATGAAGTCTTAATATTTTGAGAATAAAAGTTAAAAAGTGTTAAAAAGAGACTAAAAAGGACAAGTGCACGGATTTGGTTCACAAAAAAATCAAACACTTGTTCTTCTGGAGCATCAAAATATCAGTGTGGACATTGGAACAGTTGTGAAAAAAACTGCAAACACAGAAAGAGCCACAGTCAGGGACCAGGGGGGATGGCCTCTTTTGTTGAATATGAAATGGAGTCATTGCCATGGACGGTTACATCAAAGAGGAGACTGAGGTCCAGATTTACTTACATGACAGCCACAGCGCACTTTGCTCTGCCCCTTTAGGGCAATTTATGGTCTTTACAATCTGCGTGAAATTAACGTGGGATTTACTAAGGTAGCAGATAATTACGCAGTCAGCACCTGGGCTGCCTTCCTCTCACAGTTCAGCCCATGGAGCAGAGCTTGAAATGTGCACACTTGAATGGTGGAGCACTGGAGTTTGTGCCACATGCAGCCCTCCACAGTTCAGGTAAAAGAAAAGACAAACAGCCCTGAGGTTGAATTATTGGTTAATGAAGTGACAGAAAGTGCACAATGATATTTTGGAGGGATGCCTGCAGCCAAAATTAACACTTGGGCATCTATTTAACAAGAAATAAACACATCAAGGGTAAAAAAGAAAATGCCTGAGGGAGTTTTAAAAAAGAGAGAGGGAGTGCTGTGACATGAAAAGAGGAGGAAAGGACAGCCTTCATAAAAGGGAACTGAGCAGGTACACAGCAACTGGTCCAGCAGACGCTCCTGTCAGAGCAGGTGGAGGGCGTTGATGGTGTCAGTACAGTTGATGTCTTCTTAGAAAGCCAAGGTATCTGAAGCCTGATGCATATTTTTAATATCCCCTCTTTGTCTGGTGCGAGCCCAAAATTGTGTTCAATATGTCTTCCAATTCACTGAGGCAACCTTAAAAATAAATGACTGCTCTCTGTTAGATCACAAAACACCCTGCACACTTTTTTTGTGGTGCACCCAACCGAAGTCTCCTGTTGTTGTTGAGATATCTCTGAGATTTCAGGTTAATATGCATTACCTGCCCCAATTTTGCATGTGCCAATTTTCCATGCAAAACTGGCAGTCACAAATTTTGTGAACTTAAGAGAATCGAGTGGAACGTCTAATCATCCACATGGATCATATCCCCATCTATAATTTGCGTGCTCCTCCCTTAAATGCACATGCATACAAGAGAGAAACACATATTGTCGTGGCATGACACGTGCACCTTAGATGAGGGGCAAACTGTGTTTCCAGGCCGGTGCACCTGTTTGATAAATAGAACGCATGGAGTAAATCTGGCCCTGAGAATGACAACTGGTGATCCCAAAGGAATGGAAGTCTGGCACCCAGTGCTCCCAAGCTCTCAACACAATGTAGCACATGAATTCATAGGATAAATTAAAGTAATAAATGGCTACTTTGATGGATTTGAGTTGTTTTGTGGTTTGGATGGAGGCTTACAATACAGTGACCCACATCTTCAACATCCCTCATTCTGACATGCAGACAGCTGCTCTCTGTTAGTGTTAACTTATTCATATTAGCCTAAAGTTATGTCTTATATTCTCATTATATTATGGCTTATGACCCGGTGAGGAGTGCCATTTGGTGACCCACTCTGTAATGCTAATCAAAGTAATAACTCTAAATTATGTTAATACCAAACACCATTAATAACTACTGACACTACATCAGTCATAAAAAAAAAATAAATAAATAAAATTTTGTTATGAGGCTCTCCGATGTACATTCGTGCCCGCCAAGTGTACAACAGGTACCAAATCAGTGCATAACAAACTGCCATTTAACATAACAATCTTTATTAATAAGGGCAAACAAGATCAATAAATTATAAATAAATTAGGTCAACACGTTTCCCTTAAAAAAAAAAAAACAGCCTGAAATAGAAAAAAAAGTAGAAACCAG
The DNA here is from genome assembly GCF_902150065.1 of Myripristis murdjan. Lineage (NCBI taxonomy): Eukaryota > Metazoa > Chordata > Actinopteri > Holocentriformes > Holocentridae > Myripristis > Myripristis murdjan. The sequence continues at coordinate 18,347,712 of NC_043991.1, forward strand.
ACCTTTATGTCTTTCAACAAAACTAACTTTAACCTGAAATGAATAAATAAATCTAAAATAGATGAACTAAGGTAAATGATGCAGTTCACATAAACAGTAAAAGTAATTATCTTGCTACATTAACATTGAGGTGTTTGGTAAAATGTTGACATTTCAGAGGTGAATGCAGAGTGCAGATAAAGGCGTTCACAGGACATTTAATGAATGGTAATGTCTGCTGCTAGAAACAGGCCTAACTGAATCTCCAGTAGCCTGCATCCAGACACTGGACTTCCCTTAATTGCAGCTCAAGTGTATAATAAGACCAAAGTTGTCCATTTTTACTTAAACAACATTCTCACCTTTGAGTACAGTTCAAGTTTCCTCTTATTTATTTTTTCCTTCTTGCTTGCACTGGATTCACATTGTCTTTTTGTCACCATCTCTTCACCTGCACTGCTGCCCGGCTCTGAGTCTGAGCAGTGATTGGTCAGATGTTGACTGTCAATCATTACAGCGATGCCTGCGGTAGATGACAGACCTCAACTGACTTGACTGGGCATGAATGATGGTTTTCAGGGCCTTGTGAACTGCTGGCAATGGGGACACTGCGGCATGCATATATGCGTCGCATTTGTGCATGAGGCCCCCAGTGCAACATAAGGCTCTACACACAGTGCATATTCTGCATTTAAAGAGGGGCGGACCTGAACACTAAGCTAATTTTCACTAGTTAGGTCCAGTGTGAATGGAGAGGTACAGTTCCCCAGCCAAGTGTTGCTTCTGTCTCAAGATTTCCACTGTGCTGACTTCTCTCTTTTTGCTATGTCTCACATAGTCTGTAGGTTACCATGGCTTTTAACTTCATTATGGCCTGAAATTGAAACGCAGTGCAGATCTAGTGCTAAATGCAATTAAAGTGTCCAAAAAAATTAAGGGATTAAACACTAAAGACAGAGTTTAATATTTTATTGTAACTTCAGAGTGCCTTCAGGGGAGTTACACATAGGCTTAATTAGTGTCAAAAAAAATTTCACTGTCATTATGATTGTCATGAATAGGGCAATTAAACTCACATCTTTCTCTTGCTGCGCAGCGCTCAGTGCCAGTTTTCTCATTTTCATTTTGTGCTTTGCCCTAGTCAAGGATGGCCATGTCAGTCCAGCTGTCCGTCTGTCCGCCCATCCGTATGTATGTCTGTCCCTTGGAGCGCTTTACTCCAAGGAAATATATCTTATCTTGTATTGGGCAGATTGCTGTAAAACTCAGTAAGCACCTTCATGCTCCTCAGAGGATGAACCCTGTCATTATAAGTGACCTCATTCAATCTAAGCACCAAACAATTCAATGAACTCTAGCATAAAGTCTACTCTTGATCGTTTCCGTAGGTGAACTCACCAATTCACCCGTGGTCCTGAAGACAACCCCACGGGAGTCTCTTCCCTTGCAGGTTTGCGGACAGTGAGCACCACACAACAAATGGGCATATGCTTCTATAGCCTCTTTAATGTATATTAGAAGAAATGTGACATGTATACATAAGGCATATTATTCATCTACCCCTCCCCTCCTGTGCACACACAGTCGTTTGCACTTCCTGTCATTTCAGGTGGTCCTTCTCTGATCCATTTCATAGATCAAGGACAACTTATCAGTCTGGACAATTGATTTTAATTTGCTGCCATGTTTTTTCTTCTCCAGTCATGTGTTTCTGTATAGCTGTTTTAATACTGAAGGAACATATGCAATTGCAAAATACAAGATACTGTTTCATCTTACCTTTGGTGTTCTGAAACACGCTGCACCCTCTCAGTTATTTATTTTCATTTTATCATCCGCCGCTCCACAGCCGTGAGCGCTGCAGCCTCACGTCTGTGTTTCAAATCTGTAAGAGCATTATCTTAGCTTTTTAAACAAGGCTTGAATTGACTTCATCATTTTATCTGGAAGCTGGCTCTGTGGAACCACTGTAATCTTGGATCAGTATGTTAGGTTAAGTTAATTCAGGCTTTTTTATGTTCATATTTTCATGTTCATATTAAGCACCCTTGTGTAACAGACCCCAGTTCCTTACCCTGGTGTTTGCTGTGACAAAAAAATAAATAAAAAAAAAAAAAAAACAAAATCTTGGAACTAGGTAGCCTGCCCACTGTTCAAATAGAGTGATTACCTCACTCACTTCTTCTGTGCATTCATACTGTGCCCGACTAACGTCATTGTTGTTCCATCTGGGTCTTTATTTGAATATATTTGTATACCACATACAGCGGATGAAGCTGTTTCCTAGCAACTGCTTTACTAGATGAAATTACCCTGGTTAGTGTGAAATGCTTTTAAGGATGTCATTTTTAAGTTCTTTGCTCAGCATAAAGAGTCATAAAAAAAAAAAAAAAACGCACATAGTGTAGTGTTTGAATCTGACTGGAGTATAAGATGTTGGTCAACAAATATATTTACTTTGCCTCTTTAAACTCCTCTTCTCTACAGGGATGGGAAAATCCAACACTGTATGTGGATAAATAGGAAGCAGAACAAGGAGGGAGGGGAGGGATAGAGAGATGGATGGGCCAGCAGAAGAAAAAAAAAAAGATAAAGGCTAAAAGCTCAAGAGGCAATTAGTACTCCCTATAAAAGACTGTCTGTCAAATAAGTTAACCGAATAATAGATTTGTGGCAGTTATGTATTTCCCACTCAACAGAAATAAAGTTAAAACCCAATTGAACAGATGGAGAGTCAGAGCGAGGTGGAAATAGGGCCAGATGTTACATAACGTGAGCCAGTATCACCCAGAAATCACTCTTCTTTTTTTCTTTTCTCCTCTCCTGTCATCTCTTCTCCTCTCCTGTCCTCTCCATCCCTCTCCTGCTCTTATCCTCTCCCCTCCATGGGAGGTATAATACAGCTTTAGAGAGGGTGTATCAGGTATGCTGCAGTGAGATTATACTGTACACTCTGTAAAAAAGCACACATAGACTTTTCTTTCACCACAGAGCTGTGCCATAATTCTCCCGGCCAACTTCCGCAGCCATATTCCCAGTCTGTCCCCATCATAAAATAACAAAGTTATTAAATTCTTGGATTAAAGCAATTAACTCCCTAAAGAGAATCCTGATCATATGCACACAGGCAAACAAACACACAAATGCCCATGTACACAGACTTATACACACATGCACACATCAACTCATGATTTGCAACAGAGGATCTATAGTATTAGTTAGTCATGCTTACAGCGCATACAAAGCCATCTGAAGTCCGCTGTGATGCTGTTGTTCTGATGCTTTCTCCCCTGCCTCTAATATCTCCACTAATTTCATCCCTTTGTTTTCCGCACTGAAATGTGATTTAGCGTCATCAGGCCTGGTTTGCGTCCTCTTTCAAGTAATTGCCAACAGCATAACATGCTTTTCCTCTCTTAAGAAGGCTCTCATATCAAAATTGGATTTCAATGCTCTGCTGGCAAAGTTAATGAGTCAGTGATGTAGCTGTCTGCTCTGTGAGGCTCAGTATGTAATGACAGTCTAATGGTGAAGCCCATAGTCGTGGCTTTCTCCCTCTCTGCACCGAGCACCAGAGGACATGTGGAGCGCGGACTGGGCTGCGTGTACTTGTGTACTTGATTTGTGACCCGTGTTCGTTCAGAGGCAGGGGTTCCGTTGTCTATTTTTGAATCATTTTACAGGCCCAAAGGAGCTCGCTCTGCCACTTGAGCCTGCCCTGGATTGTGGAACATATGTGCTTGCTCCGTTTGTGCAAGGCCGGATGACATGGACAGCAAGGACAGATGTAACCCTCTGAATATAAAGCCGACTGCTCTGAGACCAACTAAAAAAAATGGCCCCTCATCAGTCAAAAGCTCTTACCAGGTCCCTCTGTCATCAGTGAACCTCTGACAATGGCTGGCAACAAGATACATCCAGAGTTCAGGATGTTAAAGGGACAGCTCACCTATTTTGAAAAATTTGCTATCATTTCACTTCCTCTCCGAGCTGTTATGTAGGACAGTAGTGGTGCTATCTTCCTCTCATTGTTACTGAGCACTGGATACCGTCTGGATGCTCCAAATACTAACTATTAGCCTCCTGCCATTGAGATGGATTTCCTAACAGCCTTAATCCACTCAACTTGATAAACACACAAAGTTTTAGTTTGATCATTTGTAACAGGCTGAAATGGCATAAACAGTTGTTGACAGTCCAGCAATGGTGATACTATTATTGAATAAAAACAGAACTATTGGTAGAACTATTGTCTCGTACGGTGTAAGCTCTCTGTGCTGGTACTTAGTTACAATGGTAGCTGGCAGGTGCATGAAATGTGTGATGGAAGGGAGTGGAGGAAAAGAAGAGCTGGCCACATTACTTGAAAACTTTTTTTTTTTTTTTTTTTTTTTTTTTTTTGGTGCTCCAGAGAAAGTTATTGTTTTTGTGCCCTAAATATGATCAGTGAAGAAAACAAACGATAGCCAACTCAGGTAATGTGCCTCTGTCTCTGTGGTGGCTCCTGCTATATGTAATGCAGAGGTTACTGGATCTTTTTGGATGTTGATAATAGGAAAAATTGAATTTTAAAGAGTAATTTGAGCAAAATGATCATTATTGTGCATTCGGTACTTGTATGGGAATTTTAATTTTGGAAAGCGAAACCTGTAAAGTGATCTTAAACCTGCCTTGAGTGGATCAAGGTAGTTATTTTTGAGAGTGTTAGCTGGGGGGAAGTCCACCTCAATGGCAAGAGGCTAACAGTTAGCATTTCGAGTATCATTATTAAACTCGCTTATCTTGAGTGTCAGGCAGCAGCTGACATCAAGCAGCATAATCCAGGGATTTAGAGGGTTAAGAAATGCTCCAGGGTGCACAGGGAAAGAGAGGCCTCCTCTGGACTCTTTTGTCCTCCGTGCCTCCTCATTTTGGTCTGATTTGTGGCAGCTGGTTGTGGCCCTGCTCATATATTAGCGTTATAGGTGGTTTTAGTATAGTGTTTAAAGGAAAAATATAATACTGATGGGTCAGCTGTGTGTGAAAGTCATCAACAGTTAGCTTGTGAACATATAAAATTAGCTTTCTGTTAAATCCATGCCTTCCCAGAATAAATTAGTTGAAAAGAGTGCCTTTTATTTGCATCGGCTTCACCCTACCTGCTTATCCCATATTTTTAAGAACCACCATTTTCCACCCTTTGACACGTTCTAACGCACATCTGTGGATATGCATTTCGATGTGTGTTTGTGCAAATTTGTGTGTGTGTGTGCATGTGCGTTTGAAGGAGAGCCTCTGTGCATAAGCTATTTATACTAGAGTGTGTTTGATTAGATTCGATAGAGGAGCATAACGATTTGGTGTGCTAGTGTGGAAGTACCTGCCAAGCTTAGATAAGCACGAAAGAGAGAGAAGAGGGGTAGACAGAAATACAGAGAGAGAAGGAGAAATAATGAAGAGAAATGTCAGCAAACAGCCTTCGTGATTAACAGGCACCATTATTTAGTGATCTATAAAACCACTGTACATCACAACAGTGAGAAGACAGGTTGTCTTAATGCAGGATAATCACTGTGGTCCTCCGGGACAGAGGTGAAATATTGAATAGAAATGAGAGGTGGGGCTGACAAAGACATATTAGGCTGTCATTTTGTGCATATGTGTGTGTGCATGTGTGTGTGTGTGTGTATGCTCTGAGAGGGATAGGGGATGGTGGGCCACCCATCACTCAAATGGGCACAACAAATGTAGGTACAAATGGTTGTACACACACACACACACACATACACACACACACACAGAGCACTGAATTGTTTTGATGCATCCAGTCTTTGACTTGTCCACATACAGATGAGTATGTCAGAGGAAACGCTGTAGTAATTGATTATTGAGGTGACACGGTACGAAGCGGCACCCCTTCACTGTGGGTGTCAGCATGTGGAACGACATTTCACAGCGCATCATACAGGATGTTCTTCCTCCTCCCCTCCCCTCCCCACACACACACACACACACACACACACACACCAAGAGATCAGTCAGTAATCCACAATCCTCCTTCTGCAAACATGCATGAATCTACAGGAGGCAGATAAACCGAGAAATACCTCACAAAACAACACCACCCAACTTTTCTCCTCCTCTCTCATTCTGCGGCGTCCCCCTCTCTCTCTCTCTTTCTTTCTATCTTTCTTTCTCTCCTCCCGCACCCATCCCCACCATCATTCCCCAGTTTGTTTATGTGTATTTTGTGATTGTGCTGGCTGTCATTTAGCCATTGATTCTTTGGGGGGTAAACAAAAAAACATTGAAAACCTTCATTTGTCCTTGTAGTCATCATCATTACTTTGTTGCAGAAGTCTACATACACCAACTCTCTCTCTCTCTCTCTCCAGCCCTCTCTCTCTCTCTCTCTCTCTCTCTCTCTCAGATACACACTCACACACACACTCCTGGCTGCTGGATGTCAGTGGAGTAACGGTAGAGCGACATAGTGTGTGGAGGCTTCACAGAGAGAGATGATTACTTGTGTTATCAGTGTTGAAACAGACAAATCAATCCCGCCCTGACAACCAGACAATTAGCCGCTTTATTAGCCTGCTTGTAGACCAGCTCATCTGAAGGGGGGGAGTCAAGTACCCGCAAATAAATTTTCCAGCACACAGCAGAGACAAGTGGTGGAGTGGTGGTGGTGGTGGTGGTTTGACTGTGTGTGTGTGTGTGTGTGTGTGTGTGTGTGCGCGCGGACGTGTGCAATTATACATTTGTGGGTGTGTTTAATATGGAGAGCAGGGACGGGGTGAAGATTGATTGGGCTGATTAAAACTGTGAATTACAGAGAGAATCAAAGCGGTTCTGCGTATCTCGCTAGTTGGCCATAATGAGAGCTGTCGTTCCTTGGTCTCTTGGACACACACACTCTCTCTCTCTCTCTCTCACACACACACACACACACACACATTGGTCTGTGGGGAGATGCTGATTCAACGCAAATTACCACCATGGCCATCACCAATATCACCGGTTTCTTAAGCATATAATTTGTGGCCATCATGAAGGATGTACAGCCCAGTCAGGAACTGTAGGGCAGTGGTTCTCAACCTGGGGCACGGGACCCTCCAGAGGGGTCGTGAGAGCTTTTTTTTTTTTTTTTTTTTTTTTTGCAGTTATGTAGTTTATGAATGGTGATGACTTTGTTAACCACACAAGCAGAGCAATACAAGGTGGGTGTTACAACCAAAAATTCAAATTTGAAAATGGAAGGATTTTAATGATATGTTGTGAAATCTTTAGTGCCCGCACATGATTTGCAAAATGGTTTCAAAATCACTGGTATGGTCCTTTAAGCAAATGAAATAACCTGAATCTCATTCTTGAGGCGCACTGTTCACCACTCTGCATATGCAAACTGTGACAGGTGGTCACAAATAGGCATGGCTTTGTTTTATGGGGTCACGAGCTGAAAATGTCGAGAGCCGCTCGCCTGAGGAACCATGAAATGTTGGGAGAGATCAGAGTTGAGCTATAAATCTGAATCTTGGGCAGCCCACAGATGCCAGCGCAGATCCAAGCAGTGACCACTTTCTAATCTGCTGAGCTATCACAAAACTGAGTTTATTGGGATAATGGTGTGTGTGTGCGTGCGTGTGTATGTGTGCGTGCGTGTGTGCGTGCATGCGTGGGCAGGGGTAAGGATAGCCATTGATTTCCCCCCTCTGCGATTGTATAGGTTAACTCGGTTGGAGCAGAGAGGGAGGGATGAAGGGATGGATGAGGATTATTTGGTTCTTTCATACACACACACACACACACACACACACACACACACTCACACACACAGCTGCACGCGCACAAAAATCAATAGGGGAAGAGGGACATCACCCAGAAGACTGATTGTTTCCAGCCCAGATGCAGAAGGATAGAAAATAGGTTTCTTATTGAATCAACACCAACCTGCTGCTCCCTTATCGCACGCACTGTATGTTTGTGCACAAACATTTGTGTGTGTGTGTGTGTGTGTGTGTGTGTGTGTGTATGCTCACACACATGTTTGCAAGAGAAAGAGAGGCAGAACAAAAGATGGTCAAAGAGAGAAGAAGGGGGACAGCGAGAGAGAAACCATGAGAAAGAAAATTATCAATCACAACCACCAGACATGATTTAATGAGCTTAAATCAAAACAACTGGTGAGAAAGCAGAAGTTTGCCCCTCCGTTGCTGCTGTGTTTTCTGTCCTTCCTCGTCATATGACTTTCCCAAGCAACTCGATTCAGACTGAAGGCCGTGGCCCTTGTCCAAATGCTGGATCTAGGTAACTGCCGGCTTTACCTTAACTTGTTTTCTCAGGCCTGTTTGTGCAATAATAACCTCTTTTCATTATAAAGCTATAATGGACAGATTTTCTCATTTTCCCATTCAATATCCTGATGCTTTCATCCCACTCCACCTGGTTCACATTATCCACATTTGTACTTTATAGAAACAGCAGTAGCCTCTACATTCTCTGCGATGACAAAAATAGAGATAAATTATTATCAGACTGTAATGTTCTGCTTGTTTCCAGAAGTTAGTAGAGGCTCAGACATTATCCTCTGTCTTAGGAACACACTGGGAGAAATATTACCAACATAGGCAATTAATTCTCACCTTTAAAAACTAAATGAAAGCCTCCTCAGAGGTTTCTGCCACTTAAGGTTTAATCATGAGGCACAGTGTGTATGAAACAGCTACCAGGTTCCTTAGAATCTATGTTATGGCCAGTGACTGACAGATACAATGACACAAACTCCCCCACTGGTCTCAAATTTACTGTCTTGTGGGAAAATGAATACACTTTCTGTCAGCGTGTATACCAGGTAATTGACAGATCATTTGGATTCATCAACAGCTGACTTTCAATTGATGATGTCTGCCAGCAAGATAGTCGGGAGTTTCAAATTGAATGTAATCTACCTTTAAATTAGACATCCAAGAATACACATTTATTTATCAGCAGCAATTTGGGGGGCTCTGAAACAGCAGGGAAATTACAGTGACGAGCTGAACGCAGAAAATGACTTGCATTTTCATTTAATCATCTGACAAGTTTTTTCGCTTCTTATTTCTTCGCCTAGCCTCTGTTTTGGAAAAAGTGAAAGATTGATGCTATTGCTACTTGTCAGTTCAGATTAATGTAGAGGTTGTTTGCCTCAGAGTTTTGTCAGGGGCGTGTGCCCAGGATGAAAAGGGAGCAGTGCCGTGGATCAAGTGTTTACCCACGAAGGTCCATTCCCATCAACTAATGCAGTAAGGAGTAATATTTAATGAACAAGAGCGAACAATTTTAAAAACTGAATCATTTATTGATGGATGGATTGAAACTCAGTGACAACTTTGAAAATTTTTGGTTTTCTTCATAATTCAGTACAAGTATGATTGGTGCTACATGCTACACAAAAAAACACTTAAAACAACTAACATTTCCTTCATGGACTTCTTGATTTGGATTTTTTTTTTTTTTTTTTGTGCAATGATAAAACTACCAAATCAAGTGAATTCCAATTAGAAAAAAAAACTTGATGACTTGGAATAAATAAATAAATTGGAGTGCAAGCAAGCAGGCAAGTTTATTTGTATAGCACCTTTCATACAATCATACAGTGCTTCACTTTAGGATATAAACAGGAAAGCATATCAAATCAGAGAAATACAAACAAAAGCAAGGCATAAAAACAAATAAATAAAAAAAAAAAAAAAAAAAAAAACAAGAGGAGGAAAAATACCAATTTTGGGATCCTAGGGCAAAAGGCTCAGCTGTAGGTGATGCAGAACATGTAAGAGTCAATTCAACATCATTCCTAATTAGAATTAACTGAGCTGACTACATCTAGTTAACTAATATGAACATTAGCCTGAGATAGGCTATGGATTAGCTTCCAATCATTTTTAATAACTTGATAATGATTTTAATTAATATAATGCGTTAACTCTGATTTACCCCCTTGTTACAGAGAGATCCACTCAGTATTAATCAACCTGGGTGCTATTTTTCCAGCATTTGGGATCCAAATGACTGATAGGGACAGCATTTTTTGGAATTGGTTCACTATTGAAACAGGCTGCAGTGTAATCACATGGCGCAAGTTCACTCAGCAAATTATATCCACTAAAAGTGCTTGTTTTTGCCCCTGTCAGGCTCAGACTGTTATTGTAAGTGTCTGACAACATTATGGACAGGATCCCTACAGAGACAGACGTGTACCACCTTAACAGAAATGTAGCTCAAGGAGAAGTCTCGCTCCGAGATCTCATCTGAGTTGTTGCAGGAAGAAAACAGGGGAAACATGAGTGACCGGCCGGGAAGAGTTTGCTCTTTTGGAGTAGGCCACAGAAAGAATAGCTTATTGTTATCTAAAAGATTTAAAAAAAGAAAGAAAGAAAAAGAAACCATGGTTTGTGGTTGTGTTTGTTCACCTCAATACTGGACCAGTTCCAAAGCTTTTGCCCCTATCATTTGGATCTCAAAAGGTGGAAAAACACCGAAGTTATCCTTTAACATTGTGACGTATGTGCTCATCCACTGCTTCAAATCAAAATGTTAATGTTGGCTTCATCTCGGGCCATGTCTCCTCAACTTGTTTCCCTTCACTTGAGCTCTGTGTTATCTGAAAAAGCGTTACCCTAGTTAACATGATTACAACTCATAATTCAAGCCAAAGGCCAACACAGCCTCCTCAACCGATGCTAGTCTAGTCTCTGGTGACTCTTTTTTACCCCTGGCAGTCATGGCTGTGATGACACAGCAGTATACACTCCAGGCCACTCCACTTTTACTCCATCAGTGCACCTTCTCCTCAGCAGTTTGCTTAATTAAATGCTACTTTGTTAAAACATATTTAAACTATATTAACCCTCTAAAACCCATGAGCCCACAGGCAACCTTTTACACTGAAACACTTTAAGTCTTGGAACAGAATTTCCCTTTGTTTATTTATTTATTTATTTATTACTACTGTGGCCCATGAAGAAGCGTTTTTTTGTCATTGGAATGTGTAGATTGTTGCCTCAAAAAAAGGTTTACCACTTTAGTTTTCCTAAAAGCAGCAGCACTGGTGTGTTTTGATTCCTTAAAATTGGGCGGAATGAAATGATTCCTCCGCCAGAAAATAGTCCCTGGGGAAACGTTTGCTTTACACAGCCAGTTATCAGCTCTGTGGTTTATGAATGGAGACGACTTTGTTAGCCACAGAAGCAGAACATTATAAGGTCGCTGTTTCAACCAAAAATTCAAATTTGAAAATGGAGGGATTTTGATTATGCATGCATTGGTGATAGTTTCCATATAATGCTACATGACGTGCAGAATGGTTTGTTGCAATGTAAAATGTTAAGTTGCAATAACTGGGCCAAACACTCAAAATGACTAATATGGCCCTTTAACAAGACAGGAAAAAAATATTCAATATTGACTTAAACTGCTTTTGAAAGGATATGTGTAAAATTTCTTAATGGGGCCGATTGATCAAAGATAATTGCTGGTAACTAAGATCATCTCTTAACACAAGTGACACAACACTTCCCTCTGGAGAATTTTAAATGATTTATTCTCTCTATGACAAAAGAATTAATGTCTGTATGCACACCATAAGTGTAACACTGGAAGTTGAGATGGTGGGAGGAAGAGAAGGTGTGATTAGAAACGATTTATTTCGTACATGTGGCTGGAATGGCCAGTGGGAATATCTTAACAGAAATATGTCAAGATGAAAGCATTGGATGCCTGCCTGCCTTGTGTGTGTGTGTAGGTGTGTGTGTGTTGTCCTCTCAGTGCTCCTGTATCTCACCTGTAGGAAGTTTTGCTGAATATCCTTCATGTTCTCCTTAGCTCTAGCCCCAGGAGAGACGGGGGGAGAAAAGTTGAAAGGGGAGAAGGGAAGGAGGTTGAGAAGTAACTGCAGTTTTTCTCAGACTTCTGCTGAGTTAGTTTAGAAAAAGCAGCATCCTCTCTGAACACCAGTCTACTACTCCCTCCATATAATTTGCCTCTTTTATCATAATACCTTGCACACGCACAGGCACGCACACAAACACACACACAGATATGCACACACACGAGCACTTACACTACTGTGTCAAAACACTGTTTGAAACGACTCCAATGGGATGTGCAGAGATTAAGGGGATTAAAAGTCATGGAGCCCCCGATGGCAGTAAGAGAGGAGAGGAGGAGAGTTGTTCCAAGGTAAAGTTGCTTGCAGCTTTTCTTCACCTGACAGAGTTAATCTCGTTCTCTGAATCAACACCATAAACTCCCTTTCAACTTTTTTTCCTTTTAACCTCCTCTGTCATCACAACACTTACTTTGTCCCAAGACAGATACTACTATTTGACTATAACTTATTAACCAGTTTTTATCTAGAAAAATGTATACATTGGTGGAACATAGAAAAGCAGTTGCAGCTGGTGACCAAAAAAAAAAAACAAAACAAAACAAAACAAAACAAAAGAGAGTACAGGAGGAAAATGCACCCACCATGTTGTGTTATTTTGCGCAATAGCTGGCCAATTCTACTGTCTTATCATCAGTAAAATAATGGCGATTTCTTAAAACATAACATTATTCCAAGCAGCCCTTGTCACAGTCAACATATTATTATGGTGTAGAAGATCACATTAGGTCCACCCTTAGCATTTTTTTTTTTTTTTTTTTTTTTTTTTTTTTTTTTATCATTTTGCTCCCTTTTCATATTTAGACTACTCAGACCTGGCATATTTTTCTATATTCATGTGTTTGACAGTACAGTTTAGCTGGCTCACCAATACAATGGCAAAACACATATAACATATTTGTAATATATAGATAACTTGATATAATAACACACATTTACATAATATATCATGTATTTGAAATGATACATTGTGTAAATGAGACAGCTCAATAGTTGCTGTAAGGTTTATTTTTTCACATTGAGACGGCTAGGCTAACGACTCCCATAGACTTCAAGTCTTTATGCTAAGCTAACACAAAATACTATCCTTTGGAGCTGAACCACTGGACGTACAGAGGTGGAAATGGTATCAAACATCTTCTCTAAGTCTGGGTAATTCGGGAAAGGGTGTTTTCTCTAACATCTGTGTTTTCCTTTAACATTTATTTTGCTGAAAATTTAACACTGGACACTGGAAAAGAAAATCCCACAGTGGCTATAGAGGGCCAAAAAGGCTCAAAACTGGCAAAACCTGATAGTTTCTCAAAAACAGATGAGCATCCTGCTCTGCCTTTATTGGGCAGCCTCTTCTGATTGAGAGCATCTATAGTTTGCAAAGAAGGATGTGAATGCATAATTCAGTACGTGATGTAAAAGTATGCAAGATTTTTTGTCTACATTTGACGTTTGCCCTAGATGTTGTTCCCAATTTCTATGAACTAAGTAACCAGACGCCACCACAAGAGCTGGTGTCCCCATTTCTTTTATAGTGTGTGAGTGCGTGTGCGTGTGTGCGTGTGTAATACTATGTGAGGCTGTGTCAGAGATAATTGAGTGCGGATGCATATTTCATCCTGTCTGAGAGATTCTGATACCATCAATAAAGCAGGAGAAGAGCGAGAGAATGAGCCAGACCTCCCCTGCAGCCCGGCCAGAGGTTAGAGGGCCTCATTAGCCAATCATCAGAAGCCTCGGCTCACATTGAGAGAAATCGTAGAGGCCCCTGAGCTGTCACAGTCCTCTGTGTCTCTCCCCATCTCTGGGAAATGCCCCAAAGTGTACTCTTGATCAGCCTGAATCACACTTCCTCCTCCTGCGCCTGCTCAGTCCCCCGCTCTCTTGTTTGTCTAAAAAGCCACTTATATAACTGCAAGCCTTCACTCAGGGAGGACAATGTGAAGCCCATGCACTCTGTGTTTGTGTATTTGTATGTGTGTGTGTGTGTGTGTGTGTGTGATTGAATAAGTGCTGCTGTATTTCTACAGTTATGAGGACAAACATCGCATCCTCAAAATATGAAGTGGGAAAATCCATTTTACTGGTTCTGACTTGTTTAAGGGACCATGATTTTGTGTGTTTATCTTAATAAGCCTACAAAATATATATTCTTCATCTTTCCTCATGTTTCATCAATTTTTCCCAAAGCAAGCAGTCATACTTCACAGCTGCAATATCATTTCCTCCCTTGTATCCAGCCACTTGTTTCCATTCATCCTACTACGATATGAAAATGAACTTTCAGAAACTTCAAACTTTCTTCACACCAGTATTCCATCACCGTAAAGTCATCAACATAAGTTTTCCAAAAAACTAGGATGCATGTGGTAAATTGGCCAAACATTCAAAATCACTGGTTTAGTCCTGTAAGGAGCTGGTTTATGGCTAGGATTCAGCTTTCATTTATTCATTCATTCTTGTTCATTGTAAACAGACAAGAACAATACAAAATGCATTTTCTACAAATACCCATACTCAAATACAAACATTCATGAACAGAGCAGGAAGAATACATCATTATTAACTCTCCCACCCCACCCCACCTTCAAAATGATAGACATGTTATATATACAGATATATGTAGGTAGATATATAGATAGATAGATAGATAGATAGATAGATAGATAGATAGATAGATGTGGAGGTTGTTTGTTTGTTTGTTTGTTTTAATGGATTATATTAGAACAACACCTCTGTTCATGCCTTAATGAATTCCATATCTAGATTTAAGATTAAAGGCACACTCCTCGATTTTGGTTATTATGAAACAACAGCAACCCCATAACCTAAATTTTCTGCTCAGATGAAGCAGTGCAACTGTAAATGAGGGAGAAAAGAGCAAAGACAACCAATAGGGGTTCTTATTCTCAAGAGTCTTTAAGGATAAACTTTGTACAGGATAAAACTAGTTATGTGTTGCAGTGCGGGTAAAGGGTTAGACATGTGAAGGGTTCAGGTTGGGGTTCAGAATTGCCAATTAAAGGTCCTCACAATTATAGTAGCCCAACTGTCAGTGTGCAAGCCTGCATAGCTGCAAGTGTGTGTTCTTTGCTCTCTACTTATGTCTGCATAACTCATATGATTCTTTGTGTGTGAATGAATGTAATGTAATGCTGCCAGACTAATTAGTTATGACAGAGGAGAATAATGCAGATGCTCTCCCTGCCTGCACACAGCAGTCAGAGTGAGAGAGACACATGGGGGGAGATAAAGAGGGAGATGTTGCAGCAGCCTGATATATTCTGAGGCCAAACCAGTCCATACCAGCTTAGACGACAGGAAAATAACAAACACAGCTTGCTACTGCAGGGTCCTGCCTGGGTGTCCTTTGGGCTCAAGACACACTCGCACAAACATGCATTCCAATGCACACACATAGACACCAGCTTCTGCACACTCATACACATAAGTGTGCTCAGCGGAGTTGAGAGACACAGAGGGAGGCAGACAGTTTTACTGTCGATGCATTGGCTGAGAGACATGTCAGAACTCCTTTACCTCTTCCTTCCTTATTTACTTCCTTACTAAGTGCCTTCACACACACACACACACACACTCACACACTTCTCAGCCCCGAGACAATAATCAGGAAAATGTTTGCAACCCTAAAGGAGTCTTAGCAGTGATGAATTACAGCAAATAAGCTCACACACACACACACACACACACAGATTGTCTGATTGTTTTTGCTGTTATTCTACACGGTTGCTCACATCAATATGACTACATTTTAAAGAGGAGAAGGGACAGAGAGATAACCAAAGATGTTAGAAAGCTATGCATAAGAACCAGCAGTTCGTTCCAGGAAATCTCCACTGATGCAGTCCTCTATTTGGCAGCTTCTCTCCATTGTGAGGACAAACAATGCAGTTTAGGTTAGAGCGAAGATGATTTCATACAGATAAGGCAAGTGCACTGTCTAAGAGGAAGGGTACATTAGAAATTATACATTAGAAGGCAGTTTCCCAGATGGATATTAAGGATAGTTGTAGACTGAGGTTGCTTTCACACCCAGTAGTCCGTTTGCATGGTCAGGACTAACAAGTTGTTTGATACATTGCTACTTTTTTTTCTGCTGCGTTTAAAAGTGTATAAAGACACAAAATGTAACCTTGGTTGGACCCCTCTGTTTTTCTTTTTCTTTGGTCTTAATGGCATGGTGCAAACTATCTTGTGAGACTGTCCTCTAGCAGAAAATGACCTCTGAGGGTTTTTTTGTACAGCAGCTTATTGCCACCTATAGTTACAATTTCTAGTTAAGCGACCTCCAGCTGTCCTGTGGCGTAAGTATTAAGAGAGCGGCGGGTCAGTCAACATGCCTTTCACTCAGCTGACCAGAGTACAAATGCAAACAGTAGGTAGCTGATGTTAGTGTATATTTCATGACCTTAGCCCTGATCTTTTCCTAACCATAAACATCACAACAAAACTTTCTCTAACCTTAACAATAACATTTTCACATTTTCCTAACCTTAACCAAGTATCTTTGGAGGACTTGTTGATCTTGTAGGTGCATAGCTGCCACCTACCTGAAGTACCACACACTATCACAACTATTGACACTATTTTGCAGTATTTGAAAATGAAATCACAAGTTAATAATGTCATGGTGAATTGCCCTATATAGGCCTATATAGTCCCACACACATCTGTGTAGTGGCTGTAATTAACAACAGCATTTAAGACAGGCACTGTTGAAAACTCTAAGCACAAAGGCTGCAAACCAAACTCCTCGTATTAATGAGAGAGAAACCTACAAATTTAAGTTGTTCACTTGTTTTACTAATCACTTCCTTCTGCTCTTGTTTCTTGACAGGAGCTAATTAGGTGCATCAGATTTTGATTGTAATCTACACATTAGATTGATTATCTTTGTGTAACGTTATGCCTGTGTTCATTTTTTTCATGGAAAATAGTCACAGATGTAATTGGATAAAATAGTGAAATGAACAGTATTTCAATCAGGACAGATTTATAATAGGAATGAAAGAGAATGGGGAAATTGAATTAAGGTTATTTTTTTGTGAACAAGAGAAATCTGAAATATATTAAATTTTATTGTGAACAGAGAAATAGTCTTTGACACTTAAACCCTGGCAAAAAGAAGATCACCATGGGAGGTGATCCCATGGAATAGCAGCTTCCATGCGTCGACACTGATGGTGATGATGAGGAGTGAGGAGCTCGATGATGGGATGTCCTCATGAGAATAAAGCTCTGATCTGAGGATTTGATTGGCGAGGGATCTGGCCTCCTCAGATCAGGTGGAGCAGGGTCATGAAAAGATAAATGACAAGTGTGAGAGACAACACTTCTAAAGTTTGACAGCTTAAAAGTGATTGGCTAAAAGCAAGCCTGTCAGGTTGTGATTGGACAAAGACAGGAGTGAGCTGGTGGAGCTTAGAGAAGAGCAGGAAACTGTGCTTGTGATTTATAGGCACGCACAAGAAGATTGTCTTCCTGACTGAACTTTCACTTAGCTTCATTATCACTGTTTGCGTATACACACACACACAAACACAAGCGTGGCTGTTATCACTTTTTAATGCATTCCTGATGACACAACATCTGTAATCTGTGAGGAGAAACCCTCCCTCTCAGTGTCACAACCATCTGCAGAGGGATTGCCGTGGAGACTGGCAGGCTGGTAAGATCCATTTGTTTGGAAACAGTTTGCCTCCTCTCTCCGCTCACATCGTCTCCTCTCTCAGCTCCTTCTTGTTTCCTCTGATGTTTCATGGAGGAGTCGCGGATATGGGGTAGGATGAAAGATCCTAGACGGCTCTCTGCAGCTGGAACAAAGGGAGGAGTAACTAACTAACCAGCCAAGCACAGTCTGCCTGCCTGCTGGTTGTTAGAGTGCAATTTTTCATTGAGGTTTATGAAAGCAGATTGTATGGCTTTTTATACGACGCTGTAGATTAACATGAGATCAGAGGAGAGGTGAAATGTGGATATGTGTGCCTCGTGATAACAGGGAAGGTAAATTATATCAGAACCCTACTGAGCTGACCCTTTGGTGATGCCACTAATCAGCCTTTATGTTGGAGCACATTGAGTGTATGCCTGTCGTTTGAAATGTGCTATATGAATTAACTTGGCTTGATTTATGTGTTTATTATTTATTTATTCTTACCGTTTTAACTGTTGATAGGAGAGATAGCTAAGTATACAGTAAACACAATTACACAACAGGCTAAAATGCAAAAAACGCAAAGAAATGTCTAACTTTATCTCTTTGAAACCCGAAATTCCCTTGATTTCATTCGTAAACATGACATTTGAAATGAAGAAGGGGAAAAAAAGAAAAATTACAAGAATGCAAAAAGAAGTTTGTAAATACTTTTTTCAAAGACCAGAAAACTTGCAAGACATTTGCAAGAAATTTGTTTAAATAAATAACTAAACAAATAAAATAAAAATGAAGAGAAAATACATGAGCAGAATCAAACAAAACAAAACAAAAAAAAAATACCAGAAAAATTAGCAAAAAAGGAGGGTAAAAAAAATCAAGACTGTTACCTTGAAATGAATACCAGAAAAAAAATTGTTTAAAAAAGGATTTAAAAAAATCTACTATAAGAAATTAGCAAGAAAATGATGACAGTATAACAACAAAATCACTGAAAGAGGTTATTAAAAAAAACAAAAACAAGAAAAACATTAAAAAAAAAAAAAAAACTCACAGGCTTCACGGGTTTCAAGGCATTAATTTACCAACAAACTAAAGCTGCATGGCTTGGATGGCACTCTTAAAGCAGGAGAGGGGTCAGTCACTACTGAATCTTTCCTTCTCAGCTCCACCTCTAGCGGTGTATCTGTACAGGGTAGTATGGATAATATAGCAGAGATAAACAATATAGACACACACACGCACACACACACACGCACACACACACACACACAATAACAAACAAACACAGAGATTGAATCGCAACCTTTCTTGCCTTTCAGAGATCTGGTCCAGAAAACACAGAACGGAGACCACACAAACAAACACGTCGAATACACACCTAACACACAGCCCTGGGATCTGATGAGAGGAGATTTCAGTTGCTGGGTTCAACACTATATTACTTTTCTGTCCTCAGGCCCAATTCCAATTGGACCCAGCTGCTGATAAACTGGCTGTGATATCTGTAGCTCCCCATCCACCCCCCCCCATCCAATCCCAAGCACACACAGAGACACACATAAAGACGGACGCAAACACACATAACCTCTCACACTTTTACACGCAGCCAAGGCCTTGCTTGAGGCAGATATATATACACACACAACTAGCCTTTTACTTATAAAACACACAATGAAATCATTCCAGTAACCCTGCTGGAGGATTTAGAGATAGAAGAGATACAGTCACTCAGATAGCCCGACTCTAAGCAGAGAGCATCCCTCTGCGGCTCTGGCTGCGCCTGCTGTTGTCGGCTGTGCTGAAGGAAAGTGACGGAAGGCCAGAAGGATGCTGGAAGGGATGATGAAGAAAGCTGGCATAGAGAGATAGAGGGAACTATGGGTGGAGCAGAGGATGACGGAGAGCTGGAGGGATGGAAGGATATGGGGATAAAACCGCGTGGATGTACGGAGGAGTGAGGGAAGACCGGGGAATGCCAGGTCTTCATATGCATGCTGTCAATCTGATATCAAACCAAAGGCTCAGATGTGTTACAAATCGCTGCTGTCCAACCAAAACCTTGTATGTCCATTATATGAACTTTTCAGAGACTAAGGAAAACAGTCTTGTCGCGAGGCTGACGACTGGACAGTTTTCAGAATTTGGTGGCAAGCCTTAGGACTTTCATTGGTACAATATTCGAAATATTTTTTTCCTAATTTTCAAGTTTTTTTCTGTTAATTTCCTTGTACATTTTTGCTAAATCTGTTTTTTTTTTCAATCTCTGTTCGTTTTGCCCCATTTTCTTTTCCAATTTGTTTTTTTTCCCATGTTCACGTACTTTTTGCCAATTAGTGAATCACCCTTTTCCTCATGTTTTTGAAAGAAATCAAGTGAATTTGTGCAGGTTTTGAAAGGGTTGCATTTTTTTTAGGTCATGCTTGAACACTGAAAAATTTCGTGGTGAGATTAAACCATAAAGAAGAAAATGTTCAAATGATCCCTCATACATTTTCTAAATTTTAACAGTTACTTCAACATCTTGAACCTCCACTTGGAGAACCACAGGTCTTAATCGTCAAATCAGCAACATATTCTGAAAGAACAGCTGAGAGTATATATCATCACAGACCCTGTTCACACCTGTATGGTTTACAAAGTCCAGCATCGGGCATGGAACAAAATCTATGCCAGTTTCTGTAAATGCACAGCCACTGAGAGAGACACAGGACTATTTGGTTGTTAAAATATTGCACCCTCCCAGCCCCCATGCACACACACACACACACACACACACATATATATAACAACACTCACAGAGTCAAACTGGGGAGATTTGAGGCCAGTGAGTATTTTGTGCTGAGTGCTTTCTCACACTCTCGGCCCGGTGCTGATGATGTTTGTATTGATCTGACTGCCACCCAAAAAGATTTAGACTTTCCATGATTATACTTGACAAATCAATGCCCAAACATTCAGCGATGAAGTGACCACTTTTAGAGTCCAGGCTAAGAATTATGGCTCTCTGTCAACCGCAACAAAATAATTTAGATCACCTTTAAAGGGATAGTTCACCCATTTTGAAAATTTTGATGTTATTTCACTTACCCTCCCAGCTGTTACGTAGGACAGTAGTGGTGCTATCTTCCTCTCATTGTTACTAAGTACTGGATACTGGCTGGAAGGTCTAAATGCTAAGTGTTGTGATTGTGAAATGAACAACTTTGAATGGCAAGAGGCTATCAGTTAGTATTTGGAGCCTCCAGCCAGTATCCAGCACTCAGTAACAATGAGAGGAAGATAGCACCACTACTGTCCTACATAACAGCTAGAGGGGAGTGAAGTAATATCAGATTTATCAAAATGGGTGAACTACCCCTTTTAAAACTAATATGATCTTCCGTTCAATGAAAGCAACAGGACCTATAGGTGGGCCATACACAGTTTTGCCTAATTGAAACTGGAATTCATAATAAATATTCCCTAAAGTCTGCAAATTTTACCATTATTTTCTCACTCACTGTTTTTTCTTGTTTTAAATTGACTTTAAATCTATGTTTACAAGTAGCCTGTGTTTTCCATGATAAGGGTGATGATAGTACAAACTTTATACAACACTTATAATGTACTTTTCGATAAATAGAAACCATACAGTGAAGTAATATTGGGCTATGTCATAAGTAACTAGTGCACCCTCATTTGAGCTCAGTCTGACAAGTCGTCTCTCCATACAGTTATGTATGGTGGAGACAAGAAAAATGTACATTTACGCTGAACAGATTAAACAGAAAAAAAAGAACTTAAACTGACACTGATGTGGAGTAGGCGTAGTATATACTATAAGCGAAAAGAAGAGAAAAAGCGCTGTCAAGAGCATTTTTTGTGCTGGTGGGTCAGGTGACATAGCCTTCACATTGTGTCCCAAGATTTCCTCCAACTTTTTCAGACAGCATGATGTAAATGGCCTCTGGGTGATCCATCTTGCCAGCGTCTCACTGTCTTTTGACTGAGGAAGTCATAAACAAACATTGTTCTCATGCATATAGCAAGACTTGAGTTATGCAAATTATATTCTCATATTTTATTGCACAGTCCGACAGTTTTTCAGGTGCATGTTGACAAAACCACTGTTCTCCATTTGAATTCATGAAAAATAAAAATAATCTGTGTCTCATAGCTGAAATTCATTAGTTCTCTTGTAAGAATGACAAAAATTGAGTATCAGAGGCACCTTTACACAAAGCCATTTGCATGTGTACTGTGCTGAATTAATCATTTTGTAAAATAATAACTGCAAAAATGTTATAGTGGAGTGACATTTTGTCTCCTCTGTAAAGCAAGACAAACTAATTTTTCATTTTCTTCTTATTTTTACAATTGTTTAATTTTGTTATTTTGTTATCTTAAAGTATCTTGTAATTTATTTAGAATATATTTTATAATATAGAATTTCTTGCAATTATTTTTCTGACATATTTCAAATTTTGTGGTCATTTTCTGGTCAGTTTCTTGTCACTGTTTTGTTTTCCTTAATTTTTAGGGCCATTTCTTAATCATTTGACCATGGCCCTTTTCCCCATGTTTTTCAAAGAAATCAAGTGAATTTGCTCAGGTTTCCAAGGGTTAATAATAATAATAATAATAATAATACCTCCTAGTTTGTATGTATTCCTAAAGTCTGCTTTCCACTTTGGTCTTGCTTTTACACCATACTACCTATTTGGTCTTGTAACTCCCAATGTTTAGCTGCAATTACCTTGACTGCATTATCATTCGTTGTCTGTGTTTCTGCTGAGTGGGAATAGCATAAAGCTGCTTCTGCCTAGACATCCTTGAAGTGGAATGTGTTTTGTGTATATGCTTGGTGTGGGTGTTGGTGTGGGTGATAGTAGTGATGATGTGGGAGGAGTATGTGTAGGCAGGTTCATGAAGAGAAACAAAACAATAACCCTCAAGTGACTTTTGTACCTCTGCTCGTCCTTGTGGAGGTCCAGTCTTAAAATCAATAATCACAGCTACACTTTCAGGCTATACTGTGTGCTAGTAGTAAGTTGAAGAGGCACTGGGACTAGCAACTCAAGGACATTAAAGCAGTCATCTGTTGCTGTACAGTATATGATGTGTAAATGTGCATGGCTGCATGAACCTGGAGATAGAAAATGATGACGTGAATAACAACACTGCACTCTTACCATTGGCCACTACTCCCCACAGAATGAAAATCACTGAAATCACTGGAGTGCAATAAGAGATAGTAAAAAAAAGTAGCTGTGACTCTCATACACTGTAAATAAAATCATATGCCCGTGCCCAACCAGCCATGAGTGAGTGTGTGCACCCATACATAGACACACACACACACACACACACACACACACACCACAGTGCCTAGACTCTGATTTTATCCATGAATGAATGCATGAATGAAACCAACACATTCTTCAGTTCCTCACCTTTGAGAGAGAGAGAGAGAGAGAGAGAGAGAGAGAGAGAGAGAGAGATACAGGTCATAACTGGTTAGAATGGAATTGATCTCAATGTGAAAGGCGGCCATTGATCTGTTTGCAATGCCATGATCAATCTGAGGAAAATAAAAAAGCGCTAAACCTCAATAGCAACCCTGACTATGCTGAAATTCCAGTTAAGATTCCATTCAATAAAACTGATGTGAACGTAGCGCAGTCCAGTCGCCAGAGGTTGGACCAAGTCATTTTTTTCCACTCACTCGTACAGTCCTGGCATTCAAGTGCCAAGTGAAGACAAACAAGTCCAAGTCAGTTCCCAAGTCCTAAATTCTGAGGTGTGAGTCCTTAACAAGTCATTACAATCTCTTTACTAATCTAAATTTAATAACTGAATTATTCATTTTCCCTCTGCCTGCCCTGTATATGCAAATTAATTGACATGGTCCATTAGCGCACCCCATTTCAACTTACTAGTCTATCTTAATCATTCAGGGAATAGAAAATGGTTCTTATTATTGACTGGTTTGATCAGATTTAGGCTCCCAGCTGACCAGCTGTGGGTCAGTGTGGATCTGGGATATGAGGAGCTGATTTGCCGATATCAGTTGAACTTATGTTTGATGTGAGGTCAAGGGTAACTTCCTTATAGCTTTCTTTTACCACTAGGAGCCTGCAAACATGGGTTAATTGCATTTTTTTTTTAAAATCTTTTTAATCTTTTCAGAATTATCAACATGATCTTGAATTCTGTTTAAAAATGGTAATACTATGGTTGACAAATGATTGTGAGTGACTGTGAGCGTAATTATTTGAGATAGAAAATACACAATGAGTACAATCGTTTTCTTTCTGCAGAGGTTACACAACACCTCAAATGTTGAAGTTACCATAACTACGGAGTATATTATAGTCTAAAAAAAAAAAAGATAGCTAGATAGATAGATAAATAAATACTCAAGTTGCCCAACCCCAGATAGGCATTTTCCTCTGAGACATAAATAAACAAGTTTCAAGCTGCTTATTCGCACACATCCACACCACCATATTTCAAAAACACTGCAGATGGTCTAATCGGTGCGTTGATGCTCACACCACAGGGGAGCTTTATTTATTTAGCGCTCTCGATTTCTGTTAACATTTTATGCATAGGAAACCAAAAACACACGACTAGGAGTACCATGCCTTGTCATGGGCTATATTTCAGCTGACAAGGAGATAAAAGGTCTGTCTCATAGCCAGGAGCTAGACCAGCAGTGCTTCAAAACTGATGCATAAAAAAAAAAAAAAATTGAAATAACTGGTAAAGCAGTTTAAAAAACACATAATTGGGACAATTCTTGGTGTTTCTTGATTCTTTTCATACAGGTTAAAGGAATGAGAATGAATGTTGTGTCGAGCTCCACTGTGATGCCTTGGTCATCGAGGCATGTGGCAGAGGTGTGTCCTATGAGTCATTAGTTAGTTGGAAGGAGGCTCCGTCCTGATAGCACAGTGAGGTATGTCAACACACCTCCCTCCCTGCCGTGAGTGAGGGACATGCGTGCTTGAGAATGCTGTAACTGTGGACCGCAATAGATGATATGGGGGGAAGATAGGCTTCTCTGTAACTACTGTGATTGGTCTATCTGACAGACAGGGTGTCATCGGAGCCTCCATGGTTGGATTGCAATCTCCTATAGGCCAAGATGGCTCACCATGTTATCAGAGAACTGGGGTTGTGATTGTTATCTACAGTCTTTCTGTACAAAGAATTGCCAATGCACTGAGGTGACCTTGATCATGGTTTTTGTGGAAAAGTTCTTTTTTCAGCTGTCTGAAATGAACGACGTGTCCAGTCCAAGCTCTTTCACAGCTGAACTGGAAATTGTTGCTTCTCTTCTGTTTGTGAATTTACTGACTTTTCTTTCTCCATGTCATCTGAGGCAACACAACCGCTCATTCTGCAGTTTGCACATGCACAGGCTAGCTGCTTAACGAACACCTGACGTGTTATCATCTCCAGCTCTAGCAACACTAGAAGTGAGTTAATAGTAAGCATCAACTCACATCCAGTTAACATCAGGTTGGTTTCTCTGTTTTCATGTCAGTGTAGCAAAAAATTTTAACATTTTTAAACAAAAATGCCAAGTCTAAGTAGAATCATACTGGCACCATCTACTGGCCAGTCACTGCTAGTCTCTGACCCCTAAGGGATTGATCAGGTGCACTTAATAATCAATTTCCCCAGTCAATTTTTCATTCAAAAGGGTTTTACTTTCATCATTGAGTGTATCAGTAAACAAAATAATGGCATGAATCCACAAAGAGCTCCACATGGCTTGACAAATGTCTTTGTGGTATAAAAATTTTAGAAGGACATATGTGGCAAAAATTGAACAAAAATCTTTTAAATATAGACTTCTGTTGTATTTATCAGTCTGCTTCTGTGTACAGTAGAAGCTGCATTCAAATGTCCAAATGCTCAGTGTGACATGCTGAGGAAACACGCATACTTTCATACTGATGTCATGCATGGTTTATGAGTTGTGTAAGTCAAGCATCATCCACTCCTATTGTGTTTATACGTCAGCTGCTGTATACAGTAGAATGTAGAAACAGTAGAATGTAGAAACTCACACACATTTTCTTCAGCCTGCTAGCCAGTCATGCGCACCTGCCATCTCATCAAATGCCTTGATCCTGCAAATCCTTTTATATCCCCAATCTGAGCCTGAGAGAATATTAAGAGAAAGGACAAAAGTCTAAAGTCTAAAAATCTACAGCTTGAGAGAGACGGGGCAGCGAGAGAGATGAAAGTGACTCAGAGAGTGGGAGAGAGCAAGACAATGACAGAGAGCGGGATCTACACAGAAAGACAGATGGACAGAAAGACAGGAACCAAGAGGCCGGTGAAAAGAGACAGGGAGGTTAAAGAAATCTCTGCCACATGTGCAGCTGGACCCCATGATATGCCAGGTCTTTGTTTTTACAAATTCCAATTTATAGCAATGCTTACAGTTCAGTCAGTGCTTTGTTTTTTCAGCTAATTGCCCTTTTCTTTTTGTCTGATATTAAATACTGTGGTTGGTTTATGTGTCACACAGTGTTGTTAAACAATTAGACTCATACTAGTGGTGAACTGAATGCAATGACTGGGCAGAGGTAGTTAAGTAAGCAACTGTAACTTGTGTGATTTATAGATCAGTATTCCTACAGTAATGCAGTAACCCCCCAAAAAACCTCTTTTTCATTCACAGATGATTGCTCCCCCCCCCCCCCCCCCCCACCCACCCACACACACACACACACACACACACACACACACCCCTGCCCCCGCCCGCCTGTACGCCACCATGACAAAAACTCCATGCCACCCCTTTTCCGCTCCATTTAAAAATTTCTAGATCCGCCACTGCAGATGATGGCTTGTGTGTTCTGCCAACTGTCCCCCTTTTTTTAAGCATTCATCTTGAAGAAAAAAAAAATTATGAGACATTTTGTCCTAAAGCAAAATCTCTTGCCATTGCTGTGAGAAAAGGATCCCAAGGTTGAAAAAAGTTTCTGTTTTGTGCTTTCTCATTTACACAAGTAGGGAAGTTTAATGTAGAAACCAAAATTTGCAAGCCAACTTCACCTGCGTGATCCTTTCCTCAGGAGATAAAATTGACATTTTCACAAGTGCAGCAACACCTTACCCACCCACACTGACACACACTCGCTCACACTCACACACATACTCACACACACACACTGCCACCACCACCACCACCCCACCTTTCTCTTTCTCTCCATCCCTGCTTCCCCTTAACCCTTATACAGTACACACCTGGTGCTCTCACAAATATACACATAGTTTATGGACAGATACACACAACCTTCTCACTAATATACAAAACACACACACACACACACACACACACACACACACAGAGAAGGGTGGGAATTGATTACCATCTGTGTGGGTTTTCTCCTCTTAGTCTCCTCACACACTCCAAACAAATGCAGGTCACCCCTGTATCCTAAGCATCAATAAAAGTGTTGCTAACTTACTCTAATTGGCTGTATTTTTTAGTTTTGAAAAGTCTTTTTGTTGTAATTTCCTGGGTAGACAACATTTTACTCAGCCCGCAATTAAAATCAAAAACTAAAGGTTAAAATCGCCAGACAAAAAATACCACAAGAGTAATGAAGCATATTTATTTCAACTAGGAAAAATACTTAACCCATACTGTACTTTTTACTGCACTACATTTATCGAACAGCTGTAGTTTGTAGTTACTTTGCAGATTAAACTTTTACAGAGCCACAACATTAAAATATTTCCCACAGGTTACTGCATGCAATACATTAACGCCAGACCAGTCTTCACAGCCTTTTTTGGGGAAAAAAATCAAGTGGAGGTCAAGGAGTTGATCAATAGTCTGTCTAATAAATCTGATTCAAGGTAGAAAATGACTGTTTCTGCAAATTTATTACTGTAGCTGGACTTGAACCCACCAACACATTGACACTGAGTTCACCGGTAAGGTCAGTGGTTAACATGGGCTTTAGCTTAGATTGACATTTGCTCTACAATGTAAATTACACCCACTAACATCTCAACCACATGTTTTCACAGTAGGGAAACGCCCACTCAGCCTGGCAGGTATGTGTTGCTGCAGAAAATACAGCCCCTAAAATCCAATTTTATTACAGTTGTTGACTTTCAGGAACTCTCGGATTTTGGCGGCTGATAGAGATAGTACTCAGGTATAATACTAAATAAGAAAATCCCTGTTTTCAACTGGGTTTACCATCCCTTTAACAGAGAGTATGGCTGTAGATTCCAGATATGTTTCAGGGATTATTTCAATTGATTCATTTCAATAAAAGTTGCCCTTGAGTTTGAGTCGGTTTTATAGGAGGATATATAAAAAAAAGTTGCAACCAAATCTACTCTATTCCACTTTAGGATCCATCCGTCTGAAGTTTGGTTGCTATAACATCAAGCATTTTTAGGATCTATGCCTCACTTCCTCTGAGTAATAGTTGTAATCTAGGAAAACCTCTGTCTGAGGTTAATAGACTTTTCACTGGACCTTCTATTTTGAGGCCTGCTATAAAAACCTGGTGAGATGTGAAGCCTTACATCAGCCTGAGTACTGTAATATACTGTTATATTGCAGTGTCTGCTTGGAAAGCACCCTGAACTTGTCGTCTTACACAGTCCTTATTTGATTTCTGCTATTCTTTGTTTCTTTCTTCATTTGAGACATACAATCCCTTGCACATGTACTTGCCCCATAAACTGTGTGTTATCCATCATTATCTCTGAATTCTGACAGTTTATACTTAAACTTTTCATGAAAAAAAATCAGATTTTTTTTTAATTAACTATTAATTAAGAAGAGCAGCTTTCCCAATTAGAATTCTGATATAATTACCTTGTTATTTCAGTAAAACAGGGCAGGTTTTTTTTCCTAAAGTGAATGCGTATACACTTCCATAGTTTTATTTGGGTTATCGTAATCTGAATACTGTTTGCTTCCCTCTGATGTGGGTTTTACTTTGGTGACTGACCAAGAAATTACATTTCTCAGTGTTTGTCCCATTTGCCCACAGAGTTCACTGCATACCTCCATCTCTTCTTGGAATGCCACAGACGTGGCTGCATGTGTGTGGTCATGTGCAAGTGTGAACACACACGTGAAGCTCTTGCGGTCAGATTGATCGCTGTTGAACTCGCTGCGTGAGGCAGCTCTGCGCTCAGGTTGGAGTAAGGAGAAATGAGGAGGAGAAGGAGAGAGGGGGCCGACAGAGACAGAGTAGAGAGTAGTCATGTTGAAGTTGATGCTCGAGGAGAGTAAGGACATTAGCGTTTGGGGACATGTTTGAAGCAGCTAATTTCCTCTTGCTTGCTTCCTCTCAGTCTCATCTCTATCCATCTATTCTCTTCTCCCCATGGCTTTCAATATCCTCTGCCTGATAAAGTGAAGAGAAACCACCTGTGGCCCGTGTGCTCATAATCCACTGGCTCCCAGTCCTCCTTAAACCCCCTTTTCCCCCACCATCTCCTCCAATAATTTCTCATTTTGTCTATTTATCACGATTTTATTCTTCTCCTAATATTATTCATTGACATTTCCATCCTCTAGTTACCCTTCATTAAAGCTGCAATAGTCGAATACTCATTAATTGCCAACTATTAAATAAATCGCCAACTATTTTGATAATCGATTAATCGTTTTGATTCATTTTTAAGAATAAAATTTCCAAATTCTCTGATTCCAGCTTCTCAAATGTGAATATTTTCTGATTTCTTTAGTCCTCTATGGCAGAAAAGTAAAACTCTTTGGGCTGTTGGCCATTTTTGGTCGTTTTTACCCTATTCTGGGATTTTATGGATCAAACATCAAATCGACTGATCGAGAAAATGATGGACAGATTAATCGATCATGAAAGCAATCATGAGTCGCAGCTCTACTCTTCATCACACTCAAACAGCCACTTTATTTGGTGTTAATAACTTTCCTCTGCCTCATTCCAGAACCTTCACTAACCTCTCATTTGCGCTCTCCTCCCTTCATTTCTCTGTTTTCTGTTCGTCCTCCACCCCACACCTCTTTCTCTTCCTCCTGCTCACACTTTCATTGTACATGCCACGATCCTTTCTCATACCTGCCTGCCTTGTCACACCTCATGGTACATGGAAATGCAAAGGTATGCCATTCACATGAAGAAAACAGACTTTTTCTTTCAATTTCATACAGTAGTGATGGTATGTTTATGCTCCCCCTTTGTGCATGTCTTTCATGCTCTCTGTCTTCTCTCTCTCTCTTGCCTCCGACACACAAACACCACAGCATTAGGATTCCTGCAGTCTCTATTTTTTTTTTTTTTTTAAATAACCCTGCACACATACATGCAGAGTGACAGGTATGAATATCTGTTTTAAAAAGGAAAACATGTAATCTCTGTCACAGATGTGTGTGTGTGGGTGTGGGGAGGTGTGTGTATGGGGGGGCACTGGTCATAGCTGCATGATACACACAGTACACTGATGTAAGCACAACCTTATCCTATACTGCCTCCTTGTGGGAGATATTTGTCACTACTGATTATATAAAGCTCTCTGCTCATACAGAAGTTGGGTTTCTCTGAGTAATAATCCTTGTCTAATTGCCCCGTGTTTTCAGCTGATGAATAAGACTAAGTGATTCTTTCCAAAATTTGTCCTCCGGGGATGTGATTGAATGTTGCACGTTCATTCCACAAACCTTTTTCTACCTCCACATCATTTCATTATATGGTTACAAAGGATGTTCAAACTGTTCAAACATTATCTACAGTTTTTACAATGAATTGTTTTGTTCAAATAATATGTTAAACAAGAATCCCTATGCGACCACGCTCTGTGAAAAAGGACTTTGTGGCTCGTATTTTTATTCATCTTTAGTGTTTTGAACAGCACTTTGCATACAGTGATATGCGCTGTAGGAAAGGTGAAATTTAATTTAGAGTGCTCTTTGCTTCAACAAAAAAAAGTCTCATTAGGGTGATTCCAGCGATATAACATACCCATAATCACTGTAATGAATGCCATCTTGTGTAGTTTATGCTAGAACATTCCTCTTATAATAATATCCATTTTTCTCAGCAAAAATAAGTCTTCCATCATATAAAACTGCAGCTAATTTGCCTCCAAAATTGGCTGGCCTACAGTAAAGGATTCTTGTAACCTTTTCTTTTTGATGGATGCACCAAAAAATGACTTCCTTGGTGAAAGACATGGATTATTTCCCTTTACTAATCATAAACAAATGTCGGACTTGGTATTTTAGAACGGACTTTTTTTTTTTTTTGCAGAGCCATTCCTAAAAATGCAGATGTTGAGGATTGTGCAGATGTACTCTTGGCCTAAGAATTTTATGTCCGGGTTCGCCAAAGTTTCTCATGCCAAGATATACTCATTAAACCGCTGAACCCTCAGTTAATGAGAATTTAACCAAAGGCGCCCCATCTGAGCAAATGTTTATGTGAGGTATGACTTGGCACAGCATTATTAGCCTGCCCTGTGTACTGTGTGACGCGTTCATTTGGCTGGCACCGAATAAAACGGCCAGTACGGTCAGTTGCTATGGCAACAAGGACAACACTTTTTCAGAGACCATGACATCAGTCTTGCTCATGCTGGTGTGATGATGCACAAACCTGCTGTCAGGGGCTCACAAGTAAATATAAAAAACAGAGCCATTCAACAATTCACCTCAGTAAAAGGTGCCTGGATCATGTGGCAGAAATGATGGCAGGGCGTCCTGTTTCCCTAAAGGTCCTTAAGTCATGTTAAATTTCCACAAACATCTCATGTAAATTACAATTAACATCAGTGGATTCAAATGCAGCATTTCAAATACAGTCTCTGATGCTTGAACAGATGTTACCTCCAACATCTTTGGAGGAACTAAGTCATACAGCTTTGTTTTTAAATTGACCATAATGCATTTTGCATATTGCCAGTTGGTTTTATTCTTATCAAATGGCTCTTGTGCGCAGGCATCAACCAGTTGCTGTACCTAATTCCCCTGATCCTGATGAGTTTTTCTTTTTTTCTTCTTCTTCTTTTTTTTTTTTTTTTTTTTTGAAAGCAACAGGGGTTATAGATTTTTTTCTAAACCTGTAGTTGATACAATAAAAACAATCGAGTTAAAGATATGAATTTCATCACTGATGTCATGTATCTCTTTTTGGCACCTGGTTTGGAGTAACTTTAATTTTGCTCTCCCCTTACACCCGTGTACTGAGGAATGACAACAAAGAAACTTGGATTTTGACTCTTGTTTACACCTTGGAGAGCAAAGCAAAGAGACTATTCATCTGTTATATTTATTTATTCACATTCCATTGCATCATTGCACATTCAAAGGTAACAGGAGTAGATATGGACTGACAGCTAGCAGCGCTGCAATTAATTTTTTGCAGGGAGAATTCCTGTGCATCGTTGGGCAGACAGCAGCAGAGGACAGTGAAACAGCTGAAAGAGGAAGTTGGATTCTCTTCTTCTTGCTCTTTTTGACCTCTGAAAAGTAGAAGAGCAAAGATGAAAGTCAGAGCCTGAACTCTTGTTGATGGAGGCAGCTGCCAGCTGCAGTGTGAACCGGCCTGATGACTCAGACACAAGTCAGGGTGAGCGGTTCCTACCTGATGTGGGGTTAGAGGACTGTTCTGGCTATTCGTCAGTGTCGGCCAGGCAGGTGGTCGCTCTCCTTGCGTGTTTTGAGTGCGCTGTGTGACTGAGCGGGTCTGACCTGTGCAAGCATGAGTGAGTGAGTCTGTCCACCCTCCCCAGGTGGGTCCCTCCGCCCTCTGGTCCTCACGCTCTGTCTGCTTGTTTTTTGTATTCTTTTGTAATGTATGCATGCATGATTTAGAGATGATTGAAATGGGTGGAGTAGAGGGGTGGGTGGGTATAAAGATATTAGTATAAAGATTATTAGGTGGTTACATCTCCAATTACATTTCAGGTATATATAAATATATATGTGAATATAAGCTGATAAAACTGAATGATTTTTTTTTATGTTTTTGTGGAAGTGTTTTAACTGTGTTTTAACTGTTCTGTGATTAAAGGCTCTGAAATTGGAACTTAACTTCTGGATTCATTGATTCATGCAGAAAAAAAAAATCACTGACCCTACATGTCACCCAAGGTGAGGTGAGACTTTCACCCAGTCTGCCAGTAATGTTTTTCTTTCCATTTAGCCACTAAATTACAATTAGAAATAATTTCAACAGCAGACAGAGTGCAGTTTTAAAGCTGATGGACATTTCAATGTTTTTGTTCCGTTTTCCTCTTTACTGGCTGAAGTACATCATCTGAGGGTGAGTGATTTTTGAGCCGCATCAAACATCTGTTTGTATTAAAGTCAGTATTTTCTACTCTGATATGATACAATAGTGATTCAAGCTGTAGCCATTAAAGCTTTTAACTCAAAATATATCAAATAAATATCTATGGACTACCTTTCCTATGACTGATCAATTTACCTCAAGAAAACATATAATCAGAGTTGCAGTGATACTTGATGAGGTCAGTACACTATTTAACAGGCAGGTAGATTACTGAGGAGAAAGCGTGTATACTCTCCTATAAGCTATATTTCAATGACTATTTAGCTAGATAGGTGGGCATACTGTAAACTGCCCAAAAAAAGAGGGATATACACTGCATATCTGTGTATACCCTCCATTACACCACTGCATGTCATGTATTTTTAAGACTGATATCCAGACTGCTGGTCCCATATTACAATATGTCAGTATATCTATAGTCTCATGTGCCTCTTTGAGACAAAACTCAAGTATCAAAGCGTAAAATGATATTATTCATGAGTGTCTATCCTGTGCTCGGCTGACAAGGCTAAAACAGGTTGAGCGCCTGACTGTGCAAACTTAAGTTTCCACTTCTTACATTTCAGTGAGTATACCATTTACATCCACACTGTTGTAAATACATAGTCAAAGTAACTGATGGTATGGTAATCTGTATAACTTTTATTGAAAAGAGTATGTTTGGTATTTTTTTTACAATACAGCATGACACAAAGGAGAAAAAAACTTACTCTACAGACGTTGTATATATAAGTATGAATATGCAATGGCTATGAGCACATCATAGTCTATGACAACACTCTTGATTATTGTTAAGGCTGCACAATGGAGTATTGAAAAAAACAATACAGTGATTTGCAAATGTTGAAATTTCAGACTTCACTTGACATCTGAGAAAATAAAATGACACTGATGTAAACCAACATTAGCCAGGAGCAGAAGACATTTCTTTATATTCCAACTGGGGCGGCAAGGCTGGGTCACCACCAGCAGTTACGTCTCACCTTCAGTTTCCTAAGAACCCATTTTTATCTTATATCATTCAAATCAGTCACATAGTCAATTTTTAAATCACCTTATTGACACATCAAAGGTTTACATTTTCTCCCTAAAAGTCACACAGTGGCATTAAGCACCCTAACAGTTTGTCTTTGGAGTTTTCTTTTATAAATCTATTGTTGATTCATAACACATATACAATGGTAATATAAGAGAGAAAGCACCTTGTAGGAATTTTTACAGTATTTCCATAATGATTTTTTCTAATCTACCTTTATGACAAACATGATCTACAAGCATATATAAAGAGCCACTATCATGTATTTACTATTCAGCAATAGGATTACAAAAAAAAGTTATCCGCCTACTATAGGACAAAAAGGTAAGGCATCAGGTGTGCAAGGTACTTCATACACACTGAACAGTTACATGGGGGACGGCAGTACAAAAGCACATTCTACATGAGATAGTGTACATTTTGCTCCTGAGAAAGCACAGAATATGAGATGACGGTTCATGAATATAATAACCTCTCTTTTACAAATAGAGATTATGAAAGTCAACCAAAGTGTGAACATTTTGCTGGGGTGTGGCAAAATGGATTCAAAATCATGCTGTAGCTCTACTGCCCAACCTTTACACTTTATATTAGCAAAGGCCTCAGTTAACGTTTTGCGCTGAATTGTTGGTATATCTGGAAATTAAAACTATAATGAAATCAAAGCCAAACAGTGGCCTAAAAACTGAGGTACAAACCAAATCATAAACACGGTGAACTGTTACACGCCTAGTTTAGGGTTTGAATTTGTATAAAGGGAAGGGTTAAGGATTGACATGTAGTTGAGAAGGTTGGGGTTAGCGGTTAGAGAATGAATGTAGTCCACAGTAGGGTTGTCAAAAATATCGATACTCCGAAAAGTATCGATACTAAAAGGCCGTATCCGGATACGATATTAATTTGCCAAAGTATCGATACTACAGTGCACGAGCGCGTCACGCGCACTCGACAGGCAGCGCCGCAGGCCAAACAGCGCCCGGTAGGCAGAGCTCCAGCGACTCGGCCAGTGTTGCCAACTTGGCGACTTTCTCGCTAAATCTGGCGACTTTCCAACTCCCCATGGCGACTTTTTTTGTCAAAAGCGACTAGTGACAAATCTAGCGAATTTTCCTGGTGTTATTGGAGACTTTTCTGGTATTTTAGAGACTGACATGAAAGCACGTATCGTTCAAAGTACTCACAGGTGGTCACAGCCACGAGCCGCGCACGGGAGTCGCAGGCAGCTGCAGTCAGGAGAGGAGCAGAGAGGAGACCCTCACCACTCCGCGTCCAGGCAGCAAATGAATCGCGTATGCGCAAAGCCGCCATTGACACAATTCCAGAAAATGTCAATCATATAAAACAATACTATGGTAATAAAAATAATGCTTAGTAGTTTGTAGTAAATTTGCAGTTCTAAAACATATGTCATTGTTATTTTTGCACTATAAGTTAAAATGTTGTAAAATTATTATGTTATATTATGTTAGATTTTTGCAATTTGTACAGAGTGAAAACAAAATGTGATTTCATTTTTTATTTTTTTGATTGAAAAGGCTATTTTTGAGTTTTAATTTTAATAAAAACATTTTTTTATCCCTTTAAAATTTTTGTTATTTTTTGATTTCCGCAGTATCGAAAATGGTATCGAGTATCGAATATTTTCCAGGGTATCGATATCGAGTTTGAAATTTTAGTATCGTGACAACCCTAGTCCACAGATAGTCATTACAAGCTAAGCAATACAAACCTGTACGTCTGTAAGGGATGTTCTCAAGTCTTCTTTTAGAGCTTGTCATCATTCCTAAATGCAGTTTGCCCAATGTCAGTGTGGTTGTGATGTAGAAACAAGATTGCATCCAAACTCTCTGGTGGAATGTTGGCCCTCTTCCTGTAAGAGGCCCCTCCTTCCTCCTGGACAAAGTCCTGTGCAGCACTACCTGCCACTGCCGGGGCAGCCAGGTAGGCCCGCGCTACCATGGCTAGCAGGGGGAACTGCACAGCCTTGGTCCTCCACCACTGCAGGGGCTCCACTCCCAAGGAGGCCCCCTTGTCGACTCTGAAGACAGACATCTCCATGTCCACCGACTCCTCCACAGAGCTCTGCCTGCTCTGTGGAGCCGAGCAGAACAGGTCCCCCAGTAGGAACTCCATACCAGAGAGTCCTGCTGGAGAGCCTGGACTTCCCAATTCACTCTCATCTGCCTCCTCTGCATCACTCTCCTCATCTTTCACATTTACAAGTTCTCTGAAGTTGATGGGAGGGATGTCTTTGAGCCGTTTGCTCCTGCGCAAGAAGTCACTCTCTGACTCTGGTGACAGTGGGGAGGGACTTCTCTTTCCGTGGCTTTGCCTCTTAATTTGGCTGCACCTCTTGTCTTCCTTCACGATCTTGACTGCCTCCTTCTTCAGCCACTCAAAAGTGGCTATCTGCTCCTTGAAAATGATCAAACCAACCGCAGTTTTAGTTTGCACAATTCTTGAGGGTGATTATATCATTTTCCTTGCTTGAGGCACTATCAAATCTAATCTGGCAGAGGGGACAAAGACACAGACTTACATGAGGGGATTTCTTAACAATGGTCTAGACACATTAAGGGCTCTTTTTCCATTAAGATGCACTGCACAAATTGCAGTGGACCACTGGTGCAGTGAAACTTTTGGTGAGGCACAGGAGTGGGTATGATCTTACCAATCTGGAAGCACACTGGAATTTTTGTGCCCACCAATGCCCTCCTGTTCAGACCAGGTCAATGGTGTGGCACAACTAGGTTGTGTGTCATTTTTGTCATTTCAGTTGGTGGGGGCACTTCCAACTACACATCTCTGAGATCACAAAAACGTCTCTCTGTGTTATGCTTGTCTGTTTCGCTGGTAATTGATATAAATTTCTTGAGATAGAAAAAAAAATATTTCAATCCATTGTTTATGCATTTCTATCACATCTCACATGTGTCAGTGGTTATATTATCATATTAACAAACAGCTAAACGTCATGGAGCAGACAGAGTGATGATGTTGTATTTTTATTCTCACCAACAACTCAAAGATTAGTTATCCACACTGTTTTAAGGGTCTACAAATAAAATATGCAAAGTGTCCCTAAGGTAAAGGCAACAGGCCTTGCATTTGGGATACAATCAGGGAATAAAGGACAGTCTTACCATTGAAACAATGGCAATAATAAATGTTTTTCATATATTAGACTTAACAAGGTTGTGGTGACAAACAAACTTAGGTCTGTGACATACCTTCATTTCCATAAATCCAAGCCCATGGAACTGGGGGTCAAGGGAGCATGCCACACACAGAGCCCTGTTAACAACAGGGTTGTCATAGCAACTTGCTAAGTTCTGCCTCATCATCCTCTTCACCTCCTTCAATATGGCTGATGAATCTCCTGAGCTGGGTTTAAGGTGACGGGAGAGGAGACCAGTGAGGATGGGCTTGACCAGGGAGAGTCGGGGGAAGGCCTCCTTGGTGAGAGTTCGACAAGCCACATCCAAAGGTTTGAGGACCAAGCAGAGATCCACGATAACCTTCCAGTCAGAAAGCTGGGGAGCCGTAGTGCCAGCTGGTGATGTGTTGGTGGTGGTGTTTGTGTAAGAGCTGACTGCTGATCTGGACTCTGAAGCAGTAGGATTGCTGGTGTCCTCTAAGTTCTCTGTTTTTACCTCCCTTACAATATCACAGACCAGGTTTTGATGTTTTACGAGGGTGATTAACAAATTGTAAAGCTTATTCCAGCTTGGCCGGCTGTGAGCCCATGACTTCAGCTGAGCCTGTTCTTGTTTTGGAATAGTTTGCAACAGGCTCTGCATGTGGTATTGAGATCTGTTTGGAGTGAACATGTTTGAGAGAACACCCTGAAATAGACTGAGGGTCTTGGAGATGACAGGGTGTAACATCACTTCCTCAATGCAGCCCTGCACAGCACTTAAGAAACACGGGATGGATGGGAGCCCTTCACTAGAATAATGAGCGTGTTCTAGACCATGCAGCTCGTCAGAAGACACAGAGTTCTCCCTCTCCAGAAATGTTGTTGAGTTGGGGTGGGGGCCACTGCCTGCGGTCTCCTCACTTTTCTCACTCCCCATTACCTCCAACCTCATCTTTTCCCTTCCCTCCCCTCCCAGCACGACCAGATTGGATTGGAAGATTCCCCACTCCTGAGCCATAATTTTCACTTGGGCCTCCACTGCTCCCAAACCATGGTCTCCTGCTCCAGTCTCGGCCACTCTTTGAGTCGTCAGGGCCAAGTTATGAAAAGTAAAGCTAGTGTCTATGTAATGTGCCCAGAGCGTGACGTACCTCTCAGCGCCACCTTGCCATTTGTGGAACCAAATGTCTACACTCAAAGTCACAAAGTGAGGAACTTCCCTCCAAGAGCTGTGGGGACGACCACGTCTCCTAGGCTCAAACTCGATAGGAGCAGTGTAGTCAGAAATGTCCTCATCTTCCTCACTCCCTGCTTTCCTCCGCAACAACTGAGCCAACCTCTTTTTGCCTTTGGTGTGGTTTTCTTTCAGGAGGCTCTCCAGCAGGGATGCTGAGGGCGGCTCCTCGTAGGATGGCAGCAGGGTGTGGAGCAGCTGTTTGAAGCCCTCCCCTTCCACTAAAGCGGGGGGATGAAGGTCTGTGATGATGAAGCTGGCAATGGCGTCAGTCACTTGAGTAGTCATGCCATGTGGGAGTATGCCAACCAGACCATCGGTGAGGACCGGTGCCTGTGGTCTCTGACCTGTCCACAAACAGGACAAATTCTAAGTTAGCAGTGTGACAAGACATTTTCTCCAAAGCTAGTTCAGGCTGTAATCTGCATTACATGATCACATGTCCTGTACATTGTATCCACTGTCAGGAGATACAGCGTATAGAATAACATTACTGTCTGGTGAAACTGAAAGCAAGGCTGTTTTTGTTTCTGAAACATTGCCATTATGAAGATATGGACAGCAGGGTTTTTACTTTGAAGCAGATGAAATGTCAAAGTAAAACCTTAGAAAAAATAAAAATAAACAGACAGATAAGGGACCGATTTAAGTTTACTACAGTGTTGACAATGACATAAATGCAGTCCAGAAAATGTTTGAAGAATTGATTTATAATCACATTATATAAAATATCAAATTCACTAGCTGAATCTCTCCAGTCATGTCACCCCAAAGCCTTGCAGTTC
The DNA here is from genome assembly GCF_902150065.1 of Myripristis murdjan. Lineage (NCBI taxonomy): Eukaryota > Metazoa > Chordata > Actinopteri > Holocentriformes > Holocentridae > Myripristis > Myripristis murdjan. The sequence goes on from NC_043991.1 coordinate 18,386,772, forward strand.
TACTACCAACTGCATTATAAACCACTGATTTTAAGATTGGATTACAAAGGCTAATAGACCCTGCAGTCTGGCTCCTTACTGCCCTCAAGTGGTACATGGATGGCAAGATGATATTTTACATGAATCACAGTGGCACAAGACTGATGTAAAGAGCACTGCTGTAATATCTTAATATTTCTTGTCACATGATTACAAAAACATGTGGCACAGCCTCCTCTTCATGGTTTATTTCAACAGGTCATAAAATCTTCAAATAATGTGGGTGGTAGAAAAACAAAAACACAACAAAAAAAGAGATTGTTCCTGTCATACAACTTGACTTTCTGCATCAGAAATCTGTCAGAAACACATTTTCCTTAAAAACAAAAACATAATGATAATAATAATAAGAATAAGTGTGCTGGGCAATGATTAAAATTTTTAATCGTGATTAATCGAATGATCTGTCTATGATAATCGCAATTAATCACATTTTTTAAAAATCACATTTTTATCCTTAAAATTTAATAATAAATTCAGAGGTAGTGTGTTGAACATTTTTATTCTAAAAGAAATCAAATATCCAAAATGCAATAACACTTTGAACAAATAGGATGCTCTGTAGCAGCAATGAACTTTCCCCTTACATGGTAGCAGTCAACAAAATATTTCTTAGAAATCTTAACTCAAAATATATTATTTATACTTCTCTCACATGTTGCATCCAGCGTAGTCTGCCGAAACTTCCCGCCACTGTTTCGGGAGGGTTCTTTGTCGACAACAGCGGTGTGCCGAGCGTTTAAGTGGTACTTTAAACTCGAAGTACTTCGATGATAAGAAAACTCAGCTTCGCAGTGCTTACAGATAACTTTGGCTTTATCAACTCCACCGTCTGGCAGAGATTTATAATGAAAATGTCCATTTAAGATCCGTGTACGCGAACCGTCCTCCATTTTCTGTCCCCGCAATTCTTTCTTTTCCGGTTCATGTGCGCCAAAACAAATGCTCTGATTGGTTGAGACGCGTTTAAGCCAATCATATGCCAGTATTGCCCCCCTCCCCAACTTCCCTCCCCTCCCCAATTGCGCTGGCCTTTCTCAGCAAGAGTAACAGAGACCCGCCCCAAAAAATCAAACGTGTAAATTGAATTAAAATAATAGTCGGCTTTAATTGATTAATGCGTTACCGTGATAATAACGCGTTAACTTTCCCAGCCCTAGTTTATTTATTCAACTTTAAAAACTTCAAAGCCTTGAAAAGTAATAAACAAATCAGACATGTAGCCTGAAGTAGTCTACTAAAATACTGTAGGGTATATGCCCACATCAGCATAAGCACTGACATCTTCTGGTAAATACACAACCATATAGGAAATCAAGTTGATCAAATAATGATGTCCCTTACCGCTATCGACCTCGGGAGCTGTGACAGGTATGGAAAACGGTGGCACTGCTGTTTGGTTCCAGTCCGTCCTCATGTTTATTCCATGTTGATAACCTCCTGCATGTTGCCGCACATCAGCCAGTCCACCATGAGCCACAGAAAACACTCGCCGACACGTTTTGCAATTTGCCTTGTACTTGTTGCCACTGACGTTTTCAAGCCACGGGTTCGCCTCTTCCCATTCACGTCTGTACTTCTGCAAACGTTTTTGCTTTTTGGGACGTGGTGGAGTGTCGGGTGTATCAGACATCTTTAAAACACGCGGGTGTCCTCGTGCGTGCAGTGCGCAGCGTCGCTGTGTGTAACTAGGCAACCTGTGGCAGGAGCGGGCAGGCAGGCAGACAGTCACAGGTGATTCTCAGTTCGCGTTCTTGTCTGTGCTTGTGTTCTTGCAGACTTGTGAAACGTCATTAGTCGCGACCCAAGTAGTATTCCAATTCAAAGTTCGCATTTAACCAAGATAGGTCCAAATTCCCGGATTGTTCCGCCCCTTTTAGCGAGGACGCATCGGTTGGCGACTTGTGTGGACTTGCCCTGCGTTCCAATACCCATACTACCATACTATTTAGTAGGGAAAAAAAGAATTAGTATGTCCCAATACATACTAAACTACATACTTTTTAAGGGCAGCTGCAGTACATACTAAAAGTAAAAAGTATAAGTATGCGATTTGGAACGCAGGGTTGGAACAGCCAGGTATCCCGACATGCATGTCGCACCAACCAGCTGCGATGGCGGCAACACCGGAGGAGAGAGCTCATAACTGTAAAATTCATAAATTAGCCCATGAAAACGAGAACGAGGCAGAGTTGTAGTAATGATCAGAATATCAATAGAACTTCTCTGAGCTGCAGGCTGTAATTTTATTTAAATTAAATTAGCTAAATTAAATGGAATATTTATGAAAACAGAGGAGTCAGAGTAGTGTTTATATCATTTTTCTTTTTTATTATAAGGTTGTATTATACGGTTGGTGTACAGATGTCACAGTGTTGAAGAAGTCGTGCAGCCCTCATCTGGAGACTTTTTTCATAAACTGTAAGCCTTTTTACGCACCGCAGGAGTTTGTTCTGGTCAGTTTTTACATCCCACCTCAGGCATGCATAATGGAGGCATTACAGCACCTCGTTGACCAGATCTCAGACATGGAGGAAAAGCATCCAGACTCCCTTCTCATCATTCTTGGGGACTTTAACAGAGCAAACCTCACGCACGAACTACCAATACACAAGGAACACATTAAATGTCCCACCAGGGACAGGAACACTTTGGATCATTGTTACACAGTTATAAAGGAAGCTTATCACTCTGTTCCCTGTGCAGCTTTGGGACTCTCTGATCACTGTCTGATTCATCTCATACCATCCTACAGGCAGAAACTAAAATCTGCTAAGCCTGTAGTGAGGACCGTGAAGAAATGGACAGAGGAGTCAAAGCTGGAGCTACAGGCCTGCTTTGACTGCACTGATTGGAGTGTTTTCGAAGCTGCAACCACAGATCTCAACGAATTGTCTGACCCTGTGACATCATACATCAGCTTTTGTGAGGACGTGTTTGCAGACCAAGACATTCTGTACATACAACAACACCAAACGCTGGTTCTCCTCCAAACTGAGGTAGCTACGTCAGACCAAGGAGGAGGCTTACAGGAGTGGGGATAGGGATCTGTACAAGCACGCCAGAAACACTCTGACAAAGGAGATTAAAGTAGCTAAGAGGAGCTACTCTGAAAGGCTGAAGCACAGCTTTTCAATCAACGACCCTGTGTCAGTGTGGAGAGGCCTGCAAACCATCACCAGCTACAGGAGACCATCCCCCACCCCTGTGGGAAGCATTCAACTGGCCGAGGACCTGAATAACTTCTACTGCAGGTTTGAACAGCCAACACCCAGCTCGTTCACACCTCTCAGCCATCCCAACAATGGTCTTCCTGCACCCCCTGCTGCTCCCGCTCACCACCACCTCGACCCCCACCTGCACTGACGATCTGCGAGGAGGATGTTCGCCAGCTCTTTCGTAGGTAGAAGATCAGGAAGGCTCCAGGACCTGATAGCGTGTCCCCCTCCTGCCTGAGAGTCTGCGCCGACCAGCTGGCCCCCATCTTCACCGAGATCTTCAGCAGATCCCTGGAGCTATGTGAAGTCCCCTCCTGCTTCACACGCTCCACTATCATCCCGGTCCCGAAGAAGCCCTCTATCAGGGTATTGAATGACTGCAGGCCCGTCGCCCTGATGTCTGTGTGATGTCCTTTCAGCGTCTGGTACTGAGCCACCTGAAGGACATCACAAGACCCCTGCTGGACCCCCTGCAGTTTTCCTACTGGGCAACATGGGACTGCACCATGTCCTGCACTACCTGGACTCTGCAGGGACCTATGCCAGGATCCTGTTCATGGCCTTCAGCTTGGCCTTCAACACCATCGCCCCTGATCTCCTCCGTCAGAAACTGGCCAAGCTCACTGTACCGACCTCCACCTGTCAGTGGATCACCAGCTTCCTGACTGACAGGAGGCAGCAGGTGAAGCTGGGAAACATCACCTCCAGCTCCCGGACCACCAGCACTGGCGCCCCCCAGGGGTGTGCTTTCTCTCCTCACTGCTCTTCCCCTTCTACACAAATGACTACACCTCGTTGGACTCCTGAAGTTTGCAGACCCCCCACCATCTCCCCCGTCACCATCCTCAACAGCACAGTGTCTACTGTGGACTCTTTACGGTTCCTGGGATCCACCATCTCCCGGGACCTGCAGTGGACCACTCACATAGACTCCATCAGGAAGAAGGCCCAGCAGAGGTTGTACCTCCTGCACTGACTTAGGAAGTTCAACCTGCCTCTGGAACTGCTCACACTGTTCTACTCCGCTATCATCCAGTCTGTCCTGTGCACTTCCATCACTGTCTGGTTTGGCTCTGCCACCATACAGGACAGGAACAGACAGCAAAGAACAATCAGGTCTGCAGAGACGATTATCAGGCCTAACCTCCCCTCCATTCAGGACCTGTACCAGTCCAGGGTCAGGAAAAGGGCCGGTAAGATCTCTGCAGACCCCTCTCACCCCAGACATAAACTGTTTCAACTTCTCCCCTCTGGTTGGGACTACAGAGCACTGTTCACCAGAACTACCCACCACAGAAACAGTTTTTCCCCCCATGCTGTTGTTCTGATGAACTCTTCATAGTCACAGTCAGGTCCATACGCACTGTATCATTGCACATCACATTATGTCAATTGCACTGTTCACTTTTCTATTTGCACTGAGAGTTTAAAGTCTACCAGAGTCAAATTCCTTGTATGTGAACGCATACTTGGCCAATAAAGCTGATTCTGATTCTGATTCTGATTCTGATTATAAACACTACAGGATATCTGGTTATATTAAATATTGCCTTAAGACAGTTGAGATGGAGAAGTCATCAAGTACGCAGCTGTTCCAATTCTAGAATGACTGTGTGTCCTCAAAGTCTGTACTCACGAGTCAACCTCACCAAGTCCAAACTTCAAAAGTTCGCAAGTTCGAACTTGGTGTTGAGAAACACAGAGACGCAGCCACGGGAGGTGGAGGTCTATCCACTGTACCTCGTGTCAGGTCAGAGCGGACAAGATGGTGCTCTGAGTGCATGCGTTTCGTTGAGCTCCACAAACCGAACTGTTTTCTACAAAGATTATTCTGATACCACATCTACCTTGCCATCGTTGGTTGACCTCTACTAGTAAAATGACTACTTTGGAGAAGAGAAAGCACAACACTAGAAAATCACTAACTAGCATGAAGGTTAGCTCTACTAGCAAGATGGTTCCCACTCAGCAAACAGATACTAAGAACGTGCTTATCGACAACATGCACGACTACCTTGTCAGACACCGATACAGTGAAAGTTTCACTAATGGACAAAGATTTTCCACCGCTTCCTGTTACTCCATTCAAGTCACCCGCACCCAAACAGAGACAAGTTGAAGACACGGTGACGACCGCTGCAATCATCTCCCAGCTCACCTCCCTCTCTTGGCTGATAAACAGCAGGTCAGATGCCCTGGAGAAGATGGTCGGTGATAATTCCAGTGTGATTGCGGATGTGAAATTAGCAGTCACTGAAAATGCCAAGCAGACTGTGGATGTGAAAGAATCCTTTGATGCTGTTGGTGCTGAAATGACAACCATGATAAAGAGAGTGGACCACTGTGAATCACTGATTGAGACATGTAAAATAAACACTGACAAAGCTGAGAAACGCATTTCTCATTTGGAAGCTTATTCGCGCCGCTGAAATCTCAAACTCTACAGCTTGGAAGAGAAGGACAATCAGGATGTGCGCCAAGAGTTCATCCAGGTGTGCCAAGCTCTGCTTCCGGAGACCAAAGCCAAGTTTCCAGATGTTATTGACATCGTGCACCGCCTCGGCCCCAGGAAGCCAAACAGCAACCAGCCCAGAGGGATCATCGTGAATTCACCTCCAGATTCTACCACAACGCTGTGTGGCATGCTGCAAAGAAGTCCAGCTTTCTGAAGAATAAAAACCTGAAACTGGCAGAGGACTCCTCTTTATGATGCAAAAGCCAAAGTTTTTTATTTTATTTTATTTTTATTTTCTAATTTTCCAGGGTGGGGGTCTAGTATGTAATCTCCACATGCTTATTAAAGTATGGCATGTTGCTCTATATTTGAACATAATTATTATTATTTTTATGTTTTAACTTAAAATGTAATAATAATTCTTATTGTATCAACCCTCCAGCTACCTTTCTTATGATGAAAGAGCAGAGAGAAAACAGGTCCCTTTTGGGCTCTCGCAAAGGACCATTTTTTGTATTGCATCTTGCTTATAGGTTATCAGATCACAGTTTATGTTCACATTCTTCTAAAAGGTTTGCTGTTCTTTGGTATACACGTTACCACTTATCTGGTCTAGTTCTTTAGCTCTTTATTTTTATTTCCTTCCTTATGTCTCTGTAAACGTAAATGTAAATTTTCAAGTAAAGAAACAAACTTATTGGTGTTTAAATCAGAGTTTGAACAGTACATCTCAACCTTGTCCTGTTTACAAAACAAAAAAAGCTGTTAAAACTGTCAACACATGTACTGTGTTTAATGTCTTTATTTGAAACTGAATCATTTATTTATTTATTTGTTTTTATTTTATTTTTTATTTAATTATTTGTCCATTTTTGTTGTTGATGTTGTTGTTTAACTTTTTACTTTTCCATATTGTGTTTCTGAATTGTTTACATCTCTTTTTGATATAAATGAAGGCAGTGGGAAAAAAAAAAACTCACGTCAGGTCCTCACTACGTGGGTCCTGCCACGATTACATTAGCTGCCCTTAACATTTCCTGTGTTTTATTTTGTTCATTATTCAGTGTTGATGTGTGTGTGACAGATGTGTATGGGGCATTTATGAAAATATGGGACAAATCACGTCCCGTATTGAACCAATATGGGACGCAACATTTCATTGTCAATTAATGGACGATTCCGTATTTTACGGGACGGGTCACAACCCTAATTTACAATGTGCCTGGTGAATCAGAAAAGAGTTAATGTTCTCAAAATGTGGTAACTACATTACAGGAACATTTTAATGTATATAATCAAAGACACTCACTTCTCACAATGATACTGGCGAACATTTTGGTCAGAATGCTCCCTACAAACAATATGGGCTCGTATACAATGTCAAATTTAAAAAAAATTTCCATAAACAAATTAAATATTTACAGAAGGATAAACAAAGTATTACATTTTGTGTCAGTTTCAGTAAATATCATGGCCTTCTCCTTTTTCTTCCTCTCCTTGTCCAAAGGCCAGTAGTGAACCAGGCATAAGCTGATCCTGCAACATCTACAAGGTGCCACTAGATGGAGCTACTGTTCCTCTTTTGAGGTCCATTAACCAGACTGGTATTGATTAGTTCATCTTCTATGTTAACTGGTTTATTCAGTCGATTGATTATGGATTAATTGATGTTTTCAATACCAGTGCTCCCCATTTGGTTATATAGAGGGACCTTTAAAACATTTAATGTGTGTAAGGGACAAGATATAACTGTGATTCTGGACTTTTCATATCAAAGTGGTTTAAGGAGGAAAAGGTATCCCTGGGTTATTCTTTATGTATGTTATTTCCATAGCTTCCTCATTTGCCTATAAGCAGCAAATCTGAATTTCTGCATGATTACAATCACGTTAAGTGCCTGTCACAATCATTGGTCTGCATTTGTGCAGCACTTTTCTACAGTTATTACTCAGAGCCCTTTGCATCATATGTGTCACATTCACACACTGATGGCAGAGGATGCCATGCAGGGCACCAGCCTGCTCATCAGGAGAGGTTAGGGGTTCAGCGTCGTGCTCAGTGATGCTTTAACACACCGCAAGGACAAATCGAGCATCAAACCATGCAGGAACTCTCCTTGTTATGAGACGACCGCTCTGCCTCCTGAGCCATGTACTCCTCATCTTATAATCCGATGAACGCATTAGAGCAGAATAATACACTACAAGCTTATGAGGGTGTGTAATTACACACAAGAGTAGCACATTGTGATCTGTGTGTATGCATGCATGACTTAGGTGAGTGAAATGTGTGGTGTGGAAGGGTGGGTGCGTATAAAGACATCAGGTGGTGGCATCTCCAAATACACTGCACACATATGAATATTTTTAAATGTCTTGAGTTTACTTGAAGAGAGCCCAGTAAAGTATTTTAGATGCATGAAACCCCCGATGAAGTAAATGCCCAGTTACACCGTGCACCTCCATTAAAGAGTTAATCCTTTCTAGAGGCCTAATTTGCGTTCAACCAATTGAAATGATATTTCACCACGCCCCTTCTACCGGAAGGCCCCCTCCTGCCGTCCCTTTTTTTTAGCCTCTTCCGGAATATGAGAGACCATGTGATCTCACTGTTCCAGGTATGAGAGAATCGTTATAGCGCCCCCTGGTTGTTGTCGAGTGACATGTGTATCATGGCAATGTGGCAAGCTGAGGTAAAATGATGTTACAGACTACACTGAATCAAACATGATTTGAAACACTCTTCCATCAAAACATGCTATCATTACTAACTGTGATTATTTGCACGGTGATAATGACAAAACCGAGTTTGTTGTAGTTTCATTTGCTAAAAGTCACAATTCACTGCCTTATTCATTGAAAAGCAACAGCACTGGTAAGCTCCATTCAGTTGATTATGTGTGAGAAATTATTTTGCATTTGCCAGCAGGGAAATGAATGGGGATTTTCTCCTGCACGAAGGCGACTACTAGGGGCGCTGTTGTCTATACTCATAAGCGGGGGAGTGAGAGGTGCATGAAATGGAGAAAAATGGCGGATCATGTGCAGGTAAGCAGAGGTTTATGTTTTTGTAATCAACAAATTATTGATATGCACAAAAATTAGTCGGTGCGCGGATTTACATGCTCCGGTTGTCACGCGGAGCTAGTAAGTACCCGGTCCATGCAGAAAGTAGCTGCGCTTTGGTTGTCGGCAGTAATAAAAGGATGTGGCTGCTTGTGTTGACTTGTGGCCTGTCATCGTGCAGGCAGCTTATTGCATTAACGTAGCTAGCCTGGTGCTAGCTTGCAAGGTTAATTTTATGTGTGAAAACGAAAACAAAACACTTGTACCGGTGCAATATCGCGGTTTTTATTCCCGACACTCGGCTTGATCGATAGCGATGCCCCGCCGGGAGAGAAGTGCGTTTGATCAGATTATTTGTAACGAAGTAAACAATAAAGGCACCCACAGATTCAAATGGGCTGGCCGCGGACATCGTTCAAGATGAGGGGGGAAGAGGAGCTGTCAGGATAGCAACACTGGCTAGAAACAGTGTGCTGCCAGCGGCTTTCACCGTGTGAGCAGTAAATGTAAAAATAGACGATATGGGGTTTCATAAGTGCTTTGTGCGCAAGGTTTGAAGTTTGGTTTAGCGACCAGTTGCGCTAAAACAAGACAGCTATGCTAGTTAGGCTAACGTTAGCCTCGGCAGCGACGTCAACTTCTCCCGCCCGACCCCGATTTGAAGTCATGTGTGGTTTGGTTTTAACTGTTTGTCTCTAATGTAACCATCATGGCTGTTGTTATTACCACGTCGACTGCTCACACGGTTGAGCACCAGTTATCTTGTGCCTGTGCTAGCCTATCTGCGTCCGTAACCACTGCTGTTTTTCTGAAGCTAGCTTGTCTAATCGTTAGCTGCTGCGAGCTCTGGACTAACGTTAGACACATGTTTTGGAGAATAGCTGCAAGATGTGTGTGTGTGTTAATGTGTGTGTGGGTGGTGGTGAACAGATGAAGTTACCGGGCAAGATTATTGTGTTTTTAGTTTCAGTTTCACCGAAATGGCCCAGCCCGTCTCCTGAGAAACACTAGCGGCTTGCTCTTGCAGCATTAGCGCACATGTTATTGTTGTATTGGTGCTGTCCCGCTGTGATGTATGGATGTGTGCTGGGCTAGACTGCGGTAAAGGGACTTCAGAGCTGTGATCAAAATATTACTTCCACAAATTTTCCAAACGAAGAGGTAATCCCACATTGGCAGGTGTAAACATCGCGGTTCATAACTGTGAGCATGGACAGCTCCAGCCCTGAAGCTACAGACGGATGACAGAGAGGCTGAGCTGTGCAGCCTCGAGCTGCAGCATTCTCATTGCATGTCACACTTGACTTTGTGAAAACACAACATTTGCCTGCCCGATGCTGTCTAGGGAAAACTAGCTTTGTTTTGCGTTTTTTTTTTTTTTTTTAGTTCCAAAGAAGTATTGTGCTGATGAAAAATATTCTTGAATAAGGTCACTGTCTCACCTTTTCATTTAATGGCTGTTCATTCATCTGTCACGTGTGTCGTAACCTATGGAGGGATGAGACAAACTGCTCTGTTGTCTTGTTGGGAACAGTACAGCTTCCCCAGAAGTAACTGGATGAAACACATTTACAAGGCTTTAGGTAGCAGACTATGCCTATTGAAGCTTCTTTGCAGAGCCCCAGTATCTTTGGCCAAAATAAATTCATCAGTTAAAGCGGCATGCTTTTCTGGATAGGAGGCACACAGATACCTTGTGTGCAATCAGGATAGGGCCAGGCAAAATATTCATAACTTATTGATATTGTGATATTATCTGGGATTAAAGGCTACATTACTGTAAAGAAATGAAAGTTTTTGAACTTATTAGACTGTACTAGCTGTTTTATTATGTACTTGACACATTACTGATGATTGTTTAGCAAAAATCTCTTTTATGTAAATATCTTTTGAAAGCATCAACAGTCAGCCCTACAATGTCATCACAACAGTGATATTGAGGTGTTGAGACATTGTGATGTTTGATTTTGTCCATATTGCCCAGTCCTCATACAGGCTGCTGTCTGGTTTAACTGTTCCCACCGTTTGACTTATTGCTATCTTGCATAATGTCCAGCTTCACCTGGCACTTGGCCACAGACTCGATATGTCACCGTGGACTCTTCAGAGCAATGTGGCATTAGCTAAATAAATAATAGGCAAATAAAGTATGGCAATTGCATACAGTGCATTTAGGTTTGCGTCATTGTGTTTAATCAGTAAAGATATGATGTTATCATTGCGCTGTCTGCACGCTGTGAGATGTTTACAGGATATATAGGCGTTGAGTTACATCATAGAAGACATACAGATGTGACATGTGATTGGGCAGTATACCAGTATTCTGTCGGTCATAATATAAAAATAGATCATGTCTGTGATTTTTGGATATGGCAATATTGTGATATGACATAAGTGGTGTCTTTTTCTGGTTTTAAAGGCTCCATTACAGCAATGGGATGCAGTTTTCTGAACGTATTACACTGTTGCAGCTGATCTGTTATTTACCTCTGCTTGCTCATCATATTCTCATTACTAATGATTGTTTATCAAAAATCTCATTGTATAAATATTTTGTGAAAGCACCAATTGTCATTCCTAAAATATTTTCACAATATTGATACCAAGATATTTGGACAGAAATATTGCAGTATTTGATATTGCAGTATTTGATTTTGTCACCCAGAAGTCACCCAGTCATTATCTGACACACCCTGGTCTTAATTAGGGTTGAGTATTGTTGAGACTATATTTCTCCAGTGTCTGCTGAAATTACATGCTGATCTCGATTCTCTAAAAAGGTAATGATGCCTAAACTGATACCTCTTCTTAAGCACCGATCAAAATTCAGAACATGAGGAGTGTGGTCTTGCTTTATTTTATTGGTTATTATGGAGCTGTACCTAGTACCTGTCTTTTTTTAGACCCTTTGTAAAAGGATAAGACCATATCAATGTCTGTCATTGGCTAAGCTATACCTCTATGAAGCCAATCAGAGCCAGAATGCTGATGACAGGAGCATCAGCATTGCATTCCTAACAACCTCACTTTTACACGACAAGATAGACTATCTGTGACTGAGGAATATTACAGCTAATTAAATGATGATGTCAGTGATGTATTAGTTGTAACATGTTTTCAAAAGAGCATTTATTGTTTTACGTGAGACAGATATTTTTGCACATGCATGACATTGTAGGACTGCTCATTCATTCTGTGCAGCATAGAGGAGTCAATAGGAACACATTTGGACACACTCACCACAGACTGCTGTGTGTGTGCACTACACAAACAGCAGTCCAGTTGTTTTTCATTCAATTTCTTTTATTGATGTCTTACTTTACAATGCCTAAATGTAATCTGTAACATATAGGCTAAACGAACTGTAAAACATCCTTATGTAAAATACAGCTACATACCTGATTGTGTAGATGTAAGCATTTTGATTACCTGCAGTCAGTTTGAAGTCAGGCAGGGGTCATACGGAGGTGATACTTTGGTCATGTGTTGTTGTTTTTTTTTTTTTGGTGTACCAGAGGGCAATGAAAAACAGATTCTACTTCAATCAGTAGTTCATGCCAGGGATGCACTGTGATATTGGCCAATATTGGCTTTAAAATGAAATTACAATTCCCACCGAAATTAAAATTCCTGCCAAAATGACGTGGGTATGTGAAATAGGTCAAATTTGTCCTGGTTGTGGCTCTTGTCAGGATTGTCTGAGGGGAAGTATCATCCAAGCCTGTTTAAGTAGGATGAAATGTCATATAAAAATAAGTTTGGCATGTTTTACATAACCTAAGCTGAAGTAGTTTTCTTATTTTGCCCAGTGAATGTGTAAATTTTGGAAATGCAATCAGCTGAAAAAAATATGTACATTTATTGGCAATCAAAATATCAGCATATCAAATACTGGTAAAGATCCAATATTGTGCATCCCTGGTTCATGCATTGCATCTTAATTTGGCACTGAAATCTGCGTTGTAATTTAGTTGGGTAGGTTGTGCACAAACCACCTCTGCAGTGAACTGAACTGACCAGCACTTTGTGTTTTGGTTGTCACTCCTTTAGTGTCCTGATATCATTTTTCATGGATCAACTGGGTTAGTAAACATGAGCATGCTATGTGGAAATTGATTTCAGGATAATGAAGTTCAAAGTTTGCAGCTTTAGGGTGCTGAATGCACCTGTAGGATGCATATACAGTTAATTGTTCACTATTGCTTGGTAATGATTGTAGCACAAGTCAGCAGTGGTTAGCAAATACCGCTTGTTTGTTTCTCATGGAAGGCACAACACGGGAGTGGTATATCACAAAATAAAATATAAAATAAAGACAATACATTTTAAAGCTACAGTGAGAAATATTTTTGCAGTAAAATGATACCTTGTGTGCAAAAGTTGTCCCTGTGGTTCCACCGTACAGTTTCTATCCACCCTGTTGTTGTTGCCAGGTTTGAGCTCCTGGTCGGCCTGACACAAAGCTCCTGTGCCCTGCTCTTCACCCCCCCCATCGCTTCAGCTTCATTCAAAACTTCTCTGAAACTGCACATTCTGCAGATAGCTGTATCCTAATTTCAGATCAGTCATGCAACAGCACACAAACTTTCTTTCAAAGCTTACCTTGTAGCTGAAACTCTGTAGTTTAACCACATTTTCCAGTTGAAGCTAGGAGATATAACACTCTAAGTATTCCAACAGGAACTTTGCACAGCAAAATAAGTCCCTCATTTCCATAAAGTCATCAGCCGGAGGCAGTAGTGGGTTTGTGTGTTTACAAATGGAGTTTGTGCCCGCGTCACCCTCCAGTGGACAGAAATAGTACAGCTTTTAACGTGTGTGTAGTTTGGTAACACTTTTTTGTCTTTTGTCATTTAAACGTTTTAGGCACAGCACACATCCCATGGCTGGAAACCATTGTGATACAGCTTGCTGCAGTTAGCCCACAGGCTCATTTAGCCTAGGAAAGCTAGACAAGTTAGGAGGCAGTTTGGTTGGCTTACTTTTTTATTTTAAGTATCTTCTCTTTATCCTCAGGAACCGGAAAAACATCTCAAAAGTTGCTGTGTATAATTATGATCTGTCAGTCAAAGCATGTTTCCGTCTGCTGTCTCATTAGTCCATCTCCAGTAGCATGGCTGGGGACCTGAGACAGTGTGGGCCACAACACATAAATTGCAGGGGATTGATGGCCATAGATGTTGGCTTGATGCATCAGGGGATAATGGGCACCACCAGTTGGTGTCTGGGGGACAACACCTGCTTTTTCCACAGTATCCCCTCAGCTAAAGCCTTGAGTTTTTCTCTGCCTTACCCAGGTTCTTCTGTGTATGCAGGGTCAAACAAATAGCCCCTGAAACCTATATTTTTGTAAATTGCTTCCACATTTTGGCAAATTCCATGATCTTCTGTGTTTTACAATTGATTCTATTTAGATGATCAAATTTTGCAATTCTGTCCATGTTTTCAGCATCATGGAAATCTGCATTGAGGTCCTGTGTTGTTTGTGTTTTCCAGCTTAGTGCACCACACCTGCAGGCCCTCAAAGGGCGCTGACCAAACAGTTGGGTTGGAGAGTGCTAAGATGGTTTTGCAAGTCAAAGCAAATATGATTATATCAGCTGATTGTATGAACTCTCAATATCAGCTGATTGTGCTGGGTTAACAGTGTATGTAGTGGTAGTTTTTCGGCCAGATGTTTTGAACTGAACTTTCCCTTTTTGAATTTGGCAAAGAAGTCAAAAGATTTTCACTCTGTTGTAAATTACTTACATTTGTATTACTGTCTGATAAGTACTTGGTTTGTACAGTAAATGTACAACACACATTCATACTAACAGGTTTATGTTATGATGCGATGTGATGATGCTTCTGAACATCATATAGGCCATATCTCATGACCAATACAGCGGAAACACTCCTTTTGAAAAGATTGAGCATTTTATTGTTTTACCTGCTGCTGTATCTTGGCGAAGGAATCGTCAATCGCTGATGATAAAATAGTTTGTTTATCTTTCTTGAGACTACTGCCCCCCGCTGGTGAGGGCATTGTCTTTTCCTGGATCACAGTAAAGGGATGCTATTTTCTTTAAATATTATTAATAATTTAATTAATTAATAAATATTATATTATTATGATTTTAGTTGTTCTGCTATCATCCCAAACCTGCTTAATCATCTTATCCACATTGCTTAATGTCTGTTAATATCTCTGAAAGCACCAGGTGTCCTCATTACAGCATCTTCATAGTATTGATTTTGCGATATTTATTCAAACGTTCTGTGATATTTAAATATTTAAACAAATTTTTTTCCCAGTCCCTTTTGCTGTAGTTTTGACTTTTGTAAGTGACTACCATGCATGACACAGTTTGCATTTGTGAATGATGGATTTGTAGGAAAAACAGTGAAATTTTCATTATAGCAGTGAATGTTGAGAAGGCTATGCTTAAAGTTGTGATTGGAAGTTACTGGTAGATTTCAGACTGTATTAATATACTATAGGTCCACGGTGCGCCAGTGATGAAAGATCATGACAAAAATTTAACTGGTCACGACATAAGATTGTAACATAGCCAGCCACTTGTATCCACTCTGGTGAATTAATTATCTGAGGGCAAGCTGGATGAGCGTTGGCCTTGTAACTTGTTTTGCAGTTTGATGCAACTTTGTTATTGTGGACTGTAAAGTTTGTATGTTTGTGTGTATATTTGTCTTTATGTTTGTGTAGGCATCATGTAGTGGAGCAGACAACATACATACTAGCAGGGTTTGGTACTGAAAACTCTTATCTGTGGCCAGCAGAGTTGTACTCTCAGCAGTTATCTGCTGTTTGAATAGGCATGCTCCACACCTCATTCCTTGTATTCGACACATCCTGCCTTGCCTGGGATAACCCTCTTCCAGATATAGATATACCCTACACCACTCACACACCACCATCAGAGGAAACCACTTCTGTACAATGACCCGAGAACAACCCGTCCCCCCCCAACCACACACTCACACACACACACACATATCCATGCACCCACCACCCCTAATCCTATTACTAAACCTGATGGCCCCACCCTTTTGATCAGCGGTTTATCAGTGTCTAACATCTCACTGTGACTGTGCATGACTCAGCACTTTTCCGGCCTGCAATATGGGTGGACCTCAAAGTCATGGGAAGCAATGGAGGTAAATCTCTCTTCCTTAAGCATGTTTTTTTTTATGTCTGAGACAGAATATAAATGCATGTGTAACTGGGTGAGTTTAAGATGCCCTGAGTTGAAGAGTCATTTGTAATGCAGAGGATTGTGACTGCAGTGGGGAAGACTTTGTTATAGGTTGCCTGGCCACCCAAATTATTGACCCTGTTACTTTAAGTCACATACCAGGTTTGAATTACAGGCTGTGTCATGCCAGTCATCTAAACAAGAAAGGTCAACTGTGTCAGCTGGTTCATAGTCTCCTCCACAAAAGCCCTCCATAATGTGGCTCAAGAAGCTTGTAACTTAAAGAAAAACATGGAATGGATGATGATTTTCAAGTTGTCGTTAAATTATAAAAAATTAAAAAAAAAAAATTGCCTTGTTTTTACTGGCGCCTGCTAGTAATGCATTACTACCGCCAAAAGGTGGCAGTATAGATGAGAGAGTCTAACACCCCAATATGTATGTGCTACCTTTTAATCCTGTTTAGTTGAGAGTAAGCAGCTCCCTGCCAAAAATCACCCAATTTGAACATGCACACAACACAATTTCAGCAAGAAACTACATCTGCTGGAGCGGCTCCAGTGGTTGGTTAGCGCGGTGCGGCCACACTGACTTTGTTTCCATTGTTCACTACCAGGAACAGGGTCGGGGCGGTTTGTTTTCAAATGGTTTGGAAAAGGAACAGCAGCAATTGGCATCCACAAAAAAAGAGCAGTCGGCTGTTAGCACGTTGGTACACGATTCTTGCTGCTTTGTAAGGAAGCTCCACGTTGGTGTTGGTTTCTGTTTCACTTTTGTCATCACTTAAACCACACCCGCAGTGCCTCAGAGGATGCTGATTGGTCCGTTCATTTTGTGTCTCCAGTCTTAACACTTCAGTTGGAGAATGGCCACATGGTTTCATCAGTCAAAACAATTAACCCTTTGAGATCAGCTGGCTTCCAGATTACTGGTTGATGACTGAAAAGTTAACCTCAGCCTTCATCGTAGTTGTCTATTGAGTGCCGTTTTTCACAGGCAAAAACCTCTGAAGGCATTTCACAGACAAATAATTCATGATGTTTGATTTTATTCCAACACTGATAGGTCAAACAAGGGATTCGTCTTCAATTGGTGGTTTTGACTGTGGTGGTGACATCCTTAATTCCTAAACATTTTGGGCTGTTTAAAATGGTGTGTTTAATTTATTGACTGTTCACTCTATTAATGTTATTTTAAGTGGACATGGATGATAAATTATGCCACCAAAACTCTGTGGAACTTACATCATTTAATTAAATCACTTGCTATACTTTTTTTTAAGTCCACACCAGAAAATCGAATATGTGTCACTCCTGGTGCATCGGGGACTGTTGATAAAGGCAGAGCCTCTGGGTCAGTAGTGCAATTTTGGTTTTTGTGGTCAATTTATATGAATCCACACCATTAACAAGACACTCAGTGCCTTCTTCTGTGAGCTTTTCCTGCATAAACATTTGTCCTTTGCATGTTCTGTGTACAGTAGTGACAGTAAAACCGACAGATCTGTGGCACAGTGCAGCAAAGCCGGTGTGTACAGCTTACAAGCCAGATGTAAACAAAGAAACAACAGCAGCACAGCCCCACAGTACTGCATGCTTTTTGCCACCAAAGTGATGTTGATTTCAGAGCTTTACAGTAACACTATAGACCTCGGAGGTGGTGTGTCTGTGTTCGCTTCTTGCTCTGTCTGCTACCATACTTTGCTATTTAACACTTTCATCATGCAGGTGTGTCTCAACAGAAGAGAAAAACTTTGAATTTCAGTCGATTTAGGGGGGCTGTGGTAGACAGTTCAGTGTTGTGGGTTTCTGTAGGCAGCCCTAGATTGTAATCGCCTTCATCAGGGTTACAGAATTGCTTGCACAGTAGACAGTTAATATATTCCAGGAGATTGAAGATAATCATCTCAGGCCCCATGGAGCAATAAGCCAGGATTTAAAAGAAACAGCAATTGCTGTCATCTGGCACTTTCGAGCTTTAACCATGCAAGGACATAATCTTACAGTGTAAAGCATAACAGTAATGAAAGCATTTAGAGGAAGTCTTTGAAATTTAGTCACTTTCATTCTGAGTGGATAAAGACTTTAAAGTGCCAAAAGATCCCAAAACCAAAAGGTTTGTTTTCTAAGAAAATTTACATTGGCTCTTGGGCCAGAAAGACCTTCCTGTGTCTTTTATTTCTGCTGTGTTGACAGGAAATTGTCAGTTTGTTCAAATAACTTCACCAGTTACTGGTTGAAATTAGGTGCCTTTGGGGGAGTTAATTGACAGACACTGACAGATGTTATATTTGTTATTTCAATGTAACACACTTCTTCATGTGATTATTCATAACCTGCATGTGTGGGCGCTTTATGCGCTTCATTCTCCTGCTTTGACGGTATTTGTTTGGCCGCTCTCGCCAGCTGTCCACATTTTTCCACCACCAGTGGTTAGCATCAGCTTTCATTTGGTACTGTAGGTATATTCTGACTGCATGTCATGAGTTTTCATGTTGATTATAGACTGATTTCCGAGGCTGATTGACTTCAGTACTGTCCTTGATGCCATTTTTCCCCCCTAGGACAGAGACAGAATGTTTCACATATTGGGTGGTCATTTTCGCTTATTGTCAAGGTTAAGGTTAGGCATAAGTTGGTTATGGCTTAAATTAATGATAGGCTATAGAGAATGAATCAATTAGTTCATTCCGTCACAGTCCTAGGAAAGGAAAACTTAATTAATCCAAATATGGTGCCAGTGCTATTTTTAAAATGCTATAAAAACGTATTTTTCCATTCTCTGTTGCAGTTTATTCCCAGTGCATTTTTAAGAAAATGTGTTGTGTATTATTGTCATATTACAACGCCTAATAATAGTCTCAGAAGAACAACGAACAGACTGTTCATGAGCAAGAGGAGCTATCCAGCTAGTGTATCTTCACCTAACACATTTGATATACCTGAACTTTCTGAAGAGTATCTTTTTGTTTTTACAATCATGACTATTTATTCATTTGTGAATTTCAGTATCAGTCATGCTAGCCTGTTGATTACAAATAATTTGTCTTTTTCTGTGTCTGTAGGGCCTTGCCCAGCTGGAGATCCTATGTAAGCAGCTATATGAGACTACCGACACAGCCGTCCGACACCAGGCAGAGAAAGCTCTGGTGGAGTTCACCAACAGCCCAGACTGTCTCAGCAAATGCCAGCTACTACTGGAGAGAGGCAGTGTGAGTACCAAGCAAGGCTTTGATGAGTCTGTTCTATCTGTTGTCACAACCAGTGTTACTCATTAGGCCTTGGTAATAAAAACAGTGACAATAATTATCATAATTAAAAACAGCAAGGGAATTACCACCAATGCAAGAGAAAATGTGAAATTTAAAATAAACATTGTAATTTAGCCTCAGTGTTATCCAACACTGAAGTGTAACCCAGATACTTTAGAAGTAATGATTATGCAATAATCATAGGATAGGATAGGAATTTTTTTATTTGAAACAGGGATAATGCACAAATAAACATTAATCTTGTAGAACAAGAAAAGATGTCTTGGGCCAGGTATAGCAACAGTTGCTAATTTCCACCTGTAGTCCCTGGGCAGGTATGACAATATGAAAATTAACAATTCTAAAAAGAGATTTAACAGGACTAGAAATGAGATGGTGGCCACAGTAGATAAAATAAGCAAAACAAGCAGATAAACAAGGAACAAGAGCGCCAACATACACCTTCACGCATGCCCTCTTCAGATCTGGTTCAACCAATCAGCACAAAGCCCTTAAATGGATCAAGTGTGAAAGAGTAGAGCTGAAACTATAACCTACAGGATGGGGTCCTCGGGGACTGGACTGGGAACCACTGACGTAGGCTACGTTAGTATGTAGAACACACCAACATTCCCAGCCCTTTGCCAAGAAACAGCTGAGGCAAAATGAAGAGAACAAGAGGCTCGGTTTGGGATCATTTTACAAAAAAAGACTTTGACCCTCCATACACGTTGGACACACAACAAACGACCCTCACCTCATTTTTACCGGAACCAGTGAGGAAATGTGACTACAGTTACACTACAGTTAAGTCAGGCGGAAAATAGGTAATAAATTCCTTTATGGAATAATATCCATTCTGCTCTCTGTCACACACATCAGCTTCTACACTCATCAAGTTAATATTTAAAAAAAGGGCAGCATGGCTCAAGAGGTAGAACAATTGTCAGGGAATCAGAAGGGTCCTGGTTTGATCCCCGGCTCCTCCACAGAGTCAGTCAAAGTGTCCTTGAGCAAGACACTGAACCCCTAAAATCCCTCCTGATGGGCAGCTTGGCACCTTGCATGGCCGCCTCTGCCATCACTGTGTGAGTGTGTGTGTGTGAATAGGTGAACGTGAGGCAAACATTGTAAAGGGCTTTGAGTGGTTGATAGAAAAGCACTATAGAAAAAAAAACAAAACAAAACAAAAAAAAAACAGATCCGGTTTTCAAATGGATGCCTGGTTCTCAAAATATCTGTTACGCACATCTCTAAATTAAAATCACAGAGGAAACCCTGTCTTAAAGGCACATAACTGTAACTTCATTGGGTTCCAACTCTATTGCAAGGCGTGACTACCAAACCAATTAAAGGGGTGCCCATCAAATGCGATTTTGAGTCGATGGTCATGTGTGAGAGTGACACTGCTAGTGGTTGGCCAATCAACCAGGCAAAACAAGAATCTATTACAGTAGACATACAATCAATGAGAGCTTACATCTGAAATGTAGACGGAAACAAGGTGTACCTCTGTGTAAACTCCGAGGAAGCATTTGTCGAGGAGATGAATCAGCGTTACATGTCGGCTATGGGATATGAGTGACGGCACCATCAGAATTACAAATAACCATGATCACACAAAACACAAGACAGCTAGGATTACAGGAAAGCAGGTACTTACATATGACAAGAAATCACATCCATATTAAAAAAGCTACAGGCCAAAGTGCAAACAACACAACACACAACGAGCTACAGTTTTGACTTTCATTTTTTCACTGTCTTAAAAATGATCACAGGCTTATTGATGTGATCCGTAGATGTTCTCACTCCGCTACCTCTTGGTCAGTGCTGGTAGGTGTATGGATGCTGAACCCTGTAATGATATGTGTGAGTTTCCAGCCATATCCGTTACATCTTTGAAACCCATCCCTGTACGTGCAGTTATGTGGAGCTATAAAGTTTCCCAGTGTACTAATTGTGCAATTCACTCAACCTGATTAGAAAGTGTGGTTTTACTAAAAAGAAGCCCAGGTCAGCAAAGTTTGGAATCGCCTTTTACATAACAACTGCCTTGATCAAAAATGTTTGACATTAATGATTTCTTGTTTTGCTTTGAAGCATTTGCCTTTTTTTTTTTTTTTTTGATCAGTGGCTAAGAATCATACTGGGGATTTTGCACATTTAGCGTAATATCCACAAAATGTATATACAACACATTTCTGCTAATTTTTTCCCAAAGCATGAAGTCATATTTTAGAGCTCCGATATCATTTCTCGTCCCTTTTATTCAGCCACTAGTTTCCATTCATTCTACTATGATATGAAAATGAACTTTCAGAGACTTCAAACTTTCTTCACACCAGTATTCCATCACCATTATCAAGTCGCCCACATTAGTTTTCCTAAAAGCAGCAGCACTGTTGTGTTTTGATGACATGAACTTGGACAGAGTGAATAATCCCGCCGCTGGAAAATAGTCCCCAGCAAAACGTTTTTCTTACAGAGAAACCAAAAATTCGAAAATTGAAAATGCAGAATTTTAACATGTGCTGTCATATGTGAAATCTTAAATACCCCCAGGTGACTTACAAAATGGCTGGTTGCAATGTAAAATTTGGGAAAATTGTAGTAAATTTTTTGTGAAGATCAGTCAATATAGAGAACAAGGCATTACCTTGAATTTGTCTGTTACTGTCACCGTTTGAAAACAATTCCGAATTGAGTCAGAATATTTAAACATATAAACCTTTTATGAAAATAAAATAAATGAGAGCTCAGCTTAGCATTAGATTGATTAAAACACAAAGCATCAACCCTGTAAATGTCCTTCAAATTTGCCCTTGTACAGAATATCTCAACACCTCTGCTTGAATATCTTAGTACCCCTGCATGATTTGCAAAATGGTTTGTTGCGATTTAAAATGTGGGGAAATTGTAGTAAATAAGTTTAATTTTCAAAATCACTGGTATGGGCCTTTAAAGCTGCACTACGCAGTTTTTAATGAAAAAGTATACTCATTTTGGCAGTCAAAATCACAAAGTTGCAGCAAAGAAACATTCCATCACCCCTGACTGAGATGTTGATGTTGATTGATCCTGAATCTTGTGCATGCAGGGAGGGACAAATCCAAATACAAACTGCAAGCAAAATCCAATATGTCTCTTAAGCAGCAGAGAACAAGCACTCCATCCAATGTCAGATCTTTAGTCGCTTTGGTATCCTTTGGTATCAAACAGCATCGACTGGTTAGGTTGGTAAACGTGACTGTCCTGTGCACCGTTTATCCACATCGCCTTATATGCTTTTTGGGCGTTCATGGTCAAGATTTTTTTCCAATAATTACCTTTTGCTGTCATTTTGAGCGGCCAGTATGTGAAGATGCCTACTGCATCTTTAATCTGTCGGCATAATTTTGAAATCTCAAGTATTAGATGGGATATTGCTGAGAGTTCAGGATGCTTCATGCACGTCAAATTACATGTGGTCAAAGTTCATGTTGCCTCTCTGTTCTCCACAGTCGTCATACTCTCAGCTGCTTGCTGCTACCTGTTTGTCTAAACTGGTATCTCGAACCAGCAACCCTCTACCCCTTGAGCAGCGCATTGACATCCGTAAGTCTTTCCCTCACTCACACACACCTGTTTGCTTGCATTCCTTGTTTGGGAACAGAGCGTCATCATCAGATTCACACAGAGATGTTCTATAATGCACCATAAGGCTTTGCTCAGACTACATGACTTCAGAAATCTCCAAAATCGTTAAACCGCCCCAAATTGCACAACAGTCTTCCCTGTAATTGTAAGTCTTATGGACGCTGTGGTGCGCACGCTGCACAGCTGAGCACAGACACACGGCGCAAATTGCAAGATCTCGCATCTGGGGGGAGATGACTGACGTCTGAAATCCATACTCATGAAACCACACGCCAGAAGTGATCGTGATTTTAGCAGCATGGCCCCAAACAAGAAGGAGCTGCTTGCTGTTCAAGTAGCATGTGTCTGCTAATTTGCACAGGAAGAACAAAATGTTTTTTTCTTTCTGAACGTTGTTTATAAATAGTGCTCTAGAAACAGCACTACAAATGAGTGAATGCAATAAAATAATAAATTGTAATAAATAGTAATTTTATTGTCTACACCCATTGCATTATAGTAGCCTATTGTAATGGGGTTTACATTGGCTTGTCTTTATGATGTTGTTGTTGTTTTCATCAATTCCGCCTTCCATTTCCTCCACTTCTCGCGCCGCTCTGGGACTCGGCATAGATCGGCTCAAACTACAAGAGAAACCCAGATTTTGCGCTGAGAATTTCAAACCTGCTTGAAACTGTTGGGGTGTCTTCTCTGGCTCCCAGACTGGGTCAGGTCTCTGGACTGCTCAGACTTCACGGGCAGCGGTGACAGGCATGAGCAGCGATCTGGCCTCTTTTTTTTTTTTTTTTTTTTCCCAAAATCCCAAAAGTTTGCCTTGAACTGGAAAATCACGGCTAAAATCATGTAGTCTGAGTGTGGCCTTAACCAGACTGGAACTCGTGTGGGAATGATTTTCAGGATGTAAGAAAATGTTTGTTTGGCACAAACCCCAGCAAAAAGCAAACTGTTATTATTTCAGTAGCTTTTTTCAGTGAAAGTGAAAATTTAATGCAAAAATTATCATTCCAACTAAAATCAAGGATCATATTTGTAAAATGAATTGCATTATGTTTTTACCATGCCAATACCTTCATATTCTTCACTTTGTTAAATAGTTTGTATATGTTTTTCCCCCATTGCAGTGTTGATGATGCACATCGTATGCTTAGCTGTCATCACTGTAAAGTGATAGGAAATGGCAAGTTTGGTATCACAGGCAGAATCTTGCAGGATGGCCGCTCTGTCTCTGAACACATGGCCCATGTGTTCAGAGGTTTCATTGAACCTGCACTTGCATTAAACCACATAATTTCTCGGTTCAATTAAACAGTACCTCTCATTTGCTGCTTGAAATAAGATACACTCAAAAACAAGTTTATAAAAATGGAAACACTGTAAATGCTCGTTTTTCTATAAACTTGCATTTGATGTATAATTTGTTTTGCACTCATACTGCGATGCGAATGTCAGTTTCTTTTGTATGTTTCCTGAATTTTGCTCTGTAGACCTTAACGAGTTACGAGGGTCAGCGGATGAAGCACTTCCCTTATTGTTTTCTGAAATGTTTTTGTTCCTGTTTTTGTCATGCTCATCTTCTGAATAAATGGGCAAATTTTCAGATTCTGGTGTTTGCTTTCACACTGTCATAAAACTGACGTGATTGTTTATTTTTGTGTGTAGGGAACTATGTGTTAAATTATCTGGCGACACGGCCAAAGCTAGCAGCGTTTGTGACCCAGGCCTTGATTCAGCTGTACGCCAGGATCACCAAGCTGGGCTGGTTTGACTGTCAGAAGGACGACTATGTCTTCAGAAACGTCATCGCTGATGTTACACGCTTTCTACAGGTATGTGTGTGTGTGTGTGTGTGTGTGTGTGTTGTTACCCCTTTGGTACAGAGGTTGCCAGGTGCAGAGAGGGGATGTGACACCAGTGTTTGTGGAGCAGTGTATGTGTCCCCTTCAGTGACCTCGGTTGTTTTCAGACCTCATCCTCAGAAAGTGATGTATCTCACCAATCACAGTGAGTCTGACTTGTGCAGCAGCTTAATCAAGGGGCTGGATTGGCCGAGCCAGCTGTCTGTTATTCGTGGTTAATGCCCATTGTACTAGGTAAACCAATGGGGTGTGGTTGCATCTTTTCCACAGGTGAAGTTCATTCTGATTGAGATCGTCACTGGTGGAAAAAGTCATAACATCTCTGAACTGTTTCAGATTGAGTTTTGAAAGTGACCGAGGTCATGAAATCACTTGAGTTGGGGTTTAAGGGGATTTGTGGCCGTATTTCTTACGTTTTATAACTGCTGTGCCTACAGGATAGTGTTGAACACTGCATCATAGGAGTCACCATTCTCTCTCAGCTGACCAATGAGATCAATCAGGTAGGTTCCACCGTGTTTCTTTGCCCTAGTGTTGATTTCTCTGTAAGGTGTCTGAAATGTTAAAGTTTTCCGTTTTACCCACAGGCCGACACAACGCATCCTCTGACCAAGCACAGGAAGATAGCATCGTCATTCAGAGATTCCTCCCTCTTTGACATTTTCACTCTCTCCTGCAACTTGCTGAAACAGGTACGTCTGTTTCGGCCAAACGGCTTAAGCAAAAGAGAGACATCAAATCATACTTTTTGTTATTTCAGGTGTGGTGTAGTTTTGAGTGAAGGATAATCCTCTGGAACTTGTTTGTCTATGTAGCTCACTCCTCTCAGCGTTTCACTCTTGTTTTAAGAGAAATACTCGAGGATATTTTGGCTATACCTGCCAAAATATCCTTTTGAGATACTTTTGACTCGGTTGCACATCTATTGATGGGGAACAGTAGATCTCCTGTTTCTTTTATGCATCTTTATTGGGTTATATGGAGGGAGTAGCACATGGAATTACTGTAGAAAAGGTCGTCCCCATTGCAAAATAAATAAATCAGTTTAAAAAAAGAGGAAGGAGAGTCATCGGTGATGTTTGTTGATGTGGCTTTTGTTGCTTGGTTGCTGATATTGTTCTCATTTGGTTTTGTTTGATTCTCCAGGCTTCAGGGAAGAACCTGAACCTGAATGATGAATCCCAGCATGGTTTGCTGATGCAGCTGCTGAAGCTCAGCTACAACTGTCTCAACTACGATTTCATTGGAACTTCCACAGACGAGTCCTCAGATGACCTCTGCACCGTACAGATCCCGACCTCTTGGAGATCAGGTAGGGCTGATTCACACTTAATGTAGGCCCAGGAAACGTTTTTTTGAAGGACCATACCTGTGATTTTTGAATGTTTGGCCTGTTTTGTTACAATTACCCCACATTTTACATTGCAACAAACCCTTTTGTACATGATGCAGGGGCACTAAAGATTTCACAACATATAATCAAAATCCCTCCGTTTTCAAATGTGAATTTTTGGTTGAAACACCCACCTCATACTGTTCTGCTTCTGCCGCTGAAAAAGTCGTCACCATTCATAAACCACGGCACTGATAATGCTCTGTGTAAGAAAGACGCTTCTCCGGGGACTATTTCAGTGGAGGCCTAATTTCAAGTCATCAAAACACAACTTTACTATGGTGATGGAATACTGGTGTGAAGAAAGTTTGAACTCTCTGAAAGTTCATTTTCATATCGTAGCGGAATGAATTGAAACCAATGGCTGGATAAAAAATACCTCTAAAATATGACTGCTTGCTTTGGGAAAGTATTAGCAGAAACATAGATATTAAATTAAACATGCAAAATCACTGGTATGGTCTGTGGTAATATTGGCTGGTACCCATTTTGTTGTATTTGCGGCTCAGTGTGAGTATAATACATGAGTATAATCCTCCACTCTGCGATTGCTCGTCTTCAAAATGAATAAAGTGTGTGCCTGGCCAAATAAACAAGACAATTTTGAACGGCAACGCAAAGCTGAGAAAATGTTTTGAAGAATGCACCACAACACACATTTGTTGGCGATTGATTACCAATGCTCTTTTCCAGCCCTCTTGCTCGCTAAGTGGTGGCACTACTTTGTTTCTATGTCACTACACAGTGGCTTCACCTAACCAGGCGTGTAAACAAACATACAGTGAGCTGCTCAGTAGTGATACAGAAATAAAGTAGTTCCACCAGTCAGCAAAAGAGAGGGCCGGGATTGAGTGTCAGTAATGAATCCTAAACAAATGCGTGTGGTGCATCCTTCAAAACATTCTCCTATCTTTGGGTCATTGTTCAAAAAATCATGTTGTTTGGTTGACCTGGTGTTACTAATACCACGAAATGCATAAGAACCCAAACTATCCTTTTAAATGTAACTTGATGAAACTTGGACCTTGTGATTGTCAAATTGATTTATCTAATACAAACCTGGATTTTAATGTGTGCATCCACTGTGACTGTATTTCATTTTGACAGCCTCTGTTTTCCTTCTGTCTTACAGCATTTCTTGATTCCTCCACCCTACAACTCTTTTTCAATTTATATCATTCCATCCCACCATCCCTTTCACCGCTGGTAAGTAAACGAGGTGCATTATGTTAACATAATAACCGGAATAAGCCATGAAACTACGCTTCTTTGATTGTAAAGGCTGAACATGGTGTTTGTGTGTGTGTGTATGTGTGTGTGTGTGTGTGTGTGTGTAGGTGTTGTCATGTCTTGTTCAGATAGCCTCTGTCAGGCGGTCTCTCTTCAACAATGCAGAGCGAGCGAAGTTCCTCTCACACTTGGTAGATGGAGTTAAGAGGATACTAGCAAACCCACAAGTACGTGCACACGTCCCTCACACACATTACTTGGGCATTATGGTCAGTTCAAAGCCTGATTGTTAGCTTTCTGGTTGCGTGACCTTTTGAAATGTGTGTGTATTGTTTTTTTAAGTGTTTGCCAGATCCTAACAACTACCATGAGTTTTGTCGTCTGCTGGCGAGACTGAAGAGTAACTACCAGCTGGGGGAGCTGGTTAAAGTAGAAAACTACCCTGAAGTCATACGCCTCATAGCCAACTTCACTGTCACCAGTCTGCAGGTGAGTGTGTGTGCAGTTTCTTGTGGATCACTGCTTTTTGCTAAGAAAAAAGCTTTTTGACAAGCATGTTAACATTACTAAGTACTAAGTGCAGGAGTAAACAGCACCCAAATATGCCCTCAATGCATTTTGAGAGCCGATCGCTCAGGCCACATTCAGAGGTGACCTGGGACACTTTTGTCCGAATCACATTAGAGGTGTAAACAGACGTGTCCCAGGACACATTGAAGGACCGCCCACTCACCTGACGTCTTATGTCTTAAGATCTGGTCCAGGCCAACACCCCCAACAACAAGAAGATCATCACTTTTCCAATTGGAAAAATATCTCACCTCACTCTACCTGAACTGTCAACTAATGGGCCAAATGCAAAGTGAAGTGCAGGTTAGCTATAAAGCAGCTGGTTAATGAAGAAAATTAAAAGTTAATTCTGACACACGTGAGAGCCGTGACAGTAGAAGAGGCAGCGCCCACCTGCACATTCAAACATTCAAGTTTGATATAAGATTTGATTCAAGTTCTCCACCGCAGTGGGGACCCTGACCATCTCAAACCACTGGAATAACTAAATAATCTGAGTCTGAATTGCCATGATTGGGTCAAGCCTGTAATAACTTAAAGGTGTGAAATTCCTCACAAGTAATTGATTGTGCATTAAAATGAGGCAGGAGTGAGCAAGAATGTGTCCATTTGTTAAATGCCTGTTAACATGCATAGTGCTGTCCACTTGTGGTCGGGTCACCAAAGATGCATTTTAATGCCAGGTGGAAACAGGGCCAGTGAGACGAACATTACAACGGCGTTAATATCTTGTTAGAATCTCATTTGTTGGCAGTAAATCATTCTGCTGTAAACAATACTTTAAAACAGCTCACTGTGTATAATACAGTTTTTCAATAAGATATGATAGAATTTGGCTTTGCAGAGGAAGTTTGGTGTGGATGAACATCTTGATGTGCTTGAAGCTGCAGGCGATGTCGCTCACTCTCCCACAGTGACTCCATAATGTCCGTGGATGTGGGTCGCAAAATTAGTGGTCCTACCTGTGGATTTCGCAGCTGTTTGCCACAAAACCCTTACAGAGTTTCCTGCCTTGCTCATAGAACCCAAATTTAGACCACATGTGAGATTTATGAATGTGTACATGGTGCCTCGTAAATTTCTCCACTCTTTGACCTGATGTGACCCTGTGAATATATGTAATGTAGGAATGAATGACAAGAGTGTGATTTTTCAGACCAGGGCTCCATCTGGTCATGGCATTTCTGGAATAACATGGTAGTAAAGTTTTACAAAGGAGTAATTTACAGGAATATACCAGAGGACTAGTAACAGAAGAACAACAAATTGCAGAGTGTACTTTGCAATTTGTTACAGACATTTATTGTGTGAGATGATGGGTTTCAATCCAAATTCATTTCACCCCTGAAGAAAATCAAACCAGGAAGGAAGAAAACCTTAAGGTCACTGAAGTGCTCCAGCATAGTCATGGAAAGTCTTGGAAAAGTTATAGAATCGGCACCAGGGCCATGGCAGGAATGATGTAGAACTGGTTTAGGAAAACTCCAACTGTAGGTAATCCCCAACTGTTTCATGTCATGTGTTTGTGTGTATCAGCACTGGGAGTTCGCCCCCAACAGCGTTCACTACTTGCTGAGTCTATGGCAGCGTCTGGCAGCGTCTGTCCCCTATGTTAAAGCCACTGAGCCTCATCTGTTGGAGACCTACACTCCTGAGGTCACCAAGGCCTACATCACATCGCGGCTGGAGTCGGTCCATGTCATCCTCAGGTAAGATCTGCTCTTTGATTTACTAACAGGGAAATCCTGGTGATATTGGCTCGGAATCACAATCTTATCATCAGCTTTGAAGAGACTTTGCTGTGACTCGGGCCTCTTCAGAAGGAAACTATGTTGTTATTCTGGGCTAAAATCACACTTGTGTTTCTTTTTTTACTTTTACCTGATTACAAAGTATAATTTGAGGTCATCGACTGCAGGCGTGGTAAAAGGCAAAAGGCAGCGTCTGCAGCGTGTGGTTGATCCAACCTTGCAAAGTGAAGTGTGGTGTGGTTAACTGACCCAAAAAAAAGGGAAATTCTTGCAAATTTGTGACTTGGTAATTTCAGATTTTTGGAGGTTTTTTTTTTCTAATTTCTCCTCTAAATTTGTGAGTGTGAGTGTTCTTTTGTTTCCAACTGAATTGTGTGTGCTCAGCAGCTTGCACCTCCTGCTTAGGTGTACGTCCTCATTCTTTCTCTTCTGTATTATCTGTTTGGCAGCAGAAATTAAAACATGTAAATCCTCCTATCTTTGCTGCAATTTTTCACACATTTTTTTCCACTTAACACACTGATACTGCAAGCAAGGACAATTCATGAATTCATAACCTGCAGAAGGCCGTGATACATTATAAATAAGCCCGTATTACTATTTTTTTACAAGTTACTATGGTAGTTTTAAAAAAATCATAACAAATATGTAGTAGCATAATCTATTCTTGAGTAATTACCTGCTGCAGTGTCAACATTGTATTTATCAGAGGCGTCTGTGTATATGGAAAAAAAAAAAAAAGTTCAAAATTAACACGTTACTCCTTTCAGTTGACAATGGAGATTCTTAATCAGACCGCCCTGGTTATTTACTGAGCGATCAAACTGATAAGAGTTGTGTTGTTTAATATTGAATTCCACTGTAAATCATCTCTTGCAGCAATTTTTCACACAACTCCCAGATCATTTTCACTTTGGTAACATAAATGTCTGGGTTCTTTATCTGTTGACTTGTGTGGATTAAACCTTTATCACCCTGAACCAACGCACTGTATACTCCGGGTAGGGCTTTGATGATAACCAAACTATTGCTGTGCCACTTTTATGTGATGCCTAATGCAGAGTTGACCTCAGTCTCAGTACACTGTCATTTTTTTTATGGGCCAAAAGTCCATCTGAGATATGTGAAATTTAAAAAAAAAAAAAAAAAAAAATTCAAAATGATATATTTCTGGAAGGGCAGGTCATAGAGACACGGGACAAAAGCCAGCATGTTGAGAAATCCCCAAAACCCACAGCTGAACTTTGGTGTTGAGTTGCTGGGAGGTTCTGTTTCAGAGATATGGGGCAAAAGTCAATTTGTAATCTGGGAAAATTTTCTGATTTTTCACTACAGTAAGGAACAGAAGATACATATCGATGCCTGTTCCATCCAGTATATGCAAACATTGACTATCTTTGCTTGCGGGGGATTGTCCATTATGCGTTTCTCATTTACTAAAGTGGGTTCTGGTGGAATTTGAAGCTGCAGTTAAGATTTATCCCACCCAGTGCAACTCTGTAGGAGGTCATTTTGTGCGGGCAAAAAAGGAAACCTACTCGTGCTGAACTGTGTCCAAACGTGCTTGCTCCGCAGAGATGGTTTGGAAGACCCTCTGGATGACGCGGGCCTGGTCCAGCAGCAGTTGGACCAGCTGTCGACTATCGGGAGGTGTGAGTACGAGAAGACGTGCGCCCTGCTGGTGCAGCTCTTCGACCAGGCGGCTCAGACCTACCAGGAGCTCCTGCAGTCCACCAACTCCAGCACCGCAGACATCACTGTGCAGGAGGGTGAGCGCCGCACACACTAACACACACACACACTGGGATTAAGGCACGCAAATACACACTCCAGCTTTTGTATTTCGTTCTAAAATAGACATCATAGTTCAAGCTTTGAATTTGGAGGCAGATTTTATTTTCTTTGTAATCTAGAATTTGTCTAATTTCCCATCAGATTGATCACTGCATTATTAAGAATGTCAGGATTAAGGATGCTCATTCATGAGTAATTAAAATAAAATCGATTTATTCACTCATTTTTGGGTGATTTTACCCCGTGGTCTTTGTTTTATCTTTTGGATTTTATATATATATACACTACTCACAAAAAGTTAGGGATATTTGGCTTTTGGGTGAAATTTATGGAAAATATAAAAAGTTCAAGCTACAGTGATATTATATCATGAAAGTAGGGCATTTAAGTAGAAGCATACACTGGTGATTTCCTCATCTCAAACAATTTATTGAAACAAAAGCCAACAACAGTGGTGGATATACCACAACAAAAAATGTCAGTGTCAATAACTTGTCATGTGCCCTTGAGCATCAATTACAGCTTGACAACGACGTCTCATGCTGTTCACAAGTCGACTTATTGTCTGCTGAGCCATGGCATCCCACTCTTCTTGAAGGGCGGCCCTCAGGACATTGAGGTTCAGGGGTACAGAGCTCCGAGCCTCTACACGGCGACTCAGCTGATCCCATAGGTTTTCTATGGGATGCAGGTCTGAGAAAGTGCAGGCCACTCCATTTGAGGTACCCCAGTCTCCAGCAGCCATTCCCTAATGATACGACCTCGATGAGCTGGAGCATCAAACACCTGATGTGAATTTTGCCGTTAAACTCCTTGTTAGAGAACAGCAACTTGTGTAAAAAGTACTGAAACATTGAACAGTTGGACATGTGCATTCAAAAGTTTACAGAAGGTCACATTAAGTTCACCTGTAAAGGTTATAATGCATTTTAGGTTCATCCTGAAATTTCGCCCGAAAGCCGAATATCCCTAACTTTTTGTGAGTAGTGTATATCTTTTACTTCTGGTTTCACTCTTTTATACCTTTCTTCCTTTTAAATATTTTATTATTTTATCCTTCTGTCTTAAGATTTCATTTGCTTTCAATCGACTTTATTATGCTTTTTTCATACTTTACACTTTATTACAGATTTGCTATTTTTAGCTTTTATCCACTTAATGGTCTTAAGCATGCCTCTAGTGTTTCCGCAGTTGCGATTGTTAAAATTTACTGTAGCGTCTGTTCTTGTTTGTTTTTGTTTTTGAGTGATTCATTACAGTTTCCTCTTATGGTCTGTTTTATTGTGTGAAGCACTTTTGTGTTGCATTTGTCGTATGAGAGGTTCCAAACAAATAAAGTCTGATTGCTAATTACGGTGACATTTGAAGTACACTTATGAAAAAGCTCATTTTAAAAATATCAAACTGCTAAAAGGGCAAGGAGGATCTCTCGCTGCTTACAGCCCACTGTGATCCAGTTTGCTCATAGCTCTTCAGGCACATGGAAAGGTAGACTGTGGCATCGTGTGCCTCAAAATATGCAAAACCAAATTGCTGCAGATAGGTTAATCAGACATAGAGTCAGCCGCCAAATGAAATGAAATCCATTTGTTTCCCATGTGCAAGCAAGAATTTGTCCATGCTGCATCATTTTAGTTTGCTTCATAGATGCAGATCGTAAATTTAGACATACCGTACTGGAATTACTCAAGTTTCTGACAGAACATCAGCATGAAGGTACTTGAACAATCAAATATTTGAAAAGTGGACAGCAGTTCTGTAATCATTAGCCATTTTCACACTTCCGTTCCAGTCTTTACAGTTAACCCTGGGTTAAGGATTCACATTTGAAAATCAAAGTCCAGGGTTAGTGTTTTCAGAGCACTGTAACATTCTGCTGCTTATCAAAACTATCCCTTTGCTTTTTGTTCTTACCTTGATTGACACTACAGATCCCTGACTTTTTGGGGCTATCCTCAGGGATAAGCCTGCTTTGGAGTGGGCTTTAGTTATCCCCGGGCTAAAAGTGGGGATATCTCACTTTCCAGGTTGCAAGTGTGAGAAGATGTTAACCCAGGGCAAACAGGGATCTTAGCCCAGGGCTAAGCGTACTGTGAAAAGGGTTTTTGTCTGATTTTCATCCGTTAATTTTGGTTTCTGGGCTTTGATACTTGGAGAGCGCCTCTTCAGTCAAGAGATTTGACCTGATGCTACTTTGCTTCCCCGTGCAGGACGGTTGACATGGCTGGTTTACATAATTGGAGCAGTAATCGGCGGTCGGGTGTCGTTCGCCAGTACAGACGAACAGGATGCCATGGATGGAGAGCTAGTATGTCGGTAAGAATACAAAAACATAAATTGTTACACACACAAATAAAAAACCCCTGATAACCCTGTTATCAGCCCTTTTTTAATTTAAATGTGTGTGCCTCAGGGTGCTGCAGCTGATGAACTTGACAGACTCGCGGCTAGCCCAGGCTGGGAACGAGAGACTGGAGCTGGCCATGCTCAGCTTCTTTGAACAGTTCAGAAAGATCTACATCGGTGACCAGGTGCAAAAATCATCAAAGGTAAATACTGGCACATTTTAGAGTCTGTCTGCTGTCTTTGTTCCTGGTGGAGGGAGCACAGCATGAGTAGCTGCTTGTAGCATGTGTCCAGTTCAGATTTAACCCTGGCTTGGCTGACACTCCCTCCCCCACCCGTTCCCTCCCTCACTAAACCTGTACCAACAATTGGTGACAGGGGGCCAAGTTGATGGAAATGAGTAGGTCTTTTGTCCTGAGCAGCGCTGAGTCCGATAGTGCTGACTGCAGCTTTTTCTATAGAGCCACCGAGTCTCAGTCGGCTACGTGTGGATGTTGTTTTACCATTGTTTAGCTTAACATGGCATAGTCCGCCAAGGCATGCTGACTGATGAGTGTGTTCTCTTTGTTCTGGGCAGAAACTGCAAAATGTGAACGGCCCAGATAAGTGTTGGAATGTAGAAACAGTAGCTTCTACCCCCCGTGTGTGTGTGTGTCTGTCTGGTTTGGTTGTAGCTCCCCCTGCCTCTCAAAGTCTCACCACAGAGCTTAAAATAAAGTTTTGTTTTAGCTTGCTTAGTCTCACACCAATAGCACAACAGAAATTGTCAGCCATAGTTTTGTAGCCACCAGTGGATCAATGACCACAAATCCGGCCAAAGTGTATAATTGCTCTAAAGTGGCAATAACAAGGTATTAGTCATCACAACACCCAGCGTGGAAAGATCTGTTGGGTGACACTGTCAACTAGTCGGAGTCAAGTGTAGGATGGGCCCCGTTTCCTGCCAACTTACCCCTCTGTTCCCCAAGCTGTACACCCGGCCTCGTCCATAAAGAGGCACCCACCTCTTTCCCGCAGCTACACATCTTGTATTAGTCATCCTGCTGGCTCGTTTTCCTCTGCTTTAGTGCATCGCTGCGATCTGTAATGAGCTTGGAGCAAGAGAGCAGAGCTGATCGCATATGTGCTTGTGCTTCAGGTTATTAACAATTATACAACAGTTAGTTCTGGTGGAGCAATTTTAATTGGACAAGAGGCATTTTTCTCGCGCGCCGACACAGTATAACAGCGCTCTGACATTTTACTATTATGTATCACTCTTTGCTTTATAACTGTAACAGCCCGATTTACAAAGATGGATGCACATTTCCAAAAATAACATCGGAGTTAAATTATGAATGGTCGTCAGAGGAGGACGAGGGCGAGGAAAGAAGCCTGGATACCGCCGCTCTCTCTGTGTTTTTTTTTTTTTTTTTTTTGCCCCAGCCATTGATTGTAAGGCAGCGCTGCCTCCCAGGCTATGATTATGGTTACAGCCATGGTTAAGATGAGGATTAGGAAGCGCCGCCTTACAGGGAACTTTCTGGGCACGAAAGCACCTTGAGCGGATGCCGCCATGCAAATGTTCAATTCAGTTGCATGGATTCTGCTGGAGCTAGTGTGTGTTGGCGGAGCCGCATTAATTGTTAAATAAATAATCTGTTATTGCTTATTGCCGTTATCTGATGAATGGCATTTGTAGAATTTCTGCATGAAAGCAATATCACACTCGAGGTCATGCTGTTATATTGAATATCAGTACGGCTGTGATTCGGTTGTAGGCGGTAGAGCGGCTAAGATAATCGCAGCCGTGCTGATATTCAGTATAACAGCACTCCCTCTCATGTGATAATATATCAGCTTTATGCATAAAGCTACCAGCTCTTTTTTTTTCCGCCCTGCCACATCCTGTCCATCATCTCTTTGGTTAATATCAGCTGACATAGTTGTAACGCTGTGACTACAGGTATTGGCATCATCAAATAACACTTGTAACGCATGCTTGGTGCTGCGACGAGTCTGTTAATGCGGCAGTCACACACCGTAGCTGTGTGTGATGTCTCACTGGTGTTCACTTTGTGGGAAGAATCTCTTTTATGAAAGAAAATCAATGGACAGGAAGTGTTAGGAATGGCCGAACCGCCTGATCCTCAGGGCCTGTTGCCCTCTGACAATAATAAAGTTGTTCTAGATGTAGTCATGGTTGTGTGTGTTTTAGATGAGCTGTGTTCATGTGCTATTGCTTAGATGGGTAGAGCTGTTCTTCATGTGATGTGTGTGTGTGTGTGTCTTCAAGCTTTACCGCCGGCTATCGGAGGTTCTCGGGCTGAATGATGAGACGATGGTGCTCAGCGTCTTTATTGGGAAAATGTGAGTAGCAAAAAAACTATTTTAATGTATTTCCTTTGATTTTTTTTTTTTTTTTTTCTATTTCTACTCATAGATAGGTGTGTATCCACAGGCAGAGTAAATCTGACAGACTTTCTCACTGGAGTACCCACAAAAGAGTTATTTTCTTAAATGATAAGATGGTACACTTTCCACACTTAGATTACTGATGATAAGGATTCATATTTCATTGTAAGTAAATGTATTTATTTATTTTGCAGCATCACCAATCTGAAGTACTGGGGCCAGTGTGAACCAATCACCTCCAAGACACTTCAGCTTCTCAACGACCTCTCCTTAGGATATCCTTGATGAGTGTGTTTGCGTGCAGTGTGTATGCAGTGTATACACGGGACCAATAAAATAAGTCATGCAGACAAAACCTTACCCACCACCCACCACTAAGATGTAGTTTGAGAAAGGTTTGAGAGGAAGTGGGATAATCTGATTTATAAAGAAAAAGTGATTTAAAAAAAAAAAAAAAGCCTTTTTTTTTCCAAACTGGTCTTGTTTTCTCCTTGACGCTGCTCCTGTGCACGTACAGCAGCGTGAGGAAGCTGGTGAAGCTCAGTGCTGTCCAGTTCATGCTGAACAACCACACAGTGAGTAAATTAGATAACACCCATATGAGCCAAGTCACTAATTGTTTATGTCTCAAAAATATTGTATAGCACATTGATTATACGTTCATGAGAAATGGAATATGAGGTCATACTATCTTGCCAGTGTTAATTTTGACCACCACTTTGATTTAGCTTGAGTCTTTGACCAAAATTTATTATAGTTTCAAACACATTTTACCAGTCAAGTTTTACTCTACTTCTCTGACAAATTATTTAAAATTATTTTTTTTCTTTAAATTCCTCTAAATTATTTTTTAGTGACCTTTTTATGAATAGCTTTATCTGCATTCATCATAATTGCTTCCTGTCTTTCTTGTATTTAGCTTTTGTTCTTATACTGTGTTTAATTTCTAGACTAGAGTTGGTCCATGTGTCTCTTCCCTTCCAAACTGAGGCTAGGGGTTGATTTAATCTAATTGTGATATTTTTCATTGTTCAGACAGCCGCTAAAAAGTGGCCTAGATCTGATTTTTTTTTTTTTTTTTTTCCCCTCAAAGATCTGTTTTTATGTCAGTGTTATGATTTAATAGATGTATCGGGAAATGTTTCAATCAAAGCCCTTCTTTGCCTTCCTGCCCTCAGCCCAAACAGCTGATGGCCTGCCACCACACCACGGCACAGCAAACCAGAAATGAATGACTGCACCACTGTTTTATTAATTGTGGTGATGCATTGTTGCGCAAATGACATTGTCTGTGGTTCAGTCAATGTGGGGTCCTGGTACAGATCTGTTCCCATTGATGTCAGTTAGGGATCACATACAAACATGAATGTGAACAATCAAGGCAAAAAGATCAGATCTGGGAAAAAGAATCAGAACTGGGACACTTTCAGCCGCTGTGTGTACGTTGTCAACTAAAGTAACTCTGTATCTTGCCTCCTGTCAGAGCGAGCACTTCTCCTTCCTGGGAGTGAACAACCAGTCAAATCTCAGCGACATGCGTTGTCGGACCACCTTCTACACTGCACTTGGACGCCTGCTAATGGTCGACCTAGGTAAATACACACACACACACACACACAACCATCATTCAGAAGATGAAAATGTACTTGGCTCGGTAAATGTGTTGACAGTCGTGTGCGCCTCTCTGTCTTCACGCAGGCGAGGACGAGGACCAGTTTGAGCAATTCATGCTGCCTCTGACGGCTGCCTTTGAAGCTGTGGCTCAGATGCTGAGCACAAACACCTTCAATGAACAGGAAGCCAAGGTGACACACATTCTCTCACAGCATGCATGTCTGTCTGCAGGGGTATGAACAGGCACAACACTGGTGTGAAACAACCTTTGATAGTTATAAATTTGACATTTTGGTCATGTGCACACAGCAGTGATTGATGTCTTCGGCTTATGCTGACCATTTGTAAACTGTGACCTACCAGACGTGGTCAGTTTTGAGCACCAGAGTGTTAGACATTGATGAGGTGAATCCAGGTCAAAGCCATTTTCCCTTATTAAATCTTTCAGTCACTATGGAGGAGATAGACAGACAAATTAGATGGGTTGTCAAGATTTTAGATGACTGAAATGTGGGTTGTGCAAAAGAGGTTGCGACTCTGTTTCAAGATGTTCATGATATTTAGTTTTCAAATATTTAGTGTATGATCATGACCAGTTTGTACCAGTTTGAAGAGAGGAACTCGCATGTGATCAAATTAGGCACCATGCCTTACAAAAAAAAAAAAAAAAACAGGCCAGATTCTGAGCACAGTTATCTAGGCAGAAATGCCATAATCAACACAACAACAAGCTCCATGAAGAAGAGCCCAAATGCAAAAGTTATTTCCTTCATGTGTTGGCTGTACAAAATCTGAAGAGTTACACAGTGTAAAAGACTTGTTCCCGTGCCAGATGTGTGCACGTTACCTGAGAAAGCGCTCTGGTTTAACTGTATTCTTCCTCTGTCGTCTTGTTGCTTGCAGAGGACGTTGGTGGGGTTGGTCCGAGACCTGCGAGGCATTGCGTTCGCCTTCAATGCCAAGACGAGCTTCATGATGCTCTTTGACTGGATGTATCCTTGACTGACCTGTGACCCTGTCAGCACCCGTCAGCCAGCCTCTTGTGGGGCGGCACATTTGTTTTTTTTTTTTGTTTCCTAATGTTTTCTTCAGATGTAGAGTTTTCAGAGTTTTTCTTTCCTGGGCATTGTGCAGCTAGTATTTACTGTTTATTCTCTTTTCCTGCATATGCCCACATAAAAAAGCCAAAAAAATCTGAGTAAGCATATATATGGCACAATAATCAGGTTTTTCCTGGAGAAATCTATGTGCCATTGCTCTTAATCCGTTACGCTGATCATGGAAACCGGCTTTTTTGTTTACATGACATCAGAAAGCAGATAGTTGCCCATGCATCATAATAACCCAATTTACTGACGTGCATGTAAACACAGTGAGTGTTGCTTAGGTACGTCACGGCGGTCCACCCACACAGCCCGGTTCTAACTGGGTCAGTGCCCGATATCAGACAGGGCTGAAATCTTTACAGGTTACAGGTTCTGCAGGGCCCGGCCTCATAAAACTACATGTGTTGTTGTAGTGAGATAAACACTCAGCAATTCCGTTTGTAACTGAATTTGTATTTTGATATTTAAAGGGCATGGTTTTTGAAAAGGACTATATCAAAAGTTAATTTTACTGTACGGTTCATTACAAGTCTCAGTGGAACTATCTGCAACCTGCCATCAACCTGTCAACCATGGAATGATATGGGGAGACAGTTTGCTAAAAAAAAAAATATATATATATATCAAGAACAGTGATCGGTCATATTCTTGCTTTGTTTCAAATTAAAGGTAACAAATTGAGACACATGACTACACTGTACTGCTAAGCAGCCCTCGCCTGTTTCCACCGCCTCAGCTGGGCTTCATTACTGAGAATCGACCGACTTTCTGAGACGATCTGGGTCTGCAGTTATCTTAATAAGTCGACAATGAACGGCGAAATCCAGGGAGTGCTTATGGATCTGGAGGGCATGTAATGAGAGAGGTTGACCGTTCATGAACTCTTTGGTTATGAGTCATAAAATGAGAACTGGCCCTGCTCAAGTGAAATATCACTTTAATAACCAAGGTGGTTCAGGCGACGGTCTCCCATAATGATTCCTCTTGAGTGTTGTCCTTTACCCGGTCCTGTAGATATCCAGCTTACATGCCCATCCTGCAGAGAGCAATAGAGCTGTGGTACCACGACCCAGCATGCACCACGCCTGTCCTCAAACTCATGGCTGAGCTCGTTCACAACAGGTAAACACGCTCACTAGTACAGCTGTGCATGTAGTGCTTTTCCATTTCCCTCCAGAAATGCAGTAGATACGACATTTGTACCAGATATTACTGATGACCTCAGCTTTTAGGTGCCAAATAACATGAATAATATTAATTTCAAATTAATGAGCCCATTTTGTTTGTCATTACTCTTCACAGATTCTTTTGTCTCATATTTTTTTTTTTTTTTTTGGTTTGCTGTGAAACTGTGACTCAGATGTCATGTTAAAGATCTGGTAGTTTCACTTATGTGAATGCAACACCGCATACGAAATCCTTTGTTT
Source organism: Myripristis murdjan (assembly GCF_902150065.1). NCBI lineage: Eukaryota > Metazoa > Chordata > Actinopteri > Holocentriformes > Holocentridae > Myripristis > Myripristis murdjan. The sequence goes on from NC_043991.1 coordinate 18,427,118, forward strand.
TAAGACTTGATTTCAAAATGTTTTGGGGTAGGGATATCTCACTTTTTCATGAATTTGTAGTGGTAATGGGAATTTAGTTGAGGTTGCTGAAATTTCTCCAAACTTTTTTCCAGCTTGATTCCCATTGACATTTTTTTCCCCTCTAGGTCCCAAAGGCTACAGTTTGACGTGTCGTCACCCAATGGGATCCTGCTGTTCAGAGAAACCAGCAAGATGATCACTACCTACGGTACGTTCACCAGCCTATAAACCCAAATCCCCACTCATATCTTTTTTTTTTTGTTTTTTTTGTTTTTTTTGTTTTTTAATTGAAGCTGATGACTGGCAGCATTTTGTGCTGGTATTCATTATCTTTATATCTATTTTTGATGCTGAAAAGTGCCATAAAATGACAAGTGCTGGGACCCTCCATTTAGGACATGGACCATTAGTATTGATCAATTATTCAATAAGTGTCAAACACACTGTATCTACCAGTGGTGGATGAGAGTAATTTTAAATTTTAAGTCCACTATACCAGCAAACCCATATTTTGATCAATACTAAACACTGTCTGTTTTTATAAGTTCAGAAGTTTACACGTTCAGTTATGAGAGGGGGTTTAACCAAAGCTTATAGAGAGAAAGCCAAACAACACTGACATCTGTTAAGGCTGACTTACGGTTCTGTGTACGCGTAGCTTACGGAGGGTTTGCGTAGCAAATGCGTCCCTTGCGGGCCCTCTGCGTCCGCCACAGAGACTTGCCGCTCACCTCCCAAAAATTGTAAATACGCGTTGGAACTACGCAGACCACAAGAGCTATGGTTGGTCCGCCGAACTACATCATTTCCAGCATTTTGCCCCTCCGGCTTCACTTCCTGCTGTAGCACCACATTCCAATAGTTTTCACCTCACTACTTTGCACCATTTGTTTGTATTGACTTGCACATTTCAATTCTTTTGCACCATTTGTACTTAATGTGCACATTTCAACTATTTTGCACCCTGTTTTGCACTATTTGTTTGAGAAAACAAGTAAGTTTCATAAAAACTTTACAATGCCACAAATAAGGTTTTTGAAAAGGCTTGTCAGTGTAGGTAACAATATGATAATAATATATCGGCGGGGAACTAGACCGACAGGACGCAGAAACATGAGAGGCACACACCATCTGCGTAGCAACTGCGTGCACGCAGCATCCAATGTCTGCAGAACCATAAATCGACCTTTAGATGGGGAAAACAGCGCAGTACCGTCTTTTGGCCATCAGAGGCACTGCTGGGCTCTTGCCAAACCAAGTAGAATATATGATGATTCCAAATATTTACCAGTAACTGGACTATTTCACTCACTGTTACACAGCCCAATATTTATGATGAAGACGTAATTATAAGCTGTGAAATTGTAAATGTCAACTTAAGAAGATTTCCACTAGCATTGAGGCTGTGTGCTGTTGACTGGGTGCATAACCAGAGGGAATGAAGGCAATTTAGTCCTAAACGGTACCAGATTTTATTCATTCAAGTGCATAAAAATGTGCATCTTCTTAACTATTGTTAGTAAAAATATAATGTAGAGCGTTGATTTCCTGTGACTACTGTTCATTAGACTCTGTGTCGCCCCCTGGAGGTAGCCTCAGATATTCTTGTATTTGGAATATTGCACCGTCTGGTTTCACCAGTATGCAAATCACCTCTGTCTCTCTCTCTCTTTGACGCTTCATGTTGTTTCCTTCTGTTCAGGAAATCGCATCCTGACGCTGGGTGAGGTCCCCAAGGACCAGGTGTACGGGGTGAAGCTGAAGGGAGTCAGCGTATGTTTCGCGATGCTCAAGGCTGTCCTCAGTGGCAATTACGTCAACTTCGGGGTCTTCCGTCTGTATGGCGACGACGCTCTGGACAATGCCTTGCAGACCTTCATCAAACTACTGCTGTCCATCCCTCACAGTGACTTACTAGTATGTGCACACATTTATTTAGTGCTTCAGCATCTCATACTTGGAGTTGTCGGGTGTGATGTGTTTAAATGAAGAGATTTGTTTGTGTCACTCGACCTGTCAGGTGATGAGAAAGAAATAGAAGTCATTAAGTCTGAGGCTACCAACATACAAGTTCACACTCACAAAAAAGTCTGGTAAAGATTCCTGAGATGTTTAGGGCCTGTTTCTTCAGGTTTTGATTGCCCAGTGGACAAATAAAATCTTGAAAGTGCATGATTATTTGCAGCGCTGATTTCGGTTTGCATATGTTAGCGTCATGTACATATTGCTTTATAAATCAAACCCTTTTTAAGATGAAAATTGTCTTTCTTTTTTTTCCCCTCTCCTGCAGGACTATCCCAAGCTTAGCCAGTCATTCTACTCTCTGTTGGAAGTGCTGACTCAGGACCACATGAATTTCATCGCTAGTCTGGAGCCACATGTGGTCATGTACATCCTGTCGTCAATATCAGAAGGGCTCACCGCGCTGGGTGAATACACACAGATACACCAGGACTTCTACACACTAGGGATGGCGAAAAAGGAAAATTTTCTTGGTCGACCACAGGCCTTATTAATCGGTTTATTTCGGTTGACCGAGAATATTATTTGACTGTCTGTTAAGTTTACAGTCAAGAACGCGACGGTGTCCGTTCTGTACCACGGATCTCCCCTCAGCAGGCCCAAAACCAATTCAGACATAAGATAATGTGGAACACCATTCATCCCGAAGTCAAATATTGTACATAGCCGACATGATATCCTACAAACATTATGCAATTTACGCATGTTGCTTACCGTGGTGTAGAAGAAATCTCTCTCTCCTCGGGAAAAATATTGTCTCCAGATCCCTCGATGAGTCTGCTTGGTGGTTTTATGACTCTTGCAGACTTGCATGACATACTTTGTTCAAAACTATACGTGATCACCATGAGCTTGGCTCGTTTCTCTGGTCTGTCTCTACCAAGCTGAGCTCTGTGCGTAATGACGTAATCCAAGCCCGGCAGAGCGTCCCGTCGCCATGTTTACCGTATTAAACTGTATGTGGGTTCATGAGCAACTTCTTAGCTTTCAGGAACAGTTGGAATTTTTTCGATAGAGCAAACTTTACGGAAGTTATGGTATTTACAATATGACGTGCATTTGTGTCGGCGACGACACGTTCGGCCTTAAAATTAACCAACAAGATTATTCTGTTAAAGTTCAAACAACCGGTCAAACAGCCACCGGTTAGCATCCCTACTACACACATTATTCAAATAATTGTGCTCATCATGGTAGCAGAAGTTGATTGCAGTCGTTAATTGGCGTGTGTGTTTGCGTTCCAGATACGATGGTGTGCACAGGATGCTGCTCCAGTCTGGACCACATCGTAACCTACCTGTTCAAGCAGCTCTCGCGCTCCACCAAAAAACGGCCCGCTCCAATGGCAACAGATGATCGTTTCCTGCACATCATGCAGCAGCACCCAGAGATGATTCAACAGGTGCGATGGCCAAAATGTCACCTTGTAGATTTACATCTGCAAGAGATTCTTCCTCTCTCCGGTCATATGACACCGTTAACAGGGCGACTACTCAAGACGCTGTAAAACCCAAGTCTTGTGGTTTCTTTTGCAGATGCTCTCCACCGTTCTGAACATCATCATCTTTGAGGACTGTCGAAACCAGTGGTCCATGTCTCGGCCTCTTTTAGGCTTGATCCTACTCAACGAGAAGGTAAAATCCGAAACATTGACCTTGATCCGTAACATTTAATAATCACCGAAACAATGCTGTGTATTCCCTTTCTGTGTCTCTACAATGTCGGTTTGGGTTTGCTGCAGTATTTTGCAGACCTGAGGAACAGCATTGTGAACAGCCAGCCCCCAGAGAAGCAGCAAGCCATGCACTTGTGTTTTGAGAACTTGATGGAGGGAATCGAGCGCAACCTGCTAACCAAGAATCGGGACAGGTCGGTTTTCTGCCGCTTTCAGGGGTGTAGCCGTCATTTCAAGAGTGAGGGGGGGGTGGGCTGATCAGGAGAAAGACTGTCTTTTGCACGCGTGTGTGTGTGTGTGTCTATCAACCCTTTGCCACCCAGGAGCCTGTGGGTAGGCTTGCATTTTGAAAAAGGTTTTATTTCACCCGCTTAACAAAATTCACTTAATTTCTTTTTATATTTTTGCTTTCTCTATTTTATGTATATTATGCAAATTGTGGAGGCAAGTTTGTGGTAATTTTTAAAATGTGTAACAATTACAAATAGATTTCTTGTAATTAAGTTATTTGTATTATTTATTTATTTTTGGTAATCAGTAATGTTTTAGTAATTTTCTCTAATTTTGTCATTTTCTTGTCATTTTTCTTGACCTTTTTACTGATTTCTCGTTAATTTGCCCGTTGTCTTTCCCCCAAAGTTTTGCAGTTTTAAAGTGTTAAATGCTCGTTGGTAAAGTCAGGGGACAGAGGAGTTCACCCCCTCCCCCGGTGTCTGCTTCAGTGTATATATGACAAAGGTTAAGAAATTTTGAATTTGGTAGCCTTTCTTATATTCAGTTTTTCAACTTTGGTTTTGTTGTGACAGTCGATCAAGATGTCAATTTAGGCGAGGCTCGGGAAACTAAGCAGAGATCTGTGATTATAGGTTATGGGCTAAATTAGAGAGCGCCAGTTGAATCATTTGAATGGAAAATGACCAGTTTTTAAACGTTGGTCAGTCTATGCGAGCTTCCCTATAGGTTTGTTGTGACAAACTATGTTGCATCACTCACACTTTGAACGGTTGCGTCCGTCCGCAGGTTCACGCAGAACCTGTCCGTGTTCAGGAGGGAAGTCAACGACAGCATGAAGAACTCGACGTATGGGGTCAACAGCAACGACATGATGAGCTGACATTCCACACGGCAGAGTCTTATCCAAACGCACCCAGAGTCCCCCGTCCTCGCTCCTCCACCGCTCTCCTCCCCACCAGCACTTCCCCCTCCGCATCAGCCTTTCTCCGCCCTTGGGCCAGGATGCCTAGGGATCATTTCTTAACCCCAAGATAACCAGCTGCTGCATGTGCAGTAGCTTATCGGGGTATTGATAAATATAACAAATAAACCACCATGCATCTCTTTTACGTTGCACCTTCTCATTTCTTTTTTTTTTTCTTTTTTCTTTTTTTTTTTTTTTTCTTTTTTGGTCCCCACCGCCCCTGCCCCCCTCCTTTTTGATATAAGCATATATAAATATATACAGATCTATTTTAAAGCCAGTCCGCAGTGGTCTCAAGGGGCCACTAATCTGGCTGTCCTATGAGTGGAGGGGTTGGGGTTTTGGGGGTCCGGAGGTGGGAAGTGAGGGTGCACCTCTACGCACTCTGGAGGGAGCAAATCATTGAAAAGAGTGAAGGAGGGAGTGCTCTGGATGAAAAGGGGGAATGAATGCCGGTAAACGTAGTAATCTGCTTCTGCCTGCCTTGTATAGAAAACACACAAAACAAGTGTACATTTTTTTTTCGTAACATTTTGAACAATGTTTATAATGATTGAATTTAAAAACACAAGCTGAGTTAAAAAAAAAAAAATGAGTGATTGAGCTTTTTACAGTGTAGTGAGTTAGTGCACCTGTCTGTCTGTGTGGGGAGCGAGCTTTCCACGAGAGCTGAAGAGCGGGACGAGAGAGAGAGAGAGAGAAAGGCAGTGTAACCTGAGCTGTGTGGAGTGGCCAGAGAGGAACACAGAGCACTTAGGCTGCAGAGTTGGCAAGATGAAAGGAAAAAGAGGTACATACACTAATAAAGATGGAGAGTCAGAGCATCCATGTTGTACATTTTTCTCAGTCTCTGGTCAGAGTGATGTAAATAGCCACTTCCCTTGCGGCAGCAGGCTTGGCAGGATTTAGCTCCCTGGCTTGTCTGTCACAGCTCTGCCCTTCTCAAAGCAATCGCTACACACTAGACCCATGCCCTGTAGGTCTTCTGTGCATACACTTGCTTGTTCCCCTTTACAGTTTGCAATGATTGATGTGTAAGCAATATGGTAATAGCTACATTTTACCCTCTGGTAGGCTGGGTGCAGTTTCCACCATTTTGTTTACACTCTGGATCCCTTGGACCAGGTTTTGGGACCGCCCCATTCTTAGGACTAGGTCCTGCAGTGGAGTCCTCTTTTAGGTGGGTGGGTGGGTGGGTGTGTGTGTGCGCAAGTACGTGTTATTGTCTGCCTGTGTGTGAGTGAGTGTGTGTGTGTGTGTGTGTGTGTGTGTGTGTGGTGAAATGGCTCTCTGTTGCCTGGTGTGTATGTGGCGTCCCATGGTGCTGCGACTGCTAGAACCTCTGATGACAGCCGGGGTCTGGGCCACCGGAGAACAACTCGTTCCCAGTTCCGGCGCATCAGCATTGAAACATTAGTTCTTGTCATCAGAGCTCCCTGAAGGAATCCAGTTTTATTTTAAATATTTGAAGAATATTGCATCAACTCTGGTAGAAGTCAGAGCAGTGTAAAAAGAGATACAGGAATGGAGTATATTAGCAACTTGTGTTATTCTTCTACGATGTTGCTGCTAACTGTTTGTGACAACTAGCTCATCTCTAACCATGTCAGCACTCATGGATGTTCATTTGAGTTTCTAATTTTTGGTTTGTCCCTGATGTGAATGTGTTGGGTCCATAGAGTGAATAGCTGTTTGAGTCGTTTGGATGTCTGCTACATATAGTGTAAGCATTGTGACTGCAAATAAACCTCCTTGGTTTGTACACTGCTGCCTCGAGTCTTATTTTGTATTTTTATTCAGTACTAAACAGTACAGGTTCAAAGACGACAGGGTCTAACATCTCTTCCATTTGACAATTTCGGTAATCACTTCCATCAACAGCAGACGTCTTCATTTCCACTGTTACAGGTTTCCATCAGTCAAATGCATTTTCCAGATTGCTACAAAACAGAACCACTTGTGATTGGCACAATAAGAATGTACAGTAAATACAAAAAGGAAAAATTACGATGGATAAAAGTATACAAATAATTACTAGGCTGCTGATTAAGTAGCACTTGGAAGGACAAAGTTTTAGTCAGAGGAATGAACCCTTAAGCATTACATCTGTCTCCGAAGTCAGCACCGCAGCTCAGAGGAAAACGTGACAAAATTAAGGGAGATTTCCACATAACGTTACCCGTTAAAATCAAAAAGGTTCAAAACTTCTGGATAATCGTTTTTACTAAATTAGGAGTAATTCAGTGACAGTCCTTGGGTGATGGGGCAGAGGGCTTCTCGGTTCAGGTCCTGGTCTGATGCGAGGCTAGCTCTTGGACACGCGTTTGGCCATGTAAACTGGGCTGTTGAAACCTTCTCTGTTGCGGGCAACTTCCACGGCAAAAAACTGAATCCTGGTGGCTGAAAGGGAAAAAGTAAAGGTTAATTTCCACAGTCTCACTTTGTCACAGGTGTATGTGTTTTCCTCTGTAACTCCCACGTACCAAATATGGTGTTTTCCTCCGTGTAGTCTTTTTCACAGTCTAGACGGAGCAGAGTGCCGTAGTTGAAATCCTCGATGACGCCTTGAAACTCGTTACAAAACGGACGCCATTTCTGCACAGAAACCACAAACGTTAGTTAGCAGACTCCGTTCAAATGGGAAGATGAACTGACAGATAAGATTATTTTAGAGATAACCTTAAAACTGCAACAAAAATACAAGTTGCAAATACTCTATCTTCATTTTAGGCATAACTGATAGATGTTTCTTATTGAATTCTCTGTAATTACTGCAGCTACCAGCTTGTAATGGCTGATGCTGGACACTCCTTCACATGAATAAGCTTTATAATCTATACACACGTCCTTTATGTCAACAGTTAGCTAGCCTGTGTATTGTTCCTTAATAGACTCTGTTCATCTTAATGGTCAGAACACAACTTCACTTCACCCTCTTTACTTGCTTCAGGCCCTCACTGTGTGCTGAGCTTCTTGTAGCTTGAATTAATTAATCACAAATCAATCATTTGGCCTATATATTATGTAAAAATAATGAGTAAGCCAACTGGTACTGGTGTCAGAACTTTGAATTTGATACCAAGTTATGCATTTTTACCAATAATCTGCATGATTTTTTTTTTTTTTTTTTTTTTTTTTACAAAATAAAATCAATCAATCCATGTTAAAATATTGTTTTGAATTCCTATTACTTTTACTAATAAAGCCGATGTATTCCAGCAATCTGAGTTAGAGCACCCTCATGTCGTAAACAGTTGACTGGATAGGATTTCAGCTTCCTATAAGTGAGCTCTGAATATCCAGTGGGCCAAGACCAATGAGCTACAAATATGAGTTTGTTTTAAGAATGAAGCTAAGAAAAAGTCCTGAGCCACCAGCTTGGCTGCATTCAGCTGGTAATGTTGCAGAATTATATTTCTCTAAGAATAGTCAGGGTGACGCCATGTTTCAGCAAGTTCAATTAATGACTTTTTCCAGACGTTTTTAAAGCAAAATTTGACTTTGGAGGACTGCTAAGTTGTATAGGCACCTGGGCGTCATGTGAGTCCACATGGTGGTGAAACATCCTCACTGGCTGCTCTGTGCTCCCCTGAGCTGCTGATCCAGAATACAGTAGTTGTATCTGTCCATTCACTTCCATTGCAAAACAGCTCCCCAATAACACTTTTAGCCAATAAATGAACGTGAACAAAGCAAATCATGCCAATAAAAAATAAAATAAAGTCCTTGGTGGAATTACAATTATTTGTGAAAGTACAATCAGGTCATTTCTTCCTGCTGCAAAACTATTAAGTTTCCAGCAGAATGGATTTACTTTCCATTCATAAAGAAAAGGAACAAGAAAGGAGCTTCATTTCCTCAAAAATGTATATTCTGCTTTTGTGTTCACTTTTGTTTATGTGCTAAAAGTTTTATTTTAGGAACTGTTTTGCAGCACTACGTGGTTTAAGAGCCCAGGTGAGCACCAAGGATAAACTTTCCCAGAAAACTACACAACCCAACACTACCAAAGTTCAGTTTTACTTTAAGGCCAGCTAAAATTAAATATGAAGTAAAACTCACAAGTAAAAATGAAAACTTTAGATATAAAATTATGGGACATTCAGTGTTTGAGTTTTGATATAATTTAAGGTTTTTTGATACTTTTCTGGGCCTGGATCCTGAGACACCCACGATCAACACACAAGACAACTTCATCAACTATGAAAACAGAACTTTGCCTTTAGTATCGTTTCTCAAATCACCGACTCTGTGCCATTTCATCGCAGCGCACTCTTTGATCACCATCAGTGTTTCCCCTCTCTCCCCAAACTGACCTCCTTAGCCTCGTCAGACTTGAGGTCGTCTGGATTCAGCAACTTGATGTTGAGGTCTTTGAAAGTTTCCCTGAAGGAGGAGTAGATTTTATCATCCACCTTGGTCAGCTTCAGGAACTTGGGATCGACAGATGAAATGAGCTGAGGACAGAAAGGTGCTGTCAGTTTAGGTTATGATGGTTTAAAGAACAGGTCTATATGTATATGTGTACAGTCACAATGGAGACATTTGCTTTACACAGCCAATTACCAATTATGTGGTTTATGAATTAATTGCAGTAAATGGGCCAAACATTCAAAATCTCTGGTGTGGCTCAGAAGAACAAATGATACTGTGATCCCAATGTAATAACAGCATTCAATTCATGTGCAATCATAGTGCTGTTTTATTAGGCAGATTTAAATGTATTTAGTTTGTGTGTGATCATTCTTTAGCAGGACATGATGAATCAATAGACCAGAAAGGTTTCCCTTTAGTTTGAAATGTAACTAACACACAGTGTGCATGCATTTGCACATATGAATAAAAAAACATATGAATAAAAAGCAATGAAAGAACAGTTGAGTGAGGAGCTTACATTGAAGTAGACTTCTGCGTGGTTGTAGGCCTTCATCGCCCACATGACTTCGAGCTGCGGCTGGAAGAGAGGCACAGGTCAAAGGTCAGTACATTCACTGACCTCAAGTCAGCCGCAACACACAACCTACTGTTTCCTCTTGGCTCAGTACATACTGTTTTCTCTCTTTGTATGGGAGAGAACAAAAAACACATAACTCACCCAGTAGGACTTGAGATCTCTCCCAAATTGTTATGGTCTGCATAAATATGTGAAGCCCCTTGGCTTTTAGTGAGCTGACCAATGGACGTGTGCCAAGGGGCCTCACGAGACCCTGATCCAGCACTGACTTCCACATAGGAGTGTATGTTGTGCCTCGTGTTTTATGTAGTGTGTCAACATGATCGGGTGTCTGTATTACAGAGTGTCAGGTCATCATGAGCCATGAGAACCGCTTCAATATGCGTCTGAATTCAGTTTACGAGCTGAAAAGCCTTCATCGCTGCATGGCAGCTGAGTGAGCTCCAACAGCTGTCCCTCTGCTTTTTGATTGTTTTTTGAGTGCAAAACTATTTTTGAAATTTGAAGTTGGAAAGCAGGATGCAACGTCCAAATGTAGGTCACATGACACCACCGTCACCTGACGTGTTACATCATGTATGTAGTGTGGCTCTGCGATACAGCGACTGTCTTCATCTTTCTGTCAACTCTCTGTCAACGAGTTTGCCCTTTAGTAGCCAACTTAGAGTTTAGTTAGATTTGTTGTAGGCATGATGGTTGGACATTCCTGCCACAGCAAATCACACAATCACTACGGGAATAAACCTGACAGTGGAGTAAGGGTTTTTTCCTTTCCTTCCCAATATTGTGTGAGCATGTTATGCAAGTTGCAGCATACATGACTGTTGCGCTTCACCTATTTTAACTGTAGTATCTGCGTGTATGTGACAAAGGGTTATGGAAATTACCCCAACTTGGCTTGAATTGACTTCTATTAAGTGATGTGAGCTGATGGAGTCATTAACATGGGCGGTTTCAGGTCCTTTATAAAATGAACTTGTTGGATCAGTTTCTCCTGTTCGCATGAATTCTCATCAAGCTGAAAAGGCAGTGAAAAAGGGCTTCTCACAGTCTGCCTCCTTCTCTTTCTCTCTTCCACTTTCCCCTTGCTTTTTCTCAAGTTCAACTACTGCAAATAATGTGAGTCGAGGTCATGACATGTAAACAACATAGCTGGCAAACATTAACATCAATCCTTGGGGACGCCCCACCTCAAAAACACAGACAGTGTTTCTTGTATGTTTCCAGTTACCTGTGCATTTGCAAAGACAGCATCAAAACACACGATGATGAAACAACAAACACAAACCCAGCACAGGGCTGCACATGCTGTCATTCATACACTTTGGCAGTAAAACTTACATCATTTCCATACGCGTCCGCTGGAAGAGACAGAGCATGGGCTGCCGATGAAGCTCCCTCCACACCCTGTGTGAACCAAAAACACAATCAACACGATTAACCTGCAGGAGAACTGAAGGTTCACATGTGACGCTTTGGTGTAGAAATTAAATGTCTATAAAGCAATTTGTGAAATTACTGCATGCATGTAAAAATGCATACAGAGAAGCAGATAAACTAGTGTACCTATGCAATAGCTTATTGTATAACTTCAGAAATAACTGGGAAGTGAAGGGGTCTACAGGCTCTAGCATGACATTTCAATTAAGATCATCAATAAACCATCATCAATAGTACAGCTGAACATTATATTGTTATAATACTGTTATGTAGATATGAATATGCATAATATTAATATCTCAAAAGGAAGGTAATGGGACAATATTAAATTTAGGGTTAGGGTTATCCTAAGACAGTTTAAAAACTTTGTGAGTTAACCACTTTTTCTATATCCAGTTGGTGTTTATATGCTGTTTTGTGGAAGAATACTTAATTTTCACCGTTGAAACGATTCAGTTTCAATTTCAAGAAAGTGTGGACCCTTTGGCATATTGTAAATCGTATCACTATCAAGATATTTGACATAAATATCCAGGTATGACATTTTGTCCATATCATGCAACCATAACCAATAGACCAAGATACTTAACATTTCTGAATCAGGGCCAGCTGCACCCCACAAGAGTTAGGATGTACATTCAAAATCCAGCAAAACCCCAGAGACACACTCCTAATTCAATTACTGAAACTGTTAATTCGCTCTCCTTCGATACTTATATATTATATTAGGGATATTAGCCACAGCTACTTCATTCAGGCCATATTTTGAGTTCATAACTAGAAAAAATCCTTGGAAATCAAGGTGTTAAGGTAATACGAAGGAACTGCCCTTGGTAAACTATGAACCTATGTCATTTCTTACAATTCACACTCATGAATCCGCTCACAGGTGATCCATGTGTGTCTAACGGGTGTTCGCAAGTTACACGTGTTTTGCTGGTTAGCATAGCTAGCAGACCTGGCTAACAGGCTAACGGGCTTGGCTAAAACATTTGACATTCATTTATTCACCATATACGACTCTATTTATCGCAAACAGCACAGTCCAGTGTATTTAAAGAGCTAAGTCAGTATTGAAAGTACACGTTGTCTGTATTTGAGTCCTTACCAGAGAGGCCAGTACATTGTCCATGTCCATTGCTCTCAACCAAAGATAGTATAAACATTAAAAATGACAATCCTGTCTGACCGCGGCCCGAACGTCCTGACGTTTTAAATGGGCGTAACCGTCACGCACGCGCTGTCTCTCGCCAATCTTAACCGTTACCATGGCGACCCAAACGAAACAAACTTCAACGTTTTAAACAAGAAATTCTGAAAAAGACTTTACCTGTAATACTAATATTACTAGTATTACTACTACTACTACTACTACTACTACTACTACTGCTAGTAGTAGTAGTAATAATAATAATAATAATAATAATAATAATAATAATAATAATAATAATAAAGGGCTGTTGCAGCAGCAAAAGGAGGCCTGGCTAATACAGGGCTTCATGGGAGAACATAATTACTAGCATATGCTTAACAAATGACAATTTCATTACAAGAACGTTTTCAAATGTATGAATGAAACTACCCAAACCAAGTGAAAAATAAAAGAAAAATATATTAAATATGAACATATACTAAAACATGCCAAATATGAACAAGATAAAATGAATGTGTCTCTAACAAAAAGATGCTACATAACAAAAAGATTGGATAGCGAGAATTATAAGAATAACAATACGTGAAATATTACCCGGAACCCGGAAGTTGACGGAATAATTTCACTTTTTTTATCTCTTCTCTGCGTCCTGGGTGACGTCAGCCGCTTTAAAGGGGCGCGGTTCCGTTTGAGAAACAAGCTCACAGACTGTCTCGTATTTGTGAGCGTTTATATTGTATATACAGCAGTATTAAATCCAAATCATCTGACTTACACATATCAATAAAACTGAACGGCATGGAGTAGTGTCAAACATAAATACTGTAAGCCACAACAGTGTGGTTTATGCTGCCATCCTGTGGCCACAAAGGTGCATTACATCCTCTAACATTCATCCGCTTTTCCCACCTTGTCCAAATATATAGATTTCTTACATTCTGTTTTGGATTTTTCCCATTCAAATAGCAATATTACAGATAAACTTTTGTGGCAGGCTGCCTTTCATTACGTTCCTCTTTATCTGAGGTGCTTTCGGTTTCAGCCAGCAGCTTGCTTGCAGGACACTTGAACGTGTTTCTTAAAAACAAGCGTTATGCAATGTCATAACACAGTGGTGATTGTGCCCCTTCCCCGCATGAGAATGGACTGGCCCACTACAGCAACAGGAAAACAATTTCCTCCTCCTCCTCCTGCTGCTGCTGCTATTGGGGACACCAGCCGCCAGCGCAGGCTTTTAGAGAGGGCTTCAGCCATATCATAGACGGCCCTTCACCTCCTCCTCCACCCTCCTCCTCCTCCTCCTCCTCCCCTCCATCCTCCTCGGTGTCTAAAGGCGAGGAGCGTCATCGACCGTCTCCTGGATGCATTTAATCCAAGCGGAACCCGAGGCTTTGATTTATCCTGCGCTGTTTGGAGGTAGGAGAACATTTTTTCACATCCATTTCAGACCTGATCTTATTGCTGCTATTCTAATCCAGAACATGCGCGTTTATTTGTTATTTTTTTTATTGCATCTGCACATGCACTTGTCTCCTTACCCTTCATCGGCGCAAATGAAGCCACAGAGAGGCCACATGATCCAGCATCTCCGCCTGCGATGCTGTTTTCATGCTAGACCGCAGGCCAAGGACATCACCAGACCTGTTTAAAAAAAAAAAAAAAAACAATAATGGCATTCCCAGTTTTCTTAAACCTATCCTCATATCCCTTCGTATTTATTTCTTGCTTCTCAGAACACCTCGGGATCTCCACAGGCTGTGCTTGTGTACTAATTTCTGTAAACATTTCCCCCTTTTCAATATTTATATAGATCTGTGGGCAAAAATGCTGCGCCCCTTCAGCTTGCAAATCTCATTCCCTGATCCAAAAATATACCCCATCTTAGAATATAGAGCAGCCAAGACAGCCCTGTTTGTTTTTAAATTTTAATTCCACCTGTAAATGTGATTTTCTCTCTCTCTCTCTGTCTCTGTCTCTGTCTCTCTCTCTCTCTTAGATGGTCTCTTAGATTGCTGGGCTTGCCTGTTGATACAAGGCACAGCATCTTATGATTTACTTTTGTTTTTACATTGAATTAGTTTTTCCACTCTACATAGCAGGTGGCCCACAATTTACCCTCTTATTGCTGCTGATCAAATTGTGACATTTAATTCTGAGCTGTAAGTCGCTCTGTGTTGCTGGTAAACATAAGACACGATCTAAAGCTAGGCCAGGTAAAACTGGACTGATTAATTTATATCAGCAAGTCCTGCACGTCATGGATTTGTGTGCAGGCCCGTAGTTAAGAACATGCTGTGTCTTCTTTCGTTTGGAAATGAAAAGGTACATTCAGCTCCAGAGTGTGCTCATGTGTGAGTCTGTGTGTGCGGATGTGGGTGGGTGGTGGGGCTAATGGGCCAAACGCAGGCCTCAGCTTCATTGATGGCTCCCTGGCAGTTAAAAGCTCTTACTGATAAGACTCTCTCCCGCTCAGATTACTCCTCCCCCCGCCGGCTATCGGACACACGGTGCACTCAGAGCACTAGTGCAGCCAGTTCGGCCCCAGATGCATGGATCGTTGTCAGCATCAGCCCACAGAAACACCACCCCAATGACAGCTTTGGAGGAAGACTTGCCTGTCTAGCCACAAGGGCACATCTATCTAGTATTGATTTCATCCTCTGTATTGATTTGTTGTTACATGATGAAGGCCTGCTCTCTGGGTTTCCTTATTTCCTGGACACTTGCAGGACAGCAGAGAGATCCAGTTTCCCCTGCATACAGGTCACTGCACTGGTCATAGTTTTTGTGTTTGTCTGTGAGAGAACACACTCCTCCTGTTGGTAAATTTGCAGCAGGGATGCATACAGAGTGATTGGTGATGGCTGGACGAGGGAGCAGGGAAGGCAGCGCTCCCCGAGGTCTTGTTGTCTGGAGGGAGGAGTGTAACCACAGCAATAACTGTCGAGGCCTGGCAGGGCGTCGGCCCGGCTGGGCCAGCTGATAAACAGTAAGACAGGAGAGGGAGCAGGCGGACGACGAGGAGGAGGGAGGGAGGGTTAGAGGAAGGGGAAGACGAAGGGTGGGACGGAGGAAGAGGGAGGGTGATGCAGATGAAAGAGGAGGCACAGGGGAGAAGAGAAAGAGGGGGGTTCAGAGGAAGTGGGGATCAGTCAGCGAAGGAAATCCTCCGAGGCAGCAACATGTTTGGAGTGTCTTATGTTTGTAAGGTGCAGGGACCTTTTTCCTGCAAGTCTCCCACAGAGAGGGAGGCCAACAGGAGCTCGACTCCTTCCCTCCCCTCTCTTATCCCCTCGCTCTTGAGCAAGTTCCCCAACACTGCTGATTTTCTGTTTCTCTCTCTTTGTTTTTGTATTGTGGAAGTCTTAAAGGACTACTCCAATGTTTTGGGGGCAAAATAAATAGAGTTGCTGTAAAGTCAATTTTTTCTCTTTGACAGAGCTAGGCTAACGACTCCCATAGACTTGAAGTCTTTATGCTAAGCTAAAATTAAATGCTACCCATAGGAACCAAACCAGTCGATGCACAGAGGTGAAAAAGGTATCAAACATCTTGTCTCAGTCTGGGTTAGTCAGAAAAAGGGTATTTCGCCCAAAAACATTAACGTAATGGTTAGTGCCTTATTTTCAGTGATGTGCTCTGACTGAACTATCTGGAAGTCTTAACTGTTCATGTAGAGTGACTTGTCAAACATCCATCTATATTTCATTTGTAAAAGCAAAGCAGCAGAGACCATTTAATGGTTGCCACATGTTTTGCGGATGCATGACGACATCAAGGCTTCAGGAGATGCTGTCAGGAAATGCCCGGGCAGGCAGTAATGCTTTTATGCTCTTCCTTTCGGATTAACACCTTCATGGTACATACTTCATGATAAAAAATATATACAGATTACACTCAAATTGTCTGAAGTTGCAACCTCTTAAGATATAAGACAATATGATTCCCCAAAATGCATTTTATTCGTTTTTTTATTCGAAGAACAAAGTAAATGAATCATGTTCCTAGACTTTTTTTTTTTAATTAAATGTCAGCCTGTGACCAGATATATAGGTAGATGTGTTTGCAGATTGTTTCTAACACATTTGTTTTTTTTATCCTCTCTTCATGTTTGTATGTCAGGGCTGCTTACAACAAGAGGAAAGTTTCTCCCCAGCCATGCAGAAGGTAATCCACAGTCACACACTCCTGCTGCAGCCTCATAAACAACAATACAGATGCTTTAATGAACAAGTTTGTTTTATATGAGCCTGCGCACGACCCTCGATGTTTCTGCTGGTCGCACAGGTGGAGGGAGGGGTGACCCATGTTAACCTGCCTTCTTCCCGAGGCCCCAGCACCCCTGGGTCCCCCGCCACAGGCATCACAGTAAATACAGTCCCCTCTCTACACAAACACACACCTACAGTTGGTTTGTTTGCTTGCACACACACACACACGCAGTCACATGAAAAGGAACCTGTCCTGGTGTGTGCTGTGTCCAGGCCCGTGTAAACGACCAGGTGGTGGGCTACAGAGACCTGGCAGCTCTGCCCAGAGATAAAGCCATCCTGCAGGTGGAGAGACCAGACCTGATGACCTACCAGCCTCACCTCAGCTTCTCCTCTCTGGACCCGCCACGCAGAGAGGTACGCACAACACACACACACACACACACACACGAAAGGCGTCTGTTGCACACGCTGACATGAAATCAAGAGCTGACTTGTTGCGCTTGTGTTTCTGTCGTCCCCAGAGATCTCTGTCTCCTCCCTCCTCATCTCCTCCGATGTCTCCTGAGGTAGGAGCCTGGAACACACTGTCAAATGTCCATGTGTGGTGTAACTGTGATTTATGACTAACTGGACTGTTTCACCCGCAGCCCTTGAAGTGGTAATCCTCAAATAGTCTACATTTTAAAAAATATCTCCATCTTTGGTGCTAAGCGCTTTTTCCAGTGGTGTCTCTGCCCGACAGCTCAGTTAACCCTCTGAAACCCGAGAAAATTCTCTTGGTTTCTTTCAGAAACAGTAGAAAAAGGCTGATTAGCAAATTACTTTTCACATTTTTTGAAATTTTGAAATTACATTCCAAGTGAATTCACCATAAAATGATGGTCTTCTGCCAAACGGGTTGTTTGTCTTTTGGAGCCCTGGCTCTGTTAGATCTAAATGAAGCAGAAACTTAATTAATGTCATTAGTAATAACTGTGTTTACCTGCCATCTCATGTCAAAATGGCTGCTGTGAAGAAGGTCTGTTGAGACAGGAAACAACAGGCATTTGTTAATAAGAAAGTGTTGTGGATGACAGTTTAGGGATCCAATTAAGTTTCTTTCTTAATTGCATGCGCAGGCACCAAGGGAAGCCGTAGCACCAAAGACATGTTGTCCATTGTAAAATAAATATCCATGTGTTGGCCCATTCTTTGACATCAACATGTTTTTGACAGCTCACGTTAAGACACGATTTTTGCCGTATTTGCCTTTTGCCATAAAATTTTTCCTTCTGTTCATAATTTGGTGGAGGGTCTTAGCATATCATTGATACAGAGTTCACCAGATAAAATAAAACACAATTTATTGGTATCATCTAGATCAGTGGCTCTCAGCCCGCGTTGCAGAGACCCCCTTTTGACTTCACTTTTTTTCTATTCATTTTAATTTCATTATTATTTCATTGACCTCTGCTCATAGTTTCCACTCTCTTCATTTTTTAATCTGCCAATCTACAGTACAAACAGTTATGGAGTAAGTAAATCTTACTAGATGGGGATCCCTGAGATTACATCTTATCAAATACAGGTCCACGGCCTGATGTGTATCAACTTGGGGGTTCAATCACCGATCTAGATCATTAAAGTTAGCGACATATTCTGAAAGATGGGGAAACAGTTGAGAGCATATATCACTAGAAATATTAGTGTCCTGTCATCAATTTTCAGTTGACAGTTAGTCACTTTGGGACTAACACAGGACTGCAAGGTGCCTCGACCCCCTAACCATGTTTCAGCCTATTACTGTGCATCTGTTTTGGAGTTGTTTTACACTTTACTCAAGTTTTTCTGGGAAACAGAATCTGGGAATTGGCAGAAATGGCCCTAAAAACTCTCATGTGATCAAGTTTTCACTTCTGTCAAAGCCTTAAATTTATGGAGAGTCTTCAGAAGTTTCATTAGTCATGTTGATGGATGTACTAATCTTTCTGTGTGTGTGTGTGTGTGTGTGTGTGTGTGTGTGTGTGTGTGTGTGTGTGTGTGTGTGTGTGTGTTAGGTGAAGGGACGCAGGGCAGAAAGTGAAAGTGGCTCCCCTGGAGGATCGATGATGCAACTTCAGGCTGGCCGTAAGATCAGTGGCAGCCTGCAGCATTTCCACAGACCAGGTAATAAACCTGAACCTGTTTTATGAAAGCCTTTAATGCGTGAAAAACCTTTTACTGCTGAACCAGAGACTCTCAAACTGAGGGTCCAGACCCACTGCTGGGCCCCAGTGTGGAGGCAGGTGGGCTGTGGGACGGCTGGATCAACCTAATCTCTTCTCAGCAACAGAGGATGGATTTTTTAAAAATTATGCAACACAGAAACAATTTTTACACACTTCAGCCCCCCGACAGCACCATTACCCATGATGCCCTGCAAAACTGACGATGCCTGGAGAACTGGAGCAGCCTGTTTAGCTTGCTGACAATATCATGGGCACATTTTTAAAACCGAGAGCAGCCGATGTGCTTCCTAAAACAATAAAGATCATATCATATATAACAACAACAAAAAAAAATCCTTTAGAAATTGATTAATCGCAAATTAATTTCAGTTTAGTAGTCAAGTTGCATTTATTTGAAATATTGTATTTCACACTCTTAACAAAATTCACTTTAGTTTTTTTAATCTGAGCCATCGTGTATAAATATATGATTTTATTTTATTTTATTTATTTGTGAATAAGGGAACCAAAGAAAACCTTACTGGTCATTAGGTGATATGTTCACAGAGAGGAAGAATACTCAGCATTGATCACAAATTATCCTTGACTGGAATTTTTTTTTTTCCTCAGATAATGGCACCAACATATACAGGAAACCTCCCATCTACAAACAAGGTAAGCTCTCTGCGCTACTCAGTTTTATTTCCATCTCTCACACTCGTTTCCCGGTGAAACAGCTTTCGTTTTGTCCTCTTCCGCTCTGCAGATGTGAGTAAACATGTGGAGGGGAGCATCATCCAGTCGTCCAAGTTCCCAGCGGCTCAGCCACCAGATCCCAACCAGCCGTCCAAGATAGAGACAGAGTACTGGCCCTGCCCGCCATCACTGGCTGCTATGGGTAACACACACTCACACACTCTCTCACACACATATAGAGCAGTGCAGACGGGTGACAAATGAAAGGAAAAAGCATGAATCTGTGTAGTCAGCCCGAGCTTAGTCTCTCTTTCTGCTCCTTCCACAGAGATTGAGTGGAGGAAGAAGAGGGTTCAAGAGGAAGATGAGTTTGAAGACCTGACAGAGGACGCCAAGACGCTGCATGAGCAGGAGCTTGAAAAGGTGTGTTTGCAGGCCCTCAGTGACACACACACACACACACACACACAAATGGAGCTGATAATAAAAACAAGTATTGATATGAGTCTCACGATGCTGAGGATATTTCTGACGTCTGTGTTTGTGCTGTTTTTTCCAGATCAAGTCCAACCTGGGCCGCCTCATTCTGAAGGAGGAGAAGGAGAAAGCTGTTCATTTCCGCAGGAAGACACAGTCGCTGCCTGATAGAACACACATGCACACTAGTAAGGCAGAATGTATAATTATGATGTTTATTTATGTGTAAGATTACCGCTCCTTTGTTGTCACTGGACTCTGTTTGTTTGCCTGGCAGGTTTGTCCTCAAGTGCATCCAAGTCCGCCTCACGCTCAGGCTTGACCAGGGTGAGTGTGTGTGTGTGTGTGTGTGTGCTTCTAAAATGGTTGATGATGAACAGATGACATGTAACAGGATAACAATGATGTCATTACACATCTAATAACAATTTGTGAGAGTGAGAAAAAAAAGTCAAAAAAAGATAAGGGAATAGGTGAATGCATAGTGGAGGAGAATTTTGACTCTGTAGTAAAGAATCCCTTTAAAAAAACCATAGAGAAGTTTATTATAGTTCATTATGCAAACAGGAATAAAATGATATGTATCATTGATTTTGAAGGCAACAGAAGTAAAACATACTTTAAAATAATTACCTACTTGCAGCAGTGTAATAAATAATGTTACCCATTGCGATTCCACACAGATAATCAGCTGTCCAAAATTGGATTATATTTTACAACCCTTCCGTTCCTGTTCCTGAAATGTTCTTTTTGTTGTGCGTTTGCAGATGCAGTCTGCAGAGTTCTCTACAGATGGAGATAAAGGGCGACCAGGTAGTTTTTCCTGTCCAGTCGTACAAAGTCCTAGTTGTACTGCCAAAATAGAGCAAACAGCTGAACGCTCCGTCTCCGTGGGCTGTTTGGCTGCAGCCCCGAGGCACCTTGGCATAGATTGTGCCGGTGTCTAGATCCCTGCTGGAGGGATATGACACCTTACCTGGCAGCAGGCTCCCATAGTGCCATCTGCTGAGACGTGCTGGCTGGGACTCCCAGTGCTATTTTGTATTTGTTTTGATAGTTTTAATCCTCATTACACCGTAGACCCCTTTGACAGCAGCCATTCTGACATGAAAAAGCAGGTTTTCCTCCCATTTTGAACTTTGATAGTTTGTGGGGCCCCGTTGGCAGATCAGGCACCCACGGCCCCTACCTTCCTCACTCTCATGCCAACCTTTCCTCAACATCCTCAGCAGTTAACCCTCTGTCCTTGGAGAGACGCCAGCCAAAATAAAAAAGGGCTGCCCGAGACTTTAATGACCCTGAGCCTAATGGGATATTAAACATTTAATTACAACAGGAACCAGGAGTGTCTGCTTTCTGTGTGCTTAATATCCCTCATTTTCTCTGGTGTTTCCTTTATGTCAGGTGTGTCTTATAGATAAGATGACCAAAATATAACCCGTGAAAATGCTTCATTCTGAATATCCGGAGGAGGGCTGAGTAGATGTTTTTAAAACCTACATTATAACTCGACAGCACGGACAAAATGTTTTATCTCTCTTCCACATTCATGTGTGGAAGGTTTTCCTCACATCATGTGGCTCCTTGCCTGTGGCTGTCCCAGAGAAACCCTACACAGTTAATTAAAGCCACTGTTGTAGCATTATAAAATACACAGGCATTTTTTTTTTTAACCCTGAACACCAGATGTGTGGATCACGGACTGGCAACAACATTGAGGCTAGTTTCAGATTGAAGTGTCAGTCCAACGCCGCTTACGGTCCAAAATAATCCAAGGCCTCGCCACTAGAGCCAAGAACAAGACAGGAGCAAATGAAGTCACAGTTGAGAGCAATATCAAAACATGTGGCAGCTATTAAAACTATTATGCTAATAATATTCAGCAGAGTTTCCATATTCCCATAAATGCACTTTGCAGAAAAACAATGGGGAGAGTGTAACGTCAAACATGTCTGTGGTGTTTCAGGGTATCAGTCAAGAATCTGAGGCCAAGATTCCAGTATGCAGCATTGTATACATTTTTTACCATGTACTACACCTCATTTCCCTTATCTCCTTCTTATCATGTTGCAGCTGCTCAGGTAAGCGTGGTGTCTGCTGTGTGTGTGGCATGTGCATGGCCGGTGGCATCGGCAGCTACGTGTTTCTGCTAAACTGCCATCTTGGATTTAACAGCTGCATGTTTGCAACCGCTTCCCCGCACTCGCTTAGCTCTTGCACGGCGCTGTTTCCAACCTACTCCATCTCAAAGTTTGTCGCCCATGAAACTGTGTGCCGCAACAGATGTGTGTGTATAGTCACTGCACTGTGTGTGTGTTTAGCTTTGCAACTTTACAACTTCTGATGCCACTTACGTTTGTTTCTGGCATTATTGTCTCTTTATGGGTCTGTGCACCAGGTTGTACAGAAACACCTTTACATACAATATGTATGTTTGCTGGTGTGTGTGTGTGTGTATGTGTGTAGAATGGAGAGGCACGGAGAGAGCGGATGGACAGAGGAAACTCACTGCCTAGTATCCTGGAGCAGAAGGTGAGCACTGCTCGTGGGCCGCCTCTCCATCAGTGCCATTCATCAAAATGCCCAGACAAGCATGCACACGCACAAGACGACATACCAATTAACAAGCTGAACTAAATGAACTAATCTCTTTTACAACTAACACAGCGACCAGATAATTTAACTCTCTCCCTTTAACTCGTCAAAGTGCTCAGGTAAGGTCCCCCAAGTCTGTTTCAGATAAGAAAATTTATTGAAATTAATGAAACCCCAGCAGCAACCTTTAACATTCGAATGTGATCAAATAAAATTGAACTTTGGCAGAGCGCTGGGTTGTATAGTTACCTGAGCGTGATAGGAGTCCACGTGGTGGTGAAAGACCCTCAGTAGTTTCTCTGAGGACGCACTACACTACGAGTTCAATTGTACTTTAAGCAGGGGTGTGTAAATTCAAGTTTGAGAGCAAAGAAAACCACAGGCATGAAGGAAACCTGTGCAAAATCGCAGAACATACTGACACTGAAAAAGGAATGATGTGAAAACACACACACAAAAAAAATGAACCGTGCAGTATGAGGTAAGAGAATCTTTGAAATTCGCCGCATCGCAGCGATGTTTGTTTGACAGGCTGGAAGAGTAAACTCAGTCAATTGAAAAAAATCCCTGCTTTGAAGGAGCCCAGATGACTGAGCGTTCTGTTGTTTGTCTCTCTGCTGTCTCCGTTCCCTCCTCAGATCTATCCGTATGAAGCGCTCATTGTCACCCACAGAGGGCGCTGTAAGCTGCCGCCAGGAGTTGACCGTACCCGACTGGAGGTGTGTGTCATGAGCAGTGCTGGTGTGTGAATGTGCGTGTGTGTGTGTGTGTGTGTGTGTGTGTGTTTGATTATTGGTTTTCAGTTTCAGTCGGCGCAGGCGAGAGGGAGAGAGAGTCACTCTGATGAGCTCCTTCACTGCGGCTGAAGGTTGAATGTTTTGTCCTTTACTGAATGGGAGTGAAATAAACAGGCCTGCAGATCGTGAGGCCTCATTGGATGATTTAAAACCACCGCATTAGAGAGAGAGAGAGACAGAAAAAGAGAGAGAGAGACAGAAAAAGAGAGAGAGAAGGATCCTGGTTAAGGTTTTCAAACCTATCAGATGATCTTTACCTCATTCTCATAATGCAATCTTATAATGCAACTGAATGTTTCTGATATTAAGTGCTAATGTGTAATCACCGATGATCAGTTTAATTGGAGAAAAAAAACATCCTATGTGTCTAATCCATAACTTAAAAGAACATTGGTATTATACAAAGGGTAAGACATCTTGCTGGATCTATATTATTCTATGATTTATCCTGTGACAGTGTAGCATGGGCAAGCACATATGAAAGCAGTGGTTATTTTTTATTACCAATAAAAAAAAGTTAGACTGGTTACTAACTATGGCTGGAATGCTCAAACTGCCTCATTATTTCAAACCCTGGAGATTTTAAATATATCTGACGTCGGTGAACTCCACATAGGCACCTCTGTATCTCAGTTTCCTCACAATTCACTTCCTATTTGCTTTCACAGTTTCTTTGTGGCTGCTTGTAGTCACAGATCCGCTGCGATCACACCACATCTGTTGATCCTCTACACAGTCAGCTCTGCAGAACTAGCCTTTGCCAGTTTTCAGTCGGGTCCAGTTAATATGGAACAGATTGTCCTCGTCACTTCGCAGTCACTCATTTCAGATTTTTCTTTTTTTTTTTTTGGAAGATCAGCCTCTCTTGAAAGAGTGCAGCACAATATAAATGATCTGCTATTGCAATCCTTGTATTTCTTTATTTCTTCCTGTGTGTTTTTTTTTTTTTTTTTTTTTGGGAAATGTTTTTTTTCTTCTTGTTATTTCTAGTCAGTGTTAGATGCCCTCAGTTTTGTTTTTTTGTTTTTTTAAATCCCAGCTGTGCATTTTTTTTTTTTATCATCTTACTGTGTATTTCTTCTCTTTAGTTTTCTTTAATTCTGTGCATGAATAAAGAACTGAGCTGGACTGCAAACGGTGTCTGTCTTCTCTCCCTCCAGAGGCATCTGGCTCCAGAGGAGTTCGAGCAGCTGTTCGGGATGGCTATTGCAGAGTTTGACCGCCTCTCGTTATGGAAACGAAATGAACTTAAGAAGAAAGTTTCACTTTTCTAACAGGACGTGACCTTGCTCCTTGACTACTCGATGAAATCCACTCGCGCCGCCGGAGGAGCAACATAGTCCAGAACCAACCAACACACCGTCACAGTCAACACGAGGAGCGATCGATCAGTAGTATCTGCAGTAATACTAGCCCAGGCCAACATATCCGCCATCAGACTAACCTATCATAACCCTCCAAGTGTGCCGGCCCCTTTGGAAAAGACAGAGTGTATTATGAAGGCTGGCCCCAACTAACCCGTTACCCCGACTAACCCTTAACTGATGCACTGACAAAACACATCACTCCATGTGGACACACACACACACAAAAACACACACACACACATATTATCTGTGCTGCACTTGTAATCACCATTGCTTGTAAAACACCCGGGAACATCTCTGCTCATTCTCAGTGTGCTTTACGTGTCTACTCATCACATGCATCGCCATGCTCATACATAGTAATGTTTTCTTTGGATTCGGCTGGTATCTCAGTGATTTGGACCTCCAGGCCATGTAATACTGTCCTGAAGCTGAACGACAGCTAATAGGGAGCTACAGTCATGCACTTATCTGTTACTGACTCGTATGGCAGAATGTAATAATATCCAACTATTTATTATGTGGCGCATTAGGTATGAGCTGACTGACTGAATGAGATATTTATTTGATGATTGTAATTCTTACTCTCCACTTGCAGAACGACCATCTTTGCTACTGTGAATTGTTATAGTTTGGATATTAGAAAAATGTTATTTCAGCTGTACAGATGTTTTTTTTTTTTATTTTATTTTATTTTATAGAACCTCGTGCCCCTCTGACTTTGTTATTCCTTGCTTTAATCTGCTATTACATTTGCTGTGCAAAGTTCAATTCTGTCATCACGGATTCGTCTAATTTTGGATCTTGTCTTGAGGTAGAGTAGCAGCGTTCCTCCTGCCGTGTTCACTACTTTTTGCGCTACTGGCATCAATGCAAGACTCTCACATGCTCACCGCTCAGTGTCAGCCCATCATGCCGTCCTCCACCTTGCTTGCTTTCTGCTAAGACCGTCATACCATCCAGCCCCTTTGTTTCTGTTGTGCAATCTACAGGAGTCAAATAAATCTGTTAAATAGAAAAGAAATGCTGTTGAGTGTCTGTGATTTTTTTTTTTTTTTTTTTTTTTTTTTTACTGCAAAGTATCTAAATTACATACATTACATATGAAATCACTGGTAACACTTTACAATAAGAGTACAACAATTAACGTTAGTTAATGCCGTAATAAACATTAAGTAACTAACCGTTAACTAATGTGTCTAAGAATCATGTACTAATGCTGTTCATGCTAAGGTATTAATTTATATGTTATTTAAGGGTTATTGTAGATATTAACATTAGTAAATGCCATAATAATCATTAACTAACAGTTAATTAACCATTACAGCATTAACTAATGTTAACTAACATTAATTGTTGTACTCTTATTGTAAAGTGTTACCAAATCACTCTCAAAGTGTAAAAGATGCCAGGAAATCAGGGATTCTCTTGATATCTATAGGCTCTTTTCTCACCATCATGTATTGAGTAAATTCACATTTTATCCTCTAGGTGATGACATATACTGCTTCTCAATATTTATTTATTTTTGCACTTATACAGCACATATTTCATACATATGATTTCAAACCTTATGGATTTCTAATTCATTTTTCCATTCTACTCTGATATTTTCAGTTAAACTAATGGAAAAAGATTTATACTTTCAACATCTGAGTGAATATTATTTCACATTTTCTTCATCTTCAAGGTCACATCCTGTGTCTCAATTTTTCATTTTATGTATTTTTTGTATTTTTCACTTACACTGGAAATTTTTCATATTTATAATTCCATGTTATGGATTTCTACTTCATTTTTATAATTCTACTATTCTTTTGCACACCTAATCCTAATCCTAACCCCATGGTGCTGCTGCTATTTTTCCATTCTACTCACTGGTAGATTTGTGTGGCACACTGTATTTTTAAAAGTGTCTTTGTTGTTTTACATTCTAACACCCGCCTTTGCTATATAATTATTTCCATTACCTTTTTTGTAACTGGTTGGAGATAAGCAAGCCTAAGCTGTGGAAATACTTCATTGTGAGTTCTGCCTTGAATTGTGGGTAATAATGTGAAGGGTTCGTGTTGCTAAGAGACATATGGGCTACACATAAAAGAGGGGAGCTTGGCAATTTTTCAATGTCACAGTCTCCCACTGGATAAAGCAGCACAAAGCGATGCCTCCCACGCCGGCCTTTGATTGGCAGACACACGATACGACACAGAATCCGCCGTCCTTGAGCATCTAAAGCTGAAGCCGCATTCAACAGAGACAGAGGCACTGTTACTTTTCTGTTTTTTATTGAATGGAGTGAAACATCTACATAAATGAGAGGCCTCGCAATACAAGTACTTGACAAAAAGTTCTCTTTTTTTCTCCAAATTTAGCTATAAAGAAAAAATCTTGGTTAAACCGCTTCTGTACATTCTGTGAGATATGTTCTGAGACCGAAACAGAAGTCAGAAATGAGGCCTCGCTCTCCACCCTTCCCACCCACTCCCATGAAAAAAAAAAAAAAACAACAACAAAAAAAAAACAACAAAAAACAAAAACCTCAAACCCAGCCAGTTCCCAACGATCGGTATCCTCAACACACACACCTGAAACACTCCTCACCTGCGAAACAGACAGCCACAGCATGTCTCATGCATGTGAAGCTGCAGGTAAGTCTCCCTCTTGTTGACCCTGTCCTCTTAAAGCTTGTCATCACTCTTTTCCATCACATTTCACTTAATTTCTCTCTTTCCCTCTCTCTCTCTCTCTATACCTCTCTTCCTCTCCTGCATCCCTCCCTCCCACATCCCCTTTTCCCACTCAGGGGATTTTATCTAAATCTATTTCTGTAAAAAAAAAAAAAAAAAAAAAAAAAAAAAAAAAAAAAATCAACATCACATTGAAAAGAGGGAACAATTAAAATATACATATATAATATAAATGTCAATACTTGCTCTTCAGAGCTCAGTTACACTATCATTGGCATAAGAAAGGATGGATTTTATGCAATGGAAGTTCAAATTAATTTCTCTCCTGTCTATTCAAGTGCTGTCACTTGTTCTTTTGTGTGGGCACAAACACAGAGAAGGTACGTTGGATGAGTATACAGCATCAGTTCTTCCTTTGCCAAGCACACAAAACTAGAGGTCGAGTTGATAGAAAGGGTCTTAACGTTGTCCCAAATACCAACTCATAATTAGAAAATGGATTTGCCTTGATTCGTCTGGGCAGTGATTGCCTTCAGCAAGTCCATGTAGAATGTACAATTGAGATTTTATCCTGTTATCATTTGTTCAGGTTCAGTCTTAAACTATGATATTAGATCTTTATAGATGATGAAATAAATAAGCATGGTGAGAGTCGGCTGGACTGAGAGTCACACTGAACGCCCCGCCTCCTGCTCTCGCTGGGAGGAAGGAGGAGGGGGGAGAGGATGGGAAGGAAAAGAAGCGAGGGGGAAGGACGGCATGAAGGAAGGTGGCACACAGGGGGCGGCAGAGAGCGTCAGCGGGGCCGGGGGAGAGGCGGGGCGGGGAGGAGAGATGGAGGGATAGAGAGAGGAGAGCGGGAAGAAGAGGGCTGGAGATGAGCTTAGAGGGCGGATCTAGGCCTGTGCGTTGGTGCCGTTCTTGTCTGGAGGTCCGGTGCTGGCTGGCAGGTTGTTGAGGGAGGGGTTGGCCTCTTGCTGCTTGCTGTCCCGGCGGGGCGGCATCCTCTCATTGATACGATCCAGACCCCTGGCCTCCTCAAAACTCTGGATCTTGTGCTGGGGGTTGAATCCTTGAATGGCTGCAAAGACAGGAGCTTCTGTCAGAGCGAGGCCTCAGCAGACTGCAGGCAACAACCCTGAACTAGAGGGTTGAGACACATCTACTGCACACCAGGGTAAGAAATTAACCTTTTGCTTTGTTTTTTTTTTTTTTTCAAGAAGGTATTTTTTTTTTGCCACCGTAATCAGACTTTTTTCAGGGGTAGGGGGCATTACGGTTTTTTGTAGGCGCAGTTTCATGCATCAGTTGGCACCACTAATGTCTTTCCCCATGGTAGAAACTGGCAGCAGGCCTTTGAGAAGAGAATGGAGCCATGTTCCCCTTTCTGTCCCAAACACCTTTATTGTTGAGGTTTTTTTTTAAACCACACTGATAGCCATGCCAGTGATTTTACTCATTTATTGTAATATCTACAAAATGTATAAACTTCACGTTTCGCTAATCCTTTCCAAAATTAAGCAGTAATATTTAAAAACTCTGATATCATTTTTCTTCCCTTTTATTCCAGCCACTGGTTTCCATTCATTCCACTAAGATATGAAAATGAACTTTCAGAGACTTCAAACTTTCTTCACACCAGTATTTCATCCACATTAGTTTTTTTTTTTAAAAAAGCAGCAGCACTGTTGTGTTTTGATGAGTGCAACAGTCCCTCCACCGAAAAATAGCTCCTGAGGAAACGTTTGCTTTTGACACCTAATTATCAGCTCTGTGGTTTATGCATGTTGATGACTTCGTTAGCTACAGAAGCAGAACATTATAAAAGTGGCCGTTTTTGATTAAATACTGTAAAATCTTTAGCACCCCGACATCTTTTGCAAAATGCTTTGTTACGATGCAAAATGTGGGGAAACGGGCCAAACATTCGAAATCACTGGTATGGTCCTTTAATTGTAGCCTTTTTCGTTGGTGTTGTCGCTGCAGTGGTTTCTGTGGGGTCTGCATTTCCTTCTACTGCCAGCCACAGAGTGTCAACATTTCCTACAACTTCAGTCTGTGCAGTCAGTTGTTCTCTGATCAAATTTGCTCTGTATGTCACTCAGGACACACTATCACCGATCCCCAAGAATCCCTGATCACTTTATACAACAGGTTTTAATGAAATTTCACATTGCTTTGGCAGGTTATAGGTAGAAATGTTTGTTATTTACCACATTACTCTATACACTGTTTTTTAAGTATTATAAGCACTATAAATGCCTCTTAGGTGATATGGCATTAAAACTCTGCATTACTTTTTTTCAACAAACTTTGGACATTGAAGTGTAAGGACTTATGATTTCTAGTACACATGATAAAGGCAATATTAGGCTCAGTAGATTTAGAGTTTTATAACATAAGAAATGCGGACTCTACTACAGATAAAAACCTGACTCAACTGATGTATCATTTGATGACTCATTTGAGTATGTGATGACTTTTAAGACCTAATAATTGCAAAGCTGAATTTAAGACATTTGAAGACACATTAAGGACCTGCAGACGTTCACTGTTGATGCATGACTATTTTCACAACTCAGTGAAAGACAGTGGCTGAGATACAAAGGGCTACTTCAAATTAATATGGATGCTTTTTGCCCCCTTGTCCCTAATTTCACAAAGATTTGATGACCATTCCAGGGGGTTAATGTCTGACCCTGCTGCACACAGGCAAGTTTACTGAAGTCTTAAGTAACACAAGAAAGAATCTGTGAGGCGAACTGAGAGGACTGGTTCGGACCACGAGAGATAAAGAGAGAGAGAACTTACTTCATGAGAAGACAAAGACAGCATGGAGACAAAGAGAGAAGAGACTTTTCTTAACACATTGGACGAACATTAACGATGGACAACACTTAGAACGAGCGTTCGTTTCTGAACAAAAAGGAGGGCAAAGCATCAAAAGCATACAAGATCATTCAGCTACTCAACTACAACAAGACACAGGAAGTTTGGGGGGAAGGGGTGAGGGGAGAAAGAGAAAGAAAGAAAAAGAGAGAGAGAGAGAGAGAGAGAGAGAGAAAGAAAGAAAGAGAAATAGAGGGAGAGAGAGAGAGAGAGAGATCATAGACGACTTGCATACCTCGTGCCTCTTCTGCCTCTACGGTGGCTGTGTAAGCGTGAGTAGAAGTGCCATGCCCAAAACCAATGGAGAGAGAGTGGCAACATTATCAATGCATTCAGTCAGTCACGTTATCACTGCAATCAGTCAGTCCTGTTATCATTTAGTCAAAGATCATCACAACTCCCCACCCTCCCCTCCATTCATAATGGTAGTAAAGATGAGGTCAGAGGTTAGAGGTGGGGTGCAACAGCTATGGGAGACTGGATGATTTAACCCTTTGACACCTGAATGACACATGACATTCCTGTTTGTCTTCTCAAAGATATAATTTTTCTTAAAATTACTACGTTGGCTACGTTGGCCGATGAAGATTATCATTATTATTATTTTGGTTCAGGAATCACACTCACAATGCTTAAATATTTTTTTTGCCATCATTGGTATAGAAATCACCATGAAACTGAGAATTTTAAGTCTTTGATGGAGTCAGTCATGGACTTCCTCACATCAGCTCTTCTGCTATAAGCCTCCAAATGTAGGTTTTACTAAGAAAGCTCTACAGCAATGTTAGCGAGGAAAACATTTGCTGACATTGTTATGTATGTATGCATATTTTCACTACAGTTGGTTCATCTTACCAGAGACAATACCATTCATGTAGAGGAACGCCCACTCAGCCCTGCTGCAATGTATTATAGTACAAAATGCAGCCGCTAAAGCTCTCCTTTAATTATTGACTTTCAGGTTTACCATCCTTTTAAGACAAAAAAAAAAAAAACGCATCCTCACAGGCCAAAATAGCAATACATTTTAAATATTTACCAATACCACCAATGAACAAAATTATGTCCAAAGCCTGCATGTGGGCTGCTGGGTTTCAAGGGGTTAAGTGGATAAAATAATTAGAGGGATTTATTGGAGTTTGTTGAAGGAATAAGCCATAAAGGACACAGTTATGTAAACGTGGTGTCAGACGAGGGTTGTACCATGGTGGGGCTCATTTAACAGGATGGCTCCTTTGAGGAAAGCTTCTGGAGGATTTAATTTAAAGGAGGGGAAAGACTGGTAGATTCATTTCATCTGCCCCATCTGCTCGCTGTGTGTATGTATCAGTGTGTGTGTGTGCGTGTGTGTGTGTTTATGGGGTGGGCTTGGGGCTGTAGGTTGTTTATGAGTGGTTAGTCTTGGAGTGTGAGTGCAGGCACAGGAGGTTACTGTTAGTTGGGGGGGGGCGGGGTTTGCGTTAGTGTCTGTTCATGTGTGTTTGAGAGGGTGGGCTGATTTTTACTCACCGCTTTGCAGAGTTTGTCGGCCTCCGGACAAAACTCCCAGAGGCAACGTCCCGGTGGGTGTCAGCCCCTTCAGCTGTAACACACTCTCATTCTCCTCTCTGTCAAGGCATGCACAAATGCACACACACACGCGCACACGCACACAGACACACCCACAGAGAACATGTCATCATCTGCTGCAGATGGGCAGTAATTTTCCACAGATTACACTTAATTGATTTATCAATAAATCAGACCTACTTGCATAGCACTTTTCATACAGGCAAGTGTAACATAAAGTGCATAATACAATAAATACAGAACATAGTAAAACACAGGAAACTAATAAATCACTCTGTTAAACAGGAAGAGAGAAAACGCTATGATAAATCTCAGCAATCTTAACTGAGGGACATTAGAGGCAACAACTAAGAAATAAAAAAAAAATAAATTAATGGATAAAAATTAAAATAGCTACTTAGAATAGTAATAAAAAAAAGGCTGAGATGTGGAAAAATAAAAGCTGCAAAAAGGAGATAAAAAGCAACTAAATTCTTAAGATTGCACAATAAAATAAAATCAATGAAATCAAGAATGTAAAAGGATAGACCAAGGGGTAAAACCAACCTAAATAAATAAATGCATAAATGCATTTTAATACAAACATTATATTAATATTATATTAATAATATTCTAATATGAATATTAAGTTTTTAAATAAAAAAAACAAAATAGATTTTAAAAAAAATCAATAGATAAACAAATTTGAATACAAATACTAAGCATTTTTGGCCGGTCTATTTCCTCCAGCAGACCATAAACCCTTTTCTCACGAGGCTGTAACGCTGCTCACACTTTGTGCCAAACACCTCAGAAGAAAGAAAATGAGATATACAATGTGGAGCAGTGTTTATGTAAAGCGAACAGAAGGCAAAAGCAGAGCTAATTAAAAATGCACTCGCTGCTAAAACTGCTATCACATTGTGGCATGTGATGTTATCATTTCTATAAGCCCAAAACAGTTACATAACCACATACAGTGAAGGGTAACTGCATCTCCACTGCTGTACAATAGCTTTGCAGAACATTAGATAATACACCTATTACCTATCTCGGCCTCAAAACCATTCCACTAGGTTCTTTTTTCTTTTCTTTTTTTTTTTTGAACACCATTCACAGGCTAAGTGCAAATCATTTTGACACACTTACACAAGACTGAAGGAGGACAAATGTAAGTCAAGAAGAAAGTCATTAACCTTACACTTAATTGGGGCAAGATTGGAAAAAAGGGTTATAATTATGCAGTAACTCCATAGTAATCCAAAATACATCAGTCAAATACAATAGATTATTTATTATCCCATAACCTATTTTATATGTATTTACTGCTTTACTTTTTTTGGGTGAGGTCTCACAGTCTTGGCCAGAAATGCAGCATGAAGACAAAAACATATGAACACAATAAAGGCATTCAAAATAACACAGACTGAATGAGCATGTTCACTCTGGCTGACTGAGAGACTGAAAAGCCTTCAAAAACAAAATGTGCATGTTGCCACACACACCTGAGCACCGAAAAGACACGGGCCATCTTCCCAATAGCACGGATCTTATTTCTGATCACCTCCTTCCTGACAGCAGGAGCACCGCCTGAAAAAAAGGAAAAGGAAATAAGTTTGGGAATTAATTTCTTAGAAATGAGCATGAGGAGAAAAAAAATCAACAACTAGGAGAAATTGCCCTGAGAAATATAATTTACTTCACAGGCCTCAGCTGATACTCAGCTGGTTGTCAGCAATAACTGAGGCTTTGTTGTTATGCAACACTGGCACAAAAGCATCGGTGGTTCGCCTTTGTTCTGGTTTTAAGTTACAGCCTATAAACGTGAAATAGTTGAGTTTGATGGCATAATAATATGCAGTGTTCACTTCAACACCCGAAACTGACTGCAGATGTGCTTCAACTAAGAGCCGCTCCACACTGTCACATTCAAAGCCTCCATCTCCCAAGCAGCTAACAGTGTTATCTTCAGATAAAAGTGTGTATCCTCAAATGTATCATCACCAGACTGCCCTCCGCCCACGTCATCATTACAGTCTGGAGTCATGCTGCTACTAACACAGCACCACCAAACTTCGAAAGCGCCATTCAATTCAGCATAACTAATATAGAGAATAATCATATGACAGGCAAAAAGAATTATGCCACTACAAAAAAGAAGCCTGAGCACCATTTTGCGCACACACACACACACACACACACACACACGGCATGTGAGTATATGCTCTGGGGACAAAATACTATTACCTAGCAACAGATTGTAGAGGCATAGCATTGGCACTGTGCCACCCTCTGTGGGTAAACACCACATTGCATTGGCATCGGCTCACACCAGCTAGGAGAGCATATTATTGGCCAAAGCTTTACCACCTCTTTGATACACATGCATTTTCTGCAAATGCAACAGCTTTACAGTGTGATTACTGCTGCTTATACTGAGCCTAGGTATGAAAAAATAATTAACCCAACTTCCCCAAAAGGTTTTAGTTCCTCTTTTGTTGCTGGTCGTACCGTGTCAGGACGTGAAAGTATGTTACGTATAAGAGAGCGATATGTAGATAGATCTTTTCAAGTCCGAGGCGCTAATCCCCAGGTGATTTTTCTTCTGAAGGAAAGCAGAATGATTCAAATCTATTTTGAAAGAAAGAGAAAAAATATGCCGTCCCCAATTTTAATGTCACCACTGACATGTCAAGAGCCACACCCCTGCACTCTAGACCAGAAAGCAAGACTGCATCCCTGTCTGTCACGGCCACATGCTGAGTATCACCTAAAACTTTGTAGTAAATCGTCTCCAAAATCTCAAAATTGGTCTCTGTTTTTTAGAGTTGTCACTACATACAGTATATGTGCTTTAGGTATGGTGAGACAGTCAAACAAATAAATAATAAAGCATTTCTCAATATGTTTTATTGTTTTGGTTACACTTTCAAAAAAAAGTCTGATATTTGTGAATGTTTAGGGGGGAAAAAGAACAGAAAGAGCTTGAGAGAGAATAAATAAATTATGTGTCCTTACCCTCACATGTGTCGTCACCTTCTGACATGAGCTCGTCATCAGAGCAGATGTTCAACACGTTCACCAGCATCTCTGTCACTGCATGAACACACAACATATAAACAAATGTCAGACACTTGTCATGTACAGGGATGGTTTTGTTATCGATGCATTATGGGACATAGGGGTAAACTGCATACATGTATGGCTATGGGTATACGCATAAATAGATCTGACAATGTTAGTGAAAATGTGCCATTTTCCCATGATGAATGTGGTAAATTAGTACATTTCTCAGTTAAACGATTATAATAGTAGAGTAAGACTATCTTCCCGTCCCTGAATTATCTGCTGACTCCAGGTCCGTGACACAGTGACTGCACATACTGTTTACTCTGTCTAATGCTACAGTTGTGCAACTGAAGGTCTTTTAGTGAATAACTGAATCAGATTAGGATCTGTACTGCCCAGTGTTCACTGATAGAGTGGAGCCTTGTTAACAGATTAGTGGCATTACTGAGTTATGGTACATTCTTTAAAATCACAGGCCTAATTGTGAGTGGCAAGCATGCACATGTAGGTGTATATCTTCTAAAATACTGATGACAATGATAAACATTGTGTGCACCCACTAACACTAACCTCTAAAACCATTCAGGCATCAGTTTATTTGGTCAAAATAAATCTGTGATGAACACGCAGGCTACACACACAGTCACATTTTATCTGCCCACAGTGCATAAACAGAGACAAACAGTGTACACCACTTAGGCCCAAACTGCAAACTGTTTTCTGAGAACTTGCCAGGCAACCGCAGCTTAGTATGTT
This sequence comes from Myripristis murdjan, assembly GCF_902150065.1. Taxonomy (NCBI): domain Eukaryota; kingdom Metazoa; phylum Chordata; class Actinopteri; order Holocentriformes; family Holocentridae; genus Myripristis; species Myripristis murdjan. Next base: position 18,462,862 of record NC_043991.1, read on the forward strand.
TTGATTGTATCTGTCACCGGTGCGACTGAAAACGGAGACCGACTAGGTCCCTTTGGCACTTAGATACAGTTGGTGACAGCTGGTTTACACCTGATATGGTCACAGTGTAATATCTGTACCACACTGGTCCCCGGTCCATCAAGTTAAAGGACCGCACCAGTGATTTTGAATGTTTGGCCCATTTACTACAATTTCCTCACATTTTACATTGCAACAAACCATTTTGCAAATCATGTGGGGGCAATGAAGATTTCGCAACATATAACCAAAATCCCTCCTTTTTCAAATTTTAATTTTTGGTTGAAGAAGCCACCTTATAATGTTCTGAACAAAGCTAACAAAGTCGACACCATTCATACCACAGAACTGATTACTGGCAAAAACAAATGTTTCCGCAGGGACTATTTTCTGGTGGAGGGACCATTTGACTCTGTCCAATTTCAAGTCATCAAAACACAACAGTGCTGCTGCTTTTGGGAAAACTAATGTGGACAACTTTATTACGGTGATGGGATACTGGTGCGAGGAAAGTCTGAGGTCTCTGAAAGATAATTTTCATTAAGGAGGGAAATGAATGGAAACCAATGACTGGGAAAAATTTGTATTTTGTTGATAGGCTAAACGTGCAGAATCTCCGGAATGGTCCTTGGACTACCTACTACTCGAGGAAAAAAAACTGAGTTCTGGTTCAAGGTTATTGGTCAAAATCAACTATTTCGTCTTGGGAAAAAAGTATATTTACTATATTCAAGTATTCTACAACCACAGCCGCATTTCGCTGAGACTGTTTGAGCATCTTCTAACCTTTTTCTCCAACGAAGGGCAGAGACCAGGTGAAGACATCCATGAAGTTCGGCAGCCAGTAGGGGTGAGGAGAGCAGTTAAACTGCCGGATGTTCATCACATTATTCTCATACTTCAGCACCGCCGCTGAGGAGGGATCACCACACACACACACACACACACACACACACACACACACACACACACACACACACACACATTAACTCTCATAATTCATAAACCCTGTGTGGAAAGTTGCTCTTTCTTGTAAGGTATAAGTGATGCCATGGTTTCTGTGCTTCAAAACACACTTGTCTTACCTTTGTTATTGTACACGTCCAGGTAGTTAGGGGCAGAGAAGATTGTAATTAAAGACGGGAAGCCTGTCGTTTGACTTTTCCTGTACATTCGATACCTGAGAGACAGAGACAGACAACTGTACTTTGCATGCTCAAACAACATCCCTTGTAGCTGAAGTAAGAAAGATTCATGATGATAGAAGACATCCTTTTGCTGCACTGGTATCATCACTACTCACCCTGCATCTTGGGCTTCATGTGCTCTTATTACAGACAACAGATTATTGTTCATCAGGAAGTCACATACTGCTGGGTAACTGATAAACAGAAAAATAAGTTATTAGTGTTGAACAAGCATCGCGAGGAGCTCAAGAGAGAACACGCATTTAGATGTTTTATCATCCATAGCCCTGAAAAGTTAATGTAATAAAGCACTGTGTTGAGACATGAGAGCAAAGATTAAGTGTAGTGTTTGAGGTTTCTGTGCCCACGCAAACATCAAACACAGACACTTCTGTGACTTTTCAGGTTTGCTAACCGCATTCAAGGACTCAAACCATCATGCTGTATAGGGAGGAATTTTCAGGATAAGTTAATATAGATAAATAACTGCATTGTGAAATTGTTATTATAAATATATTGTATCGCTTGTTGATGACCCCAAATCGCCCTGTCCTGCTGCCACGTAGAACAATCAACATACTAAAGTAAGCAAGGCCTGTGACGCAAAAACTATGTCGAATTTCACTTACCTCAACACAAGTCCGTAATCCTTCACTTGTCTACCTTCACCATACTAACATGTGCTAAACCTCTCATGTACAAATACATTTTATAATTTAGTTAAAGACAGGTATACCCCAATTTTCCACCCTACCAAAATCAAAGATAGCAGACTCAACTTCTTTGTTGGCACTGTAATCTCAAGAAATACATTTGCTGATGCGTAAATGGTGCCGCTTCGCATTGCTAAAGGCCTCACTGACTTTTATATGCGGATTTTTCTACGCAGCAGCACAGAACCCTTTGGGAAGGTCAACAGCCGATACGAGCAGACGTTCATGTTCATGCTCCAAGATTTTTGAGTGCTGACTGAACTTGAATCTAGTGTTCATGACTAGTAGTGCAAAAGGCCAATGTTTACTTTGCGGTTTTGAATGATATAGTGGTAGAGATGTTTGCATCAGCACACAAAATGGAAACAAATGGTCAAGCGTCTGATTTCTGAGAGCGTGACGCTGAAGATGCTGTTCTGGTAAACCTGGAGGGAGTTCTACAGTGACGGGCTGCACGACAGGAGCTGTGACAGCACCAGCGCTCGGCGTGGACGCCCGCTGTTGACTTTCCTGCTGAATCTGTTAAGTACAATTGTGCTATGTCGACTGGTACTTCAGGAAAAGCCTTGGGATGAAACTAGCTGCGCCCCAACTCAAGGAAAAATTTTGGAAGTCAATAGTTTAGAGTCAGCTACTGGCTCTTCCCTTTACAGTTAGACTGTTAAATCTCTCTGTGCACTGTTAGTGACAATCTGGTGAAAAAATATTGATTTTTGGATAATGTTCTTTTTTTCCTCAGCTCCCGTCTTTCGTACATCAAAAAACATGAAAGGAGGCTCATTAAAATCAATCAGACTTGTTTCTTTTACAACTACATGTAACATAAAATTTCTTTATCTGACAACAGGATTACTGTATCTGCAGACCTTTCAAGCAGCCCCCACTCTCCACTCTTCTGGTGTATTAAAAAAATATGGAAAAATATAACACATCATACAAAATACTGTGTTTATATTTAACCTTTTTGTATGATGTAAAATGTTATGTAACGATGTGAATAACTCAACATACTGACAAAGAGATGGCGCAAATTTCAATCAACACTCTTTCTGTATTTTTCCAAAGTGCCCCCAAAAGGACAAGTCAGCCTTGTTTGTCCTTCCTGGTGAATAGATGCTCCTACGGTACTTCTTCCCTCAGTTGTCATGGCAGTTAAGAAGGCTGCTTAAAACTCAAGTGCAACACGAGATGCAGAAAGTGCTAAAATTAGAGATCAATTAAGATCGAAGCGTCTACACAGGAGGTCTGGGAGTTTATAGTTGATCCTAGAACAACTGCAGATTCAGTTCAAAATCTCCAAGCCATACTTTGGACCTGAAGAATGACGCTTCATAATTTCTGAGTGTGAGAAGAGCAGGCAGCCTGTCTATGCACTCAACAGCCAATGAGTGGAACAAAGTGGGAACATCAGTCGAGGAGCTTGACCTGCTGGAGTTACTAACAGATTTACAGGAACCATAACAGATTTTGCATTGAATCACTGAAATGTCATGCCACTAAAACAAAACTGCAGTAAATGCAGCATGAAGGATTCAATTAAATGCTTTTGAGGTAGAAGCCTTCACATCTCCATGACCTCTGTGCTGTGCCAACATTGGAGAGTCAACACAAATAGAGAGGCAGCACAAAGACTGCTAATATTTTCCAAAACCTAAAAGTATATTAAGTCGTAACAATGGTCACACCCACAGATTACCATTTGTTTATGAAAGCCCTAATCTGCCCACATTAAGCCACTAGATTAGCCAGCAACCGCTTTAAAGGCTTTAATCCCAAATTTACAACTGGCAAACAGCAGTGAGAGCCCTGAGTGCTGTACCTGTAAAAATAGGAGCAGCCGCGGACACTGTTGTGGCAGAAGTGCTCTTGGGTCTTTTCCGAGCCGTAGTCCTCTCCTGGATCCGACCAGAGCAGGTCACACATGGGCCCAAAAGCCGGCGGTTCCTTAAATCGGTCCAGCTACAAACAGCAGAACCAGTGTCAGCTTTTGACCACATTATAAAGAGCGTAAACAATTTTAATCGACTCATACCTTACACTACAATCAAATTTAACAGGACCATACCGGTGATTTTGAACGTTTAGCCTATTTACTATAATTTAACCACATTTACATTGCAACAAAGCATTCTGCAAATCATGCAGGGGTACTAAAGATTTCAAATTGAATTTTTGGTTGAAACAGCCACCTTAAAATGTTCTGCTTCTGCGGCTAACAAAATCATTCCCATTCATAAACCACAGTACAATAATTCACTGTGTAAAGCAAACATTTGAGAATACACAGGAAAACTAATGTGGACGACTTTATTATGGTGATGGAATACTGCTGTGAAGAAAGTCTGAAGTCTCTGAAAGTTAATTTTCATATCATAGTGGAATGAATGGAAACCAGTGGCTGGATACAAGCGAGGAAAAATGATATGGGAGTTTCTTTGGGAAAAGACTAACTGAAACAGTATAAAGATTTTTCAGGTATTAGGCTAAACATGCTGGTATGGTCCTTAAACAGGGTATTATTTCTACATTAAAACAGAGGTTTAAATCTGGGGAGATACCTGGACCAAGGTTAAGAGATAGGGATTTACCTTCCGTATGTCATCCAGGCAGGTGATTTCTGGACTGAGACCACCATGCACACAGAGGAACTGCTGGTTGAGGAGCGCAGCCAGGGGCAAGCAGTCAAATGCCTCCATACAGGCATCATATACACGCTCTGAGTACTTTATTTTACCTGGAGGACACACCCACCGAGGTCTGGTAAATTAACAAGTCCGGTGCCATAAAACATTTAAAACACGCCTACCACTATCAAATACACCTAACTGATAAAATAAGATAAGAAGTTTGCCAATGGCAAGGACTTGCTACAAGAGCTCAAAGCAATAAAGGGGATTTAAGGTTAGACAAGAGCAGCTTACACTCCTGTTTGAAGGTGAAGTACTCTGTGAGATGCCGGCACTCATGGTTGCCTCTGAGGAGGAAGAGAGTGTTGGGGTGGTTGATCTTCAGAGTCCACAGGTACAGTACACACTGCAGGGAGACACAAAAGATGCCCTTCACCATTCAGCAATGAGTCCTTACATGAAAACCCCAAGGCTGGAGCCACACTGACCCGTCACCGTATGGACAGAAATGTGACAGAGTCCTCCAGTTTGACGTTTTGCTTTTGAATTCTTCCAACCGACATGGATGCACCACAAAGTCCCAAAAAGCTCAGTCTCTTCGCATCTTTCTGCACATCAAAAACTGGCACAAATCAAATGACACGTCATCATCATTAAACACTCCTCACTGCAAACAATTAAAAACACACACTGACGAGAGATGGGTGTGGCCACAGCCTGAAGGAGTCACTTCATTCAGACATGGACGTTTGCAGCTATGAAAACTTCAAGCCACACTAAGCAGTAATTCTATGGCAGAATCTTAACTGGAAAATGATGGTTGGGCAGCATAGTTAAATAGTCTGAACTGGCAACATGTCTTTCTGAGGATAAAGCAGTCTTAAATAGGGGTGGATAAATCACAATACAACTACTATCATGACATTTTACCCACAAAAGTGATGGTATCATGATATAGTTGATTGTGTGATATGCAATATATTGTAAGATGATGATACATTACGATGTATCTGGAACAGAAGGAGAAAAAATGCTCTGGAAAAGGTCAAATAATATTTCAATAAGCAGGAATCAATCATGTTTTCAGTGTTTTTTTTTTTTTTTTTTTTTTTTTTTTTATCTGCATACAGACTGCAACATGAACATGACAGAACAGTTCCAGCTAAAATACCTGAAGGCAGGGAACAAATACACCTCACAGGGACCCAAATGTGCATCTGTGCGAATGAATTTGAAAACTTGAATAGCAAGACTTTGCACAAGTGGACTGATAAAGTCTCACAAGAGGAATTATCACAATATACTGCATTATCACTTTATTATTCCACCCCTAATTCTAAATTAATACTGTTCAATGGAGCAATCAGATATTCTAAAACTTAGCTACAGGATTATGGAATATCCTGAATGAGCAGCTAACCCTAATCCTAACAAAGTCTTGGAAAGGGGATAATGTGGTTCTGCGTGGCCGAGTTGTTGCTGTGAATAAAGCATGGCAAGATATCCACTAACTCTAACAAGGAAACATGACAGCAGCCAATAAAAATGTCATGCCAACCATAGCTAGACTAAGTTAGACTCACTTCCAGAAAGCACACTGGCAGATTCAGTACCCTCAGCTCCCTCAGATTGTTTTGGAAATGGGACACAGACAGAGCCTAGAGGCAACATCCAAGGCTTTTGTGTGCATGTACACTTGCACACACGCCCGCGCGTTGGCGTGTGCGTGCGTGCAAGTCAGTGTAGCAGCTTGGAGGGTGAGAGACAGACACAGATTTGTATGTTAGTGTGCCTTTCATTTCCTACTACTTTCTATTTAAAGATGTTCTCCTAAGCCATGCGACCCAGGACCAAGGCCCCGGCTCCAAATGTCACATGAAATGGCAGATGCGGAAGCACAAACACATGTAAACGACACCTACCTCAATGCTGAAGTATCCTCGATCTACATAGTCTCCGAGGAACAAGTATCGGGTACTGCTGGGGGATCCGCCCACTTCGAAGAGCTTCATCAGGTCAAAGAACTGGCCGTGGACGTCTCCACACACTAGAGAGGCATGCTTGCGTTATTTTCTGAGAGTCTGATTCTAACAGCATGGAGCAACTTGTTTGTGTTTAGCAATACGGTGACAGTTTGGAAACTTTTAGGTAATGAGAGAAAAGGAGAAAAACAGACAGATGAAAGCTGTGAAACAATAAGGCGGGCAGACAGTGCAGAAAGAGGTAAAAATAGAAAGCGGGGTTGAGGGTGGAGGGTTGGATACCTAAGCTAAGCCACATGTCAGGGAGGGCAGCTATAGAAATAGATTGCAACATCTGAGACAGGGTAGATCAGTGAAATTGGCTGAGTTTCCATAAAGTGCCGCCTGCGCACTCATTGTCTTTCTTCCTAAAGCTGAAGAGGTTTCCAGGCTGGAGGCAGTTTAGGGAAATTCACTCCCGATATGATGTGATGCGGCCATGTGTAAGATGTCAGGTTTACCCGTGATGGGGGCTTCCACTTCCAGCATGCATTTCTCCTGGCGGAGGATGCTGGCTCCCTCATTGATGATTTGCAGAGCGGCCTCCTCTTCCAGCCGGCCCTCCTTCACCAGATGGGCCTTCAACAGCTCCACACTGGGCCTCCCGTCTACATACAGGTCTCTCACTGTGAGGCGTGTACCGGGAGGATATGGCACCGCTAAACACACACATACACACAGGACAGACAAAGAGAAAGAGACACAAGCGTTAACAGGGTTTCTACTAGGGGTGGGAATCACCAGTGGTCCCACAAATCCATTTAGTCATGTTTCTTTGATTAATCAGGATTCAGTTACTAGCCGCAGTTTGTGATGCTTCTGTGTTTACAGTCATAAATGCCAAAATTTCAAAAACACTAGAAACTCAAAAAACATAAATAAATTAATCCAGTTCCCCTTCTTTTTACTTGTATAGGTCAACCGAACAAGCACCATATTCTGTTTTGTAGAATCAACCAGGATTATCCAACACATCTCCTTCACATTAAATGCAATTAAACAACTTGTGATGCTAAAGGTTATTGTGAAAAGAAACTGAAGTGGCTTTTACAGCAATACAACCTAGTGAATAACTTGTATCTCAGATCAGTGTGAATAGAACAACCTGTTTGACTTGACTGTGAAAGGAATTTAAGAACTTAAGTAATAAATGGCAATGGCTTTTTGTATTTTCAATACAATCTATGTGCAATCCTGTTGGCTGTTTTCAACAACTGCCGGACTCTGACTTTTGAGTTGTGACATGGTTGTGTCGTTGAAGTGATGAAAATGAAAGTAAAAAGACTGATTTTTGGTTTCAGGGAATTGATAATTGTTAGGAAAAAAGAATCATGATCTTATGTTAAGTTGAGTCAGCCTTGTTTCTTATTTGCCAGTAAATTTGCAAAATCTTTCCATGACTTTTCCATAATAAAAAAAAAAAAAAAAAAAAAAAAAAAAAAAAACATACACCAAATTTCTGTGACTGTATATCTGTCGTGTAAGTAGTAAAATAACCTTTAAAACCAGGGGGGCTCATAACAACCTCCATGTCTCTTGAATCTGACTGGCTGCTGGTTTCCCAGAATGACATGAGGGCTGATTTCCAGGGAACAATAATATCTTAATTGCATCTTTCTGTCTTTTCCAAAACTTTAGGGATATTTCATCATTTTCATGACCACAGAAACTCTGTGTTAAACACTCAGATCCAAAACAACTTCAGCACTTTACACTTTGGTACATTTAACAGACTGTCAGTCCAATTTTCACTCTACATTTATTTATAACTCTGGTCAAACCTGGGCAATCATCACAACATCAGAGCATCTCTGTTAGTAACAGGGCCAAGTTTATACTTGGGTTGTGATGATACTGAGTATTTCTTACCATATAAGAACAGAGTGACATTAGTGTAGGTTTACTGCTAATGGAGCCACTATTGGAGAAAAAAAAAGAAACTCTCTTTGTTCTTCATTGGGTAATCACGTCGATCAAGCTGAACTGAACTTGAATTGTACCGCGGCAGTAAGGATCGCCCCGAGCATTACTGAATGAGTGAGGCACTAAATTTTATCTATCCAAAAGTGTGGGCTGCAGGCTACAGGAGAATATGAGAAACAATGGCGCCTTTGGCAGCAGGATCCCTGCACAGGGAAAAGTGAAACAAAAAAAAAACACTGGCTCTTTATTGAGTATTTCGCTGGAAAAGATATGACTCACCTTGCAAACATTTTGACGCGGTGTTAAAACAACACATAGAGCAGGCTGTCAAGTCCTATTATGGATCTTAAGAACTTGGAAGTGTTGTGACCAATAGCATGGACATGGCACTTAACCCTAAAACATGATGTGTGCAAACACTTTCCTTATTTTTTTACATTATCATTACCAAACCTTCAGTTCACTTCCAAAGAGCCAATGGGGAGGAGGGCTCATTTATTTGAGATACAGAGATAAAAATGGATAAAAATATAATGAAGAGACATGGCATAGAGAATAAGCAACAATGCAATAAAGAACCAAGAATAAGGCTGGGTAACCAACAAATAAGGATTAATTTTTAAACCATATTAAATCACAGTTTACCATTAAAATCTGTTGCAACAAACCTTAGAACTGATTTAAAATGAAGGATTATATTTGAACCTCAGTTAAATTTTTACTCTAAACCAAGATTAAATTTAATGCTGTTGTGACAGAACTTTAAACTCCAAATTAAACTACTATTAACTCTTTATAACTCATTATGTGTAACAGGAAAAGTGACATTATGTGTAAATTTCTTGGAGTCTACCTTGAACTAAATTGTCTTGCCTTAGCTGGTTACAAATAAACCTGAGAACAGCTTAATTTCACTGCTAAATATTTAAAATAATGCCATATTCAGAACATTAAGTGTAACCACTTGATCTATAGTTCAGTGGCTGAATGTCCTTGATTTTTTGAGGGCCCAAGCGCCACGGGTCCTGGGGGACCCTGTTATTTTTGTTAGAATTCTTCTTCTGCCTTAAAATAATCTGAAGCGCAGAGACTCTAAGTCCTACAGCAATCAAATTTGGTGGATAAGTTTAAAATCCTCGCCCTTCTCAGGCAAACAAACAACAGAGAGAGGTGCTATAACAAGCAACATTGGACTGCACGCATTGGTTTTCATTTCTGCAATGATTGGGTTGTTTTGTTTTGTTTTTTCTTCAGACATTTTTAGACAAAAATTTTGCACGCCACATATATGGGCTGGGTGGATTTAACTCAGTTTTTGAAATTCACACCTTTAGAGGCCATAAATGAAGTAGACAGTGGAGATGCACACAGGAAGTGAGGTTAAAATTCAGGCCTGCTTGAGGTTAGAACAACCAAACTTCAGAAAGATATTTGAGATCAACCCCGAGGTTTGACAAACCCATCGACTGTATAAAGAACGATTCCATGGCTCAACAAGAAAATCATCTACACACAATTTTTTTTTTTTTTGCATTTTGACCCCAACAGTTTCCAACATTATAAATTTGAAGGGAAACCCTCTCTTCTCTAATATTTTCTTGAGAGTACTCTATCAAAGCATATATGGACTTCCCCAAATTAAAGCTAGTACAGTGGTGTGCAAATGAGGTTTACGGCAACGATGTGCAAACAGGAAGTGAGGCATCATTAACTCTTGATTCTAGAGTAACCAAATATCACTTGTCTGAGATGGGCCCAGACGTGTGAGAGGTAACTCTGTTCCACAGCGCCAACATCAGGTCACCCCAGCATTATTGTTTTTCTTTCTCTTTGCCCTTCTAGGTTGCTTTATTCGCTAAACTTGAAAAACAGCATATTTGAACTACATGTATCACAAAATCAAAATACTTGTGGCCACTTGCTGCAAGGCACTAACAAATTTGATGGCAAAGATACACACACACACACACACACACACACACACACAGGAAGGGCTGCTTCACACCAAAACTTCATACAAATATCTGCAAAGACCTAAAAGTGTGTCAGACCACACTGGGCTGCTCTCTGTTGGCTTACCACAAGGCCAAAAATTGTCAAACGTCCTCCTGCAGTTGTGGGGCTTTCACGAACCTTTGACATGTACAAGCTTTCCAAAACTCTGAATTAAGCTTATTCTTCCACTGTCAAATCATCTGGCCCATGGATTTGGACCCTGCTAATGGCAGCTTGCATCCCTTTACTGTAATGCAGCCTTAAAACCAAGAAAAGAAAACTCTTATGCCATATCACATTATTACGATATCCAAAATCCCAGATAATATGTAGTCTTATATAACGATATCAATGTAATGTCAGTATATCGCCCATCCCAACTTAAAGCTATATTTCAATACAACATTTGTGTCCATCTTTGGTGCTAAGCTCTCATGACTGTGGTGTTTCTGCAATGCTCCTTCCAGAGATCGCCTGTCAGCCGGTGTGTCCAGCACGGTGACGTCTTTTTCCTTGGATGATCTGTCGACGAGGTTTCAGCCTCTGTAAGTGGCACTCTTTTCTTTGTCTGCTCACCCACTGTGGCTATCTCTGCTCATGTTAACTCCCCACCTCTTCAAACAAAGCACTGTTACAGCTGCGGGAAATGTGAAATGCATCATTTCCACTAACTTGTTTTCTGTGCAATAATATGCAGGAGCATTTTTTTAAATCCCATTTTAATTGCATACAATGGCAATTAGTGTATGAAGTATAGCTATAATTGTGTAGAATGTGAGTGAATAGGAGGCATTAATTTATTTATATTACTATTTCATTACTATGCTATTTTTTTATACCTCAGCCCTGTCCTTGAGTGCAACTGAATTGCATTGTACGTTTGCACAATGACAATAAAGAAATCTGAAATCCTCTACACCACATTTTCCCAGGGAAGAACAAACATGATATTGGCTGTTCAGAGCAGGAATCCTACAGACTTTTATGAGCTTAATACAAATTAAATCACTATATATTAGAATGTATGACTATATAGCATCAGCATGGTATAGAATAGCATATTATATCTATATATGAAATGAAATGCATGTTCATTTTCGAGTATGTGGCACAAATAACAGTAACATCCAACTATTATACAGCCTCAGATAAACACTATTCTAATAGCCAGTCTCTCACAACAAGCTGGAAGGCTTTATGTTTTAGTAAAAAAAAAAAAAAAAAAGCCAACAACAGTCCATCCGTACTTCAAAAGCACTTTTCTGCTACATATGAAAGACAGCAGGTAGCGTGTTCCTGATTCATACTGAAGCTGACTTAGACTAATGGTGTTTCATAATTACGCAATCACTTCAGCAAAAGGCATTCCACACAAAGACCATGAAGGCATGTCAAGGCTAGAAATGAAGACAAAAGGTAACAGTCTGGCAGTACAAACCAGCTCCCCAAGGAAATGCCACACAGCTTAACTCCCAAAAACACGGCTGAGTTTAGAGGGATTTGGTAGATCAATCTTAAGGAAGTCGTCAGGCTGCTTCTGTACTTGCTTAAATGTGTGAGTGTGAGCACTTGCTATTTGTTAAAGAAATGAAAACTGGAAACCAGAGGTATGGTTTAGAGGCTGTGATTGCACTGCAGTAACACGGCTCAGAGGAGAGGCAAATAGAGAAAAGTGACAAAAATACTAATGGGGATAACTGCAGAAATACCTGTAAAGAAAACCAAAAAGGCTGTTGCTGTATGCTGGCAAATGAAATCAGCTGTTTCCTTCTGGTCATACCTACCGTTTATCACAAAGTCAACTGGGGCTGGGGCTCATCTCACAATCTCATCCACTGTCACACATGCACACACAATTCCCTCTGCTCTCTACCTCCATATTCACAGGCAAAAAGTATTTCAGAAGGCATGTGCCGGCGTCCATATACACTCTCTCGGCCCAGTGATCTAATTAGTGTACAAGTCTGAAACCAAACCAGGTCGCACACATTCAGCCAATCATGTCAGCGCCCCTGAACTGGTTCATCCACAGCTCGGTGTGTCACCAATTGGGTCCCTGTACCTAAGAAACCAAGCGAACTATCAAGGCAACCATGATTTTGATGGGACAAGATTATCGACTCCATCATTCAGGAGCCAATACCTTATATCCAAAAACAATGAGAAGAAACCCTGGTGGTTAAAATGAGGTGTCACTCATGGCAGAGCAGCAAGATCCAAGTATTAAAATCACAAAGAAACTGAGAAAATGTTCCTGCCAGGTGCTTGGGGGTTGCTCTGAGTGGACTTTTTGCCTTTAATGGATGGTATACAGTGAAGAAAAACAGGAAAGACCAGGGTGCGAGAGAGGGGGCAACAAGCAACAAAGGTCCCATGCCTGACCCAAATGCAGGACATCGCAGTCACATATCACATGCCCAGACCACCTCAAGACCCCTAAGCTCATCATTTATACACAGTCGAACCCAACATCAAAAAATAGACGCCATCCAAAGCAGACATCAGCATGCACAAGCGTTTTGTGCCCACATCAGAGGAAATAACTATCCATGCCAGGAGGGGGCATCAGTCCCAAAAAAGCTAAGCGAGAACCTCAGGGTCGCAGAAACATAAAGCAAAATAATAATAATCAGGGTTCCCACTCTTTAAAGGAAGTTATTTTGGTTTTTGATTTTTCAAGGACATATTCAATGACCTATGCGCACATCAGCTGTTGCTCACATAAGGTTGCCTTAGAATGGTTCAAAATGGAAAAAGCAGCAAAATTCTCAAATTACTCACTATCAACATGTTGTTTATATGTTGTGCAATGTTGTTTAAGTGTAAATAAGTTAACATGTTAACAACACACAAATGTATTGACAATGCACAAACAATGCGTTGTTCAAGAGAAAATGCACTGATCAACGCGTCGGTTTTGTGTTTTTCGACTCATTTGGCTCTCCATAGACACCAGCTGGGTATGAATGGGTGCTGAAACTGGCCAGTGTGAGTTCAGGAAAACACAGAATATGTGATCTCAGTCCAACTTTAGAATTTTCCAGGATAATGTTTCCAGGGCATATTTTTGATGACTGAAAAACTGATCTATAAACTAGTTATCCAGGATGCTTGGCAACCCTGAATGGTGGCTATTATTATCACACCACTCCGAATCTGTTTTGTTACAGAAATTGATTACATGCCTGCTGATTAATAATAGTTTCTTAGGGTCCAAACATTACATGCAAGTGGAAACATATCAGTTGTAGACTACCAAAAGTAAAGAAAAAAAAATACTGTATTAGTAAATAAGCATGTTTTAAATTAAAACTCCTTCCTGAACTTTCCACAAAGTACCTTCTTTTATTCAAAAAAAAAAAAAAAAATGAAAATGAGTGGAATGAGAAATTTCAATGTATTTAATTACTTTGGCCAATAAAATTATTACTGCTATTACCATTGGCAGGTTCATGTTTTTATTTATTTATTTATTTATTCATCAACCACAGACAGGTGAGCCAAAGGGAATTTGTGTTTCTTTGTTGTCACTGGCTGCAACAAATGATTTTTTTTTTTTTTTTTTTTTAATGACAATCCATTATTGTGATGAGTGACAGAAACTGAAATGAACACTAACATTATAACTACTGCACTTCAGCCAACACTGAGTTGAAGACAGCACTTAACTAGTGCTATCAGTGCTATTGGTGGTAGTGCTAACACAGTGCCTCTAAAGTTATCTCAGGTTACAGCACCAATGCTAACCCTGTGCTGATGTAACCACTTTAGACTGTGAAGATGCCCTGCCATCTTCAGCGCTGGAATGCTTTGAAGTAACAGTATCAAGCCAGCCAGAGATAGCCAAGTAACACTGCAAATAAGATGCATTAGAATCTACTTTTATTCATTTGGGGGGGAAACACAACAGCTGAGTTTTCTTTTGGTCCTTACTTATGTTCTATTATTTACTTTTGGGCCCAGTCTGGGCTAGGTGATATGGACTAAATCTAAAAAATATCACGATATCTTTAACCAAATACATTAATATCAATATTGTGATGATACTGTAAGGATGAACACTGGCGCTTTCATTTATATTTACACACGAGAGATTTATGCTATCCTCAATAATGTGGATATGATGACCAGGTAGAGACAATTAATGAAACTGCAAGAACAAACTAATCAGTTCAGAGAATTGCATGTCTTTACTGTAGTGCAGGCTTTAAAACCTGGAAAAGACACCACTTATGCCATATCAAGGTATTATGATGTCCAGAATCCCAGATAACATACAGTTCTATATCATGATATCAATATAACACTGATATACTGCCAAGACCTACTGGAAATACCTACATTTTTATTGCTGTATATACTTGACTTAGATTGAGCAAGTTCTTTGTAATCTCTTAGTAAGCCAAGTCAATCATGAGCATTTATATGACATTCACATACTGCATGTAGACTCCGCTTTGAAGGCGTGCTTGAGAGTTTGTCATCCTGAAAACTAAAGCATGCATCAGCCATTTTCCAAAACACAGACAAAAAGTGAGGTAAGAAGTGGGCTTGAGTGTCTCCTGATGAATGCACTCCCTTTAATCTTTCCTCTACTCTGACATTAAAAGTCGCTCTTCGCTCTCTCTTAGGCTATATGTTCTGCATGGAGCACTCGTGTCAATCAAACTGAAATGTGGCAGTGCTTCTCTCCTGCAAACAGATGGCCGGTCATATTCAGGTGCGGAGAGAGTAGTTGCCCCAGCTGGAGGAGCTCAGTTATCCCGACGTCTTATTCATGACTGAGAGTAACGCTGATCTTGTCTACGACCGCCAATTAGCACTGCTGATAGCTGTACTGAGGAAATTATATTGGACCAAAGAACTAGGCCACAAAATGAAGTTCATGTATAGTGTAGCAAACAGTTTGGACAAGTAAGGTCAGCTAAATTCGGTGCCAGCTGTCCAAGGAGGTGGCTGCATTAAGATTTTCCCCAGCATTAACCATCATTTCAATAAAAAAATCACTGCTGCACTATGCCCATTTTCATTTTGTCTCTTCATATTGTGGCTACCACTCTGCTCCCACAAGCCTATAACGTTAAGATAAAACTCTAAGATAAAAACATTCTTTTTCAGGTCTGACAAGCTTAGGCTTGTGTAACATTAAAATGAACCTTGCAAAAATGTCCAAATCATATCTGTTTGTAAAGCACAAAAATGTATTTTTTGTTTGTTCATTAATGTGAGTGTATGTGAACATGGAACACTATTTTAAAGATGCATCCTTAATCGAGGCCAAAAGGTGACCGAAAATACAACTAGTAATAATAATTACACTATCCCCTGAGGCTAAAACCAGGCTATGACTCATTACACAGAGGCTATATGCTCTTGCAAATAAAATCACCTACCAAACAAAAAAGCCAACTGTTAAGCAGTAGGCTACTGTGCACTTTTTGCAGACACCACAATGAAATTTAATGAAATCGATACCTGTGTTTTCTGTCAAACTCTTTCTTCTATTTGGGTTCAGCCTATTGACTGCTCCACTTCTATCCAATGTAGGTAAGTTATCAACTCATTAATGGTGAAATTAATAAAGAAGCCTCAGTAGAGTGTGGCACACACAAAGACAGGAGAACAAAACAACATCTAAGGCTGATTGTTTTAAAATTACACGGAGAATACATGGTTGTGGTAACACATATTTGGAACAAGGTGAAAACAAGAGTGTTTCAGAGAAAAAGGTTGTGGTGGCACTGGCAGTACCATTCCAAACGCCAGAGCACACCTTCATATTGGTGCGGTAGGGCAGTAATGCAGTTACTGTTACAGTCCTAGTTACCACGCTATTAGTGTGATGGCTTTGTCAATGGCACCTCTTATTGCCTGCTTTCTTTGTTATTACTGACATCACCCTTAGCCAGACAAACAGGAGCCCAGGGGCAGAGTCTTATCACAAGACACAGGACAGGGCCCTGTGCAGAGCTCCATCACAGGGCCCATGACAGGACACTAAACCTGGTGCCACAGTAGGGCTCCATCACAAGGTCTAGGTCCATCAATCATGAATGAGGACAGAATCATTACACATGCCTGGCAATGCGAATGGTTGGACTGATTCGATTACCACCGGTAACTAAGCCAAAAGGTCAAAGCATCGAGACCAGATCTGTGATCCATCAGTCTGTAAAGATCAGTGGGCTGACACAGACAGAAACACAGACAATTCCCCACAGTGGCGGGAGCTGAATAGTCAGGGTCGGCCGTGGGAACAGTTCAACAGGACGCCCTCAGGTGGTACGGGGCCAGTCAACATGGGTCAGTGATTCTGGGGTTCTGGAGGAGTGTGTGTGAAACTCTAAGTGTGTCTTCTCTCTTCCCTGTTTAGATGATCAGGCAAGACAACTAAAGGCTGATTAGTGGGAGTGTAACGGTTCAACAAACCCACAGTTCAGTTTGTATCGCGGTTTTGGGGTCACGGTTTCGGTTTCGGTTCTGTTTGTTTGGTACATTAGGGAGAAAAAAACATCTCCATTTCTAATGCTATCTGTATTTCAATTTATTTGCAAAAATAACACTTCTTTCATTCAGAGATATGTTAACAATACATGATATCAACAAATATTCATTCAAAGGTAAAAGTGCTGCCTAGACTACTTAAAACAAACAAAATACTTTCAGTACATTCATTAATTCATCAGTTAAGTGTGTGGTTGTATGGCTCTTTCAGCGCATTTTTCATCTCCATGATAGAACAAACACAGTATTGCGTATTGAATGGGTCATTTTTTTACGGCTCCATTTTTACACCCCTACTGAGTGTATGTCAACAATATCATCAATTTCTTGGGGATTTTGTACCAAAATGGAAAAACTGCAATTCTACAATCCGTGATTAACCAAACTGTACATGAGTGAAGAACTGTGATTCCCTCCACCCCACCCATAACAGTGCTATTGAATATGATTTCTATTTTTTTTATTTTTTCAAATTCATAAGGTAAAACTGTCAGTACTCCTTTTGATTAATATTAGGCCAAATAACTGACCTTTCCATGAGCTGCATACAAATACATTCTATCATTACACAGCACAGCCTTTACAGAACATTGGCAATAGCTACATTCAACATTTTGCGTTGAATTGGTGCTATTTAGTGAGTCTAAATTAAAAAGAAACAGAATTCTAAGACTGGTCAGATTTTCCAAGTCAAAGTGTGATGAAAAAGCAAGCCATGGCTTAAAATTTAAGGCACAAACTATATGGTGATAAAGGTGAATCTTTACACCCCTATTAATTTACCTCCTTTCATAATATCTGATTACTATGATGCCTCATGCACACGCATATGCACACAGTAGGCTTGCTTTCTTTGTGAGACAAGTGGAACAGGTGAGC
This sequence comes from Myripristis murdjan, assembly GCF_902150065.1. NCBI lineage: Eukaryota > Metazoa > Chordata > Actinopteri > Holocentriformes > Holocentridae > Myripristis > Myripristis murdjan. The sequence continues at coordinate 18,480,729 of NC_043991.1, forward strand.
AAATATATGAGGTATAACTATGGTTAACTGGAAACTAAAATGAAAAGCAAAGCCATGGTCAAATGTTTGTGCGTTTGTGTGCATGTGTGTGATGGGCTCCATGGCTGGCTGGGAGCCTTAGGAGGGCAGGTTTAATGATCTCATGCTCTCCTCCAGCTTTATACTCCTAAGCCTCCCTAACCCACTGAGCCTATCATACACACCCACCAACCCACAAACACACACACACACACACACACACACACACACACACACACACACACACACACACACACACACACTTAACTAACCAGTTAGCTAGATAACCACTAAACCCTCCCATCAGACAACACAATGCATCTCCTGAGCCCAAGACAATCACACCTCCTGCATTCAGTCAAGTTCACAAGCACTGCAGCACTGCATACATATTCAGCCTATAGACAGCCATAACATGTTTCACCACTCACTGCTGCCATTTGAAAACGAACTCCTACATGAAACAATAGTCTTGGTTGAAAAATGGAGCCCAGGTGTCCTGCGGACGTCGTACCAACTTGACTAGTGAACCTGAACTGAATGTGGATGTCAAACATCGCTGACATCTGGCACTGTGGATGGCTAAGCTATACGGCTAGCTGATTAGCTGCTGGATTGATTAACTTACATAACCTGGCTACCTCTCTCCCTTGATGGGGAGAGCGAGTAGTAAGCACCGTGATCCAGCGGGCTTGGTAAAAACCTGAGTAAATTAACTGTTAACAGAGCTGGCTTTTCATCCAGAGGCGAGATAAGCTCCCCTGCTCGCATTAGCAAACTAGCTCTCACACCAGCTACCGTTAACTTCCTGCAACCAGAAGAAAAAACATTATCTTTAACGCTGTAGGTATAAAAGCATAAAACAAATACCTTTGATGGGTCGTTCAACAGTAGAGAGTTTGTTTTGGTCTTTTGCCGACATCCTCCTCCCTCTGTATTGTGCGTCGGAAAATTTGCTAAATTCTAAACTTAACTTGATGAATTCCTTACTAGCTAGCTAGCTAGCTGAAGTGAGCTAGCCGTGCTAGCTAGTTGGGTTTTAGCACCTCGGAGCAGCGGCGCTTCCCTCCTGCGACAGGGCAACCAGGCTGGAGCAGTGAAGCCGATCTAGACTAGAGCTAAACCTGACGGGGGAAGGGAAAGGGGGGGTCTCTTTAACCAACAAACTGAAGCTTTTCCTGCCTTCTCTGCCCTACGGTGCAGTGATGCCAGGCTGCTGTCAATTTGTCAGATGATGAATCGACTAGTCCAGGAAATGATCCCCAGGCACTGTCAATGACTCCCTCAAGATGTCCCGCAGAGTGCGTCAGATCATATCTTTATTTTATCCCTTTATTCTTGGATGAGGTGCATCTGTCACAGGCCGCTGGGCTTTGGTTTTTGTCGTGATCCGATGTGCCGTCCAGACCCTCTGTCGGATTACAATAATCCACCACAAGCGGATTTCCTAAAACATGGCTGTATGTGTCCAACGCGTGGAGCTGTGGGTAGTGTAGTATTCATGTAATATTAATGCCATGCATTCACAATGAGTTGGCCATTCACTTGTTTGCTGACAGCCTAGGTGTGTGTGGGGGTGGGGTGTACAAGGGTGCAAATGACATGATACTAGCCTAAAATAAGAAGAAGAGGAAGAAAAAGAAGAAGAAGAAGATGAAGAACAAGAGCAAGAACATTATTATTATTGTTGTTGTTATTATTGTTGTTGTTGTTGTTGTTGTTGTTATAAGTGGTTTTGGGTAGTAGGAGGAGGAGTCTAGAGGCGGTATTATAATAAAAATTGTTTTAACTTCTTTGTATCGGCAGTAAATACATACTATGTAAGACATGACTTGTGACCATCTCTACATAGATGTCCATCCTTTAATTCGGCGCACACACAACAAGCTACACCAAACTACAACTCATTAAATGTACAGCTTTAATATCTGACTCATGGGTTGCGGTCTTATGGACGTTAAACGACGAGTTAAACTAAGCATTTATAAAAGCTGAATTTCTGGTGATATAAGTTGCTGTTCGGCGGAGGGTCTGCATGCCGAATTGAATGGCAGCTCTCACTGCTAATTAACAATGCTAATTAAGAGTTACTGTGTAGGCCTGTGTTTGCCCACAGACAAAGCCACATTAAACTATCAATTTTTTTGAATGTACCGTCGCGTCCCATCCTCTCAGTGCAAGTGCGCGACACGTGTCGCCTGCAGTCCTCCCAGACTCCATCAAACAAACATGAACTTTTGGAGAAGAGGGTGATTATGAAACTGTGTGAAAACCCGCTTCGAGTTGCCAAGACTCAAGGTAAAAGCCCTCATCATGTCAACGTCACATGAATGAGGAGCAAACAGAATGACTGTAGTACCACCATGTGGCCGCTGAGCTACAGTACCTGCATGATGCAAGGCACCATTTACTTGGCAGAATGTAAAACCCAGGACTATTACGAGGCTATTTATAATCGTCATAATAATAATAATACTAATAATTTTAAATGCTGCTTTTAATAATATTTTTTTTTATTTTATGCAACTCTTCAAAACACAGTTACAACAAGGCATGAGACAAGGTGACAGAATAAACTTCCATATAATTTCTGTAACACTGGAATGAAAACAAGTTTTATTTTTCCCTCCGTAAGCCTTACGTGTTAGTGTTAAACTTATGATCAAAGATAGCCTACCGTATTTCACCAATTAATCGCCCGGCCGCAAATAGCCGCCGGGTTCTTATAAACGCCTGGGGTCTGCACGCATTTTGCGTATTAAACGCCCACCCGAATAACCGCCGGGGCGATTATTTGCATTATATTGAGGTAACCCAAAATAAGGCTGTTCACCTTATTTTTGCAGCAGTAAACAGTTAGCCGCACAATAACAGTGCGGCACTTCCGTTTTCTGTCAAAATAAGAGCGCTAGCTAACGTCAGAACAAAAGGGTGTTCCGTAATATTAAATCGACCAACTGAAAATATGTTGGACAGTAGCTGTCATCACGATAATGACCTGGTGCAAAAATAAATAAAGGCCTGCAGCGAATAGCCGCCTGGTTCTTTTAAACGCCCGGGGTCCAAGTCGATTTTGCATATTAAACGCCCGGGCGATTAATTGGTGAAATACGGTAATTAGGTGAGGAATTTATTGCATCAGAAAATATTGTGTATTAAGCTCGTTTGCATTGCTTTTTCTACTATTTGTGTTTAATCTAATAATGTGCTGAGCATCATCAAAACTGAAAAATTGTTATAACTGGGTAGATTCAAGAAGTGCTTGTAAAATAATACATAACTGGAGCTGACTGTTTGGGCCATGAAAGGCAACACTATGATAAAAAAAAAAAAAAAAAAAAAAAAAAAATATTCATCATAAATCATTCTGAGATGACTGAGCTCATTTTTGTGTCACACATTCTGGTTTTATTTTAGTGGCAGCAGTCACAGGCATTATCCAGCAGTGATGATAAGTTTATACTTTCCTCCCTCTGTTTGTATCTCAGTGCAAAATGACCAAAAATGAAAAGAGATGGTTTTCCTTGGTGAGTTTAACATGATTATGAAAGATCTGGAGGCAAACTCAAAGTACTGTCTGCTACTTTTAGCCAAGATTCATATTGGGTTTGTCTACTTTGTCTATTTATCTTCTTCCTTTTGTACACTAGCCAGTCTGACTGAGCTGTTATATGAATTTTTGCACATTATTTTGTACATCTTGCTGCATTGGTTAGGCTATATGAGGTGAGGAGAAAATTAAAGTAATTAAATATAGTATAAAGGGTACCTCTTTACAATAGGACTATCTAAATAGACTAATTAGGTTATTAATGATGTTGTAAACACATTATAAATCATTAAAAAAAAAAAGTTATGGCACAGTTTTCATACATTGATGCAGGCTCACTATTTGGCAAGTTACTGCCTCACTGCATCTGTTAAATCTCAGATCTTGTTAGATACTTACTTTGTCTTGTCCCTTTATCAGTCTGCCATCCTTGATATCTGCACTGATGTATGAAAACTGTTATAACTTGTTTATAACTGCTTATTGATGATTTATAATGTGTTTACAACCAAATTACAAACCACACTGATAAATCCTTTGTAAGGTATAAAGTGGTACCTATACCACAACTTTAACTGGTTAGCACTGGCGACAGAGCTGTGGATGACTCATTTGGCTCATGATAAAATGATAAAGGTCACTGCATCTGAAGCCACCCCTAACAGCCCATGGCGTGGACATTATTTTTAACAGGTACTTCAATAAAATGTTCTGTGGTGATGCCAACTTTTGTCTTGAGAGATCTTGAGTGTCTATTACAGAATGCAAAAATGTCACATGCCTTTTTGTGCTGTCTTAACAAAACGGTTCAGGTATGTTTTATATATCAAAATACAAATTGATTCATACAAATAAAAATATGTTAATAAAAATACTCCTATGCAAGTTGGTGTGTATTTCAATGACTTTCCTGGTTGTGAATAAAAATGCTCAAAGAGTAACACCGGGTCAAGGAGTGCTGTAGAAACTAATGACTTCTATTGATGATCACTCCTGCCACCATATTCACTACTCTATTACATTATTCCTAAACCAAGTTAACCAAATGATTTGTGTCTTACAAGCTTAATGACTGAATTTTAAAAAATAAGACAGTTAACTTCTTTAATAATATGCAAAAATAACAGCACTAAGCTTCAGAATAGATCTTATCCAGCACCCGACATGAAATAAATAGTAACACTTAAAAAGGTTTTGATCATCAACAGCAGTTGTTGGGCCTCTTGAGAACCACGGTTTTGCCAAACGCCTTGCCCATGTATGGAGAACTTTGCGAGGCCAGGGAGTCCCAGATCGATCGGGGCCTGTCCCCCCAGACCCTACCTCATTCAAACCATCATCACACGCTGTCGCCCCGTCCCAGACAGCTGCTGTATTTAAGTGCTCTCCCCTCAAATCATTACACTCACTGAAGCAGCAGCAGCATCTCACGGAAAGACAGCAAAATGGTATGTGTTCAAACAACTTTCTGACTATTTGAATGGCCTCTGTTGGTTCTGTTGACTTGTTTCAAATTACAAAAATGATGGCTGACATTCCACTATGTTCAGTTTACAAGTTATTATTCATTTGGGGGGTAATCTGAGATAGTTGAAAAGAATCATCATGATCAAACTGGTCTCTCCACTTAGGCCAGCAGAAAGACAAAGAAGAAGGAAGGAGGTGCCAAAAGGGCTCAAAGAGCCTCCTCCAATGTTTTCTCCATGTTTGAACAAACCCAGATCCAAGAGTTTAAAGAGGTAGAATCATATTTCCAATGCTGTATTTATCGCAGATTAATTTAGCTCTTTTTAGGCTGTACTTACGCCCGATTCTTCTTGTTAGGCTTTCACACTTATTGACCAAAACCGGGACGGATTCATCGATAAAGAGGATCTCAAGGACACATATGCCTCTTTGGGTTTGTGGTTATGATTGTAGGCTTACACAGAACATCACATTACCATATGCATTTTATAACAAATGCAGCTTTGTAAGGATGTGACCTACTTGTACATATTCTCAGGAAAGCTTAACGTGAAGGACAATGAACTTGAAGACATGCTGAAAGAAGCCACGGGCCCAATTAACTTCACCATGTTCCTCAACCTGTTTGGAGAAAAGCTGCATGGTCAGTTATCATTTCTGACTCCTAATGGACACTAGAACACAGGCCTAACCTAAAATGAGCAACCAAACAAAATGTCCTGTCTTTGCTTTATGTATGCAGGCACAGATCCTGAAGATACCATCGTAAATGCTTTCAAAATGTTTGATCCTGATGCCAGAGGTTACATACACAAAGACGAGTAAGCTGCCTGTTACATATCTGTTTGAATTAGATCAGCTCTGTCATAATGTGTACTGTAAAAAAAAAGAAGTCTAGCCATATGAGCAGATAAAATCATATGTGCTATGTTCACAGATTACAGAAATTACTGATGACACAAGCAGACAGGTTTTCATCTGAGGAGGTAAAAAATTCAACAATACTGAACAGTGTGTTTTATATTCATGCTGAAAATTTCTGTATGCGGTAAAATAATTCCTTGAGTACATTAATTTCTCTGAATTTCAGGTTAAACAGATGTTCCAATCATCCAATATTGATGCTGCAGGGAACTTGGATTACAAATCTCTGTGTTACATTATCACACATGGGGAGGAACAGGAAGAATAAAGGATCCATCATGAACATCATCGTGGATGTGTAAATGAAGCTGTTGCAGTGGGTTTGCTGCACAGCGGGTGCCAACACCTCTCTGTCCTGGTTGTAGATTAAACCTCAATGCTGTCTTTCACTGGCTTGAAATAAAAGAAGACAAAACTTGACTCGGCATTCATTCATTTGTTCTGTAAAGATGTTTCACCCATAAAAAGTGTGTTTTCCAAAGGGCTTAACATTAGTTTAAAAAATACAGAAATTCCACAATATACAATATATTCCATAAAGAACAAAGTCATCAGTATTGAAATAGATTATAAAAAGGAATAAATTGAAGAAAAACATAGAATCAAGTGTATTTGGCCTCTTAGACAGTCGTCTATAGTCCAGCGATGAGTAGCCCTCAGTGCAGTGCTCTTTGGTAGCAGTAGTATCAGGTTTCCCTGATGGCAGTGTCGACAGTGTGTGCAGGGAAATGCTCATGTCCCATCACTCCTGTCCCGCTGCGGTCACCGGCAGGCTGCCGCCCGCGCCTCGGGAAGGACGTAGAAGGCAAAAGAGTATCCCGGGAGTTTTAGATGTTCTCCTGGCGGCAGATTGGTTCCTTTAAGCTCAGGTAGAGTTTTGTCATCCACCATCTTCAAGACTTCGCCGTTGAGTTTCACAGACCTGCATATCACAACGCACTGTCAACTCTCACAGCTATTACAGCATATACAACAATGACCTCGCATTAAGTGACAAAAAAGTGGTTCAAAGATGGGATAGAGTCGGTGTCCATCCCTACAATACTGTCACAATCATTTTGACATAAAACAGCAGGTGTTACTAATCAACAAAGGCTCCACTCCATTCAGTTCTAACGCCCCGTTCATGCGGTGCTGGATTTATCATATCCTTCAGTTTCCCCACAGGAAACACCTTACCAAGTTGTACAGTCAAGCCGGGTAAACAGGGATTCTACATTACACAAATTGGCCGAGTTGTGGCATTTGAAAATGCTGACAACCTCACGTCGTGACAATGTCAGTTTTCTGTGGATGACACAGAAAGTTTCTTGTTTTCACTGAAAACCCTAAGCTTGTTGGCTAAAGCTAGCTTTATTGGCAAAAGCTGGCCTTGTTGGTTAAAGCTAATCTTCTTGTCATTAGCTTATTGAGCTAATTAGCTTAATAAGCTAATGACAACAACTTCCCTGAGTCCAAGATATAAAGCACATGAATGCAATACTATTTTTCTCACAAACCACTCAGTGTGAGCCTCCAAATCGTCCCATGAATCTGATGAGTATGTGAACACAGCATGATCACATTTAAATGGAACAGACTCCTAATTAATTAATGCTATTAAGAACACCTGTGTTTACCTGCTATTTCATATCAATGTGGCTGCTGTGAAAAAGGTCTGTTGGTATTCTTATAAGATAATTACACTCATTCTAAGTAATGTGTATATGATGACCAGGCCGGTAGAGACAAATATTATAGCAACGACAGTCTAATGAGGTCAGAAAACTGCATCCCTGTACTGTAATAAAACCAGGAAAAGACAACACTTATGTCATATGATATTACAACATCCCAAATCATAGATGATATCTAGTCTTATAACATCAATATAATATCAATATACTGTCCAGCCCTAGTAGAGCGAGTTCTTCCATTTTGATGCTGGAGGCATTATTTTTGTAAATAAAAGAGGGGGAGTTCCAGGACACCCTGCTGTATATTCCAAGTCTCTTGTATCCGTACATATGCTCAGTACTTCACCAGCATGTGTGATCACTGTGCATGAGAGGGTTTTGCCGAAGTGGTCTTTGCTGCAAGATTTGAGCAAAAACATGCATGCTTGTGAAGTCCTGAGGGTACGACTGGATGCCGGAGACTTGGATTATACAGCAAGACAAGTGTCAGGTTTTTTTTTTAAATGGAACTTTTGATATTGTTTTGCTGCTGTGAAATTCTAAAATTATGGATCTAGTTGGATACAATGTATCAGAGATGGCTGTGTTTTAGAATACAAATTTACATGAAGGCTTGAGATTAAAACTGTTTTCATCAGGGACTGAAAGCGGCACATGGTGAGTACTTGATGCTAAAATTATGCATTATGGGTGAAGTATCACTGTAAGGAGTGCAACCCCCCAGGCAGGGCTTAAATTGGGTTTCCAGGAACACTATCTGGAACCGTACTGCTTTAAGTGTAAATAATTCTACACCCCATGAACCAGGCCTCAGGACATGCCATGTCCCTCTAGGCTGGAAAAGGGCTGCAGAGTGACAGGTACCTGGAGTACAGCCCCTGCTCCCCCGGCTGGTCAGACTGAAGGACAAACGCCACCACTGTGCCACTGGAAATGTGGGCAGGCAGAGAGACTCTGGCTGGACTCTTACTCAGGTTCATGGCTATCAGTGTGACTGCTCCATTCCTGTAATATGTGCTGGAGATACACAGTGATGACAGAGGTTACTAACGATGTCATGGGCAGCTAACACTTGTGTTACAAATTAAATTTTTTTACACAGGAATACCTCTTCTTCTCAGTGCAGTGGAGATACACCCTCACTCTCTTTCCCTGGGCCGAACTGGAGAATCCCTTAACTTTCAAAACCTCGAGTCCAACAAGTCTCTTGTACAGAACCGATAACCAATAGTCCTACCAAAGAAATGCATTGCATATTTAGTTTTGACATCATATGTGTCAAAAATGGGAAAAATGAAGTAACAAAACATGATATTCTAAGATTTGGAGATAGAGCTGGTGTCTAGCAGTGGAGCAGAGAGCATCTTTGTCCCAGTACCTACACTTGTGGTCTTTGTTTTAGTCAAACTACTTGAGTGATGTATTTATGGGAAGCTGCCAAAGCGATTAAGTAGCTGTGAAGACTGAAAGTGTTCAGAAGTTTTGTCAACACACATCAGGACACACTTGGTTTCCAGTTGCAACAGGAGCTACTACAATTACGGGTGTTGTATGACACAAGAATGGCACAAAGAGGACACATTTTCTAAATAAATATGTGAATTAAAAGCCCACTTAGTGATTCAAACATTAGCCCTTCACACTTACCCCTTAATATTGTCTCTAAGCAATTTAAGGGTAAGGGTTCATTAAGGGTGGATCAAGTGCACCTGCTCTTAGGCATTTTCAGAAATGGGAAAGTCTTCCAAACTCGGCAGTGGCCTGAATGTGCACTCAAGACTGCAAGTACTGGGACAAAGCCAGCTGGTTTTGTAAAGAAGAGCTTACAGGGAGAGGATCCAGGTTGTCATCGACCAGGTGGTAAGTCCCAGAGCCAATCAAAACCTGCCTGATGACAACGTTCAAACCCAGTTTGGCACCCAATCCTAATTTATCCAGCCACCTGTATTCACGAGATAATCAAAACACTGAAACATGTTACAAAATGTTGGAATACATCTTTAGTGTATATCAGTTTAAACTGCAAATCTCTGTTTTGTTGAAAGGCAAAATATGAAGATATGTTTTTTTTTACTTTTCTACTTGACTGGTAGAGAGATGCTGTTTTTTGATGATGCTCAATTGGCATGGAAAGATTTGCTTGTTAGTCTTCTCCATGCGCTTATCAAAAAACTGCATTAAAAGGGCAGCATATAGCCTATAAGTCAAAGCTGAAGCTTCATGTTTCTTCCAGAAATCTAATACAGCATGGGCTAAGGAAAGGCTGTTGGGTCCAGATGCTGTCTGGCTTTACTCTGCCAAGAAACAAACACACTTCTAAAGAGAGCCAAATCTGAGTTTTATGCACCTCTAGACACAGAAAACTTAGATAATTCGAGTAAATTATGGAGGGCTATACAGTCCTTATCTACTCGCACAAATCAAATGGAGTAGCCTTTGGTATGGTAAAAGACTGATGATGATGAATTGATAAATTGTTTTACATGTTAACGTCTAAATACATGTCTACTGTTCATGATATCTTTTTTAAAGATATCTATTTATTATTTTTAGGATAATGCCATTACTAAAGGAAAGAAAGGAAACAGAGGCACAAGTGTACAAAGAATTCACATTAAATGTAAAAAAAAATGTATATGTATCCATATATGATCCATATATGATCATATAAATAAATAGTGATACACAATAAGCATGCCCAACCATCTGAATATATACAGTACCCAAACAAACAAAACAGTTAGATACACTTTAACAACTACACTCACGCTCAGTGCCAAATATAGCTCATAATAATTTTATTTTGTCTGAAGTTTTAGCTGAGATGGATTTTCCACTGGCACCATGCATTTCAGCAACAGATCTTTAATGTTCATGCTTTTGAGGCTATGCCAGTGATTGTAACTGTGTATGTGGGCCGGTCAACTAACCTACCCTGGGTAAATAAAGGCTGAACAGAATAAAAATAAAGAATAGTTACATTACTTTTTTGCTTCCTTGTGTCTCATACACAAGTCTGACAAATGTGCAAAGCAGTTTTAACCCTTTAACTTTGTTTCTGTAAATACCATAAAACTTTTATGTAGTTTCATGCGACTGGTTGCAGTAATTATAGGGTAGTTTTGTGTAATTATTACCAGTTCTCCTACACTGCTCTGCTTCGGTTTGGCCTCCGACATGTTTATGAAAACTGCCTCAAGTAAACTTCTTTACTGCTACATGTGAGCCTTACTATAGGTAATGGTAGCATTGCTTTAAATTTTGAGATTATGAGATTAACCCTGCCAGGAAGCAGTTAATTCAATCAACTACATATTCCCCAAAAGATGATGCCCTTTTCCATGTCAGCAAGCTCATCATCACCTAACAAGTCCCCCAAGGTTATGGGTAGGAAATGAGGCTTGCGTTCATCAGGAATGACAAAGAGGCAGCAAATTCAGGCTTGTTTCTTCATGTCAAACCTCACACTTATATAAGAATGATGATTTGTTCAGTTAAAAAGTAACTGATGACTGGTTCACACGGGGCATTGGTGAAATTGGTTTTTGACTGACAGAGGATTGTAAGCCTCTGATTGATCAAATTTTTTTTTAAACATGACTGACAAAGTCCCCGGTCTGAAGAGATACTTTAGTTGTATTTCCTGGGACTAATGGTCACTTGGCCTTTTAGACCTCACAGTAAGGCGGTGTTTCGAGGTGCACGGCAAGAGAATCAGCATGGAGGAGTCATCTAGTGTGCTAGTAACACACAACCCTACCCAATAAGGAAGTTCATGAAATACTCACATGAATCCTGCTACGAATGTGTCAGAAAGTCCGACAGCCCCACCTCCATAGGCAGAGCTGGTTTCGCCCAGCCAAACCTTCTTTCCAGGAGACACCATCTGAACTGTCTAAAAACAGGAGGGAAAACAAAAACCTACTTCAGTACTACAATGTCATACATCAAGCAATAAGATGCTGTTTTACTCACACTGACACTATAACCTGTTACCTCCAGGACTTCATTGGTCTTCAGTGCCAGAGTGTCCAGAACCTCAGGATCAAGAAAATCCTCTAAGGACGTGTCTCTCCCATTGACATAGTAACTACAAAAATGTGACAGAGAAACAAGCAAATATTCAAATAACATAAGTATCTTAGGTACAAAATGAACAAAACCATAACTTATTTGAACTTAAAGAACGATACCAGTGATTTTGAATGTCTAACCTATTTACCACTCTTTACCCACATTTTACATGGCAACTAACCATTCTGCAAATCATGCAGGGGCACTAAAGATTTCACAACATGTAATCAAAATCCCTCTATTTTGAAATTTAAATTTTTGGTTGAAACACCCACCCTATAATGTTCTGCTTTGCTGTTAATGAAGTTGTCAACATTCAGAACCACAGAACAGATAACTGGCTGTGTAAAGCAAACGTTTCCCCAGGGACTATTTTCTCTGGCGGAGGGGCTGTTTAACTCCACCCAATTTCAAGTCATCAAAACACAACAGTGCTGCTGCTTTTAGGAAAACTAATGTGGATGACTTTATTACATTGATGAAATAATAGTGTGAAGAAAGTTTGAAGTTCATTTTTATATTGTAGTGGAATGAATTAAAACCAATGGCTGGATAAAAAGTTAGGAATGACATGATATGGAAGTTGTAAAATACGATGCTTTGGAAAAAGATTAGAAGAAACATGAAGTACATGCATTTTGTAGATATCAAGCTAAACATGCAAAACCACTAGTGTGGTCCTTTAATGCAATGATCCAGGCTACAGTACAACCTATTAAGGTTGCTTTTTTTATCATTTGAAAAGTTCCATTGAGGAGACCTTACTGTACCTTTCCTGAGCTAATATTTGTTTTACATGCATCAGCCAGTTACCCACAAGAGCCAGTCTGTGTAACACTCTTGCCTGTGGTCAAAGTCAAGTCAACTTACTGGTGCCAGGTACATGCGTCAATTGCTTCAGATCCACTTTCCAAAAACCTGCAGGAAGGATATGTGACTCTTTAGAATATGCTGTGCTTGGTTGAGGGCAGGTTTTTATCATCCAGTCTAAAAAAGGACAATTATGTGGAATTGCTGCTGCACGGGTAGAATTAGCCAGTTGATGAAATAAACCAGGCATACCGGCCAAGCAAGTGACTCTTGATAACATTAACTGAGGTATGCAGGTCACATGTAATAATTCAATTACAGACACGCCACTTCTCTTGGCTCAAATGCACCACTTTCAAATGTTCTACTCAGCGGACACTTGAAAATCGTTTCCAAGTTGTATGTTTGATGTTGTATGATACTATGACAGTAGAGTTTCTATGGATTTAATAACTTGTGTATCAGAAAATAAGGTGATGGAAAGAAAACTGAAGTATTAGGATCAGGTTCCTATTTTTTTTTTGGAAGTGAAAGACACATCTCTGACCCCTCCAGCAGGTCCCGTCTGTGGTCCCGTGGCTGGCTGACATCCGGCCCATAGAGTGCAGCGCTTTGGTAAAATTTGGATTCTTTCATCATCTCTCGAAGATGGACAAAATCCAGGCCAAGCTGGTACCCATCCACTCGGATGCCTGCCTTTTTCTCATAGCTGTTTGGTTCTGATTTAAAAAAAAAACAAAACAAAAAAAAAAAAAAACACACAGTTAACCTCACATTTATTGACCTCATGATCTACTTTTCTGATGTTTGACTTCCCTCAGACCTTTTCTACAGCAGCAGAAAGGGAACTATTGTTCACAAGACAAATAGTTTCACACAGACGTAAGAATGACTTCCGGGCTCCAGAGCTAAAGGACACACTGAATGCCTGAAAACCACTAAAAAACAAGGAAGTGAAACTAAAGTCTCAGAGAAGTAAACATTAACTACAGTAAACCATAAATAAACCCATATAATACAACTCAACCTAAATACTGAAAAAAATGAAGATTATGTTGCTATGTCTTAATATGAATCAGTACATATGTAGGGTGAGGAAATATTTTAAGAGGTTTGTTCCAAAATGAGATATCCACCACTTAAAAACAAAATAAGAAAAACTGAAATCACTCTTCGGAATTGGTTGCTGGCATTAAAGTTCATTTAATTTGAAATAATTAAAATTCACTTTCTTGAAATAGTTCTTGATTTATCTTAATCTAGATTTGCATGATGTGGGTTCCTGGTCAAAGGTTAGTGTATGTCCTGCAGTAAATGAAGGTTTAAATTAAACCTTCAAGGCACCGGCTTTAACTTCAGATTATTGCTGTTTGTCAGAGCAAGCACAATCCTCCTCCAATTTCACACATTTCTGGCCTTTTCCAGATCCAGTCCATGTCTCATCTGGTTTTTAAATGAACCCTTTGAGCAAATGTGCTTGATTTCTTTCAAAAACATGGGGAAAAGCGATGCACAAATTCACAAAAAATGACCCCAAAAATTAGGAAATTAGCACCAAAATTACAAGATAATCATCAGGAACCAACAAAATAGCAAAAAAAAATACACCCCAAATATGGCAAAGGTGTCACAGAAACCAAGAAAAAGATGGATCTGGTGGATTACCACCACAGTTGAACCAAAGACTCCTGAGTCCATAAGTAACTAACATGAAATTAAGATGTGTCTTGGAAAGCTACATTTTAATTAAATCTCTGTCCAAGAAACAATCCTGATAGGTTAATCTTCAAGTTATGAGTCAATTGCTTTTAACTGGTGCATGCATATTCGTTCAAAAGCAAGTTACAGTGAGTTAAGAGTTTTGTGTGGGTACCATTTCCCAGTTCCCAGGACATTTTGTACTGTTTGGCCTCACAGTACTGCATCAGGGTCCTGGCATTTCTGCTGTCCCAGGCGTTGTCAGCCGTCCTGAGCAGAGCATTTAGACCGAAGATCAGATCCAACCCAGAGCAGTTGGCGAAGGAGTGAAGCAGATCCACAGTATACTCTGCCAAAGGAAGATTGCACACTCATCATACCTGTCAGAGAGTGATTACTGTGGACATGACTGCACATCCTGTCATGTTTTAAAACGTCATGCTGGGTTGCTACATCTCCCCGGTGCAAGTAAAGACAGCAGGATGATATTGCACAAAGGCTTAATGATTGTACCTGTGAACTTCACCCTTCTGTACTTCCTCTGCAGATCCTCACTTTCCAGAAATATTTCCTGCTGAGTCCATTCTGCCTTCAGCCTCTCCTCCAGTAATAAAGGCAACTCTAGTTTCTCACAGTCTTCTGACACTGAAAGGACATCAAGCATCAACATAATTAACTTGCCTAATAGCTTTTAGTGGGACCAAAGCAGGCTTTAATGAGGTGTAGTCATTTAATGAATCAGAATAGGTGCTAATTAACCTTCAACAAGGGGAAATTACAGTGATCCTTATCATTATTGGAATGATTATAGCCTGGCAGTATCAATAACACATGTGACCTCACCTGTGGAGAAATCAGAGTACCGTTGATGATACTCATGTGGCTGAACAAATGGCTTCTGAGGGGTGAAGATCATAAAATCTTGCCTGGTACCCCCAAATCTCAAAAATGCCGGCGTTAGTGCTTGTGCCAGTGTCCTCAGCTTTGGAGACCTAGTGAAGACAAATACACCGGTCTAATACTGATGGGAAAAATGTTCTCTAAAAAATGCAGCATTCCTGTAACTTTGAGTGACTAAATTTAATCAGAGGGATTTTTTTAAAACAAAGCAACAAGGAAGAGAGACAAAACTAAAGACAAATCCCAGAGCAGCGCTATTGAAAACTAATGGGAGACCTTGTGGACACTTTGAGACATAGCAGCTGGAATGGTTTGATGTTCCTGGTTCATATTAGGCAGCTAAAGAGCAAATCATCATTTAAGCATCATTGTACAATTTTATGTGTTAAGCATGACAGTGGTGTTGGCGCACTGATGCTAGAATTGACATTCCTTTACACTGATGTTCTATTATGCTTACTATTGGCCTTTATCATGTTTACTCATTGCTTTTTTGCAATTCTTACTCATAATTTCTATTTTCCTTCACGCCTTATCTGCCAATGAGCACTTCTTTGTTCATGGTAATGTTTTATTATTATCTTTTCATGTTTGTTGCATTAGACAATGCTGTCTCATGAAGCATTACCTCATGTGAAAGCACACATGCATAATTTTTTTTTTTTTAATTTATTTTATGGGCTCCAGGAAGACTATCTATTGTTATTGCATTTGTTAATGGAGAGCAACTGCCCACTGGGATCTGCTGTCATCGCCTGTTTCTGAAACCAGTTTTCATGTTCCACAACATTAACAACCAGTCTCTTGATCACATCACAGGTTCATATTTAAAAATACCGATACACGTGAAGTCTTTGGAATAGACTTTCTCCTTAAAGTTCACAGAATAGGTCTGATCTGCAACACTGTGGCCACACTGAGACATCTAGACCAAACGAGAACAAAGGCATCAAATGAGTGTGGCAGGGTATGACACCATAAAGTAATTAACTTAAAGTGGGTCCAAACTTGATTGTGTGGGGGGTTTTCAGCATCATGGAAAGCAAAGACAGGGCATATTGTAAATTTGTTAGGACGCCACATCTAAGATAAATAAATAAATAAATAAAATAATTAAAAAAAAAAAAAAAAAAATCATAACATCATGGGGGAGCCTCCAAAAGTAATGTCTCTCTATCTCATAATTTATCCCGATTATCCCAGTAGCAATGTTGCAGTGTAGATAATCAATCATGCATTTAGTGGATATGAAAGAACTGAGAATGATCTAATGTAAGTTTGTCATAAGGAAACTGAAAAAAACTGAAACTTGCAAATGATGGTAAGCCTTTGTCTGTTTTTCTTGTTTTGCTGTTATATATGCCAGTGTATACATTTTATTTATTTATTTTTATTTATTTATTTATTTATTTTTTGCGTTTCTTGTGAAGTCACCCTTTCTTCTGACACACCCTGTTGAAATGTTTTTTTGTTTTTTTTTTTTTTCTTCCCATTTGTATTCCTGTATCCGCTTTCCTTGTCCTATGTCCGAACTCTGACTGGGCTAGGCTACTGTGTGCAAATAAAGGCTCGATTAGATTAAATAAATTATATAAAATGTTCAGGGTACTTTCCCAGTATCTCGAGATTTAGAGAAGTGACTCTCTATTGTCAACCAATTAAACAGCTTCCTACTGTTTTCAGCGCATGTGAAGTGAAATAAAGTGAGCGTTTGCTAATTTATGATATTTCCTGTAATATTTGAGCAGTAAAGTTGTGTGGCAGCCAGTTATACCTACCCCAAAAGGTACATAAATTTTTCCTCCACGGCCAGACTGGCATCTATGGCCACAGACAGAAAGCGCTGGTCCACGACGGTGAGCACCGCGGAGAAATCCACCGTCAAACTCACATCTGTAAAGTCGGTGTAATTGCCGCTAAAGTCTCTCTCTGCTCCAACAAGAAGCCCCGGAGCCCGCAACAAGAAGAACACTAATGTTAGCACGTCCGGCTTCATGGTTACACAGGAGAGGGACGCAGCCGGGACTGAGGTGGACTCATGTCTGGGATTTCCACACCGGCCGGGCGACGGACCGTCAGTGAGCGGTTGTTGACTTCCTGAACAGCTTCCTATTGTTTACAGGTGCCCGAGCCCTTTGATTCAGCAGGACGCGTTTCTATTGGCTCCACACTGTCGCGTGCTGTCGCCGGGTCAAAAAACATGTACCTTCAGAATTAGACACCTTCCACAGACCTAGGCATTTAATATGGTAAGGATAGGTAAATTATGATCATCTCCACCGACGACCCCGCCTCACGCCACTGTGACGATGAAAGTGATTCATTTCCCTCTTATCTGTGCAGGAACGTAGCGGACAGGGGGGACGGGCGGGGGGAAGAGGCAAGGCCCCCTCACCTCAGGAGCCCCCCTGTCCCCACTTTATTCCACCCACACATAAATAGTTAA
Organism: Myripristis murdjan; assembly: GCF_902150065.1. Taxonomy (NCBI): domain Eukaryota; kingdom Metazoa; phylum Chordata; class Actinopteri; order Holocentriformes; family Holocentridae; genus Myripristis; species Myripristis murdjan. The sequence continues at coordinate 18,498,292 of NC_043991.1, forward strand.
CGCTGCCACATCCCATATGATTTTTTTGCTTTTATGTTTAAATGCTTGTGAATGTCTGAGGCTGCATTCAGATGCTATTCACAAGCATTTGAATTTGAAAAATTACTGCACACATCTTAGAGGGAAGTGCTTCTGTTAACTCATTTAGATATGACTTACAATTTCTGGTGATCACTGTTGTGCACTATAAAATAAATAAAATAAAAATAAATATTATGACATCAAGTAGACACTTGCTTATAGGCTAAGATGTGACAAGTAGCAATAATTGTGATTTTTGTACTTCCACTGTTTTCTTGTTTTGTTGTGTTTTAGGCCTCTCTGTGCAGGAACTGGACAAAAGCCACTTTTGTTGTACTGCATTTCATTCTACTAACTGCAAAACTGAAGAAGTCACATTTCGTTGACAGAATACTTTGTCTATATCCAAACATAAATGTCAACAAATAGATCAATTTTTTTTTAAACAGGTTTTCCAACCTAAATCAGTTGTTTGTCTGGTACATATGGCCTAATGTTACTCCACTCCTGCTGTTAGAGCCAAGCTATTCTTTCTCAAATATTTGCAAATTCAGCCTTTCTTTAAGAGATATCCTGTTGTTTGGATCACAGGTTTTGGTTGGTCTACAGTGGTCTCAAAGTGAAAATGAAAATGCTTTCTGAAGTGCTGGCTATGTGAAATGTATTGGTGGTGAATGCCACATTTGTCATAAGGAAACTGCAACTTGTACTGAACTAAATGATGTGGCCAAAAGCACATTTAGATGTAGTCTAAATATCTATACCACCCTCTTGCAGAATTATAAATACTCCATATAGGTCTACATATTTCTTTTACATACCCACCAATGAGTCTGTATATAACAGCAGTGACTAAGTAGGCCTTCAAATTCGGAAAACTGTTCCTGATAAAATAAGAAAAAATGAATCCTACTCTCAGTTCTGAACTGCCATTTCTGTAGTACTTATTACCATTTTATTTATATCGAGCCACTTTTCATCTCAAACTTCACCAGTCATATTCACTGTTTCATCTGTCAGCTCCTCAAAATGATACATAATTATGTATGAGAATGTTAGGAAGAGCCATGGTTTGCATACAGGCCTTCTTCAACTGGGCATTTCTGGACTGACTCAATACATTTCTAAATACATTTTTTTTTTAAACAGAAAGACTGGATGTCTGGTCATCTAGTCTTTAATGAATATTAGTGCTTCCTGGTATAAATTAAATTCAGTGGAATTGTGAAAGACAATTCAGTATTTGTTACACCCAAAGTGCTTTTGGGCTACAGTACTATGCAACATTTACATCACTGATAAAAATAAGACTGAGTGGACATTATTTTCAGTTGGTGAAAAAAATAAAAAGCAACATCAAATTTACAATGAGAATAAAACTTCTCTGTATTAAAATCAACTCAAAATGAGTTATTGGGTTTTTATAGCGAAGGGAGATCCGAAGGCATCATTAGCAGTTCATCCACTTCTTCCTGAAGAGCTGCAGCCTTTTCATTCAGAAGCATCTGCAAAAGAGAGATATATCATCTGATGGACACAAACAGGAGAAAATGAGATGTTAATTTAAATGCAATTATTGCACATAGCAGAATTAATCATAAAGATGTTTATGCTCAAAGCACTTGAGAAAGTATCGTGGGCTTTGGATTGCCACAGATTCTTTGAAAATCCAAATCATCAGACAGAAAAGTGACAGGAAGATATTTACTTTTGCAGAGGCCACTATTTGGTTGGCTTGTTTCTTGTAGAGGTTCTCTATTGTCTTGGCAAGAACACTGGGGTCCGCATTGGCAACGTGAGCCAGCGTCTTATAACCAGCATTGTACAGCTGCTTTGCTCTGGACTGGAGAGAAAAAAAAAAAAAAATCAGACACACATGTTGTAAACACACATTATTAGATCTTCAGAGTATTAGGCTATAGCAGCTGCGCGCCACAGAACTTCACTGGAGTAGAATGGTCTTTCCCATTTAATTCAACATATCAGGGTGGTAGGAGTGACAGCCATTTTCATGTGTATCGTTGCCATGGTACTGAGCTAGTTTCCAAATAAACCTACTTCAGGCAAGCTCATTTCAACAGTATACTGTTTTGATAGTTAGGGAGACAGAGATTCAGCATACTACACTGTTTTTTTACTAACTGGAAATGATATAGCATGTCAGCTGATGATGGGGTCATGTGACCTACCTCTGGAGGGCTTATGCTACCCTTTGAACTTCAAAATTTAATTACAAATTAAAATGTATAAGAATGACTATCTTTATAACACCTTAACTCTTTAATTCTGTACAGTTATATCTGACATCGCAAATGCTCTCAGAATGCTTCCCTTTGGGTCCAGGCACACCAAACCAACATCAAGGAAGTGGTGGTGACTGCTGGGTTGCGTCATGTCACCTGACCAGCTCCGCTGCCGATTCAACAAGCTGAATCAGTTGAAAAGACGCCGTCAAGGGTCTGACTAGTGCCAACAGTGCAGGGCATACCACAAAAGCTGTGGCTACAGACATTCAACAACAACCAAACACTGGCCGACGGTCAACTATTGGTGTGGCTTGGTGCATCACAGCCTATGGATGCATCTCTTTGAAGGCCCATGGTGAAGTTTGGGAACTATAGCTCTAGCTAATGCATACTAACCTCCATGACCCCAGCCACCTCCATGAGAGGGATGAGTTCAGCCGTCACACAGTAGCTCAGCCTTCGGGTCAGCTCTGCCAGGAGAGCTTTAAATGGCCAAAACTCCTCAAGTTCCTGATCACAGAGAAGTCAATCAATCAATCACTAAAACAGTGATCCAACTTGGTGATCTCCAGTTTGAAACTATACTCTGAGATGGGACATTCAATCTTTAAAGTTAAGGTTTTTCTGATACCTCTGTGAAGTGCAGCACGCAGGAGCAGAAAGCTGAGGAGGAGCTGAGCAGAGTCTGGATGAACCCTCGGCTGAGCTGAAACTTCTCAGCCACACACCACAAATTAGTTTCCCTCAGCAAGGAGAAGAGCACTAAGGCCAGGTACAAACGCCTCGCTACCATCATATCCATATTCTGAAACAGAGGGAAGGGAGAACATACATCGTGTACTTTAAAAAGGACCATACCAGTGATTTTGCATGTTTAGTCAAGTATCTATAAAATGTATACACGTCACATTTCTGCTAACCACCAGTATAACCATTAACCAGCATATAACAAAAACAGATTTCTCAAAATCCCACAATGGTTGTAAGTTTAGGAGAAGTTCTACATTTAATTATATTTCAGGTACCAGATGATGGGCTATTCAACTTATGGCAAAAAGAAAAAAAATAGCTTTGAGAGAATGATGAATCATGCAGCATGATGATGTTTTCCTGGTCTTCTCACCTTTCTCACTGTCTGGCCAGCAGCCTTTCTGGCAACAAAACTCTCGGGCACTCCAACTGCTGCAGCCATCCTCTGCTCTGCAGCGGACAGCAGGTTGAACTGAAACAGATCAACAAAGCAAACTATTCACACAGAGCAACAACATTTCTTGCTAAAGAACCACACCAGTGATTTTGCAAATACTTACAAAATGCATACACTTCATATTTCTGCTAATCTTTTTTCCCCAAAGAGAGCCAATGTATTTTCTAACTTCCATATTATTTTCCCTACCTTTTATCACCCATTGGTTTCCATTCATTCCACTATGATATGAAAATCAACTTTCAGAGACTTCAGACTTTCTTCATAGCAGTGTTCCATAATAAAGTCATCCACATTAGTATTCCTAAAAGCAGCAGCACTGTTGTGTTTTGATGACTTGAAATTAGGCAGAGTGATCTCTCTCCACTGGAAAATAGTCCCTGGGGAAACATTTACTTTACAGCCAATTATCAGTTCTGTGGTTTATGAATGGTCATGACTTTTTTAGCCACAGAGGCAGAACATTATAAGGTGGGTGTCTGTGTGATTATATGTTGTGAAATCTTAAGTAACCCTGCACTGAAGTAAGTGGGCCAAACATTCAAAATCACTGGTATCGTCCTTTAAATGAAAAGTGACCTAGTAATTAATGATTAAAAATAATTAATAACAACAATATAATCTCAGGAAGAACTAAATGTTGATGCTGTACCTGTCTGAAGTATATCATCCAGTCAGGCTGGCATTGAGAAATCATGTCATAAGGTGTGACCAGGTAGATGAGGTGGAGGTAACTGTTGAGCATCAGACTTTCCAGACCTTTGGAAAGGTCATTATATAGGATATCACTGTAGGTCAGGTCTACTGAGCCTGCGGAGACAACATGAATAAAACTGTCTCAACACTGCACTCAGTGAACTCCATGAAATACCTATCTACAATACAGTCAGTACAGTCTGTAATCAAACTCAAAGATCAGTTCTGCAGAGGAAAGCTGAAACGTGCATGTCTGTACTCACTGAGTGTGACGAATGAAAATTAAATGCGAACATCGGATCATATGACTGACCTTTATAGGTTGCTTTTCCGAGCTTGGTAACTTTCAGAATTTGCCCATGTCCATCTGAAGACACAGTGATGAGGCCTTTCTCTTTCAGGAGTCCAACACACTCTTGAATGATCTCCCAAAGGCTCTTTTCTAGACACAGCTGCCTCTCTTGGACCGACAGGAGCGTGCCAGAAAGGAAGTCCATCACTTGTTCTAATGAGTTGGTGATCTACATGGGGACAAAAATGATCTTGTCTTCATGGCAGTTTGCTATTAAAGGATATGCACCACCATTAAAAAGTTTGAAATTTTTAAGATTTTATGTTTATGCATCTTTTGTATAGGTACATTTTACGTAATATATGAATACTTTGTGTATATATACACAAAGTATTCACACACACACACATATATATACTTATATATACTTTTATATTTTTTATTCTTTATTTTTATATAGTCCAGTTATGTGCACCGAGTGCACTGTATGCGTGTGTATGTGTATATGTATGTGTGTACTGCTGCTGTCATCACTGTGAATTTCCCCATTGTGGGATAAATAAAGGCATATTTTATCTTGTCTTATCTAAAGAAAGCTGTTTATTTTTAGCCATTTTTAAACCAAAACTAAACTTGCCAGTCTACTACATACTGTAACAACTGAAAGAAAGATCAACACAATTAATTTTATGTGCACTTAATACAATAGCAGTGGTTTCTCAAGAACCTATATGTATGAATTCATTTGGTTCTCTAGACCCAAATGAATACATACATATGATAACCTAAGGATGAAGTGTCAGTCTTTCAAACAGTAAGAGTAACGCCTTTACTGTATTTTTGACAAAATGCTTAGTGAATGAAAGAATCAGTTTCATTTAAAAACAAACAAAAAATGAATAGAAGTCACTACTGTTAAAAAGTTTGAAAACACTGAGAATATCTGTTTTTGAAAGAAACTAATAACTTCATTCAGTAGGCATTAAACTGATCAAAAATACATCCAATCGCTTACTGTTGCTGCCAGGTCCAGGCACTCATGGCCAATTTGAAAATTTAAAGTCCTTTATGTAAGGGTTTAAATACATTCTAAACACACCCTATATGTTTGAGCTTGCACCTTCCTCAGGGTGTGGCAATACAACACGAAGAAATATGGAGGAAGTCAGGTTCATATGTGTGCAAGTTAAATAATATTATCTGGCCTCTAGGGGCATCACACATCACATAACCTGGCCTGTAAGGGTGGCACAAATGGCATCACATTACGTAGCCCCTAGGGGAATCGCAAGAAACTGCATCCTAAAAAACATAACCTGACCTCTAGGGGGAGCATCAGACATGACATCACATCACATAACCTGGCCTAAAGGAGCAGCACAGCTGGCATCTCGTTTAATGCCCTCAAAGGGCATCTTAAAGCCTAATAATACAATATTAATAATACAGTTAAATCACAGCATACATATTGCTGAAAATTTTTATTCTGAAACTTACAAAATAAAATTATTATCAATGGCATTTATTATAGAGAAAAAATAAAACATTTTAGCAGCATAGGAATATGAATGAGCATTATTTACAGAAAGAAGAAAAAAGTCCTCACTGAAGCCTGGATAGGTAGTGGCCTGAGCTGGACTGTTTCTTTGTTCTATTGTGTGACAAAATAAGGTTTTTGTTTGCCTTTGTCTAGGCAAGTCTTTTCTCTCCATTTACAGAGCCCTGTTGTGGGCCTCAGTCAGAACCTGCAGCTGATATCCTCTTTGTTTGAAACGCTGCTGCATATCCTCATACTGGGTTTGGAAGTCTTGAATCACAAATATTTCTTAGTCTCTGAATTTGTCTGTACAGGATATTTACAATGAGCCACATCTGCATGTACTACAGTGTTTCTGCCTGGTGTAGGTCCCCTTACTCCAAAGTGAATTTCAGGTTTTCATTTGTGTTGTTCAAATATGTATAGAAAACCAGAAACCCTTTTTCAGAGCCTGAGCAGAAGAACAGCAGAAACACATCATCAATGTAGCAGCCCCACCATATTATTTTGCTATGACAAGGGTTGCTGTCCAAGTAACCTACATGTTGTAGTTTGAAATAACAGTTTTTTATTGTTGCTGTTGTTTTTTAAACATATGATCAAAAAGTCCCATTTTTGAGCAGCCATTATTCCATCCTTAGATAATCATGCCAGCGTGTTCACTGGTTCTAGAGAAACCAGTCCTGTTACAAAGAATGCAAATGAAAACAGTTGTGCTGTTTACTGAAGCTAAAATTATCTTTCTTTCGCTGGCATTTTTAAGTTCAGTGTTTGTTTAAAATGGCCAAACAGGAGTTGTTTTCTCTAGACACAAAAACATAAAAATGTCTGTGATTACAGACTTTTCAATGGTAGTGTGCCAAACGTGGACATATGTGTACCACAGATCTGAAAACATGAGCTGCATTAATTTGACATGGATGCCAAGTAATTAATAACAGTGATACTCACATTCAATCCAATGAGGGAGAGGATGAGACTCAGAACACCCTTTCCATCGTCTTGCATTAGATTGCTGTAACAGGTCTCCATGGGGGCAGACACAAGCTTTTTAGCCTAAAATACACACAATATATGAATAAAGAAAAAAAATCTAACAACAACACATTTAGTATCGGATCATATTGACTTGTAGGATGTGAGTGTAGTTACCATATTCTTGTCCTTCTCCTGCAGGATGAGGATGCTCTCCCCTGTACTGTCTATCCCTGCCCGACCAGCCCGTCCCACCATCTGCTTGTACTGGCTCCTCTTTAAGAAGTCTGTGGCCACGTACGGTGAGCGCAGAATCACTCTGGTTTGTGAACATTGGGGGCAACGCCAGAAACAAAGTGCATTTGTTATGTCATGAAATATATATCAGCTGAGACACTTTATTGGCATTGGACAGATTAATTCAGCTGCATACTACAAAAATTGAAGCTTGATTTGATCTTTTATTAATAATCTCTAATAATCTGTAAATCAAGGATGTTTTTTTGAGGATGTGTGTCAACTGTAGCCAGTTTTTTTGTCAAAATAGCAAAAACATAAGGTAGCAGCTAGGCAAAACATCTAAACTTTGATGGACTGATGTGGTTTTCAGTTCTTTGGTTTAAATGCTTAATACAAACCAAAATATCTCTTGATGTAAGGGTCCCTGTTGGACAAAGTCACTTGAGATGTGGGTTTGCGGTTTATTGGAAGTCAACTTGGGGGTCAAGTCTACAAAAACGTTTGAAAACCCCTAAACTAGGATATGAATGATGTGCTCATTTATCATTTAAATTACCAGTATCCTTCCTCTAAATTAAATGGAAACCATCAACCTGGTGCTTGTTTATAATATAAACAATGCTGTATTCAATTTAATTAATGATAAATATATATAAAACAAAGTCAGCTGATGAACTGTCATCAGCATTTTCAGTCTTGTTCTAATCATCAACTTCTGGTGAAAATCAGTGAGTCAGTCACTAACCTGCGGGCAGGGAGGTTGATCCCTGCCGCCAGGGTGGAGGTACACGTGAGCAGACAGAGAACCCCATCAGAGTAGGCCGCCTCCACCAGTTTCCTCTCCTCGTTGGTCAGCCCGCTGTGGTGGTATGCTACACCGTACGGCACAATCTTCTGCAGCACCGGACACATCGAACCATTCCCACTGGCCTTCAGCTCTCTGAGCAGAATGGCTTTCTCTGCCTCCTTGTGCTGCAGGAAGTCCCTACAGAAGGGAAATGGAAGATACTAAAATCACTACTGTAAACACTGTGGAGAAGGCCTACTGACACCCACGTGGCTGGTGGCACTTACGCTTTAAGGTATTTGCAAATCATCCCTGCAACATTTTCACAGTTCTTCTTGGTGGGGCAGAAGACCAGGCACGAATGCTTTGGTATGACCTCCGTAACCAAGGCGATGATGTGATCTGGGTCCAGCTTCTGCATTGAACTGGAGTACTATGGGATATTAGCAATATCAGACTTGTACTCATGTGGATTTGGACTGAACATAATTTAGTAAAATTACAGGAACAGCCACCCAAATGAACACTCTTGGTCTCCTTTTAGGTTTTGTGCATTTACTGTGGAAATGTATATTAAACTATCAATTTTAAATAATGTAGAAGTCTGTATAAACATTTACCCCTTCCCTTATTTACACAAAATGAGATAAGCAGAACATCAGTGATTTAGAAGATATTGCTCTATACCCTTATACAGCAACTTTGGATAGTTACCACATGATGCAATGTTTTCCCAGTGTGGCAATTAAAGCTAAATGAGGCAAGGGGTCAGAGTGCCTTTTGCAAACTGGATTTCACTGTTATTTCAATTTTATTATGCAACATGTATTTCTAAAGCCACCTTTTCACTTTTAATAAAATTGCACAGGACAGCAAGACAACTCTCTGCCCCTCTCTCCCTCTTTCTGCAAGCACTTTACCGAGTGACTGTAAACTGTAAACCTGAAAACTATAAAATATGTAATTATTCAAATCAATGTGTCATTATTCTAAGTTACCTTGAAGTTGAGAGGGCGTGAGAACCTAAAGCACTCCTCCTCCTTTGGGTCCACCTCATAGATACTGTCCTTCAGTTTGACATACTCCCTCAGCTCGACCTGGAAAAGGTGGAAGTAATATTGATTTTGGAATGACAAGAAATAGGGAGTGGTGGAACCATGTAATGCTAAAAACAAAAATATTTTATTGCTAATATTATTTCTTACCATTTCAAGCTTAGCAGAGTGCGCACTGCAAATTAATATAGTGACTTTATCCCTCCCCAAACCAGTTTACTGTGTCATTTTTTGGTTTTAAGTGCTATTCAGTTTTGAGTGCAAATACTAGCAATAAAACATATTTTTGGTTGTTGTTCTTCAGCATCACATGCTTCTCATCTTCTTTATTCCATGCACTATCACCAATTGTGAACCATGTTTTTTTCCCCCCTTTGTTTTTCAAAATGACATACAGGCCTGAAGTCATTGGTATAATTTTCAGCTCTCAAAAACCTCTGAAGGTCCTTGATGTTTCCCAGAGTGGCACTCATTCCAATTATCTGAGTTGTCTCTGGAAAAGAAAACATAAGCATCATTAGCTTACTCCAGTTTTAAGACACTGATTTTAAAAAAAAATGTGATAAAAGCTAAAAAAGGAAGACTATAGACGAATGAGGGTCACTTACTGCTCATGTACAGAACTTTGGCCAGTGTCATTTCAATAACAGAGCCTCTGCTACCGTCACCCAACATGTGAAGCTGTGTGTGGAAGAAAACTTTGGTCAATAATCCTCTTACTGACTTCACTTTTATAGCTAATGTGCACAAAATACTCAAACTTTCATGGTCAATTCACATAATATACAAACTGTTTGACAAGGGTTAGGCAATATATTGATATTATACTGGTATTGTGATTTGAGACTAGATATCTGGGATTTATGAAATCGTAATATCATGATATGGCGTACATGTTGCCTTTTCCTGTTTTAAAAGGCTGCACTACAGTCAAGGAATGTGGTCATCTCAACTTAGCACCTATTCTAGCCGTTCTAATATTTGTCTCTAAATGCTTGGTGATCATATACACATTAGTAATGATTGATTATCAAAAATCTTGTATGTAAATGTATTATGAAAGCAACAGTAGGGATCCTTACAATATTACCACAATATGAAAAAATGAGTGATAATTGATTTTGTCCATATTTCCCAGCCTTATGTTTGACTGTGTACCTCATCAACAACCACCAGTCCGAGGTTATCCAGCCTGTTTGTCTCTATGAGAGAATTGATCAGGCTGTGGGCCTTTTCTATTGTAGCAATGTAGAGGGAACTCCTGTTTCTTCTTTTCACCGGGGGGAACCTGCCCTTGCTGCCAGCGTATTCCTCCACCATGAAGTCCAGCTCCAGGCCAAAGCTTGCTAACCCACGCACCTAAAAATACAACAAAGACTATTGAAATTTACAAACTAATTATGCAAGAAGTAATGTCAGAACTCACTGGTGATCATTATTAAGTAAAATATAGGCTTATTTTGCATGGCTTGGATATCTTCAAGTCCCAGTACCTTCTCTTGCACCAGTGATATGTACGGTAAAATGAAAAGACAGTCTTTCTTCCTGCACAGCAGCTCTCTGAGGATGAGAATCTCAGCAACAAGCGTCTTCCCTCCACTGGTCGGAAGAGAGTAGATCAGATTCCTCCTTTCCTGAACACAGTTGAGGTTCAGACATGTCTCTTGCCAATCTGAAAAATGGAATATCTCTGACAATAAGCACCAGATATAACTCAACTTTAACCTTTATCAAATTGTTTTCTGTCTGTGGTGATGCTGGCTTCATTATTTTGAAAAAAAAAAAAAAAAATACGATAGTGAATTAACAGAAAGGATTAAATCACCGTATAAGTTTTTGATTCCTCTAAGTTTGTAAAACAGGTCCTTCACTTTGGTGGGGAGCCCAAAGAAGGGACCCAGGTCTGGTGTCTCCGCAGATACAGTTTCCATGGCCTGCATGGCGACGCTGATCTCTTCAGTGACCACAGCCTCTTTCAGGGATACAGTACGTGAAACACTGGAGGGAGCTGCTGCATTACACAGCATCGTTTTCTTCAGCTGATCAGTCATGCTTCTCCTCGCCTTCGGAAAACTAGCTGTTTGTCTCGCAGCTTTATCTTCAATGATCCTTTCAGTTTCATCTTTACCCGTCCGGTCACTGTGTCTCAAAGGCGTGGAGGTTTTATCCCCTTCTAACAACTTCATCCTCTTTGCACTTTCAGAGGCTTCTTCAGAAAATTGACACTGTGTGGCTGGCAGGTCCTTGAAGGATTCATCTCTGAGGTCATCTAGGATGGAGTCAGTAAGATTGTCATCATCATAAGCTTGTTTCAGAAGGCCATCTCCTGATGAATGCAATGCTGTGAAGTTAGCCTCGGGTGGATTCACAGGGTCGCTGTTGGCTGCACAGTGATGATCACGCTGCCTTTCATTTTGCTCTGCACTATCCAGCTTTGCCAGGAGAGAGCTGTCACCCAGGATGCTGTCATAGTCCCCAAACAGATCTTCACTGTCACTGCAATACTGCTTGGAAACATACACACAGCAAAGTTAACAAACAATCAACTAACAATGCTGCAATTACCTTAAAGTCAGCCGATCAATGTTTGCAACATAACATACCTCAGCAGCTTTTACATCAGCCATGGCAGTGGAGATCACCCAGGTCTGTATGCTGTCAGAACATTGCCTTAAACTTGTACTTCCTCTTTTTCTGGCAGGTGTCAGAAGACTTCTGAGACTATCTCTGGTCCTCTTCCTTGTGGACACTCGTCTCACTTTAATTTCTTGCTTTTCAGCATTCATTATCATCAAAGCCAAGCTGCCACAGCTCTGCTACTTGATGCTACATGTCTAACGTTAAAAGGTTTAGCTAACACTAGCCAAACAAACCATTCAGACGCTGTAATTTGGCAGGCAAGCAGTGTGATGCAGCGATTTTAGGAGCTTGAAGAAAGGCTGCAGACGCCCGCACATAGCTATGAAATGCTTAATTAATCCTAGTTATGTTAATAAAAAGGCATCACTCGGACGCAAAAAATAAAAACAAGTACAAATTCAATGAAAGTCGATTATTTAGCTTACGTTACTGGCAGTTGGACACACTAACTTGCAGCTAACAAGCTGTAAACAGACTCAGGCAGCAACGGAGATAAATAGTAAATGTCCGCAGAATTAGTGAATAAAAGGCTGACCTCGAAGACTAACAAAACAGCGAGTAGTAGCCTGAAAGTCAATATACAGGCTATAAATGTTCACCATGTAAGGCTCATTTAAATTTGAAAATCTGTACCATGTGATATCGGACCATAGAAACACAAGAGGAAGCTCTGCCATCACTTCCGTCTTCGGTTTACCGGTTAAACTCATTTTAAGACTGTTGGTGTCGAGTAGCTTCATTATATACATCAAATTTACGCTTTCACATAAGAAGCCATATCCTTCACTATGATATGTAAATGTATCAGATGATCTAAAAGTTTGCACATCACGTACAATTTGTATGTAGGGGTCCTTACGAGCGAATTTAGCCAACAATTGTTTTTTTCCGTAGATAGTTATCTTTTCATAATAATATCTTTGCAAAAGGTAACGTCTAATTCTGTCCGATTAGATATAAACCTCAAAACATTTACGTCTTAATTACAGTATTTAAGGAACGTATGAAAATAAACTATTGCACATGTACGTACGTTTAAAATTATGTGCCTTTTTATTTAATTTATAATTTTAGTATAATCAACAAACACAAGCAACACAAGTACTGGGAACTTAATAATCAGGCTAAAATCCAGTGTAACACCGGAAGTGAAGCAGGACAACATCCTGTCCTGTGTCAGGTCAAAATGCTTGCCTTGAGAGGGGTTAAAACACTACAACGTGTTTTTTCACAACATGGAAATACAAGTAAGTGTACAGTTCCGCTTTCACATAGCTTTAATGACGTGCTGTGATTTGTAAAGGTGTAATTAATTGCGCCTCGCTGTATTTGTAGTAACTCAAACTAGAGTATTGCCTGCGCTAGCTAGCAAAGCAAAGTGAGCTATTATGAAACACACATTAAAGTTCATATCCTGCTCTGCATTTTAGGTTTAAGGAGTCTGTCAGCCACTTCTAATGTAACCCACCGAGACGATGACATGGTAGGTATTAACAAAGGTATTTCCAAATGCTAGCGTCAACATGTGAGTCTTGAAATGACTTGTCAGAATAAAATGTCTTTGCTCTTCATCCTTCAGCCTGAAAAGATGGATAACCCTTTCAAAGAACCACAGAAGGGATGCATACTCTGCAACATTACAGTGGATTACAAAAACATTCAGGTCAGTGTCACATTTCAGGTGATTGTAAACATATTTAAACATTCATTTTCAGGTTATGTCTACTCACGTCTGTTTTTTCTTACAGTTACTGTCCCAGTTCATATCCCCGCACACAGGCAGAATTTATGGCAGACACATAACAGGTGAGCAATGACGGGAAGGCACATCAGGGCTCATACAGGATGTCTCTGTTGTAACCTGCTGTAGAGGATTTACCTGGTCAACATTTTGCGGGCAGGTACAATCAAGATAAAAACGGGGTTGAGCTGTCAGGTTGATGCAGGCTGTTGCTCTTTGCTCTACAGGCTTATGTGCCATCAAGCAGAAGGAAGTTTCCAAAGCAATCAAGAAAGCTCATTCAATGGGTAAGTCTTAATATCTGTCCAACAGAGTGATACCAAGCATCATTTTCAAAGCGTTTACAATGAGTTAATTAATGGTAACCATGCTATGATCAATAAATTTTCATCTCAAATAAGATACTAATGATTGATTTAATGTTTTGATTGTAACTTTTGTCAGTCCACCTGTTAAGTTACAGTTAACTGAGAGACTGAATGAGGACAGTATATCGAGGGAATCGTATCAATATGGTAGTTCATTACATACATTTACTGTAATTAATTGATTAAACACTCTAGTTTATGTCATCATCACAAGCTTTGTTTTTTACATCTTCACCATCAATATGGACTACCTGTTAGAAAATCAGATGGCACGATAAACATTTAAATTAAGAAGCGAGTAATGGCACAGTTCTGACATAAATCAAGGTGCATAAGTGATGCAGATCCATCTAAAAAGAACCATACTAGTGACTTTGCATATTTAGCATAATATCTACTAAACACGTTGCATTTTTTGAGTGAGGGGAGTGAATTGGTTTCTCTGGCTCTACTGTCACTTTTGCCCTCTCCACATATTAGTACAACCAATACCAGGATGACATGACCTCACACTTCACTCTGTGGGGCTGGAAGTAACTCCGGGAAACACAGAAAATCCCTATATTTTTAATTAGAACAACCCTAGGGGGGTACACTGTATAAAACAGCTAATCATTGCCTGAATATCTCCAGTTTTGAGTATTTTTCTAACAACCCTGTTCCTCTTTTCTCTCCCAGGTTTCATGTCGGTGACGCACAAGCACCCTCAGTTCATGAAGGATCCCAACATCTGTGGCATCAGGCATTTGGACTAGTGCATCAATAGTACATGTGCTCTGTTATTTGTGTTGAATCTGTAAAAATGTGTCTATTAAAGTCTCTCAAGTTGGTCTCGAGTGAGAAAGGAGTGGATTGTGTGTATTCCTCTAATTCATACTCCAATATTCCAGTAATACTGAAAATGAATAAGTTCAGTGTAAAGTGTGAACTCAACTGAAGGGGCAATTGGTGAGGATAAGTAAACCGCTTTATAAGTCGTGTATAGTCTTAATGCAAGTTTTATTTTATCAAAAAGGTATACCTCTCAACAATTCCATTACAGTTTTCATCATATTTACAGTTGTGAGACAGACAACTACTGATAATTTGACACCTCTATACTAACAAGTGCACATTTAGCAGCACCCATATCAGTCAGTGGGAGCCTCAGCACAACTACAATCATACCAAACCCTTTTAGAAAACCATCAAACTGCTAAAATAATGGGTGTGTGTAAAAAAGGTCATCCATGAGAACCTGAAGAAAGTGTTAACCTCACTGCATTTACTTTTGCTTGGGAAATTTAGTAAATGCACAGAAGCCTGGGGAAGTCACAGCTTCAATTCAGGAACGAGATTAGCTGTGGTGTCGTCACAGGGTCCACACATCAGCTACGGCCACAGCCAGCTAGACTGACTGTGCAAAAGGAAAAGTGCAGGAAACTACAATGTTGTCATGCACTATGAATGTTCTGCACGCTACATCAAACTCCTTTATTAAGGAATTATTAGTTAAACTTTTTCTTGATTTTGTGCACAGGTAATTGGGTGATAAGCAGACCCCTTACACCTGTGGTCCACTCATAGTTGACCGGCAGTCCAGTTTTGGACCATGACCCACCAGTTGAGAACAACTGATCCACAGCACACCAAATATATAAGCAACAAATCATGACTGACAGTGATGAAGGTCCATCAAGCCAGTTATCAATGAAGAAACAGTTCATTCAGAAATGAAAAAAATGGCAATAAGATCAATATTTCTGGAATCTGTATGATTGTTTGGCTTTAGAACAGGTGGATTTCGCTGTGCAAGGTGTTTTTTTGCTTTGTTTATGCAATTTTGGGGCTCTTAAGAACCAGTTACCAGTCACATCTGTTGTAGAGGAGACTGGAATGGACGCTAACTCATGAACTGCTCCTTTAATCATCATCGACTGCAGTGGCAGTATCCTCTTGACTGGCCGATACACTGACACCCAGTGTTAATGTTGCACACTGGGATTCGCTCTTTCTGCTTTTTTTATTCTCCCTCACCGGCACTTTTTTCAGTCTTTTTCGAGAGATGGCTCTGCTGCTGTCGTTGTTCGATACCTCCTCTGGACCGAGCAGTGTTGTGGTCACATCTGTGCCACTATCAGCGCTG
The DNA here is from genome assembly GCF_902150065.1 of Myripristis murdjan. Lineage (NCBI taxonomy): Eukaryota > Metazoa > Chordata > Actinopteri > Holocentriformes > Holocentridae > Myripristis > Myripristis murdjan. The sequence goes on from NC_043991.1 coordinate 18,514,222, forward strand.
CAGCAGAGCTCTGGCACGGGAAAGGCCTGGAGGGTTAAAGTCTGTGTCTGGAATAAAGGGGAGCAGGATAACAGGGCTTCAAGGGCCTCATGAAGCAGCATGTTCTTCTTTGGCTCGGGTGGGAAGGCGTCTGTGTCTGCTGAGAAAGACAATGGAAAGGTCACAATTCAGCCAGATTATTTGTTCAAATGTAAGTTTTTTTTTTGTTATGTAGCTATTAAACAATGAAACATAGTGTGAAACCAAGGATGTAGACTCCCTGTGGGCCAGTCGGCAACAAAATACATAATCTCGCCAACTTTCATCAAAATTAGACTTATTGTGTAGCAAATGTTACATATAAGAGTTTGAAATTTTGACCTTTAATTATAGGCCAATTAGTGCAACATTTTAATCACCAGGACAGTTTCTAAATGTCTCATCCCATGATGTTTAATCAAAATCAGACCAGATATCATGTTTTATGGATAAATGGACTCTAGTTCCCACAATTTCCTCACGTGAAGGACAATAGACCCTTTTCACAGTTGTGATTTTGACATGAAATAGCAGGTAAACAGAGGTGTTACTAATGTGATTAATTAAGGATTTGTTCCATTTTGGTCAAACAGAACCAAGGTCCTGCTGTTGCCCATGCTGGCTCACTGGAAAAACATTAGGTGTCAAATTACTAGTAATTCCTACATGAGGATGACACCATACCTTTTTCCATTCTGTGTCCTCTCTTCTCATTAACTCGTTTCCTCAGAGCTGCAACATCTGCCAGCAATGTTTCAACCCGTCGTTCACTCTCCTCAACGTCCCTGCAGGCTTTCTGTGGACGGAGAAACATCAGTAAAGACCAGCTGCAAACCCATGCAAAGATGTGTGCCACGTTTCCTGTGATACTTACCCGCAGTTCGAACTGCAAAGAGTCATACATTTTGCTAACTTCATTCACTTCTTTTAGTGACCCAGTTGAGTTGAAAAACACTGACCTTGAACAACAGAGGAGAAATTAATTCTGAGTTATTTGAGCAAACAAAAAAAAACGTGACCAATAATTGTTCAGTGATGAATGCCCGCAGCGCCATACCCGTGTTTCTTCATGGTGCGGCTGTAACCTGCTGCTGAACAAGCTGCAGACACCTTCCAGTACGCCAGCTGCTCCAACAAACCCAGGTTGTTGACCAACACAGGAACATTTATGAACTGTCTGCTCGGAAGAAAAAATACAGAATTAGAAGAGTAGCGAGAGCACATGAACCCTGATCTTTGCTTAAATATTCTTATGTAATGGAGACCACTGATTCTGGTTCATAGTGGGATTTTCTATGGCACCAGTGCAGGTTTGGTGTGCTGTCACTGACATCCTGTCACTACCTTCTTTATACATTCCGTGATACTGCAGAAAATATCCAAGCTTAACCCAGTGCAATTCATTTACTTTGTGTCATCTTAAACTGACAAACAATGTTTTTGAAAGGCTGGTGTCTGTTAAGTCAACTTCAGTGATGAGACAAATTATCCATGTGTCCCCGGCAGATTTTTGGCTCCAGTGCTCCATGCTAACACATTAGTATAAATTATGTTGATGGTAAGATATAATTGCATTATCGCAAAAGTGAGAAAATGACAAGTTGTGGAACTCTAAAACTACATATTAAACTATATGAAGTGAACAACCAGTGTCTACTTTCTGCTTCCATGAGAACTGGAGGTTAGGGGCAATGGAAGACTGTCCTGAATATGCAGTTCACCTGTAACAGCTCCAAAAATAAACCTAGCTATATAAGCAGTATTTGGCCTAAATTTTATGAATGTACAGGCTGCTTAATAACATACACAAATACACTTTTTTGCCCTACAAATGTCTGTCCTTACTTTTGATCCACCTCAGCGTGGATTATCCTGCTTACAACACAGCTTGTATACTGGTCTACATGCCAACATGACAGTAGTAGATGGATAGTTTTCTTGAGGGTGGGTGGTGCCGTTCTGTTTATGTTTCAGGCAGCAAGCTAGGAGAGTCACTCACCTGCTGCTGTCACCTGGATTATTTTGCTCCATTTTTCCCTGTCTGCAGTGGATGGAGTCAGAGCAGCAGTAACATTGTTATGACACTAGGTGTCGCCAGTGAGCTACTGAACTGACTTCTCTCTATGACACACACAGCAGCAAGGCTTTCTTGGGTGAAGCACATTAATCTGGGGCGAACAGGCTCAATGATAAGGCCACAGTTTGACAACAGCCTGTTATTCAGAAATAACAGACCGCACAATGCTTTACTTGACCAATCAGAATGAAGTATTCAACAAAGATGTGTAATAAAATAATTTTATGACAAGTATACACAACTGGCCACAGACCACAAGAGTCAATGATCTACCAGGGACACAAGGATGATTTTGATGTCTGTGCTCTCATTACAGCTCATCTGGCCAGTGGTCAAGTGTTTTGATCATAATCTCTTACAATGGCTGTGAGAAATCCCCCTCCCAGAGAAGACTGAGTCCCATGTCCTGACCTGCCGTGTGATATAAAAGCAGCATACTCCGTCCTGTGAGTTGAGCCTGGTGGTGTTAACTTGCTGGGCGTCAGCAGCAGAAAGATCATGTGAGGGTTGGACAACGCTTTCTTCAGGTTCTCATGGATGACCTTTTCTCGAAACGTCATTTGTTGATCGGTGTTCCTGCGTTGTCTGTACCAACCAATCACACTCTAATCCAAAGTTGAACATAGAGACAATGAATATATAGTTCAGATTTGGTTTTACAAACAGGAAATGCTAAATCCAGAGTGAGCTTTTCAAATTTGTTATACTAAGGTATTATTAAGAGCAGGTTCTGCTGACTTACCTGTTTACTGTCTGCCAAGATTTTCTTTAGTTTATCCAGGTTTACCTCTCCCATACCGTTACAGAAGCTAGAGAGAGACAGGACATGGAGTAGTAATAAATTAACAATGGTATAATTCTCTGTGTCACCACCAGTAATTCCACATAAGAAAAGCATCTGCGTTATTCACGACTGATCCCATTTAATCTTAAACTGTGATTTGACTATGTGTCACACCTAAAATTCAAACAACTGTGTTGCATCACTACTAATACTACTAATAGTAAACAAAGGTGTTACATGTTGTTAACTCTGTTTTTGTGTGACAAAATCACACTGCTCCAAGAATGATTTTGCACAGCTTTCTGGAAAATATTATTTAGGCTGATATTTTCATGGACTGAGCCAGTTTTGAACTCTGGCTTCACAATATGTACACACTGATGATTCATGACACTGCAGAAAGATTGTTGAGTCAAATGTGCCACACACTAGCATCAGACACTAAAGATGCAATCATCCAGCCATTACTTACTTATTCAGTTTGTGGCAGGTTATGTGTTTTTGGATATCTGGAAAAGAAATCAGACAGTATTACTGTATGTGACACCAAGGATGTAACAGTATGCCAGAACAACATTGAGACTGACATACTGTATATTTCCTCGATCTGAATGTGATCAGCTTGAGAGTCACTGATGGTAATCTGCTCTTCCAACTTGCTCTCTCCAAGAATGAGGCCTTCCTGCAAAGTTAGAGGACAGAAATGAAAATCAGCATCTGAGCCAGATGTTATCGCAGTTTTTCACAAATTGTGTTTTCTCTCTCTAGTGACGAAAAATTTCATTATATTGACTCACATTGTCTGATCAGTGAATATTAACATTAGCAGTGCATTTTCTATGTAGCATGTCGCCATGGTTTACAAGTTCAACATTTAATTGGAGTCAGGCTCAAAACACAGGCTAAATAAATCAACATGAATAATGCATAGCCTGCATCTCCAGACCATTCAGGGTAATCTAATTTTATAAGAACCTTTGCTCTGAACATTCACTTTATAATTATATCCTGTCCAGTTTCCATGCCAGAAGAGCTTGTTGATAGAATTTGGAGAGTATTATCAGTAACTTTGCAATACGATAATAACACATCAATAAAAAATTAACACAACTGAAACTACTTTAAATAGGTTATGTGAAATGAAGTACCATAATGAGTTTTGTGCTTTAAACATTCTTTTATCCATTTTGTACCGTACAGGTGTTATTCATGAAGTCCAATAATTCAGTTCCACCCTCAGTTTTGGATGCAGAGAGCACTACTTTCTTTAGATGCTTATTTTTCCACACAATGTTGTAAATATGTTATTATCCCTCCTATTACCTTCAAATTTACTCACATTTGTTATCAATTGGAGTCAATTCGACCCCAGAAAATGATTATAGTAAAAACTGGTATGAAAGTTTATGTGTCAGGAGCTCTATGTGTCTTATTGTTAGTTATACTTTCTCAGTGTTACCCAAAACAACTAAAACATTTTTGGAAAATGTTAATATTTCTTATATTTGATACAGCTAAAAAAAAAAAAAAAAAAAAAAAAGCGTGCGGTAAAACAGACCCCAACGAAACATGGATGCATACAAAATGTGTCCAGGACATTGTCATATTACTCTCATGTTTATCCCCATTAAATTAGGAAAAGTTATTCAATGTGAAGTTAAAAAAAAAAAAACGATGTTAATTACGTAATTAGAGGGGTAAAACGCGAATAGGGTCAAACTAATCCAACTGATACTAGGAGAGTTAATATCTTTACATGTTGAGTCATGAACAAGTGAAGGAAAAAGCATGAGCAGAGACATTTAGTAACTCTCCCTAAAAGATTAATAGATATTGTTTTGCTCTTCTTCAATTTGGGGGAGAAATTAAGCTTTTGGCTAACATGAGTCGTCAAGTGTCTTGAGTCGTGTGTTAGGATGTGCTTTTTATTTCCCAACTTTTCCCAGCTTTAATTACTTTAAAGTGGGACGTCTCCCTGTCAAAACAGTTGTTAGGGCTGCTGCGGGCTAAAATCTTTAGCGATAAAAGTGCCAGAAATGAACACAGCGGCTGTTTTGCTGCAATTAAAACCACTATTTGATTCACCCCAGACGTCAAAGACCTACTTTACTCTTAAACCCAAATGTTTCTTGAAAGTTTGCGAGTGTTTATTACATCTAGGATGGAAAACTTGCGAGGAGGCGGCGGTTGAAGCTGCTAGCTAGCTTCCCTCCACCGGAAACAGCTCAATCGTCTCGCAGCCGGAGGAGCACAGAGAAAACTGAGCAGAAGTAACATGACACAAACTCGTACTTACTACGTCTGAATCACTGTTCACATGCTGAAACATCAGTGAAGCGAGGACGATCCCTGGCATACGAACAGTCGGCTCCGCCATACTTGCGGACCACTGAGATTTACCGTGTGGGAGGATACACAAAGGCGCAATTCAGACGCATATTTGTGCACTGCGTTTTCCCTGCGCAGTCTGGAGTGAGCGAGTGAGCGGCAGGGGCGTGTTTAAATCCCACTGCCTGTGCGCTGCCTTTTGTTTTGACACACTCCGCTTCTTCCTAACGGGCTCTGCTTCCTGACGAGGGTACATGCTCTGACAATCTAAGCCTTTTCAGGTATTCATCTCGAAAATATATGTTTGTGATATCCTAATGTGATTTATTATCTACTTTACAATTTTAAGATCACGCTAATCAGAGGCTATAACTGCCTAATTATTTCATATGCACAGTTTAGGGGAGGAAAAAAAAAGTTGCATGTGATGTTGCTGTGTTTTGCAGATGATAACATGATCCCAGTGTTGCAGAGTGGTGGATGTCTGAGCTGTTAGTGATGGAGGACCTCTGGGATGTGGCCGTGGTCCTGTTCCAGGTGTGGATCTCTGTGGTGTTGGGCCTCATCATGCTACCTGCCATGTTTGGCCTCTCCCTGGGTGTCACCGGGGTCTACATCCAGATCTTGGTTAAAATTCTGGAGGTAATGTGCATGCACGGCCTTGTCTTGTTTGCAAATTGATGTCACTGGCAAAATGGCTCTGTTTGAATGTGCTTTTATTTCATGCACCCTGATCGTTTTTTTGTGGGGGGAGTTTAACCTTCTGAAACCCATGAGTAGGCTTTTATTTTGAAATGTTTTATATGACTGATCAAATTTCAGTTTTTTTTTTTTTTTTTTTTTTTTTTTTTCCAAAACTGCTACTTTGGCCTGTGAAGATGATTTTTTTTTCAAGTTTTTTTTTCAAGTACAGACACAAAAACAAGAAAAAAAACAAGGAAAAAGTCAAAAGTGTGGTTAATATCATAAAGGTTATTTTTATTATTGTTATTAGTGTTTTATTATTGTTATCAAACAGGCCAAAGTAGTGATTTATTCATTTTTTTAAAAAATAAATTTAAATATTTAAAGAGGTAACTAAAACATTTCAGAATACAAGCCCATGAGCTCATGGCTTTCAGAGGGTTAAGGCTCGAGAATATCCAGATGCTAGTTTCAGCACTTTATCACAATAACTTGTGATGACCCTATTCACTCCACCGTTAATATTCCCGTACAGTTAGGCAATGTGCAGCAGGCATTGTGTCAGGGGTCATCTGAAAATAAATTTGATTTCTTGGTAGTGGGCCACAGTACGAATCCAGAGAGGACGCAAGGAGCAGCCCACTCTGCCACTCCCCCTGGCCAATGGTAAGCAAGTTTATCGTCACTATGAGTGAGTAGATGCTTTGTCATATGAAGATCCTGACTTATTGTGCAAGAGGGAACAGACTCTAATTTCTCCAACTGATTCCTTTTCATTACAATTGTGTTGGTATGTGTTGTTACACGTCACTGTGTAATTTTATTTTGGCAACTTTTGTCAACACTTGAGGATTTTTTAAATAATCTAGCAGTCTCTTTATTAGGAGCTCCTGTGAAGACCTCGTACAGACATTAGACATTAGGGGAAATGTTGGCTTAGAAAGAGCTATGAGTAGTTCCCTGTTTTCCCTCCCCGTACATTGTGTCCTGTGGTATGAGGGATTTGATTCACTTGTAGACAGGGCTGACCCTGCTCATGTGACTGCCTGGGAGTGTGGGGGCTCTGGATTGGTCAGTTCTCACATCTAATGTCGGGGTGCTGTGCAGCAATATGGAAACACACACAGTAGGTCTCATGCTGATGATGCAACAGCAGATTACATAAGTTCAGCCAAATAACTAACTTGTGCTCTGCCCACATCCACTACACTGTGAAACACTGTGTCTGTGTCCTCAGCCGCTCTGCCAGCTGCTGCGCTGTGTAAAATGTACTATAGATTTAAACCTTTTCTGAGAGGTCGCCGCCCTCGTGATCCTCCTGGTATTGGCTGTGTTACATGACTGGCCTCCACTTAAACAGGAAACAAATTGTGTGACTGTTGCAGATTGTTTTAATCTTGTTTTAAGCTTTGGCTTTACAAGGGGCTGGTGTTGTTTGGGGCTTCTCATTACATAGAAAACATCTATTTAACTGTGTATGAGTAATAAACATGTGGAACATCAGACAGCTTTTTCGAATTATTGATTTGTAACTTTTCAACAGCAAAATATTGTTTAGGGCCAAACAAATATGGTTATGGTTAAAGATCAGATATTTATCCTGGTGCTGTAGCCCTCCTACAATGCAGCCTTATTTTTTGTTCTCTATAAACCCAACAAGAGGGGTTGTTGTATTAGTAAATGAGTCACATGTAGGATGTTTCGCAACATGGTTTTGCAAATTACTCAGCAAAGATTGCAGGGTATGTACTGTCCTTGTTTCCTATTGCCAAAATTGCAGTATTGTCAGATTTAAATTTAGTGGCTATATGTTGTTTATCCTTTCCTTTTAGACTGACATAAATGTAAATGGGTAACACTTTGAAGTTGTGTTCATAAGACTGACATAACGGAGTTGTACCTGTGGCCATCAGTGACAAAGACAAATGTCAGCTTTGCAGGGAATGGGACATCATTAACTGAAGGACTCTTACTGACAACAGTCATAAATATTCATTGATGTTCATGACAGCTGGCATGTCACATTTACGACAATGTTATGTCATTTTTACGAGCACAGCTGCAGATAAAGTATTAACTCTATTTGACATAAAATTTACAATATAAACTACTATTCAAAAGTTGGGAATCAGAAATTTTTATGGTTTTTCATCTAAAGAAAGCTGTTTTTAACTGTAGAGATACCAGTGTACATACTGTAGCAACTAAAAGTTTAGCCTGTGTCAGCAGCACAGCTGAGTTTATTTGCACATTGCATGATAAGAGTGGGTTCTCTAGTAGGAGCTGAACACATTGGCATGACTACCTGTGGATGAAGTAAGAGTGTTGTTAAAACATTGGAGTCATGACTGCTGAAAGTGGGGCATTGCAATCAGATGGACAAATTCAACTAAGAAAAAAAAAACAAAAAACAGCTATTTCAACATGAGGGAAAACCTACATTTTCAGCAGCCATTTCTTCAGTGTACCAACACGCCGTTACCTTATCCTTAAGTAATCATGCCAGTGTGTTCACTTGCTACTGGAGGTACCACTTCCATTATATTAAGTGCAAATGAAAACAATTGTAACACATGTATGTTTTCTTTAACAAATAGAAATCAATTGAAAATAAATGAGGAATAACAAGAGACAGATCTGTTGACAGGCTTCATAAAAGGAGGACATTTTTAACATGTTCTCTATGGTATAATATGGGGACAGATTGGTATTTTCTCAGTATTGTGGGGTACATAACCCCTCCAAAGAATGCTTGGTTACACCCTTGCTCTGTGCCCAAAAACATACAGTAGTGTACATCACAGTAAATAGTATGAAACCATCATAAGTTTTACAAAGATAGGGTTTTTCATCAGAACAAGATATTGATAAATGCTGAAAAAATAACTGATGCTTGTTTGTATTGGTGGTTGTTCTATGTACTTTGTTACTACTTTGTGTCTTTGTGATAAATGTGCAGGGATCATTGAGAGAGAGGGGGGCTCCATGGAGGAGGAGATGGGGGAGCTGCGGTGCTCCCGGCCCCAGTCCCCAGCAGGGCGAGAGTTTGCTCTGTGCGATGTCTTCTATTTCTACAAGAAGGGCATTGAGAGCATCGTGGATGACCAGGTGACGCAGCGCTTTTCCTCGGAGGAGCTGGCCTCCTGGAACCTCCTCACCCGCACTAACCAGAACTTCCATTACATTAGTCTGCGGCTCACCATCATCTGGGGCGTAGGCGTCTTTGTCCGCTACTGTGTCCTCTTCCCTCTCAGGTCAGTGTGAGCCAACTCAACCTTTTACCTCCCCCAACCCCAGGGAAACAGCGAATGTGGCAAGAGTCTACCACAGTCTGTCTAGGTTCTTTGGGTTTTGCAAAGGACATAAAGTAAAGTGACCAGATTTTTGGGAGCAAATCCAGGGATGTTTGTGATTTGCTGACAAATCCTAAACACAGCAGATAATGCAGAATCTGATAGAGATTCTGTTTTGCGTTGTGTTGTTTTTAGTTTGTCTTTTTTTAACTAATGTTTTGCTAATTTTCTGGTCATTTTTTGCAATGATTTGTGCATTGATTTTCAAAGTGGAGTCTGTAAACCCCAGGGGCCTCCACATTGTCCTCAGCAAAATAATAAATAACTAGAAATGGTTATAATACATTGTTTTAATCTAGCGAATATATTTTCTTAGTATCCAAGTATGATATCTAAACAATTAAATTAACACAAACATAAAAAAGTTTGAAAACCCCTGGTGTAGTGTACCCAAATTCATTACAGATAATTTTTTGTTGTTGTTGTGATCTGTCCTTTGACTTGCAGGATCACCCTAGCTATCATCGGCCTGACATGGCTCGTGATTGGAACCACTCTGGTTGGATTTCTGCCTGACAGCAGGTACGACAACAAGCTGCCACTCTGGGAATGGATCAAGTCAATCGAGTCGGTTACAAATAGCGATTCTTTTTGTCTGATGTTTTTTATATCACCATGCAGACCTTAAATCAATATGCTGTCCTTATTTCAGTCGTATTTTAAGACATCTAAAAAGGGGGGAAAATTTGTGCTTAGACTGCAACAGATGGTTGTCTGACCTATTCAAACAAACATTTTTTTCTGGGTCTCTGTAACAGCATCATGATTCATACTGAACCTTAAAAATCTGGAAGAACTTTGGCTTTAATAATTTAGAAGGTAAAGATTGTATCAGCTTGCCTACAAAAACAATGGTTCTAAAAAGGTTCTTTAAAAGACTACGGTTCCATGAAGAATGATCAACAACTAAAGAACCGTTTTAATTAGTCGATGGTTCCTCATTAAAAAAAAAAAAAGAAAAAAAAGAATAGGGTTCTTTATTTAACTGAATTATTTTCATAAGGAATTTGAACCAAAAATATTTCTGGTTCCTCAAAAAACCTTTTTGAGTTAGGGGATTCGTTGAGGAACGATCTAAAGAAATGCTTTGTTAAAGAGCCTTGTTCTGAAGAGTGAATCAGAAATGGCTCTCTTAAAGCACTGTTATGAAGAACTATTTCTAAACCACTGCCAGTGCCTCTAAGAAGTTTTATGGCTCTTTGAGGCATATAAAGAAATTATTCTTCAAAGAACCATGGTCTGAGAGGTTCTTTGTGGAACCAGATTCCCCTAAGACAGACTATTCTTGGTTCCTATTGGCACCTGTCTAATATTACTTGTTTGTTTTGATGGTCACTCTCTATCTGAAGGTCTGCAATAAATGTGATCATTTTCTTTGGAGGTATGACTCAGCCTTTTTCCATAGTCAAATTCACACACTATCATAAAATTGAATCTCAATACTGGCAGTCTTGACATAATTACAGAATCAAATCGCACTGGCACCCAAGTAAGAATCACACTGAATTCAGCAGCACTGTTTAAGAAGGTTATGGGTTTTCTGTGCCATTTCTGATTATGGCTTTTATATTTATTGTGTCTATATTGCAGTGCAAAGAACTGGCTGAGTGAGTTGGTCCATCTGATGTGCTACAGGATCTGTGCCAGAGGACTCTCAGCCACCATCCATTACCACAACAAGTCAGTTCCAACTGGATGTGTCCAGTGTAGCTACTGTGCGGCTGTTGTTTCACTTTCCTTTTCAGTCTTATCACTCCTTTAGTCATCACCACACATACACTTCACACAGGAGCTGGTGCTGCAAACCCATGTAAATGAGGGCTCCTCTCATTTTTCTAGAGAGAACCGTCCACAAAAAGGAGGAATATGTGTTGCGAACCACACCACGCCTATTGATGTTGTCATTTTGGCCAATGATGGATGCTATGCAATGGTGAGTATCACCAACACGGCAGGTCAACATATCAGCGATATTTTATATTTCAGCCAGTAGCTATTGTTGTAAAAAGGCAGAGAATGTCACACTCTTTGCTTCATGCTATTGTCAGGTGGGTCAAGTTCATGGAGGCCTGATGGGGATCATTCAGAGGTCGATGCTGAGGTCTTGCCCCCATGTGTGGTTCGAGAGATCAGAGATGAAAGACCGCCACGCTGTTACCAGTAGGTGAGACAGTCAGCCAGTGAATGGGAAACAGTATGAATAACAACACAGGTTGTGGACGCCTTCAGCAAGGAATGCCAGTGACAGCGTTCAGTTCTTGTCTTTTTATGGAATTTAACCAGCAGTCCCATTAAATTAATGACTCGCATTCATTTTACTAATGATTTTGCTCACACACCAAATGCTGACACTGTGCATTATTATAATAGCTTTCAACTACTATGTCATTCAGTGGCCAGTGACAGCATATGGCCTCCATCCACCTAAATAATAACTTCTGCCACTTTCAAGCTGGACTTTATTTTTCCGTCATTTTCCATCATACTGATGAGATTCCAAGCAAAATCTTGTCAACAGCTTCACTAAAGAACTACTTAACGGTATGGCTTACTTTCCTTGGCTCACTGGTGTTCAGGGCAGTCTTATAGAGCTAATTTCAACACAAAAGCATTTTTTTCCCAACATTACAACATGACTGATTGTGTTGTAATGTAATGAAGCATGTTGGTAAATAAATAGATACCATCTGCTGTTGACAGCCTTGCATCACTGTAATTATGCAAATCCAATAGTGAAAGTTAGCAGGTCATAGATAAAGTGATTAATAAAATGTATACATGTCTCATGACTTAGTGTGCCAGTGTGTTGAAAAAGCCACATTTCAGGAACTTTTAGCACATATTAAAAGTCAAATATATCAGTATGATTGAAAATGGGAGTTAAATCCAATTCTTCAGTTCTGATCAGTACTGTCTATTCTTTCTATTCTGTGTTTGAGATGATCTACAGTAGAAAAAACAATTTAGATTACTTACTATCTAAATTGTACTTACTACTTACCATCAAACTCTTAAAAGAGGGCTTGCAACACTGTCATTGCAGCGGCTATTGGTTTGTTGTGAGAGAGTAGATTAAGAAAGCTGGAAGAGGTAAAGCTGAAACTTGCTTTTAAAAAGAAGGGTTGTGAATGTAATGTGTAGTAAATATTTGGGTCTGAGATGACCACATTTGATCATTTACTCTGAGCTGATCACTTGAATATTAAATGCGGGCTTGTGAGCCTGACGTAGAGCATTCGTGGGCTGAACTGATGCTTTATGGCAGGAAAAATACAGCATCTAGTTTCATCGGGTATTCCCTAAGGGCCAATAGGCGATGGCTAAGAGGATTGGAAAAGCATAAATGGGGTGCAGCCACGGCTTCACTGAAGAATCCAGAGTTTAGCGGTGCTTGCGCTGAAACAAATTACCTAAAGATTTAAGTACAAGGGTCTTGAACATTTTATTTTCCCAAGAGGCTATTCAGTAGTCGGCAGGCAGTACATTTAACACAGCCTGTCCCTGATGCTTGTCTGTGTGACCGACACAGATGCTGTGCAACTTAAATATTTTGCAAATCTTTTAGCACCAAATTTATGCTTGCTGTAACAGCATTAGGTGGATTATATTCTCTTTTTTCAGGGATGATATACTATATATGTATACTACAAAGCCTATGTGGTTTTCAGATTAATGCAGACACACACCACCATGCACCTTCTGCCCCCCTTATAGCGAGTGCAAAATCATTTTGACATGCGCTACCGGTGAAGTTCCCATCCCAGTGGTATGACTAATGAAAAACTATTCCCTTCTCCCACCACAGGCTGAAAGCTCATGTTGCAGCCAAGAACAAACTTCCCATCCTGATTTTTCCTGAAGGTTAGTTACTGCTGTGCTGTGAAGAAACACCACTGCCTGTGGCTGTTTTTTTGAGGAAGATGGTGGTTTTACGGTGGGATCACTTCTGTCTGTCTGTAACTCTTTCTCACACAGGGACCTGCATCAACAACACGTCAGTCATGATGTTTAAGAAGGGAAGCTTTGAAATCGGAGGGACAATATACCCAGTTGCCATCAAGGTAGTGACTAAAGACTTAATTAACATTTAATTTTACAAGTCAGTCAGTAGATTATGTGAAGATAATATAGTCAACATTTCAAAAATAAAATTGTCTACATCCTCTAAATGTTATTGGCCTGAAACAGCAAACTTCTTCAGTGAAGTGACAGTAAGTTGGACTGCCAAGTGAGGCTGGGCAATATATCAATATTATTTCAATACTGTGATACAAGACAAGATATCATCTGGGATTTTATAATATCATGATATGGCATAAGTGTCATCTTTTCCTGGTTTTAAATGCTGCATTACAGTAAAAGAATGACATTCTCTGAACTTACCAGACTGTTGTAGCTGTTCTATTATTTGCCTTTACCCACATATGGTGATACTTGATTTTGTCCATTTTGCTCAGCCCTATTCGTAATCATCGTAATCCCTTCAAGAAATTGCTCATACTCATTTGAGTTTCCTCTTTTCTGCCCCAGTATGACCCACGTTTTGGAGATGCTTTCTGGAACAGTGCCAAATACAACATGGTCAGCTACCTGCTCAGGATGATGACCAGCTGGGCCATCGTGGTCAATGTGTGGTACCTCCCCCCTATGACCTTAGAGGTAGACTCTCTCGCTCCAAATTCAAATTCATTTCTTCTGCAGCTTATGATTATAATGCTTTTCCTTTTAAAATTTTAACCCCCAAAGAAAGATTGATTATCACACATGATATCTCTCTGTCTATGTAGTGTGATGGAATTTGGTCACAAACAACTAATGCTTTAAAAAGCTGAGCGTGAATTCTCCTATTACAGGGTAATATAGTGTATTGAGTGATCATGTGCATTTGTGCTTTCTATCTACACCTTCTTAAAGCTAACCCTGCCATTTTATTTAACCTGGGCTGATATTCTAGTAATCAAGTAAGAGATTGCATTGAGCTGGTTGTAGATTTCTTAGAAAGAGCCATGTTGTGGTTTAAGCAGACCATGTGAGATGTGACTCAGACTTGTGACCGAGCACTCGAGATGTGACTCAGACTTAGATCAAGTGATTTGTCAGCATCTCTGTGGAGTGCAAGTCATCGGAGAACCAAACCACCTTTTTTAAATTTTATTTGAGGTCACTGAGTACAGTATTGTATCCACAGAAACTAATCTTGTAGCAAATTAGTGATAAGAATCGTTTGGCTGATTTTCTCTGCTGTAATCCACCATTCCTTGTAAAACAAGGCTTTCTATTTTAGGAGCTACATATTCAATGAGCCTTTTATCACTGCACTTACTTAAGCCCTTACTTATCCCATGTTGTGTTCATACAAGCATTTATTTACCCTGGCCTATGCATTCAATTCACACTTATACACAAAGCCTTAGGCGCTTCACATGACCAATGAATACATTCTATATCCAGTATATCCACCTGACATAGCTCCCACAGGCCCTGATACACACAGTCTGTAGCTGGCACTGTGTCTCTTGGACTAGCCCCAAAAAGTCAGTGTTAACCCTGCTCTGGAGTGTGAACACACACTTAGGCCCTGGATAACAGGGGTCTTAGCCCAGGACTAAGTGTAGTGTGGAAAGGGATAATGAAAAGTGTCTAAATCCTGTAGAAATAATTTATTTTATGCTTAAGCCAGCCTCCTGTGCAATGTTTGGTCTTATTTGAAAATGCAGAAAATTTGATTTAGATATCTCTCTAAATTTGTTGACAAATTAGTTACATCAGTTATGTTGTGTGCATGTGAGGTGTGAAGGTTTGAAAAAATAGTGATATTGGAAAAATTATACATCAGATTTCTTAAGTATATCCTAAAGGTTAAAATGATAACTTGCAATAACATGACAACTGGGAAGGTTCCCACTTTCTGTTGCAGTTTAAAAGAGCATTATTAGCCACTGGGGGAGGCTGATAGGAGCTAAAGAAACTACACTCATTGTATAATGTATAATTATTTGCTTAGCCTGTGTGGGTTTTGCAAGTTAAGCAGATACTGGACGACTGTGGTTTGTCTTATCTCTGGCTCATACAAAAGTGTAACAACGTCCACTGAAACTGTGGAACAGAGGCTGAAAGATCAGTTTATGCAAAAGTGGCAAAGTGAACTCCCAAGTATGATATCAGGTAGAATTTAAACAGTATCGACTGTATGAAAACCAAAAGCCCAGAGAGGTTAATCGTGAATTTAGGGTGAACAACAGCAGATTCCCTTGGTCACTGGAAGATGTAAAGGCCTAGATAGAAATCAGAGGCTCTACAACCTTTGTAATGAGAAACGTCAGGGAGACAAGCACTATATCTTGTTTGAACGTTAGACTGTAGGAATTATAGACGCAGGTATTTGCCGAAGTATTGTTTAAACTGCTCTTCTATGTTTAAATTAATTTTGTTTTTAAAATCAGATAAGCCAAAAGTTATTTGTAAACCCAAGTCCCATTTAGAAAAATGTCCTTTTTCTGTTTAAGTAACATTTGTTATACTTTAGCCATGCCATGTGCCATCATTTTGTTAGTATTGTTTGGCTTGTTTGTGCTCCATACCATGAGATTGTGGTCTTGAGTAAATAAAGAAAAGATATTTCATTCTAATAATATAAAATAGTATCCTATGTCATCCACATATTGGCAGAAGTTTATTTCTTTTCTCTCACAGTGAGATTAAAATAACCATGTATGCAGTTATACACGACTCTGAATGACAAATTTCAGGTGAATGTTAAGTGAGTGTTTGGTCAGGTGAATATGTCACCCTGAAATATCTGCTGTTTTATTTCTGCTTTGAGCAGGATGGGGAGGATGCGGCCCATTTTGCCAACAGAGTGAAATCTGCCATCGCTGAGCAGGGAGGGCTCCTGGACCTGGCATGGTAAGGAGGCGCGATCACCGCACTTACGTTCACTTCAGACTTGTTTTAATTCAACATCACAGTTTTTAATAGTAAGAATCAAGACGGCTATGCACTAGCACAACTTAGTCTTTTTAATTTTAAACATCTTTTTGACATTTAAGCAGTTTTTGACATATCAGTATTCTCCCCCGAGCAGTCTCACATCTAAATTCACCCCTCCTCCCACAAACACCCACAAAAAATGAGCAGGTAGCTACTTAGGAAAAGAGGGGGAAAACATAATGAAACGAACAACAGATCAATAGATATCAATACTGAAGTAGCTATATAGTGGGAAAAAAAGGCAAGAGAGCAATACAAAATACAACAAATGTTCCAGTGACAATTATTAATAATAATAAATGTGGCCAAGTATAACAAAATTACAGGAAATATAAAGTGTTCAATAAGAAAAAAAAAAAGAAATAACGGAGCAATAATATAAATGGAAATTCATGGCTCTCGCTTTTACAAATATGAAAGAAAGGGTGACTAGTGATCATGAAAAACCTAATTTTGTCATTCGACTACTGCTACTACTACATCTGCTGTCTACTCGGTTCTTACTTGACATAAAATACCACAATGCTTTGCTTTACAAACTTCTGCTGACAACACGATCCCATTCTTTATGCTTTCTAATGGCAAACAATGCAATAATTGGTCAGTAAGTAGATTAAATGTTGGCAATGGTTCTTTGTTCCAAAATTCTTAGCAAAATATGGCCATTTTATTAAAAGTTTACATTGTCTGGAATTCAGAAAAACTATCCGGCCTGGCAGTGTTGTGAAATGTGTGTGTCTCTTGGCAGGGATGGGGGACTGAAGAGAGCGAAGGTGAAGGATGCATTGAAAGAGGAGCAGCAGAAGATGTACAGCAGCATGATTGTGGGACAAAACGGCAACATCTCACCAGAACCTCACAGTCGAGCCACAGAGAAACAATAATGTCTGACAGTCCCCTCCGATGAACTCTGGACAATTTCTCTTTCCCTAACATCTTTCTGTGATGTTTGTAAATCCCTCACCTTCCACAACACAACTGGAATTGGATAAACTTGTTCCATGTTGTTGGAAAGCGGGAGGCCACATGATGCTGATTCATACTGAGAAAGATTCAAATGTGCCAGCTTTAAGCCTTAGCTGGTTGCTTTGAGATGCTTTTTCAATGAAAGGAGCTAGGACGTAACCACACATTCTTCTGGGGGGGGGTCCCCCTCGATAATGAGAAAATAACAATCTGTCCAGCCCAATATGCAGTAGAAAATATGTTTCTATCTTCAGTATGGACACGCGTGGGTTCCCAGCCACCAGGAGGTTTGGTTCTGGAGATATATGCCCATTCGTGAGGCCCTCCATTTTTCAGCGTAAACACACACACTTTTATTTTGAAACTAATCCAAATAAGCTTGGACTTACTTGAAAGCCCATAGCACTTTTTTCATTAAAGGGATAATCTGTCATTTGTTCATGCACAGCATTGCTTGGTCCAATAATAGCATTCTCGTTCCAAGCACAATATTTACATAAACTTGCTTTGGAAGCCATTTGCTACTACTGGAAAATGCATGATACTAATTTGGAGGTGCGTTAAAAGTCAGTAAACAGTAGGCAACTGACCAAAACAAAAAGAGGTGCAGCGGCAGCCACTATTTTGGAGAAATCACAGACTATTCCTTTAAATGGGAATTCAAATGGTCTATATAGTCCTCAAAGCTGTGTTCCAGATGTGCAGATTTTCATACATAAAAATGGAAAATGCACTTAAAGAGCTCTTATTTGGGACCCCCACTCCCCAACATCTGTGCCATGGTTATGTCCTCAGAAAGGGGTGAAGACACCAGCTACTCAATGTAATGTGCATTGATGAAATATTTTATACTTGCCTTTTTAACTTGTCCTCGTCTGAGAGGATCTACTTCATACTTTTTCAACTGTTTTCATCTTATATGCTGGATGTGATATTTTTGTCCAAAGATCTGTGCTCAACCTCAAGGTTTCTTTTCCAATAAGTCTTCATGTTAAAGAGTTTTGTCTCCGGTGTCGTTCCTCTGGCCCTGCGTTGGTGTGAGACTGCATTTCTACCACTGGGAGGCAGTGTATGCTAACACAACAGTTGCTATTGTATTTATCCACTTATTCCATTCCCCAAGACATATCAGCCTATCAGTTGTTATCAAAAGTTTAGTGTAGCCGGGGCCACAGTGATTAAAGAGATCTACATAGAAAATATCTTGAATCATATGGCACATGTATTTGAGTGATGGTCGTGATATAACCAGAAGCCTGCACTGTGTGGATGGAAAATAATGCCTTGTATCTCCTGACCCAATACAAAATATTTGTATTTCCGCAGGTAAGGATTTAAAATGTTAAAATAGTAGAGATGTTTTTTTTTGTTTGTTTGTTTGTTTGTTTTAAACCAAATGTCACATTTTGTGACACATTTTGTGGTGCTGCTCTTTTACCTGTGCGGGTCTGTAATAGCAGGAAAAATTCTAACATTTGGTTTTATTTTTCCATCTGCACACCGTTATAGGCAAATCATTTCTCATCTTATTTCAGTGTCATTACAAACCGATGTTTCACTGCACTGTGTGATAAACAGCGCAGCAATATAACTCAGGTGAAAAGCAACATAAAGCATCTTATAGCATGATTACTTATTGAATATGGTACTTGTAGCTTAATGAAACCAGATATTTGCAATCAGATTTGGACATGGGCTAAATGAATGCCTGCTCTGTGCCATTTTCCTTTAATTAACACCACCACTGATGGAAATGTTATGAAATATTCACCTGATCACTGGGGCAGTTTTAAGGGCAGTGTCTGTCCTAATAAAAATCTATTATCCCCCGTTCAATAATTGAAGGCAGTGGGAAAGAAGACGAAGAAGAAGAGAGAGATAGAAGTGGCTGTTAGAGAGAAAAAGAAATGCTTGGTCTCCACTAAAAAGCTTGTGCAGATGAGTATGGGCAAGACATGTTTACTGTGACGGTGCTTTAATAAAGAAAGCAGAGACTGTGAAATAGCATTGAGTTATTCTTCCACACACAGCGAGCTGGAGCGGGCTTAAATTTCACAGGCTCTCTGTCTCTCACACTGAGACCATCTCACAGCCGACTCAAGCACCCGGCTATAATAACAATCCCGCAACTTAAATTGCTTGAACAGAAATGTTTGTTCTCTCCTAACAAGATTGTGAATTATTAATAGGATCTAAAGCCGATTTTATAACCCGATTGTTGAGGTGGGATTCTTGGCAAGCGATGCTCCACCACACCATTTACTGTGATGTATGTGTCTGCACATCTTTATATCCAATTTAATGTGATTCAGATAGATTTCAAAGGGACATCATAAAAGGCATTGGAGTGACCCCTGCTAGGTCTGGATGACTGTACACTCCATACAACCACCCTGTATGTCTCAATATGTTGATTAGATTTGCCCAATTTTAGTTTTACTCTGAGGTGATCTATACAAATGCAATGCAGGTACACTAAGTAAATATGAATACATTTCCAAATTGAATCATTTGTCCCAGAGAATGTAGTCCATGCAGGACATCATTTTAAATCACGCTTTGCTGGGAACTGAGCAGTTTGACCAGTCACGAGGGTAAATGACTGAGGCTCTTTCTAAGACCCACCATTAGTTAGACCATAATGTCTTTAAATACATTGTTCTGCCATCTATTCTGTGCTTGAAATGGGACTCCTGCTGTAATGTCTGTGATGCTGAGTTAAAATACATCACAGAGAGAATAATCAATACCAGCATGAAGAGCAACATTGTCCATATTCAAAAGAATCCCACAATACGATATGATTCATCACAGATATTCCTCTGGTCCAGGTTTAGCACAGAGTGTGCCGGGGGCGAGCTGGGATGTGTGAGATTAGCTTAACCTCCCACCTTTCAGAGACTCCTCACCCTGACAGGAGTCTGATACTGATGCCCAAAGACAGAACTAAAGTTTGTAATGACTGCTCACATGTCACCCAACACACCATGCTCTTCATTTGTCACTATTTTACTCATGGCTTTAACGTTGAAAGCTGGAAAACATATTTAACAAATGAGGCATTTGTAATAAATGATTTTCATGGGCTACAAATCTAATTTGCATTTTAAAGGACCATACCAGTGATTTAGAATGATTGGCCCATTTACTGCAACTGACATACATTTTACATCGTGTGTTACAATCAAAATCAGTTCATTTTCAAACGTGAATTTTTGGTTGAAACACTCACCTTATAATGTTTTGCTTCTGTGGCTGACAAAGTCATCACCATTCATAAACCAGAGAACTGATAACTGGCGGTATAAAGCAAACGTTTTCCTGGGGATTATTTTCAATCGAGTGAAAGGCTGTGTCACTCCAATCTGAAAGTTTGAAGTTCATTTTCATATTGTAGTAAAATTATTGGGAACCGTTGGCTTGATAAAAGGGAGGAAAAATGATATGGGAGCTCTAAAATATAACTTCATGCTTTGGGAAAAGATTGGAAGAAACATGAAGTATATGCATTTTGTTGATATTACACTAAAAATGCATAATCACTGGTATGATCCTTTAAATATACAAGATATTATACAAAAATATACAAGATTGCAATATAGTAAAAATGCTTTCGATGTTTTAGTTTGTTGCTTGGTTAAATGCATTGATGCTGTCTGTTCTGATTATTGTAAGAAGAACATCATGGTGTAGCAGGAAAAGAGGTGTTTAATTTGATCTAATTGTATAATATATCCACACAACATGCAAAGAATAAACAGAAGGGATAAAAGGATCGCTGCTCGGTAAATAAATAATAGATGAAGACAAGCGTGCTTTTCTTCAATTCTGTCTGCTGTGTTTCTGCTGGGTGTCAGTCTGGCCGTGCTGCTGGACCGTGGCAGCAGTCACAGGATGAGCGTGATGCTGGGGCTGGTCACAGTACAGCCTGGACGAAAATCAAGTTCACCACAGGTGACAGCAAGCCTGTCACAGACAACATGCAACATTACAACATGAAAGGGTTTGCATAACACATGTGGAAGGATAAGGGTGGGGGATCACACTGCAAAGTTGAGCAAAGTTTGAAAATGAGTTTGAAAAGTCTATGTCACAAGAGAATGTGTGTGCGAGTGTGTGTGAGAGATAGTGAGTGTGTGCTTGTGGTGGTCTGGCCAGGAGGGGGAAATATAAGACCAAGCCTCTCAAAGCATTACACTGATTTGCATACACTAATGAAACAGGCTATAATTGGTCGGAATTGATTTTTTTTTTTCTGCTTTGATTGAGCTACAATTGAGTCTGAAGTTCTTCAAGTGGAGAGCTGATTGATTTGTGGTTAAATTCTAGTTTATTTAGTTTAGGAAATAATTATGTACTCATGTGGTGATTGGACAGGGAGGAGAGAGTTGCTGACACCCCTGACCCCCCTTTCCCTTTGTATTTTGAGTGTAATCATTTTTTATCATCATCTACCATACATATCTGTGTCCACATATTTTTTCTTCAAAATCCCCCCCAAAAATTCATTGTGTTTTACTGAGTAGAAAAGTGGAGTTACATGAAAAATGTCCTTCAGTGAGGTACATGAAGGTGTGAAATTGCAGACTACTCTTTGCCCTCGGCCCTGTGCCTCAAAAGGTATTTCTTCTTTTATTGACAGAGTGGCAGAATTTCACCTTGATGGTGGGTCTTGCTAGTGGCCCACTGTTCCCGGCATCTTCCTCCCCTTGATTGCTTTTGTTTCCAGGTCACCTCCTATCTATTGCTGCAACTTTTTCAATTTCTCAGGGCTTGTTGTATGAAGACAGAAGGCATTGCCATCATGCGCCGATTGGGCGAGTGTTCCCTGGAAATGTACATAAGCCTGCCGAGAAACAACACAAAAGAAAGACGCTGAAAATCTTCTCACTTTCATGCTTAGTGGGCAACGGAGATCTTGTCATCTCCAATGGAGAAACGCACCATGCAAGTTCATCAAATGAATAATCAAATAAATGTCTTGGTTCATTAATATGAAATTATCTTAGCATGAAGATTAATTGCATTAAACTTATGAAAGTGTGTTTTTTTGTATAAATCCAAGCCAGGGAAATGATGGATGATGAGAAAGGCATGATGAATGAAGAAACCAGCGGAACTAAATTGAAAGTGTACTCATCCGTTCTCTCCTCACAACTAATGATAAATTGAGCATGTCACGTTGAACAATACATGTTCAGGTTTAAACATCATCTCCTCCACAAAGCGGTAATGTGGGCCGTCAGGTGGCTCGTTCTGACGGGACTCCTCACACCTCACAGACGGGGTGCCGCTGCAGGCGAGAGGGACGTCCTGCATTTGTGCTGAAATAGAATCACAGACACAGAAAGCCACTGTTACTCATTATAACCAGATTCAACTTGTGTCTGTCTGCGTATCTGTCTGTGTCTGTCTTTCTTAATGAGTATGTGCACAAAGATTTTTTTAGGCTTTTATTTGCACAAAAGTTACTCAATGTATTTTGGCCATTCTGACTCTATTCTCTTTACTGTATCCTCCCCTCGATATGTCCTTTGACTTTCCTTGTTCCAAAAAGGAAATATCTATAAGGATTGATTGCAGGAATATTGTTTACTTTGCTTTGTTTAAATTAAAAAAAAAAAAAAATGAATAACCGACAGGCAGCCAAAGTTACAGATGATCAAATTCCTATTAAGATTGCATCTGGCCAGGCTCCAGCTGACAGCCTATATTGTAAATGATATTGCCATCTGTGAGGCTGCGACAGTTGGGGAATGAAGAAGAGGATCTCTATCAATCTCCAGTTGGGCCATTCATATTACAATACTAGTTATGTCATTCCTGCAATGCAGTATGGGCATTTCTGATTGCAATTGCTAAATACTGACAATTGCTGCAGGGTTTATAGCGTTATGATGCTGCATTATATTATGTTTAACATCATATTTTCAATCTAACTGTTAGTACATGGTGGAACACACTCATGGTAGAATAATTCTCCACTTCATAAGGGTTTATTGTTGTTTCATGTGACAACAGTTGCTCGAGCAAGGATATGTGTATATATATCATTTGTAAGCCATTAATATTTTTTTGTATTTGTATTTATTTATTCACACATATACACAGAATAGGTTAAAAAAGACATAAAAATAGAGAAAATGTGTAGAATGCTACAAAACACAAGTTGTAATATATCATGCATCCAAACCAGCACTTGTACATGCACATTTACAGCTCATATGCACACACACACACACACACACACACACACACACACACATACACACACACACACACACACACACACGCACACACACACTATCTTGGCACATAGGCACACTTGAGGGACTAGGGGGATGAGGGTGAAATATGCTCTAACCCGCTTCAACATGTATAATCCATGCTGTCGGGACGGCCTGCAAACATGCAGATACTGGAACAGAACACACACACAAAAAGCACATTAACTCAGATAAAGATACACAGAAAAAAAAACATCAAATCATGAATCAGTACTGATTAATTTTGTGTTCCTTACAGTTAAGTATGATGCATTTTAGTGTTACCTTTTTACTAAAAATATGTGATGATTTCCTATTATACAAGTAACTTTAAAATATCTTTATTATACAAATAAATCACATTGCTTGATTTTATTCCAAGTTCATATTTGGCAAGTCCATGTTAGATTCATCCATCATGGCACTTTCTGATCATTGTCTCTGGGGGAAGAGGTTCATCTCTCCTCTTCCACCAACCAAAGCAAAAGCGGCGCCACATCCGGCAACTCCACTTCTCCAATTTCATTCTCAGCAGCTATGCAGAAAAAATCAGTTCAGCGGAGCAGCACACTTTACAACTTCTCGGCAAAATGAATACTTTTTAATTTCTCTGCCTGGGATGGCCCTGGGCCCCAGGACAATGTTGATGGATGATGTTTTAATGCTGCTGAATGTTATTTTTACTGAACAGGGAAAACTATAAATTTTTACTTCATTGGCAATGATCGTGCCCTATGCATAAAAGTGCGGCGGGTGTGCGTTGCCCATGAATAATCGCCTCTCGCAGCAGATGTTACTTTGCAGAAACCAATTCCTCGGATAAGATTTGCAGAAGATTAATTGTCTACAGCTGTTTCATGGCCCGGTGCAATCTTAATACATTTATGATAAGTTTAAAAGCTCACTAGAGGCAACGGAGCCTCCCATGTGAGGCTGCAGAGAGAAAGGGATGCTTTATTCCTACATCTGGATTCATATCCTCTGTCAGATTCATCATTAGCCTTAATGCAAGACGACTAAGAGGCTGGCCATCATTATCGTGCGGGGTGCAACAGTGTCTTCCTCCTCTTCCTTTATCCTCTCTTTCGCACTCATCATCCCCACATTTTCATTTTTCCCATTTTTGAGTGACCGAATTATTCAGATTTGTGCAAATGAGTTGTTTTCATTTTTCTCCTCTGAGAGTGGAAATTGAAAGTGACCCAGCATGACCCCCATCTATTACTCAAGCTAAATTGCAGTGAATGTGCAGTCTGGATCATTCTAATGGTACAGGCCAACCGCACGGCTTTGTTAACCGAGGGAGATATGACCCTGCCTATACACAGCATCTGTACTAGTTTGGAAGAATCAGCGTGTTATGACCCATACTCCAGGGTTTTATGAAGCTCTATTTAGATATTCTTGACAGAACAAAAAGGCAATCATGTTCACATTTCAGTCGTGGGTCAGGGGGCCGCACCGGGGTTAGTTGTTTAAGGTGATTTTTGAGGAACCGTTCCATGTTTAAAAGTTCCTGACACTGATGGAGGGTCTGAGGTTTTCATTTGCTAAACATTTAAGCTGCTGTGGCTCCTTCTTCTCAGTGACTGTGTGCCTTTAATTCCACTCCACTTCACTTAAATAGCACTGCAAAGCTTTCTCTTACAAGTGATACAGCTGATTATTAATTGATTGTTAGTATCCATTATTTATATGTGAATCCACTCAATGATTGAATGAATCACAGAAACCCCTGTGGCCTGTCATTAAATTATTCAACGCCACCATTATTTCAGTTTCTATTGTCTTGATTACTCAAAAATGAAGCACATTCACAAAGATCTGTGTATTATTATGGATTGACATGATCCACAACAATCGCCACAGTTTAATTGCCAGTTCACAACAATGTGGATTACAAATGCGACCTGTGACCTGAAAGCCAAATTTTGTGCCGCCCATGCATTGAGAAGTGGACCTTTGATAGAGATTGCGGCATAATCCTGATCATCAATATCCTCCCAGTCGTCTTCCAACGCACACAGCCGTGCAGCATGACAGATCTTGGCATAATCTGACAGGTATTGGTCATAAATAATCCGGGCGAAGCACCGTCAGCATGGCCTGTGCCTCATTTCAATGACACCTCAGACACCGAACATGACATAATATGCTGTAATAAAACAAAACCTTCCAGTTCATAAATTTGCATGATTTATATGGAAGATATGGCATAAATTTAGCATAATACATATGCAACAACATGAAGGCATTTTAGCGACATCATTTTAATATATTCTCATGTGATGGTAGGACTTAATTACTAATTGGATTCTCCTTTCTCAGCTCTCTGCTCATTAAAAAATTTAAGTTAATGAACTGAATATTGTGCCTCTACCTTTTATTCTTATCTGATTCAGAGTGCTTACAAATAGAGCATGGTTGATGCTGTAAGGCAGCAACTTTTAGTGGGAGGCAAAGACTTTTACTGTGATCTATCAGTGCATTGTGCATGCCATGTAAATTGTACAATTGGTACAATTATACATTTAAAAGGACCATACCTGTGGTTTTGCATGTGGAGTGTAATATCTACAAAATGTATATAATTTGCGTTTCTGCTCATCTTTTCCCAAAGAAAGCAGTCATATTTTAGAACTCCTACATTGTTTTTCCTCCGCTTTATTCAGAGACTTTAAAACTTTCTTCACACCTGTATTCCATCACCGTAATAAAGTCATCCACATTAGTTTTCTGAAAAGCAGCAGCACTGTTGTGTTTTGATGACTTGAAATTGGGCGGAGTGACACGGTCCTTCCACTGGAAAATAAACCCCGGCTTTACACAGCCAGTTATTAGTTGTGTGGTATATGAATGGTGACTTTGTTAGCCATAGAAGAAGAACACTATAAGGCTGCTGTTTTAGCCAAAAATTCAAATTTGAAAATGAAGGAATGATTTTGGTTATATGTTGCGAAAAATTTTGCACCCTTGCATTATTTGCAAAATGGTTTGCTGCAAAGTAAAATGTGGTTAAATTGTAGTAAATGGGCCAAAGATTCAAAATCACTGGTATGGTCTTTTATGAAATACAATGACATGTGACTTTGATTTAATCACACGGATAACATCAAGCTCAGGTGTAAAACCTTTCTTTGCCCAGTCGTCCTCCAAACCACAGGCAGTAACAGGAGAGGAAAACATGGACATTCAGCAGCGCATTCGGCCAAACCCCAGACATCATCATTCCACTCTGCCTCCTCTTTCTCCTTGCACACCTTCCAGGCTTTGTACAAACAGATACCTGTCACGTATGAAGAATAGGATTGCTCCTTAACAAATGCCTCATTCTTGGCGGATTATTTACTTTTAATGGGCGGGGGGGATGAGAAAAGCACTTAATATGTGCTCACACGAGGTGTGATGTATGGGGTCATCGTAACACTGGTGGCATCGCCCTAGGTTGCTCGTTTAAAATAAATCTATCAGAGGCTGGGGCTGTGCTCGGAGGTTCACTACAGTATATGGGGGTGGAGAAATCTGCTCTCCCCAGGAACAAGATAGTCGTCATCCCAGGGGAATAAAAAAGACTGTTTTGCTTCTTTTATCGTGCCAGGGCCTCATGTGACAACTTTGGTTTATGAAATATGCTGCCTCTTTTGGCGTGGCACATCCCTGACAAGACATATATGGAGGAGGCCATAAGTATTTAAATGGTGCCATTTATTTGCCATTTGGTGTTATTAATATTCATGATCAATCATCAGAAATGAGGCACCATAGAGCCACTAGCACTAAGTTTTATGATGGTTATTAATGACAACCTAACCCCCTATAATGGCATGCTTTACTTCTTCCACTCATACATCTCTGAACTCTTAATGATCAAAAGTATTAATTCCAACACTATTCCATTATTAATATCCTGGATGGAGATAAAAAGTAATATTAATGTAAGGCCAACATAAAGACAGAGTCATTATTTAAGCCCTGTCATCATTTGTCTTATTTAAATACCAAAAGCGATAACACTTTATTTCAATTTGAATGAAGACATTAATTTTTTTTGTGCTGACTAATCAAAGCAACGTTTGGCCGTATATTGAAAACTTGTTAGATCAGTCATAAATCTTGTAGTTATTGATTATAGATCCTCCTTGATTATATCCCCATACCAGCTCCCTTTTTCCCTTTCTTGCCAAACCAAAACAATTTTAGCTGATTGATTTAATTGAATATTATGTAATAAAATAAAACTTGCAAAAAGGATATGATGAACACAATATTGGCATTATGTCCCGACACATTTGTTACCTTGATTTCCTAGTGGGTCTTTAAATGTTTCATTGAATTTATGAGGTCAGAGGTAAAAAAAAAAAAAAAAAATGTGTATGTGTGTGTGCGTGCGTGTGTGTGGGTGTGTGGGTGTGTGTAAATTTGTCCACCAGTCACTGAAGCTGTTGAGTCGAGGATATCTTAAATGATCCGTTTTTATTTACCAGTCAATACAGAGAAGTAGCTCCCTGTTTGTCTAGATTTGGCACGTGCCTCCATCCCATCAGGTAACGCTGCTCTGTGATCAGACAGGCAGCCAGTAAAGCAACACACTGCTGCTGTCTGACTTTGATCCGACCCATAAAGGTGTTTCACATTTTATATATCTGCACAGCAATTTCTTTGACTTGTTTTACAGAGTGGTGATGAATTTTGCTTAAAGGCAGTTTTGAGATGGGAGGGCACATCAGTTTGTTTACTAATGTTAAGGATGAGGCTGAGGAAAGATAAACCCCCCCAGATTTATGCCAGAACTAGTAACCCAAAGAATTAATCTAACACCTTTAAATGCCTGTCTTAACTCTAATATTTTGTCAAATTTACACAAAAACATAAACATTAGAGCAAAACGCTGTGATATTTTTGGTGATGATGGGATAAAAGAGTTGTCCTGAACTCCTGCAGCATTTCCTGCAGCATTTCTAGGTTCTATTATATTGAGAATTGAGTGACATTCATCAGGCTTTACCATATCATAAGAAGGTGATGTATAGCATCCTATTTGAAACTGCAAAGTCTGCCCTTAAAGCTACATTATTATTATTCCACCCTGGCATGACCATCATATTTATTTGCTCTGTGAATTCTCTGTATCTTCCTAGAAATAGGACTTGCACAAGTTTTGTTTTTTTTTTTTTTAGATTATTTATATTTTAAAGAATGTCAAACTATTTGAAAATTGTAATTTTAGAATTGCTGTAATATGCTAGCTGAAGATTTTGTCTGGTTTTCACTCCGCAGAGCTTCCCGCTTCTTATCCCAAAAAGAGAGATGGTACCTGCGGCTCATTGTCTGACTGGTTTTCTGGTTGACTTGCAGGCTTGCTGCGTTGTGAGGTTGCAATAAACAGCGTTTCATCAGCAGGGAGACCGGGGCTGCGGCACTTGTTGACGGGGAGGGTGTGTGTGTGTGGGGGGGGAGGAGGTGAGGGGGCCGGAGGGGGGGGATGAATCACTAGATTATGCGCAGGGCCATGCACTCGGAAAATGAGAAGAGAGGCCTCAGCCAACACACACCCAGCTACCTTCCGATCATCCTTTTAATAACCTGTAATATTGTGGCGGGAGGTTTCTGCCAGGCTGAATCTGATTGATGGGCTCTCCGATGAGACATTACAAGCGCGAGGTAGATTTACCAAACAACTAAACATACAAATTATTAAAAAAGGAGGGGTTACCCTCTGGACCCCGGGAGGAAAGTGAATAACCTTTAGTTAAGATGATACCATTTCCAAGAGCAATTTATAGTCTATTGACTGGAGAAACTGTCTTTTCAGATGTGCGGAAATTGTCTTACATTGCAGATGAGATCTTTTGCTTGACACCGGATTTGGGGGCCAGGGCAAGAGCAAATATCACATTAGCTGTCCGGGCGCTGGAGAGATGATATCGGACTGTGTTGCTGCTCTGGACAAACATAACCACATATCATCCCATCTCCCAAACACAGCCTCATCCACCTGACTGCACGCGCACACACACGGGGACGTGCACGCGCGCACAAAAACAAGCACCTCCACTCAGTCAGACAATCCTACTGATTAAAGGGAGAAACCGTGCCTTTTGTGACGCCGTTAAGGGCCGCTGAGAGTTTACGCTCACGTGGCATTTCTCATTACCTCTCAGGCTGGCATGTTTTGACAAGGGGGATCCTTCACTTGCCACTCAAGTCTATCAATGTCAGCAAAGGGCTCAGTCACAGACCCATATATTTGGATTAAATAGTCAGAGTCATTACAGCGAATGTTATTGACCTTTTAAGATACAACTTTAATAGCGTTTCTCTCTCCCTCTCCGTCTGTCTGCATGTGAAACATGAAAGGCGGCCGCGCTTATGAAGTCCCCCTCAGGGTTTGCCTGGAATTGGAATCAAATACTTTAGATCCCCTCTTCCTTGTAGGTAATGCCGTGGGCTTTGTAGCAGAGAAAGGAGAAATTAAACGAAAGCACACAATGAGAATGAGGAGCAGGCGATCAGGATTACAAGAGAGGACACTCATTTTCCAGTAGCCAGCCAAGCTAGACAAAGCCTAAGTGTGGGACTGAGACCACACCAGTTGTGATCTTCAGCTTGTAACATGAATTTTTTTTTTTCCGTCTCTCAACTAACAGACAAGGTGGAGGGGAAGATGGGGGGGCGGAGGGGCGGTAAAAAATAATGCAGTAATTCATCCAAGTTGAATTGATTGAAAGTTTCAGATGATTTACTCTCTTTATCTGTGTCATCATTCAAGTGTGGTGTGTGTGTATGTGTGCGTGTGTGTTAAAGGGGTGTGAGGTTAATATCCTGCCCTGTCTGAAGTTCTATTTATCATCTCAGGTACATTTAAGTGGTACAATATGTGATGGAAGATGACTAATATGTAATGACAATAGCCAATTGTAAATCAAAGCACAGTATCGGGTTACGACACCCGCGACTTATTTAGACAATTGTGTCAGATTCTCTTCTTTTATGTAAGAGGGAGATGATATGATAGAAGTTTTCTAAACTTGTAATCTTTTTTATCCTCGGCGCTGTTGCTCTTTCACCTGTCCGAATCAGTCTTATTGTTTTCGCCGCCATGATTTCACCTGCCCCCCCCACCAGCCGAAGCCCGTCGTGTTATTCACTGTCTTCAGCCATCAGCTTTTTCAATCTCGCGATCAGGGAAGTCACAGCTCTTTGTACAAGTGCCTTCAGTAATTGAATTTGCTGCAGAAATAGCGGCCTGGAAAATTTCATTTTGGTTCCCAACGGGTGTGCGTGTGTGTGTGTTTCTGTGTATGTGCGTGTGTGTTGCAAAGGGGGTGGTGGGGGGGGGGGGGGGTGGGATGTGCACAAACAGGCGGGGCACATCCCCTCCTTCCTAACTTATCTATTCTCTCTTCCATTTCCTAGTCTCAATCCTTTCCCACATATACCCATCCCACTCCATTTTTACTCAGCACCAACAGACTCAGTCCCTCTTCATCCCATCCTGCTCTCCTTGCTTTCACCCTCTCTGTCCTCTCAACTGTCCCCTGGACCTAATTCTCGATCCTCCTCTCATCCCTATTTACCCCTCTCCTCCTATATACACACACACACACGCACACACACACGCACACACATCGTCCTGTCCTCCTTGTTGCCTCTTCTCAAAAACCCTGACCACTGGTAATCTTTTGTCAGCATAACTCGCTCGCAGTGAGGCGCAGGGAGGGAGACTTGAGGGCTTGTCACGGTGGCAATTTTCCCCTAAATACCTTCCACAAATAATGGTTTTCAGAATGAGCATTAACAGGGTTGATTACACGAAATGGCCCTTTTAATTTACAGCGGGATTCTATTGATCACAGGAGTGCAGATTAAAGCGTTCAATGAAGCCAGTGATGAGGTATTAACCAGCTCAAGCCCCCCGGGGGCCTGAGGGATCGGGAGGCTGGCCAGGGCTCTGCCTGTGTACAGTTATTCCCCTGTAATGAAGTGCCTCTATGCAGCGGCATGGAGCAGAGGCAGGAAAAATAGATTGAAGATGATGAGCTCTTCAAAGTCATTTCTTGCTCTCTCATTCCACCTCATGCCCGGTATCTCCTGTCCTGGCGTCCCCTCTCCCTAAAATGCCTTGGATTTACTTAGCTGGCTGGACCGATGCAATTTTTATGACCTTATTGCTTTTTTACCATGGTAATAGTTTTGAATCAATTTATCAATCTGCAGGAACCATCAGCCATGTTGCCCTCAAAGATCAAGTCCGGGTCATTCCATCATTGCACTCAGGTGCACTGAGATGGAAAGGCAGAGGGGGGAGAGAAAAAAAAGTGCTTCCCTCCCACGCACCCCATCACTGCCATTGCCCATATGAGAATGGTCCTCAAACAGCTTAGCAAACATGCTCTTACCAGTTTAACCCCTCATCCAAAACCCCCACAATCATGCTGTCTTTAAAATCAGAGAAGGTGAGAGAGCACAGGGATTTCTTATTATCTATACCTCGCAATGGAGAGAGAGAGAGAGAGAGAGAGAGAGAGAGGCAGAATTAGAGGCTCAGATTTCTTATGTGAATGTACATTGTATGTATGAGTATATAAGAATAATGTATGTATATCTATATGTACATCTACCTATATCTGTATCTCTCGATAGATAGATAGATAGATAGATAAATAGATACACACACACACACACACACACACACACACACATATTTCTCAGTGATACCATCCAAGGATTTACTATCATTATTGTCAAGGCTATTAATTATTATCATTATTAATTAATCAGTTTTATTCATTCTTATCACTTTACAGTTTTGTATCCATTGTTTTCCCTTATGTTTTGTTTTTCACCGTGTATTTTGTTTTTGGTTATATATAATATAATATAATAAAATATCAGGAAAAAAAATAAACTAAATAAGAAGCCAGAGAGCAGTCCTCTTGATTCTGCTGTTGCACAATGGCGTCTGCTAATCACACAAAATGATGTCGGTTTAATATATTCACATAAATCGTCCAGGTTTGTTTTACATTTTCCAGATTGATTTCGTGTTTAACTCATTTTCAAATCAATAAGAAATTGAAAAAGGACAATTTATTCTTGGGATTAATGTATTTAACTGAGCGTTACTGCTCTACTGTCCTTTGTTTGGCTTCAGCAAATGTCAATTAATGTTCCATATCCTCAGTTAGATCAGGCCTGAGCGCTTTCATTCAATTAGGCTGAATTATCTGAGGCACTGTCTACTGTACACCACATAATGGTAACTCAGTAATGTGATAATGGCAAAATAGCTTTGTTTTACATTACTACACAACTGTACCCTGGAGATGTCAAAAATGGGAAATATTTAAGATCATTTTTCCAGATCATTTAATCATTGCTCCAATGATCTCATTTTAAACATCCTAAATGTTTAATCCGGATCTAATTGTTGCAACGCTCAGCACTTTGAATTTGGATAGATCAAAGGAGCTTGTGCACCATACTGATGTGTCTCTGTTTTGTCTTCGTAGGTGTGTGTCTATGCACCATCTCATTGTCTGCGATGTGTGTGTATATCTGTGTTTGTGTTAGCGTTCGTTTCTCAGAACCTGTGGGAGGCTGTCCGCCACACAAGCTGAACAGAGGCTCCATAGAGCTGCTCTATATTTAGTGTCCTGTGAAAGCCATCTGCCCTCCACTGTCTCCCTGGCCTTTTTTCCCTCCTCACAAAGGAGCCATACGTCTCTGGAAGCCCCGGCACATCTCAACCTAATGAGCCTCTTTAAGGCTCTTTGAATTTCTAATGAATAACACTATGCAGGAAAATAAACACATTGCTATTGATCATGGCATAAAGGTTTAAACTAATTTAATAAGTGGCCCCTGGCTTTGGCTGGAGTCTGGTAACCCTGCCCCTCCACCACAGGGTGCTGCTGGTGTCTGTCCTCTGTGTTGTTACTGTAGCGTTGCTGTGACTGGCTAAAAACACACCGAACCCCACCGCTTAGGAGCAGGCCCTGTGTGGGAATACGGGCCGAATGAAAATATTCCAGACAAAATAAACCAACAGGATGGGATCTCCTGTAGAAAACGTCTGATATACAGTAAATGGTTTGGATAGCTACACACAGCATGGGCTAATGGGACGGATGTCAAAGGGGTTAACGTCTTGATATCCACAGTAATGGAGAAGGCAGTGCCAGCGGGGCTACCTTCAAACGTGAGAAAAAATAAAGATACCTCAGTCCGAAACTACTCGAGCAAAATTGAAAGGCAGCCATTACAATAAGTATAAGTCCTAAAGTATCTGATGTTAAGTGTAGTATAAAAAAAAAAAAAAAAACGCAAATGAATTGTGCTTAAATAAATAAAATAATGACAAATTATGACAAAGCCTTTTTGCTCAGATACTTATTGAAAAATAGCTTCTGTAAAAGAAAAAAAAAATAATAACAGTAATTCTCTTTGGTAACACCCACCTGTAAACTGAAGATCAAGAATGAAAAAAAAAAAAAGCATATTACCTAAATTTGATTAAAAAAAAAAAAAAAAAAAAAAAAAAAAAAAGAATAACCTGATTGCTTATGCTTGTGGCAAATATTTTAGATTCATAATTCAGATTTTTGGGAAAATAACTTTAAAATTCAAGTGACTATTACCTAAAAGGATGCTTGGTCAATTTGTCAGTCTTAAGCAAAATTTATAAGATGGATATTCCAAGGGTCAACTTCCTCTGAAAGCAGCATGGCTTCTTCCACGTTTTACAACCTTTTTTTTCCAGTGGACAGTCCCAAAACGATTTGATTGCGCTGTGCTCTCAGAAAATAATGGTTCTTCAATGGTTCCTCAAAACACTCTCTCATTCTAAATAAAGAGGTTCTTTTTATTTAGGGGATGGTTCTTTGGTGGTGGCAGGATGAAATTAGGACTGCAACTAACAGTTATTTTCACTGTGGATTAATCTGCAGGATATTTTCTCACTGAGTGACTTAATGTCTTGGGCTAGAAAACATCACAAAAATAGTGAAAACATTTTAACACCTTGTCTGGAACTGAGTGAAGGAAAAAGGAACCATCTGAAGAAATGGTTCTCTTGCACCTGTATTTTTCTACGTGTGGCTTCCCTGTTTTCAAAAAAGCCGTTTATAATGGACTGTTGGACTGCGTTGAAGAGGCACTAGAGGTAGAGTTTCTCCCCACTGAGGGGAGCCATAAGTTTGTGGTTATGAATGATGAGCATCAACAAGAGACAAACGCAAAGAGCAAAACAAAACAAACAACAAAACCAATAGCTGTGGGCCCCCAATCCCTGACTGTCTACTTCTCAGTTTTCTTACATGTGGCAAATTCCTTTAAAAAATATCGCTTTGTTACTTTACACCACTGAAATGCTCCTTGACTAGTACAGTCAAGCACCTACTAGTTGCCGAGCGCTGACCTTATGGACCCCCCTCCAGATGGGACCTCTTGTTTGGTATGGACCCCGAGGAGGTCTGGTATCAAAGGTTGTCAGATATGATCCTCATTAGCTCGGCCACTGAATTCATCTGCTTCCTGTAAAACCAAAGGAGGCAAATGGATGCGTGTTCCCTATTCATTCTCTTCTAATGTATTGAAATACTATGCAACATGCTTAAGTAATAGATGGGTGCAATCATGGTAGAGGCATATGATTGATTATTTGATGACACTTTCTGGTAGTTTTTAACTCATCCTTTTGAGGCAGTTCCTTACCCTCACCCCCCTCACCCCCCATGGGTATTGAAGACAGAGCACAGTAATGGGTTCACGAGGCCACGTGTGATGAATATTTAAAATGCAACTTACATGTAACTGTGTCAAGGGCGTCTGACTAAATGATAAGTTTAGCATCAGCTATTAAAATATACTTGCCGCTATTAAAGTCTATAAACAAGCTCCTTTATATTTGTCAGTGACATTTAAAAGAATACATTTTTTTGTAATTTTATTTGTTTACAGCAAATCTCTATGTTACTTGCAGTAAATATAACATGCCAGGTTATCTTTTGTGTTTACATGATGCACAGTATGTGCACTTTTGCTGTATGCAATGAAATGGGTTGCACAGATTGTTTAATTGAATGTCATGCCAGTAAATAGTGAATAGTAAATGGATATGGCCTTTGGTCCGGTGACTTTGTTCATGGTGGCACATGGGGCATTACAACAGTGATGAGCCAGGCAGCGTCCAGAGTCGTCCTGCTGCCCTGACCTACAACATTCCCAGAAAGAGGCTCTGTATTCTGGCCAATATTGGACTAATCCCCCTCTATCTCTCTCTTCTTGGAGGTCAGCCTTAAAAAAAGCATTAAGCAAATAGCTAATGGAATTAAGGCTATAATAATATAGGGATATAGTGAGACAATTCTATTAACAAGATATAAATCATGTTGAGTGTGAGGTAAGTGTTTTTTAATTGATTGATGGAAACGGCGATCCATAGGTTTTCTGAAGACTAACAGCCATTTACCGTCTCCTGCAGAGTAAAAGAGGCAAAAAGGGAGAGATAAGAAAATTACGTTGGGCTGGGAATAAATTATTCAGAAAAGATAATCATTTTGTGCTGACATTACTAATGTGAAGAAGCATTTAATCTCCCTCCTGCGGGATGGGGGACCTGGGTGAAGGTTTTTATAAAGATTAAAACTGCACCCAGAACACCATGCTGTTATTATCCACACTGCTGTCCTCTAATCAAGGGGAAGGATGCTGTACAGTGCATGGAAGGAGAGTACGCTCATAAACATACACAAAACACACCCACAATCACAGTCACACATGCACACCTTAAAGGACCATGTCACTGATTTTGAATGTTTGGCCATTTTACCACAATTTCTCCACATTTTACATTGTAACAAACCATTTTGGAAATCCCTCTATTTTCAAATTTGAATTTTTGGTTTAAACACGCACCTTACAATATTCTGCTTCTGTGGCTAACAATGTGGTCACCGTTCATAAACCACAGAACTGATAATTGGCTGTGTGAGGCAATTGTTTCTCTGGGGACTATTTTCGGGCGGATGGATAATTTCACTCCGCCCAATTTCACATCATGAAAACACAACAGTGCTGCTGCTTTTAGGAAAACTTATGTGGACGAGTTCATTATAGTGATGGAATACTGGTGTGAAGAAAGTTTGAAGTCTCTGAAAGTTCATTTTCATATTGTATTGGAGAGATTGTTTCCTACAAAGGTTGGAAAATTTACATATTAGTTCTAAAATATGACTGCAAGTTTGGGGAAAAGATTTGGAGAAATGTGACGTTTATACATTTTGTAGACATTAGGCTAAACATGAAAAACGTCTTGTATATATGCTCACAATGCACATGCGTACATACAGTGGGACGTTTTTCAGGTGAATGATTTATTTTGACATGAAGCTCTGAATTTTAGATGGAGAAAAGAGCAGCATGTGAACAAAGAGTGCTGTCCTGTCAGCTCTCCTCCACACAGCTGATATAATCTTGGGACCCTACTTTCTCACTTGCAGGGGTTCCAAGTTATGGATTTCACTACCCCTTAATCCAATAGACTTATCTTCCAAGCAGTTCAAAAGACTCCTGAAATCACTTCTACTAAATAGCATAATTCACCTTATGAGTTACCACTGTAGGCTACGTCATGCCCTAAGCACCTTCTGTCATTTAATAGCTTTGTGTTTTTGTTGTTTTTGTTTGTACAAAAGCTAGTTCACATTTTAATGTTTTTTTTTTTGTTTGTTTGTTTTTTTATTTTGTTTTTTGTATCTGATTGCATTGTTAAACTTGTGGTTAATGTTGTTTTTGTTTGTATACTCTGTTTCTGTGTCTGCATGTTTGCAGGCCGTCCCAACTGCATGGATTTTACATGTTGAAGCATGTCGGGCTACAACATATTCCACCCTCATCTATCTAGCTCCCCCCATGTTCATTTTAAATGGTCTAAATATAGTTTTGCCTTTTGCTGATTTCATTTTGTTATTCCAAGGCTCTGAATGAAAAAAAGTTATTTTTTCCAAAAAGGCAAATGCAGAGAACATTGAAAATTAAACTGTTTTTTTCCTCCCTAATGTACAAAACAATGCAATTTTAGTTCTTTTTTTAACCTATCCAGTGCATATGTGTGAATAAATAAATACATTACAAATGCAATACAAATAGAACCACCTGTTTACCTCAAGCCACCAGAGGAGTTGCATTTTTTTTACAACACACTCCTATAATGATATGATGTGCAGTGACAAAAAAAAAAAAAAAAAATCAAGGCCACCTCGCCGTGGATCTATTGCCTTTATATTGTATAATACACATTACTTACAGATGTCAATCTTCCCTCACTATTCTTCACCTTGCTTTGTGTCTGGAGGTGAATTAATGGCTGTGGAAAAAGGGAGATAGAGAGAGAGGGAGAAAGAGAGAGGAGAGAGAGAGAGAGAGAGAGACAAGCAGCCCTCTGCTAAACATCCACTGTGACAAATTATGAGAGTTACAAACTAAGATGACAAACGGGCAGTTGAGCAGGAAGTTAACAAGACCGTGATCAGCAGGCCCCAGCGGGCGACGGGCAGGCGGCGTTATCTCCCCCCTCATGTTTATTACAGCCAGCCTCTTGTTGGGCCCGGCAGCGCGCTGACATTGATCGACAGCTCCTATTAAGACCTTCTCCCTGGCAGCTGGCAGGAGCAGATACATTAAATAAAACAGTTATTACTTTTCATTGGCCTAGCCATAAAATATGGCGACTAAATAGTTGTTTGCCATCAGATGCAGTTTGATACAAGATTTTAATTTGAGAGACTGCTCCATAACGCCGCCACAATTGACACTATCCTTTGTTTGGGAGCAATAATGATCGTGTACGTCCTTGGGTATTGATGGTCTGTCTCCTCAGGGGCTTTGTTTGGGTTTTATATATGTCTCTGCATGTCAGGGCCTCTACTGGGATATTATCACGCCCGCTTCCCCTTTCTTCTGCTCCTCCTCTCACTCACACATCATGTCTTCTTATCACAAGATGTCTCGTTGTGGCCTCCATAAGCTCTCATATGGCTACAAGATAAGGCATTCCCTATGAGCGGCGGCCATGGTCATACAACAATAGCAAGGCTTGTCAGGCCCAAATTACAGCCGTGCCAGGCCGATATCTATCCATCCCGCCTTTGAATTACAACTATGAAATAGGCCCTAAACACTCATCTAATAATGATGTATTGGAAATGGGATTGTCCTACCACTCCCGCCCACCCACACACTCACACACACACCAATCCCACACACCAAAATCCAGGCCACTATCTCCGTGGTGACGGCGGGACATCTGCATGCTGGCTGGTGCCGAGGGCCGGTGTCACGTCCTCTGCTTTGTGTGCTGCATATTAA
The DNA here is from genome assembly GCF_902150065.1 of Myripristis murdjan. NCBI lineage: Eukaryota > Metazoa > Chordata > Actinopteri > Holocentriformes > Holocentridae > Myripristis > Myripristis murdjan. The sequence goes on from NC_043991.1 coordinate 18,553,057, forward strand.
AAGCTTTATGGAAGCAATTAAATGTGTGCTTAATGGCCAGGAGTTGGCAGAATGATTGTACAATTGAATTAGCAGTTATGATGGCCCACATTACAAGATGAAGTAAATGCAATTACCTCAGGCGTTTTCGTTCTCCTCCCGTCAGGTTTAGCTGCATGATGTGACTTAATTAGCTCTTGTCACATACACTTTCCTCCTGATCTAATTCTCTGACAGCTGAAAGTGTGGCTAAAGCAGAGCGGTCCCCTCTGTCTGCTTTCCCATTGATATTCCCTGGGCCCTATTGCACCGTGATGCATTGAAGCTGACTCATCCCAATAATAATGGCCGTAAAAAGAGGTCCGTGCAGCGAGATTCCTGGACCTATCTCCCCAGATTAACAAAATGTGATTATGTTGATGCTGAGTTACAGCTCTTTGGGATGTTGAAAATTGATGTGCTATAGCTTGCATACTCAAGAGATGAACAATTGGCAAATGGATGAAAATGTGTTTATGAAAAAGGCCGGCGTGCTTGGTTTTTTTCTTTTTTTTCTTTTTTTTTGTGGTATTTTTTCTGTTTGATTTTGTTGTGGACCATACCAGTGACTCCGAATGTTTGCCCTATTTACTACAGCTTACCCACATTTCCAACAAAACATTTTGCAAATCATGTGGGAGTACTAAATATTTAACAACATATCATCAAAATCCCTTCATTTTCAAATTTGAATTTTTGGGGTTATAACCCTATAATGTCATGCTTCTAAAGCTACCAAAGTCATCACCATTCATAAACCACAGAACTGATAATTGGCAGTGCAAAGTAAATATTTCCCCAGGGACTATTTTCTGACAGAGGGACTGTTTCACTCCACCCAATATCAAGTCATCAAAACACAACAGTGCTGCTGCTCTCCAGAAAATTAATGTGGATGACTTTATTACGGTGATGGAGTACGGGTGTGAAGAAAGTTTGAGGTCTCTGAAAGTTCATTTTCATATCGTAGTGGAATGAGTGGAAACCAAAGGCTGGATAAAACGGAGGGAAATGATAAGTGAGTTCTAAAATGCGACTGCTTGCTTTGGAAAAAGATTAGGATGCTCCTTTAACAACAGGAAATGTCCGAAATGCCATCTTTTTTTCTTTTTATGAACACCAAGCCTACTGACCTTTCTGTTACCATATCATTAATTGACAAGTGAAATATATAAAGAGATAAAGTTTGATAGGTACATATAGTCAGCAACATGTTGTAATTTTCTCCTGCAGGAGGTCAAGCGGGTCCTCCCTCGGAGCACTGAGCCAATATATCACAGCAATTTTGCCCCGTCATGCAGTCGACAGTGATAAGTGGCCTTTGTATCAATACAAAATCTAAACCTATATGAAGCCGCCTTGTAAGGACTCAAACAGAGGTTAAATGAATCATACTTGATGTTCTTTCTCAAGTCTCTTTGGAGCCCTGCTCCGCTCCCTCCTCTCTTACAGAAACAATTGATTAGCGCTGAGCTCTTAGGCATGGTCATTTGCCAGTGATAGAGGCTCAGCCAGTGTGAATGTGGTGTCCTTGCAGATTTAGTGGTCACTTCTCTCAACTTTGCCCATTAACCTGAGTGCAGCAGGCAGTTTGCCCCCCCCTTCCCCTGAGCACCAGAGGAACATTTATTACCCAGGGACACTCTAATGGATCCCAGTTAAGGTGTGTTAACAATTTTTCTATTGATTAATTGGAAGAGAATCATAGCCAGACTAACTTAGCCTAGAAGATTTAGTGGCTTTTAAGGTAGTAGCGATGAATATAATGCTTTAGAAAGAGCTTCTGTACATTATATATATGACACCTGCTACATTAAGCTACATTAAGGTTTAATACGTCTTCATTACTGGCACTTTGCCCAACCCCTTCAAGGTTGAAATAGAGATCCACCTTTCATTATACCACCCATCATCGCTCTATGGAGAGATATCAAATAATAATGGAATTGTTGAAACAGTTCTGCCTGAGTTGTTAATGTTAATCGATGTATTAAATATTAAAGATTTCCATAACAGGACTTTGAACTGCTGCCACGCTTCTCCCATCAGGACAATTCAAAATGCTGCAGCAGGCTAAACTCTCCTTTCCCCCGTAATTAGGCAAAGTAGAGGATGATGACAACCTCACAACCCCTGACCTGCTGCCGCTGCTGCTGCTGCTGCAGCTGCACGGGACCAGGGGAAGTAGCTGCTGAAACAAGGGGAACTCAAAGGCACGTTTCAACAGGTCACTGAGAAGTTCACAAAAACCACACGGTTTTTCTTTGGTTAGAGGCAGGACATGTTGCTTTGGCCACAGTGCATGCTGAACCTGATGTACACGTTTGTGAATAAATGTTGTAATTGAGGACGGTTGGTCGTGTGAGCGGGAAGGATGGACCAGCGTGCAGGCGTTGACTTTGCAGATAAAGGATTTATTGACACTGGCCATAAAAAGAAAAAAAAAACTAACATTTGGTCTCATTAGGCTGATGATTTAGGGATCTTGCTCCAGTTTCTTGGAGCGTGAAAGACAAGCCGTGGTTTGCTGTCTTCCCAAAACCTTATATAAGCTGTCAGCTGCTGACTGTGGCCAATCAGGGGTGGTCTCACTCTCTTTGACACAGGTGGCTTCAATCGCCCCTCCTTTGGACGAAGCTGTGAATATGCAAATGTGCAACGCCCCCTGAGACACCCCCACTCCCCCGCCCCGTTCCTCCAGGTAAACTAACTTAGACACTGCGCCTCATCCCGTGATGGCAACAGGCAACATTGTTTAAATACAGCCTAACACGTCCGAGCGTCAAGAGCCTGATGTGCATCAAAATCAGAGAGTTACTGATGTGTCTGCATAGTAAATTTATTTCTCAGTGTGTTTATGTCACTGTCAGCCTGCAAATATCAACTATCAAGTGCACTGTAATGTCAGCTACCGTTGTGCACTTTAACATTAGTTCGTGTTGTGCACTTAAATGTCAGCTACTGTAGTGCACTGTAATGTGAGCTACGATAACTGAAAGTGTAAACAGATGTCCAGTTTGTGTTGGCCTGTGATTTTAACATTTGTTACTTAGATAAGTTAAAGCTCACACCACTCGCCAGGCAGCCTCTGCGTAACGCCATCGTTTTGGCAATGGCTGGCATTTATCTGCCAGTTTCACATCGCTAAAGCATTGCTGTGCTAGCTGCAACAACATCGAACATTATGCTCTAATTTGCATATCTTTGCATAGTAGATGTTGATAGTTTTTGCTCATTTGTGACAAATTGTGCTCGTTTTTCCACGGCACTAAACCAGATTTCGGGAAAGTGAAGAAAGCCTCTCCTCTTCAGTGGAGAGATGAGAAAACACTGTTGCAGTAGCAGATTTGGCACCAGTAACATAGTCAAAGTCAAGCTTTAAAGAGTTAAAACAAAAAGAGCCTGTTTTGGAGTGTAGAGGGTCTTTAAAGGGTCAGGCAGGTCAGGGAATTAAAGTCCTCCCACAGAAAACCTGTGTGAGCAGAGAGACTAAACGCAGCTAAATGTGAGCTCAAACATCACAAATTCTTTTATAGACTTTTATAAATGTTGATCAGATGAGTGTGCGGCATGTGCACCTTCCTCTCAGCATACATCATACAACAGCAACTCAAGGAAATTACACATTTGAGAATGGAGAAAGTAGGTTCCATGACAATAAACTCCTCTTTTCTTTTTCTTTTTTTTTTGATATATGGAAAAAACAGTGGAAATTGGTCATAAGCTTTGAAATAAAAATTCTCAGTTTGATTCAGACGCACTGACTGTCTAGTACCTCATTTCACAAAACGTTATTTGTGCAAGCCCATTGACATTTGTTCTTGTTTTTGTGACCCAGCGCGCAAATGTTTTTTAAATGCATTGCTGATCTGCAAACATGTGTTCGCCCTCAAACAAACACTCACTCGTGTATGGGCAAGAATCTCTCTCTAACAGCAGTTACACAGAAAATCCATCTCCAAAACACAGTAAAGAATGGAGAATATGTTGGATGAAAGAGATATTCTGGCTGCCGCACACGACGCAGCAAAAATAAACGTCTCACAGTGAGCTAACGTCAGACTGGCGAGAGTGGGGGCGTGCTACAGTGCCCTGTGTGTAGAGAGAAAACAGCCTCCTCCACGGGACACCCCAGACTGCCCCAGCCGCCCAGATATTCAACCCTAAACCTCTATTTCTTTTTCCTTCTGAGCATCCAAAGGCTTACTCATGTTTGGTTTGAAAATCTTTTGATGAGAGTAAGTGTCTCTGCTTTCCAAAGTCAGCATATGATCATTTCATATTGTCTTATCATATAGTTATAGCTTAGATTTGTGAAAGCCCCACTTCCAAATCCCAAAGAGGAATACACAACGGAAAAAATCAATTTTGCTTGCATTTCACAAGTCAAAGAGTGCAACAATGGGCTAATAACATGTTTTAATGCTGTTTTTTTTAAAGAGATATTAATTGTGTGTGTAATACACACCCCTTTTTCCCATGCATCTTTTCAAAACACGTCTTTTAAAAGGAGAAAAGCCTTCAGGAGTCATGCATGATGACCGCCTGTGTAACAGCTACCACTGCACAGGGTGACTATTTGTGGTTTAGAGACGTACAAGGGAAAACAGACAACGGTGAGGGTGAAAATGAAAATATGCAGCTGCTGACTGTGGCGGCTTGAAGAAATTATTGAAGGAATAGCGTTTCATCCATTTATTGTTTAATGCCACATTAGCAATCTGCAATGTTTTGGAATCGCTGCCAGTAGAGGCAGCTCCGGGCAGATGGGCTGGCCCGTAAGATAGATCCATTGCCACATAAATTCCATGTTGCCATCAAAAGCGAAAGGAGAAACAGCACTAACAGTGTGTTATGGTGGCTGCGAGCCTCTGCCAAAAACAACAGCTCATGCTTTTTCCCTATTCAGACATTTGAGGGATAGATTCAGATGTTATTTCTCATTAGTATTACTGAACAGGAGGAACAAACAGAAAGCACTTACTGTCATGGAGGAAAAAGCCCACTGGTCACTACTAGCATGCATAATTCAGTAGTATTAGCACTCTGCATCACAGAGGCACTGAATTGTATATTCCTCCCATTTTCATTTTTTGAACCAAAATAATCCATTTTAATCAGATGAGCATATTACTTAATCACCCGCAGCTCCCACTGACCCCTTCCGGAAGCGCAACGTAAGACATGCAGATTTAATATTAACACCTAGAGTAGTGTCACTTCAAATGAATGTCAATCCTGTGGTTTTATATGGCAAACAGATGTTGAGGCTGTCTCAGTCAGGCCTGCAGCACCTGCTTGAACAAACAGGAGCGTGTTGATGCCCGGATCTTTTCTGTTTTCTTACCAAAGGCACTTCACTGCACCCGCCCCATCACTCCTGCCCACTGGAACTACTTTCAGTGTGCCCGGCAAGTCACATCATTCAGAGACCTTTCAGGACAGTTTCAAAGGACCACACTAGTGACTTTGCATGCTTAGCGTAATATCTGCACAATGTATGCACTTCATGTTTCTGCTAATCTTTTCCCAAAGCGAGCAGTCATATTTTAGAACTCCGACATCATTTATCCAGTCATTGGTTTGCATTCATTCCACTACTAACATGAAAATGAACTTTCAGAAATTTTAAATTTTAAATTGAAAGTTGAAAATGGGGGGGATTTGGTGACAATTGTTTACTGGAAATGTGGTTAAACTGTAGTAAATGGGCCAAACATTCAAAATCACCGGTCAAGTCAAGTCAAGTCAAGTCAAGTCAAGTCATGTTTATTTCTATAGCACATTTACAACAGCTTAGCTGAACCAAAGTGCTTCACAGTAAAAATAAGTGCACATTAAAAAAAAAAAAAACAGGTGTACAGGCACGGATAAATGCTTCACAGTAAAAACAAAAGCACAGGCATAGGTAAAACAACAACAACAACAAATAAATAATTAAATAAATAAATAAATAAATTGCAAAAAAGTGCATTGAAAGAACCAAAATAAAATACAGAGAAAGTCAAGGGAATAAACTTGGGGCAGATCTATGCGGAAGGAAATGCAAGTGAGAAGAGGTGGGTTTTGACCAGGGATTTAAACTTTTCCAGGCTCTGGGCTGCTCTGATGTGGATGGGAAGGCAGTTCCAGAGCCTGGGGGCCATGTTATAGTCCTTTAAAGCACTCCAGGTTATTAACGGTTGAATAATAGAGTCCAGCTATGCAAATGACTCTGAAGCTTAATTATAAATAGTTAGAAGACAATAAGAAAGATGTTTCATGCTATACAACAGTGTACAGATATTTTGACTCAAGTAGCATATTTAGCCGTGTTTTCTTTGCAAAGTCAGCATGTGGTCTTTTCTTTACACCTCATCTTATGTTCCACAACTTCAGCCATCATGAAAGTTTTACACCTGAAAACAGCAGTGCACAACTTGCACCTCAAACAAGATTATTATTATTACTTCTACCCTTGAAGGAATGATGGTAGGAATAGCCTGGCTGTATCTTACAAGATATGTATTGTGTGCACTGAACATATATGTTAAATTCCCCTTAAACTGAGTCATTGTCTTTTTTCTCATAAGTAACCACAAAAATTATAAAATAACATGTTTAAAAAGAAAAGCGCCAATGAGTCCATCATTAGCTGGTCCTCAGTCCTGGTACTAGCAAACCATTATCTGGTTACCCGCCACCACGGAGGGCACCACAACAAGTGTATCTACGGCAAGCAGACATTTGTCGAAGCCACTGCTTCATTCTGTCCTCTCCATCCCCACAATTGACTTGTCATGTATTTTCCAGCTAATTAGCTCTTTTAAATCAGGGGTTATGTAAGGCTTGCATTGATAAGAACATTGCGGTAAATTGACCGTATAATGCTGCCATTCATTCAGGGACAATGACCCCCTGTAGCGATAATCGGGATTAATTAAAGACTGTTAAGGAAGAGTGATGGCAGGGCAGCATGCATGTTGGGAAGATAGCAGCGCTCTCTTTAACAACACAATGATTGGTAATTTCTTGTGAATCTGCCCGGGTTAAACAGCGGGGTCAGGGGTGATGGAGCAACGAGAAGAGGTGGGCGCATTTAAGCAAAGGTAATTAGAAAGGCTTGAAGATAACATTTGTTCTCTTTGTAGATGCTACATCCAGAAACGGTCTTTCATTATTTCCTTTACCCTCTAAAGATGGGTATTATAATTTACGGAAGGATCAAAAGGAGGGAACTAAGGGCAAATAAGCAGATAAGCGTGATTTACTGAACACTGGCCAAAATAAGCAAAATTACAGGCAATATGTCAGGCAGATATCATTCCCCCCTTTGCAGTTGCTGTCTTCACTTCCTTATTCATTCACTTGGCTTAATCTTCTCTCCATACAGTCTCCTGCTCAGGCTTCTCGCCCCTGACTTGAACAGAGAATATTGGGGTTCACCAAGATGTCCCTCTCTGTCAATCTCTGTCCATTACCCTGTATGTTTTGAACAGTCCCTGACCGGGGCTGCATGATTACTTGTGGCTCCCCTAGTTTTTTGTGATTAAAATCCACTCTCCCTAACCAAGTAGAGCTCCCTCTTGCAACTGGTGACAACTATAAGACAGGATACACGGGGTCTCCCCCGGGAGCTGGGAGCTCCGGTGCGGCACCCGTCTTCTGCAGCACAGAAAGGACTTGTCTCCGTTAATTGTGGGCCAGCTGCTGTGACAGGTAATGGGGCTGGGGGGATGGAGCAGGGGAGATTGGGCCCTGCTCTGCTGCAGGCTCCACTCTCCTCCACACTGTCTATACAGCCTGGCGGCTTAATTCACTGACCATTAGCCGGGAGATTTGTTATTGCTCACTTTTAAAGGCACTGACAGAAAGCATTTCAGCCACCAGACGGCTCTTCCGCGGGGAATTACGATGAAGGATTTGGCTTCTACCGTGCTGCTCTGTTCCTGTGTCTTTGTCTGGCTGAAGTCTGGGAACACACCACATCCACTCACCCACCTCATAATTTAAAACATAATCTTCTATTCTCCTTAATAGCTTGTGTTGTTTGCCCCACATGCACAGGAATCAGGAGGGTGTAAATTGGCTGAGGGGATTCCCAGTCATGGAGCAATGGCTCCTGATTGTCAATCACTTTTCAATTAGCAAATGAGCTACGCCAGACAAGGTAACTCCTGGTCAAAATGACTTCAATCAAACCCTGTAAGAGCTGAGGTAGGACAGAGGAGAGCTGAGCCAGCAGCTCTTAAGGATTGGAATTATCCACTTCTTCACATAGAGCAATGAAATTAACTGAATATAATATAATTACCATTATGCAATTGATCAAATGGTCTGATTCTTAAAGCATGGCTGCCCAAAGGCCAATAACTTACATTAACCTGACAAGGGGAAGAAAATAAAAAGATAAAACACCATAGAGAGGACTTTGTTAGCCGAAATCAGATCAGTTCTAATAACACATCTGCTCTTACAATATAATAACACTATGATAAACAAGCTCAGCCATATTCCCTTGGTAAATATACTACTACTACTATTACTACTACTACTACCACTACTACCAGTACTACCAGTACTACTACTACTACTACTACGACTACTACTACTAATAATAATCTTTATTTATAGAGCGCTTTTCAAGATCAACATTTCAAAGTGCTTCACAAAGGCAGCAAAAAAAAAAAAAAAAAAAAAAAAAAAATACCGGAAATAAAATAAAATAAATAAAGCAGTCAATACAATAGATAAAAGTCATTAAAAAACAAGTTAGGAGTATAAAAACTAATAAAAGACAGGAAAGATGTTCTGATAAAAGTATGTTTTATGATGGGACTTCATAAAACATACAAAAATCACTGAAATCAGCTGACCTGATTTTCTCGGGCAGAATGTTCCAGAGCTTTGGGGCTCTGGAACGATTGAGAAAATACAAGCCTTGCCAATTGATAGAGATTTGTTGATATAACAGTGCAAGAAATACACAGCAAATGCATTACAACAAAATATAGAAATAGGCAGAATTCAGGATTCATTTAAAGACCACACCAGTGATGTTGCGGGTTTGGCCTAATATCTGCACAATGTATATACATGACTTCAGACTTTCTTCACACCAGTACCTCATCACTGTAATAAAGTCGTCCACATTAGTTTTCCTAAAAGCAGCAGCACTGTTGTGTTTTGATGACTTGAAATTGGGCAGATCTGAAAGGCCTCCTGGTGGTGCCTTCATGGGACATCTGACAAAAGTACGCTACGCTCCATTTTCCACTGACTAACAGCATCAAATTCAAAAGCTGTGTTGTTGGTAACCCAAAAAACAAAAAGGTTTTTTTGGTTTATGAATGGTGACGGCTTTGTTAGCTGCAAAAGCAGAACATTATAAGGTGGCTGTTTCAAGCGAAAAATTCAAATTTGTGAAATGTTTAGTACTCCTGATTTACAAAATGGTCCTGTGGTCCTTTAAGATCAATTTGGTAGCACAATGAAAATTTGTTTCTATCCACCCAAATCAGGTCAGTGTTTGTCATTATAAGTCTTATGTATTTATCACCATTTTACAACTGAACTATTTACATGCGCATGCAGTTTGCTACCTTCCTATAGATTTCAGTTGTACCAGAATTGACCGTTTGATACAGCAGGTTTGATCGAACCCAGAGCTGAATCAACCTCAGTCAAGCAGGTGGAAGTTTGATCTGTTTTTCCAGGTAAGAATGGTAAATGAAGTGATCTGCGTTTTTTTTTTTTTTTCCTCCTCTGTCAGCAGGTTTGACCTTCTCTCCTGGTGTGACAGAGGCTGCTGAAGGACATCCTGATCGGCTGACACTGCACTTCCGTCTGCCGTCACCGCGCTGATCGTTGCCAAGGTGTGAGAGGTCTGGTTGCGGTGCAGGCAGTTGATGAAGAAAAGGAATCGATGGAGTGAGGAATGATGAAGAAATGAGCGAGGGAGACAGACAGGCCGCAAAAATGAGTGTGTCAGATTTTCTGCGGCATGAAACTTCGAGCTAAAATGCAAGGAGCGGAGAGGGAGGAAAAATAACAAGATAATCAATGACTGAGATGAAACAATCTCAGCATCTGTAGCAGTCCTGTGCATGCATCAAAACACACGTGGCTTAGTCATTTTTAGATTTCATTTGAATTTAAAGGGAATTATTTAATCAGTGGTCTTAATGAAAATGCCTTCATGAAATTATTATAGAGTAAACCTTTCAATTTTTGCACAGAAATTGTCATGTTATGTATTTTCATATTGAATAGGTATTCTGTTGCATGTTATAGGAGGTTCACTTGAGTGGTTTTATGCTGTAGACTGCATGAAAAAAGGGCTCTTCTTCTTCTGCTCCCTCTCAAAGAGTCATAACAATAATAACCAGACAGGGAAATGATTGATGAATATATGGAATCTTAAACTGCTCTTTGGTTGGTTGCCAGACAAGCGAGGTTTATTTGTCTTCATATTGTGCGAGTCTCTGTTTATGTTCGGTCTCTGGAGAAACCACATGTCCTGAGAAATGACCAAACCCACCAGAAAGACACAAAATATTAAGCTCTTCAGTGCCACTCATTTTAAAAACAATTTTAGCCACTGTTGTTACTTAGTGTTATCATTTTTAGAAATTTATGAATATATCCATTAATCTTATTTTAAGGTAAAAGTACCCTGTTGGTGTGTGATGCTTTGGAGAGGGATTTTTTTCCCCCTGTATAGGGTAGCTTGAAGCTATGGGCAAAGAGCCATACCAGTGATTTTGAATATTTGGCTCTCTTAATACAATTTACCCACATTTTACAAGACAACAAATCATTTTGCAAATCATATGGGGATACTATACATTACATAATGTATAATAAAAATCCTTCCAGTTTCAAATTGGAAACAGCTTCTTGCATTGCTTCTCGAAAATTTTTAAAATATGATTTATATCAGCTGTGCTCTCTCCCTGTAAGAGAAGACTGAAGAATAGCGGCTCATGATAGTGAAGCAGCACAGTGGAATCGAGGCCTCTACTGCAGTCTGCAGCTTTTCCACTATTTCCAGGCAAATTGATTTATTTCACATTATTAATGAACTTTGCTGCAGTTCCACTTGTCAGGCTTGGCCTGTGAGGGTCAATAACGAGAGGAAACTTGATGTTAGTGGATCCGGCTTAAGTGATTCTGTCGCGCTAACGATTCAATATATCAGGACAAATGTCAGCTGCTTTTAATATGTTGATTCTCTGTGCTTAATCTGCATAAGCACTGCATTTGCCAGAGGTGCAGGTCTTGGCTGGGAGCTGGATGTATAATGACAAGTTGGAAATTCCTTTTGTTTTCAAGTAAATATTTGATGCAAACGTAAGGCCATCCAAACAGTAAGTAGTGCTGGTGGAGTATAAAAACCCACTTAATAAACCACAACTCTCAAAGAGGTCTTGTTTACTTAAAGATAACAGGCTATTTGGGAGCAAATTCTTTTGTAAATAAATATGTATTCAAAAGTCATATGATTCATATTTGGGTAAAAATGATAACAGTGATGTGTCTGTGCAGGGGATGCTGCATGGTAGGTGCTGATGTGCAGGCGGCAGGCTGGACGGGGGAGGCATGTAAACACTTAAGGTGACTAAACTGCTGGCTCTAGTTTTCTGGCCCGTTGCAGAAATCAGTGCGATGGATCGGATGGGAGAGATTTAGTTGCAGGTGGCAGAGGTCGGTGGATTGTGTATTCTGTGCAGTCAATAATAAAGTTAGGACTTATGCCCACGGAAAGTTAATGAGCAATCACAAGGACCTTGGAAAGTCATTTGCATCTGGGCATGGGCTTTTCACTTTGGCTGGGAGAGGGCCCAGGGGACACGGAGCAGCGGTGATACTGCAAAGCAGGAGAGTCACTCATCACCGCTCTGCTTGGAACAAAGGATGTACTCAACACTTGACAAACAACATTTAAAGGACCATACCAGTGGTTTTGCATGTTCAGCGTAATATCTATAAAATTTACATACTCAACGTTTCTGCTAATTGTGTCCCAAAGCAAGCGGTCATATTTTAGACCTCTGATATCATTTTTCCAATCTTTTCTTCTTACATTCATTCCACTACGATATGAAAATGAACTTTCAGACACTTCAAACTTTCTTTACTCCAGTATTTCATCACCATAATAAAGTCGTCCACATTAGTTTTCCTAAAAGCAGCAGCACTGTTGTGTTTTGATGACTTGAAATGGGGTGGAGTGATACGGTCTTTCTGCTGGAAAGTAGTTCCAGGGAAACATTTCCTTCACACAGCCAATTATCCGTTCTGTGGTTTATGAATGGTGATGACTTTGTTAGGCACAGAAGCAGAACATTATAAGGTGGCTGTTTCAACCAAAATTCCTGATTTGAAAAAGGAGGGATTTAGATTATATGTTGTCACTCCTGCGTGATTTGCAAAATTGCTTGTTGCAATGAAAAATGTGGAAGAATTATAGAAAATGGGCCAAACATTCAAAATCACTGGTTTGATCCTTAAAGTCAAAATTGCAATGTTAAAAAAAACAAAAAAAAACCCTTTCCAAAATATTTTCCATTAAAAAGACAATTGTATTCACTGTGGAGAGGAAGAAATATCGCCGTCTTTTGTGTCTTTCTCTCAAATGATGGAGCGGCGGTCTCAGGCCGGGTTTATCCAGCAGCACGAATCCCATCTACACTCTCTGTTGTTGTCTTTGTGCCGCCATCAGAGCGGGCGCTGAGGCAAAACCGCATTCAGGAACAGTGGAGCTAGAGTAGTCAATCAGAATATTCAGCACGCCTTTGAAGTCAACAACCATGGCCGTGCATGCATGGAGGATTTACTTTATCACGGGGTCACACTCGGCCACACCACACTGGCCATGTAATCACCTTCTCTGCTTTCACATCCACTGCTATGAGGCTGTAATCTGTCCAGCACACTATGAGGCGGGATGCTGCCCCCTCTTCTCTTCTGGGTCCTCTTGGCCTGCGTGGCCCTTTCAGCTTCCAGACAGCCACAGCACCCAGACACGGGCCCCTAAAGGAACCCAGAGGAGGGGGAGCGGTGTAAAGAGAGGCCACGCAGGTGTGCTGATATATTTGTCACAGGAGATCCATGTGGAGAGAATGTATGGCAAATCACATACAGCTCATTAAACGGAAATTATAAGCCAAAATTATAAGAAAGCACATGGCTTAAAGGTGTGTCGCCTATGCTGGGAGCATAAATGAAGGATGGATGGCGGTTCAAGGCACAGGAACGCCATGATGACATCAGGACACCCGCTCGGCATAGAACTGATTTCAAAGCAATATAGACAAAGCTCCAGCTCATTTATCGTTCCACATTGTTTCATTTACCGCCCTCCACCTACCTCTATAGACTTTATTGGATACATCACATTTATTATAACATTTAAGCAAATGAATTGCTGGATGGCTACACTAACAAAGATTTTTTTAAAAAAGCAAAAACATGCTAATAAATCTTTGGTTATATACATATCAACAGCATCCCATCTATTTTTCTAGTGTGTGACTGGCCCCCGGCTGCTTTGAAAGCCCTCTGAGGTGCAAAATTGAAGCATATAGTTAAAGTAGGCAGAGGGGAAAAAATAGATTTCATTACTTTGCTTTGCAGCATTTTTTCCACGTCATTACAAAGCAGTAATGGGCGATCACAGGAGGAAACAGATTGCTCTGCTACTCGCATCCAACAGGCCTCATTTTAATGTGCCACCATTATGCGACTCACTGCTTTGTTACAGTCAAGTATGAGGGCCTTTTTTTCCCTCCTCCTATTTTTATATATCTGTATAGAGAGAGTAGATGCTACACTGTTCTGACAAGAGACAAATGTTTCATTCAAATGTTGCTTTCGCATATTGTGGAGGAAGTAATGAATTCCTCTGCCGTGGCAGGCCTGGTTCACCGTGTCAAGCCTGAGCAAGGTGGAACCACGGCTCCACAACAGCAAAATTAAATTTAATGTTCCATTCGCCACGGGAAAGGTGCATAAATCAAGGCTTTTGATTTGCATGGACTGTGGCGAGCAACCTCATCCCATGCAAAAATAAACCAGGACAGAATATGATGTCACGGAAAGAACAATGTAATCTCAGACTTCCTAATAAAAGTAAGCAAGAGGCGGGGCCATTTAATTCAGACTGGTATTATGTTGCTCTCATGTCAAGTTTATTATTAAAAACCTGGCTCCCACCCTCCTCTTTCATTTAAAGGAAAGGAAAAGCCATTTCAAAAGTTCTTCCTGTTGTGTTTTAATATCGCCACAGTAAACAAGAAAAATGAAAGCCTGAACGGTGCAGGCTTGAACCTTTAGAATCAGCCACAACAAGCAACAACTATTTATGTAGCACCTTCAAGGAACTTGGATATTGATTTAAAAAAAAAAAAAAAAAAAAAAAAATCTATATATTTTGTGAATGAAAATCTATAATCGCTAATTTAGCAATAAGTCCCTCCATGCCTTCAACTTTTATATATGTAAACCTATCTGTATACATGCTATCATGCCCCCACTTCACACAAACTAATGTGCGTACAAAGGAATGGAGATCATGGATATGTTCTTAAGGTGTAATCGGGGTTTAAAATTAACATGGCCATTGATTCTAGCTGTTTGAGATGCTTTGACTTCACGCTGAGCCTCAGAGGCTGTCTGCCTGCCCCTCACCAGAATTTTTCCCATAACAAGACACAGCCTGAAAACCCCATAGCATTACAATTACACGGCAAAAGAGACGTCTTCTTCTTGTGGCCGGGGCACTGGGCGGCAGGAGATCACTAGGTCATTTCCCACTACCAAAACTCAGTGACCTCATCTCTCAAAACTTGAGGAGATGCACCCAACAAAAGGAATGAAGAGAGAAAACTAAATAAGTTGCAGGGTCCCAACGTAAGCATGGTCTGTGTTAGTGCAGGAAAATCATAAAATAGCATTTTTCTTTGATTAAAACATACCCCGAAACCATGAGTGACTTTAATTCCATGCTTCCTATTTGTCCATCATTTGTCCATAGGTCCACACAGGCCTGTATGTTTCTGTCATATAGCCGTCATTTATGTTGGTGAGCTCTGTCCCAAAGCTGGCTGGGACAAAAGATGCATCCTGTTTACACAGATTCACTTCCTTTAGATCATTTGTCATTGTCCTGTAATGAATAAGCAAAAATTTAGAAGAATGAGAAATTGGGAGTGCTGCACTGGGCTCAAAATAAAGAAAAAGTGATTGCAGTAAAAGCAAATGCATGAACAATCAGGTGCTTTCTGAAGACGGGGTAACAATACAAGATGATGAAAAATGTAAAACGCAGTCTGAACATGGGAGGCAAATCCAAATCTTTCATTCAGAGAGGGAGAAACAACAAACACGTCTCAACTACACCGTCATCATCAGGGTGTAAAAAACGTGCAGACATATGAGAATTAAAAGGTCACCAATGATCACATGATGTGCCACATGACCAGGAAGTGCATATATATTTCGAGTTTCTGGCACAAGCCATGCCATAAGAAAAACAAGAAAAAGAGCAAGAAAAAACAAAAACAAGAAAAAGGGCGCCCAGAAAAGTCATTCAGTCATGCACTTGTCACCCATATCATCAGATTTAGCCTAGGAGAGGAAATGGCACTTTAAAAGATCGACAAAGACTAAAAACAGATAGCTTTGGATATCAATAAAAAAACAAATTGTATCCACCCCAACACACACTCACCCAAAAGAAAAAGTACTTATATATTGTTTGTGCAGCCAAGTTGCCAGGGAAAAAATACTGGCATTTTACGTTTCTGCCCATAGTGACGTAGTATAAAGCAAGCAGAAAATGCTGGATTAGGAAGTAGGTCGGGTGGCATGGATTTTTTTGCAGATCAGGGTCCCAAGTCAAGTGGGCTGCGTTTGTTTTGTTTTTAACGTTTTCATAACATTGACCATGACCTTTTGTAACCTTTACAATAATGACAAACCTTTTCCTAACTTGAACCATGCCCATTTCCTAACCTTAACCGAGTAGTTCTGGTGGCTAACAAAGCTAATGAAGCAAACGAAAGGGGGTAAAGTCGCCAACCAGCAACATATTTTAGGAAACGTTGATATTTCAATGTGTTTGTTGGTTTGCAGAAATGTAAGATTAGATTTTGTTAGATTTTGACTCTGTCCTGGCAAAATGAGTCTGTACTCTGTCTCAAAATAAGGAGTAATTCAGACCATTCCCATATTAAAAACAGCCTTCTTTTATCATCATAATTAATTTAAGACTAAAAAAAGACACTCGATTTGACATTGTTTTGTTGCAATGTACTTTTGTAGGTTAAAGTTTACCACCCTAGTTAGCGCCATTTGTTATTCAGACAATTTATTACTTACATGACTTTGAAAAACACAGAACTGTCTCTGTAGTCTGTTGCTGTCTTGATATTGTAGTTGTACATCAGATTAGAGATAACAGAGTCGATTCTTTATTACTGGTCGCTCTAAATGGGAAGTTAGTGCAGATATGTTTCCAGTAAAAGTGGACAGTTGTGCTAATAGCCTTAAATTGCTTTGACTTCATTTTTGTGCAGCTGACGGAGCAGCAGATGCAGAAAAGGAGCAGGAAAAGTGCACAATAGAGAACTATAATTGTCAGTTGGTGCTTAAGAGCTAACTTTTAAGGGCAACATAACATGCTATCATTATAATATAATCTTTCAAATCCCACTATTGAAAATCTTATTGAATATTCCTATTTAAATGATTCTTATTATCAGATTGTAACTGTTTCTTAAGTAATCTGATATCTTGTTTGCAATACTTCATTGAAACAACACAGATGCATTAAATACAGTATATTAAGTTAACGTTGCCTGCTTCAACTTGATGAGCAGCTCTATACTGCACACACACACACACACACACACTCACGATAAAATGATGGCTTAAAGTACAGTGATTATCAGCCTTATCTTTGATGTTCCCGTTTCTGTAAGCTAATGCAAAATAGTTTGCATTCCCTCAAGAAATTATAGTGACTCACACACACACACACACACACACACACACACACACACACACACACACACACACACACACACACACGCAAACACTCACAGGTCTGAAGCCCCATTAGGAATCAGCCCTGATCAATACCCAGTGAATTAGAGTGCTACTGATCTGATTAACTCCCCATTATTTTCTACCAGCCCTTATTTAGGATGCATGATGAGAAAATATCCCACTTTCTTTTTCTGTACCCGCTTTAAATGAAATACACACATCCCGGGTTGCATTGACTTTGCATTAGGTGCACTTTCCCTGACTGCATGGCGATCTCTTCACACCACTTAAAGGACCATGCCTGTGATTTTGCAGGTTTAGTTTAATATCTACAAATGTATAAACTTCACATTTCTGCTAATCTTCTCCAAGAGTAAGCAGTCATATTTAAAAACTCTGATATCATTTTTCTTCGCTTTTGTTCCAGCGACTGGTTTCCATTCATTCCACTAAGATATTAAAATGAATTTTCAGAGACTTCAAACTTTCTTCATCATCATAATAAAGTCGTACACATTAATTTTCCTAAAAGCAGCAGCATTGTTGTGTTTTGAGCAGTGACAACTTTGTTAGCCAGAGAAGCAGAACATTATAAGGAGGGTTTGTCAAAAAAAAAAAAAAGAAAAATTTAATATTAATATGTTTTGAAATCTTTACATCCGTTGCAAAATGGTGTGTTGCAATTTTAAATGTGGATAAATTGTAGTCAAAATCACTGATATGGTCCTATAAAGGGTTATAAAATGTTACTATTTGAAGTTTTCTCTCATGTTGAGTATTCGGTATGGATATCTACACCTGCTGGGTTACAAAGTGCCCACTTTGTATGTTGCGCTGTCAGGCCTGCAGCCCTGTCTGCTGAGCACGGCGTCTCCCTCCGAACCCTGAAACCTGAACCCTGAACCCCTGAGAGGATGCCGGGGAAATGCAGGTTATTGAAATGAAATGGATCTACTCTAAATCTGTTTTCCTTCCCCTCCTGTTCTAATAGTGCTGGGGAGGAAGAGACAACGCAAGAGGAGAGAAGACGAGAGGGGAGAAGCCAAGTCCTCCCAAGGCATGATGGGATTAGTGCTCAGGCTATAGAGCAATTGCAGCAGCCCTGGATAGAGAGGTTCAGGTGTAGCGGCTCACCCCTGTAGTTAAAGAGATTATCAACAATGAAGATAATCTAAAGAAAAGTTACTCCACTCCACAGCCATGATGGAAAGTCGACGTATTTTTTGAACAAATTCCCAGAAAAGGCTTTTTATTGTATAAGTGTGCTGCAGCCAAGCAGGCTGTACAGGTGGCCATGTGCTCACCCTCTGATCCCCAGAAGCACCGCTCGCCTCCATAAACTTAATAAAACAGATAGAAGGGATGATAGGCTTTTATATTAAAAGCCATATATTCTGATTAATTCCACTTCTTTTTCAAATTGACATTCCACGGTTTAAGAAAAAGAGGGGAGAGAGTGACGGATCCCCTTGTGAAGCAGCGAGAGAGCTTGATCTTCAATCCACCAGGATGAAAGCGATCGGCTGATCAAAATGTTGTGCATTAATGTCCAACAGCAACAGCCACTGTTTACCTCAGAATATAGTTCATTTGAGCTCCAATGAAAAATCAATGCAACGCACTGAGCTCAAATAAAGTCTCCAGCTGCTTCTCTGATTCCAGTTTCACAATTAAGGCAAACCTTTTTTTTTATTATTTTGGATGAACAGTGATCAAAGAGACTCATTTAACCTGTGGTGTTTATATATCAGAGGAGAACTGCGTTTTTGGGTCACTTTATGAGAGATGTTGTGAAGGCGGAAACTTCTTGTATTATGAAATGGGGGAACCATCTGTGATAGTCCCTGTGCTGAAAAAAATAACAATTAATGGCCATATGTCTGCACACACACCGGGCCAATTACACCGGCAGCTACTGTCCTGTACATGTAGAGGAAAAGGATATTTCAATATTTCAGTGCATGTAACCTTATGATTTGATGCTAAAAGATTGAGCCCAGGTAATCGTAACTTTGGCGGACATGTGTGTGTGTGAGTCTTATGGAGGCAGGGTGGTTGGGGGGCTGGGATGGAGCTGTGAGGGTGGGAGGGTTGGGGGGGGTGCAAATTCAGCACAAGAGGGCTGTGAGAAAAACACACAACCTTATACACCAGCGATTCAAATCAATTTTAAAGCAGAGCCGGAAGAAATTCCTGTACCAGTGAGCCCAAGGTCCTCCTTTTTTCGAGCTGAAGAAGAACAAGTACACAGAAGTAGAGAGGGAGAAGAAATAAGCAGCCGCTGGAAAAAAAAAAAAAAAAAGAAAGAAAAAAAAAACTTCCCCAGATTCCAACTTGCAAATAAAAAAGCAAAGCAATCAATCATGTTGGAGAGCCCTCATTCCTGGCTAGCCCTTCCAGGGAGCCGCAGAATGAAATCGGACAAGACTAGAATATGCAAACTTATTCGCTCTTTCTGGGCAGCTGGGGGGAGGAGGGGGGTGAGAAGAGGGAGGTAGTGGTGGTTTGTGTGTGTGTGTGTGTGTGCATGTATGTGTGTGTGTGTGGAGGGGGAGGGGGGGGGGGGGGGGTTCTGAAAAGATAAATGGGCATTCCTGAGGACGACATAGGGCTTGTTAAAAGTTTACTGTCACAAACACTAATTAATCACCCCACCAGCTGCTATTAATCATATATTAATGAGATGGTCTCTTTACTTTGGCCCGGCCAGGCCTCCCCTCAGCCCCGTGGACCCCTGGAAGCCACATTGGACAGAAAGCATCCAGGACTCAATTAATCTTCTAGCACCTCCGCCTGCAGCAGACAGACACCTTCATTGAAAGGAGGCAAATAGCGAGGACATTTAAACTGTCCATATTTCAGCACGTATTTTTTGGGACAGTTAATCATCCCGGTACTGCATAGAGATTCAGCTGTCTCCTTTAGATTCCAATATAAAAGGCCGGTAGCGGGAGGCATATATATCGTATCTTCATTCAATGTTTAATCTTTTCTGGTAGCAGAGAGGTGAAAGTGACAGGGATGAAATGGACTTGGCAGATTATTTCGAGTGATCCCTTTTTGATTGTTGAAATTGTGCCTCCAAAATGCGTTCAGTGATGTCAAATGAAAGCTCATGTTGTGGTCAACCTTGCTTATTCCCATTGCTCTCTGGGTATTGATTGGGCCTGTTGCTTTAACTGAGTTGTCTGGACATAGAGTGCCACTGAGGTGTAGTGATTTCATTCAGTTCAGCAAAATGGCTCGCAGAAACATTCTGTCATAGAGTGATGCGCTTGAGGAAAAAGTGAAATGTCAAATGTTCGCCACAATCTAATGATAATTGGATGGCAGCAAGAGAGAGAGCTTACAGTCTATACCGCTGTGTGAGCGTCACAATAAGAGACGGATCAAATCTCCGCATCGCTCTTTTGGTAAGAGTGGGGTACACAATCAGCATGAAAGTGTGGTTCCCCTCCACGGGCAACCATGATTTTATGCCCTTGTTTATATTCCCGTGGAGATGAATAACTTGAGAGGCTGATTTAGATGTTCTGGAAAATTGCATCAGTTTCCCTGGCCGCAATCCTCCCTGTTCTCTGACATTGCTAGTCATCATATTAGATTGTTGAGAATAAAACACAGGCCTGATCTGACAAGCCCAAATTGTTCTCTGACATCTGCTGCCGGGGGTTCAGCGCTACGGAGAGACAGTAGGTCGGTGCTGGCTACTGGATCACCTGTTGATGCACTTACTGCTGCACTTAAAATTATTTACAAACAGAATAATGTTACCTATTTATGTAGGATAAAGTATATATATGTGAAGACAAAAATTAACCACCACACATTGAAATAACTTTATGCATGTTTATTAGAGGCAAACACATTGCTTCCTCAGCTTTGCTCAACCTGTATAAATAAATGGGTCTGCTTCACCCACTCATGATGTCATATTCAGATTTGGAGCGATGTGAGAAAAATATAAATTGTACTGAATTCAGATGTGACCACAGCTAAAAGGTGATGGTGACACCAAAATTGATAGAGTTAATTTCCTGTGAAGCATGAGTATGTTCCTGGGAATTATGTGGAAACCCGTCCATTGCATTTAAGCACATGTTGTGTGCAAGACAAATCTTTGGCCTGAAGGTCAAAAAAAAGGAAAGGTCATAGGGTCACCACAATCAAGAGAAAGGGGGGAGTGTGCACACACTCACCATGTCAATGCACTATTTACATTTCATGATATCTTGTGTGAAAAGTTGACATTTTTGACAGAGTGACACTAGAGGAAACTGAGGTCACAAAAACTGACAAGGTTCATCCTCTGAGGAGCATGAATGGGTTTACCCAAAGTCATGGTGATCCACCTAATAGATTTCAAGATATGTTGCCATAGAGTAAAGTGTTGTATGGACAGACGTATGGATGGGCTGACATGGCCATCTTTAGACCCTTCCTGCCAACAAGGCCAAAATATCTTTATCATTATGATTTTATTTAACTATCGGTAACACTTTACAATAAGAGTACAACAATTAACATTAGTTAACGTTACTTAATGCCGTAATGATTAATTAGCTGTTAGTTAATTATTATTATGGCATTTACTTATGTTAACAATATCTACAATAACCCTTAAATAACAGCATTAGTACATGATTCTTAGACACATTAGTTAACGGTTAGTTAACTGTTACTTAATGTTTATTAATGCTCTCCCCCAGAGAGCACGTCAAAGTGTCTTTGAGCAAGACACTGAACTGCTAACCACTCCTGGTGAGCAGCTTGGCACCTTGCATGGTAGCATTTGCCATGAGTGTGTGTGAATGGGTGAATTTGAAGCAAACATTGTCAAGTGCTTTAAGTGGTTGGTAGACTAGAAGTGCAGTTCATTTAACCTGTACATATTAGTTGGTAGAATAACATCATACACATTTGGTATAGAATTAAATAATAGGGACCATTTCCCTAATAACAATACCAGTATTTTTGCTTTTACAGCTATTTTTTTTTATTCCAAATGAATACAACAACAGCAATGTCTTGAAATAACTCAGCATTCTTTTCATGAAAGCATTAACCCATATTAGTCCAATGATCTATTGAAATTAAATGACAGCTGACGGGGGTCCATGCTCTACACTGAATAAGACTGATAATAAAACTTGGCTGTTATAGCATTTCTGTTGATGGGTAACAGCTTTAAGGACCGTGCCAATGATTTTGCATGTTTAGCGTAATAACTACAAAATGTATATACTTAACGTTTTTTACATATTTATTTATTTATATTATTCTTTACATATTTTACAACTTCCATATCATTTTTCATACCTTTTATGCAGCCACAACTTTCCATTCATTCCACTACAATATAAAAATGAACGTTCAGAGACTTCAGACTTTCTTCTCACCAGTTTTCCATCACTGTAATAAAGTCGTCCACATTAATTTTCCTAAAAGCAGCAGCACTGTTGTGTTTTGATGACTTGAAATTGGGTGGAGCAAAACGACCTCTCCACTGGAAAATAGTTCCCAGGGAAACATTTGCTTTACAGAGACAATTATAAGTTCTGTCATTTATGAATGGTGACAAGTTTGTTAGCCGCAGAAACAGAACATTATAAGGTGGCTGTTTCAACCAAAAATTCAAAATCAAGGGATTTTGATTATGCGTTGGGAAATCTTTAGTGCTCCGGTATGGTTTGCAAAATGGTTTGTTGCAATGTAAAATGTGGGTCAACTGTAGTGAGTGAGCCCAACATTCAAAATCACTAGTACAGTCCTTTACAGCAGTGGTTCTCAACCATTTTAGTGTCAAGGACCCCAAACTGATAACACATCAGGCCACAGACCTGTATTTGATAAGATATAGTCTCAGGGATCCCCATCTGGAGATTGGCATATTAACAGTGAAAAGTGTGAAAACTATGAATAGAATAGTCTTTCTTTTGCATACTCTCATTGGGATAAGGTCTAGTCAATGAAATAAAAGTGAAATTATAATAGTCCTCAATTTACCGGGTACCCCTGGGGGTCCCTGGACTCCAGCTTGAGAACCACTGCTTTAAAGAAATAGAATGAATGACAGGTGGTCTCCTGTAAAAAAAAAAAGTTTTACTCTCCCTCCTACACTGCATGATGTAAATGTATATAAATATGCAAACTGTACCTATATATTGCAACCCATACAGTATCCTCCCACAACCTCCCCTTCCTGACACTTACGGGATGAGATTAAAGGTCACAGCTTCCTGAGTTTGGTAGTTGGTAGGCTTTGTGTCCCAAAGACCGTGCTGAGAGACGTGCAGCACTACGTGCCTGACCTGTGTGCTTCCTCTGCAGAAATGTTTATCACACGTTGGGCATTTATAAACTGGAGGAGTGCATTAAACAGTAGAGGTGTCAGTGCATGCTGATGGAGAGAGCTGCAGTATTGTCCCTGCCTTATGCAGATCAGCCTAGGGGTCAGCCAGCCTACACACCGGGTCCTACTCCAGCCACATACTAATGCACATAGCCCAACAACTACAGTATGCAACAGCAAAAACCTCCAGTGACAAAGATTAAAGGGGGGACTGTGCAAGCTCCCATCAATAAATAATTAGTAGAGCGTTAAAAAATAAGCGGTTGCTCAAGGTGTTATGTTGTAGGTGAGGGTGATCTATTTGAACATGCACAAGCTAATGTACACGAGCCTGACCAAATGTTATGAGTTGTTTATACCGAGGGTTCATGATGTGTTACATGTTGAAGGTCTCATACGACTCATCCGTCTGGCCGTCACTGTGTCTAAGGTCTATGAAGCTCAGTCGTGAAAGCTGTTGCCATCTCGTTGGGTATCGCCGCTTTCCTCCAGAAATGTGCCTCATTAAGAGAATGGAGCTAAATGGGCCGTGCCTTCACTTTACACCTGCAGGATCCCTTGCACAGGAGAATAAAGCAAATGGTGTGTGAAGTTACAGAAAGGGGTCTAGAGAAGTTTAAGACACAGGTTGACAGACTGTTGCGCTGAAATTCTGAGCTAATGGGCCCCGGAGGAGCTCAATGATTTTACATCCAACATAAAAAAAAAACACATTTCATACACCTTGGATGACCAGACATTTTCTCTCATAGTCCCATATTTTTTAAGTCTGACATCAATAACCCTGCAAGCCAGTTTTGAGACGAGCTATCAAGAAACAGCTACAAGAGGCCATTTCAGTTCTGATTTGTTTTCTCCAGAGGAATAAGGAATGTTCCAGTCCACCCTCTGCAGTTCATAATCCTTTGATTTTGAGCTGCAAAGAGTTAATGTACGCAAGGTTGCTAATGGGCTGAAACCCATGGCTCCCCTGATGGTTGGGGCCTGCTGTTTAATTACTTTTTAAACGTATGCCACAGCAGCAAACACAGGCAGGCTGTTCTGTGTGAGATGAAGGCCCATCCTGTTGGAAGACTAGGTTTGTCTTTCAAACAGACCTCTGGCTGGCCCACGCCTTGAGGGAGCACATACATATGCAAAGATATACAGTATATGTCCTCCGCTGCACATGTGTCATGCCCCTGATCTAATGTGAGATCTGCTTAAAGACGGTGTAATCAAAACAAGCGCTCTAACCTTACTCTTCCTCCTTGTCTTTGAATGATCTTTGCAGGACATTTGTTAATACCCTTTTAAACGGATAAGTTAAAGACCAGTATCAAACCGGAATCTGAGACAAATGGTCATAATTAACCACTCAGGCAGCCATTGGAATAATCAGGCCATGTAAAAACGTATGCCAAAACAGAATCCCATTTCCATCAATGACCTCCAGAATGTGACACTTATCTGTAATAATGGCCCCCAAGTGGAGAGATGACATAATAAACATGCGACCCTATGGCCAGGTTTGTCAGAGAAATGTCCTTTAACTGCAGATACACTCTCTAATTGGTTTGCCTCTCTCATGGTGAGAGGAGCCCTCTCTGTAATTGCCCACCAAAAGGAGCTGCAGAGTGTGTGAGCGTGAGGCGCAGCTCTGTGTAGGTCCGAGCTGATGGGTGCTCTCGTGTCCTTCAGTACATTACCCAGGGATCACCTGAGGAGGGTGACACAGATAGATCTCCCTCATGTGCCCCATGGGGGAGTCTGATGGCTTAAAAAGCAAGGTAGCCACAGGAGACCCATTGACCTGAGGACAAGAGATGGGGGGGCATGTGTGATGGAGTGGGGGGTTGGGAATAGAGGACAGAGGGAGGGAAGGGGAGAGGACAGTCATCTGTGCACTCCTGTCACCGGGTCCCTGTGCAGACAGTCACTGTTGCTTTAATCAAGGACAGTGCTGGATCCTACACATGAACCGACTGCCTCAGCAAGTGTGCATGAGAGACAGCACACCATGTGCAAGACTACGTACAAATATCTCTTGTATGTGATCTTATGTGTTAATGGTTATATGTGTGATAATCACAATTAGGAGTCACTTTCATCACTAACAGCAGATAATATCTCGGAGTTTGTATATCATCAGTGCAATTTCAGACAGTTTTACTAATAACTTCACAAAATGTAGCAACTTTTTCCTTTCCTTTTGTAATAACTTAACACATTTTGTGATAAAAAACTTTAAATGTAAAATATGATATTTTCCCCATATTTTGTAATAATAAGATCTGGGGTTTAGAGAGTGCAGTAGAATGGTTGATCATGTATTATAAACACTCCCCTCACTTTTCCCTATTACCTTAACCTCTCTCGGGGGCGTGTCTTGGACGGATGTGGGCGTGCCTTTGAATAGTCTGTTTTGGGGTGCTTTGGAATCAGCCTCAAGGGGGCGTAACACACAGTACAGTGCGATTTACCGCACTCAGTTTCACCCAATTTCATTTAAGTAAATAAAACAGTATGGCACTTGATGTAAATAAAGACAGCAGCTGTGCCATGTCACCTGATTCGACTGTTATTTAGACCACCAAATTGATGTTATCAATCATAACACCCCTCCTACAGGTATGGGTAAGTATGGAGACTGAGGGGCTGGTTAGTGGGGAAAGACGCTGTTTAGGCTAGTCTTGGTCCCTATGGAGCGCTACCATCTCCATCTCCTGGAAGAAATTTTTTGGAGCAGATAGTTTCCTGAGGAGGCAGGGTTTGTGGCAATTCTCGCTGTCCTTTTCTTCGCCTCAGTGCGGTTGTTTGACAGAGGACAGCTGACAGCCAATAAAGCGCTCAGCAGAGCAGACAACATGCTGGATCTTGTCCTTGGAACAGGGCGAGGTGGAGCATTACCAAACTGTAGAGGATGTGATGATCTTTTTTTTATTATTTCTCTATAAAAAAAGGAGCTAGTTGTGAGATATTGAGTGCTCTTGGTTGCAGCAGGAGGAAGATTTTCTTTTGGGTTTTCATGGTTAGGAAAGAGTTGTTGTCCTGTTTCAGGATGCAGGATCCCGAGAGGCTGAGTGACTCCCAGGGTTCACAATTGAGCCCTGTTTTACAGACATAGATGAGTAGGTGGCTTCCTTTGAATGTCAATCACCACCTCAACATTTTTTATCTGCTACAAGTCACTGGTGGTGCATCATGACACAAAACCTTTCTCATGAGCATGGACTTATTAACCTTCCATTAAAATAACCAGTCATAGGTTTAGCCTGGTGTCAGGAAATTTCATGCAATGAGCCTGATGTGTTGATTGCAAAAATTGAGGAAAACACATTTAATCACCATTAAAGGATTATGCACAGGAGCCATGATTAGAAACACATCATAGTTTGATCTTGAAACTGCATGAAGGCTATGTCTGTATATATGTATACTCAACTACACAAAAAAACAACTTATAGGCTGTCAGAAATTCATGTCAAAAGTTAATTCCCTGTTTAATTTTCATTTTTGGATGCACTACCATATTTTTCTGGATATTGCTAATTAAATTAAATATATGTTCAATTCTGAAACTATTTGCACATTCTCGCTTTTGTTTATGGAAATGTATATACCCAAGATAACTTTCATCTGTCCCATAGCATTTCTATTCATCTGACATTACCTCCTTAAGCAGGACAGTAATAGGTGTTTAATGCTGTTTATCTGGCCTTAACTTGACTTGTTGTTCTTATTACGGCGTTGGGCAACTGCTACACTAAGTCTGAATCACTGGCATGAATCGTGGCAAAGTGACTTCTGAGACTTGTTAGGATGTGTTTCAGGATGGTGGCATTCATCTCTGCTGTGAGCCTGCTGCTTGATGTTCCTACAGGTCTTTCACAGCAGCTTTATTTAGTCCGATTGAATCAAAGTTTGATCCAACCACAGCAAGTACCGTGTATTTTGGGCTGCAGCAGCTCCTGTAGCTTAGTTGGGCATTATGGAGTCATAGTTAATAGGAGAAAGCAGCAACTTGGTGGCGTTAACAACCAGCAGTTAGCAGCATACAAACCAAGTGAATTGAGGGTTATGGAGCAGCAAGGAGATACATTGCCTTCTTGATATTCAGTCCAAACAAACTCTGAAATAATGAATAAATGGCGCTCCATGCCCATGATGGATACTGTATTGTGATGTTTTTGTACAATAAAATCAGAGCGGAAAAAAACAGCCTGGAGCATCATTGGTCTGACCCTGACAACTTCCACATGGCTTTTGAGGCTACATTTTGGTTTATTTGAATGTTTCGCCATGTGAAACCAAAGCGATCCAAAAGAACAACGCAACAAAGTGTCAACTGTTCCACTGATTCGTACCACAGCAAACAGACTATAGATGTGAAAACGTCCACAGATTACAGCTGTTTCATTTCTTTATAAGTTAGACTTCCTTACAGAAAGAATAATATCTGTGTAGGTGTCAAAACACTCAGTCAGTACCCTCAAGATACAGCCTTCAGTCTTGGTGTGGATGGGAAGCTTTAGTTTTTTCTGTATTTTGGGGCCTTCTGGACCGTTGCATGATCAGAAATGGCAAAGGGGGCACAGGAGAAAGAGTGTAATTCACCTTTAATGATGATGAGTACAAGTGGCCCACTGTTTTTTTTTTTTTTTGGTTTTTTTTTTGTGTTTTCTTTTGTACGCACATCTTGGGAAGTTAACCAGTTGTTGGTATCTGGGGAGTCCTTTCCTCAGATAACGCATGTCCGTCAGTGTGTTTACACGACGGTCGGCTTGGGACTCGAGGCCTCGCCGGTCAGAATATAAGCGGCCTCCTGTGCCTTCAGCAGGATGGAATGACTTGGTCAGTCCAGCGTCGGCATGTTTGTGGACAGCGCAGAAGAAACTTGTGTCTGTGTGGTAATGTTAACATTAATGTTATGATTGGTTGGGTAGAGGGCTTTGATGACACGCTTAATGAGAGGTCTTAGGGAGCAACCCAGCGGGGCAAGGGGGAGACCTCCCACATCAAACACAAGCCCCTTTTCCCCTTTTGCCCCTGGAAAAGTCAGTCTCTCTCTCACTCGATCCTTTCCCTAAAGACTCTCGCTCTCTTTTCCTCTGTGCAAGAATAGGCTATGAATTTCATCTTGCACGTTGCATGTGTGGATATGTGTGTGATTTCCTCGTAAAGCAAAATTAATAACTTTAGACGGCTTGAGCCAGTGGTGAAAAACAAAACTTGCTGGCATCCTGTGCCCGTGGTTAAATCCTCAAAGACGTCATGTTCCCTCATGGGCTCATCACATCCTGTCACGTTCATTTTGGGTTCATGCTGTTTTACCGAATGAGCGCAGTGTCTTAAAATTCAAGTAAAAGTGCTCCGAGCAAAGTGAGAGAGGCGCGTTCTTTCAGCATGGAACGAGACCATGAAGGAGCCTCGGCTACAAACAGGCAGCAGTTTGACACGAGCGCAGCGGAAAGTGAAGGTGTGGAAGTTGCGTGGGTGGATGAGCAAAAACATTTAGTTTCAGCTCCCGTGCCCTGGGTTCAATTCCTAACTCATGACGAGACGTTTTCTCCTCGTCAAGTGAGCGCCGGTGATGGTTACGAGTGCAAGAACTGATGAGAAACGTTCTTTAAAGAGCTTCTTCTGTTTGCAATATTCTCTCCGTCAGTGTCAGAGACTTAAAGTAGATTTGTGTTGGAAAAGCTACTACAAGAAAAGTTTTTAAGAAATATATTTTTGATTGTTTTTATTTTTTGCTTTTTGTTGTTGCGGATTTGCCAATGTCATGACAATGTCATGTTTGTTGTCATTGTAGGTTGCTATTTTTGTTTCATATGTAGATTTTTATATTTGACCTATTTACTGATCCTTAAATTTGGCTTGTTCTTGTCTTTTCATGTAATTGGATTAGATCAGTAGAAGCTAATGGGTATCCAAATAATGAATAAATAAATGAATATTTTTTTTTTTTTTATTCACTAAACACTATTTAAAGCTGGTAACTTGTTGAAAGGGTGTTGTTTAGCCTAATATCTACAAAATGTATAAACTTCATGTTTCTGGTTCTTCTTCTCATATTTCAGTGATTTCACTGATATAATTTTCCTCCCTTTTATCTAGCCATTGGTTTCCATTCATTTCACTATGATGTGAAAATTAACGTTTAGGGACTTCAAATTTTCTTCACACCAGTTTTCCATTAAAAAAGTCAGATATAAAAAGTCAGAACATTATAAAGATGGAGAGAAAAATAAATAAAAATCGAGGGATTTTGATTAGATGTTGTTAAATCTCTAGTACACCTGCATGATTTACAAAATATTTTGTTGCAATGTAAAATGTGGGTCAGTTGTAGTAAATGACCCAAACATTCAACATCACTGACACGGTCCTTTAATTACTAAAAATGTCCCTATCACATAATCCCTTTTGCAGTTTCCACAAACTTGATCTACATTTCAAATTCTTGTCAGCCTCTGTTTTCACATCACACTATAAGCCGGACTTGAACGTAATATAAATAAGTGACATGTCATATGCCACACATACATGATGGATGCACATACCAGTCAAATAAACTCCCAGCACACCATGTTACTGCGCAAGTACAAACACAGCTATTCACATCTCCATAGATATCAGGGGCTTTCTGTGTGTCCCATTCTTCCTCTCCTCTCAGAAGTTTACTCAGCTTGGGAATTACATCTTACAGATGGCTGCTACACTAGGGGAATGGGCTAATGTCACAAGGGGAAAATATTATTGCAGGACTGACCTCTGTTTGAAAGTGCTCTGAGTGAGTGTTTTTTGTGAGTCCTGTAGTCCTGACCCCACGAGACATCATCAACCTCATCAAAGACTTGACCACATCGCACTGTATTCACTAACTTTCACATAATCTCCTCAGTGAAAAGTATGCACATGCAGCAATCTGTGGCAGTAAGGTCAGAGAATATTTACAGATGCTCCAACAACCTCCCTGTTGTCCAGCGCCGCGACGCTCAGTCTCCCTGTGCATCAAAAATCCCTTCAACAAACGACCTGAAAATACAATAAATTGAAAATACATTTAAATCTGTGTCACTTCTCACAGTTCCAGCTGTTTTATCCGACTCAAACTCTTCGGGGCGGACACATTTTGGATTCGGTACAGAGAACATCCAGCTCCTGCACACCCAGGCCAGATCCATTAAGCTTCTATTTGAGGAGATGTGAGAGTAGAGTGTGTTTTCTCAAAGAGCAAAAATCCTTGTGGTATTTACTTTAGACCACGCTCTGGTGATGAACATCCCTCCACAAATTAACATCAAAGTGTGCCTGCTAAAGGAAATGCTTGGGAAGTATATTTTAAAACTCAGTGTGATTTCACTCTCCTGCCATCAGCTGGAAGAGAAGAAAGAGAAGGAGGAGCCGCCGGAGTCCGTCACAGGGAATCGTTGCATCACGTTGCACGCCGAAGGTTTCTCTAATCCCATCTGTCTCCAAATGTACCACTGCAACAAAAATGGCAAACATTTAATACCAATGTGCAAGATTTAGCAGAAAATACCATTGGTTATAGATGGATTTAAGATGTTGCTATCTCCAGGAATCATGATTTTCTGGTGTTACAAAAAAAACCCACCAGAAATATCTGCACAGTTCATGACAGATAATACATTGGTCATTCAGGCAACATCGCTATGAAAGACTCCCGTCGGGAATAAACAAAGAAGCGTTTCACAGGCTGACCTTTTTAGTTAAAGGAGTGCAGAGGCAGATCGGCGAACAGTTTCACTTTTCTCGACACAGCTGAGGATGTCAAAACTGAGACGGCTCTCAATCGATTCTCTAAACCCCGGCAGGCACTTTATGGTCATAGTGCTGCCGATGACCTGCACTGATAAATAAAACACATACCAACTTGAAATACAGAATTTTAAAGCTTATAAATGTTAATGTTCTGCCGTTTATTGAATTGAGTATTTTTACACTGAAGCACCATCGGGGTTTAGGAGCTGTTAACCACTGACATTATCTGCCCTTTTGCTCTCTCCACAGGTGCTTAAAAGTCTTCCTCAGCTCTGATCATAGCAACCAGGCAAAAGAAAAATTCCTGCAAAGCATAACCTCAGACACAGAATTAGGTGGTATGATTTATAAGTTCTTTTTTTTTTTTAAAGGACAGGATTGCAAAATCAAAATAAGAGGAGGAGTGTTCTGCAGCCGCTCCAGGACTGACACATGTCTGCGAGCCTTTTCGACAGCACATTAAATCCACCTATCCCGGTGCCTGTCACATGCTATCATCTCATGACTTTATGGATATGAAGATCACGGGCTATGGAGACCTGTGTGTAACCTGCCGGCATCAAACAGCCAATGAGAGCTGTCAAAAGAGTGTGTTGTGGCTCTACTGGCTGATGGCTGTTAACTGATAGCTCGTCAAGGGCCGGCTTTGTTACACGGGAAAAAAAGAAGATGGTGCCATGATATATCAGCGTGACCGAATGTTTAAGGGAACTAATATGTCATATGTGACACAGGTTAAAAGAGTTGGCTGTGAACTTGGCCGCTCTGTGATAAACTGTCTGACCATTCCTAATTTATGATAACGCTGTGTGATATAAGCCACTGAGGTGAATCTATATTAAGCAATAAGCTCCAGTCTTTAGTGAAGATATTTTGCTGTATCTGCTGTGTTTTTTTGAATCATCACCATTTCCCTTGCAGTAATCCGAATTAATCATTTTACTTACAAAACATGACACTGAATTATAAGGATGTCTAAATTCACAGTACAAAATAGCAAATACATTATTAAAAAATGCCACGAACTGTAATCTGAGTAAATCACGGTTGTCCATTTCTCTCCTGCCGACACCAGGTTGCAGTTCCCATCTATATCAATGGAGGGCTGTGTTTCACTCCTCCTTTGCCCTGTCAGCAGCCAAGTAGTTCATACATGTGCTCCATGTACAAATGACAGAAATCGTATCACACCATAACCCAGCAGAGTCAAAGTGATGTCACAAAATTTCAATATTTAAAATCCTCATTGAAGTCCAATTAAAAATGGCAAGAACATATAATTTGTATGTAGAAAATAAATTAAAATGTAATAATATAATCGTTATCATAGTTTTTATTCATGTTATAATAGCTTTTATACATTAATAGCTTTTTTATAATTAGGAGGATAGATAGATAGATAGATAGATAGATAGATAGAGCAGAATAACAGAAGAGTAACACTGACCTTGAAGTTTCACTGTAATTATGCACTTCCTTTTTGTGCATTAAATGCAGTTATTTGGATTATATAATTCTAATAATTCTAATTATATGGATTATATAATGCAAACAGTAAAAAAAAATTATGTCAAGTACAACAATCATATTTTTGGTGCTACTTTTTAAGTATGATTTTTTTTAAGTAACATGTAAGTAAGATGTCAACACTTGCTCCTGCTGGCGAATGTTGTGCTGAAACATAACACCAATATGTGTGTTGTGCCAGATTAGACACATAATTCCCAACACATCCTTTTTTTTTTTTTTTAATAAGAGTGTGATACTGATATCGTTTCACTGCCGGTGAGGTCGTCATATTGCTTATTCCAGTCCCAGAAACTATAAGTGGAAAGTATCAGGAATTATTCAGGATCCGGATCCGGCACACGCCCCTGCCATTCCTTCTGGTTTACCATTTGTGAAGGCCCCACTGCAGCTGATTTAACACAAATTAATGCTTAACTCACTCTCTTGGTTAACCAGAGGCCTGCTGTTGTTTAAGGCCCAAAGTGATTTTCTTCTCCTCCTTTGTCAGATGAAACTGTATGCAAATCCCAAATCGCAGTAAATTTTATAAATCAATTAAAGCCGGGAAGACTTATATGATTTTAAGTGTCTGGACGGGGGAATACCGTTTGCTCCAATTTGTTGAACATTTAAGCTAATGATATTAAAGTCAATCCATCAAGCAGGTTGGAAGGCGTTCTGGTGAGGGCCATGAATGGGCAAGAGGGGTGTGTGTGGGTGTGTGTGTCGGAGGGGTGAATGGGTAAGGTGGTTCGCTCTGGGGGGGAGCAGCTGGTCGGCCATGGATTGACTTAACCTCTGTCACTTTGATGGCCTTTGTGTTTTCCGCTTGTCCAAAAGAGAGGCAGATGTCCCTGTACCCCCCCACCACTGACAGCCGGGTGACTGGGACACACCCTCACAGGGGCCAATACACACTCGAGTTAACCCCCAGCTTGCACTCATGCATACACAAACACACACAGAGCAGCATCGACACTGTAGATAGATAGATAGATAGATAGATAGATAGATAGATAGATAGATAGATAGATAGATAGATAGATAGATAGATAGATAGATAGATCAAAATGAGTGAGGTCCATTGATGTAGCCTTTTAAATGAAGTCTTGGTCTCTGGAGCTCACAGACATTGTATGTTATTTCTTTGGCTGAATTAAGACTTTGTAATAGGGCCACATTAAAATCCATCTCCCCTTTGGCCTCAGCATGCTTTCTTTCAGCCCCCCCACCTCCACCCCCATCTTCCCCCCCACCTCCTGCCGCCCCTCTCCCCGCTCTGAGTGAAAGGGAATTCACTCTGTAATGAATGTTAACCAGTCAGGAGATGAGAGAGGCCAAACAGCGACTCTCGCTCTGCATCAGTGTTGTGATCCACTCAGGCAAATCAGCATTTGACTGAGAAGTTTTTAATAGCCCTCTGGAGTTGCTCCATAAATAGCTTGGCTTTGGGCATATTTGTCCCGTTTCCTTTCTTTTGAGAGGAAGGCTATTGTGTGCCACTAGCAGCCAAGGCAATCATTTCCACTGGTTTGGGCAATTTGTGAGTGTTGGGAGTACGAATGCTCTTGATTTATCATCTATGCTCTATTAAAATCCATGGGTCAGATTAGGGACACATGTGAGATGGCTCGGCATCTCCTAATCAAATTTCGTTCATTCACCCATTATTCATCCTCTGTTGTTAGACAAACAATAGCAAATGTGCTCATGTTTTCATTTCCAGCCTGAAAATGAAATACTCTTTGGGCAACATGTCTACCCAGCCACCCCTTTAGCAATCATAGCATAATATTGAATAGGCAATTAAACTGCCTGCTTTATAATTCATATGTAACATAGGAAAAGTCATCAGCAAATAAGGCGAATGCATGTTGATCTAAATACTGGGGTGAAAACCAATGCGCATTACAGAATACAGTAGCATATTGTTTCTGAATTCAGTTTGTGCTGATTGTAAAGGTGTTTTGTTTCAGTTGTTTTTGGTGTTCTTGCTTTTGCTGCTACATTTTTATTTAATAAAGATAAGATAGATATCAGAAGTTGAAGATGTTTTTTTCCACCTTTTTTTCTTCTTCTCACTGCTTCCCAAAGATCAACTGCAAATCTGCATCCACCCATGAGACGTCTTTTTCCATTTCATATTGAGGAGGTTTGACTTTCTGTAGGTGGCGCTCTTTTCTTTGTTTGCTCAGTTATGGCGGCGATTTAAAGCAAAAGCAACGCTCAAAGCTTTTGTGTTACTGTAAATAACATTACCATTATGATTTGGTTGATCTGATGTTATTTACCATAACACACAGGCCTCAAGTGCTGCTTTTATATAACAGTTAAAATTTTGTGGCAACAGAATTGTTTTTATCTCAAGAGAAATGGTGAAATAAAGTTGCAACTACCATTTTTAAGTATGCTCCACTAAAACGTAGTTCCCCAAACTAAAAAAATCGACCAGAGGAGTCGACTGTTTACATGTTTAGACGTCTTTCATTTAGCTGTTGTCATTTGTTTGCTTGCTTAGTTTGACAGCTGCTGTGGCGGAGTAATACAGATGAAGTGATGTGACTCCCATGATGCAACAGTATGTTGTGCAGTGTAGGTGTATAAACTGGAGAGCAGGAGGGCTACTCCAGTGTGATGTTGCAGCAGGAAGGGAAAATAAAGCCTCATGCCCAGTGAAAGTAACAAAATTTTTAAAAAATACTGATGTAGAAATGCACTAAGTTTTGTGTATGTTGTGATCAGGATTGTGATGGGATTGGGGGTAAACGGGATGAGATAGGCTATAAGGCAACAATCATGGGACGGATGGGAAAAAATAAATCTGGTTTGGGCAAGACTTGAAAACAGTTTCACTTCGGTGTCACCCTCTAATGAGATGAGATGGTTTGAATTCATTTTTTTACAACAGAAAGAATGGCAGCTCCTCGTCACTCTTGAATTAATTCTTCCACTCGTCTCCGATGCTGATTTGATGTCAAGCTTTATCTTGTAAACTTAGTTTGTGGTGCTTTTTTGCAATGCCACTGCTGAGGAATCTGAGTGGGACATTTCTTTCTTTTGCGATCATCCTGGAGCGCTCCGTGTTTACGAACCGACCTCGCTGTTTTCTGCATGAGCTCTGGTTGGCTATTTTTCTTGTTCTTCGTCTTGATGTTTATTGGCAGTTGTGAGTGTGGTTACAGGCTTGTCACCTGGAGGGCCCCCACCCATTCAGTCACCCCCCCTGAGATGATCTTAAGGCAGACAGGGGAACATAGAGGGCATTGTTTTCAAATCCCGGCTTGGGGAGTGTTACGCGACAGTTTATACGTAAATTATGAATGGATTATTACTTTACAGCATCTGTAAAGTGTGAGAGATTCACCTTCCAGGACCTTGTTACACTGCAGAGACAGCAGATGATCCAGCTGCCCTTACATGCCAGGACCATCAACCAGGGGGTGAACTTGCGAACTCCTGGCGAGGACGGTGTACCTGCCTCTCAACCCTTGGCCTGTGTCCCCCCTGCAGTGTCCTTTGGGTGGATGGGTGGTCCCCTCCATCCAACAATTCACACAGACAAAGAGGAGGGCTGGGGGAATTCATTAAGCAAATTAGCCTTCCAAGACATCTTTATGTTCATCCCTCTTTATCTTATTCTCTCTCTCTCTCTCTCTCTCTCTCTCTCTCTCTCTCTCTCTCTCTCTCTCTCTGTGAATCAGTGTTCAGCTCATCTCCAGTGGGACCAAGAAGCGTGAGATGACCATCATTGTTCATGTGTTACGCAGTACGCTCCCGCTTGCAAAACACGTTAGAAAATATTTCCTCTTCTCGTGTTCTGACACATTTCGGAAATGTCGAGAACAGCGCACGCAGCATCCTGTGATGTTTTAGACAATGGAGACTTGGCTTGCAAGGTAGCAGCGTTTTTATAAGTGTCTCTGCAGCTGTTAGGGGAGGCATTCATGAGTTACTGTGTAGTAGTAAATGTTTTGATGAATTCACAACACTGTTACAGCAGTCAAATAAAAGCTTACTATGAAAACATGGTGTAAAACTGCCTGTTTTATAGGAACAAGTGTTACCATTATGTTTCGAAACAATATACGGTATAGTGCCTGCGATAAATGGATGTGCTGATTTGCAGACGACCTGTACCTCACTCAAATGGTCCCCCTTTTTTTTTTATAACATGTCTGTAATTACGTACAGTAAAGTAACCATTAATTGTGCAACTGTTTACTCAGCATAGCAGTTTTATAACAACCACAGATTTTTTTGTGGGCCCAGTTTTCTTATTTTACCTGTTTGAGTCATTTTAGTAATTGACAACTGTTTGAAAGTTATAGGATAGTTTTATTTTTTCACAGCAAGTCTGCAGAAGAGAGAGGGAGAGAGAGACAGAGAGAGACAGAGAGTAAGAGACAGAGAGAGGGAGGTAAGATAAAACCAACTTCCCAGGTTATTAGAGACCCTTTAGTTATTGGGTCAGTGACAGTGTGCCTCTGTGCTGCACTATGCAACCATGCACATAAAGCGCGTGACAAAGGCGCTGAGAAATCGTTGCTTCATTTAATTGCATTAATTAAAGTGCTGAGGTGTTTGTGCCTTTTATAGGAGCCCAGGCAGTGCCGTATTGACACAGCGGCCCAGCATGTGTCTGAATGCAATGACAAATTACATGGGTGCCATGTTTGATTAATAGCCGCTTCAACATACATGTTAACCGTGAAACATTTCAAATGTAATAATAAAAGAGCACATCATTCACTTTTCAAATGATCCTTCGCATAAAATCAAGACGTGCATGAATCATTATAAGAAAGCTTTTTTTTAACTTGACATCATTTACCCGAGGCCGGCACACAATCATTCCTGGTGCACG
Organism: Myripristis murdjan; assembly: GCF_902150065.1. NCBI lineage: Eukaryota > Metazoa > Chordata > Actinopteri > Holocentriformes > Holocentridae > Myripristis > Myripristis murdjan. Next base: position 18,590,601 of record NC_043991.1, read on the forward strand.
CAACAAAGACAAATCCCTCTTACAGGAGAGACATGCATCATCACCTTTTAGGATTGAAAAAGATTCTTTCAAAGGTCTGAATGTCCTCTGACATTTATTAAAATGTTTGGGTGGGGAGCGGGTATGTTTTCCTGGCAGCCTGGTACTGATTAAGAGCTGCTACAAATGTATAAAGCTCCTGCAGGCACCTCACTTTGGCTGGAGCATCCATATTACTTTGAATGGGCTAGGAACTTCGACCTGGTTTAAAGGACCATACCAGTGATTTTGCATTTTTAAACGTAACATTTACAAAATGTATATACTTTGTTTCTGATGATCTTTTCCCAAAACAAGCAGTCACTCCCATATCATTTTTCCTCCCTTTTATCCAGCCGCTGCTTTCCATTCATTCCACTATGATATGAAGATGAACTTTCAGAGACTTCAAACTTTCTTCACACCAGTATTCCATCATCATAGCAAAGTCTCCACATTAGTTTTCCTAAAAGCAGCAGCACTGTTGTGTTTTGGGGACTTGAAATTGGGCGGAGTGAAACAGTCCCTCCATCAGAAAATAGTCCCCCGGAAACGTTTGCTTTACACAGCCAATTATCAGTTCTGCGGTTTATGAATGATGGCAACTTTGTTAGCCACAGAAGCAACCAAAAATTCAAATTTGAAAATGGAGACATGTAGCTACTACTACTGTAGACATGTAAACATCCAACCATGTGAACTCTAAATGTGAACAAATAGCTACCTCCAAAATTCAAGCTGCCTTTTATCAAGTGTGAACGGACAATCCCTTTACAATCTCTGTGTCGGTGTAGTCAATTATGGTATTTGAAACAATCCTTTAATTTGTTGCATTAGGATAAGTGAGGACTTTATAAATCTTTATGGCCTTAAACGTTCAGGGGCTACGGTGTTACCATCCAGAGCAAAGTTGGCAGCGGGCTGATATCAAAGTGCCCCATAAATGCAGACGTGGCCAGAAGGAGAGGATGCTATTAATGTCAAGGCATGTTCTTTCATCATCTTTGAATAAATTAGGTAAGCTATATATAATCATAACACCATTTTATGTGATTACCTGCCAAACAATTGATAGACTGACAGAGCTTCTGCAGGATGACTTTTGAAATCCAGCGGTGAACACAAGCTGTAGTTTGCAGAGAAAAGACTGAGGGTGAAGGTGGCGGCTGATGGTTGTGATCTGCTTAAACCAACAGAGTAGTGGCTAAGTAATTAATTTCAGATTTTTCAATGACTACTTTCTTGCTGCTATTGTGACCCAGGTTAACCCTTTACAACCCGAGTAAATGTATTTGATTTCTTTCAAAAATTTACAACAAATGACCCAAAAACAAGCCAAAAAAAAAAAAGTTCAAGTAAATGAGTGTAAAAATAGCATAACAAACAAAAAAGAAAAGAAATTCAAAAGAAAATTAGCTCAAAAAATGCCTGAAAACTGCATTTATAATTAGTAAAATTTTATATATATTAAAATTAAATTACAAAAAAACATAAATCACCATAAAATTACCAAAACAATGTAAAAAAAAAAAAAAAAAATACAACAAAAAAAAAATCCCCAAAAATTAAAAAGAAAAAGTAAACTGATTTTTGCTCAGAGGGTGCAAAAATTACATGGGCTCTGGGTTTGCAAAGAGTTAAAGATGCCCTCTGCCTTAAATGTAAAGAAGTGTGGAACACGTAGTGAAAGTTGACAATAACTGCTGCCTTTTAATTACCTTGCATAAACCGAGGAAGAGCCTGAAGCGCAGGATAATCTCACCTCGCCCAGGGACTCCACTCCTCTCATAACACACTCTTATCACCCACACATGCCCACGCACACAACTCTCTCTTTTATAATAACAGTGAAATGAGTATTTCTGTTTGGTGTTACAGCTATCTGGCTGGGCTGGAACGGTCCGTACTGCAACACCTCGTTAAAATACCAGCTGCAGCCCCAGCCATAAACCATGGAGTTTGTGTTAGCTGATAAGCCTCAATAGACTTTAATGACTAAATTTACCCAGTTGAACTAATATTATTGTTACACATGATATTGCGATGTGACAAGTTGCTCATGTCCGAGGCCAGGTTTTCACTTTCGTGCTGCATGTAGAAGAATTAAATCCTAAGCAGCGACATTTAAAAGTTATTATTCGGAGTTGCAGAGTAATAGCACTGAGAAAAAACAGTAACAAATTATAATTTTGCAATATTAGTGCAGATTAATGTATAATCACACTTTGACTTCAGGGAGCAATTTCTCTCCCAGAAAAGCTGTTAATTTTGCTAACTTTTACAAACAGAACATAAGTCACTGTAAATATATGACGCCTCAATGAATATGTAATAATCCACTTCTCAATGACGCCGTGCCCTATGATTGTGAGAAAAGACCTGTTGAAAAAGAAGCTATTTAATTAAGTAGCTAACAAAATACAAATCTCAATAGCTTGGGAAATAATTGTGCAACCCTCATTAAGCATTCCATCTGGGCAATTACCTTCTTTTTAGCCTCCCGGAGTTATAAATGACTGGCCGGTAATTGAAGCTAGCAGTCAGCTCGAGCCTGAGATGAACTGAATTACACAATGTCATTAAAATAAATACGTCAAATAATTATCCAATGGAAAATAAATGGACTGAACGCGTGTAATTGTTCTTTCGAATTAGTTCCCCTACCATTCTCTGAGCCATCACTCACCTTCTTGTGGAGTGTTTCATCCGAGGAGTGCTTGGATAAAGCAAAGGGGATCTTCAGAGATCCATTATGCCCGGAAGAGCAATAAATATTTAATTCCCGTGTAGAGGATTTGGTAATTGTATAATTAGTTTTACATTTTTTCTGAAATTGGTTCATTTACTACATCATTTAGCATTACATAATGGTAGTGAAAGTGTAGGTGGTTCCCACACTTCTGCTACTAATATTATTCCCATATAAAAGAGTAAACAGAGCTTTGAAATAAATCTCCTCTTTAATTGCACCATTTATAAGATTAAGCACCACACAGCTGAAGAAAACCCAATTTCTTGTTCCAAAAATAGAGCTTATACCCTAGTAAAACCATTGTATGAGACAAGTCTTTGTCCTCTCTGACAGATTAGTTTCTTGATTTGGTAAAAAAGGGAAATCCTTTTCTTTTTTTACCTTGAACTCTGTGGAGGAGCATGTGCTTGAAACATTTTCAACTGAATTGATAGTGACCTGATTTATGGGCCTTATTGCACGGTATAATTAATTTTATGCATATGACTTCCTTTACAATTACCATGCTGGCCGATTGGAGAAGTTCACTGCTTATATGAAGCCATCAATAATTGCAAATTCATCACTGGGAGGGCTGAACATCTGCATTAGTGAAAAAAAAGAAATTGTCTCCTAGAAGTGAGATATTCTGTAAAAGGGCAAATGTTCCAGGTTGACTAAACCCTTTAAAGAACTGTGCATAACAAATTTGAAGGACATTTAGAGAGAGAGTCAATGCCTTGTCCTCTAATCAGTCTAATGTTAAAAAGTAATGAGCTCTCCTATTTATTGTCTTTTCATAAAGGGTGATGAATATTTACTAATTCTCACCTCTCACTTTGGCATTAGTTTCAAGGTGACAGTAACAGACACCATATTGATTTATCTATACAAAAAAGTAGTTTTCTTAGAGACTTGAAGGACCATACAATTGATTTTGAATATTTGGCCCATTTACTACAATATACCCACATTTTACTGGTGTGAAGAAAGTTTTAAGTCTCTGAAAGTTCATTTTCATATCAGAATGGAATGAATGGAAACCAGTGGCTGGATAAAAGGGAGGAAAAATTATATCAGAGTTGTAAGATATTAAAGATTAGCAGAAATGTGAAGTATATACATTTTGTAGGTATTAGGTTAAACATGCAGAATCACTGGTGTGGTCCCTTAAAGGGCTCTGTTTGATCACTAAGCACATTACATGAATGGGGGGTTAAATAAACCAAATTGAGAGATGTTTTGCCCCACAGATAAGAGAGATGTGGCGATCCAGCGAGTGGCTTTGTGTGTGGTGGGCAGAGAGCAGAGTAAAAGTTGGTTAAAATCAGATGGACAAGTGAGAGTGATGTGTTTGAGGTCTTCCTCTCAGGTGTCTGTCAGGTGAAGCCCAGCTTCAATTGGATGTGAAGGTTGGCAGGCCAGGATATGTTGAGCCTGGGTCAGGTCCAATCCCGGGTTTGTTTTACTAAGTGAGTGATGACCAAACTGGGGTCAGGAATAATGAAGAGAGCAGTCACCAGACACCTCCTAGAGGACACACACACGCACACATACACACACACACACACACTGAGGCCAATAGGCTACAGAAGACAGTGCAGGGAAAACAACTCTGAAACTGTTGGTTACTAACACACTATGTACTGAAAAGTCAAAGATGTCCTATTTCAATCAACCTGAAATGATGAATTCACAGTACTGTCTTATCATTAGAACTACGTATAGCACTCATAATGTCAACTAATTTATCACACACATGCTTTTAAACCATCATCAGCAGTGAGTGATTTATCCATCAATAGACCATACAATATGTGGCACTGCTTAGCAACTATATGATTTGATTAAACCTGCAAAAACATTATTTGGCCAGATGGGTAATTTTGAAACGCTCGTAGGTACAGATATAAATGCTAAAAACTGTGTTGTCTTTTACTCTCACTTTATAACCTTACTTTATAATTTATAATTTATAATTAACTTAATTTATACCGTGTTAGGAAAAGTCAAAGACTGACATCATGTATGACCTTCTTAAAACAGAATTATGGACATCTGAAAATGTGGACTGGGTCAGTTTCTAGTTGTAGAGTTAGACAGGTGTAAGTGTGTTTAAGCAGTGGCTCAAGACGTCGCCCTTGTGTTTGGAGAGAATGCGTTACATCAAGATGGACTGCGTGAAACATTTCACCGAGATCTGGGGACTTCCTGAGTAGTTTTGAAAACACTGTATACTGACGACACCCTTTTGTAACTTTGCATATCATGTAATATCTTGCATCTTATTTTGTTCTTGCATATATGGGCACTAAATGTTTTTTTTCCGCTGCTGGCTTTGTCATGAGGGATATTGTTTTCTGTTATCTGTTCTACAATGGTTTGGGGGGGGTTGTTGAGTATTAGGTATTAAAAAAAAGAAAAAGAAAAAGAAAAGAAAAAATAAACTGCTCAACCACAACCAAATAATGACATAAAAATTTCAAATCATGAACATATTTAAATCTCTTTTTGACAAATTTCAGAAACTATTGCCTACCATCTTCTAATGCTCAGCTTATAACGCAACATATAACTTTGCAACATATAACTTTTATCACCACAGTTTTTCATGTTGTTAGCAAGTGTTACCTAATATGTTAAATTTCTCTCATGCTCTGGCATAGCTTAATTACGTGAACAAAGTTTGTCCCACCCTGCAATGGTGCTGATCAGCCCAGTTAGCTTCTCAACCAAGAAATCAAAGGCTTATGAATATGGTATATTTAATGAACATCCTACTCATGGGTCTGAAACCAGGCTATGGAGTTTGAGCTCTCCTGTCCTGACTGTAGAGGCTGTGTGAGAAGCTGGACACAACTTGGACCTTACTGAATTAAACACAAACACAAAAAAATAGTAATTTAGCACCACCACAGTGAAGAAGAATGCTGTACAATAAATAAAGTACAAAAAACCCACTGACAGATTTAATTAAACATGATGACAATGATGATTCACTCAGGTCTCCCAGCCTCCCGGTACTGATGTTACATTTGCCCAAATGTAGAGGCGTCTTCCCAAACCGGCTCCAGAAGATTCCCACACCAAACCACATCCCTCCCCGTGTAAATCAAGATGCCTCTGACACCTGACATTATCATGTTTAGCCTGGGTAATTGAAAACCCTTACAGTCTATATCCACTCAAGAACACATCACCTTTTGATTCCGCAAAACAATGACAAATACTGTATACCAACATATTAATGTCAGCCCATCTGTTTAAACAGCACTCCCCCCCTTATCAGCTGGTGGCGGGGGAAGAGATCTATATTAAAATGAAATGAATGCAGAGAAAAAAAGCCTGTTAGATGTATGACCTGTGCCAGAAAACACATTGGGACTGAACTGATCTGGATGACATGAATAATTTAGGTGACACTAAAGGAGGTAATATAAATGCACACATATATTCTAATCTTTTAGGCAGTGGTCCGTAAATGCTCTGTTTTTCGCTTCCTCCATCTCCCTCATGTGGAAAACCAGCAGATGCCCCTGCTGCTGAATTAATCCAGAAATGTATCTCCTCCTCTATTCCACATTGAAAATTATTCACATACAGATGCATGATAATTATTCCCAGATTAATCCATAACAAGAACTGGTATCCACTCTCTTTTTGTGCAGTGAGAGGAACTTTTTTTCTTGACCTTTACTTTAACAGCAGTCCCATTTCTCAGGTAATACCCTGATAGACAGTGACACCTGACTTGTGGCTCTCTCTCTCCAGGCTGTCATCCGGGAATCCCACTGTCCCTACATGACACCACACCGGGACTGGATGCCCTATCTTCGTCCTGCCCTCAACCACTGCAGTATTAACAGACCCAACCAGTGATTTGGAAAATTCGGCCCTTTTTTTTTTTTTTTTTTTTTTTTTTTTTACAATTATTCACATTTTACACTGCAACCAACCATTTTGCAAATCATGCGGGACAGCAAAAGATTTCACAATTTTCAATCAAACCCCTCAGCTTTGAAATATGAATTTTTGTTGAAACACCCACTTAACAAAGTCGTTGTTATTCCTAGACCACAGAACTGATGATTGGCTGTGCAACGCAAACTTTTCCCTGGGGACTACTTTATGCCCAATTTCAAATCATCAAAACACAAAAGTGTTGCTGCTTTTAGGAAAAGTAATGTGCGCGACTTTATTACAGTGTATAGAGAAAGGCATGAAGAAAGTCTGAAGTCTCTGAAATTTAATTTTCATATCATAGCGGAATGAATAAAAAGGTAAACGGTAGGAAAAATGATGTAGCAGTTCTAAAATACAAATGTTTACTTCAGGAGAGGATTAGCAGAAATGTGAAGTATATACATTTTGTAGATATGAGACTAAACATGAAAAGTAGCTGGTATGGCCCTTTAACATACCTAGAGACAACCTCAAACCAATTAAAAAAGAAAAAAGAAAACAATGATGTGCATTGAAAACTTGATAACCTTGACACATGTGTAAACACTTTAGGTCTCACAATAAGAAAACCATGCAACATTCATGATCTCCTCATCTATGTGTGGTGGAGATGAGGGATTTGGTGCCTTGCCAAACTGCAAAGAGTCACAATAGTCTTGTCTGTGTGAGTCAGAGACAAGTCTCAGAGGCGATAGCACTAACAGATGGCCTGCGGAAAACAGCTCATTTGGACACCAACAAAGAGCCACCAATGATTTAATGATCATTTCTCATTCACCCATTATTTATATGGGCATATAATCAACTGACACACAATATTTCATTTGTGAAAAAGCTCTTGTGTCAACAGAAGGCCAAGTCGGCGCTATTTTCTACAGCTTCTGAGGAGGAGGAAGGATATTCTGGTTTGTATCCTCTGCCCTCATTATGTTCCTCACTGCCACTGTTAAACCATTACTGCTCGCCATATTCATGACTTCCAGTGTGAATTATTATGCTGATTATAAGATGTTTTTATGACACACCTCTTTCAATTAAATGGGTGATAATGAATGCGTCCCGTGACAGGTGTTTTTGTTGTCGCTGGAATTACACTGCTCTGATTTACATGTCAGACTAATTTAGTTGAGAGGCTGATATAAAGAAGGTCAATACCCTGCAGTGTGAGGCACTGTGTAAAGCCTTGGTCTGAAGATGTTCCTGTGTAAATACACAACAACAGGCAGGTGACGGCGTTGGGCTCTAAATGGGTAGGTAATGAGTTGTGTGGCTAAAACTGTGTCTGGCATGAGGAGAGTAGCTGGCGTGTTGTGCGGGGAGTCGTGCGCCGACCTGAGGTTCAGGTTAATTAATGAAGTGATCCAGGCCCAGGGAGGAAGACACAAGGCTTCCACCCAACCCCGAGCAGCAGGTCACAACACTGACAGATGCCCTATTACGATGTTAATGATACCAGGGCCTGGGTCTGATAATCATATTCAAAGCTTTCTCTACCAGATAACAATCAGAAGCGCACATGCCAATGATGGCTTCCCCGATGAGGGCTGATGCTGTTTTAGAGCATATGTGGCGCAAGCCAAGGGGATCCGTAACCCCCCCTCCACCACCAACACCACCCACCCGACACGCTCCCTCCAACTTCTTTGTGCTTTAACCCTCGGAAACCCAGGAGCCCAGGGGCAGGGTTTTATTTCTAAATGTGTTATTTTAGCCTCTGAACAAAATTCCCCTCATTTCTTTCCATGCACACACACACACACACACACACACACACACACACATATACAGAGCACATTCATAGGCCAAAGTAATTTCTATAAAAATTTGTTAGAAATGAGACAAATTTTGTGCTTTAACCCTGTCAAACTCTGAGGTCAGCGGAGTGCAGCCGTGTATCTAAAAAACTATTAAAAATGAATAAACCCATATAAATTTGAAATAAGCAATTACAACCAAACATATAACATAGCATAACATTTTTAAAAAATAACATTTTTTTCTATTGTCCTTTAAGTTTTTTTCAGATTTTTTTTAAATCTATTATTTTTATTTTAAGGTTAGGGTTAGGATTTTTATTCATCAATTTATTTATTTTTTTATTCTTTTTATTTATTTATTTATTTGGACTACAAGTGTCAACCACAAAAGCATATCCATAGACCAAAGTAGCAATTTAAATATATCTATCTATCTATCTATCTATGTACGTGTGTGTGTGTGTGTGTGTGTGTGTGTTTTTTTTTTTTGAAAGAAGACAGGGGAATTTTGCTCAGCAGGGTCACTAATACATTTCAAAATGGAAGCCAGCCTGTGGTCTCGTGGGCTTCAGGGGGTTAAACTGGTTGGTTGAGCCACGAGGGTCCAGCCTGGCCTTGAGGACTGATCAGTGTGATCAAGACCTGATAAGACCTGCTCAGCTCGGCTGGCTGTCACAGCACGCGCCACATACACTCACCAGGGAGCTATCACAGCCCCTGTTAATCATTTGATTGTGTGTGTGTGTGTGTGTGTGTGTGTGTGTGTGTGTTTCAGCATTGGTCTCTGCAGCATACAAAATGCTAGAAAATTACTGTGTGGGAGAAAAAAAATCCCTGCTGCTGATATATCTGTGTGTGTGTATTATATGGTCGTAAAAGCTACTATCTCCTTATAATCTCAAATAACTCATCATCAGCACATGGTAAAGGAAGAAGAGGGAGGGAGGGGCAACCAGTGGTCCATGATGTGGAAAAAATTAAGAGGCCAAGAGGCAAAACGGGTGAAATTTATTTTTCAACCTCTGTCAGTAAAGTGCATTAATCTAAGAGCAACCTCTCAAAGTGCGAATGCCTTTTTTTCCTTGGGTTTCTCCATCACTGGCCACTCCTCTGCTCTCTCATCCCAAACATTAAATATCACCTGCTGTGATTAATCCCAACTTAATTAAATCCATCAGTGAGACAATGGCCAGCCAATGAGGTATGTAATCATTCACATAGTAAATTAAAAGAAGTAAGGGCTCCTTCATGTTCCCCGCTGACAGAGATGGAGAGGATGGAGCAGGGGGTCCCAGAAACTCAGCTGGGGGGCATATGCCTCTGTGCAGCGCAGCTCATCCACAACACACAGATGTGCACATACACACATGGATGTACAACCCTCTCTCTCTCTCAGAAAATAATTTGACATGTCCTGCTCCCTACCTTACTTAACTGGAGATATGCAATGATTTACATTTACAACACCACAGGGAAAAGCACATAATAAACAACATATATTGTATGACACTGACATTTTCATATTTCAGTTAGCTGCTGTTTAAACAACTGAATTATTTTTTTACGATATATTAGTTTCTTTTGAGGGTAAACTCCAGATGATTAACCAAAAAGCATTGGTGTTAACTGCCCTCCAACAACGCCTATCAAGCCTGACACACACATACACCAGACCAACACATATGAACATGCACACACATGCAGACACACACCATGGTCCTGATCTTCAGTGCTGTGAAGGTCACAATCAGTCTTGGCCTCGGTCTGCACCCACAAGGAGAACAGATGTTTCTGGGAGTGGATGATCCTATAGGCATTCAGGTGCTGCTCCCAAACGGCCAAGACAAATCACTGTGCACACAAAACATGCACACGCACACACACACACACACACACACACACACACACACACACACACACACACACACACACACACACACACACACACAATGGGCAAATAGCAGCCACAGCTGGGATGTTAATGCCAGCAAACAGGATTATCCTCAGAAAGGATTTCTCTGCTAAGCATTTCCTCTTAATTAGATTTCTCAATCTCAGGGATGAATTGCCTTTTAGCAGCAAAAGCTGCCACTGAGGGAGCTGTTAGCTCCTTATAACTGAATTAAATGCATAATTAGTGATACAATTACATTAGCAGAGGGTCTTTTGTATTTGTGTGAGCGAAGGGGATAAGAGAGTGAGGGTGGAAGGGAGCATGCCACTGAGGGACAGTGACTTCTGATATGTGGAGCTGGATATGCAGCTTAGTGAGGCTGTGTGCCTTCAGGAAGTGAGAGACGCCAACAGGTGAACCAGTGTGGATTTTTGAGAGTAAGTGTGAATATTCATTGCAAAGAGACAGTGCACACTGGGTAAGTATAAGGAGAAAATGTCCAGCAGAACTGTGTGTACATGCAGACAGCATCAGGACACAGTATAGTGGACAACTCTTTGGTGCCTACTGTTTGGCACATGTTTGAAAATTTGAATGTCAGATACTGTAGCACACATTAACCCCGATGCTCCTATTTATTACATGTCCACAATTGGGATTCCTGGTCAATTCATCATTAGTCCTCCTCTAGGACACCCACACCCACCCTGCACACACACAAGCAGGCCCACGCGCCCCAAACATACACTGAGCACACGCCCTGCTCACACCTCTCCCCTCCATCCACAGTGCATATCCCTGGACCATTCATCACCAGGCTGGCGCTGACAGTGACGGATGGGTCAGCCCGCCACTGGCACTACCCCAGCCAAAGACTCATACGGCCCCACCAACAGACTGACAGCTGGAGCAACATGTCAAGTGGTGGAGAGACTGCGGCCATTAATAACCCCCGTCACATGATCCACACACCGCAACGTGGGGCCTGTGTGAGGGTGGGGGTGTCCATGCCTAGGCATTAGGCCGGGAGGGAGATGTCACCGTGAGCAGGGGCGACAGTCATGGACGCCTGATCTTTAATCAAGTGTGTGGGGATGGTGGATAATGAATATATCGCTCACAAATTGGAAGGTGTGCCGCGGGGGCCGATGGGGACGGGGATGAGATCTGCGAACGGGTCACGCCAGGAGATTTGATGACCCATCTGCGGCTTCGGCTTGACCCCGGGGAGTGGTCCTCTTAAGGCTAACCCCGCCGCTCTCGCCACATCTGAGCACATGTAATGTGTCATTCATTCAGTGAGAGTGATCATAATCATCTGAGGGGGTCTGCTTGATGAGGCAAGGCAGGTCAGCCCCGTGTTTCGTTTGACGTCGGGCACCAGGGCTGTCGCAATATCAAATTTTCACTAAATGGTTATTGCGGCAAAAAATATTGCGATACCACTCAAAATTAATCTTTGAGTATCTTCCTCACTTGACCAGAATATGAATGAATATACCAACAAAGACACAGAAGCAGCTGGTCAGTCTGTCAGCAGTCATGTTGCTATTCCTCCATTCCCCACAGTATAGGCCTGATTAGCATTATACCCCTAGAAATTAAATTGGGTATAATGGGTATTGTATTTGGCATTGTTGCTAATGAACCTACTGGCAGCCATCTTTGAGGAATTGATCGAACAACTTTATTAACAAAACAAGCATCTTGCCAGGTCTGTCACAGCAACAACAAAGGTGTACGTCAGAGTTAACGCATTAAATTAATTAAAATCATCAAATCATTCGTTTTTCATAGAAGATGTAGCCGTGCTTCAGGCTTACGTTATTTCAACATAACATAAACAACATAACAAACTTCTCCGCTGGCGTGGTGACATCAGTGAACACTAGAGCTGTTGCCTTGGCAATGGAAACCACCCGGAAATACTCAAATGTTGCCATGAGCCAAAGGCCAAGTACCCAGTTCAGTTTCTATTGTCATACCCCCTGTCAGCTAATGTTGATATCAGCTGATTCAAAGCCCAGTTAGCTGAGGGAATATCTTAGTTATCTGGTTAACAAATGAGCATAGTGATGTTATGGTGCGCTCAACAGAATGAATTACAAAGATGCTGTGCAAGTCTGACAGTGTGTTCTCTTCCACTGACGTGTTTGTTAGTTTGAGAACTCAGTGGATCTCTGAGATGTGTGTCTTTGTACGCGCCTATGGCCAAATCCATTTATTAACCATAACACAATAGCTAGATAATTACAATAATGTGAATTTTGCAATATTGTGACACCCCTATGAGCCCCTGGACTGATGACTGCCATCCACATTTTTGAATTTGAAATATTGTTATTGTTTTGTTGTGTTTGTATCTTTTGTGTGGGTTTCATTATTTTCAGAATTTTTGCTGTTTTTACTGTAACACCTGTCTGAAAATCAAATCCTTATGAAGAAGTCTGAATAAATCAATCAATGGATGGTTTTTTCCAGTGTTTCACTGGTCCTGTCAGCTACAGTAATTCATTTGGGACTGGGTTTTGGAAAGTGGATACACACACCAACCTGATACTGATACTGATAGCAATACTGATACTAATATTTTTGTACTGAAGCTGCCGATAGACCGCCAATGTTCTCTGCCGGTGCTCACTGTCTCTAAAGCTGTACTAACTGATTTCTGACCACTACAGGCTGTTGAAACTTTATTAACAAACTGTGTGTCCTGCTTCTGGGTTCATGTCAGCTTGGTTGTACAAATCCGAATGTTAAGGTGAAAAATGTGCGTTTGGGATTAAAATGAGGGCTGCATTTCACTCTCACAAGGCTCTGGTTGGATTACTTGGATTATTTTGTCTCTGACCTCCAGTTTGAAAATATGATAAAGCTGAAGACTTCCAGCTACAAGGTGAGCTGCTTTGCATGAACTTTTTCTGTCACCTCAGTGCTGATGCAGCGACAGGGGCACTCTCACAACTGGTGTTCAGTTTGGAGACATTTATCTGCAGAGGCCGTGGCTCCAGGGAAGATTTTGATGAGGGTGAAGAAGAGGACAGTGGAGGAGTTTATTGTCAGGCTGATGAAGAACTTTAGAAAGCTCAAACCAGACAATATCAACAAGGTGGCTAAAAACTGTCAGGTGGAAAGAGGACCCACAGTGATGACTCTCACATTGCAAGGGAATAATTTTAATGTATGTAATACTGCTCAGTGTAGCTTTAAATTTATCCATTATAGAAAGACACTTGACAGTGTCTCAGTTTTTTGAAGAGAGATTTTGGAGTCAAAGGGGAGTAAGTTGTACAAACGAGTCTTTTTTTAAATTGTGAGCTATTTTTATGGTCTAAAATTTCTTTGCAATGGTTTCATGAAAACCTAGCACTGAGTCAATACAATGGTCAACCCATATCTGTCTAACCCTATTGCATTCTACTCAGTGATAGTTTAATTTGAACTCACATGTTGTTTTAGTAAAATATTTACCAAAGGAACAAACTTGACATAAATCAAAGCAAACTTTGTGACACAAATATGAAAAATGAATCAGTATACAACACAGAAAATTATTTTGTGAAATGATTTTGGGCAGGCGGCATTAGCGTGTAACTTTTTAATTGACTTTCACCTCTCCTTGTCCACTGCACTGATGTATGCAAGGCAGGAAGCAACCGTGCAACTGTCCATAGTCGAACACGTGCATAAGCCGTTTATTTCTATGCAGTCTTTAGGAGGCAAGATGATCCTTTAATCCAATTCTACATGGCAATCAAAGTTCCATGAATCAGGCCCATTATAAGCACACCTATGGCCATGCAGGGCGTTTTGCATGTCATTATTGGGGGCTGTGCCATAACAAAGCTGCTTTTAATGAGATTCCACAAAGCTCCAAATCAAGCAGTTCCACCATGCATCCTGGCTAATTCGGTTAAAAATAATTCATTCCCAAAGACAATCACTAACTGAGGAACAGGGATAACCCCAGAAGGTTTGTCCTCCTCCTCCACGACCACACTTCAATTTCAACCTTCACAGGGAAGAGGCCCTTATCCCAATGAAGGAAATATCATTATCCATGTGAGGGATATTAGAGAGAGGGGGGGCATCAGCAGCCAAATGTAGAGAGAGTGATTAACTCAAATGTCCTCAGTGTCCCCAGACTCACAAATGCAGATTTGGCAGACAGCGTGAGAGGCTTTGGAGTATAAGTCATTCCATGTTAAGCTAATAAAATCAGATAATGTAAGGCTAATGCTAGCAATGCTCACTCCACAGTGATAGGCCTATATGAATAGGAAAATAAATGTGATATTCAATTACTAGTTTATACAGAGAGAAAATTCGATTTCTAACTGTCTCTTTCAGGAGCGCAGGGGTCATTCAAACTCCCTATAGGACTTTTCCATGAATGTCTACTTCTGCCGGGGAAAATGAGGTAAACAGAAAAATGAGAATAGGAGTGCAGCGGCAATAAAAATACAATATACATCAGTCAGAGGGAGAGAGGGACCGAGTCTTAAACTGGCACTATGTCACCCAAACTACATTTCTGGAGGTGGTCAGACATAGATCTAGACAGCAAAATTGCCCCCCAAAACGTTTTACTGTCAGATCTAGTCAATATATCCGCGAAAGGTAAGTGTGTGACCATGCCCAAGAAAGATGAACATATCGTGGCTCACATCTTTCTCAAGCCATCTATTATGATTGTGAAATTACAAATTGGATCTTGCACTGTAGCATCAAGAACAAGTGCAAGATCCATCAAGTTGTCATACAACAGAAAATGAAAGCACAACTAGGCTCACTGGATAAAAAACAACTCTGATGATCGGAGTTTTGATTCTGTCAATCTATTTATAGTCGTGTTCATGTTCTGTTTGCATATTGTGGAGCTACAAATTGCTGCCTGAGATAACAATAAGGCTAAGTGACTGTATACTCTCATTTGGGGGTTTCCAAACTTCCCAAAGTCCCGGAGCCCCAACTTGAAGGGATTTTGCCCACAGGATTCTGACATGAAAATGTATTTTGATTTGTGTTAAATATGTCTTGGTGTCATACTTGTGTTGCATATTTTCAAGGTGGTGAGATTAAAATATAATGATAAAATGATCATTTGTACACATTTTTGTGTTGAAGTGATGTCTAGTGAATTAGCTCTTTGAAACCTCTTAAAATTCACGTTTTTTTTTTTGTTTTGTTTTTTTTTTTGTTTTTTAAACCTGGGAAAATGATTATTAGCAAATTATCAAAAAATAATAATAATAAAAAAATCTGGAATATTTGGCAGGAAAAATACATGAAAATTACCAGAAAATTACCAAAATAAATACCAGAAAATAAAAAAAACAACTGGAAGTTAGCAAAATAAATAAATAAAATGATGTGATTAGAATCATATATTTAAAAAAGGTCAGATCAGTGATGCTGGATGCACATCTGATTTCACAAGCATTTAAATTAAAGTGAAATTAAACTGCTCCTCATTTTGCTGTGGACCCCCTGGAAGACCCTCAAGGACCCTTGGGGGTCCCAGGAACCCCAGTTTGAAAACGGCTGCTCTATGATAACTCAGTATTCTAAAGTGATAATTTCAAGAGCGAAATGCAATAAAATGAACATGAAACTGCACAGCTGAAGAGAGCAGTGGATGTTCTAAATGGGGATTTCATAATACAACAGATGTGACAGTCAGTTTTTTCTTCTTTTTTTTGCCTCTCTTCGGGGAGCAATGACACCGAATATAATCTTTTTCTAAGGCCAGTGGTCATGAAGGCATCTCCAGCCACACATGAAAAGACTCAGACACACCCCTCGACTGACAAAGTGTTACACCTTCTGGAAGAAAAGGCCTGAGCGGGAGCGCTGCGTCCCGTCAGAGGCCACCTGTCGAAGCAGACGCGCCGGTCGGAGGAGTTTGGTCGGAGAGGATTTGGGGGCTGCGTCTTCCTTAACTAAGGCACTGACATTCTTTAACTAAACTCTCCCATCTGTTGAGTGGCCATTGTCTGTTAAGTAATGCAGCTGCAAAGGACCAGTCCCTCTTTCATTACAGAAAAAAAAAAACACTTTAGCATATTCATTCCCTTTCCCCTCCTCTTCCCCCTATTATTCAAATACTGTTACCAGCCACTGATTTATTCATTGGCTTTACACAGCCCACTATCCCCACCCCCTCACACACACACACACACACACACACACACACACACACACAGACACACACATAAAAACACTTCCCTGAGCATGGGCAAACCCTCCATTCCGACCTTTTCCCCCCAAACAACCCGTCCAACACTCCATAGTCATCCTTTTACTTGCTCGACACATCTCATCCTCCCCTTTTTTTTCGCCCAGTCAGACCTCCCAGTATCCAGCTGTCACTCTAATCCTCAGCGCTGGCCGTCATATATAAACCTCCTCCTGGTCTGTTTCACCTTCTCCTTCCTGGTTGTCTGAGGCTTGATCAGGTTAACCTCCTGATTAGGTCTTTATTGCAGAAGGCAGGCCCTAGACATCTGTCCCTCCAATCTCTCTCCTGCTCTGTGATCACAACCTGCTTAGTGACCGCTTCCCCCGCCGCCTGCCTCATTGTGGCCGATTTCATGCCAAATTCAACTCGCGTTAAGCCCCCATGTTCACCAACACCCTCAAACCCTTCCGTCTCGAAGCCGACAACGTGAGCCTGACAGCCTATGGTGTCCCACACAGCAGTATACTAGACAGATACCGCCACTTATGCCGTGGCCTGAGGGAAATATAGCCTGTTTTATGATGGAGAATTTAAGTGATGAGTTAGCGTCATCGCCCATGAAGCTGTCAGCCTTATAGATGTGGTTGGGCCGGGGTCGGACCAAAAGATGGTGGGAATGGCCCATCAGAGTGGGCGGGTGAAAGAAAAAAAAAAAACAGCCCACCCACAGTCCTTTGCTTGGCGGGGCTTTAATTTGAGGCTGATTTTTGTTATGCAGTCCCCCACCTCCTCCTGCGGGGCAGAACAGTTTTACAAGCCCCCCTAAAGCCTTTTAATAATGGGTGTGAAGGCTGGAGAATGGGCCTGGTGCTGCTGTTTGACTGCACATGGCATGCTGTAATAAAGTGGGCCATTCATCCTCCGCTCCCTTTCACTGACTCACTGAGGGGGAAGTTTAGGGTAGGGTGCTTGTGTATGGAGTGCCAAGCACAACCAGCTGCATTAGCTTTAATTGATCTTCGGATTCATGCGTGCACATCTTAAGGTGGCTTTTCTGTCCCTATTTCCTGGGGCGTCCTCCTTCTGCCTTTGTGGCATCTAGAGCGTTCGGTATGAGATTATGAAGGAGGGATGAGTGGCCATTCTTCTGCTGGTGGAGTGGATAGTCATCCCACTTAAATGCCACTTTAGGCCACAGGATTGACTCTGCGTTCACATATTCAGCTCAAAATACAAAAAAAAAAAAAAAACAACAACGCTGGCTTATTAAATTTGCTGGATATTCATTTACCACTTGTTTGACCCTCTTTAATCTAAAGTTTAATCTTAAACATTAACCTAATTTTATGACAGTTCGCATACATGTGCCTTTGTAATAAAAGTTTGATGGTGTGATATCAGTCTCTTCTGAAATAACAGATATCGATTTTGATGGTTCATCCACCTGCAGTGCAAAAGAGGCTCCTCCTAGACCACAGCTACAGAAACGGTCCAGAAAAACTGATATGAAACATTGGACATTTCTATTTGTTCATAAAAAAATTAATTAGTATAGTATTAGTAATTAGCAGTAATACATTCTCTCATAAAGCAAAAGTTTGCATGTATGCGCATGTATTTTATTTATGCAACGTTTCGGTACATTGACCTTCCTCATGCATCAAGAGATCTAGGTGTGCTCAGGTCTTTTCCAGTGGGGATCAGATTCCCACTGGTCCATCCCATCAAGTGTTGTACCACATAAGACGCTTCTGTTGTGTGGCTCTCTTGATGCCTGAGGAAAGCCGATGTACCAAAACGTTCCTTAAACGAAGTACATGCTGTAGTGCAGATGATGTGTGACACTTAAACCCTTTTCATTAGTAAAATTTTCCATAAATTAAAAAAGGTAGCCATGAACCCCAGAGTTTCACCGTCACTGAAAAAGAGTTCCGCTGTGTTATGGCACAGTCCGCTTTCAGTGGAGCAGTTTTGTCATCAAGTCCGCTATTGGCAGCTTAAATCACTATCGGCCTTCAACAAACCCCAATTGTGGTTAAAGTACATTTTCAGTATTGTATTAACATGCACTTCAAATGTTGGATAATCAATTAACATTTTGTCTAATACAGTCATTAACATCATGTTATGCGGTGATAGCAGCAACTTTTAAAATGGATCATCATTGCATCTGTTGAGATTCTGCTCCTTAATGAGCAGTTTTAGTCATTGAGGCAAATGTCTTTTTAATTCATTAGTAATATCTTTGTAATTAGTAACTATTAAGCTCATCAACTGAGGACAACTTTCAGGTGGCTTATCAAAAGCAAATTAAACATCATCAACATACTAATGTGCCTTTGATGGTGCTGCCTATGGAGTCTTAACTAATGACACAGCCTTGCTATCAGGCTGAGTAGCCCCATTAAATCAGCCTGCCCAAGTTAATGTTAGGAGGTGTTAACAGATTGATTCGCTTAATCTGTTCAACTACATCAACAGTCGGCATGGGGTAGGTCAGCTGCCTGGTCGTGTGTGTGTGTGTGTGTGTGTGTTAACCAATTTCACAGTCCATAGTCATGCACAGTTAAACTCTGCATCGCCACAGTTTTGGGCAGAGAGACCCCCATGATGCTCCCGGTGATAAAAGAGGAGAGAGGAGGCGGCGGGCGAGCAGAGGAGGGAGACAGGAGGCTGCTGGTGGTTGCTGTCTCTGCTGTCGGGCAGAATGGCAAATCTTCAAGTTCATTCAGCGTGATTAAACCAGAGCAGCGACTTTTCTTCCCAGCTAATTATGTGGAAATTGCAAAGACAATAAAGCATCTGGTAGTCATTCTTCCTCTTTCAGATTTTTCTCAATATTGTGACAGGCTGATGCATTGTGTCTGAGCCTCCTCTCCCCGCGTGGAGCGGCCTGAAAGCTGAGGTCAGCAGAGAGCAAATAGATGAATTTATAACTTTGCCTTTTCACGGCGGAGCAGGGATATTGTCCCTTGTCTGCCCCGCTCCACCACCACCCGCCACCCCCCACCACCACGGTTCCACCCCAGAGACCACCACTTATTCTGAAGACAGAGGCTTTCTCCCAGCATGCCACCCAAACTGAATCTGGCTCTCCCCCTCTGAGACTAGCCCAGCTCACTAATACCGACCCTCCTCCCTTATTCCCCCATCTGTAAGACACAAAGACTGGGAAAGCCGGGGAGAAAGAGTGTGACCCACTGAAGAGGGTGTGTGAGGGACTAAAAAAGACCAAGCCACCCCCCCCCCACCCGCCCCCCAGACCTCCCTCCTCCCTGACTGGCAGGCCGCCCTGGCAAAGGCGCCATGTTTTCAAATTCTTGTCTGCTTCCACAAATTCAACAGCAAAGCCACTCACAATGACCAGGAAGTTTCTAACCAGTCTTAATTTAAGTCTATGGAGACTCGCCACAGGACGGACACTGCATGTTTATTATAGGAACATTAAGTAGAAAACTAATTAATGATTAAAATCTGTCGAACCACACACTGAATTATAGAGCAACAGCTTTCAAACTGACAAGACAAATCCACCGATAGCTATGAAATGAAACATTTAAGAACCGCTTCTTCGAGGGCGACTGTCCCTGTCCGATTTAGCATTAAGCTTCCATTTCATTTCTCACCTTATCCTCCCGTTTTGTCTGTTCTCCACCTGGTCTCCAGCATCTCCGCTCCTACAATTCTCCTGCTTTCCCCCTTAATTAAATGTGCACTTCATTAATGTAAATTGGGGGCTTTAATGCCCTTGTTGAAATTCTGAAGAAAGTGCAGTGGCCTCGCGAAATGCTCCAGCATCATTGCAAATTAGATTAGGGACCAAGAAAGGCAGTAAAATTAGAATGATAATGGTTGATATGGCTCCCTGACAGGCATGACTATTCAAGGATCAATGGGATGTCGAATGCTTTTGCGAAGCCCACTCTCAAAGGCTGGGGACAAACGTCAGCCTACAGATGTGCCTTTTGGAAGCACTTGAAATTAGTTTAATTTGGTAAATGGTAGGGATTTAGAAGCTTTTAGCCAGACTGTAACAAGACAAGAATACATTGAAATGTTTTGCCATTCTTTTATTAGCATAAAATGGGGTTGGGCTGATTTGCATTCCCAACAAGTCCATTTTTTTCTCCCTCGATCAGTTTCTCTTTTTTTTTCCCTCTACAAGATTGCATTTGCATTCCATCCTCCACTACAGTCCAGAATGAACACTTTTTCAAGACTGTTTTTTAACCCACACTAATCCTTTTAAGGGGAGGGGACGGGTTGATTTTATTCCAGCTAATCTAATCAAAGACACCAATTACAAGGTCATTTTGATTAAAGTCCAATAACCATAACCAGGCAAAGAACATTTTCATGCCCGATCAGACCTGGGCTCTTTTTGCCTGTCCGGTTTAGACCAAATAATTCTCTTTGATAAGTGAAGAAGGTAAAATTTATAAATGCCGCTATCATACACTTAAAGTAACGCTCCTCTGAGTAAGAGACCACAAGCACCTCCAATAATGAACCGGCTCATCTTCCCACTGCGAGGTTAAACAGACTGCTTCCTGCCGGCCAAGCGAGAGCTTTGATTCAGCCCTCATTCTTCCAGTAATCTGACATCATTGACCTAATAGCTTTACTCTGTGGGTAAGCAGGCAGACTTGGCCCACTTCTGAAGAGAGGAGGACATAGGAAGGGGAGGGGATAGTGGAAAGAAAGGTTGAGAGCATGGAGGAAGTGACTTTGGAAAACCAAAGGGAGGCCTGAATAGGAAACACCTAACAGAACAAATTGATCCAGAAATCCCAGTACAGACAACACTAACAATGCTAATTGTTGGAAAGTCAGAATCATAAATATCACTTAGCTGTCAAGCCCCACATTGGTTATTAGTTAGTGGAGTAATCTGGAGTGGTGGCATTCACTTGAGCATTTTGTTTTTTACCAGCGGAAGGGGCGGCAGCGGGAAGCAGGTCATGGCAAAGTGGCAACTGGTAGCCCCATAATTAATCAGCTTCCACTGTAATTAAGGTGTCCATCAACAAGCCAGGCAACAGTGTCTGCCCCGGTGCCTCGGAAGCCTCAGGAAATCAACCTGCTGGAATAATGAGTTCACCTTTAACTGGCTTAGTAACAGATAAACACCACATAACAAGCTGAATGCACAATTCATCTGATGGGTCATCACACTTTGCAGAGGTTTTTGTGAATTCCACTTGAAACCTCAGCAGGTACATGTGGTCTGGTAAAGAAATATATTCTGTGATATCTGCTTATAATTAAGATTAATAAGAAAGTGGGCTAGCGACCAAGAGTTTGATGATACAGTTCCATACAGTGGCTGCAGAGGTCTGACTTGATGTACATGCATGAGAAACTCTCAGCCCTCTCTCAACAATTGTAACCAGTAAAGTAAAAATGGGAAATTCATTCATGTTGGTTTTTAAAGTGAAAGGAAGGTGGGATGGGGGTATATCTCTGGCACTGAGGGGGAAAATAAAAATTATAATTTCTATTACTGACACACAGCAGTGAAACAATGATTTAAAAAAAAAAAAAACCTCCTCGCAGTGTTTGATTGACATCATAGAGACTTTAACACAAGATCAAATCTGTCACACAGATTTTTTTCTGTTTGACAGCCGAGGCAACTCTCAGAAATAATTGTCAGAAATATTACACTTGTCCATACAGTCACACAAATTTTACTGTTGCATCAAAAAATTACAATGTTGTCAGTGATTGTAGCAGTTTCCAAGTCAGATTTTTTTTCTTTTTAATTTTTAGTCACTCTTTAGCTACATTTGGTGGGATGTTTTATATATTTTATACTATATATATTTGCAAAGAAATAAGAAAATTAAAAACAAAAGATTTATGTTTGGGACCACCACTAATGAGGTTTGCTGAAGCCTTAGTATTAGTTATGTTAAACTAATACTTTTATCTGCATCTTTATCCTTCCTTCATCAACATGAGCTCACATAAACCGATACCAAGTCCTCTTATACATGAGACAGCAAAAGAAATTGTCACATATTTAGGTATGAACGCCACATCAAAAAACAGAACTTTTCATTTTGACATGGAACAGGTCTATAATTGACATTATAGGACCATCCTGCTGCACAGTTTTGCCAGTCCAGCATGTCTTTGGGTGCATCATGCCCTCTAGGAACATAATGGACCTGAACAACATGGAGGAAAAATCTTATGTATTGCAGAAACATGTCACGTGTCGGCTCAGTATGTTGGATAAAAACTGTCTGATGTCCCAGAATCCAGAAATGCAAAAAGTTTCCCAGTCATGCTGAATTTACCATTCTGCCTTTGAGCAAGGCACCGAGCCTGTGATAGCTTGTATTTGCATGTTGCACAGCCGGGCTGGGAACAGAGCACATGCTCAGTAAACGGTGGTGGGTATGTCATCCAGAAAGTGCCACTTCAAGTCCTGTGTCTGCAAGCAGCCACCCTGCTGAAGTGTCCTTGAGCAAGACACTGAGCTCCAGAGCAGAGACACAGCTGACACTTCAGAAGGAAGGGAGTGAAGAGGGTTTTTTTTTTTTTTTCAGTAAATCAGTAGGTTTGTTTCACTGTTACTGTGTGTATATTAACCTTTTGAAATCCCAAATTTCTTTACATCTTTTCATTTTTTTTACTTTCATTTTTGATTTATTTTTGATTTGATTTTTTAAAAATTATTTCTGTGGTAATTTTGTGGTAATTTTCTTGCAATTTAAATTGTAAATAAGCTTTATTTCTTTATATATATATATCATATATAGTAGGTTTCTTTGTGCAAGGTGGAAGGTGCTATTTTTCCAGTGGTGATATTTAAATATTTATTTGTGTGTGTGTGTGTGTGTGTGTGTGTGTGTGTGTGTGTGTGTGTGTGTGTGTAATTTTATGGTAACTTTACATTCTTGGCTAATTTCTGGGGTCCTTTTTTGTTAAGAAATGACCCCTAAGAAACTGCTAATTTGCTCCCCACCTTTTTCACACGTTTTTGAAAGAAATCAATTTGCTCAGGTTTCAAAGGGTTAAATCCTGGCCGCATTCGTACGCCTTTCACATGCATACAAGAAAAGGAGGGGAAAAAATACAATAGTGATGAGGCGGGACGACCGACTCATGACAGTGAGTGAACTGTTTAGTAACTCTTAACAATTTGTAGGTGGAATAAAGTGCTTGGCGGGGGGAAGGAGGGGACAGGCTCTAGAAGTGAGAGGACATGTCCCCCACATCCCCCATGTCCTCTGTGGCTCTACTCCAGAGCTGTTAATTATGGAGGACAAGAGAAAAGACTGTTTCTCCTTCTGGGATACATACACACATTTTACATTCACTGAAACTTATGGTTTGTTGATTTGATCTGTCCGCACATAAAGTCTTTGAAAATAGGGCAACACTTCACCCTGCCCCCCCTTTCTTGCGCCATAACCTTGAGCAGTCTCCTCACTGCTAATATCTCAGGCCCCACAAGAGCACTGAGCAGGAAAGGGAGTCTCTAAATGCAGACATTCTTTGGTGAGGATCCGCGGCCCCATAGCCGTGGATCAATGGTAAAAAGTGGAATTAGTCATTCTAAATCATGCAGCTGTGGTCGAAGAGAGCTCCTCCGAAAATCATTAAACAATCATGTATTCCCATTGATTTATTCTAAATACCTGAGGAGAGAGCAGATTAAAGCAGGGGAAGAGCAGGCTAATGCAGATGAAACAGCTGAAGGATGGGGGGTCCTCGGGGAACGCTTTTGTCCTAATCAGAAGGAAACAATACTGCAGCAATTACCAGCCTAAGCAGGTCTATTAAGGCTCCTTCACTTGACATATTTATGTATTTCAGATACTGCAGGCCACATTAAATGGAGTTTACTCAGGCACTTTTACATCTCTGCTGTAAACATGAGATACACCAGGGACAAGGTGAACAGTCCGTCTGCTCCCCCGTTGTCTCTCCTGGTAGTTCGACCATGAGTACAGGAGATATCAAATCCACTGATGCTCTGGAAAAAAAAAAAAATTAAATCATGCACCACAAGCTTTGGCTGAGAGCTTTATTTTGGACAGAATAATAACCTGACTTCCCATAGTGTGAATAAAACATTTGAATCACCCTTTAGATAAATGGCGGAGAATCATTTCATGACTTTCAGAGATTATTGTGAATCTGCTATCTGCAAAACCACTAAAGGTATTCATAAGACAGGCTATATAGATGTAATTTGATTAATTCATTTATATCAGACAATTGCCTAATAAATCATAGATTAATAGAAAATATCTGTTCCTATTCACCGGCATGAATTTCGCTAATATGATAGGAAGGCAGATATCCAAAACTATAAATTGCAAAGATTTAAATAAGTCTCACAAGTTATTTCATATAAGTATGGCGGAGCAATAGCGGAGACTTTAAAGCCTTGTAACTTATTCCCTCAGAGAAAATATTAATCAAGACAGATTAAGCGCTTTGCACATTTGCTTAATGTCTCGAAGGAGATGAAAGGAGAACATATTTTAAGTTGGCACATCTATAACAAAGCTTTTACATCTTAAAAACCCCCGAGCTGAAGTCATAAGGCCCTGCCATCTAAAAGCTTACTCAAATCCTCTGGCAGAAATAATGGAGGGGGGGGAGAGGATACGACTGTGAAAGAGGTATGGCACACTTTTTCTGGGTGTGAAGAGATTAGAAAGACCACAGTTGAAGTTTCCACAGTGAAGTATTGTGAAGTCCCAGACACACTCTGATTAAAGACTGGTCCTCAGGATTCTCAGAAATATCGTTTCAGAAGTCAAAGAGCCGCTGCGCTCTCCGTTATCTGCGTGTTTTTCATTTCGCTGCGTCTGCGGTCACTGTAAAGCATATTGAGCTGTAACTCTGACAGTCGGTGGACAGCACATTAATTCAGAGCAAGGAATCCTTTCTTCAACTGAGCAAAGAGTCATTGTAACGCACATGGAAGGAGGTGATGTGGCCCTATTTAAACAGCTGTGGGTCAACACAGACTTCGCTCAGAGGAATAAGCGCTGTCATTTGTGGTATTTAACAATTCCTGCACACCGGCCATCTTCTCATGACTAGAAAAGGAAAATAATCATTTCTTTTGAGGGTTTGTAAAGGAGAAAAAAAGTCTCTGTTTGGTCATGTGGCTACAGTGGTGCAAGGTCTCAGATTTACAGCCAGAAAATGGGCTTCTCCACCAGATAGTGTAAGGAGCCCTAACCCGGACTGCTGATGGTTACAGACAAGTAGCAGCACTGATAAATAACTATGGCACAAATGGCAAAACCTCCATATAAAACTGAATATCAGCCAACATTATTTCCTCATGGAAATAAGAAAGTGTAATATCAACAGTGCTGATATTACAGTTAAAGGGATGGTAAACAAAATGATGTAACTTTTCAATAAAACGTTTTTTGTTTTTTGGCATCATTAAGTGCAGAAATAATCATGAAACAGTGAGAATTTGAAGTCTGGCTTTATAGAGAGAGCCCTGTCTGTTGTTTTCTCCAGACTCAAACAAACAGTTTTGCTGGAAATTAAAAAGGTACTTTCACGCAAAAGAGTGGAGCGACCAATCAGAACACAGCATCAGTTTTTATTCCTCCCGCCCCGTTTGATTGACTCTTCAGCTTCACCTGCTGTCCTGTGTTAGCATGGGTTCGCTCAACAGATGAGGATTATATCAGAAGACAACAAGAAACGAGGGCCAGCCAAGACTTTCATCTGAATATGAAGCTTTATCGAGTGATGGAGTCAGTCATGGATTCTCTGTGTGTGCTCACATCGCTATAAAACTCACTTTCCTGTACTTTTCAGCTGCATAAAATTCATGATTCATAGTCATTACGGTTAAGATTTCAAAATATGTGGAGAAATAAGCATGAGCTTGTCAAAAGCCTTGGTGGGCCAAAACAAAAAGGAGCCCCAAATTGGGAAGCCCTGTTCTGGAGGAGCGCCCACCCAGTCCTGCTGGAACATAGTACTGTTTTAAATGTAGCCCCTAAAACATTATTTTGAGTTTCAGGAGCTCTCAAATCTTGGTGTATGCTGTATGATGAATTTAATACTGAAGAGTAATGCTAAAGAAGAAAATCCCTGTTTTTATTGTTCCTTCAAAAAAGGAGAAAAATGTATCTAATAACAAATGATAGAGGTATGTAATTATGATGCTGCTCTAAATAGGGTGATTAAACTAATTTCTGCCATGTAACCCTGTTCCTAGTTTATTCCTGAGCACAGCTGAGGTTATGCATCCTGCCCGTCTGTTTTCTCTGTTGTTTCTGTGGCACGTCACGTAAAGGTCTCATCAGACACTTCAACTCTGACAAGCAACCAGAAAACAAAAAGTCGATTCAACTTTGATGAAATCTCAGTTAAAAAAAAAAAAAAGAAGAAAAGAAAAAAGAAACCCTCAATTTGATCCAGATTGTGTGTGCGTGTGTATATATGTGTGTGTGTGTGTGTGTGTGTGTGTGTGTGTGTGTGTGTGTGTGTGTGTGTGTGTGTGTGTGTGTGTGTGCTTTGACCTTGTGCACGGCTGTGTATTAGCCAGTTAGTCTAGGTGTTTGAACAGTATCTTGATATAGCACAGTTATGCTGAAGATCGACTGGGCACAAACTTCTTGAGTCAAGCCATTGAGCAGATCGATATTTCTTTAGCACAAACACACAAAATGAAAGCACTTTTAAAGGCTGAGGCGACTGCTCTGCCACAGCAATCTGCATCGAATGCAGGATTGACTGTTCCACCGGCTTTAGTATGTGGGTAATCAATGAGGGTAGGGGTTGGGATGTAATGATTAACTCTATATGGGGGTTCCTTAGGCTGCCCAGAGAATGACTGGGGACATTGTGAAGCCGAGGAAGACGAAGGATCCATACCTACATTAGTCGCCTTTTAACATATTAGAATATACCACTAAATGGTCCGCAGTCATTTCATTGCTGTAAGACCTAAACATAAAGATACTGTACTATTAAAGGGGAGTGATGACACACAGAAACACCAGCACACACTGTAAGAAATGATAATAATTCATATAGTGCACATTAGGTTGTGGTATTTTGCAAGATTTTTAACATCAGCTGCACATATTCACCGGTGTGCCCGCTGAGCCTCTTGTCAGGTCTGCAGCATTAATGTGCCACCGGTGGCCTTCTGTTGACAAAAGCTAACTGATGACAGCCAAGGAGACACAGCAGTCAGCCATATTGGGGAAAAAACACTGTTGACCCTGCTTAGATTGGATTTACCGCAAGGCTGGATCCAACCACTGGTAGACATGATGGATTATTGTAATGGCCACCTCAATGGCCTCTTTGTCATGTTTAAATGGCAATACATTTTAGCAGGAAGGAGGAAATTTAACAACTTAAGGCCGGGGAGGCAAATTATCTGTTTGAGGTGTAAATAAAAATGTGTCACATTACTGATGCACAGGTTAACTTTGTGTTGACGTGCTGCAAGGTGGGAGGGTGTACATATCTAACTCAATTCAAGCACACTGGTCCTGCCACTCAGGTCACCACAGGTTACTGCTTCCGATTTCCTTTCATCATTTACATTAATCCAACTCTGACAACCATTCTTTTGGGAGGTCAGGTATTGAAGGACTATATCAGTGATTCTGAATGTTTGGCCCATTTACTACAACTTAGCCACATTTTACATTGCAGCAAGCTGTTTTGCAAATCACACAGGGGTACAAAAGATTTCACAGCATATAATCAAAATCCCTTCATTTTCAAATATGAATTTTTGGTTGAAACAGCCACCTTATAATGTTCTGCTTCTTTGGCTAACAATGTTGTGTCCATTTATAAACCACAGAACTGATACTTCTCTGTGTGAAGCAAATGTTTCCCCTGGGACCATTCTCCAGTGGAGCAAGTGTTTCACTAATTTCAAGTCATCAAAACACAACAGTGCCGCTGCTTTTAGGAAAACTAATATGGACGACTTTATTATAGTGCTGGAATACTGCTGTGAAGAAAGTTTGAAGTCTCAAAAACGTTCATTTTCATATCGTAGCGGAATGAATGGAAACCAATGGCTGGATAAAAGGGTAGGCAAAATGTATAGGAGTTCAGCAGATATTCAGCAGAAAAATTCAGTATATATACATGTTTGGCATTTTCTGTTCCACTTTATCATTTTTTCCACCTTTCCAACACAGTCACCACCTTACTGAGCTTCCTTCAAATGTTAGTTTGGTGAGAAACACTGCACTTGTTGTTGGTAAAGATACAGACTCACTCTCCCCTAATCCAAGCCGTGGGTTTCCAGCTGCATTATCTGCCACCCCTTCTCACCAGCTAGTGATTAAGTGTCTGACTCTTTAAACTCACGGGGCAATCATCACAGCTTTATCATTACAAGCTCTGCCCATGATGTTCAGTTCCCATGCAAAACTTGCACAATGCATAATCGCATGTTCTGCCAAGACACATAACCACCGAGCTGGGTGGTTTTTAGACGTGCTGCCATCTTTTGTTTGCGCAAACCAGCTCATAAACACCTCGCAGCGCCGAGATCCCATTACTTAGGATTGCAACCTCGGATTTAGCACAATAGGATGGTGCAACAGAGAGCTTTGAAGAGTTTTCTTGCAAGGCAAAATGACTAGATGACATGGAAAAGGAGTGAGCAAGACAGGTTCATCTATTTGGAAATAGAAAGAGCTCCCACGCTGGGGCAAACAGTCTATAACAGAATGTAAATGAAGTAGCCTGTGCCAACAAACCAGTACTTTCTCTCTATCATGAATAAATATTAGTGGTTCTCACTCTCCAGCCTGGCCGCTTGTTCTCCCACAAAGCCATGTGTGTGGCGTCACATTCCATGCTTCCTGTTGCTACACCAAGTGTCTTCATTGCAGCAGTGGAAACACAGAGCGAGGAAAGCTGTCTTGTTATCAAAGAGCCCGTTGGATGGTAAACACAAAGTCATTAACCTCCGACCTGGCTGGATCACAGGCCGGGGGATGGTGATCTGACTGTTTGGAGAGGAGATTCCCTTGAGCCTCGGGAGGTGTCAAGCAGAGACGGGCTCATCAAATTGGCTTTACCGTCAGAGCAATGCTGAAAGTCGTTAACCTGTATAAATCTCCATTCATGTTTCTAATGTCCTCTGGAGAGATGGCTCTCGGAGCAAATACAACCAAAACCCAGAGGGAGAAGCACAGGAAATTGGAGAAATTATCAGAATATAGAAGAATATATCAGGTTAATCATAATGACAGATTCCTAGTAATTATAGAGAGGACATGGAGAAAGAGAGGGACGGGGAGCGTGGTGATGTATGGCCTGCAGAGAACAAGGAGAGCGAGGCCCGGTGAAAGTCGGAGCGCCACCACGGCTCAGCGATGTAGCATCTGAAGAGTTGATTTGAGCGGTGTCTCTGGTGACAGACTGCTGTCTCCTTGGCGGTGAGCTTTAAATGGTTTCTCTGTCAGGGAGAATGGAGGGGATAAACTGCACTCTCCAATCCCCAGACCCATTTAGGGAGCAGATGAAAAGGCAGACGGACAGGCTATACATGTTCCTCCACTTTTATTCAGCGCCAGCCGGCTGATAAACAAAACAGCAAATATCCACTGCATTTTTTGACAGCCACTTTTCACCTGCCACTCCACATAAAGAAACCGCTGCCCACTTTGCACGTCTTTTTTTTTCCTTCTCTCTCTCTCTCTCCTTTTCTCTCTCTCTATCGCTGTCAATCACAAAAACTACTCGACGGCTGCCTCGGCGCATGCGTCTGCGGTTCATGCCTCCCTTTTTCACTGTGATTGCACTTTGACAGATGATTAATTCAAATCAGCTGCTGAAAATAATTATTGCATTATGGGAACAGTAGTCATCATTTCGAACATGATTAAATGTATCTGTTTCTATTGACTTAGGCGTGTGTGATTTATGTATTTGTTTAGTCAATAGTGTAGTTGAAATGATGTCATTAATTATGTATGGGGAGACCAGGAGCCGCTGAAAGAGCGAGGCCCTCCTCCTCCACCCCCTCCTGCTGCTCATCGGCTGACAGATGTAAGAGGAGGAATCATCGGAGTTTAGGGAATTCCTCAGTCCCACAATCTATCTCCCGCTCTATCTTTACACTCTTTATCTCCCCTTTGTATTCCCTCTCTCCTCTCCTCTCCCTCTCCGCTCTTTTCTTCCCCCTACCCCTTGTGTAATGAACTTTAAGTCCTCAGCTCCACATTTTCGCTCTTCATTCATCCTGTGTGACTTGTTAATAGGGTAGAAACATGCTTACAAGGTTTGTTAAGACGCTGGAGTGACTTTCTCGTTTAGCAGATGACTTAGCCTCCCGAGTCGGACCCACCACCTGCTCATGTGCCCGCAATGTATTCAAACAAACAGTGTTGCCAGGTAGATATAATCCAGAGAGTGTTATTGCAATCATGAAGCGCACTTTTGCTCTTAATGTTACAGGCTCTTAAGTCTCGATTCATTTGCCGCCCCCGCCCCTTCCTGTCAGCCCATCTCTCTGAGGGATTGCACAGTCAGTCTGTGGTCTTACCGGGAGGTCAAAGGTTGGCCATCGTCCCTTGTCAAGTCTCCCTCAAGTAATTTCCATTTTAATGTCACACTTCTAATCTATCAAAGGTATGATGAACATCATACAAAGGGTTTAAGTGCTCCTCGCCGGCTTTCCGGTGACTGGCAAAACCACGTCTCCCTATTTATTTCATGTCTCACGTTCTGTTGCCTGTGCTGTTGAACTGACAGCCACACAATATTTCCTTTCACTCTTGAAATAGAAAAGCTCTTTGTTTAAGATTTCATTCTTATTCCTTTTCCGAGAAGAGCTCACTTAATCAAGTGTGGTGTTATACATACACTATCCTATCAATATATCTGCAATAAGGTCATCTTCTTATTTCAATCACAAATATAAACCTTCATTTATAAAGCACCTGAATACGACTGAATGCTTCACAAAGTGCTTCACAAACAAGAATAGTAAAACATAGTGAAACATAGTAAAAACAAATAAGACACACTCTTTAATTAAATAGAAAATAATATATTTAAAAAACAAGAGTGAATGGAGATAGATTATGCATGTGACAATGACAAAACATTTTATATATTACAATAGAAGCAGAAAAGGACAGAACAAATACTCCACAGCGTCCCGGCTACTATATATTTTATCATAAATTTGGTATGTAAGTTAATGAGATATCATGCTTATCCACACAAACCCAAATTCTAATATCCTAAAAAACATCAGAGTATAAATTTGCATGTTTGTGGACATGAACAACTAAAAACAAAATTACTAAGCAGTGATGAAGTGATGAGTTTATTCTCAAAGCAGCACTAAAATAGTACTGCAATACTAAAATAGTACTGTTTTGAGCAAGTACAGCACAACAGAAAATATTTCTATGTCTCTGGAGAATAAATTCAGACTCATGGTCACCTTTCCTACTAGTTTCAGGAGGTTCTGTGTGTCTGTTTGACATTACATTCTTTGGTTATAGGAGTATAGCCAATAATGTTGGATAGCACAATAATGGACATCGCAAAAGCATTTTCTGAAATTCAGCTCTTTCCTTCACAAAATAGGATGCAAAACAATAGTTTTGCCCACTTGCTAGACCAACAATTTTCAGCCGCTCTGCCAGCTCTGCTGATAATTTCACTTGATAAAATCAGAAATGTCCATGTGTGATATCTTTATCACAATCATGATGGTAATCAATATTATTTTTTATTTAAGGTCATTAAAATTTTAATTACTTTACATTGGGAATAAGATGAGTCACTCACAGAATGTGTGTGTGTGTGTGTGTGTGTGTGTGTGTGTGTGTATGTTGGAAGGGGTGGGGGCTGTTATGTGCAGCAGTGAGCCCATATGGTCGGCGGTCAGGCTGACTTGCTACCTTCCACAGTGCTTTGTGCTCAGTGTCGGGTGACCTGGTGACTGGTGGTCTGCTCCTGTACGCACCATCATTTTTCCCTGTCACCGTGCCAACTGCAGTGGGGGGGGGGCAACCTTAGCATGTAATGTTGATATTTCACAAACAAAATGATGTTTTCAACATTGTGAGAGATGGGTGGTTCCAGTCGCTGCATTTCCCTCATGCCTGACTTGGGATATTAATGCGCTCCAGTAACTGTTAATTTCACTTTGGAGAAGTGATTTATGGGTAGACGGAGAGGAGAGGCATAATCTAATTGAGATCAGAATGGCTGTTTCTCACATAGTCACGCCTGCACCTTCCAGATGGGGCACAATGATTAATGCATAATGAGCAAATAATCCATGAAATTAATAAAAAACAATTCTTCAACTACTCGGCTCTCTTCATGGGGAGAGGAATAAATACAAATAGTAATGAAAGTGTTTTTGTCATTTTTTCCCCCTGAATACATTTCTCTTTTTTACACACTTCAAGAGAAAGCAGCAGGCAGCACAATCAATGGAGAGAAGCGGCATAATCAATCTGAGATTGGACTGTCTGTCTGTACGCTTGGTTTATAAAACAATAAGGAGGAGGAAAGAGGTTGCTGGACCATTAATGTCTTCATCCAAACACCCGCATCCTTCAAATTATATGACAGAAAAGATCCTCGCAACATATAAAGATGCCAAACACTATCATGAGCTGCCAAATGAGAGCTGCAAATCTAATTTGCAGGTACTGAACAGCCTGGCTGCATGGGAGGATGTTTTTTCCCCCCTTCACTGTGTGAAACAGACTATCAAGTAGACACAACAATCTGTGATTTTCAGTGAGTCTCACCAGCAGACAAATTTTATGAGGCTCACAGATCAATAAACTGGGATGAACCAGAAGACCACCAGATCATCTGTTGCCAACCATTTTTATGGAAAGGCCCAGAGACTGAGAGTGCCTGCTTTCTCTTAGGGGGAGAAAAAGTGGACAACTGCAAAGTGAAGTGGCGTATTAAGGGTATGAAATTGCTTAGATACCCACAATTAGCAAAAAATGGGTGATTGTGATTTAGAATTACCATTAGAATATCTTGGGAATTGGATATAACCCATTTAAGGATACTTAAAAAGATGGATGTTGCATGAAAAGGGAAGATGGTAAAAGAAGTGGCCCGTTTATCGATTGACAAAACTATAACATTTTCGTCTTAAAATAGCTGCCGCTTCACTGTCAAAATGATCCATAACGCTAAACGCTGACACCTTTCTAGAGGATGTATCGATTTTTACATAAGGATTCATCTTTCTGCATTAGAACACAGTGCGGCGCACATTTTGAACAAAGACTAATCAAGTATATTTATCATTATTTGATTTATGCATCATCATGGAGCAGGGGCACAAGGCCATTAGAGTTGTCCATGGGGTTAAAGTGCCCCGGTGGTAATGAACTATGTGTTTAATCCAGAGCTGCAGAAAAAAAGGAGGAGAAAAAAAAAGTATGCCTGCGCTATTACGTCACACTATTTATTTGCTTGGCATGACTCCTGCCCGCGCTGACCTGCATAGCTTACATTTCACACATGACCCATTTACACAGCTGGAGCCGAGGGCCATGAAACCGTGTGCTCCCATCAACTGAATAAGTGTCAACAGTTTTGAAAGGTTGAAAGTCCCTCTTATCAGTCATGTGGGAAGTGTCCCATATCTTCACCAAGTTATCTACCCCTCTGCAGAACACAGGGTCCACAGTGTATCGCCAAATTTATCTGGCCATCCTGCAATAAGACACGCATTTGCTGAAAGGAAAAAATAGGAATACCATCATGGGTGCAGATTTCATGCATGTCATGCATGTACAAAAATGAATAAAAATAAACACATCAGGTTAATCCATTTGCATGTTGTTATTTGATCTATGAGGAATTGTTAAATTAAAAAAATTATATAAAACAAGAAAAGAAATACTGAATGAGTGATGGAACATAAATAGGTCATGTTTTATGCAGCTAACTAGTTAGAAATGATATGATAGTGTACGTTAGAGATGATAAGAGACAGTATTAATATTTATTTGCAAATAGTTCATAAATTGAGTGTAAATCTGTGGGTGAGGCAGCTTCAGATTAAGGTGTCACAGGCACTTCCGGGGCTTGGCGATCACTGGGAATGGACTTTTCAGAAATATTACATTATTATTTGCACTTTCGGAAATAACATTTGCAAGCAAGCCATCGCTAGGAAGATTTTATGGGTGAAAAACAAACACACAATTATATAAAGTCATACTTTGTTGCAATTTGCATTTTATTTGCTATAGTCAGACATGATTTGTCAATTATTAAACTTTAAGAATAGATTAAAGAGATCAAGGAAGGAACAGCGTGGGGCTTTGATTACACTGAAAGCCCTGATTTCCATAATCAGTGATGTATAAATGTGTTCATGTTCAACAATAATAACCGTGATCGTGGCCACTGGGCTTTTCGAGTTGCCTCCATGGCGGCAGATCCAGGTGAAATGAAACCCCCACGGGAGAAGACAGATTTCAATTTACTTAGAGAGCGGGTCTGCACTTCTCTCTCAATAAATACCTGAGGATTGGATTGGACACACTTAAAGTCATTGGCTGTAAATGAGAGAGACCGTGAGGTCAGCGGACTTTATAGACCCATTATAATCTGCCTCAGAGTGACCCAGTGGAGAAATTGCTGGGAAAGTGTGAAGTATCACTTTGCCTGCGGATTGCTTAGCTGTAACAGTGTTCCCAGCGTTGACTGTAAACATATTCACCAAATTGAATTATTTAAGGTTATTGTCACATTATTTATCACGTGGCAGGTCAGTAGTATTGAACCAGCCACCACAGCCTCCTTTTGGCAGCTCTGGATGACCAATTGATGGATTGATCGCTCCAGCTACACAATTCCTTACACATGTTCTACAAACAAGTGTGTGTGTACGTGTGTCTTTGTGTGTGTGCGTATGTATGCTTCCTTATTTGGAAACAGGGCAAAACACTGTAGTAGAGAATTTTCCCCAAAATTTAGTTGCAACATGCCATTTCTCTACTAGGACATGATTGTCAATGTAAATGCTTTGATTATAAAAGGCCATCTTTGTTAGTAAAACTCCATTTTGCATTTCAGTTTAATTTCTCAGATTTAAACGTTAGGAAAAACCAGTGGATCCGGGGATCAACACTAAATGAAACAGGTAAAAACAATTAAAACCATTTCCTAACTTAATTAAGAAGAGCCTAACAACACTGAACCGGGTGTCTGAAAAGTAACTTCCAGACAAGCTGAGAGTCATAAGGGGAGGCTGGTAGGACCCAAACGCAGGAGCAGGGTGTAGAGAAGCAAAATAACGTAATAACTGAAAACCGCAAAAGAACATAAGGAACTCAAGGAGCACTAGGAGTAAACGCAGGGAAACACTGGAAGCACACATGGCAGCAAAGACAACGAACACACAGGGAACAGAACTGAACACAGGACTTAAATACACAAGGCACTAATAAGATAACAAGACACACCTGGGGAAGAGGCTGCAGCACAAGACAGGAGAACACAGAGGAGAGGCTGAGGGAAACACTGGGAGGGAAAAGGACCACCAGGGATAATCACACAGACTCAGGGCAGGTGTGGAACTGGGAGGGGCAAACAAGACGAACCCGACACACACAGGTGAAACTACTGACGGGAGTGACAAAGGAAATGACATCAAAACAAACAGGAGAACAGAGAAACAAGAGTCCAATCCGAAAGTCCAAAAGCACAAGAAACTAACAACCTTGACAGTGAGAGCTAAAAGATTCAATCAAATCTTCTCTGTCAACTCAACATAGCAAAATATAGCAGATGCAGTATGTTTGGCGTTTATTTTGGGGATTAGTTGAATCCAATCCAATCCAATCCTATTTAACTCAATATAGAAACTGATTTTTTTTTTTTAAAGCATCGTGTAATTTCTTAAGAAAATTAATTAAGAGTGATTTCATAATTTAAATATGCTTTCTCAGGCTCAGAGATGTTTTTTTTTTCTTTTTAGTAGTCAAAAACACGTTTTACTCACTTCCCTGGAGCTCGTAGGGATTTTGTGTCTTGCTCATGAGCACTTCGGCAGGACAGATATTAGCAAGCACCGGACTTGAAGACAGAAATTGGGGGCTCTAGCATAATATTTGCAAGCCCTCACAATTTTGAAAAGAATATTGCATTAAGTCTTGCTAAAATACACTGAAAGGACCTGAAAACAGATTTATTGACAAGAAAGATGGAAGTGGAACAATTTGGAAAACACCGGCCAACCCCCTCACCCCACAGCTAAAGCTCAAGATGAAATATTACATCAAAACACAAAAGAAATAAAATAGAAACTCAGTGCCTCTTGTGCATTAATTATATTTTCAAATTTATAAAACACAAAGAAAATATTTCAAATTCTCAAAGTGACAATAACAAGAATAGTTATTTTAAGACATTGTGGACAAATAACTTTATGTTTATACTTAATATAAAACCCTAATATATTTTTTGAAACACAACAAAATGTATAAATTATGTATAAATTATGTATTTCTTTAACGTAGAATGGGTGCTGGAGGTTGGATGGGAGTGATTTTAAATTAGCAAAATTACAAAACTGCAAAACATTAGTTAAGGTCTTCTTATTCAAGGAATCTTTTTCATAACTGAATAAATACTAGGACCAGTTGTGGCCACTACATAACATTATCATTGTCAAATTATGATTTTCAAAGCTCATACGGGGGTTTTCTTATAACTGTACCTCTCATTATCATTTTACATTGTCTAGTTGATTGTTACAAAGCAAACAGATATTTTTATTCCATGTTTAAAAAAAATTTTGAGAAAAAAATGTATCATTAAAAAATAATAATAGTAATTATCATGCTAACATTACTCACAATAACTTTACTTCATATTCTTTTTTGGATTTATAATAATTAAACTGACTACAGTGGTGGTTTAAAACCATAATATTCTTCTGTAAGAACACCACAAACTTTTTATCTGTTTATGAAAATAAATTCTTGATGTCTGCACTGTACTGTTCACCCAGCAATTTTATCAATCAATCAGTCTATTTATATTTTATATAGCACATTTCATGCAGAGGCTGTAGCCTAAAGTGCTGCACATGACCAAAAGACTAAAAACCAAAAAACTAAAGCGAACAGACAATGGTGTTCAAAGGCAAGAAAAGCAAAACAACCAATAAGAGGAATGCAGCAACACCGGAGATTTAGAGGATTTCAGATTTCAGATTTTCCTCCACATGTCACTGGCTGGCAGCTTGGAGTATTTCTGAG
Organism: Myripristis murdjan; assembly: GCF_902150065.1. Lineage (NCBI taxonomy): Eukaryota > Metazoa > Chordata > Actinopteri > Holocentriformes > Holocentridae > Myripristis > Myripristis murdjan. The sequence continues at coordinate 18,628,405 of NC_043991.1, forward strand.
GCCCAGAGACCAATGAAAGGCTGTTTATTTCCATGAGTCAGCAGCAGCCGGCTCCTCCAGGCAGCTGCTGTTGGACGCATCGCTCAAACTTTTGATCTTTCCGCTGATCAATAAGTCGACAGCACCGCTCCAATAACACTGGAAAGCTCATTTTGTATTAGATTCTGCACTATTAATTATTTGTGTCCCTTGTGCCTTTATGTGAACCCTGCAGAGCAGTAACTTATGCTCAGTGTGTGTGTGTGTGTGTGTGTGTGTGTGTGCGGGTGTGAGTGACAGGGCAGGAGAGAGAGAGGTAGCCATGTTTGATACTGGGTCGCCTGGAAGGGAGATGGATCGATCTATAAGTATCTAATTCTATAATGGTTTGCTTTAAGAATGTCTAGCTTGTTGCTCTCTGTGCCATTATCATTATAATTTGTTTATCATTATATTATAAATTCCTCATCTGTCCTTAAGATGATCCAGTAATCAAATTTCCTATTCTACAAATGCAGTCCAGCTGTGTGTACTTGGTACTGCAGACCTTTTTCCTGCTGACTTACACTGTGTCCTGTTTCAGAAGACTGCAGTTTAGCGCAGCAAAGAAAACTGGAGGAAAATGCTGTATCACAAAAACAAAAACATGCCTGCCTAAAATTTGAGCTTCACTGTTGTATATTTCTTTTAAACGGCTCCTGATCATTTGTCTGGATATGGACGTGCAGCGGGGACGACGTCCTGCTGGGCTCCTGTCATGGGGCTGGTAAAGAGAGGGGGGGACCACAGTGCTCTTTAACACCAAACACTGCTGTGAGACAAATTGTTACAAATTGGTATTTTTCCACTTTATAGGATTACAAAGGGGCCCCTATGGGGCATCTCCATGGGCCAGAGACAGAAGCAGTGGGAGGGAGACATGGGGCTCTAATGAACAAAGAGGCTCTGGGAATTAGCTGCCAGCCACTGTCAGGGTCAGTCCCAGGCTCTGAACACAAACCCCAGAGCCCTAACATGCAGGAAACAACCGACTCCAGCGCGGCTAAAGGGGGTTCGTGAGTGTTTTGACACTTACTTTTGACACAGACTGTTACACATGGTAAATGGTAGCACCGCAGAAAGACACACAATAATAGTCTGATGCACTGCAAAATTCTCCATTTTAAGAAGTCATTTAGTCTCATAGTCAGGGTTAAAGTCTTGTGTTTCTATAAAAAAAAAAAAAAAAAAAGGAAAAAAAGAGAGGGAAAAAATCTGCTAGTGGGATGTGATAATCCCAGTAGTTCCCAATGCAATTCACATATTTCATGATTTTTTTTTTTTTTTTTTTTTTTTTTTTTGAGGAAATCGTTATGTTCACACCATATTGGAAAGATCACAAGCCTGATTTGACATCTTAAGAGTGTAGGCAGCATGTTTATTCAGACTGTTGCAGAACTGTCAACAACAAGATGGTGTGTAGGCTGATAAAAGTGTCGAGAAGCTTGTCTGAGGAGCTGCAGTATAACAAGTTGAGGATGTCAAGTGACAAAGTGGGAGAAATCATTCTGAAGAACCAAATCCAAAGTTTCCAAATCCCAGTTTTAGGGAAAAGATGTGAATAGTTTCTCTGAGTGTAAGATTGTATTTATAGCTATAGCAATATGGCGTTTGTTTGAGGATTTTTTTTCAGGGAACAAGTATAAATATCTTAAAATAAAGCCGATAAACCCAGAGGCATCAAGAAAATGACACCTAATTTTCTAATTTGCATCAGGAACAAGTTAGATTATTTCATCCTGCTGGCAGATTATTTACCTTGTTTGAAGAAAAACAATAAAAAAAAATAAAAAAAAAACTGACTATGAGACTAAATGACTGGTTAAGATGGAGATTTTGGCACTGTGTTGGTCTGAAATCATGAAACCTGTGAAATGTGCATTTGTACTTTCTAATATGGTTTTGATCTACAGTTGGTGTCCAAGCAAAGAAACACATTCTCAGCACTTTCAGAAATACTCAAGTTGTAAAAACATTTAAACACTATTGCCTATGAAGTACAGCTTTAGATAACGCTATTGTATTATCTCTGTCTTTCTCCTGCGAAGATGTTGACTTCAGTGGGACACGATAGCAGGACATAACAAACAGGGGAAACAAACTAAAAAACAATATACGGGAGAAGGCATTCCTTTGTTTTGGTTTTGTTTTGGTTTGTTTTGTTTTATTAATCTATTTAAATCTTTAGGGAAAGGTCTTTCTTTTTATTCTCAATGGAAAATGTTGAGATGAAATTAAAATGTTACTGTAAATGAAAAAATTAGTTTTAAAAAATCGAAGAGAAGGCAACAAAATGGTTGTGTCCATAAACTCACCATAGTCCCCCTTTCAGCTTTTTATAAATACAAAATGATGCCAGCGATTCTTAAGTGTGTTGGTATCTGTAATTTACTCGCTTGTGTGATTTATTTGTTTGTAATTGGTAATGGACACTGAGCATCATTTGACCCTTAGCAGTAAGTCTAAAGTTTATCAGATATATGCCACAGAGTTGAGAGAGCCGGCCGGGTGTCTGAGAACAGACGGGACCAGTGTCTGCACGCTGCGTCTACCGCGAGAGAGGTGGGAGAGAGGCAAGACCCTGCCACCCTGATTTATGACCTCAGATGCAGGAAAGGGCCCTTTTATGGACCTGATCCTGCCTGGGAAAGTTAGTATACATGATAGAAAGTTGTCAGGTCCATGCAGATAGGGTAGAGACGGGGTGTGCAGCACAAGGCTCAGATTGTGCCTTATTTTCCCGGTCAATTCACTCCAGGACTATAATGCTATTTTCCCATGCTCGGCAAGGCCCTGGCGTTTGTTTAGCGATGTCGCAACTGGCTGTTAATGCCTCTTTAGTTATGTCACCCTAAACAGCTGAGGAGGTGCACAGGCGCCTCTGTCTCTCCACTTAGAACCCAAAGGATCCTGTTAACCCTTGTTGAGCCGTCCAGCATGCAGCAAATGAAAACGCAGCTCAGTCATAAAAGTTATTAGAGCAGCTGTAAATCATCCGTATCTACTCTTATAAATAATAAACAAACCAGTGATGCCAGGTTTGATATGCAGCACCAGTGAGAGCAGGTCTTTAAGGAAAGCGAAGGTGCAAGTAGTACCAAATCCCGATTCCACTCACATACTATGAGGTAAACAGCCCAGTCCCCATTAGTGCAAATTCCTCAGAGAGTGTGATTAGGAGCACGGCCAAGTCAAGTCTTTGGTTTCTCTGTCTATATGAGAGAACAATTCCTATTGTTCTTCATTAATGAAGAACAGAGGGGCAGCAGTTGATTTACAAAAATGTACAAGCTGAATAAACCTCCTCAGTCTCCCTGGCAAGAACACCAGCACACACACACACACATCCTGGAGTACTTTGCATCACTTGTTTGAAGGAAATTAGAATATTAATTATCAAGTATTTATGAAGTCCTTGCTTCATGAGTCAATCCAAAAGTTGCAACAAGCCAAGAGGAGGTCATCCTTGTGGCGTTCACTATAACAAATAACCCATGGAAAGGAAAACATATTGATATTTAAATTGGATTGTTCTTTGTGTCTGTTGAGGCTTTTCGTTCCGATTTCTTCGATGACCTTGTTGTTTCCACTGGAGGCTTGCACAGCCTGATCCGACCTGCCCAGCCTCTTGTTTGGTTTATTGACTGACCGCAGACACACTGCTGCACCTCCATTGGCTTAAATGGGTTTTCATTTTTTATTGGCAGGCCGGTGACGGGGATGTTTTGTTGAGGCTCTTTACTCTTTAACAGCTCAGGGTATCAAAATGTGTTTTACTAGCTCTTGTAAAATCAAACAAAATGAAATAAAATCAAAAGTAGAGGCCCAGAGAAAACAGGCAAAGGAGTGATTTGGAGGAAACGGTGGATATACAATGCTGACATGCTGAGCAAACCAGCGTGTTTCCACTGTTGTACCAAACCTGACCGGACAAGGGCTAAATAACAAGCTTAATGGACCATACCAGTGATTTTACATGTTTAGTTTGATATGAAAAATGTATACACTTCACATTTCTACTAATTGCAGTCATATTTTTGAACTCCCATAACATTTCTCCTACCTTTTATGCAGCAATTGGTTTCCATTCATTCCCCTAGGATATGAAAATGAACTTTCAGAGACTTCAAACTTTCTTCACACCAGTATTCATCACCATAATAAAGTCGTCCACATTAGTTTTCCGAAAAGCAGCAGCACTGTGGTGTTTTGAAGACTTGAAATTGGGCGGAGGGAAATGGTCCCTCCTCAAAAAAATAGTCCCTGGGGAAACATTTGCTTTACACAGCTAATTATTAGTTTTGTGTTTTATGAATGGTGACGTCTTTGTTAGCCACAGAAGCAGAACATTATAAAGTGGGTGTTTCAACCCAGAACTCAAATTTGAAAATGGAGGTATATTGATTACATGTTGTGATATCTTTAGCTCCCCCATATCATTTGCAAAATGGTTTGTTGCAATGCAAAATGTGGCTAGATTGTAGTAAATGGGCCAAACATTGAAAATCACTGCTCTGGTCCTTTAACTTGGGGTTATTAGCGCACCAAACACAATGTTCTTTCTCCTTTTAATGTAAATATGCCTGACCGAGCTGCTGTCTCACTGAAATGGCAGGTCGTACCACTGTGAGGGGGTCACCGATGTGCCCTGACAGACAGGTTCACCACAAGTCCACCAAAAAAAGCATCTGGGTCAGGTCAAGCCAGAACCAAAGTCCGTTGCAGCACCGACCCAACGGTGACCTCCAATGGAAAAGGGCCACACAGACTGAGTGGTTTGACCAGGAAAATGGCACAGCTGAGTGTCCTCTGCTGTAGCTCCTGGGCTCCTGCACTATTTCCACTGTCTGACAGACACCCTGACAATAAATAACTCTATGAAAAATGAGGAGCGAGTGAGAGCACAATAACCCGCTGAACTTGAAAACCTCTTCCCATTGATTATGGAAATCTCTCTGTGGGTGACCTGGGGTATTATGAGTCTTAAGTATTGATTAAATACACAGAGAAAATACTTTGGCAGTTAAATCAGAGTTTCATTTGATTAGCTCTCCCTGTTTGCTGTTCAAAATCAGCCGCTATTTAAAAGGATTTCATTTTTGTGTATAAGCTCTGTTGTCTGAAAATTAAATTAACTCCTTCGCAATGTTAATGCGGAGTGACCTTGGGTGGGTTAATGACCTCCGGCCTCTGACCTTGGGAAGCGTCTGGTCATAAGGGCAGTGAGAGGGAGGAGAGCGAGGGGGTCAGACCCCATGCACTTAAGTCCCTCTCTCTTCTCGGTCCGCTCTGATTTGGCACAGACACATCCAATGATTTGGCATTCAGATCAATAGATTCTCTAAGGTTGACTTCATAAGTAGGTCATAAGAAGCATTTCAGATATTAGCGCTTGGCAAAATGAGGCTGACTGGAGTTCATGCTCATGCCTCTGGATTAAAGGGGAAAAGATGCACTAAAACAGAACTCACATACATTATCGAAATTATTTTGGACAGTTCAATCAATAATTACGAAGGCTGACAACTTTTCTCAAATCTGTTGGGAGAGTTGGGGTGTTGGGAGAAAACCTCAGTATTCCAGTTTTGGTGATTTTGATGTGCAGACTTCATTTGAAGGATTATATGTTTCTCTGTGAGTTTTAATTGATGATAATTCAACAGACCTTTTCAAAACTAATTAGAAAAATTCAAAAAAAAATGGTCACTGGTTGATGTGGAAACAGGGCTGTTTTTCTTAGTTTCGGGAAAAAGTGACATTTTGGGATCAGTAATTACACAAGCAATCTGATTGGCCAGTAACATGATCTTGTCATGCTGATAATAGATCATTTTAACAGCAGCCATTTTGACATGAAACAGCAAGTAAAGACAGGTGTTACTGATGATATTAATTAAGGTTTTGTTCATTGAACTCTAACAGAGCCAGAATCCTGATGTTGTTCATGCAGGTTCAGTAGAAAGACTCTGTTAAACTTAAATGGAACAGAACCTTAATTAATGTCATTAGTAACTCTGTGTTTTACCTGCTGTTTCATGTCACAATGGCTGCTGTGAAAAAGGTCCATTCCTACAAAGTGCAGTCGGCCATCTTGACTAACTTGTAACCAAGAAGCCAATTAGCAGTCTTTCTTTGTTTTCCCCTGAATATATGCCACTTTCCCATATTGCGGAGGACACATTCATTGGAAATACAAGCTATAATCCTCTAGCATGTTCTTTACTGTGCTTACAATGCACAGCAGTAACACTTCCTCTTAGTGCGCTACAAATTTCATGGCAAGTAGGTGATAATTAGTCAGTAAAGTTTTTGAAATTTCTTTGAAATTACCCCCAAATTACATCATCATTTTACCTCAAAAGGCATTGAAAACCAAAATTTTTACCTTTACTGTGTCACCAAACTCATTCTAGATTTCAAATCATGAAAATGAAACCGGGGTTGCCACATGTCACAGGATTTCTGGATCATCATGAAATCATCTGTCTGTCTCTACATGTGCAACTTCCATGCAGCTTCAGTTCTGTGTCTGTGAGTTTGGTGACACAGTAAAAGTAAAAGTTTTGGTTTTCAATGAATTTTGAGGTAAATGTTGATGTAAATATATTACTTGCTTATTACCTGTTCAACATGAAATTCACAGTCCACTAAAATAAGTGTTACTTGTACAGCCAAATAATTATGCCCAAGAAGACCAAGTAGACTAATACAATGCATGTGCTTGGCTCTCAAGATCCTAAAGAGGATACATAAAATGAGTAATATACACAAGATTTTTTCTTAGTCTTGTTCCAGGGTGGATTGTCTATATTTTTCAGCCCAGCCTTCAATAATTTTCAGGCCATTAAACATTGAGTTGTTATGTTTTGATTTGATCCTCTAAAAAGCCTTAAGCCCTTATTAACCCGAAAACTAATTTTCACACTGAGTATGCCAGTGCTATTTTTTTCATTTGCATCATTTCACTGTATTTACCACTCCCTAGAATAAGTACCCTCTGCATAACATCACTCTGAGGACGAATTCAAACTCATTAACTCTCAATGACTCTCAAACTAAATAAACAGGGGCAAGACCGTGTGCTGTCTCGGCATATGTGTGAGATTGTGGGGAAAATTAATCAACTTTGTTATTTTGCTTAAGTGCCCTTTTTAAAATTAGGGAAATGATATCTACAATGGGTCACTAATGTAGTGCAGATGTGTAGTTGCAATTGATGCAATTTCCCCCTGATAGTTGTGATTTATCCCTCACGATAAAAGGGACTATAACACTGAAGAATTTTCTAAAACGAAAGGAAATGAGAGCTAAGTTTTATAAGACGATGTTTTTCTCAATCATTTTGTAAGTAACTGAAATGAACAAGCAGTACGTCAAAAATACACTGAAAATGATATGCGCTTTTTCAACTCAGTGCCTCTTAACGTTGGTTGTTTTTTCCACCCACAGACTACCATGGGTCCCTGTTAAAAGATGTGATATTTCTGTGTGAGATGATGTTCACCTTTACCTCATTTTTCATCTCTGTGTCTAATATTTAATGTTGTTTTCCCCAAATGCACCAACAATCACACCGGAAAGCTTGTCAGTGGTTACATGCGTCATATGGTTGCTACTGAGTGAGCAGTCTCTGTAATGGAGTGACGGGCCTGAGCAGAGACACCCCCTGAAACACATTTGGGTAATGTGACGGGGCACTCCCTGTTTATCATGTGATGCATTCGGCGGTAGGCCGCTGGCAGCCTAAGGAAGCACATTGTGTGCATAATTCACCAGCTGCATTTGTCAAAACAGGGATCTGTATGGAGGCTAATGATCCACATGAAATTAATGACTCCATAAAATAGAAAAATTCACCGTTCACACAAGCATGACAGGATCCTCTGACTTTGATAAACCGTTAAATGACAGATAATCAGGAGGGTGGGGGCTCATCAGTCCCCGCAGCGCTGCAAGTCGTCCCTGCAGCCCCTCAAGAGAAACAGGGGCACCGAGGCTGCGGCTACAGGGGCTGGTTGGCAAAGTGGTTTTAACAGCCACACCATAAGGCCTCTGTTTTAATATTTATACCAAAAAGTTGCCCTCTTGCCCAGATTCTCTCCATGTGGTCATTTCTCTGGTCATACATAAAACCTCCAGGCGAGACTGATTTCTGTATTTTTTACATGTCTGAGTATATTTTTTTCTTTTTAAAATTTGTTTAATAAAAGCTATAGCCTGTTTTATATACACACAAACAGTTAATGACAAGACTTTCTTTGGATGTTCTCCAATAGGTTATTAAAAGGGCACCAATTGCTATAGAGGTTAAATATCAACAAGAGCTCAGTAGAACATCAATAAGCTATAATTTATATTTCAACATGTCTGCAAAGTGTTATTATGGATCCCACAAGAATTCTGAGCAAAACACACCCACCAGCGCTGTGATTGGTCATAAATTTCATTGGCCTGTTGCCTATTCGCTAACACAGAGTTAGCATAAGCCATCAGCCAACCAGAAACCTAACTGTAACCCTGTGGGTGGATCTCACCCAGAACTCTGGTGGGTTTCACAATAATGCAGCAGGCATGCAGCAATACTGTTAACTAGGTGTACATGTTTGTTAAAATTCAGCAGACACATACAACAGAATGTCAATAAATATGTCAATATGTTGTTGACCACCCCACCCCCCATCCTACACACACACACACACACACACACACACACACACACACATCATACACATATATTTTTTACTATTACTGTTCCTACCCTGTTAAAAATCTTTAATGCATAAATTGAAGGAACTGGGAGGATTACATTTAACTGTGATTGTACCTTACATGATTACATGTGCCAGAAAAACCTAGCTAATAGCTGGCTACCACATGGACTAGGCTAGCAACTCAAAATCAGTCCTGAATTTAAAATATCACTATGTATTTCACACATAAGTTAACTTGATTACACTGTCTTTGGATCGCCCCCTACAGACACTCAACAGAGTGCCAACATCTGAATTATATCAAACAAAGAGGCCTAGTTGACATTATTATTGGACACTGGCTGCATTTTTATGAAACCCACCAGAGTTCTGGGCAAGCTCCACCCACAGGGTTTAGGCTAGGGTTCTGGTTGGCTGAGGGCTTCTCTCTGCTTATGCCTGTTTTAGCGAAAGGGCAACAGGCTGATGAATTTTATGGCCAATCACAGCGCTGGCGGGTGTGTTTTGCCCAGAATTCATGTGGGATCCATAATAATGCTTTGCAGATATGTAGTTGAAATGTAATTTATAACTTATTGATATTCTGCTGAGCTCTTGTTGATATGTAACTTATGTATCAATTGATGTTGTGTCAAATATCTATAGGGTATAGCTTCTTTATTTGTTGACTAATGATGGTGCCTTGTCATCCCATGTGGGATGGGCAAAATAACCTGGAATGACACACACACACACACACAAAAAAAAACAAAAAAACATCCATTCATTCACTCATTCATTGGCACTACATCTGTGAATCACACGCTCCAAACACAAAATCTCAGCATTATTGGACAAATGTAGCTATATGTGTAAGATGCTGCAGTCTATATCGCCGTCAGTGAATGAAACTGTCCCTGTTGTTTTAATGTAATTAAAGGCATAATGCAGTTTATCACCTTTTTACTGTCTTCTTAATTCATTACACGGGAAGACTCTTGCGATGGCAGTAATTCCAGCCTGTGGAGTGGGGTGGGGAGGGTGGCGCATCTTGCTGGGGGTCCTGGACCCAAATGAATATATAATCAGGCTTTGATTTCCATGGCAGACCAGGGCTCCTTAGACAGCCAGGGCAGAATCTATTACTTCACTGCCATTTCCTAAGTGTTTGCACCCCACCCTGACCCTGCCACTTTATCTGTTGGTTTTTATTTTCAGAGTGCATGCTGTCCATATGTTACCCTAATAGTTGCTATAATTCTTGTGGAACAGGGCTCGTGTTTTATTAGTCCTGAGTAAAAAGAGAGTGGGGAAGAATGCATTTTAATAAAACCCCTTAGCAACACACTAATGGGCTGACACTGAGGTATTTGCATAGAGATGAATTACGCCGGGCCGACTTGACGTGACTTTTAAAATATGATTGAGGAGGTTATTATTGCTGCACTATGATACGTGTTAACAGGTTATTTTAGCGTGGCTAGTGCTAATAAAATTCAGAACAAAAGACTCGGGTGATGAGGGCAGTTTTTTCATTGCCAGAGTCTACTGAAGGTGCTCATTTTGTCATTACTTAGCGCTGGCCTACCCTTGCCTTCCCCCCTCATTCCCAAGCAGAAGAAATAACAGAGCATTTCACCAGCGTCCATCCTTGAATAAGGCCACGTCAGACCTCAGCCCCCTAATTAATCACAATACTTTGTCTCTTTTTTTTCAGCGACAGATGGAAGAATGATGGAAAAAGGTAAAGCTGTTCTGTAAGCAGTTTGGAGAAACAATGAGCCATGTAACGAGTCATCCATACACCTCCACTGCACTGTCACTTGTGGAGGGATTACCAAAGGTGAAAGTAACTAATTATATTTACTCATGTTACTGTAACTGAGTCGCTTTTTTGAGTGCTTGTACTTTTTCAAAACCAGCAATTTTACCTCTACTTAGGTTTTTGCATAATTGTTTTACAGTTTAAATCCCAGCCATTGCAGGGTACAAATTTTGTAGACTCCCCATAAGCATTAAAAACTGGACCATCACGGATTAATAGATTGTAGAATTATCCACAATGAATGGTCAGTCATCAAAGATGGGAAAATAATATGGTTTTATCTTGTTTCTTTACTTCTGTCATCTCCAAATTCCAAGAAAAGGTGCACAATGAAAAATTGCAGAGAGTCAATGGAAGTGAGGACCCAACCATTATTTTAGCCCTAACCCCTATCCCTCACTTCAATCAACCCTGCCTTGCACAGTGCACCTTTAAAGGACCATCCCAGTGGTTTTGACTGGTTGGCCTGTTTGCTATAATTTACCCACATTTTACATTGCAACAAACCATTTTGCAAATCATGTGGGGAGACTAAAGATTTCACAACAAATCCCTCCATTTCCAAATTTGAATTTTTGGTTGAAAAACCCACTTCATAACATTCTGCCTATGTGGCTAAAAAAAATTCTCCATTCTCCATTCATAAACCACAGAACTGATAATTGGCTGTGTAAAGCAAATGTTTTCACTGGGGGCTATTTTTTGGGCTGGTTAAAAGGTAGGAAAATTATATCAGAGTTCCAAAATATGACTGTTTGCCTCAGGAAAAAACCTTGGCAGAAACATGAAGTCTATACATTTTGTAGATATTACGCAAAATATGCAGGGCCACTCCTTTTAAAAGAATGTAAAATGGACGGAAAAGATCATACCAAGTAATAATTTGGAAAAAGTAACTCAGTATCTTTGACTCTGCATTTTAAATAAGATGCTTTTTACTCTTACTTAACTAGATTTTTGCAGAAGTACATCTACTTCCACTTAAGTAAAATATCAGCATAGTAACAATCCTTCAGCATCAGCAGCACTTTCGAGTATCTTTCCACCACTGGGGATTAGGTATTAATATGTAGTTATGTGTTTACTTATAAGTGGCTGTTCATGCAAGGACACCTGTTCATAAGCCACTACAAGATGAGTTCCTCTGACAGAGGGAGAGAGGTGAAACATCATTAAAGGAGATTATCTCAGAATAAATACATGAATGAGGCTGCCACCCAGGGCTCTGCCTAACACTGAGCTAAGGGACACGGTGATAACACCGCCAAAGGCAAAGGCTCAAGATTATATCTCAACCATCAGATCCACATTCATAAGTATGCGCTCAAACACCAAGACAGCAGGTGAGATCTTCCTCTGGAGGAGCACCTGCTCTAAAATCTCACACACCCTGGGATTCAGTTAATGATTGACATAAGTTGTCATTAACTTGCTCAAGCAGACAGAGCAATTAACATTGACTTTATTTCCATACCCTATGGGCCGGTGATTATTGCGCTCAGTGAGCAGCGTAATGCCAGAGGAATGAATTACATTCTTTTAGAACATGGTACACTTGGAGCGGTGGGTCACACAATGTTTTCACTCAACCATGAATATGCGGTTAAAGGGAAGAAATGAGAGCGGCATCAAAGCAATGAGTGAGGAGGCTGCTGCTGTGTGGCCTGTTAGCTTTTCATAATGGGGGATCCCAAGGCGCTCCTTATCAGAAGGCTCCAAGCGGGGGGTTAGAGGGAGATAAGGCTGCAGGCAAATGTGAGCCACAATTCATGCTATGGGATCCACAGCCCCCCGTGACACATGTCCTTGTGTGTAATCTCTTGTAGTACATGGTCAACTGAGAGCCTGTCAATGGGCTCTTTATAAAGATTGGCTAACACTAACACATTAGTCACACCAGCAAACACACAACGATTTAGCAGCGAGTCAACAGGTAGGGCTGCACAGCAAAACACCGCCATCAGTTTTCATTCAATATCTGTCTCCTGTTTGCCCTACAAATACAACTCACTGGAATAAAAGGCATCTAACCCCTGTGCCCTATTCCTACGTTATTTCGTTACTCTTGAGCTGGGTGTCATTTTCCCCTCCCTTCTTCCTCATCGTCCTCCTGCAGTAGAGGTTAGACTGGTGCAGAAGACTGTGGCAGGCGTGCAAACTCTGCAAGACAGTGGTGGCTGGCTGGCAGAGTGGCATAAGCAGGCAGTGTGAGAGGAGAGTGCAGACAGGCTGGCAGGCTGGCAGAGCAGTCAGTCAACAGATGCTGCAGCCAGTCCCTGAGGGCCAGAGCCCATGTTCACTACACCTGGAACACATAAAACCAATGTTCCCCACACCTGGAGTGAACAGAAACCTTGTTAACTCCACCTGGAGCTCGCAGACGTGGCTTTAGATGGAGGCCACAAAAAAAATCAGCAGAATCAGAATCATGCCTCACGAGGCACCTGAAGGCGTTGGGTTCATCACAAAGGTTAATCTGGGAATACGCTCGATGGGTTAATGGCAAAAACAGAAACTTTAGACAACTGTTGTTCTCACCCGTTCTTAATTTGTCATTCAAAATTCCATTAGATGAGGTGGCCTGTGCCGACTGCTCCTCACACTGATATTAAACACTAATGGTATTAAAAAAGAAAATTGAAATGTAGCGGCAGCAGCGAGAATGACAAGCACCATCCACTGGACTGACCCTGGTGACCGTGAGAGATACCACTGGAGCGCATCTTTTCAATGCCAATAACCTGATCCTGCTTCACACTGAATGTGGACAGGACTTGTTAGATCAGGCTCCATGTTATAGCAACAGACAAGGTACATTAAGTATCATCTTTTCCAACTCATTCGTGGTGGATGCCAGCTTGCAGGTCTCATGAGTTTGGCGGATTTGGTTCTTGTGCATTAAACACTGAACTGGTCCCTCTAGGATCTGATAACAGGTTGAATAAATTCCTCTCCATGGCCAGTGTGAATGGTAAACATCTAGACTCCCATTACTGAATTGTAAAATAATCTTTAGAATTATGCATATGAGGATGTCATGCCATAAAAATTACACTCCGAAAGATAAATTAGTAAATAAAACAGTTGACAAGCTGCGGGAAAAAAACAACAACAACAACATATTTTTGAGTTCATAATCATAGGTCATAAACCAATAATAAGACCAATGGCATTTACTATAATCCCAAATGTCTAATATGCAGCTACTATAAATTAATTGGCCTTGATTTATTTATTAGTTGCAATTTATTCAAATTAAATAAGAATGAAATAGTATTAATATCATTTAATTCTTATTTAATTCTTATTTAATTTTACTTAAATTTTAATTTAATCTTTCCCCTTCTCTTTTTACTAATTAGTAAAAAGAGAAGGGGAAAGATTTGCCATGATTGCATGGTTTGAAATTGAAACCTATTTGCCATTCGGAACCGCCATCTTCTGACACACACGCACACACACAGACACACACCCAAACTCACACACACGTATACACACACACACACACACACACACACACACACACACACAAGCTTTGAGGCCTACCTAAAAACTGACCCTGCACGCTTTTAGGTTCACGACCTGTGACGCTGGAGCTTGTAAACTGACTGTCGGTCCTGCTGCTTACACTCTAATAGTCTGTGTGGGCTGTTGTTCAAATGTTAGTCAAATGGTGGGCAGATGCATGTGCACCTTCTCAACTTGTTGTTTTCACTAAATATTTGAAGATAGAAACTGAGCAGCTAGAGATGCACATGCAACTTTTTTCGATGCACACTGCAGATAATGGCCAGTTAAAGCATCTCAGTTTTGCACAGTCGAGACACAATGTAACTTTTGCACATAAGGTGGTATAATGTGTAGTGTGGCCAGTAGCCTAATTGTTGCCATAGTATCCACTGACATAAGGCAGAGAAATGATAAATGATTGGCCGATGGGGACCTGTCATTAAAAAAAAGAAGAAGTAGAAACAGAAAAAGTAAAGACCTGCAGATATTTATTCTAGCCAGTAATCTGACTGCCATTAGGGTTCATCTTTTCGTTATGTTTTTGCATTGCAGAGTCAATCGCAGCTGGCCTTTCACCTACTTTACGATTAGACACAAATCCTTCAGCAGCAGCAGCGGAGAGAGATCCCGCAGTACTTGGCCGAAATTACATCTGGATCCACAGCTGATAAATTAAATATGACTAAAAACTGCCTGCAAATCGGTTGACTGATTTCCAATTTCGAAGAGGACGAGAGGATGAATCTTGTGAAGCTTAAGGCGCACGTAAAAGAATATCATTGGCCTCTCCCTTAATGCCAATAAAAAAGTAAACATATAGATAGATTTATAGATTTACTGCTAAATATTTAAGCATCAATTAATGTAATTAATGAGAAATTGCCGCTGCACCTGCGTCCTACACTCTAAAATCACCCAAACTTAAAATCTGCCTTGATTAATTTGCTATGATCCAGATCAACAGCATGAATAAATAACACTACACGAAACATTTTACAAACTAACGCGCTACATTAAAAAATCTGTTACATATTTTGCAACATCATCAAATTATTATTATTATCGTTATTATTATTATTATTACTATTATTGTTATTGTTATTATTAAATCACGATATTGCTGTTAAAGTTGCCTGGACAATAATGTGATGAAAGTCAGCAGCGTTGCAATAATGAAACTGAAAATGAAACTGAAAATGAAACTGAAATAAAGGCGTTAAATAATGAAGCAGATTATAAATGCAGAAGAAAATACAGATATGAAAGTATTTATGAAATATTGGAAGGGGTGTGTCGGTTTGTTGCTGACTGATATTAGTCCCTGTATCAATTAGGATGCCTGCCCGGGGTTTAACACGTCAATGGGAGATCATATCTGAAGACCTAGACAACACTCGTGCATTTGAGTTTTTATTAAATAAAAGTGCATTACATTAACCTGCGATACACAACTGTGCAGGATTCAGTCACTGTTACCAACTTAAAACATATAAATAAAGCGTGAGGAGATATTTTGCCATCGGGGAGAAACAACCAGGTGTGAGAGTCTATTACAAATGCACAACTGTGTCACAACCAGTTTCTATGTACAGATAACGTGTGAAAATTTCTCCTCCAAATCTGAGAAATAAAAGATTGGTGTGTGTGTGGGCTACAGGTCGAACTGGAGGTGAGACTTGTTGGGATTCTTCCATTATTTCTGTCTCTCTGTCTTTCTTTCTTTTCTTCTTTTTTTCGTCTTTTTTTCTTTTTTTGGAGGGCATGTTTCAACGAAATGCATAGGCCTAATTATCACAAAAAACATAGCCTACATTTTAAGGTATACTGTCTCTATGTAGGCTGAATTTAATGTTTGTAAAAATTAAAAATATCAATAATAATAATAATAAAATAAAATAAAGGAAATTAAAGGTCGTGTCAGAGCATTTCCAATCTGATCGACTGAAATACTCAGCAGTGCGGTCTATACAAAACATTTTTTTACACATAAATTATTCACAGCAGTATAATTTCTATAGGATACAACTCACGTTTATATTTACAAGTAAGTACCATCTTCTTGTGGAAACTTCAATAATTTGCAGAGTCCGTGTTTTGGCCACAAAATTGCTCTTCTGTTTTTTTCCTCCTCTTATTCTTTCTCCTGTTTCCTCTTCCATCATCGTGCAACAAGAAAAATTTAAAAAAAAATAAAGAAACTTGGAAATTTGGAGGAAAAAAAGTGGAGTATAAGCCTAAAATATGCACGACTCCGAGAGTTCCTTTATTTGATTCGCCCCCCCAGCCCTCCCACACACACACACACCCCACCCCCCCAACCCCAAAATCTATGAGCTGTCATTTTCTGACGTGTGGAGGAGCAGAGAGGAGCCCGGTTTGTGTTTTTTTAGCAGCTGTGTGATTTTCTCGTCATCTGAATTAGGGTCCAAAGGTTTATTATAGTCGTCGTCGTCATCTTCATTCTCCGAGGTCCCCTTCAGCCTCTCCGTCTCTGAGTCCTGTTTCTTTTTGGCAGAGGCCATCTCAGCGGCGTGCCTCTTCCTCCATTTGGTTCTTCTGTTCTGAAACCACACCTGGACAAGACAGAAACCACAGTGTCAGCGGCTGTTTTCATATTTTTGTGTTGGGTTTGCTGCCCCGGGACACCTTTGTGGGTCTAACCCAGGCACTCGACAAAAGGCTGCACATGTTCTGCAGGATAATTTGTATTAAAATAAAACAAACACCCAGGGTTCATGTTAAATGCTCCAAACATAAAAATGGATAATTACTGTCTTAGAAAAAAATACATCCAAGCAGGCTAACCATATATTAAAGCCACAACAGCAGTGCAGCGCATGCACAGGCCGTAATGATGATCAGGGCCTTGAATATTGACAAATCATCCTCTTCAAATTAAACATGTCCATTCTGGAACAGTTTTTATTTTAAATGGGCTTACTAAATAATTATGTCATGTGACAGCTTATTAAATTAATACATAGCCTCGGTCTACTAACAATTTTCCGAAATGTCTGATTATTAAGAAGCTGCAAATAAAATGCTGATACTGTCTTCCAAAATAATCTAAGATAAATTAACAAGAAAAAATACTAGCTTTTTCACTGGAGAGACCATAGAGGAAAAGAAGGAGCACCGACAGAAGTTATTTTGTTCTGCCCACTGAGATATGTGTTGTTGTTTTTATTGTTGTTGTTGTTGTTGTTGTTTTACCTTTACTTGGCTCTCTGTCATTCCCAGCGAGTAAGCCAGCCTCGCTCTCTCCGGCCCAGCGAGATATTTTGTTTGTTCAAAAGTCTTTTCCAATGCAAAAATTTGTTGTCCAGAAAACGTGGGACGAGTGTGCTTTCTTTTGCCATCTTTGTCCAGTAAGACGGAATTCTGATCTGAAATAATAAAGAAATCGACTGCGTGAAAATGCATCAGCAAAATAAAAATAGAGAGGAAGAAGAACAATTACAGCCTAAGTGGTTGGTCAATTTATTAGGCCTGCTTCTATAGCTACTATTTTTATTTTTTAAATAATCAGTAGGGTAATTATTCCATGCAACATTCGCATTGCAGGGAATAGGTGATAATAAGAAAATCACTTGCATTCTCAACAGACCATGCATTTTGTTAAATTATCTTTTAGCCTCTTTAATTTTGTTCTGATAGATTTTGTTTTATTTGTTTAATTAATTATTTTTCCTTCCTTCTCAGAGAGTGTCCAGACAAACTTACGAGGTGAGCACGCAAATCTGGCGTCTCTCCAGTGCGGGCTCTGCATGACTCCCGGCCAGAAGATCGGCGTCCTGCCCGGAAGGTCCGCCAGGGGCTTCGGGTACCGGGCCACCGCCACAGCCGCGGCGCTGGGGCTGAAGTAAAGTCCGGGAGGCGGCGGCGGGCTGAGGCTGCTGAACCGGGGCAGTCCTGACAAAATCCCGGCCGAGGAGGAGGCGGCGACAGCGGCTGCAGCGCCGGAAGCTGAGACGACGCAGGGACGGTTCAGGATGTCGTTTATTCCGTGAGGGGTGGCGGCGGCGCACGACTGGGGGGATCCGAGACCCGACGACAGTCCTGTGGAGGTTTTGACCCCCGGGGAGGACACCGCCATGCCCCCCGGGCTGGGAGAGGTGGTGGCGGGTGAGGTAGACGAGGCCGGGCCGGTGGAAGACAGGGGGTACGCCGGGTAGAGGGGGGTCTTCATCTCGGTCATGCTGTGCAGAGCTGCTAAAGGAGGGGTGCTGAGGAGGAAGGCGCTCTGTCGGGACCCGTCCATCTGACCCACGGCTAACATAACCAACGCCAAATGGATTGTGGAGGCTGGTCTGAATTATCCGGGATGGTCAGCACCCTTTGAAGGTAGATTTCTCTTTGCTTTAGGTGGCCCTGCGCACCTGACAGTGTCCAGATGTCGCAAACAAAAATCCACTACTATTTTGATTCGGTGTCAATGCCCATCACAGGTTAAAATCTGGCAATGAAATTCCAATTTTTCAAATTGCAAAAGAAAAAAAAGAAAAGAAAAAAGAAAGAAAAAAGGCATCAGATATAAGTCGTTCGGCCGAAGCAATATTTCCCACGCCGTCCCCGATCACTTCAGCTTCAAAGAGGTTTGCCTCAAACCCGGACGATAAAAAGACACTTTCTCTGCTGTGTTCAAGAAGCTCTTTGAGATAATAAAACATTATCATCTGTTTCCAGTGTCTATCACCTCAAAAGTCAAAACTTTGAGAGGAGAAAACAGAGCAGGCGGGGGTGGGAGGGGGGGTCTCTGTCGGGATTGGCTGACCTGACGCTGACGTAGACCAGCCGGATTTAGGAGGGCTCTCTGATTGGCTGAGCATCGCAGCTTTGATTTGCCGGAGGGCCCACTATCAAACGTAAAAAATGAATCTATTTCTGTATGAATAATTGTTTGTTTGTTTGTCTCAATAGGGCCTCTGGGCTTCATCCTCTGGACCCACCAGGGAAGTTTAACGGTATTTTGTTAATGAACAGATATCATATTATTATATTATTATGTTATTATATTAGGGTTAAGGTTGCACTGGGAAAAAAGTCCATTAGTTGAGAGGGCTGTTAGGTCTTTAAGTCCTTTTTTTGAACCTGCGAATGGACTGAGAGATCAGCTCTTCTTTGAGAGCAGATCAACTTGTTTCCATCTTGAATGAAATGTTATTTTTTTGATGATAAATGGAGGGATTGCCCTTGTATGAAGATTTGTCTCCAAGATAATTTACTTAACCAGTTGAACCACTAAACAAATGGATTTATCTCACCTCCCACAGACAGAATTACTCACTTGTTTGATTTAAAAAAAAAATAATAATAAATAAATAAAATTAATAATTAAAAAAAATGCAGGCTTAAAAGATTTGTTTAGATGGACATCTTTTGCAGTGTCTTGTGTCATAAAGAGGCTACAGGTGTCAACTTATCCTCCTTTACCTCTGGTCTGGAGGGGGAAAACACTCCGTTCAGTGAAAACACAGAGACGGGGCCTTAATCTCAGTGCCACGTCCTCATGTTGGAGTTTACTGAGCATCATTTGTGCGTACAGGAAAAGTCACTTCAAACACAGTATGTGTTTCTAATCATTTTGCTCTCTGTTAAAATGAAGAATATCTCTATTGTTCATCAGAATCACAATCAAGTTTATTGGCCAGGTGTGCTTATGCATACAAGGAACCTGACTCTGGTTCTTTTAGAACACACATATCACACAAAAACAAAAGAAAAATATGATTAATAAATAAAATGACCGAGGGAAGCATGTATGCACAACAAGGTGTGTCACACCTACACAGAGGTGTTGTTACAGCATGTGTTGTCATATGAATAATAGGCCTTTAGCAAATCTCAAAAGCAACATATATGGACTAGATGGTTAAAAGTAGGCTACATTAAAAATTTACAAGGTTTTTCCATGATTTGTTTTGCAATATTCTAGACAAGCACCCTGGAAAATGAAACCTACAGAACTGTGAGCATCAAAAATACAGGCCCTTTTTGCATTTGTGTAGAGATACTTGTGTGATTTAAGATGAAGAGGAAACACCTCTCAGAAAGCCCAGCTGATGGCCACTGAGACATAAGTGACGTTGCAGTGTGCAGACATCTGACTTTCACAGATAAAGACGTGGCGAGGGGTGCAGCGTCCCCGAGGTTCGGTGGCAAAGCCGTGATGAGGGTCCCGTCTCTGCAAGTCCTCCGCTACAGTCTCCATATGGTCGTCCCAGCAATAATCCCCACTGATGTGAGCCATCTGACTAATATTGACACTTTTGCCTTTGTACAGTTTCTGATGACATGGCAAGGAGCCCGACCCCCCCAAAACACACACACACACACATACATACACACATACATACACACTGTACAGCTGAATTTTCAACCAGGACATGAATGCACAAGCTTGGGGTTATAAATGAATGTCATTGCCTTGCAGGATATCAGAAGAACTAGTCTGGTGTTTTTAAGCCTTTTAAATGCTATAATTTATAATTTGTTTCCAGAAAATGAACTATAGACAGAATTATCTCACTTTGTGAGGTGACATCTTACATTTTAGTAAAATGCATATTGACCACAGGTTACTTGATTCAAATATATCCAAAAATTAGGGAAACATCTTAACACTGGTCGTCCAACTTGTGCAAGGTGCCGGATATACAAGCTCAAATTGACTAATGATGCACTGTCAATATATATTTCAGAGTTAATCAAAGTTAATACACTGGGCTCTATTGATTTTTAAAACTATATATATATATATATATGTGTGTGCGTGTAAAAGAAAATTTCAAAAGCCTATTATAATAATTAAACCTATGAACCTTTACATATTGTGCCATCTTCACTGTAAAGAGAGCACAAAGGTAAGCATTATTAACTGTGCAGTGTTAACAGAAAATAAGACTGTGTTCAACAGAAACATTCAGTTTAATGTCAGGCACCCAGTCTGTCTGACAGAAGCAGAAATACAGTTAGTGTGTGTTGAGAGACTTGATATTTGGCCTCATCAGAGGTGACGAAAGTTAATTAGGGACTCATTCAGGAACTGTGTCATCTGCTACATTTTATATTTTATTGTAAATGTTTATATTATCATTTGTACCATGATTTCATTGCCTTTTGTTATTGTTATCAATATTATTTGTATGTTCTGAAAATGTATATTTAAGAATAGAAGGGATGTTTATTTTCATGGGTGGCTGAATTGTAATAAACACAGGGCCTAAGAAACAGGGATTATGATACACTAGCGCCCCCCGGTGGTCAACTGTATAAATTCATTACATTGACCTGGGTACGTTTTGGGATTTGATTATGATCTGTGTATGGGTGCTTCCTTTTGTTTTAAATCTCATTTTTAGCTCAACATTACCTCATTCTTCTTGTATTTTTTCTCCCAGCTTTCTGAAATTCATTGGCTTTAGAGTCAGGGCCCAGAAATTCCTGAGGTGATTCAAGGGATCCCAAAAAAAAGATGAGGAACTCAATATTGCAATCTTTGGTTTCACCCTCAGTCATAATTATCTCCAATTGTACAGACATTTCTACAATTGAGTACTAAATCACCAAAAAGTGCTTATGTGAATCTTATCAGTTTGGGTGTTTGGCTATTAACATGTCCTGCTTAGGGTTTGTGACATAAACTGCTTTAGAAGTCCTGGTGTAAAGCATATTCTCAGCTCTGCTTTTAGATAAGTGATTTAATCTTATAGTAATTGATGTTTCTGCAAAAAAAATGAAATGCAATAAAAAAAATTTTTAAAAAAATCTTGGTCAGAGAACAGCCTTTTCCCCACCATTAGTTAAGTTACATTTCCTAAGACACACTGTACCCTTGATCAGTAATGTTATTTTACAAATCTGAATTTGATTGTTAAATTAACCTCCACTCAGGAGAAAACAGGTTTAGGACTTTTTTCAGGTTCAGTATTAATGTGTTCTTATAGTTAAATCAATACCAATACCCTCCAACAGTTAAGTGTGGCTGATCAGCATAAAGGCAAAGATCAGAAGTTGCCTGCTGTACATCAGAAATGTTGACTGATGCAGAAACTTAACAAAAGTTGAATAAGTGAAATTAAACTGAAATTTAAACCTTGTAAATTCATGTTCAAGGTTATTATGCACTTCTACCGTTTATGACTGAATTGAAGACATTCAGAGTTTTGGCCAGACCTGCAGACCAACACCATGGGATTTCTCTTCAGTCCTTTAGTCTTTGGAGAAGCTTGTTTTGTCTGACAGCATAACAACTTTGTCCTTTTTCTAAATATGAAGATTTAGTCAAGTTCACAAATCAGGCCATTAACTGTAATTAAGTCTGGGGGTCAACAGTAATGGCTGCCTTGTCTGACCATATTTCAAAATGTTAACAGGCAATGAGCTAAGATGGCTCTGTGCCTGCAGCCCAAAACATGCAGGAGTCAAGAAAACTCAGCCAAACACGAGTGAGTGGGGAAATTTTACTTATGAACCTGTGCCACCAGGTAACTGCTCAGTAATGGTTTGTCAAACCCTCAGACAGTACAGCTATACAGACACTGGAAAACACTGACGGCATTATCCTTAAAGGTGTGTGAGAGCTTCAAAATATAAATAAAACAATATACAAGAGACTTTGTTATCAAGAGGTAACCAACTTTATTTCCATTTTACTCCCGTGCCATGAGTTTCTGCTTCTTCAGCTTCTTCTGTGAAACCTACAAAACAAAAACTCAGTCATTAACCTGTCAATTACAGAACAGTGGTGAGATTTGTCAATATTTGGTAAAATAGAAGAACTGCTGAGAAATCACTGCACCCTGAACTTTGATACAGCAGACCTATGTTAAAGGGTTGGGGAAAACTCATTAATGAAAAAAAAAAAGTCTTTATTAAACTCTAATGTTATACCTTTTTCTTCTGGGCCACTTCCTCCTCTGGTTTGGGGACAATCTGCTCCTTCTCAGTGAGGATCATCTCAATGTGGCAGGGGGAGCTCATGTAAGGGTTGATGCGTCCGTGGGCACGGTAGGTGCGCCTGCGCATTTTAGGGGCCTTGTTCACCTGGATGTGTTCGATGACCAGGGAGTCC
This sequence comes from Myripristis murdjan, assembly GCF_902150065.1. Lineage (NCBI taxonomy): Eukaryota > Metazoa > Chordata > Actinopteri > Holocentriformes > Holocentridae > Myripristis > Myripristis murdjan. The sequence goes on from NC_043991.1 coordinate 18,651,521, forward strand.
ACGTCCAGACCCTGTTAAATGTGCACAGCCGACCAAATCAGAAGAAAACAATCAGAAACAGTTTTGCTGTTAACTTCATTTGTTTTCTCTTCACAATCATAAGACAATGGGAAAAAGTCAAAGTGGACCAATCACAGCTCTTGTGGTCTCATATTATCCAACAGTTTGTTTTTTTTTTTTCACAACTTGATAGATTGCTCAGATTTTTAAAAATTCTTTTCATGTGTAATACAAAGGTGTCCTAAATGGTCATCATTGCAATCCATTCATGTTGTATGGCAAAGTGTCAGCACAAACACAGACAATCATCTGCCAGGGAGTTAAAATGGGCGATCAAGAGAACCACCTCCACAGCTGAGTGTTACTAATGACTTTAATTAAGGTTCTGTTTAAATTAGGTCTGAACACAGCCAGGTTCCTGGTGTTGTGCATTCTGAATCAATGAAAAGGCTCTGCTAAACCTGAAATAGGACAGAAGTTTAATTTGTCATCAGTAACACCTGTGTTTGGCTGCTGTTTCTGTCTAAATAGCTGCAGTGAAAATAATCCAATGGCCTCAAAACAAAACCCACTTGTTCAGTTCCAAATCAAGCACCAGTGTAAGCCCCCTTTAACGCACCTTCAGCTCAGCGTTGCTCTCAGCGTTCTTGAGCATATGGAGGAGGAACTCGGCGCTCTTCTTGGGCCAGCGTCCCTGCGTCCAGCCGAACTGCTTGGCCTGAAAACAATTTCACAAAGGTGACTCTCAGAAACAAAGGCAGGACAAACAGGAAGTCTCTCACATTTGGACAATTCCTATAAGTTGCTCAGATTGAATTGGTTTGTTTTCATGTTGAAATCCAAAGGTGTCCTAAGATGGTCATCATTGCAACTTTTGCACAGACACAATCTTCATTTTTTACATGTACTTGTTTTTTTTGCAGTCAAATATTTTGTATGCGAGGCTCACCTGGGCACACCTTCCAACGCCGCCGTTGTAGCGACGGAAAGGGACACACTGGTGCTTGACAATAACATCCCTCAGGTACTTGTTAGCCTTGCGGATGTGCATACCCTTGATGGCCTGGGCTGTCTCACGGGTGTTCTGTTGGTAAACAAGCGTTCACAATTAGTACACAAATCAGAACATGTTCAGTTTCGACATTTTCATCACTGATGCTCATGTTTCTGCTTGGATTTCAACAGTCAGGTTATATCTTTGAACTCATTTGCTTTACGTACAGCCAGCTTTGGACTAGTGTAAATGAACACATCTACAAAACTGGTAAAAAAAGTCAAGACACCAATTTCCATTCAACTATACTAATTCTGCTTTTTATAGCTGTAGTGAAAACAGCCAAAACTGAGAAGGAATCAGCAAGGTAAGCTTGTCATGTAATTACTGGCAAAACTGATTTCACCAATGCCAGCAAATGACTGATTTACTGTGACATTATGATTTTGTCTGTATACAGAAGTATGGAAAGTTGACATTGTACATATGTACATTTTGTTTTAGTACCACTGCAACTATAACACAAGTGGCATTTAGGTACCAAACTGCAATAGAAAGTGCTTTCAAGAGACACATTTTTTTTAAAGCAGCACATTGTTATTATAGTCACCAGTATCCAGCCTATAATCTGAATTAAGACAAATCCAGTGATTTTACAGGTGGACATTATAAACACAGATTGAGGAGCAGCGTGGCATGTTACCTTGAAGTGAACCCGGAGATTGGAGCCCCTCGACTTGCATGCTGCAACACAGGACAGTCTCTTATCAACACCGACTCAAGTATTCAACCAACATGACCTGTACTCATGAATCTGGTGGCTCAGTTATTCTTGAATTCTTTTCATGGGTAATCCAAAGGTGTCCTAAGATGTCATCACTGCAACCAGGCGAGAGCTAGCTGGCTAATTAGCACCGGATAAACAACAAGTTAAACCACATTAAATTACTCACACTTGGTCGGGTTTTCGGGGTCCAGTGAGTAGCGGACCATTTTCGGATATCTGCAAGACAAAAAGAAAAGGGAAAGGATGTTCAGTGCTTATTTAACCATCCATACAAGCGCCTCATGCTTCACCGCCTCTCCCTAGCACGAAGCAAACACAAAAACCACGACGTGTAACTTCCAAATACACGAGTAACACCAAGAGATACACTTTAACAATCAAATCAAAGGCAAACAAGGAATTTAAAGTCAATAAACTGTAGTTGACGGTGCCAGTGGCCGTAAAGAGGCTTGGTTATTTGGCCAGTCGGAACCAATATGGCTGAAAGCTAATGTGATAGCCTCCAAACCGGCTACATCAGATATAACACATTAAATGTAACCTCTACACATCCATATGTGAATTTATGACGCCGTTTTACATCTACTATTGTAATTTAGGAAGAAGAGAGGTTTTAAAAGCAAGATGCTGAAGATTTAGTTAAGATTAAATGACGATTCTCGCTGCGGTAAAATGAGTAGCTCGACTACCTCTCAGGCCGCAGAAGGGAAAAGGAAGTATAAGGGATCCGGCCCGCAGATATCGCGAGAATCTGAGCCCTGCCTTTCTTTTGTGTATGGGGGCAAATTCTCGCGATATCTAACCCCTAATATTTTTTTTCCCCCGCAATGTGGAGACAGTTTTTTTCTTTTTCCAAGTAATCTTTATTGAGAAGCATCTAACGGTAAAGTTTTATTTATTTATTTATTTATTTATTTTTAAATCTCAACGCAAACAGTTGTGAGTGCAGCTATTATGCATTTAAGCTTTAAAAGTATGATTGTCAAATATATATTCTTATTTGACTTATGTCTCATAACTCATTTGGGCTGGTCCCGGGAAGCATTTGCGTCTGGAGCTGTTTTTAAATAGTGCTACTTATGAGTTGGTCTCTGGATGTGTGAGATGACAGCTATGAGGTTATACAGGCTTGTGTGTGCAGGATATATGCTTAAAATATACCAAATTCAGTGAGCTCTTTAGAAAGAGCCATTCTCTCACAAATGTTTGTAAAGGCAGACTGCATGCAGAGCTGCTGGGTTTTATCCACCTGTGGCAATGGGACTGAATGAAACACCTGAATTCACACACATTAAGAAGTGTGTCCCAGTGCTTTCCATATAATGTGTATGTATTGCATTCAGTAACATTTTCCCATCAATTGTTAACCATTGTATGATGACATGTTGAATAAATAACACACAATGACGCAGTTAGTACTAAAACCAGGTATTGGTTTATTTGGTATTTGGTATTTGATGTTGTATTGTGAGATGTTTAAAACCAGCTACTTATAAAACGCTATGTGCACACTCACATTGGCCCAGTGAGTCATGCACAACATTGCACTGTAAATAATGTCAAAGCTATAGTCGTGACATTGTGTCAACATACAAAAATAAAGATATTATGTACAAAAGAAGAAAAAAAAAGTTTCCCTCAATATTTTGACATATTTCAGTATTTTCCAACACCAGTGAAAAACATCCTGAAATGATTTCAACTATTCAAACGAGACAACAAAAAGTGTAACCAAGACGTACAAGCCTGACCCTCGGCGTCCTTTTCTCTTCTTTTTTTTTTTGCTGTACACATCACACCAATCTCTTATTTACATACAAGGAGAGCTTTTGGACAACTGCAAGGAAGTCTTGAACACAAAGGAAACAGGAAATGGCATCACACACGAGGCATGGTTTGGTAAAGGATCAGTGTCGATAAATATCTGTACAAATCCAGCTGATCTTTAATATCCTTGGCATTAAAGGAGCCCGCTGACTTGACTTTAGAGTTACTGCATTTAGCCTCATTTCACACTAAAAAAACCACAGTATAATCTCTGTACAGGGAAGAGTGCATCCTCTCTTGGGACTGCTGCTTTTGTGTGAGTATTTGTGTGTATTTGTGTGTGTGTGTGTTTATCACAGATTGTGGGAATGAACACCCCTCTCTTGTGACAATAAGCTTTAAATGTAGTTTTTTTTTTTATGTAAGCACAGAGAAATCATTACAAATATAAACAGCTGTAAAACCCAATCATTTTTTCCCTGCTCTCCTCAGTGTCAGCCTTTACACACATCATGTGGGAAAACATTAGATTTCAAAATATAGCAGTCAAGTAAATAACATAAAATAGGACAATAAAAAATAAAAAGGTATATGATTTCCACATGGTAAGTGGCATTTTGAAGAACACTGTGTATCTCTTCTTGAATGTAACAGAGGAAGATTTGGTAGAAATCTGCTCTGCTGATTACCAAGCATCTCAGATTGTTAAATATATTGTGTATAATATGTCACACTATTCACATTTTTTTTCTTTGAAGTGCTAATTTTTCCCCCTTAAAAAGCTTGGCGACACATTGTTCAAACACATTTGTCGTTATGGGAGAAACCAATTCAAATGTCACAGTCCCGTTTTGAAGAACTACTCCTTTTTCTTCTTCAGACTTTTATAATTACAATTGGACTAAGATTACATATTCAAATGATTTCCTCAGCTCACACCGTGCATGCTTACCCTCTGATGACCTGTTTCACACCCAGCTGCCATGTATGGAAAGCCAAACGGGCCAAAAACACATGAAACCAATCAACATGGTGGCGTCAACACGTTTGCACGCTGTTAACATGTTGTTAATGTGTTAATTTTTCTTGCACATAAACAACATGCTGTACGATGCAACTGCCGACGTGTAATTTGAGGCGTTGATTTTACAGTTTTGAGCATTTTGAATCATTCTAACTTTCTCTGACCAACAGTTTGCATGTACACAAGTCACTGAATATGTCCTTGAAAAATCCTGGAAAATGATTTCTTTAAAAAGTGTGAGAGCGCTGGTCGACTCCAACGTGTAGGCAAAGACAGCAGACACTTGGCAGCTCCTGCTCGGGTCCAGCGTCGAGCTGCTGCAGCCCAATGACAAGAACAACTCGGAGAGACGTGATGACCAGGGGCTCCGAGGGCAACCACAGGAGTATATGTGTGTGTGTGTGTGTGTGTGTGTGTGTGTGTGTGTGTGGTGGGGGTGGGGGCATCGAGGCTGTTACTTGAGGGCACTACAGTGTGGATCAACCCAGCTTCAAGTTCCTGCTCATCCATCATCCTCTAACACTGTTAAATGTCAATATGGTGAGGCTTTGCAAGAGGAGCTGAACAACCTGAAATGGAAAGAACATGAAAATTAACAGGGATACAAATTCATGCTTTAAAAAAAAACAAAACAAAACAAATAAACAAACAAACAAAAAAAAAACAGAATGTGCACTATATCTTTGAGCTACTAAAAATTACAGACAGGCATTGAAATTCGCATCAAAGGCAAAAGCCTGGTAAAATGTATTTCTCTTGTGATCTGAAATGACATTTAATGATATTTAAATTTGATCTTGTTTTAAGTGTTAAGCTCTATTTCAGTTCGCAGTTCATTAAACGTCCCAGCACTGCTTCCAACAACATCCCGAGAACAAGCCATGAACTTGTTGCATCTAGCTGCAGGTTGTACATGTAGATGGGAAAAAAAGGAAAAGCAACAGCAGAGTTTTCCCAGTTGTGAAAAAAAAATGGCTTCCCTCGTTCAAAACGCATTAGGCCTTCAGGTGCCACTTTTTTTCTGATTTATTGAAGCCAGTGTCAGTGTTGGATAAATCCTCTTCCAAGGATTTGTCCAAGGTTGTTGAACGCTGGTGTTTACAGAAGAGGATCAGGGCTACACAACAATAATAATAATGATAATTAAAAAAAAGAGCAGGGCGATTAATTGCATTGCAATTCTGAGGAAAAACTCAAAAATCTAACCTCAAAATTCTGAAATTAAAGTCTGAATTCTGATTTTATTCCCACAGCTTTCACCTTTCTCTTACAGTTCTGTTTTTATGTCCTCAGAATTCCAAGACTAATCTCAGGAGCCACTTTATTTTTATTTTATTTTATTTTTTTTTTTTTAGCGTGGCCCTAATCCTCTTCTGTAGCTGTTTGATGATGAGTCGAGAAGCTCTTCCTCTTTGATTCTGACAGACTTTATATCGAAACTTGACAAAATTGTTTTTTGATGGCTGAAATATTTCCTGCAGTCAAACTGTATTGTATGATATCTTGCAAATGCTGGAAATATCTTGAGATGATCATCTACATTTCTCCAACCGTCCCCAGAAATACAAAAAATACACCACGCCACGAGGTGAGAAAGCAAAGCACGCTCATCACCCAGAGCTGTTTTGTGTGTTGTTACCAGTATGAAAGCATTTAAGGGTGGATTTATATTTTAACACACAGTACATGATTCTATACCTGAAATTAGCTTTGAAAACAGCTAGGATGACATTCAAATGAAAAATTATTTTGAATAGTGCAAATTATTGACATGAAGAATATTACAGAAAAAGTAGTTTCTGCTCTTATTTGCCAGTTAAATTCCAAAGCTGGTCTATAAATTTTCCATAACCACAAACCAAATTTCCATGACTGTATTTCTGTGCTGTGATAAGTAATGTGACCTTTACAGCTGGGAGGCAGAATCACAAGTCAAATAAAATACGTATTATAGCAACCGCCACATCTGAAATCCCAGATTTAGAGGAAATAAAATTATCTTATTTGTTCTGCCTTCTCAGATCCTAGCTCAATTTTAAGATAATGATTATTATTTAAAAAAAAACTTCAATGACTTTTCCAAAACGTCAGGGATATTTCATAATTCTTCCAAAACATTTCCCACATTTTCATATTCCATGTCTTTTCCAGGATATTCATGAAGCCCTGTTTAGTGTGCCAGGCCTCAGAAGGAGTGTACAAGTGTAAAAGTTAACTTTGGAAACTTTCTGCAGCCGACTTACAAATCAAGCACTCGTCCGCTCAGGTGTCTTCAGCGGAGCGTGGAGTTCAGGGAGTCGCCGCCGGGCTGCAGGCTTTGGAGGGACAGGAACCAGGTCGCAGGTGTCACATGGAGGTGGGAGGCATCAATGAGGCAGACAGAGGGGGAGGACGCCCAGGGGATCCAGTCCGGTTCGTCCAGGGCTTATTTGAGACAGGGGCTGACCACCGTGGGAGTGGGCGGGTAGACCAGTGCCACGTTCACCCGCTCGGTGCCGTTCTTTGGACAGATGATCTCGGTCAGGCCCTCGGGGCGCGGCTGGCTGAGCAGCTCACCTGACAGGAACGAGGAAACACAACAGCCGGATTCATTTTCAAAGCAGGTTAAATCATGGTGTACCATTAAATTATGACGCGCCAAACTTTAAAAGCGGCTCCAAATGAAGGCATAATTTTAAACCTTGTTTTAAATCTCAGTTTATCTTTTTTACGTTTTGTTTTGTTTTGTTTTTTATGCAATTTAAACTATGATGCAGAATTAACTTTAAACTTACACTTAACAACTTTTAAGCTTTTAAAATTTCTTGAGACGGACTGAAATGATCAAGTTTCTCGAGGAAGGAAGTCTGTTTTTTACTAATGGTGCTGCTGTCTATTTTTTTATCATGCATTATTTGTCCATACTGGTTCATTAATTCTGCAAAAAAAAGTTTTTTCTCTAAAGAGGAGAAACATGAACGTGTCTGTCAAGCCCATGAGTCGGCTAACTACATACACACAACAAACAAACAAAAGAATTGTTCGCTTTGTCAACTGATAGAGTTTTTTTTTCTGTAACAGTATTGTCTTTCTTTTTTCTTCTTTAACAGTAATGTTTTTCTTTTTTCAACAGAACAATATTTCTTTGTTAACAGTAATGTACCTTTTTAAGATCTTTTCTTTTTTGAACACAGTAATGTTTTTTTTTTTTTAGAGTCTTTTCTTTTTTTACACAATAAATTTTTTTCTATTCTTTTATTTTAGCAGACTAATGTTTTTTTTTTTTTTTGGCAGAGTAATGTATCCGTTTTTGTTTCTCTCTCTTTTTTTTTTAAACATAACAATTTTTGTCTTTTGCACTTGGAGTATTTAATTTAATTTAACATGACTTCACTTGAATTTACTAAACCAGAATTCATTTTTAGTGGTTTAACAGACATCAGGTTCCCTACGGACAGGTCAGGCAGTGCTGCTTGCAGGATGGTAATTCCCTATTGGTCCACTAGATGGCAGCTTTCACCTCACTGTGCCTTTGAGCTGCACACCACAGTGACCAGTTACTCTGTGTCCCATTAGCAAGTTATTTCATTTGAAGGCTGCATTGCAACTTAAGCCCTGTGTTTCTATGTGCATGTGTGGGTGTGGCCGTCTGCTGTTAGAGCTCATATTTGATAGAAATGGACCCAGACAGGTGGGATGAGGCCGAAGTGCAGGGCAAGGCAGCTGGCAAGGCCTCGTTCTATGTCAGTAGTTACTGGCAGCTGCCCTAATGGAGAAGGTGCATTGCTTTCTTTTTTTTTTTCTTTATTCTTTTTCTTTTTTTTACCGCCAGTGCGATTTGTTTTCTTAACGTGTGAACTGCTGGCGAGGCGTCCACGCTGAGGTCCAGCTATTGTTCTGCGTCCTTGTTATTGCTGAGCATGTCGCTGTTCCCATGTGAATATAAACAAAAGATTCAAATGTGTGTTAGTGTATGTGTATGTGCAAGCCTGCATATGCATGTGTGTGTGTGTGTGTGTGTGTTCAGCAAATCACACTCCCATACTCAAGGACACTTCCTGACTTAATATGCATGGAACAGGCTGACCAGTCACAAGCTTTTCCCTCCAATATAGGGAAGCAAAAACACCCGTCTTAGTAAACGGACATCTGTGGGGTCAACGAGTGCCTTGTGTCTCTTTGCACACATGTGGCCTACTTTCTTTATGAATCGTCACTTCATGTCAAATAATGAGCCCTAAAACAGCTTCAAGTGCCATATTACACACACTTATCAAACAAAAAGCAGCTATTTAAAGTCATTTTATGTGCATCTGTGCCCGTCTGAAGAGGCAACCTTCAAAACTGAGGAAATAAAGCAGAATCTTGCCTTAACTAATACCAACCATACTTACTTTTACATTTTTAGTCAGTTTCAGGAACACATGCAGGTGCACTGAGACAAAGCAGGCAAACAGTGAAAGGCACAAATGACTGTTTTCTGCCTTATCTTCACTCATTCATCTGTTTGGTTCTCACCTAGTCTCACGACAGGAAACACCAGGCCTAAAAATACCCCTCAGCGGCAGAATTCCTCCTAAGCTGTCCTCAAATCTACAGGAAACAGACCATGCTGGAAGTCTGGGTGCACATTTGGCTCTGCACTTCAGGCCTGAGCACTTGTTGTTGTGCTGGGAAATTCAGTCAGATTAATACGATGACTGCCTGGCTAACACAGCTATTTTTAATGAAGACAACATCAGCAAACTTAAGCAATCTAGTTCTGCCTCTGTGTGGCTACGGCCGCTCATCCGTGGAGTGATACAAGAAGTTAAAAGACCATCCAAAATGTTAATAACAGAAGAAAAATAGGTCTAGAAAAAGTAATTTCGGCAAAACCGTCATCCATGTGCATTATGTGCATTTAGTTTCAGAGAGCAGCAGTCTTGTTTTTCTTAAATTTCTTTGTAAGAAAGATTCTAAGGAAAGTCCACAGATTCGTGCCTTAAAGTGCAGGTGTGTTCGCTTTGTTCTTGATGAATCTCACTGCCTGTGCAAACTGAAAGTGCGTGCCAAGTGACCCCAATTAGCAAACAGCAGGTAAACGCCCTGCCAGTCTCCATCAGAGGACATGAGACTGCACAAATCACACACACAACCTGATCAAGTTGAGAGAAGTCAGCAACGCCCAGACACAAGTCTAAAGAGGGTGGAGCACCTGACACCAGACATCAGACAGACGTTTAAAAAAAAAAAAAAACTTTTATAGCTCTGAAATGGATGTACTGCAGCCAGAAGCCAACACTAAACGACCTGTCACATGTTGTGCAAGAAAGTGATTACTAGACAAGTGAGGACAAGTGCAGGGACACATAAACAGATGGAGCCGTCATGCATGCAACGGCACAACAAGGGACGGCGTGACAGGGGCAGTGGCGCAATGGAGCTGAAAACCTCCTGGAGGCAGAAGCCAGAGCTCAGATTTAGTGTCAGTGGTGGATATAAAGTAATAGAAAATATGATGTAAGGGCTGCTGTTACTGTGAATGCAGCATCTGGAGAAGGACGCACAACTAATGGAGTTAAAAAACAAACAAACATGAGATTTGAGCTCAAATCTGTGTTAGTGATGGGTTTATTTTATCGTAATATGAATTAGACCATAATGCTTTGTGAAGTAAGGAAGATAATTATTAGAAGTATTATAAATTATATAAATATTACTGTAATTTAAATCCTTTGATATCATACAACTATAGAATTGAAGAAAACACAGTAGCCAATTTATTTTGCACAAACATGTCGGCACTCAAACATTTGTAAGGGGGCTCTTGAGTGTTGGTAGAAAAAAAAAAAAAATAAGAAAATGTTGGTGAATGACAGAATCTTCTTGGAAACTGCGTCAGTGGGCATAAAGAACAAATTTGTTCTGAAGGACGGTTGGTGAATGAGGCTCATTGAGAGGAAGATAGCACCACTACTGTCCTCCAGAACAACTACGGGCTAAGTGAAATTGTATCAGATTTTTCAAAATGGGTGAACTGTCCCTTTAACCACACTGAGGATGCTTGCAGCACTGACTCTTCAGAGAAAGATGAACTCCATCATGTGCTCACTGGGTTCACTTGGGTGAAGTCACATGAAAACAGCAGTGAATGTCATCAATGAGACGACGTCCAAACTGTCTTACGTTATGTAAAATCAAATGGACTGATCCTGGGAAGGTTAGGAGAAAATGAAAGAACATGCAGCATATGTCAGACAACCTACAGCTGAAACAATTGGTCAAATAATCGATTAGTTGATTAATCAGTTACAATTTTGATAATCATTTTAGGCATTTATCAAGTGAAAATAAACATTTGCTGCTAATTCCCTCACAAATGCTGAGGATCATTTGCTTTTCCAGGTTTCATATCATTACAAAATTCAAACAAACAACAAAACAAACTGAGTCATCTTCATCTACGTGCACAAGAACAAAAACAGATGAAATATAGAAAGCAAGCAGTCCCACACACCGCTGGAACAAATTTTGCACGGATTTTGCACGGTAAATGACAAGGTCTCGTACTGAAACACCGTATAAGACCTTTCATGAATAATGATGGGAGAAATTACGGCAGTGTGCAGGACGACCTCCTTTGTGCATGTCATTGCAAAACAATCTGTTTTGCTGGTCAGGGAGCGATTTGAAGACATCACTCTGGGCTCGGTGAACTTGTGATAAGACATTTGTCATTAGTTTTGTTTGTGAAATGATTCTTCAGAACAATAACTGCTGGATTAATTAACAACAGAAATGTAGCCCTAACACAAACATATATGCATACTATTATACCCCATTTTCTGTATTCTCGAGCATTAATACCTCTTTTCCAGGGCATCTGCTCAGAGCTTACCAATAATGCTCAGTCCAATTCACCACAGAGTCTGATCTGGGTTTATCTGCTGCAAAAGATTGACCTGCTTTTGTTTTCTGCATCTCATATCTTGACCTTCTGTGTCAAGACAACATACAGATTCACCAGCCAAGAAAATATAAAGACCGCCCAGGCAGTCATATCCACGAGGCAGTGACCTCTGTTATTTAGATGACATTACAGTGCTGTTAGTAATATCATGGCATAGCACTTTTATTAGTAAATTTACAAAATGTCGCGAAATAAAATGAACACTTTAAGACTAAAATTATAACACCAGTCATATGGAAGCCAGTGTAAGGTATCTAAAACAGGAGGTAGAGCTAGTTGTCGATACAAATCAAACACAGCTCTTTACATTTGACGCACAAGTCCAAAGAGTGAGAAAGTCAAACTAAACGCTGTGTTTCTGAAGGCAGGTTGGTGATGACGCAGGCCAAACTGCACTGCACATTAAGCACCAGCTGGGCGCTCACCGTCTCCTCGGCAGCGCTGGCCGATGCTCACACTGACCTCAGCAGCACTTAAACCATTAAGCATATCGATTCTTTATTCTCCCATCGACTCTGAGCAGAAGTCCGATTCTGAAGCCGTTTCACCCACTGGACTACAAACCCAATAACGGGTTTAAGAGCACAGTGAAAGCTACAGTCATATTACTCATATTTATCATGTATTGTTCCACTGCAGCCGGTAATGTTCTTCAGTATCTGAGTTTCATGCTTTGGTATTTTGTTGGCAAAGGCTCTGTGAGTGGAAATGAAGGAAGTTCTGCCTTACTGGAAGCAGATGATGAATCATACAGCCAGTTATCTCTGGCCGGGTGTCCTGAATTAGGTCAAAACCTAGTAATACCCCCTCCCGCCCCGCCTCTTACTGAGAGGAGTCACACACTAACCCAGAAGAAGACGTCGTGAAAAAAAAAAAACACTGCTCCCTGACATCAAGTTAGAGGAATGTGCAGATCTCATCTCTCCCCCTCCTTCCTGAAACATCATCAGCAGGTAGAAGAGGAATCAATTACATTCCTGATCCGCTTGGCTAGTTTCCCCACCAGCTTTTCCATTCCAGCTCTCTCGCTCTTATTCTTCCTAAAGCCTCCTCGCCCTCCCATAAAAGGGAAGAGACATTTCTCTGCGAGTAAAAGCCATTTTCCTGCCTCCAAGAAACTCTCAGTGGGATACTGGATGTTTGGAAAAACAGCGAAGGAGTCTAGCTGAGCTTTCAAGGTCTGGTCCATTCAGAAATAGTTTCCAAAGGCCTGAGCCCTCCAATTTCACTTCCTTTTCTATTGTGAGTCTCACATCTCAGCAGTATGGCAGAGGATACAGAGGGCTGAAGGGCTTTGGGGAGACTGTTCAAGCAGACATAACAATGATAGATGAGGGTTTCTTACTGAGAAGGGTGCAAGGGGCGATGCAAAAATAAACACAGAGAACAGGTCTGGGCCTGTTTACCATTTTTGATTATTGCCATGGTGAACAGTAAACAAACTACTCCATTATCACCATCTTTATCTTACAAGACAAATACTTAAAAATGAATAATTGCCGCACTTCCCTGCATGTTGCTCTTCAGCAGGCACATTTTGTATTTAGTTAAATATTTACAATCCCAATCTTAAAATAGACCGTTCCCCATTTTCCTAAGCTTCTAAACATGCAGCTGCACATTAAGCTGTAAAACCTGGTAAGCTATTAACAGGGACAAAAACAATGAAATTGTCTAATGACAGAGGCGGTGCCTTTCTCTGCCTTGTGCCCTTACTACAATGACAAAGCAGGGAGTGTGCTCATACCAGGCTCAAATCCCAGAGGGATGCCAGCTAGCTGTCTCTGCCAAGTCACTCTCACTCCATATTGATGAGGGTGGAGACAGAAGACGGTGGATACTGCCTCTCCTTTCACTAATCGTTTCCTGAGCTAGATACTGACACAAAAAAAGGGACATCAAATATGCTCATCAAGCCCACAGACACAGGGTAAGCCTGGCAAGTCCATAATCATAATAATCACAAACACTACTAAACAGGTCAGGGTGGGGATTGGGCAGAGAACAAAAGATCATATTTGGACCAAAATCAGCTTATGTCAAAGCACGGCGATTTCAGAGAAAATAAAAGTCTAATCCACCTCAGTCAGTCCCATCAGGGATGATCGTGGTCCCAATGATCCCAATAGCTTTACTTCCATGCCCCTCCCTGCAACAGCATTGGGCTATATAGCTACCACAAGATTAAGCAGAATTATCAGCCACCATGCACAAAGGATCCTTGCAACCAGACATCCTCTGCATGCTGCATGCCATCCTTTTTACCACGCCCCCACGTCTGACGAGACTAAGCAGCTTGATTTATAAATAATTGAGAAGGAAATCTAGAAAGAGTGTGTGTGCGGGCATGAATGCATGCAAAGGGCAGGCAATTAGGCCGAGCAGAAAAATAAAGTGAGCGTAGTGGAGGAAAAACCCTCCATCTCCACATTTCTGTAATTTCTCGGAGGCCAAGGGACCAAAGAAAGGTCGTGGTTTTCGTAGTAAAGCTTTATCAGGGTCGTTTCTGCAGCTTTGCACCGCCGCAGCCCCGTCCCGCCTCAGGGCAGGGAGGAGAGGCTCGCATTCGGACAAAGGCGTCACAACTGGAGGGCTGGAGAGGGCTGCTCTGAAAAAAACCCTGACGGCCATGTCCACACGCATTCATTTGCATACATACACATTCAGGGCTACACTGCATGCAGGGTCCTCTGCATGTTTTGCTCGGAGCCGTCGGGCCCACTAGACAGATCAGGCACAGCGCCTAGAGCCCTGTCCTCCTCAGTATAGGGCCCCTACAACGAATTAGATTTTTTTTTTGAAAGCTCATTAACCCATTGAAACCTGCATATATCCACTTGATTTCTTGCAACATGCAAATAAAATAAAATAAAATAAAATAAAATAAAATAAAATAAAATAAAATACCAGAATATTATCAAAACTAGTTAAGAAATTAATATAGGATTTATTTGTAATAATTATAATATATTTCTACAATTATATTACAAGAAAAAAAATGCAATAAAATTACAAAAAAAATCTGCATAAAAAATTATAAAAATAAATTAATGAAATCTGCCAAATTGCCCAACAAATGAAAAAAGATAAAAAAAAAAATAAAAAAAAAAACTAAAGTGAATTTTGTTCAGAGGGTGAAATAAAATCTTTAAGGTTGGTCTATTCATGGTGAAAACACAAGGGCCCCCAAATGAATTTCTGTCAGGGGACGGCACTGGTTTCACATTTAGAGAAACACCAACACTCATCTGAGCTCGGTTGCAAAAGCGAAACACAACTATTTCAACATTTTCCCAGATACCAAGCCAAAGTCCACTTGAAACAATGTGTGAAACATTCCTCACAAATTGCAAACACTGAATCCACACTGAATCACCCTCTTGATTTTCTGCTGGGGCTGAGAAACACCCACAATGTCTGAGAAAGTCTAACAGAAACTATTTTCTTTTTTTCTTCATTTCAAACACGTCAACAAGCTGTATAAAGGGAAATTATAACAACAAACACGACAGTTCTACCTCAGCTGACAAAGAAAAAAAAGGTGTGTAATATCCATTTACAGCATCCAGTCTTCACATTCCACAAAGTTTTAGGTGAGCATCCATGCAAGTGCGTACTCATCACCAACCTGCACGCTGTCGGACTGAAATCTAGGTCAAATGTTCCCAGGAATGTATCTCTGCAGTGTTTTTCAGCAAAATGGCCCTCAATGTGGCCAAAAAAAACCTCCTAAAGACACAAGTGTATTTATACTGCGCAAAATACATAGGTTACAATTCTGTTTTTTTTCCCCCTGGCTCTTTTAGTGCAATATAAAAATATAAAAACACAAATATACTATAACGTACACTGCATTTGGCCACTGATTATCATTTGGTGCTGATGAGCACAGTGGGGAAAAATATGTTTCTCTTATTAAAAGTAAAATGTCTTTTTCTAGATGTGCTCAGAGCCTATCAGCATCCTTATACTTTTCATTAATCTCTCAACAACTTGTCTATACAAGTCAGCTGAAGTCAGTAGTAACCTGCCATTTGTGAAACAGTGCAATGGGTGTAACTGGAGCACCAGCAAAACAACAGTGAGAATGACTGACAAAGATGATATGAGGTTATAAAGTGCTTTGTGTGTGTGTGTGTGTGTGTGTGTGTGTGTATGTGATTTAAATCTTGTTTGTCTCCTAAAATCTTATGCAAAGCACTTTCGATTGCCTTGTGTTTGAAAGGTGCTATACAAATAAACTTGCCTTGCCTAAAAAAAGATATTATTATGCATGCAAAAAAGGCAATAATGCACCACTTGCCTGGAGGAAATTTGCAATGTAAATAAACAGAGTCAGATTTCAGGAAAAAAACAAAGCTGTGTGTCTTTAATCTCACTGCTGTTAAATGTTATGCTCAGTTTCTACATTTATTTGTCAGTTAAATTCCCAAACTCTTCCATGACCTACATTTAAAGGTAGATTTTTCTTTGAACACACTGTATCTGATCCTATATATGAAATAGCTTTTAAAACAGGTAGGATGATATTATGAAAAACGCACTACTTTTGGGAGGGACAAAAAAAATCTGCTATTTTAGGTATTGTATTCACGGTTTCAACACTTATTTGCCAATTTAGTTCTAAAAGGTTTCCGTCACTTTTGATAACCACACACTAAATTTCCATGACTGTTTTTCAGTGGCGTAAGGACAAGCAGGGTGGCATCACAAGACAAGCTCACTATACCTCACAGCAACCAGCAGGTGTCTTTACTCCGACTGGCTGCTGGTTTCCTAGGAACGATACAGGAGCTGATTAAAAGGAAATAAAAGTCCACCGGACTTTTCCAGGATTTCCATCAGTGCAGAAATGCCCAATTATGCATTTTCTGAGGGGTGTCTTCCACAAATGGCAACAAGCAGATGTGAGACAACATTCAGTTTGACCTTTCAAACAAGGTCAGAAACAAGAGCCGTGCCAGTCCCCCAGGTTGTCTGGAAATAGTCCCATCAGCTCAAGTTCCAGGTGCAGACAGGCCTGCTGGCTAAAGCAACTGAGTAATGAGGCTGCCGATGCCAACGTGGTGCTGAGAAACTGACCTTCAGGTGGCTCAAGTAGACTCAACACACGCTCCTATATTAGCCCCTCTGTTAGTTGCACATATTTTATTAATGGATCATACGAGTGAAGTCGTATTTTAGACCTCCCATATCATTTTCCTGTCTTTTATCCAGCCATTGGTTTCCATTCATTTGGCAGAGTGAAACGGTCACTCAGCTAGACAACAGTCCCCGGGGAAACATTTGTTTTGCACAGCCAATTATCAGTTGTGTGGTTTATGAGTGGTGATGACTTTATTAGCCACAGAAGCAGAACATTATAAGGCGGCTGTTTCAACCAAGAATTCCATTTTGAAAATGGAGGGATTTTGATTATATGTTGTGAAATCTTTAGTACCCCAGCATGGTTTGCAAAATGGTTTTTTGCAGCGTGAAATGTGGGAAAATTGTACTAAATGGGCCAAACATGCAAAATCACTGGCACAGTCCTTTAAATTGATATGTATTTTGAAGCTCCATGCAGGCAGATGTTGCGTGGGCGGCAGCACGGTGTCCGTGCGGCAGGGCTGAGCAGTGTGAATGAGTGAGTGAGAGGCAAAAGGCGCTGGCTGCTGATCTAAGATAGACAGAGGCTGTTGGCTCAGCCAGAGGATTAGCACCACAGTGTGTTAAAACAGCACGGCTCAGCCACGTCACAGGGAGCGTCGGGGTCCACACACACACACACACACACACACTACCACACAGTCTACTGAGATAAACTTATAACATTTTCATTTTCTTTTCTTTCTCTGAAACACAATCATACGTGTGCTACTGTGAGTGCATGTGTGTGTTGGGCTGGTGGACCGCTCACATCAACATGCAGGGTTTAGAAACCGTCTGCTGATCACATGCAGGTCAGGCAGGGCTGCAGTGTGTGCTGATGGGATTTCACCCAGCTGAGCTGTGCTGTCTGTTCTGGCCACACACGGCTCGGTGGTGCGCAGTGCAGACCAGGATAGCCGAGCTGCCTTCAAGTTCACGCTAAGCAACACGCCTCCAGCCATTACATAGCTGCAAACCTGATTCCTATCTGCATCCGCTAGAGAACAATGTGGAGTTTAGGCTGTCATGATAGTAAATTAATTAATATCGATATTCAACAGCATTTTTGATGGAGGGGGGGTGGCAGCATATTAAGGGACATAAAAAAGTTTTTCATCTGGGGACAAGAGAAAACAAAAACACATCAGGCACAAAGATTTTTTTTTCCTTTTTGCTAAATTAGGCTTTAAAAGAAAGTTGTTTAACTAGGCAGCCTAATCTTAGATATGTGAAGTAACAGTGTGTATCTGTGTAGCATAGAGTGCATTAGAGTGCATTCTTGTGTTGCAGCAGCTGGTTGCCCAGACACAGCACAAGAACAATAGTAGACGACACAAAATCTACCTCTCAACACTAAAAGAGACATATGTATCTTTAGAAAACACAACAATTAACACAGTCAATAAAGTGGATCAATACAAAGAATACAAGAAAAAAGACAAACCTTTGCATAACCTGTAAGAGTAATAAAAATAAAATATACTGAAATATATCTACAGAATATCTGTACCCCTTTCACCTTGAACCGTTGCATAGGCTATAAGCATAATGAAATATATCTGCAAATATAGAACAGAATATGTATATATAGAATATATATAGTATAATCATAATGTATAGTTTCTAATACATTTTCCATGTGGCAGTGAGGAAGTACAGGGCAGCAGAGACTGTCAGACTTGCTTCAGCCTTTTTGAAGACATTTTTATAATATTTATAACATATTTACTAGTGAATAGCAGTTTTCCAATTAACTCAAAACGGTTAATGTGCTAGGTAACATTACACAGCAACACATTTTAATGGAAAGTGATTCATGCTTGAGGGATGTTGGAACAGGAGCTTTCACCAGTCTCTCCAAAGTCTTTATGTGGACTGGGATGAGAGTCCTTAAGGTGCTTTGTTAGCCCACTTCACTGGTACCACTTTGTAGCATTGTTTGCTTACTGGTCTGCTGACACGCTTCCCTTTCCACATTCATTAGCCTCAAGAAAAAAAAAATATGTCCACACGGTGCTCCACTATTGGAAACCGTTCAAAAGTTTGCATCGATATTTATCAAAGTGCCAAACCTTGTGGAGTTAAAAAAAAAAAAAAAAAAAAAAAAAGTGAACATAGTAGGTCTAATCTGCTCTTGCCGGCGTCTGACAGCAAAACAGGGATGAGACGATCTCTGACAGCACAGACTGAACAGAACGCGCTTTGTTGTTTTTATAATCTCTCCACTGTAGGAGAGACCACGGCCACTACAACAGCCACGACACAGCTGGGCTGGAAGAGAGGAAACACTCTGTGCAACATCAGATCTCGTGCGGGATGAGTACAGGAAACAGGCGATGGAGCAGATGAACCCAGTATGAGGAGCCTTACAACCATCAAAGGCTGGGCTAAATAGCAATTTCATGGTCTGGGATTTTGGATATCATAATAAGTGTTATCTTTTTTCTGGTTTAAAGGCTGCATTACAGCAAAAGGATGCCGTGTTCTCATTTTAGTAGACTGCTGTAGCTGTTCTGTTATGTGCCTCGACCTGCTTAGTCATCATATCCACATTACTCATGATTGTTTATCAAAAATCTCATTGTGTAATTGTGCAAGTCATTACTACAGTACCGTCACAATATCGAGATATTCGGTCAAAAATGTTGTGATATCTGATGTTGTTCATATCAACCAGCCCTGCATCCATCCCTGATGAGCCATGAGTGAGCATCTATAGTAATAAATTGTGATATGCACAATGGCTGCAAGCATAGCCATTTTTTGCGCTGGGTTGCTATTAATAATGTGCCTCTCCAGGTGTCCCTGTGCAAACCCCCAAGTTATTTTTTTTATTAAAGGGGCTGTTCACTCCAATTCTACCCCGAGATTTTTCTGTCACACGTCTTCTCATTGAGTCAGGTGTGGATATAAACTTGGCATTCCTGCGGCCATCTGACACAGATGCTCACGGCCAGTTTGCCTGGGATGCAAGAGAGCTGCTGCATAATAGACACAGGCAGAGTATCGTGACCAGTTTCTTAAAAACATGGCAAATTAGACTAATCCCAATGATCAGCAGCTTCCGACCCAGCCCTGGATCCCCAGGAATGTGTGGCCTACTTCCATACTGGAGGAAATGGACTAAAAATAACCCGTTCTTGCCATTCCGCAGGCAGAGGCTTGCCTGCAAACAGCCAGAGGGCCTGAGGAGGACAGCAGGTTACCTCCTGGCTCCTTAGAGATGCAGAAGGCAAAAGCCACATAAAGCCGAGGCATCTGCGTGTTCGCTCTGTAGCTGTGGCTGTCTGGCAGGATTACGATCCAGAGAGGAGCGCTGATTACAGCAGCATTAGCCTGCACACACAAACATCTGCACTAACGATACGGCAAGGAGGACCAGAATGGAATAAAAGGCCAAGTTCTTGAAAGAGTGAAGTTACTGAAGAACTGTAAGGGACCAAAACCAAATATGTAGGTTTAATATTTAAGTTGAGGCTTTTTATCCCACTTGAGGCACTTTAAACTTTATTATCAGTCTTTATTTGAGCCTCATCTAAATTATTGTAATGTTATATGTTGCAATACTTTTCCTAGTTATCTTGAGAAACTAAAGATTTTACAAAAGAAAGTTATACCTACCATATCATTATGTCTTTTAGCAAGTACAGTCTAATGAAGTTTGCTGAATGTAATATTATATGGTATCATGTAACATTATACTTATGTATATTGTTGTGCATGTGCTGAACAACAGACTGTGATCTTATCAGATTTCACTGTTATATTTTGCACTTGTCTTATTTTTCTGTTTATTTTGATTATCAAGTGTAAGTTTATTTAGAGCCCAAAATCAGTCCCAAAGGCCTTTACAGGCTCGCTTGTAGCCCAAAGCTTTACCCGACATTTTTCAGTCTGATAACAAGAAGTTAGTGAACAAAATGAAAAACCACAATGGAGTAATCAGTTGAAATATTACAGTTTGTGTGTCTGTTTTACAATTTTCACCTGACACAAGGAGTTTGTTGTGGCCAGGAACTTGCTTTGATGTCATATGTTGTTTCTCAGTGAACTGGAGGTTCAGAAATCAGACCCAGGCTCTCCAGAGGGAGTTCCCATTGAGAGGGGCGTTCGAGAGCCCTTCACAGAGACCTGGGACATCTCCCTGTTCCCAGGATGTCTCAAACACAGTTATAAGCCCCATATGTTGGTTTCCTAGTTGCTGGTCTATGTGTTTTTTTTTAAGTGGTAAGAATCATAAGTAGTCTTTCAAAATTACTTTTTAATTTTACAGGGAGGATCATTCGAGTTTCAACTCAAATTGGAGCTTTTGGGTCATAAATTTCCTGTAACACCAACATTGCTACAAAGCCACTGGACTCCCCTGCAAAACTGCATTACAATGTGCCTCATTATAGTGTGAGCAGCTGCTAACAAGGCTCTCACTGTATGTGTGTGTGTGTGTGTGTGTGTGTGTGTGTGTATGTGTGTGTTCCAGCTGTAAACATCTGGTGTCTGATGAGATGAACCACGCTCGTGTAGCTGACCAGAGTTGCTAAGTCTGTATCTGACAGACTCTCAATCTGTCCAAACGTCTTTACACCACAGCCTAAATTTGGACAGACAAGATTAAACTGGGCTTTGACGAACTCTGGTTAAAAACAGGTTAAATAGCACCATCAAAGTTTGAAAGATGTCATGTTTACAAGACATCACAAGCAACATCCAAGCATAGTTGGAAAATGTCATGTTGGAAAATGTTGTTTCTTTTAATTAGCCATTTTAATGTTTTGTTCATTTCTGAAAAAAATAAGACATATGCTCATAATTAAGGACCGCTCATGATGCCTTGTAACTATTTTCAAGTAGCCTTCAGCCACCAAACAATAAAACAAAGTACTACTAACTACCAAAGAAAAGAGGATTTTGTTTTAATGAAAGGTGGCAAACAGATGAGAGGGGGAAAGAACAACATGACAACGTACAGCTCACTTTGCTGAATTTCTGGATTTCTAACCCTAATTCTAAAAAAAAAAAATCATAATATAGAAAAATGTAAAAAACAAGCAGCTGTTAAAGATCTGGGCATTTAAGAGACACTCTGGCAGATGGAGCAGAAAGTTAAGGGAATATTTCACAATTCCCCGAGGAGTCAGCGTTCCCTATTGCCAAGAAAAATAAACACCACTCCAGAGGGATTTTTCTGCCCACCACGCTGGAGTTCCCGAAATAGGGACAGAATGGTGCGACTCTTAAGGTCAACACCCGGGGGTCTCTGTCCACATGAACCGCAGCGTTGCGTAACCATGAAGGTGGCTGGAATGTGTGCGTTTTAATTATCAGCCTAGTTCATGGCCATTAAACAGGCAGTGCATTCGCTGCTCATTAAGCTGCAGAGCCCCCATCCCCAGCGAAGCCTTCGTACCGTATAGACTGTAATGTGCCTGGGCCGGACTGAGAGGACCACAGGCAGCAAGAGGGACTGCAGACAGCTTAACTGCCCCGAGCAGCTGTAATTTCAATCTTGCTGACAGCCACATCACATCCTCACATTCTCGTCTGCTTGTGCCAAGACTGGAAAAGGTGGATTACAGTAACACACGTCTGCAGCACTTCTGTGTGTTCTACCAGATATACAGCGTGCTGTGCTACTTAGTCACGCAGCCAGATTTCCAAAGAAGCTGGGTCAGGGTCTTCCTCAGCTGCGTGTCACATCTACAGCGAGGGAGGAGGCACTGACTGACCAGTGGTCCCTCTCTCACAGGCTGATGACCTTGTCTGGAGAGCCAGTTATGACAGGAAGGAAACCACTAAGAAACTATAAATGGAAGTGCCCTTATTTCATTTCCAGAGAACTCTTTTCCCTGCTGATGCGGAGCTGTGCAAAAGCCAACAAAACTTTCTTCTCTGTAGCCCTGTTTTGAGTCACAACATTTGAAGGATGTTTTTTTTATATATATCTTTTTTATTTACTGGGTTGTCTTCAGGCAACTTGCAGGAGCTTGTGATGGAGGCTGGTTGCGGTAGCCAGACATGCACTCAGAGGCCGTGGCACCAAGCCAAGCACCTAGCAGCGGTCTAGATGCTGTTGAAACTCCAGTATTTGGCTGTCGTGGTTTCAAGCTCAGGGAGCCACTTGACTAATTACAATACTCCTTTTTCAGCCCAGACGACTCTTCCATATATAGGAAGTGACATCGGTCAGGAAGAGACAACAACAGTTAGACCGCTCTTTTTGCTGTGCTCAAACACAAGCCATACAAGAGACTTCTGGGAAAAAAAGGGGGAATTACAAAAGGTCAGGACCATAGAGAAGTCTGCTGCTTAACTTGACACAACTGCGCAAGAGGTGGCCGGTCTAGAGAGAAGTAATTACTGCACGATGAACATTTCCCACTACAGCGTACTAAACAATCAGCAAAAAATGAAAATAAAAGAACTTTATTGCATGAAGCCACAAGGAAATCCCAACTGAGAGATTCCTTACTTTGAAAAACTATCAAACTTTACAGAATCTAATTCATCCACTTGCTATGTGCTTCATTTCCTCACTCTTGATGCTACTTAAACTCTCGTGACAAGGCAGCTCTTCCCCCAAGTCAACAAACTCTGTTTTGATTGAGAAGTTAATAAACACACTATATGTAAATGATGAGGTCATATTTCCAGGTATCCGCTGACATCACTGTGGCAGGAGAGCCCGGGACAACAGCCTAACCCTACCGCCACTGCCTAAGTCACATGTCTGAGATAATGCAGCAGGCTTACTGCAGGGTGATGTAACAGGATTGTCATCCTCTCTAAGAGATTACTCACCGGCCCCACGGACACATTTCATATAGAACAAGAAAAAAGTGCACAAGAAGCTATAATATAAAACACACTACTTTTACAAATGTGACTGCGCCCCTGCTTACAGAGTGAGCCAATCAGCTGATTTTATCCCGGTTATAAAACATCATAGTCGCTGCTGCATGCTATAGGTTTTCTTTTCCAGTCTGAATGATATAAAACAGAGCGCCTATGTTTGACGATACAATTCAGCGCTTGCATAATCTGAGAATAACAAAGACATGTTTGAACTGGCCACTCTGTGCTGATGGATGCCTGGGTGCCGGATTACAGAGTGGCTTTTCGCTGCACTGTCACAGCAGCTCAAATGAGCAAAACATACCTCCAACTCCTTTAATCCTCCTAAAGTTCTTTTAAAATCCACGTACATCATGTGTTGTATCAGTATTCTTGCTTTAGCCATCTTTTTTTTTCTCTCTCTCTCTCTCTTTGTAAACGAGTCAATGATACTGTTTTGTTGAGGCAAGAAGCATATATTGCAGTTGCATTACCCTTTTTCAGTTTCCAGTGTCATAAACATCCCAATTGCTCCCTTAAGAGCAAAATACTAGTTTTATTGACACATTCAGTAGTATGATAAAACAGCCACGCCTATCACTGTGACCTACTGTATTTTCAGTGAATACAGTTACTGAAAATTAGAGTGAAGGCTACATCCTAGTACAGCAGTTCATCACAGTTCAATGCCAATGTTACCCTATCAATAAAATTAAGAGAACAGCCTGTCCACCCCTCAAATCTATGATGTATTACCAAAGCCTAGCACACTGAGAATGAATTTCAGAAGTTGGAAAATATGACTCAGAGCACTACTGTTAGCATAGTTTATCTGAATATAATTTTGAAAACTATTATATTATTTCACTTCCCTCCCCGAGCTGTTATGTAGGACAGTGGTGGTGCTATCTTCCTCTTATTGTTACTGAGTTGCTGGAAACTGGCTGGAGGCTCCAAATGCTAACTGTCAGTATCCAGCATTCAGAAACAATGAGGGGAGGATAGCACCACTACTGTCCTACATAACAGCTCAGCAGAAAGTGAAATGATAATAATTTTCAAAATGGGTGAACTATCCCCTTTAAGGACAAAAGTGTTACACACAAAGCCCTTTGAATGTTGCAGGATTTAGATTATAGGTCAGAGTCCTCAACCACTGGAACAACCTACCTGGAGAAACACAACTTGGAAAATCTGCAGTATTTTCTTTAAAGGACACAACTAAGCACGAGCTGATGCATTGAACTGACAGCTGAAGTCTCATTAAACATGCATAAAGAGACTATATCAAAATGTAAATCATTGTGCAACCACGTGCCTGATCCTCTGCCTCACTCTGCAGACTTTGGACAGAGATTGAAGCGGCGTCATTTCCCAGCATCTCCACCAGCAGAATGTTTTTATGGGCAAAAGCTCACAGCCAAGCACAGAGTTTAGGGCCTTAAGAGCCTCTGTAGTCAGAATGTGAAAGCAGAAGACTAAACTGGCTTCCTTTGACTACAGCTGACCTATGTGCAGAATGGATTCTACAACAAAACACAGCCGGGGCCATTTCCCTTACAAAAACACAGTAGCCATTTAATGAAGATGTGAACAACAATAATGCTGCAAAGAAAAACACACACGTCTAGCTGTTGCAGCATGTGTGGAAAGTGGCAGTATAGAGACTAAAATGTGGGTTTGTCAAGGTGATTTCTGTTGTAAATAAAATGCTGATGAAAAGATTACTTAAGCAGAGAAATGGTCAGCTACATACATAATAGGACCTTTGTTCACCGTTGTTTAGGTCATGTCTGGGCTGTGATGCAGCACAATAAGCATATTTTTGTAAAAGTAGCCATATTTACAGCAAATTATTAACCAAACACTTGTGGTTAGGGTTAGGGTTAGTATGCAATGTACAAACACAAAAATGACAACACATAATAATAATATTTATGCCAAGCCACATCAGCCTTTTACCTATAATCATGGTAAATAAAAATTTATTGTAATGGCAATTATGGCAACTAAATCATAGCTAGATTATAGAGTATATTATTTGTGTGACAGTGATGACAGTTAGACCTTACAGGTCGTTAAGTTGTGTGCATTGGTAGGGCACACCCATGAAATAAAACAACCTCCTCAGGTAATGTTCAAACCTAAGTGCATTCATGCAAGGCTCTCAGGAGCAAGGAAGGAAGCATTCATTCTGGTACAGCAGTTTTCATATCATATGACAATTCCAACTATATGAAATTATTGATTTATGCCCCTGCTGAATTGAATCGTTCAGCACGCTACACCGGATGTGGAGCGAAAAGCAGAAAGGAGCCTTCAGGGCCTGATTCACGGTCACCGTCAGCAGCTCCTTCAAACACAGTGGATGCATTCACATAAAAGAGGAGAGAGCTGACATGTCTCAATCACAACAAGTTCAAACTAATGCTGAGGTGAATTTAATAATTCATCCCTTGTATAATCCTCGCTGGGTTGGGCAGACTCTGGCCCGGAGCTAAAACAAGTTCATGACAAGCAAAACTTGGTAAATGTAAATGTAAAAAGTGGGTGGAGGACGTCTTCAGGTTACACAGACTGAAACGCTTCAGGGCAAGACAGTTCCTTGTCTCTTGTTGTGTCTGAGTGTGTGAATGTACACAGGCCAACTACATATTACACCGTGTCCTGTTTACGAAATAAGCTTTGCTGCATTTGACTGCCTGGCTATTCATCTGAATCTTTAACTTGGCCTAATCCTAACAGATCCCCTAACTGGATTAGGAGGGGCTTGCCCAGCGGCAGTTTGACTAAGCAAAGAGAAATACACCAAGAGTGAAAGTGCTCCAACACTTGAAATGTGCACGCCGAAAAATCAGTTAATTCCTCTGAACAGGTCATTATTATCAACATCACAAACCATTAAGAATGAAAGTCAAAGGGAGCTTTAGACGGTGAATCATAATTCAAAGTGTCAAAACACTTGTTTGCTTCGTTATGAATGCTACAAAGGTCACGCTACTGGTGAATGTCAACATGGCACCGCAAGCAGTGCTGTCTGTAAAGCAGCAGCTGCTTTAGTATTTGGATGGTGTAGTGTAACTACTAGCAATGTAAGTAAGTTCACAGGCTGTTAAGAAGATATTTAGTCCACTGAGTCATTTATATTTACTGCTTCCCTCAGCCAGAGCAGCAGGCAGGTAGCTCAAACATCTCAGCACCTTACTACAGAAGCGCAGGTGGTGATGAGGCTCTGGTTTCTCACACTTCTCCCACTAGGCATCAACCGGCGACAGCTTGCACACCTACTCTGCATTGCTCTGTTTGTCGTGGCTGGTGCAGAATAAAATGGCGATTCTGCTTGTTTGCTATTTTAACAAGTCAGCAGGGCTGGAAAGTGGGCCACACTTGCTGGAGAACTGTGCAGGTATGCTGTGTGTGGCCGTAGCCTGAGAGCAGAAATTGCTAAAAACACTGTAAACATTGGAATTTGTGTGTCCTGGTGTGTTACACAAACTGTTGCACTTTAGCTGGACTTTAATGGAGAAGTGTTTGTTAACTTTAGACTGGACATACTTGTACCACAGCAACAATATATATAAAACAGTCTGCTGCTTCAACCATCCAGGTACGCTCATTTGAATGGGAAATACCGCTCTGCTCTATTCAAGTTCTGTGGCTACAACACATCTTTGCTCACCAGATGACAGAGATATTTATTCACCACAAAAACTCATTTATGTGCCCTCTTGAGATTAACTGCCTACTGTCTGCGCTCAACCTCAGGCATTCAAATAATGACTAATGATGCCACCAGTGAGTGACTTCCTAGAGTCAACATGAACACCACTTTGCCCGGCAGAATGGCTGACTGTGCCGTATAATCTATTTCCGCGTCTGTCATTCTACCTGACACTGCCTTTAAAGCATAAGGAAAGCATTTAGCACGGGCTATTTCGGTGGGACAAAAATATCCACGGCTCCAATAACCTGCAAGCACAAGTAGCACTGATGTGACTACAACTGCACAACATACCTTTTTCACAGCAGCCCTTTTGACATGAAACAGCAGGTAAACACGAGTGTTAATAATGACATTCGTGAAGGTTCAGTTGCATTTAAGTGAAGCAGAGTCTTGAACGACGGCAGGACTCTGGCTCTGTTAGACCTAAATGGACCACAGCCTTCATGCCAGTCATTACTAACACCTGTCTTTACCTGCTATTTCAAGTCAAAATGGCTGCTATGAAAAAAAAAAAAGTCAGTGTGACATTTAGGATTAAGTTTCGAGGCCACACACAGACACACACACACACACAGAGGCATAAGGTTCATAATGGGCCTGGTGAGTTCATGTAACAGGGCCAGAGAAGACCGCCTGGCTTACTGCTCAGAGCCATTGTGAATACCCTGACATGATAAAAAGCGGAAATACCATCGTTCAACAGTTACAAAACAGGACAGGAAACAATGTTAACCCTGAGCTCTTCTCTCTCTAAAATCTAGATTCCACAGAAGAAAGATTGTGTTCAACAATCCGCTGTGTTTAGTCTGCTCGGGACCGTGGAGCCCCAACTCTGCATCAACACGCAGCAGCAGCCAAAAATATCATGTCCATAAAAGGCAGGATGAAACACACTGTTCTGGTGCCCAGACTGTAAGATCACACTGGAAAGGTACCTATAGCCTTAAACGAATGTTACACTCTTAATGAATAAATATTTTATAGTATCTATTCCTTCATAGAGCAAGACTTGTTTTTTGACTGACACACCTCATGCAACCAACCAGACAATTAATGATCTCACCTCAGACTGAATATTGTAGGATTCTTGGCAGAGTCTCTAAAGATACACTGTTATGAGATACATATCAGAAAGGAAGTTTATAATAATTACTGCTGTTGTTATTAAAGGAATTATAACTATGTCTTGTCTTGTTTTTCTTATATATATTTTTTTTAAAAAATAGAAAAAAATCTGGTCAACTGTTTGGACTGGAGTTTTGTAATTCTGATCAGACTCAAAAATGACTTCCTACATTGGCTGCCTTGTTGACAGGTTTTTCTTTCATTTTCAAAAGTTTCACAATTTGGGACACAAATATTACAACATCAGACTCATCATTAATGACTTTAAGATAAAAAAAAAATATCACATAAAAATCACATGACCAAATGGGAGCACATAAATAGCAATACTGAAGCAATATTAAATAACTAACCTAACTGAATAACCTTGAGCTGCTCCACAGCTAAACTGTGCTAAAAAAATAAATAAATAAATAAAAAATACAGAACTGTACAGAATAATAAGAGCCAGGGTCGTGCTATTGTTCATGCTGGCTCACCGGAAAGCCTCTGTTAGATAGAAACTGAACAGAACTTTCATTAATATCATTATCACCTGTGTCTACCTGCTACTTCATGTCAAAATGGCTGCTGTGAAAAGGGTCTGTGGTTGAAAGATGTACTCCATTTCTATTTATTCTTGTCCAGCAGCCAGGGGATGTCTAAATTAACATGGCACATGTGTCAGGGCAGTGTATGCTGCCATTCCTTGCATTCCAGTCACAAACCTACAGCACAATATATCTCCCCCTCTATTGACCACATTTCCACCCACCCTCTTAATCCAACAAAACACATTCCTGACCCCTACACTGTCACTTAACGTTCAAACTATGGCAGCAGCATCAAAGTGGACACAGAGTGAGTCAAAACAGCAGGTAAACACAGGTGTTACCAATGATATTAATTACGGTTTTGTTCCATTTGGGTCTAACACAGACGGGGTCTTGCTATTGTTCATGCTGGCTCTGCTACACAAATGTGGCATGGAACCTTAATTAATGAATATCATTAGTGACACCTGTGTTTACCTGCTATTTCATGTCAAAATGGCTGCTGTGAACAAGGTCCATTGTTATTTTACCGGAGGCATTTGAGAACACAACGGTGAAAACTGCAAAATGCGTCACTCCTCAAAAAGTGAGGAAATTCCTTATCCCCTGCAAACAATGTGTGACTGCAGGCTGAGCTGTTTTCTTTGGTCCAGTGACAGTTTTTTCTTTTCAGCCCACACAAGGCAGCCTAGACTGCATGTCCAGCTCTGCTTCACTGCTCAGGCAGAAAAAAAACACTGTGTGGAATTTCTCACTCCTCTCTAGCAAACTGTGACTATAAAAGCTATGAAAAAGGCCAGTCACCAGTTACTACACTATAATAGTGTTGATCAAGCCACAAGAAAACATAAACACCTTAAGCATCACCTCAAGGATCAAGCCCCATGAGCCACCTGACTGACCCTATTGTGTCCTAGGTCATTTTCCCACAGCCCAGCCCTCTTTGGATCACTTGCAAACACACAACCTGTATTTGCTACTAATAATTTAAGAAATTAAATACTTAAAATATAGGAAGGTTTAGTCTTGCCAGTAACTTCTTAAACGCCTGTGAGTTACTGATGCCGCAAACTATGCGCTTCCACTGACTATTCTGCGTGTCTAAGCCGGAGTGTATTAGTGTAATCACTGGTCCTTGTCCTGGACCAAAGTCAGGCAGCTGTTGCTAAAGCCCAAGCATGCCAGAAGAAAAGCTCTAAAAAACATTGCCTCATGTCTAATGATTCAAACCAGCAAGGCTGCAGACATGAACTAATCCAAAAAAGACTGCCAAAGCCTCTCTGATGCCTGGGCAGAGAGAGAGGCAGAGTGATGGGGAGAGTGAGCAGAGTGAAACGTAACCAAGCAAGAATATATGGAGCTAAGCTGACAAAGGAAACAGGAAAAAAGCTGGATAGCTTTAAACCATGGATGGAAGAATGGTGCACAGCATTATGAGAAATAGCGGAAGGGCGAATACCAGTATCCCGCCGATGGCTAATAAATGACTGGCTGTCTGTCACGCCCGTTATCGGGGCCACGCCCTCAGCGGTATCTGCAGATCTCTGATGTTTAATGCAATCTAAACAAAGATTTTCAACACCATCTTTAAGCAAAAAAGTTTCAGTGTCATGTCAAACCTTCACCCAGCTAGACTAATATCCTGCCCTTAGCCTCAAAAGATGCTCTGTGGTTCTGTGGAAGCAGATTATGAAAGTAAATTTTCATATCGTAGTGGAATGAATGGAATCCAACAGCTGGATAAAAGGTAGGAAAAGTGATATTGGAGCTCTACAATACGACTGCTTGCTTTGGGAAAAGATCAGCAGAAATGTGAAGTTTATACATTTTGTAGATATTATGCTTAACATGCAGAATGAGTCAAGGTATGAGCCTTGAGCAATACACAATTTCTGCTTTCAGTAGCAATATATCCGAAGAATAAAATGAGCAATTATTGTTTTACACCTGCAATTATGCATTTTTGAGACCTTTTTGTGAAGTTATCCTTTTTTCTCACTTTATTAGCTCTAAGAAAGAGAATGAATGCAGTATTTTATGTAAGAGGTGACAATGTTTCTAAATGCAACTGCTACCAGAGGTAATAGTTTTCACAGAGGAATTATCAAAGTGCATCAATCTTACGTTTGGATAGGGCATGTGACCAACATTAAGCCCACACAGAAATCTGGTTAGATACTGATGTCTGTTCTGCCCGTTATACCACTGATGTCATTTAACAGACAGACCCCAAGAGAGGATGGCTTTGATGCATTATCTTCAGGGGGGCTGCTTCACATCTGACTGCATTACAGGCCAGCTGACTCTTGCATAGCACCTGATTCGCTGCCACTACATTCCAGGACATAAAAGCAGGTTAACACTGCCATGAAAACTTTGTCCATCACCAAGTCTCAACATGCCCCTTGACCTTTATACATAGTTTGATCTACATTCCTCACTACAGCGTCTTGTATTTTGGCATATTTGTATGTAGCGTTACTTTTTCTACAGTAAAGGTCACCTATACATCTGTTCCCTTTATCTATTTCTGGAATTTTTGTCTCTTTTTTAATTTGTTGATGAAAATGCCATTACATTTCAACAAAGATTCATTTTTTCACTTTTCAACAACACAAACAACAATCTGAGAAGACTGTTGGGAGGAAAATGTGATTTTGTTATTTCTATATACTGCAAAGAAGATAGAAGAGGAAAGTTTTAGGACAAGAGGCACAGGTGGGATCGAGGAAGAGCTAGGAGAGACAGAGACAGTCAGAGGAGGTGTGAGTTAATATAGTTGGGGTTTAGGATGTTTACCTGGAAAGGCGTGTGGGTTGGGTGACCCTCTTTTGAGGCACTTGGAGCACAGAATATGTACAGAGTAGTGGAGCCCAGGCCACTCCTGTAGCAGCACATTCAACTCTTCGACAAGCGGCGTGATGGCTTGCCATGCAGTCCAGATATTTGGCAGGGAAGCGTGGCTGGCGATGGAGAGGGTGTCTGCCTGCAGTTTGCCCCTGGAGGGCTGGCAGCTGATCACCACTGGGACTTTACCGCGGTAGGCAAAGATCTGATGCCTACCATCTGACCGCTGAACAACATGGCTGTTATCTGCACACTGAATCGTGGTAAACAGTCCAGGAGGAAAAGGAAAGGGAAGCTGTACTCAATTTGCAGCTGCTCCACTGAGAAGAACTGACACAGAGACAAAGAGCTCCCGCTCGCACAGGCCTCTGCGTGGGGCTCTTCGTCGCTGACATAGCTGGGGAACGTGTACCAAGCCGTGGCTCCGTTTAACGGCTTGCTGCGGGGTTTGTTGATGCAATAGCAGATCCCCATCTTCTCCAGCAGTTCCATGATGAGATGCAGGTCTTGCTGGGTCTGGATGAGGGGTCTCAGGAGAAGGCGGATGACATTGGAGGGCAAAAGGCCATGTTGGAGAAAGCCCTCCACATGGTGCTGCAGATGGGTAACCCTGAGGTTCTCTCCCTTCTCTCCTTCTATAACCAGACTCACCCTCCCCTTGTCCCCCCTTTCCCCCTCAGACAGTAGCCTGTCCAAAAGTGTTGATTCGTCCCTCTGAAAGAACACATTGAGAATAGCAATGAACCGCGGTAGATTGTGAAAAACATACTCCTTGAGCGTGAGACTGTCCTCAAAGTAGAGTAATTTCCCACTCTCATGTAGGTAGGATAAGGCGCTCTGCAGACGGTCTTCTGTAAGCCCAGCCTGGAGGCCCAAGCGGGCGGATCCACCACGAGAGCCACAGGTCTTTGGGCTTAAAGTGAAGCCTCCTCAAGCATCTGCCAGGACTTTGGCAGCACACGGTGGAGGTTGGGGAAGATCTCCCTGTGGTCTGCAACAGACATAAGCTTCTCCCTCAGCCTCTGGATGTTCCTTTGGCTCTCGGTGCAGCTGACACACAGGACAGGAGAAAGAATCTGCAGCCTGTGGTTGAGCATGAACTGCAGCTGGGCTTTCTTCCGTCTCAGGTTCTTGTCAGAAACACCGTAGAAAAGAATGTGGGGGCTGGAAGTGCGGAGGTTATAGCCCTGCTCCAGCGCCTGGTCCACCTGCCTAGCCAGGCTCCTCAGGCACTGCGTGTCTCTCTTCTCCTGCAGGGCAATCTGTCTGTGAATATCCAGACTCTTCTCCTCCACCTCCATGTCTCCGCATAGGTCTGTGTGCGTGCCCACCAAGCACACCACAGCATGGGGGACTTTGGCACTAAGGAGGTGGAGGAAATACCCGACATGGGCATAAAGTTCTTGGGCGAATACGTTTTGAGATTCACAACCAGAATGTACAGAGCACCAGGGGAGAGAAAAAAGGGTTTGATGAGGTCATAGTTTTTGCTTCCCTGACAAATCATACACCAGAAATGTAAGACTGCGTTCGGCGTCCTGCTACCCAGTTTTGGTCACTTCGATGCCTTTGTTTCCCTGGAAACCTTAGCATCCTGCTGTTTGCTAACCACACTCTGCCTGAGCAGTGTCTTCCCAGCGCCTTTTTCATTCCCATCAAGACCAGTTTTAGCCTTGGCTTCACAGCAAGCTGGGAATGGTGCAAGTTCCTTTTGATAGGCAGCAATGTAAGGTATCCCCTTCATGCACACCTCATAGGAGGCTGGATAAGGGGGTTATCCTTAACCTTCCAAATGTTGACTTTGGAGAGTTTTCCAAAATTATCTGGAAGTATGGCTATTTGATTACCCTGTAAAACAAGCTCCTCCAATTTCTCCAGCTCCACGATAGAATCTGGCAGATATGTAATGTGGTTATTGTCCAACCACAAGGTTTGCCAACTTGACCAGCTGCCCAATTTCCTCAGGAACAAAGCCTAGTTTATTCCTGCTCAGGTAAAGCTCCTCTAATCCCGTGATACTTAAAACAACCTGGGGAAAGTTCTCGAAATCATTTGAGGACAAATTGATCATTTCAGTTTTTGCAGACTGCCAAAGGAAGGAGGCAGCGCTGTGAGGCTGTTGCCGTCCAGCATGGCTTTCAAGATTGTGCAGGTGACAGAACGTGTCCTGGTAACTGTAGAGATGTGAAGACTACTGAGCCAAAAGATTTTGATGGACTGCAGCTTCATATATCTCCTGTAGTGCCTCAAACTTATTCCCAGTGCAGTCAAGTTCCTCCAGGTCACCGAGGGCAAGGATCTCGGGGGGAAACTGGTTTAGTTTGTTGTGATCTGCATCCAGTGTGCGCAGCCTCTTGAGGTTCGAGAAGGATCTGGGTAAATCCCGCAGGTCATTGAAGCTGATGTCCAGCTCCTCCAAAAACTGAAGCGCTCCAATCTGAGACGGCAGATACTGGATTTTGTTATGACTTATGCATAGTTTTTTCAGACCCTTCAGTTGACCTACATCCTCCGAAAGGCTCCTCAGGCAGTTGTGGCTAATGTCAAGCTCCACAAGCTGCCAAGCTCAAAACCACACAAGGAACAGCCGTGAACTTATTCCTGCGGAGGACGAGGATCGCAGATTGTTGAGGCTGGACCCCAGACCCTCTGGCAGCTCCTGAAGGGAGTTGTTGCCCAAATTGAGCACCTCTATCTCCCCTATATCCTCAGGTAGTATGATCTTCTGGTTGTTTTTGGAGCGAGAGGGTGAGCTTGGCGGAGGTTGCTGCGGCAGCTTCCTCGATCGGAGGGCAGCAGCCCTCCCCAACCTGGCAGTTTTGAGGTTGTTCTCCTGTCCTCCATGGTGTTGCAGCCCAACCCCTCCTCCTTGTTTTCATTGAGAGTTTATCATCAATTACACTGAGCTGGCAGCATGGGTGGACGGTGTCCTTTATCAATCAGCGCACTCCCAGCAGCACAACCTTCATCAGAGGTATATTCCACAGGAAATGGAAACGGAGGAGCAGCTCAAGGCGAGAAATTAACACCTACTTTTCAATCGTATCAGGACGACTGGAGCTGGCTGCGGCGGCGCTCCACGCATCCTTTTCTTATGCGCCACACACTACACAATAAAAACAAACCTGCCACAGCTACAGCTCCGATGTTGATCCCACAGGGAGACGCTTGTGCCGCCGGTGCATTTTCCCATTCAGAGACGTCCTCGCCGCCGCAAGAATAGGCGTCTGAATCGCTCGCTGGCTTTCTCTGTGTTTTCGAGCTGCAGCTCTTTCAGCTGTCTCCGCTCATGATATGGGAAATGGAAATGGAGCAGCAGCGACGCCCGTCCCACACACACTGCGTCAGATTTCTGAGCCCACCTTCCTTCCGCCTTCCTTCCTGGTGTGTGAAAAGGAGGGGAACAAGGGAAAGTGATTCCCCCTGCCGATGCACATTCCTGGAAAATATTAGGGGGTAAAAAAAAAATAATAATATGTACGTAATAACTACATAATCAAAACCCGTAGGCTATCGCAATGAAATTCACAAAGTGCTACGTGTCATCTCCAAAATCATTTAGCCAAACAATAGGGCTGCAGGCGGTGTGCGCTGATGAAAACATGAACGGGATGCATTTGTGGTCCTAAGAAGTGTTACATGAAAACGAGGGATGTGCAGGATCATGTTAAGCCTAAAACGAAGCAGCACGATTTCACGTAAACTATTTTGTCTGCAATGGATCACGCTGTCCGTCAGCCGTCAGAAAGTGAGAACTCTGACGCCATCTGCTGGACAAGAGGCGCACTGAGGAACACGGGGAAACATTCAACATTCCAGCCGTCCACTGACAGGCACAGTCATGTGGTGTGAGTGGTTCAGCTGGAATAAACTAATCAGAGTAGAGCAATGATATTGGACCCGTCAGTGTATACTCGCTGGTCAGTCCGAGGTGATGAGCAGTTGTTATTTTGGAGCTGTGGTGGTTAACTGTTGTGGTTTAAAGTGGCTTTATCAGGGCACCATTCACTGTAGAGCCACAATACGTGTGCTTCAACTGGGCTGGGTAAATGTAAAAAGGATGGCATTTAAATTGTCTTTGCATTGTGCCCGTGGTGAATAACCATTGCTTAATGAATGTAAGAATATCTTGTTGGCTCCTCTCCAGCTTCAAAGTGCAGGACTGCCAGTGTGTTACATAACTGAACTTGGGGATATCTGCAAAACAAACAAAAATACAGAACAAGAGACAAGTGAAGGACAGTCCAAATCCAGGTTAACAGGACACAGCCTTATTTCAGTCCTATATTCACGGGGTCATACAAGTTGAGAGCACACTTGCTGTACAAAAAACAGATTAGTAACCGGTTTTCCTATTGAAGAAATTCAAATAGTCCAAACAAAAGATGAGCATGAATCACAAAACACAGTATCATGTCAAATTTACAGCACTTTTCTTGTCATAAAATTGCAGCATTACTTATAACACTTTGTTTGCTAAAAGTATGTAAATACATAGGTGACCACCCATTAAAATACTAATGAAGCCCTGTAAGGTGATCCTTGCCCAGAGTTTGATTGACTTAGCAACAAGCAGGAATCAGACCAAACATCACAGTTGTCCCCGATGGAAATTTCCCGCTGATGAAGAGAAAAATACGTCACAAGCAAGGCTCATAAGGGGCATTGGACCGTAGCCGTCCAGCACATAAAGAAACAGGCCAATGCTCCAACTATTTCATATGGAGTCATCGGTTCTAGGTCAGCTCCACCCAAAAGCGTCAGCATGATGCAGGACAGATGGTCTGACTGTTTAGTTTGTCATCACTGAGGGAGCCAGTGCAGCAGTGGCCCCGCTGGTGAAGCTTTTTGATGACCACAACAGTGATTTGAATTGTTGGCCCATTTACTACAATTTACCCACGTTTTACATTGTACAAGCCATTTTGCAAATCATGGGGTTTTAAGAGATTTCACACCATGTAATCAAAATGACTTGATTGTCAAATATGAATTTTTGGTTGCAAACAGCCATGTTATAATGTTCTGCTTCTGGTGGCAACAAAGTCGTCACCATTCATAACCACAAGACTGGTACTGGCTGTGGAAAGCAGACGTTTTCCACAAGTCCCCCTAAGTTCAGGTGAATCGTCTGGACTACAGGGAAATCTATGGCCAATGGTGTTGCTGGACATAGCAAAGGCAAGTGATCCTAACCAAACTGTCAGACCTGGACAAAGATTATGACCACGATGCCAGTGGTCTCTGTGGCACGTCTTAGCAGCTCCCCAGGCTCGAAGAGAAGCCTGTCTCCCATGGACAACCTAACCCACTGCTCCAATGGTGCCACTGTTGAAAACTGCAGAATGCTCCTCAACAGTGGGTGCATTGGCATGGGAGGGCATGCAGTGTCCTGTTGGACAGGTGTCTCTCAGTGAAGTGAGGAGGGCTGCACCTGCAGGCCTGAGATCAGCAGCGCTCAGTGTCAGGGTGAAAGGACTTCAGATGGAACAGGGTGGTCTGACTTCAAGGTGCTGATCC
Source organism: Myripristis murdjan (assembly GCF_902150065.1). NCBI lineage: Eukaryota > Metazoa > Chordata > Actinopteri > Holocentriformes > Holocentridae > Myripristis > Myripristis murdjan. The sequence continues at coordinate 18,688,731 of NC_043991.1, forward strand.
CACTCTTCTATTAAAAAAACATATTCAAATATATTCATAATTTCTCAGTCGAGATGCTGCTCTTGTTTTTGCATCCAGTGTTTTTTCCTCATTTTAATTACTGCATTACAAGTTTGTCTCAAGCAAATGTGAGCACTATCAAGCCTTTCCACTCTTTTACAAGAAAGCTTTGAAAATTTAAGACAGAAAAACACCAACATTATCACAAGTGTAATATTCTTTCAAAATATAACTTGCTTAGCGTTGAATCAATCTGATGCTAAAAAGCTGGCTGAAACTAAATCAAGCCTAAACTCATAAAATGTGACCATCTCATAAATATTTCATGGAGCAACGGAACATCTTATTTTATATGTGCTGTTTTAAATGGAAAACCTTTGTACAGATCACAAGCACCACTTCTTACCTGTCCAATCACTGTTAAAATGTATGTTTTTTTTAACTGTATGTGGCCACAGTGATTCCAAAATAAATAAGGGACCGAGCATCAGGTCTGTTAGTGCTGCATTAACGTGTCTGTCGACAGAAAACTGGATTAGAAAAGAATAATTGCACTATATACAAAAAAAGGGCCATGGCAGGCCATTCTTCAGGAGGCTCAGGTTTTTCCGTGTGTGCCAACAGTCCCACAGTCCTTAAATGTTTAAGGCTCGGGCTGAACAGGACCAGCTCATTTCATTGGCTAAGCCTGGACAGACTAGATGGTAAACTGTCCGTTATCACACACACACACCACACACACACACACACACACACCCACACACACACACACACACACACACACACACACACACACTCCCTCCATGCTGTGCTGTCAGTGCTGGGGTCCATTTTCTGACAGCTGCCTTTTCACCTGCATTCCTGCATCAGCAGCAGCAACATCAGCCTGAAGTCACTCTGGAGGTTCCCTTACCAGAAATTTATATGGTCTCTTCAGGTTTTATGGAGATAAGCTTCGTTTTACTAGCACTTTATGGTTGTGATTTACTATATTCCTAGTCCATAGTACTACCACAGTTTTACTATGACACTGCCTGATCACTAAAATAAGCAAAAAAGTATTGAAATTCTTTTAAAGTAATATTAGCAAAATATTTTTTAAAATATGATGAATTAACCCCCTCCCACCCCCCATCATTTATCTAATATTTATAAACAAAAGCAAAAATTGCTTTACTATTTGGAACCATGGTTATACTTTCCGCCAAAAAATAGTTGCCATAGTTATCATAGTTTGTTTACTATAATAAAACTATGGTTACTGATGTGTCTGGGAATGTCTGGGTGTGTATGATTTTTTTTCCCCCTGTCAGTGCAGCCCTCATCAGCAAAGAACTCGGGCTCTGATTCCGCAGCTCTAATCTGTAAATCCGGTGTACAGGTGTGTGTGTGTGTTGTATGTGTGTGTTTTCATTTTCATATTTTTTTAAAATGTCATGTTATTTCTTAACCATTTACCAGAGTTGTATGTTTAAATATTACCTTGCTGTGTGAAAAGAAAACGACAGAAAAAAGTTCCAGCATGGCAGCTTTATTGCTGCCCTGCCCAACCTGTTCAGTTACTGACAGGCACTGTGGGCATTATGCAACAAGTAGCCTAATTGTGCACCAGCAGAAAGTGGGTCAATACACAACTTGCACAAAGAGTCCATTTTAAAACTACAAGTTAATATAATATCAGTCTCTTGATAAAAAGTCATTCTCATTGAGTTTTCAGGGTGAGTACTCACTGACATTTTTCCCCTTATGTTTCCCTTCACTAATGAATCATCACTCAAAGCCTCAAGTCAGGGCTCGCTCCAAGACACAGCTCCCGACAGCTTTTTACATTCCTGTCTGAATCAGGAGTGACTGATCTGTTCATTGTCATTCAACTATTATGTCAGGAGGAGAGCCTCCAAGCAGAGATTCGTTTGATTTTGGTTATGCACTGTACATATTCAAGTAGCGTGCTTGCGTCTTCTATAACAGCCTCATCTAATGATGTGAATCATGGGATTATTACTGTCTTCACTGAGTTATTCAGACTATACTCTCTATTGTTGGAGACTACATCCTAGGGCTTTTCTGGAAATTATGGATAACACTGTGAAAGATCCATTCATTCTAATGCCACTAAAACTATTCTTTGCAAATAAAAAGCTAAGAGCCTGGAAACGTTTTAAGATCACCTTTAAATTTGTCGTTTTATTTTCTGTGATTTCCTGTGAGATTCTAGCCTTCATATGTCATCCACAAAAACCCTGAGAGTGTAGGTCAGCCTATGACCAAGCTCACATGCTGTGAACATAAAATTCATGTACAATACACATAAAAACACTACAAAAACTTTGATGTCTTTGCATTTTTTTTCCCAAGAATACACTTAAGGGAGTTCAAGTCCATTTCTTAATTGAGCAGCATTATCCTTTATTAACTTAAATATTAAAATTGCAGTCCCAAACACCTGTTTACAGATGCATTACATCCCATGAAAGCATTAATCCTAAAAACTGTACATACAAGACATGTGAGAACTGGTTGTTTAAAAAAGAAGAAAGAAAGAAATAAGAAAGGAAAGAAAAAAGAAAAGACGGAAAGAAAAAAAGGAAAAAAAAAATCATTACAATCAATATTATAAAATCCCCTTGGAAGCAGAGTGACTGACAAATAGAAACTGTAGCGTCACATGTATAAACAGACCACTCACACTAGCAAATACTATTTCTTCTTCTTGATCTTCCAGTGTGCAAAAAGGACCGATGTGCTGCCATGTTCTCATGTAAACTTTTAGAACATGCAACACCATTTCATGATCATACCATCGCCAATAACATAATACACCACAAGATCATACAACCTGCACAGTGTATGTACCTTTCAGCTTTACATACCAATGTCCTGTGTACTGTATCAGCGAATTTTTAAAATCGTGGTAGACATATGTGGTAGTTAAAGTCAAAATATTCTGCCAAGTCTTTTTAAATTATATATTTTTCATCACAAGACATTTAACTACTTACTCCCATGGGTGCCTTTTTGAATATTGTCAGGTACTGATGTTGGACCACATTTTGAGTATCTTTATGTTTAAGGTCCCACGATATTGTGAAGAGAAATGAGTAATGACTGCGATTCTGCAAAGTTGAGAAACTGTGTCATCCCACACACCTTGTGAAATAAAAAAAAAAAACTATCCCTTTGGGTGAGCCTATATGGCACCATCGTTACAGGAGCCAACTTTCAACCTTTGTATGTTTGATTTCCAGCCCTGACACATTTTAAAGCAATCCAGGCTTTATTGTTGCCAAGAAAACAAAGACAGCAGGTTACTCTCGTAAAAACAGAAGTCAGAAGCCCTTGGTTTAGCGAACATTCACTGTAAAATGTACATACAATAATGGACACAGCAAATAATGACACATGATGGTGGATAGAGCTCGTAAGCAAGGGTGCCAAATGATTGTGATTACAAGAAAAAAAATGTGCATTTCACTCTTTCAGTAGTGTCTGTGAATGTTAAAACATGTTCAGTAGTAAGGGCCAATATTCTCATATGCAGCATAACTTGGCCAATCAGGGAAGATCCCATGGGAGCATGTTGGGCTCCCGTAACGGTCAAAGTGAATTCCCAGGTCATGGGAGTGTCTCCCCTGGTTGCAGAGGTCCTGCCCGCCTCCTCTTTAGTGAGGACCAAACAATCCTGTAGTTATTTCCCTGGTTGCTGTCCCAGTAATCCGGCCATCAACTCATAACAGATGGCAAAATTCAATGTGCTCATGAGGCCTCAGCTGATCAGGTAGCACAACCTCAAAGGAGAAAGTAGCATGGCGTGAGCCTGGATAGGTGTCTTTCACATACAGCAATCCACATCTTTATGGCTTTTCCAGGTGTCACAGGTCACCCGCAACTTTCACAGACTTTTCAAACGACAGATTTTTACTTTAATAGTTCCCGCCAGCGCCTTTTCTTTCAACATGCAGTGCTATCCAGCAGACATAGTTGCTCTCCAGCACTGACGAAACAGCAGGTAATCTGCAAGACGGCTGGGGTGAAATCCAGCACAATTGGTCCTTCTCAGCCGCCCTCAGTGTGAGGGCAGAGTTGAGCAGCTCTTGGATGTTCAAAGGAATACCTATGGATCATTAAATTCAGAGAAGATCTTCACCTTGGTTAGAGACAGGCCTTTGTGGTCAGCAAAAGTCCACCTGCTTTTTGCCTTTTTTAGCAGCTTCTTTGAAATTCTCCATCCCTGGACTGAATCTGATCAACAGACTGTGTGTGTTCAAACCTCAGGCAAGAACTCAGGCTTGGTTTGCGAGGTTTCAGAGTCTTTCTGTAGCCAAAATCCTCTTTGAGGAGGTAGAGAGGTATCGCCAGATCATCGGCATGGGTGGACTCAGGAGGGGAGCAAGCCGATACACTAAAACAGAGAGGAAAACGGATTAACAGGTTGCTAATGTTAACAGATCCGGAAACGGACAAAAACCTTCCCCCGCACACCACACACCAACACTTCAAAGGAATACACTGGAGTAAAGCAATGCCTTAAGCATTATCTAAAACAAACTCCTAATTAAAAACTTCTAAGTAAACCACTTTGCATCCATCTGTTTTATAATTTAGTGTCAACCCCTGGAACTATGAATTTTCACTAAATTTCTCCTTAAGCAGCCTCAAACTTACACTGGGCTAGATGCAGCAACTTTCTCTTCAATTTCCCTCATATTTTCTCTCATTTTCTGTTAGAAAAAAGGAGTCAACTCCAGATGCACCAAACATCCAAAAATCCATTCATCCAACCTCCAAATCTGATGTTACCCTGGTGTGCTAGATGATGATGGATCCCACCTGTCTGTAACTGGAGTTGCGTGTTCAAGCACTTGCTATTAGCATGAGGTAACATCCCTACACACTACACAAGTGCAGCTGCTGTGGCTAGGGCAAATTTATTTCCAAAGCGTCAGTGCTGCTGTGCGCAGGGAAGTCAACAAGCCAACAACGGCAAAAAAAAAAAAAAATCTGTGAGTGCTGTGAAAATCATCTCAGCAGAGGGGATGTACAGTTACTTAAATAAAGATGAAAATAGTTTTAGCAGTAAAATGCAGGCCAAAAAAATACCCACCCAGGAGCTGCATGATGATGATGGAAGGAGGACAGGCTGGCTGGGCTGCACCCCAGTCCTCACAGCAACTCAGGTACAAATGCCCTTTTTTCATGCACATGGACAATAATTTGACTGAAGCTGCTGTAAATTCTTGTAGCTTTCGCCCACAAAACAACTGGTTGAGGTTAGATATAGGTTCGTCGTCATAGTTAATGTTATGCAACATAACATAACGAAACGGTCTCAGGAATCAGACGCTGATCTTCTGAGGTAAAGTTTTGTTGACTGATCCATCCACACCCCGCCTTCCTCCTAACGTGGACGTTGTCAGTCTTTATACGAAGTCACGGCACATGGTACAGGCACCAACATACTTCGAACTGAAATACTTTGAAAGTTGTGCAGGTCACAAAAAAATGGACATTCATGGTCTATGAGATGAATCTATAGATTAAAATTTCATTCTGAAGCCCCGACACCAGCAGCGACGGGGTTCTTCTGTACAGACACACTAAAATTGATTTAAGATCAAATCGTTACGAACAAAAACGAGAAAAAAGTTGTTCGTACAATCGCTTCGTGCATGTGGCTCAGTGTGTATCAGCTGGTTGCAGAATCACTGAGGCTTCATCACACTGACACTGAGTCAAATACTCAGACCCAATAATGCCACTGTTTTCCGGATACACCATTAAAACCAAACAGAAAACATCTCGATGGTCTTGTGCGTGGTTTTACACACATTTCACTACAGTTGACAAAGACATGTTTGGTATCTTGGAGACCTCGGGACCTCCGCTAGAATTTCAAATACTTTCCTGAGGGTTTGAACAAAGCTCCGCCACACAGCAGTGACAACGCACCCACGGTGGCAGCGGAGTTATAAAGAGGTTCACTTCCTCACACGGTTGTGAGCCGGAGAGGAGCGGAGAGGAGCCGTGAACGCTGGCACATTTACCTTCACACTAAGCAGAGCACCAGGCTCACCGCTTGACTATGAGCATTATGCAGGAAAATACACTCGTCAAGTTAACCCGACATCACACACACCCGTCTCTCTACACTGTAGCACACACTCTGTCGCCTGTGTCGGTCTTACCTTGAGCAGCTACTTTGAAACACTTCTCTTTTGCTGTAACGCCGCGCGACTAGCTCGAGCTCATGGCAGACGCTTGGTTAGGTGGAGCGAGCCTTCCTCATGTAAAGTTACTGTAACAAGCCCTCGAGATGTGTTCTAGTCGCGAGACTCCTCTGCACACTATTAAGTTCTGGCAAGGCTTCCCCAACAGCTTCAAAGCCCACTCATGGTTCACGTGAACACCTCCCCGCAGCCAATCAGAGCGAGCCCTGGAGGAGTGATCGACTGGTCCCAGCATGGGCTGTACCAGGTGCCACCTCCGGCCTGCTCAGATGGACTTAAAATATTACTGCTTCAAATACACGTTTTACTAAATATGGACAAATTCATTATCTTTTGGTTCACGGTTTTTAATTAATTTCTATAGTGCTGCTGGTTTGTGTGCCCTGAAACTAATTCATTCATTCTTCGACTGTGCTTCAGAGAGTACTAGAAGTTACAGCTCAAGCAAAAGTAATTGTGACTAGAAAGAAGTATTCCTGTTGGAATCTACTTTAGTAAAGGTATTAAAAAGTATCAAACGTAAATGTAGGCTACTTAGTAAAGGAAAAGTCATAGTTACAGTTTGGAAACTAACTTGGTGTGAGCCATTAACTCTAAAAAGGCCAGAGTACAAGGTTCAGGTAGATTCTTTCAAATCTAAATTTGGGAAATTACAAAGAGCTGCACCAACAAGCCTGATTACTTTCTCTTCACACTTTAGTAAAAATGTGCACCAAGTGAAGAAAAAGTACTAATTAAAATGTGTGGAACAGTTCAAGAAAACTGTAATTTGTAATGTAAAGTGACAGATGAAGAGAAAATTAAATAAAATTATAATAAACCAGTCAAAAAGAAATCATTAATAGTATTTGTCAAATACTGCCCTGATAAATGGGCTTCAAATTTCCCTTAAATTCATTTTCATATATACAATGCATTTTAATAAGCTAATTAACTTTTAGGGGATGTTATTTTATAATCTGGCTGTTTTTTTTTTTTTTTTTCAACCTCTCCTGCACAATATTGTTTTTTTTTCCAAGTTAATATTCTATGTATTGCTATGTTTATCATTTAACTGCACAAATAATAAACATAGAAGCAGTTACTGAGTTCAAAAAACACTCAAAAGTACAAATACACATAAAAAAAAATCTACAAATTTACAGTAATATGAAGAAATGTAGGCTACTTAAATACTGAAAACCACTGACTTTACATTATTAAAGTTATCATTAATGCATTCCTGTGTTGTAATTGTTGATTCAGTAATGTTTCATTCTGTCTTTGTTTCCTGTTTGCCCACAGGGCTAATTTAATAAGTTTCATCCTAATAATTTTGTTGATGAGAACAATCCTTCCTTTTGGACAATTGAATTGATTGACGCTGAAGAATTTTTGTGAAATATGAAATTATATGAGATCTAAAATAAATTGGAATATTAAGATGGTAGACTGTTTAGGCTTAAATTTGACATTAAAACAGTCACCAGTACAAATTTGGCTAAAATATTGCCTAAATGTCCATCAAAACGTGCCATTATGTATCACATTCATCAAAATAAAAAAAATTAATTGATTAATTAAATTGGGTTAAAAAAATAAACAACAAGTGACACTTTGTCCCAATGAAAAGTTGTTTCAGGTGCAATCTTACTGGTGCATCCATTCTGCATTTTTTGCAGCCAGTATGGGGTGTGGCTCTTTTGGCATGGCCTCCAGAAAAACTGTTATCATGATATCTGTCTGTTCCCCAGTGTTTCCCTCTGTGTCCCAGTGTGTGGAGTGGGTGTGTCTCCTGGCACACCTGCAGAGCGGTGGTGAGGAGCAGTCCCCTCTCAGACGCCCTGCACCGGCCGCTCTGTTCTCTGCCATGCAGCCTTCAGCCACACCAGCCGGTCACACCAGCCGGTCACGCCAACCAATCACGCCACCTCAGCCAGCCACCCACCTTCCTCACATTGCCACTCTGTTTATAAACCTCTGTGTTTCACCACGCCTGCCTGCCTGCCTGACTCTGCATCTGGGTTCAGTCAGCCCAGCCATGTGACAGTAACACTACAAACATTTCACAACTGAAACGTCAATAATCTTCAGGACAGGTGCTTGTTTTCAAGGTTATGTAAGAGTGATGAATGCTGTAATCATTGATGTAGTGGTAAATAAAAAAAAAAAAAAAAATTGGATCAACTATGACTGTGATTGTGAGGCCTGACCATTCATTACATCTGGCTAACTCAGAGTTTGCATTTTTTTTTCTTGACATAGCCACCTTCAGGACCTCCTTCAGCCGAGGTGAGAAACAGTTAGATTGGTAAAGCAGAGGATTTCTTGGGCTTGGTCTCAGCAGCAGCACACATGGTGTAGTGGTAGTAGTGAAACTAACGGTGTCTTGGTGGCCCATCACCCACCGCCCAATCCTAGCCTGACTCTTTGTTTCCATTCTGTAACAACAGCTGCAAGCACCTCATGACCTCAGGACTGACAAAGCAAACCGAGACGCTTTATAGCACCATCTTCACCAGGGACGGGGACCAGCATGGGATGACAAAAGTCAGACAGAGGTGTGCAAGCTGTAAAAAATCAGTGCCACATTTACAATTTCAGATGGCCCAATCGCAAATCCCTCAGGGAGCCCCCTTGGGAAGGGTCAGCATAATGGTATCTTCAAGTTCTATATGCAAATCAAAGTAAAGATAATTATCAAAAGGTGACCATGGTGTAGAATAGACTAAATATCTGCTATTCAGTTAAAGAGACAGTTCAAAGATTTTTTTTGCCTACTTTCCCAGAGTCCCAAACTAACAGTCTGCAGTCAGTCAGACTTTTTGAAGTATTTTTATGAATTTGCCTGTGGATTGAAGTTATGTCAAACAGCCACACTAGGCTTTACCCAGATATTTAATTCCCCAGTGCCTATGGGATCATAGAGCTGCTATTGGCCAGGGGTGGGGAGAGAGGGGTGGGGCTAGGCTGTGTCTGATGAGAGACAGTATAAATTAATAAATAAATAAATATAGGGCTGTCTTTCTCAGTTCTCCATTCTCAAACAGCACAATAGGTGACTAGCAAACATGGAGCTATGAATAGTGAAATGCAACAAAATGAAAAAATAAACTCCAAAGATAATCTCCAAAGGTTTCCTACACCCTCAGCCTGACTGTATCTCCAGCCCTAACTACACATAGAAGTCAGAGGTCAGAGGTGTAGAGGCTCAACAAAAATCGTCACAGTGTCATCACATCTGACTAGCAGCCTGGCTGCCTGATGTACTGTGTGGCCTGTCAGTGAGATGGTCTGTGTTGGTCGGTGTTGGAAGCACAAGAGAAATCAAAGAACATGAGCTTTACAGTGCCTCGTGGCCTCTCTAGGTGTGTATAATAATAATAATAATAAGTCCACTTAATGAATAACATACTAATAATAGTAACTAATAATAGGTATGCGTACATCAAATCTACCCAGCTGACCAGCTGGCATGCTGACATCTGTTATCGCTGGTTTACACATGTGTAAAGTTTCAGGGTGCACCTTGTGCCCAAACACAGAAATCGATCACATTTGATACTATGTGCATAAACAGCAAGTCCAAAAAACAATACATGAATTGAATATGAAAAAAGTCAAAGCTAAGTGGCAGTATAAATGTACCTATTAATCAGATTTCAGTGATAGGTTTGTTTATGCCCAAACTCAGGTGAGACTCAGGTGTAGTAGCCCCTGCACACAAAAAAGAAACACCAAAGAATATCACCTTAAAAACATTAAAAGTATTAAAAGTGTGTCAGTATACCCTGAGCGTAGCCTACTTTGTGCAACCAGTCTGGCTCCAGAGAGCAGATTCAGGCGCTCCAAGCAAATCAAAGTGCTGTCCGTCTTGCCTTATATGCACATTTGCAAACATTACAACCGGCAGCTTTACGGTCACTGGCTGGAGTCTCCAACTTTCTCCTGAAGTTTGTGATAATGTACATTGCCGTAGAGCGGGTCACAGCAACAGGGAGAGGCCAAGCTGTTACATTATAGTATGCAGATAGACTGGACTGATTGGATGTCACAACAGATTGCAAAACAACATCAAATACTGCGGCTCAATTTGGCTTGTATTGACCTTGTTAGCAATGTGGAACAGAGTTATGAAATAACCCGAAGGTTTTTGGCAGGATGATCATGTAAATATTTGTTTAGGGATAAACCCACGGCATGATGGAGTTCAAGAGGAGAAGGATCAGGTTTACATTACGTGACCCTAAAATAGACTTGCTGCCTTCGTCGTCTGAGTGAATCATTAATTGCAGATTGACCGAACGTGCACACTTGCATGTTTTGAAATGACTTGAGTGAATTCTGATTTAGGACATGCTGCAGTGACCAGTGTTGTGGTGGTAAATAAAAATGTTAGTTTTCATACAGCAAACAACCACTTGTCAATTTTCCCTCTTTCTACAGTTATATCTTTGGGTTGCTGTGGTGGCTCATTTTGCTGACTTGTGTTCAGTATAACCACGAGTTAAAATCTACATACTAATTTCTACATGGGACATATTCTACTTATGGTTAGTCCAGCCACTAAATAGTTAGCCCCTATCACATTGTTCATCTCTATTGCCTGTCACAAGCTATTTAAACCTCTGAAAGCTGATCATATTGGCATGATTTCTTTCAAAAACATGGGGAAAAGCCAACATGCAGTATCAACATGCAATATCAGTAAGAAATTAGCTAAAAAGAATAAAACAAAGCAATCACCAAAACAAGCAAAATATTAGGAAGTTAAAAGAAGGCTATTTATAACTATTTTAAATATAGTGTATATATCATAATAAGATAAAGATATTATCACAAATTTATCCCCAACAACTGAATTAAGAAAACAAACAAACATGAAAAACAAAAAGAATAAAGTTAATTTATTAGGAGGGTGAAATAAAACTTTCAAAAAGCTCCTGGGTTTCAAAGGGTTTGTATATACACACAATAAGACTGATATCAACCTGTTGATTTACTTTTATGTGAAAGAAAAAATAAAATCCGCCCCCTGACTTTTGACTTGGTGGCTCCGGCCCTGTGATTACGATAATCTAATAAGGTGGGAAACAGCAAAGTCCTGACAATTAAATGCCCATACTGATGTTGCACTATTGAATTTTACTCATGCACTTAAAATCATGAAGTTTGTCAAAGCAGTATGCAGTAAAGTACATTAAATAAAATAAATGTGACATTTAGAGAATATTTACACAATTACCACAAGCCACAAGCATCCACTCTTTACACTTTCACATAGCATGAAAAAATGTTTGGAAAATGGATGAAATGCCCTTTTATTGTCCCCAGGTGTTTTTTTTTTTCTTTCTCATTGTTATTCTGGTTTGCTTTGCAGCTAAAACTGCAGTTCTTCTTCTCAACAGCAGATGGCACAATGATCATTTTTATCCTTACAGACAGTCACGTTTATTTCACACAACTGTACTAATTCTATGGTTACTTTTATTGGTATTTGTATTGTTGATAGTATCATTATCAGTATGCACAATGATAAGTAATATAACATTTAGAGAGAGAAAGAATTTAAAAAAAAAAAAAATTATTTTAAACATCCAGATTATAATTATGTGCAAGGAAATAGGTCTACAGGGCAAAAAAGACAGGCATGCAGCAACACACAAACAAACATCTTTTTCCCAGTAAAACACCAAATTTTGTGATGTTCTGAAATTTATTAATTGTAGGCTATATCCTGAAATCTCAACACAAGTTGGAATATTACAAGAAAAGGGAGAAAAAACATAGCACTTGTAATATGAGGAGAATAAAACTGAAACATCCTCTTTGGGATCATCAGAGAACGACACTGGCTCATGACCCCATATTGCTTTCATGCTAATACAAATAGGTCTTTCTCATGAAATTGATATGGCAGCAGCACAAATGTTATGCAAACCAGATCTTTATGGCTAAAAATCTATCATCTAAATCAGCATTTGGTGCCTTCAGTCACGGTATGGTCCTGCTTTCTACAATTCTCCATCACATCACTACAACCATGTCTTCTCTTCAAACATATCTCTTTTTTTGCAGGTTTTATTTAGGTTTGAGTGTATGCTTAACTTTTAAGACTTTTATTTGAATATGAGCATTGTTGTCATTCAATTTAATAATATTATTATCTTATTCCATTTTTATTATAACAGCTCATTATATTATGCTTTAATCTTATCTTATACCTTCTTGTCTTTTATGTTTTCGTACGGAAGGTGCGATATACATAATATTGACTTGACTTCACTACAGCACATGACTTTTTTTTATTTATTTATTTATTTATTTTTATTTATTTATTTCTACAAAAAAGACACCATCATTTCCCTTCAGCCTGCTTACGCCTCCATAGAGCAGCTGATCTCTCATGACACCGCGCATGCGCAGAGCATTCCTCGGGCTGTCCTGTTCTGACGTCATCGCCTCCTTCCTCCTCGTAGAAAACCAGGATGTGACTGCTGCCAGCTCGCCAGCCAGGAAGCTGATGCACTTCATAGTAAACACAGTGGAAACCGCACACTAAACCTCAGCCTGGGACTTTTTGCTTTCTCCTGGAAGGTGCCATAACAAAAAGAAACGACGGTAAGAGGCCACACGGCTGCGCTGCCTCTGTTATCACCGCTGATATTTTGCTTGTCAGTGCGAACAAGCGTTAGCTGTCATGTTAGCTACTTGACAGGTTAATGGGGCGTAGACTGGATATCTATCCCTTGAAACAGGCAAAATATAAATGATTTGAATGAATAAAGTGTTATTAAAGCATCAGTGTACTGTTGTGGAAGTGTAAATATACTGCCGAGTCAGCCCAGTTGGTTTGTCTGTCCGTCCATCTGCCAGCTGCTGCCTGTCCCAGCCGTCATGTCTGATAAAGGCAAAGCAAAGCCTAGCTAAGTTGCCACTGTTCACTGTAGCAATATAAGTTCTACATGTAAACATACCAAACAGCAATTAAAATTATTCTAGGATGTGGCAAACAATATTGTGTCTTGTCGTCATCACATGCTGGACTGGACTTTGGCTAATATTCTTGGTCTGGTTTGCAGTTGTTTTGTTGCAGGATGGCTGCTGCTCCCCAGTCTGTCCCCTTGTTTGATATAATGTGGTTTGATATGTCCTGTTATGCTAATGAATTGGTCATAACAATGCAAGCATTATGCGTCTTCATTTTGGAGCTACATATAGAGCACAATCATGTTCCCACCCCTGTTGTGCTTCAAAGGAATAACACAAAAGAGCCTTTCAGGGTGGACAGGTCAGCACCCCTTTGTTGCACACCCCCATGTCTCTGGGAATCCTGTGAGAGCATGAAAAGGCACACATTATTAGCAGCCATAATTGAAGAATGTGTTTGTGTCTGTTGCGCCCATTATCAGTGCGGTTGTGTCAGAGGCAGCAGTAATGAAACTTTAACAGCATAAAACAAAAATGTGTGAAATGGGTTACATTTTGACGATACCAATTGCAGGTTGGGCTGTTGAGAGGAGCGCAGCGGGATGAGTGGGGCTGCACTGGGCATCGAGATAGTGGTGGTGTTTTTCCTGGCACTGTTCCTGCTGCATCGCTATGGGGACTTCCGTAAGCAGCAGCGCATGGTGCTGTTTGGCACGCTGCTGGCCTGGTACCTGTGTTTCCTCATCGTCTTTATCTTGCCCCTGGATGTCAGCACGGTTAGTGCACTGTGGAAGCCTTACTCTCTAATCTGAAGGCTCTTCAAGAACAATGTAACAGTGTGTGTTTGTCTTTATGCTCTTCTTACAGACCATCTACAAGCAGTGCATTATAGATCATGAGGAGCATGCATCTCTTTCCACTGTCAGTCCAGCACTGTCCAATCAGACAGCAGGAAACCTGTCTGTCACACCAACTAAAAGGTTAGCATGTGATCTGCGCCTCACAGCAAAGACTGGTAGGACGCAGTAACTTGAATTAGGGTTATCTTAGTATTGCAAATAGGCTTTAACTTGGACACTGGACAACATTGGCCACATTGGTTCCCAGATACCTGGAAACTCTTCCTCAAAGTGAACAAAGACAGCTGAAAATGAAAGCTTAACACAGCTTTCCTTCATCAAACAATGGAAGCTGTGCTGGGGAAAATGTCTGCAGAGATCACAGGACAAGTTCTTCTTGTTGCCTGTCATAGAGGTTAATTAGACATGAGTAGCTGCAGGTTAAACCGTTAAAGGTGCAGTCACATCAAGACTTTCCTATTCAAGACGACCATTTTTACTTGGGTCATTGCCATTGCAAAGAACTTTCTCTGGTTGCACCGGGCTGACTTGCGGTTCCAGTTGGTTGTAGCTATTAAAATTTAATTACTACTTTGCTGAAAGAGCCACAGCACGACGTATCTCCTCAGTTCTCAAGAAGGCGTGGCACACTTTACTGCCCTATGCATGCATTGTAACTATAGCAACACTTTTTTTTGTACTACCCAAATGACCATGGCAAACAGTTCAGTAAGTGTCCTACTCCATTCAAGTTCTGTGGTTTTATTTCAGCTCTGGAGAATGTACCCCCTCATTTGGCCAGTGTTGTTCAAATGCCATTAAAACCTTGGTGGCACATAATATTCATACTGAGAAAGGTGGAAATGTGAATCCAAGAGGACTGTGTGGCATTGTTCATTAGGAGTGAGTACAAAATCTCAACCTTGTGTTTTCGTTGGAAACACCCCAAAAACACAAGGTTTTATAGAGTTGAAGTTAACGACTTTGTTAGCAGCAGAAGCAGAACATTATAAGGTGGATGCTTCAGTCAAATATTCAGAATTGAAAATGAAGGATTTTGATTCTGTGTTGTGAAATCTTCAGCACCCACTCTCTTCACAATCACTGGTAACCAGTGTAGACAGCAGACATGCAGACAAACCTGTCATCTTAAAGTTAAAGGGACTGGAATAAGATCTGTTAGACCTCATTCAATCAAAGTAACAAATCACTTATGAACTCCACATTCCTGTTTCCTAGTTAGAGGGCTGTGAGTAAATAGACCAAATCCAATAATGGAATAAAATGATCTTTTTTTTACTCTAGGGGTCAGACTTAAGAAAACTATTTGCAGGTGTGACTGCACCATCACACCCTTTGTGAACGTCTTTCTACAGTAATAACAAAACACACCATTTTGTTTTCTCACGTGCAAATGTTCTGTAAACTATTACTACTCATGCCATTGTTCTTCTTTTACATTCCTTGCCTATAATAGTTCTCAAAAGTCATGCCACAAGCCATGGAGCTACATTCCTGATGGGATTATGCCTGTGTTCTGGAGAGTGGTGTACTGGACATCCCAGTGTCTGACATGGTCGGTGTTATTATGCCCTGGAAACACTGAAGTTATGTGACTGTATTTAGTTAAAATATAATTAACCCTAGAAATCATTACCCCATTCAGGTTCGATCTTTCTTAACTGTGTTGAATGACTTGTGTTTTCAGGCTGCTGCTGCCTTTCATGCAGTCGTATGCCCGCTCTGGCGGCTTCTCCATCACTGGGAAAATTAAAACGGCGCTGATAGAGAATGCAATATATTATGGAACCTACTTGCTCATCTTCGGCTCCCTGCTGATATACGTGGCCATCCACCCCAAGTGGCATCTGTCCTGGTGAGTGCACCATCAAGAATCTCTTGACTGTTGATTTTTAGCAAAACATCAGCCAGAAATCTACCAGCAGCCAAATCCTATGAAGAATTTGTTGTGTCTATATAATGGCCAAATTTGCAACAACTGTGCTCCTGAAAAATGCGAGCTGTGTGTGTGAGGGTCTGTGTAAGTGAAGGATGAGATAAAAATATATCTGACTGACTTAACAGACTGTCTTATCATCAGCCCCTGTTCCTGCTCCTGCACAATCTGAGTTGTAGCTGTAGATCAGTCAGCTTGGTTAAACCAAATAAAGTGCTGGGGCTTTATCCTTATTAGCTAACTAACCCACTCATTCAATTCATGTTAATTTAACAAAGCAACTAAGATTAACTAAGATTAATTACTTCTGCCAGTGGGTGTTATGTTTTCTCCTCATTCAATCTGTTTGTTTGTCTTTGTTTGACTTGATTTTGTTTGACTTGACTTGACTTGACTTGGCTTTGTTTGGAGGATAAGAGGAAAGAGTCTTGTGCATTAGATTTGCAAACATTTTTTTTTGCAAAGGTTAGTCATGGGCCAAGAGTGCTGATAAACTTTTCATGACGATTGGCCAAAGTGGGGCATGGCAGTGGGTTTGGCCTGTCATGAAAAGGTGCATAACTTCCAAACGGATTCACAAAACATTGCAAAACTTTGTGAAAAACTTGGCCACAGGGCAAGGAAGAGAAATATTCCTTAAATGAACCACACACACACGGTTTAATGTTTGAATTTATTAAACAAAAACACTACCTTCAATTAAAAAGTAAGAAATGACAGAAGTTTAATTTGGTCACCCATGTGAAGTGCATATGGCACATTGTGAGGATCGCATAGCTTTGGTGGAGGGTATGAACTCTAATAAGCTTTTGGGAACACCAGCTGGTGGGAAATCAGGCGTGTTTACAAGACAGTGATGGTCAGCTAACTAACAAGCTGGCATGTGATCTTGGAACTGGTGAGATGTATCAGTGATGAAACAATCAGTCAAAAATAGAGCAGAAATCAATTGTGTCTATTCTGTCTAATCATGTCTGTTATCTGAAAGCTGCCTGCTACTCCACACAGGGCAGATTATTGACTGTAAGGAGAAAGGAAACTATTAGCAGTATGGTTTGATCTGTCTGCTGTGTCTCTCAGGTATGAGCTCCAGACCATCGGCATCACAGCAGCAAACACCTGGGGTCTTTTTCTGCTGGTGCTGTTGCTTGGCTACGGACTGGTGGAAATCCCCCGCTCCTACTGGAACGCATCACGGCGCGGACACCTGCTCATCAAGACGTACTTCAAAGCTGCCAAACTGATGACCGAGAAAGCTGATGCTGAGGAGAACCTCGAGGACGTCATGGAGGTGATCAGGCCCTCCTCTCTTTGGCCACCGTGACATCGGACACTTATCGTAACGTGCTGTAAGCTTAGTCATCACAGTGTGTTTCTGCAAATTGAGCAAGTGTTTGTTTATCTGTTTTGCATCAGGAAGTGAGAAAAGTCAGTGAATCCATCAAGTACAACCACCCACTGAGGAAGTACATCGACACCATTCTCAGAAAAGTAAGTGAGATGCCACTTAAAACGGAAAAGGCTGAAGTGCAGTGTTTGTTTTGTTGACTAAAACTGTGACAGGAAGTATTTATCAACACTTTCTAGGGCAAAAATGAGACAAAAACTAAACAAAAATGTACCTTTTGGTGACAAAAACTGTGACGAAATGTCATGATATTTTTGTCATCAAAGGAAAAAGAGATGAAATTTCCAGAAATAGAAGAAAGAAAACACACCTTGGAAGGGAACAGATATGTGTGCAAATTTTCAGTCCAGTATAAAAACAAAACCTAGATACAAAATACCAGAAGCTATAATGAGGAATGTGGATCAATTTATGTATACAGGTTACTAACAAATAATTTAATAAGAAATTTACAAAAAAAAATGTGAAATATAATTCAGTAGAATTAAGTAAAGCTAACAAAATTCAAATGACTGAAAGCAAAATGCATTCTAGTGGAAAGACTAAGACGGACACTAAATAGAAATTAGCTGCAAACATCAAGACTGTTGAAGTGTTATAGATTATGTATTGTAAATTAGATAGACTGAACTGATGTGATGTTGAACTGATATGATGTTCCTCCACAGTGTCCCGTGGATTACCAAGAGAAGATGGGCAGGAACATGGACGACTACGAAGACTTTGATGACAAACAAAACACTTACCCGAGTGAGAAGAGCCTGGTGAAGCTTCACAAACAGGTGAGACGATAATTCAGGAAGCAAAGAAGTTATTCATCCTCCTCGTCACCCTTATATGATGATTGCACCAGAGCTTTTTATCGCTCGTTTTGGTTGGTCAGGGTGATATGTTTGTCTCAGACTGTGAATAGTAGAGGATGGAGTTGGAACCAACAGTGATCTCACAATTCAATTTAATCACAATTCTTTGATTAATCAGGATTCAGTTATAAGCTGCAGTTTGTGGTTTTTGTTTACAGTCATAAAGACCAAAATTACACCAGCCATCATTTAAAAAAAAAAAAAAAAAAATGCAGAAATCAATGAACATGTAGCCTATGTCATACATGTTTCAACTTCCAGTGCAATGTCTAGACAGGGATCTGTGAGCTTTCCAAGTCTGTCAGATTTGACTGACAAAACATAAGTCACATGTTTTTTTTTACACCTTAAAAGATTTTTATTTCACCCTCTTTTTATTTTTATATTTTCTGGGTGAATTGTTTTTGTAATTTTGTTAATTTTGTTATTTTATGCAACAGAATACCAGGGATTAAAATACGGTTTTAATAAATGGTTTTAATTTTCAATTTCCCAGTTTTGAGAGTTAAGCACTCGGGAGTATATTTATTGGGTATAAAATATATTATAGACTTATCAGTGGACATAGGGTTACATTTTAAAAATTCATGAAAAAATGCAGAACTTTATAAATTTCATGCCAGTGGGTTTTAGAATACCAAAATCAATACAGTGATTAAAATGACAAAGGACTGATATGACCAAAGATGCCAGAAGGGGTAAAAAAAAAAAAAAAGTAAGTTCTTGTTGAAAACTTGCTGTAATTTATGATTATGATGATGATGCAGACTGTTGGTTGTGAGCGGCTTCAGCACTCACAAGTCGTTTTGGCTGCTTGGTTTGCACATCCAGGTGATCTATGCAGTGCAGAGGCACAACAGGACCCGTGTCCAGTGGCAGATCCTCCTGCAGCAGGCCATCCATCTGGAGGACGTGGCCAAGAACGAGACCAGTTCAACCCACCAGTTTGTCCACAGCTTCCCCTCCGCAGAGCCTCCTGGCTGGTTCAGCAGATATCTGTACACGCCGACTGTAGGTGGGTTCGAGCACAGTCCTTAAGATCTGTTGGATTCACTTCAGCACCTGTCAACATCTATTCTGCCATCGACAAACATAAACATACCTTTCCTGCCTACAGACGTAGTCTGCGCCTCTAACCTTGCATGAAAAAATAACAAGTCATAGTTTATCTGTCAATAATCTGCAGAGAGAAAATAAGATTCCTTGAAATAGCCTTCCACCTTTAACAAAGATGAGGCAAAATATATTTTATCACAGAATGCAAAGAGAGCTGATTGATGACTGTTTGTCCACAAAAGCTTTCTTAAGTACTTCTAATGATGGATCAAGTTCAACCCGTATTGCTGATATATCTGCATTTTTATTGCAATATGGCAATGGTAATACAACCACAAACTGCAATAACTATATTGTCTTTAAATATAGCCAACTTTTTGGTTAGTGAATGACATAAAATTTGATAATTAGATAATAAACTTCTCTTTCTAATTAAAAGTGCTACCTCTTCACTGTAGAAATTTTCCTGATTGTGGTCTTGCAGCACTATGCCCTTGTGTTATGGGCCTTTGTGTTTGACCATGAATAGATCAGCGTAGGTCCAAAAGATGAAAAACCTGAAAGGTGTGATTTCGCTCTCTGAACAAAAATCACTTTAGTTCTTTTTATATTTCATTTTTGGGGTCTTTTTTTGGTCATTTTTCTTGTAATAGAAATTTAAATATATAATTTCAATAAATATGAACACAGTTTAACCTCCTTTTTTACCTGTTTTGATCATTTTCTGGTCATTTTTGGCTAATATTCTAATAATTTTCTGTAATTTCTAACTGATCTTATGGCTAGTTTTCTGTTTTCTTGTAATTTTTAGCCTTTTTTTTTTTTGTGCTAATTTTCAGATCATGTCTTGCTAATTGGCTCATCAACGTGGTGTTCCCATGTTGTTTCAAGCAAAACTAAATTAACTTAAGTGAAACATGATAAGCAAGGAAACTACCACAAAGTGAACTGGGGAAAAATAGTCACAATAATTAAAATGATGTATTTAAACGTCAGGTCAGTGATGCTGGATCAATTTCAAATTGCCCAGCAGAGGTGGGAAGTGACAACCACTGAAGGAGGAACCTGGGTTCGAAGTCAGCCTGGGTGACAACAAGACAAATCTCAGTCGGCATCCAGTGACCTCTGCTGTAAAAGCAGTCAATGGCAAACTGCAGTGTGTTCTGCATGAGTTTCTGCATTTATCTGGGACTCTAGTATTTTTTATTTCTGTGGCACAGCATATTGACCTATTTAGTGCAGAAAATTCCATGACCACACAAATGCACATCGTTGTTCCTTGTGTTTGTGTCTCATTGCACAGAGTGGTACTGGGAATGCCTCCTGAAGCAGTGGTTTTACCGCGTGCTGTCTATGGTCCTGACTCTGTTCAGCGTGGCCGTGGTTTGGTCTGAGTGCACCTTCTTCAGCACCCGGCCGGTCCTCTCACTGTTTGCTGTGTTCATCCAGCTCGCTGAAAGAGACTACAACTACCTGTACATCGAGGTAAGACAGACATGAACGTGATATTGCAACTGTGTGAATCTGAATTTGACGTTCTATGTGTTGAAGATTGTTTATTTATCCAGAAAGATCCAATTGAGATACAGTATCTCTTCTTCCAGGCAATCCTGGTCATGAGAGCAACAAAAGCTAAACAAGTAAAAGAGGGAAGTGCAAATTGATCTGGAATATCAAAGGTCAAAACACAGCGTCGGCATCACATCACCCTTAAAATACCTTTTAAAGAGATTTCTAAATGTATTTAAAAAGGGGGCAATCTTTCCAGATTTATTTTGCAATTCATTCCACGCCCAAGGAGCAAGGAAAGAAAGGGCAGTTTTACCAAGCTCTGATTGTAATTTTTGAAGATTTGGAAGAATCAGTCAGAAGGATCATGCCTGTATTTATCTGAATAAGGCAACAGGTTGGAATTGTAAAAAGGAAATTTGCCTGACAATGTCATAAAATAAACACCAGCATATGGATTTTTCTCCTGGTATAAAGTGAGGGCCAGCCAAGAGTTTCATGCAAAGTGCAGTAGTGGCTATGTGAACCAGCACCTGCTGTATGTTACAAAACACATTTTCTCTAGCTTTTGCATATTTTCAATAGTTTTCACTTGCTAGTACAAGTTTCTGTGTTGTTTTGCTTAACTAGCACCAGCTATTTTTCAGTCAGAAACACACTGAAGTACAAAAACACATCAGAATTAACATCTGAAATAGGCCACAGTGGCAGGTGAAAACAGCGGACACTGAGATTCGATCGTTGCTTGTTTGTTTTTCCAAAGTCCCCAGATGTTTGTCTCACAGAGCTCTGTGACAGCTGAGAGCTCAGTCTGGTCGGGAAACAGACTTTGTTACAGTTCAGTTAAACTGTAAAGCCCTTTGCAGTGATTAAGGCCTCTCAATAAACTTGAATGTGAAATGCAGTAATATTAATTACAGTCAACTTCATATTGTTCCTCATGAATTACATTATTGATTCAGTTTATTAAAATTCCTGTAATTTTATATGAGCAGGACACATTTACATTTCGGCAGATCAAAATTAACTTCCGCTGGCATTAATCTCTTTCCATAGAATCCTACTCTTTCATTGTTTACTCATGGTGTGGCGTGTGGTGTCACCCACTTCCCTTGGAAGCCTAGTTCCTTGTTTGTCACATGGTTGTTTGGAGTATACCTGTTTTCAGTCCAGCAACTACATTTTTGTTGATACTGGACTTTAAAATCAATCTTTACTTTTTGCAATCCAAAAATGAAATGTGAATCTTGAGTTTTGATGAATAAATATCAAATCTCTCGTCGCCAGGTCTCACAGTGAGGAATAATAGCTGCAAGACAATGGTTCTTGAATCTTTTAAATCCCCATTTGATAAGATTTTGTCCAACAGACTCATACAGACAGATTTTTGTTGTTGATGAATTGGTATTGAATTATAAAACAGTCCACACTGTACAGGCAGAGATAATAGTCATGATACCCAGGATTACAATAGTCAGTCTTATACATTCTTTCTATCTGTGATCATTTTCCAGTTAATTAAATTATCAGATACATTAAGATATTCCCCATATTGCTGAGGATCCAATGGGATAACCTCAAGATGTGCTGGGGATCTCTGGACTCCTGTTTAAGAACCACAGCTGGACAAGATGTTCTAGTTTTACTTATTCAGTGGTGTCACCTCTGTCCACCAGATGGCGTGCTTCGTCACAATCTTCTTCCTGTGTACCTGCGTTTACTCCACTGTGTTCCGCATCCGGGTTTTCAACTACTACTACCTGGCTTCCCACCATCAAACTGATGCTTACAGCCTCCAGTTCAGTGGCATGTAAGTGACGGGACGTTAAAGTGTCTGCTTTTTAGATACAGATACATAGATATGTACATCCTACTTGTATAGATACAAACAAGTAGGATGTTTTACAGTTTTTCTTGGGATTTCATTTGATAGTCTGTGCTGGAAACCACATATAAAGAACATTACCTTAAAATTAGTAAAAAAAAAAAAAAGAAAGAAAATTGACATCCTAACTACAATTTGAAATACACTTCATATCAAAACTGCAATAACCTTACATTATTCTATGATTTATCCATATTTAAGTTATTTACAATGTTATTTTGGCCAGTGCTTATCAGGCTAAATTACATTTTTCCTTTGTCAGTTTTATCTTGCATGCTCATTATACAGTCCATGCAAAACCACTCTCGCAGAACCTATAAATAACTCAGTCTTCATCAAATTACAGCTGTGCAGTAGTTGTGCAGTTTGTCCAGTGTGCCATTAATAATAATTTGCCCTCTACTTTTAAAGGTTATTCCTCTAAAAAATGAAAACCATCACAGCTACAACACAAGACACAGGAGTCAAGTTCATTTTCCAGCTGTTTGCACATCAGTGTCTCAGTTCAGCTTCAGAGGTGCTGAGGCTGGCAATGAATGTCTTTTCTTGATCGTTCCCTTTGATTTTCTATTTGTCAAAATACTTGTCGTCTCTTCTCTTTTTTGTGAGTTTTCTTTCGCCTTAAATAGCATAAATTCTGATTCTGTTTTAGGGAGCCACATGATCAGCATCTTGTGTGTTTTTTTTTTTTTTTTTTGTCTCCATTGCACTTTTTTTTTTAAACTGCCCTTTATTTTGTCTAGTCCAGTTTTATTGTTTGAAATTGCACAAAAATTAGGTTGTGTAATGTTTTGTCTTTCCCTTGATTTACAGGTTGTTCTGTCGTTTGACCCCTCCTCTGTGTCTGAACTTCCTGGGTCTGATCCACATGGACTCTGCCATCTCCCACCAGAAGAAGGAACAGACTGCTTACACCTCTGTAAATCACATGAAATAAGATTCAAAAACATCATATAAGCACATGAAGTGTTAGCACCTAGAAGCATCCCTGAAAAAATGTCTTCCTGTCTGTTTTTTTTTTCTGCACAGATCATGGGGTCGATGCGTGTCCTCTCGTTTATTGCGAATGGCTTCTACATCTACTACCCCATGCTCATTGTCATCCTCTGTATTGCTACATATTTCAGGTGAGTGACATTTAAAACCCCCTCTCAGTCTCACATTCCTCTTTCATTGACATATCTGATGAGAGTTAATACATGTTTTAGATCTAAGATGTAAAAAACTCTTTTCTCAGCTTGGGGACCCGCTGCCTGAACCTGCTGGGCTTCCAGCAGTTCGTGGGTGACAGCGAGATGACCTCTGACCTGATTGATGAGGGCAAGGAGCTGATCCGACGAGGTCAGTCCCTGAGAAAGTAGATAACAGCTGCAACAGGGCAGGGCAGCAAAAAAGCAAAAAACAGCGAAATGCTGAACTGTTTACCTCTAAATGTGCACTCAGGGAATCTCTCTTTCTTTGCAGAGAAAAGAAAACGGCAAAGAATTGAAGATGGTGAGAACAGACGAAGAGTGAGTATTCAAGTATCTCTGACATTTTTTATTCATGAAAATCCTGGAAAAGTCACTGAATTTGAGAATGTTTTGTAAAATGGTGAAATATCCCCAAAATTTTGGAAAAGTCAGGGACATTTTTATTCATGCTTGTAAGGTTGAGAGGTTAAGCTACAATCTAAGAAGAGAGAACATTTAAGATATATTTTATTTCCTCTAAATCAGATCTTGTATCATTCTTGGAAACCGGCAGCCAATCAGAGTCAAGAGACGTAGCTGTTGGTTGCTATGAGACATATTTTATTTGTCTTGCATGTCTACACGCTAGTTGTAAAGATCGCTTTTCTCTTTATGCTGCGCAAATACAGTTTGGTTTGTGGTTATGGGAAAGTGATGGAAATGTTTTGGAATTTAATTGGCAAAATTTAGAAACCTTATCCTAATCTTCCAAAACATCAAGCATGAAAGAGGCACAATTCTAGGTAACAAAAACAAACAAAAAAACAACAGCACCACTGAAATTCAAATTGAATTGTTATGCAATGAGAAGTTAAAAATTTGCTTGCAGTTTTTGGATGTTTTCCCTTGAGGTGGTCATAAAATATGGCCAGAGTGACCGGCAGAATAGCAGTGTACCCCTCTCAAAATGCAAACATGCCAATGTGCTGTCTGTGTTGCAGGAGTGGAAGGAACGCTACGGCAACCCACGGGATGATTACGCAGCCAGGAACAGAGGTACTCATGCTGAAATGAAGGAGACCAGCTACTCTGATACTGCGAACCCCACTGCTAACAGACGTGAGTGAATGAAAGACATACAGTTACAGTAGTGCAAGTGAATTGTTGTAGTTTTACCTCATATCACTGATCAAATATTTACAGCTGCACAGAGCTGTGTGTTCAGTGATATCAGGTCAGGCATGCCAAAATTATGCCAAAATTATTTCAAATTACGCAGATTACATTTGCCAGCAGCAACATGTATTTCTAACTATATGTTTACCAATAGACAATCCTTTGAAAAATAGTGCAACACAAACTTAGAGGACCACAGTATTGACAAAATGTAGATACTTCACGTTTCTCCAAAGTGTATTTTAGAACTTTTTTTCTAATTTTGCTGACCAAAACTAGTGTAGGAGATGAAGCAAAAGACCCATTTGATCAAGAAATTATCTGTCTTATTTTTCATTTTATAAAACTGTATATTTGGAGAAATTAAAGCAGGGGGCTTTGTAGAGGTTATCTTCATCTGTATTCTAAGGTGCAATAATTACAAATTATGTGGCTCAAGCTGATCTTATTATAGTTATATAGTAGTTTCTTATACTTGAGCTAAAGGGCACAGCGGTCTACATCCTTATCAGCAGTCATCTTGTGTGGTGTGTTGTGGTTGTTTGGCTCTTTGAAGAGTTTGACACTGGCTTAAACCTGTGAGTTTTGCAGTGAAATAACAGCCAGTTGACTCTGTTACTGATTATTCAGAGGCAAAATATTCTCGGGGTGGGAGTCGAGCAGAGAGAGACTGCATCGAGCTGCTCCAGGACGCAGAGCCATTAGACTTCAACGCCGACTCTTTGACGGACGACCCTCTCGAGGCAGACTCCAGCAGGTAACTATGACCTGTGCCCTTTCATTCATAAAACGCACTTGTTCTAGTGTATTACAAAAAAAGTCTCAAATTCAAGCCTCATATTCCAAAAATGCCATCTACCTCTGATTCACTAGAAAAAAATTGGATCTGTAATTTTATGATTTTCCAACTGCAAAATGCTACCAAAAGCTACCAAAAATAAAAGAGGAACAAACAAGTTTAAAACAAGTCTAAAAAAATTTTCAAACTCCTTGGAAATGTCAGAGTTGTCACTTTGTGGCCAAGCAATAAAGCCAGACTTTCTAACAGTTTTCAACTAAGGAACTGGTTACTGCAAAGAACAATTTGGGCTTCAGTGTGGACGGGGTCGCCAAGAAAAGGACACACAGCGTCTGACAGCTGTGTGCCACGTAAAATGCTGCAGGCTCTGCACATCAGCTTCAGAGCAGAGGTTACCACAGTAATCTCATCCCTTGGAACTTACTCGTTAAACCTGTTTTCTGAAATATCCCTCTGGTCTTTGTTCTGCAGGCACACAGGAGGAAGGTACCTGTCCATGTCCTCTTCTCGGAGCCGCATCTTTGATGATGTCTGATGGGAGAAAAAACAAAAAGAAGAGATGGAGACCTGAAGCATCTGGGATAAGCTGGAAAGCACATGTTGTATCACTGTCCTCACATCCACCTCGCAGAGACGGCCATAAGCAGGAAGAGATACTCGAGCAACTCCCGTGAATGTAGCACATACAACTCCCATCTCACGTTACACTGTAAAGCTTCCCCTCGTCTCACAGGATGCACGATCACGGAAAAAAACTCAACAGTCATGACTTTTGAACATTGTTTTTGAAGCCTTGAAAATGCAGTTACAAATGAGTTTTTTTTTTTTTTTTTTCAGTATGTATCACTGGAAATTTAGATAAAGAGCTGTGTGCATTTCTCATGTCAAGCTTGGCTGCAGGTAGATGTAGGCTCTTTGAAGGAATAATAATACAAAAAATTGTATTATCAGTATTTTTGTTATTTTTTAATTCCCTGTTAAGCCCCAGGTGCTGGTTGTAGCCAAAGCAGGGCTGCAACATACAGATTAGCCATTTATAGAAATACCCTGTGAACAACATCTGAATGTAGACCGTGATAAATGTTGGTCATACATTACAGATTAATTCATAGGGAAAATATTTTAGGAAATCCACGAAGGAACAAAGCTGTCTCCTAACAAGTCGTGTCGGTATCAACTCAAGATTCCTCCCTGAGTTTTTCCCCGTCTGTGCTTTTTGTTCGAGCTGCATGTCAGGACTGGCCGAAGTCATCAGCACAGTTTTTAGCTTCATAATTTCAGCTATCATATGCACACTAATGTCTCCTTACAGAATCTGTATCTATACAACAGATGCATGTGTGAAATGTATTTGATAAGGCGGTTTTGATCAGTTCGATGGAAAGGTCAGTGAAGGTCCTTATTTGTGTTTTATTTTCTATTATTCTTGCAGCTTTATTAATCTGTGTATCACTGTTATTATTATTATTATTATCATCATCATCATTATCATTATAGAACTAACCATAGGACTAAGGTTCACTCTTACTGTCAGTTAGTTTTTATGTTGCCAGTCATCTTTTCAGTCTGATTTATAGATGATCAGTGGATCTAATGTTATTTCTGCTGCTGTAAGAATTAATATGGAAGAGAAGTCACCGCTCACAGTTTCATGTGATGCCAATGTAGTCCATCTTCTCTGAGTCTGATCTGAAATATTCATGCATAACTTTATTCTTTTCTTACATCCTGTATGAAGGACACATTTGTAGAAAATATTTGAATCAAAGAAGTGGCGCTCAAGCGAGATTTGATCATGAATTACTGTGGCTGTAACTCTTAAGGTGTACAGATTTAGATAGTGGAGTTTCTTTTGTATCAGACACAAATAGGTTGTTCCTACCTTACATGTTTCGGCAGCAATACTTCCGCCTTCAAACATGTAAAGTAGGAACAACCTATTTGTGTCTGATACAAAAGAAACTCCACTATCTATGTCAAGTATAGACACTGAATCTCTTTGGTGTACAGATTTGTTCAGAGGTGATTACTCTGTTTATTTAAACATCAAAACGGTGCTCATTTAGATGAAGAAGTACTATCTGAGCTTTGTGATCTTGAAACTTCTTATTTGGTGTTGCTTAAGTTGTTCCATACCATTTGTGTATATGATATTTAAAGGTTCAAATGTTTGGTTCAAATCGTGCCATGTTTTGTTTTGTTTTGTTTTTCACTGCCATGTATTTTCGCTATACTGTGAAAATGGCAGATGTTTTGTTTTCCCATCCACGGTTTGAGTTACTTTGAAGAATTGTAAATACTTTTCGCACAAAAATAGGGGTCAGAAACAAACAGAAAAAAGTGACCTTTTAAATATCTGTTGCATTTTAAATTTCCACTCGGTCAAGAGATCCTGCTGGCAGGAGCAGCTGAGCATCAGGTCAGTCAGTGAGTTTCTGGAGGAGAATCTCAGAACGGGCTTCACTGTGTCCAAATGTTTGAATTTCATGCCGTCAGCAGGAGGAAATTGTGAGCACAGTCTGCGGGATACTTGTGGTATTCGTGTGGAGTGCTTTTTGTCACTGGCATGTGCACTGAATGTGTTTATCTCCCTTTGTCATCTGCCAGAGACCCTGATCTCCCCGTGTTCATCCATCATACACTCTTGTAAATATTGTTTGATATATTTTGTAATATATGGGCTTACTATTAATAATATACAGACTGTCAAATGTCACTTTCTATTTATTACATTTCCCTGCGCCTGTTAACTCCCAGTAAATGACAGTGTACAGCTCTATCTGTTCAGTCTGAGTTGGCTGCTCCCTCTGAGGATGTATTTGTAAAACAGCACTACAAACCTTGAAGATATTTCCTGCTCATACTGGTGACTCTGGTGATGAAGTATTTTGTTTTGGTTGTATGTTCTGAATATAGCCTATGAATATTTATTGTGTTTGAACATCTCCATGCATTTTTTTTTCTGATCCTGGAAATAGAGAGTAGTTCTGATTTGTCAACCCCTACCAGTCCTGTGTTTTAGTGTACTATCAGCAGAAAAGATATATTGTATGGTTTATGATGCCCGTGTTGTGTAATTAAATAAAACTTACTGAGGTATGAGCTGCTCTGTGGTTGTGTGTTTTGTCTAAAAGTGGAATTAACTAGAAATCTGATAAATGGACATGGACATATTTTGACACAAAGATGATTTAAAACATGTTTTGACGGATTAATGTGCAATTTCAATTTTATGATTAAAAAGGTATCTAAACAATTTCAATTTGTGGAAACAAGAGGGAAACTTGTACATTTGTTAATGTAGATTTATCTCAGATTACATTTTAGACTTTCACTTTTACACAAAAAAAATTATATTTTTAAATTACATTGGTGGATTTACAGATTAACAAAATAACATTTGCAGATGACATTAAAAATTAGGAAAATGTTTTAGTATCTTCTAAATTAAATTTAAACCAATTATCAATTCCAGTCAGTAACTTCATATTTCAAAACAATCTTTGTTTCAGGGACTCACATCAATATCACAAAACAGCTGTATATTTATCCAGCTAACTCTGTTTTGTCAGTTCTCCTTTGGCTGTCCAAAAACAATAAAAAAAAAAAATGTGCAATTCATTTTACAATATCTTTTTCTGGAATAATCATGTCCAGACAGAACTCATGGCTATGAAAAACATAAAACATCAAAGGCCTTGAAGTAGCAGCCTCAGTGCTGCTGACTGAAACATTTCTTGCAAGTCAAACTGTACATCTTCTTGGCTTTTGGCTGCAAAAGTCAATTCAATTAGATTACATTGCAACATTTTGTAAATAACTTTTTACAAATAACATGGAGGATCAGCTACAGGCCAGACTTCATTATGGGGAAATATAATTTTTGTTTCAAAACTGAAACAAGTGTGAGGTCCCACTCACGCTTATCTGACTTCATCACAGGAGGAAATAAAACATCGTTGACATTGTGTTGCATGTAATGTCTGTCTGGACCCACAGGAAGACACTTTTTGTTGACTTTTATATATGTTTGTCTGTTTCTCTCTCTTTATATCTATATACATACTCACACATATATACACATACACACATTTGCTGCGCTCTTAGCAGCATCACTAGAGAGGGATGAGTAAACATCAACATAAAACAATATTTTGGGACCAAAATAAATTGAGGTGAATTTTCTCTTTTTTCTGATTTGCTGCTTTGTTGGGGTTTTGGTTTGTTTCTTTAGTTTTGTTTTTATTTTGACGTCTACAACACACCTAAATAAAAGAGAAATACCCCACAGTCAGATGTATCACTAGCCTGACAAAACAAATGACTGGACTGCACCATCAAATTGAGTGTGAATAGCGCATTGTCCTACTTTTACTTAGTTATAGCAGCCTACATTTGATTAAAAGTGTTGAATGACAAAGAGCTATTAAAGGTCAGACTCTCATACGAAACTCAATTGGCTTAAACGGGTTTTTCCTTTTACCAGTAAAATTACAGGACCCATACTTGTTTGAGCAACACAGTAGGAAACCGCCTGATCTTAGAGACGTTGCGGCATGTTTAACTCACACTGTCACTCTGTACATCTTTTTAAATTTCACATTTTAACCACCTCCAGGCGCGATTTCACGACTTAATCCTGTGGTGTTGGGACCACCGAGTGAGTACACACTTTGGTTCAAAGCTGTTTCCTGTTTCATGTATGAAATAGATGCATTTTCTTGTCAGAATAGCAATGCACCGTATGTATATAACATTTCGGCTCGTTTAAGACATAAAAAGTAAATGAATTATACCCACAGTGGACATAATTCTCTCATTCATCTCTACCTGAGTCACACCTCCCACTCACCTGTCCTCTTCGGCTAATGCTAAGGCTAACATGTCACGTTTACGCTCTTTGGCTGAGGAGCCATTCACGGAAGAGAACGTCACGTTTCCATAACAACCGTAGTACGCTTGGAGAAGGGCAGAGCTGTTGTTTGTTCCTGCTGGAGGAGCTGCAGGTTTACTTTGTAAACTCATACTGTTCTTCACTTCTCTTGGTAAGTTCATCCTGATCTGACTAGATCAGACAGAGGGCATTTGTAAAAATAATAATGATAATAATAAAATGAAATTATATGGAAGGCTGTTGGTCTGTTTTATGGATGAGCAAGCAGCCTCTTCTCGTACTTCCACGTTTAGCTTTTCCTGCTTCACCGCCCCGGTTAAAGCTGAGGCTACACCCCCGGACAGCTGTCTTCACTTTTTAGTTTTTATATCTTCTGAAATGGTGAAAAGCTTACATATCACACAAATGATACTTATGACTGCGACTGGTTTTCATTCCGCCTGTTTGTCAGTCTGTCTGTCTGTCAGTCTGTCTGTCTGTCTGTCTGTATATATATATATATCTACTTAGGCTATGTATTCTTTAGGCTTTTTATCTACATGAAAAAAAATAGATATAGATAGATAGATAGATAGATAGATAGATAGATAGATAGATAGATAGATAGATAGATAGATAATTTTATACATTTAGCTACCCTACTACATACAGTAACAGTTAAATTTTGACTTTTTTTTTTTTTTTTTTAAACAGGCTAAATAAATTCCCAGAGCCTGGCAGCTGTAATAACCCCAGTTGCCAGCTTGTGGCACTGTTATCAAAAATAAATTCATATTGCTCAGCTCATAAGAGCAAAGCAGAATGTTTGTAAACAAACAGGTATCATCACTTCCACATCCACAGAGAGCCTGAAGAGCTGTGTCTCCTGGTGGCTGTACCATGTACCTGCAGCTGTCATCCCATGCAGTTCGTATATCAAATACAGGCAAAAAAATTAAATAAAAATCATTTTTTAATGTATGGAGAAATTAAATGCACTCAAAACAATTTTAATGCTATTGTTTCTGCATTGGATTTCATCTTGTAATTTCACAAGCTATGTCCCTCAGTTGCAGTGGACTAAACTAGTTTGGTTAAATATGTGTCAAGAAACTACAAATAATGATTTTGGTTATTGGTTATTCGGTTATATGATTATACTATCTTTCATAGTATAACAAACTTTACAAACCCAATCCAACAGCTATGTGTAAAACTTTTTGAAATACATATGACAAAAAATGTCTGTGACTCTTTTCAACAAATATTCATTGCACATTTTGTTATACTCCATAAGCTCAAATGCTGGTCAAAATATGAATTTTGTTGCAAATAGGTTACGTTTTGTTTATATTTATGACAACACATTATGGCTTACAAACAAAGCTGGTTCAGAGTTGTATTTGGTTCTTAATTTTTGTCAAAAATCCACTAAAGCGGGGCTTGGTAGGACAACTAACATGTTGTTGTAACTGTGAAATAAGCTGCATACCAAAACCAATGTCAAAAATTTAAAACCTTCCCCTGCAGCTGAGAGTGGAGACAATCCTGAGTGCTCTTATTCATGGCCTCATCTTTGCACCGTTCATTTTTCAATAGCAATTTTTCAATAACTTCATTTTGCAGTGATGGCGGGGACATCGAGGCACGACCGAGAGATGGCGATGAACGCCAAACGTCAGCTGTCTGTGTGCTCAGACCCCGTGGAGAGGCTGAGGCTGCAATGCCTGGCCAGGGGCTCCTCCGGCATCAAGGGCCTGGGCAGGTGAGCGGGTGTGGGCAGGTGAGCTGGTGTGGGCAGGTGAGGTGCTGGTGTGGGCAGGTGAGCTGGTGTGAGCAGGTGAGGTGCTGGTCAGGCTTGGTCATCAGCAGCCACAGGTTTCACTCTAGTCTCCCAGCATGGCTCAAATTAAACCTGGGACAGTCTAAATCCCACGAGCCCATGAGCAAGCTTTTTTTTTTTTTAAATTTCACCCTCTAAGCAAAGTTCACTTTAATTCTTTTTCTTTTAATTTTTTTTTTTTTTTTCACATATTTAAAAAAACATTTTCTGGTTATTTTCTTGTAAAGGTTATTTTTATGTTATGTTTATAGTCACTGTATTTTTTTTTTTTAACCTTTTTTCTTAAATTGCTCATCTTTTTTGCAAATTTGTCTGGATGTGTTCTTGGAATCATTTGAACTTTTGAAAAAAATTCTGGTAATTTTCTTGTAGTTTTTTAAAAACACATTTTCTGGTTATTTTGTGGTAATTTTCTTGTAAACGGTACTTTTATGCTATGTTTCATTTTATTGTTGTTGTTGTTTTTTTTTTACTTTTTTTTTTTTAAATTTCTCATCTTTTTTTGCAAACTTGCCTGGATGTTTTCTTGGAATTATTTGAATTTTTTTTCTAATTTTCTGTTAACGTTTTTGGTAATGATTTTTTTTTTTTTTTTTTTTTTTTTTTTTTTACGTTTTTTTGGGGGGGCGGAGGGGGGGGGTCATTTTGTGGTAATTTGATGGTAATAGTCTTGTAATTTTAATTTGTTTTTGAGAGAAATCAAGTGGATTTGTTCAGGTTTGAAAGGGTTAAAAACCAGTGATTCTGTGGCTCTTGAATGGTTCATCTAAAACCCATCCTGAGACATCTTGTCAGTGTTGTGTGGTCAGCTTCGTTCACCATCTTTATCCAGTCCAATCAGGCTGTAGCAGCATAATGTGCTCCAGATTGCTCAGGCCTGTAACTTCACTCAGATGTGACACGTGTCATAAAAAGTAAGCGTTGCTGGCGTGCTCTTTCCTTTAGACTGTGGAGACTGTACGTCCAACCACCTGTCCATCAAACTACTCACGGTCATGTTTTATGGATGACACCACTCGGGTGTACATGCACAGGAGAAAGGGGATCCTCGCACTTAAAACCTTAGACATTTGGAGGAGCTTGTGTTTTGCTATGAATTCATCTTATTTTAAGCAGAAATATGGACACAGCCACTTCATTTTTGTGTGTGCGTGTGTGTCAAACTTCCAGTCATGCACTTCTGGTCACTGGCTTGCTAACTCAGTTTTCACCAGAGCCAATGACACAACAAATAATTGATTTTTGGAAGTACTGCCACAACATCATCAAATGAGCTAGTCAAGCTTTTTGGCTGATTCTTAGGTCATTTTTGCTCATTTCCTCATTGCATCTGTTTCCATGGTTTTTGAAAGAAATCATGTGAATTTTCTCAGGTTTCTTAGGGTTAATTGATGTGATTGGTTGTGGAATATGGGGCCCTAAGGACTGCACCTGATCTGCCTAGTGTGCATGATGGCTCTGCTTGTACTGCAGTGACAGCTGGTTTTCCGGGCTGTTGATAATAAGTTTGGCTTCCAGAGGAACCCACCTTCTCATTTATCCCTGGAGATCAACGCCTCATATGAGACACAGAGCAATTACAGTTTGCTAGGGAAAATGACACAACACTGCTCTTCATAAGAAGTTCTTCAAGTGACACAACCAGACCTGGTCCCTTTTTATAGATAATGTAAACTAACCTGACATCATCAGTCACAGTCTGGTTCAGTATGATGTTAGGATGAAGAAGAGGGCAAGAGGGCTTTCCATTGGCACTGCCCATGAAGAAGGCCTCTGTTGTTAAAGCATCCTCTAGGCACCAGTTTGTAGTTTGACCAAGACTACCTGCCACCTCAGCACTTTCTTCCCCAGAACTGTTTTTGAGACCCACACCTGGCACACCTCCACACCCTCTGGACCTCTCCCTCACATCCACTACAACTATCGGGAAAACCTTGATTCAAAATAGCTTTTTGGCTGTTTAATTATGTCTGACAAATGATGTCTCTAAGTCTTGGGTGTGTTTGTTTTCTCTCTTGTCTCATGTGTCTCGTGATATTCAGAATAACTTCCTGATGTTATGATCTTATGATCTTATGCTGGGCCAGTGCCCTATTTGTCACTTACCACACTTCCCTCCACAGTGTCAACCATACTGTGTGTCGTGCTGTTTGAATGCACACTGCTGGAGGTTGTTGTTTGCTCACACTGTAGCAGTGTGATATAGTATGCAATATAAATAGAGAGATATGTGAGTTTGTGTGTGTGTGTGTGTATATATATATATATATATATATAAATAGAGAGAGAGAGAGAGAGAGAGAGAGAGCATTTATATATTATATAGATTTTTTTATATATTTATATACGAAATGGACTGCATTTCTATAGTGCTGTTCTAATCTAATCTACCAACTGCTCAAAGCACTTCACAGTGTTTGCCTCACATTCACCCACTCACAGCCTGATGGCCCTGATGCAGGTGTCAAGCTGCCCATCAGGAGAGGTTAGGGGTTCAGTGTCATACTCAAGGACACTTTGACATTTCTTATTTATAATTACTATAATTTAAAATTATATTAAAAAGGAAAATTACCATATCCATCTATCAAATATATATCTATATCTACCTATATCTATGTATCATCTATATCTATATATATATATGATATATAGGGAGAGAGAGAGAGAGAGAGAGGGAGAGAGAGAGAGAGAGAGAGAGAGAGAGAGAGAGAGAGAGATGGATACATAGATTCATTTTTAAATAAAATTCATTTTTAAATGGAATAATATCATGTAAAATATCATTCACCCAAGTTGTTAGTGCTTTTATGCAGATAATATTGCTAAGTTTTTACATTGGTGTAGCTTTGATGTCTTCTACCTTCTTAATTTATTCATTCATTTATTTTCATCTGTAAAAATGCACATACTTGAAAGTTGCTGTTTTATAGTCTTAAAAATATCACGACTCAGTTCTCATAATCGCTGTTTGCCAGAATCTTTAAAATAATGGATGACAACAACAACCGCACCCTGGATTTCAAGGAGTTCCTGAAGGGCTTAAACGACTACGGCATCCTCATTGAGAAAGAGGAGGCCACGGCGCTCTTCAAGCACTTTGACCGGGACGGCAGCGGGACCATCGACTTTGATGAGTTCCTCATCACCCTCAGGGTAAATACACATTCACTGCACCAACGCTGACTGCTTCAAGTGAAGGCCATGATAACAAAAATCTGGGATGCTTTGTTGTGTTCACTTCCAGCCCCCAATGTCCAACGCCAGGAAAGAGGTGGTCATGCAAGCGTTTCGAAAGCTGGATAAGACTGGAGACGGGGTGATCACCATTGAAGACCTCAGGGGTGTTTATAATGCCAAGTACCACCCCAAGTATCAAAACGGGGAGTGGACAGAAGACCAAGTTTTCCGGAAATTCTTGGACAACTTTGACTCTCCTTACGAAAAGGATGGAAAGGTAATTTTTAATGCTTCTTGTCTGCCTTATTCCATTGTTGGTGTTACTAACATGCTCCTAGATTTATAAGTAAAGTTTAAAAGTAATATTTTTTAAGTAAAGTTTATTATTTATTAGTCTTAAGGAGAAAGATACTCGTATATACAGAACTTGTCTATTTATCCCAGTACAGAAAGCATTACTCTAGTTCAAGGCTCTCTCACAATCTTTTATCTGCAAGCCCAAGGACTGAATATGGTGTGTGTCTTCTACAGTTCAATATTTCTGTTATTGATTTTTTTATTAATACCTGAGTAAGTTAGGATGTTTATATTTTGGATATTTGTAACATAACAATTTTTTTTTTTTTTGCTGGCATTATTTTCTAAATGCAATAGGTAACCCAGGAGGAATTTATGAATTATTATGCAGGCGTGAGTGCATCCATCGATAGAGATGTCTACTTTATTGTCATGATGAGAAATGCCTGGAAACTTTGACTCATTCCATCTAGACTCATTATGGTAAACAAGCTGAGTGTGCGGGGATTAGGAGGACAGCAGATTTTTCCACTCTCTATGCTTTTCACGGTGCTCCTTTTTCAAAAAGTCTCTTTTAGCTGCATAGGAGGAGTCGTGTATTAACTAGACCCTGGAGATTCACTCTGGAGATGTGATTTCAAAGTATGTTGTATGGTTTCTCATTTAAAAATGTGTTAAGAAGAGATCATTTGTCCAGATAATAAGTTAAGAATGCAATATAGCCTATACACCATAAAATGAAATGTGATATAATTTGTTCACATAAAAACCATACAAGATATGAACTTCAGTAGTAATCCTTTGCATTTGGTGGTTGGAGCTACTTTGTGGCAGCAAGCACAGGGGCGTGGCGGACAAATGGGGATATGGAGCGGGGCGGGGCAGAGCGGGATAGGGCAGGGCGGGCGGCATGTTCCCATCACTTCTGGAGCCGGGCCGCTCTGCACCCTGCAATTTATTCCACCTACGAATCATTAAGCATTTGTCCAGTCATTAAATAGTTCATTCACTGTCCCACCTCACCCGCATCGCCTTATTGCATCTTTATGTTTTTGTTAAATGTTTGTGAAAGCTGCATTCAGATGCCTTTCCCAAACATTTGACCATTTTGAAAACTGAGCAAATTCACTTCATTTCTTTCAAAAACATCGGGAGAAAAGTGATGGTGATGAACAAATTATCAAGAAATAACCAGAAAAATACCACAAAAAAGCAAAAGAAAAGACCAGAAAATTAGTGCAACATAGCCTATCTGAAAAATTTGAAAAGAAGGGCTGCAAAATAAATAAATAAAAATGTGATACAACTATTTATAATTATTATTCATGTGTATTTTAAATGAAATTACAAGAAAACAACAAAATTATCCTGTACGAATTTGTAATCAATCAATCAGTAAACAAATAAGTAAATGTACCACAAAATCCCCCCAAAAATTGAAACTAAAGAAAAACAGACACCATGTGTATAAATACAGTGAATTTACATATTTTGGCATAAATGTAATGGTGATTTTCTGGTAATTTAATTTTAGATTTCAGTCGTTTTTGAAAGTAATCAAGCGCATTTGCTCGTCCTCCAAAGGGTTTGTATGATAAAAGATAAAAAAAATGTATTTGTAGGGTAAAAAAAAGAAAAAGAAAAAAAGAAAGTCTTTCCTTACTTTTGAAACGATGGCCACGCCCCTGAGCAAGCAGGTGCCTCTCCTTCTCCTCCATGGTCTTCTGTTTTCTCTTTCTGCAGCTTAAGCTTCATATAGATCTTGTTTGTATGTTCACACCACGCTGACTGAGAGCACGTTCTTGTTTTGATATTTCTGAACAATTACAGCGTCTTTGTTTCCATATGACTGTGAGGCACACTGTGACGTCTCAGGCACAACTGAATTGAGATGCTGCCGAGTCCCTTTCTGTGATCAAACTCAATTCTGGCATCAGGTTTGGTCACAGGCGGGACATTTTCTCCACACGCTGGAGATGAGGCATCAAAAGCTTACAAAGGCAAAACAGAAACCTCTCCTCCCCACCCCACCACACACTAAGAACATGACATGAGGTTTACTGACGTCAGCCTGCAGGATTTCTGACTGATGAATTCCTCTACAGTCTCTGCCTTTTGCTTTTCCTTTTAAGAGAACTTTTCTCCCCTGACAAAATGTGATGTGCAGCAGAGCCTCCATCAGCTGGGTGTGAGTGCACTACCAGGTCTCAGAAAACACACCGAGCAGAAACATGCCAACGTCTTTCAGGAATCCATCAATATTGATTTGTTGTTATTTGTCTGCTGTGTAGTGCTGAGGAGACATCATGCATTTAAACACAAGGAATCTGACAGCAGACCAGCATGAATGATCTGACAGATAAATATATAATTTTAATACTTAAAAGTATAGTTTTTTGTGTTTTTTGTGTGCCTGCCAATTTTCAGGGTTTTTTTTTTTTTTTGGCAAATTTTCTTTTCTGGTTTCTTTTAATTTTCTTATTATAAAACCCTTTAACTGCTTGAAACATGGAGAAGAAAAAGGCAATGAGCAAATGAGGACAAAAATATATTGTATATTTTTTCAAATTTTTACAGCATATATTTTAACATTAGATCAGTGATATATATAAATATTATAAAATTACACGAAAATTATTAGAAAATTAGCCAAAAGTAGCCCCCAAAAAAATCATCTTTCCTTATGTAGCAACAGCTACCCCCACCACCACACACACACACACACACACACACACACACACACACACACAATATATATATATAAATAAATAGAAAAAGAACTAAAGTGAATTTTGTTTGAGGGTGAATAAAAGCTTTCAGGCTGCTCATCATCTGGACCTTCATTGATCTATTCATGATCAACGAGGCCCCCAAATTATTTTCTGTCTGGGGCCCCCATACGTCTTCCTGACATTTTGAAAAGCCTTGTCGGAAGATAGATAGTGCAAATTTTTCATCATCATCATTTATTTTATTTTATTATTTTATTTTATTTATTTTGCCAGAAATTCTTCATCCAAAAGACCTTTTCCACACCCGCAGAGTGTAAAAGCTCTTTTGCTGGACTGAGGAAATTTTGCCGTTTCCACCTCAGCCTTTAATAAATCATAATTCCTACATGAACTCAGCGCCTGTCTCACTCTCTGCACTTAGGGGTTAGTAATCGCCTTCTGCCATGATAACCTTTGTCCCACTTCAAATTTCAGCAAATTTTCCACTTGATTTGCAGTGTCGATGACAAGGCCTTTGTCATGCCGTGGGTGGATTGTGAAGCTCGCTCTCTTTTTCCTCATCTGCAGGTCACCAAAGAGGAGTTTCTCAACTATTACTGTGGAGTCAGCGCCTCCATTGACAGGGACGTCTACTTTATTTTAATGATGAAAAATGCATGGAAACTATGAATGACAACCCCATGCTACCAAATCAAAGGACTTTTACTTCAAACGCCTAACATTTCATATTTCATGAATTGTGCTGATGTAACATTTTTACATATTATTATGATCTGTGGCGGCTTTCATGAAGCTGATTTTGTGATTCCCTCAGATGAGTCATTCTTTACCAAAACTTTGTAATATCTACAACCTCTTCTTTCCATATAAATGTAGCCAGTGGTCTGCGTATTAGTTTTGAGATTCCATTTTCAAGTGCTGTGCTTCTCTTTTCTACCATCATATTGTATAAAACTACTCTGCTGTTTATACTTTTTTAAGCAAAAATCACAAAACAATAATAGAATGCTATGTAAAACTAACAGATGCTATATATTTCAGGTTACCATGTACAAAGAGAGATGGAAACAAGACTGTTTTAACAAAATGTACTTTATTTAATATTGATATACAAAATTATAAACTTCATTTAAATACAATAACTTGAAAATATGCCTTATGTGGCTGGCAACAGAGTACCACAACGAGTACAGTAAGACATTATGAAATATACTGTATATATAGTGCACAGTCGGACACATTGAGAAACATACAGAGTCTGAGAAAGTGAAACATTCATTCTGTGTATCCATTCCAGCTGTTGCTACATTGGGAAAGATGAGATGAAGTGCATGATATTTGAGAAAGCAGCATTATGTTTGGCATCTCCTCGACCCTTTTTTTAACCAGGCAGATCGCAAAAACATACATATTCTTAGAATAAATCTGGTGCTGTTGGTTGTTGGAAGAGTTTGGGGTTGACTGCCTCGTCTGACTTGACTAGCTGTAGTCCTGTCCCCCTGCACAACGAAGCAAGAATTATATTGTTCCAACAGCACAAGTGCAAACTAGACCAGACGTGGTAAAGGCAGCTTTGTTTTGTTTCAGTTTACTCCTTGTGATTTGTCAGTACGGCATGTATGAGACATGTTAAAGGATCGCACCAGTGCTTTTGAATGTTTTGCTCGTTTACCACAATTTCCCCTCATTTTACATTGCAACAAACCATTTTGCAAATCATGTGGGAGTGCTGAAGATTTCACAACATATAATCAAAATCCTTCATTTTCAATTTTGAATATTTGACTGAAACCTCCACCATACAATGTTCTGCTTCTGTGGCTAACAAAATCGTCACCATTCATAAACCACAAAACTGATAACTGGCTGTGGAAAGCACATGTTTCCCTGTGGACTATTTTCCCTGGTGGAGGGACTGTTTCACTCCGGCCAATTTCAAGGCATCAAAACACAACAGTTCTGCTGCTCTTAGGAAAACTAATGTGGACGACTTTATTATGGTGATGAAATACTGGTGTGAAGAAAGTTGAAGTCTCTGAAAGTTCATTTTCTTATCATCGTGGAATTAATGGAAACTAATGGCTGGATAAAAGGGAGGACAAATGATATGGGAGTTCTAAAAAATATGACCAAAAGATTGGGAAAAGATTACAAGAATTGTGTATATACAGTAAATCCATTTTGTAGATATTACGCTAAACATGCAAATCCACTGGTACGGTCCTTTAAAAATACATAATTGTATACAATCTTGTCAAATAAAAAGCAATTTATAAAACCAAGCAGCTACATCCAAAAGGCTCTCGTCCTTTGTCATTGCATCCTTCTGTCCCCTTGACCTACTTGATCTGATAGAAACTGGACATGGTGACGTAAGCCTCATCCTTGCCCTGCTGCGTGACTCCATACATCTCAGGGTAATTTTTTCCAGTGTTGTGCGCAGGGTCGGCTCTGTCCTGTCCTTGTCCCGGCTGCAGGACGCCCACAGGGGATGGACTTCTGCTCTGCAGGTCGTCTTCCCCCCCTGAGGAGCTCTGGCTCAGCAGCGTGGACACCTCTGACTCCTCTGTGGTGACGCTAGTGTTGCTTCTGGAGCTGTCGGAGGTCTGCCCGCTGGACTCCTCGCTGGAGCAGGGATCCTTCGAATTTGGAATATCATCAGCAGCAACGTTCAGCTCTGCTTCACCGTGATGCTGCTCCTCGATTTTGTCCACCGGGTAGATTTCAAGGTCACCAAACGTCTCGGGGTTGAAGGTCCCTGGGAGGCCCTATAGAATCAGAGCAGAGCCACTGTCAAGTTTGGATGAGCTAACAAGTCACTCTGAACCGGCTCCTGTCATGTCCAGTAGCTGTAATGAGCAACAACAAAGGATGTGAACTTTGATGTGTTGAGCAAAGGGACTTACTTTAATCGGCTTGTACATCTGCACAAGAGTGTGTTTAGGATGTGGAATGCTTGGCCACATATAGGTGTATATTCTGTGGGGATAAAACAAGACATTAGGGGATACGTAATGCCTAATTTTTGTGTCACATACTCACAGTGTGCTGTCTTCAATCCCTGGCAAAGAAAGTTTTACTCACAAGCCTTCATGTTAAAAACACAAACGCAAACAATCTCTGATCCAATTTTATAACAGCAAAACACAAACACATTTGCTTGTGCATGAAAGGATTTTGCAGAAGTGGTCTTTGCAGCAAGATTTGAGCAAAAATACATGTATTTGAGGAGTCCTGAGCATACGACTTGGATTATACAGCATGACGAGTGTGAGCTCAAACATAACTTTTGATGGTGTGTTGGCTGTAAAATTACAGATGTAATTTCCTCAGAGATGGCTGGTGTTGCTGGAATACAAGTTTACCATGAAGGCTTGAGAGTAAAACTGGGTTGTCAGGGATTGTCATGATTTTGGAAACACATGCAAAGCAATGATAGCATTTTCTGTCAGTAAAGGAGAGGTGGCCTACTTTTTCTTCCAGAAGAAAACAATGCTCCAAACAACCAGGAACAACGCAACAAGAGCCGCCATCAAGTTGTACATCAGCACAGGGGTGTCTTTGGGTTCTTTTTGGTCATTTCAGTCCAAAAGAGTTGGGATAAGAAAGAGAAGATGGTAATAAACACATGACCTTGGACATTGAGACGCATTAAAGTGTAAAAGTGACTTGTTCTCACCAATGTGGGTTGAGAAACTGAGAGTGGCACTCCACTCACTCCACGTGCCCTGGAAAAGGCTGTTTGGTATCGTCCGCG
The DNA here is from genome assembly GCF_902150065.1 of Myripristis murdjan. Classification (NCBI taxonomy): domain Eukaryota; kingdom Metazoa; phylum Chordata; class Actinopteri; order Holocentriformes; family Holocentridae; genus Myripristis; species Myripristis murdjan. The sequence goes on from NC_043991.1 coordinate 18,731,213, forward strand.
CTTTGACATGATACTCTGTGTTTTTTTGCAGATGCTCCCCTTCGATGATCAAAGGCTCTGACGTGATGTTACGCATCTGTGCACAGGAAAAAACAGAAACATACAAAATGTAAAACTCATCCGCTGCTAAATCCAGTTCACAAGTTTAAAGAGAGAGATGGAAATGGACGTGGAAATCAAGTGATTGTACCATCACGTCGCGGGGACTCCAGATGTGAAGCTGATGCAGCAGATCTTTCGCTTTAAGGTAGTCATTGTGGTATGGACTTTTAATGAGAATCTCCGCCCGGTCTGCCTTTGGGTAAAATGTGGCGTTCAACACCTGAGGACTTTTTGGTTTAACTGCAGAGGCACCAAAGGACAGCAATCAGCAGAACAAACAGGAAGGTACAGTCTGTCTCCACATAATGCATATGATCATTAACAATCCTTATATCAACCTTTCAATCCCAGGAGCCCATGAGCAGGCTTTTTTATTTATTTATTTATTTATTTAGGTAAATTTCTTGTAAGTCTTACAGGCTCTGTGGTCATTTTGCAGTATTTTTTAAGGGTAATTTTTTTAAATATATATTTAAATTTATTTTAAGTAGTTCTTTAAATGTTTTTGTGTCACATTTCTAGTAATGTTTTACTAATTTTCTGATTATTTTTTGTCTTATTTTCTGCTTGTATTTTGAAATTTTTGTCTAATTTTCTGGTCATTTTTCTTTTAACATTTTACTAATTTCTTTCTAATTTTTGTGTCACCTCCAGTCTCCCTCCTTGCCATGTTGTCGAGGTGAATTTGCTCAGGTTTCAGGGGGTTAAAGGTGCGAGATGATGCATTTTCGGCATCAGCCTCTTCTTGTCAAACTGCCTGTGACACCTCATTCCCGTTACCACAATTACCATAACCAAGCCAAGCCAAGCCAAGCCTCCACACCTCTGTGGGGACCTAGACCCTGTTGCTCTGGGGAGTTTCCATCCCTCAGACTCTGAAAAATGACAGTCGACTTGCAGTAAAGGTCGCTGAACTGATCTGAATCCAGGATGTCACAGTCATTCAACCCTGAGTCACAGAGGGTCAGCAGGTTCCTACTGTAACCACACACTACACACACACACACACACACACACACACACGCACGCACACAAACACACACACACATACACACTCACACACAGTGATTGTAGCTGCTATCGTTTTTGGTTGAAATGAGCACCTGCACATTCTTGACCCTCCATGGCACACACGGGACAATCCCTACTAACAACTAACACAACTAACACCATGTCTGCACTCAGCCAGGTAAACCAAATTCACCTTCTTGTTTGACAGTAATTATTTGATTAAAATATATATATGTATATATATTTTTTGGTTAATGTCATGGTAAGTTTCTATTTGATTATAATAATTAAAAATATAGCGTTTCTCACAATTGTTTTGTAAAATTTACAAATTTTGTGGGAGGTTTTCTGTTCATTTTCTTGTCATTTGTATTTTAGTATTATTATTATTTGCACATTTTCTGATAATTTTCTATTTTAATGATAATTTTGTATTTTTGTGCTAATTTATTTATTTATTTGTTTGTTTATTTTGCTACTTTTGCTATTTTTCTTGCTCATCACCATTATCTCATGTTTTTGGAAGAAATCAACAGCTGAACTCCTCTGTGTGCCAAACACCACGCACACTGCAGCTCCACAGCCCGATAATCATCTGATTCTCTTTCTCCCACCATGAAAATTTCAGAGAAAGGAGGGTTCACCATCTGTGACTAAGGATGCTGCATAAACGTAATCATTTGTGACATTTGACTGGTAGGGGCATGTCTGACATTTACAAATCATAAAAATATGAATTTAATGACATTTCACCAGGGTTTTCAGTATTGTGAATCAGATGAATTCACAAAGAAATAGAAGTCATAGCCAGCATCTGTTATCAGTTAGAGGGCTTTTACCACTCAGTAATCATAATACTGCTCAGTTTGCCAGATATGTCCCGCCTCCAGGTCCACTACTCTGGAGAAGCAGCACGTCACACACAAACAGCTTCCCGAGAACAACTTTAAAAACAGGTAAGTCTGAGTTGCCATTAAGGTCTCATCTCAGCAGAGCAAAAACAACAGGTAAAAAAAAGTATGTACTTATTTTCCTTGGGTCCAGTGTTTTCATTATTTTGCCTCCTCCTTTTAACTGGACAGTCAGGGTGAAAGGAGCAGTGAGAGGAGTCAGATCCATTGAGATGACGGTATTCCCAATACTCCCCACACAAAAGAATTTGTTGTCGATCATTTTAGAGACGCTGTGAACAGAATGACATCATTTAATCTGAAATTTTGTCAAGGGACAGACACGCAGAGAAATAAAAAGGTGCCAATGGGAGCCGAACATGGTTCTAGACTGAGAATGCAGGAGAACATTTTGCCATAAAAACAGTTCCCTGCAGAACCATCAATAGTTACTTCAAAAGGAGACAAAAGAAGAGAAACAGATACATGGAAAAGGCTGTAAATTCTCATTTCTTAAAGGAAAAAGTTTGAGCTGGAACCACAAATAGTTCTTCATAGTGCTGCGGCAGGAGAACCATTTCTAATTCCACAACAAACCTGTCAGACCACGGTTCTTTAAGTAACCGTTTCTCTGAGTGGGTCTCCAGAGAATCCCCAAAGAGGCTCCAAAAACCCACCAAAAAAAGATATTTGAGCAACCAGATATAGTTCCTCTAAAAACATTAACCAACAAAAAGCTCACTAAAGAATCTTTTTCAAAACAGCTCTTGGGGGTGCTAGTTGGTTCAGTGAAGGACCATATTAAATTGTTTTTTTGTTTGTTTGTTTGTTTTTTTAACATGAGGAACCATCCACTGAATAAAGTGCATCATTCATGGTTCTTCATGAAAGCAGTTCTTTAGAAGAACCATTTGAGAATGCTCATTTCCCTGTGTGTGGGCCAATTTAACATTAAAAGGTTTGAACCTTACCACACAGTCATGTTCTTTATATCATCCCCCACATCATCCTCATCATCCTCGCCGTCAGTTTCGACAGCAGCGAGGTTGCAGGTTATACTGTTTCCCTTTGTCCGACTGATGTGAGACACACAGTTAATTCTGGGCTCTGCAGGGGAAACAGAACACACAGCAAAGACGATGCAATCATTCATTTGCAGCGGACTTTGGAAAACATCTTGTGAAGCCTAAGTCCCTGCATCTGACATCAGTTTCAATTCAGCTCAAGTCAAATGGGCTTTAGTGGCATGAAATACAAATGTACTCACTGCCAAAATATTAATATAATACAAATGCAGGTTAAAAGATAGTGACAACACAAATAAAACAGAGAGAAAAGCATTTCTCAAAGCAATAATAAATATTCAGTCAAACATAATTTGTCAAATATCAAATATAATTTATATCATTATTATTACCACCCAAATTTCTGCTTATATTGTCAGTGTTTCCAGGCTAAAGATTAGATAATATTATTTGGTCAATATGATATGCCAGACTATGTCACACCTATTTGAGCTCCATGTACACAGCAGTCTTTCTTATAAAATAATATCACTCTGAGATTAATGCCATAATGTTGAGCTTGTGTTATAGCCTTTCCCTACATCTGGCATCTCTGCCACTCCATACCACAGACGCCGTGCACCGACAATGTACTAATGATGGTGAAATAACTTGATTTTATCCATAATGAACTGCACTATTTTATTCAGTTTACGTTACCGCCAGTTAATTGTGGCCAGAGCCAGTTATTATAACTGTTAACATATTCCGATCACTGTCATACCAGATTATAATGCATTTATTTTCTGATGTGGAGGTAATGCTGCCGTGTTCACCACACACCAAAACCTTTTAAATAGTGACATACTATTTTATTTGAGCGTATCCGGGAACTTTAAAAGGCTCTCCTCCACAGCCACCGTGATGCAGCTGATCAAGCAGGCGACTTAAGTTGGTGATGGTAAGACCGTGATGCAGTCTGGGACACCAGCTGACCAAAAGGTGTTTGTTACAAAGACAACGTCAACAAAGGAAGTCCTCCTGTTGCTGATGTTGTCATTGTTTTAAGCATTTTGTGTGGGTTTTGCTCAAGGAATTACTCAGCTGAACACTTTGCCTATAAAGCCTAAAGGCAGACTGTGCAGTTTGAAAGGTGCGGGCAGCCCGTCTGGTGATGCTGTGGTGAACAATGATGAGTGAGTTTTATAAAGAATAGATCTTAGAAATGAGGCTGTGGGCAACTCTTTTACCTCATCATAACCCAAAATATAAGAGCACTTTGCTCAATTTTAGGTTTTTGTGTACATTTATCATCAAAACTTCAGATTCAAGTCAGACATTTAAAAGTGTTAAATTAATTCTCTGGGTCTTGACATGAACCTGCAGGGTTTTATCCATAACATTAATATAATATTAGTTTTTCTAAAAAAAAAAAAAAAAAAAAAAAAAAAGGGTGCCCTCTCTTTTCAAACTGCATAAAAATTGTAAAAAAAAAGTTTTTTTTTCCTAAGCCTTACCAATGTCACTGTCCACATCTCCACTCTGAGCCTGTGTCCCTGCTGGCACCAGCAGCAGGACCATCCACAAGCTGAATAACGGCATCTCGTCGCCTTGTCTGTCCTCCGGCTGCACACATAGACTCACCTGTTTGACTCCACACACACACACAACACACACACAAACACACACTGAAGGCGCTTCACTCTGGCGGATCAGCTGTGAACTATTCTCGTCAGCATCGAGAGAGGAAGAGGGAGTGGCAAACGTTAAGTGCTCGCTTACAGGATGTTTTTCAAGTGAGAGAGAAAAAAATCCACCTTTGGTTAGGACAGGCTCTGTGCCGTAACTATAAAGCCATAGAGCTGAACAAATAGCTAAAATGTCCAGGTGGATGATTGGACATTTAACTAGATTAGTTAAAAGGCCTCTGGAGCTTTCATTCATTCCTCAAGACTATGGGAACATTATCCAGTTACTTAGGTCAACCAAAGGCCTTCTCAAAAGCTGGACATTTTGGAAACAGTCAATGAGGGGCCTGTTACTCATAAAAAGTTTTAAAACAGTCATAATAGAAATAATGCGATAGAAAATAGTGCACTAAAAAGGAGTGCCCTATTTCTGTGCAAGATTTTAGAAAGTCCAATGTATTTATAGGAAATAGTTTGTTGAGGGTCTGGGAATTCCCTTACAACGTTAGTAATCCATTTAGCTTCCTTTTGCCCAGACAGCTGGCGTGTCTGAGTCTGGAGCTGTGTTCAGTCCAAGGGTTTAGGACCAAGTGCTCACCTGCAAATGCTTGAACCCAATAGATTCAGAGACAAGAAACACAAAAATCCATTCATTTTTGTGGATTAAGTGTTCAGTTCTGTAACCTGTCTGCAGTTGTGAAAGAGAAACGATTGTAAATAAGTCAAGTTAGTACACTAATGTCAAAAAACCCCTACACACACACACAGTGGATCTTCACTTGCAGCCTTGACTTGCAGAGACAAGAGAGTCTTCCTCTGTGTAAAACAACAACCATGAAGCAGAAACTAACCAGTAACCTACAAACCACTTCCTGCCTATTCAAGTGATCTGGTTTGTTTTAAAATGAGGCCAGGACTTACAGATCTATTTCAGCATAGCGCAAAAATAAAGTATTAACCCGTTCCAGTGGCCCCCGGCCCCCAAAACCACGGTATGCGGCTCAGTGTAAAAGAATATTAACACCTGCACCACTTCTCATAAGGCGATCAAGATGAAGAGTCATAAGAATTTAACATTACACAGTTAACACGGACTAAAATAGAGAAGAAAACCACTGTCCATGCCAGTTTATTGTGTTGGGTTTAGATGGCTCACGTTACTTTCTTTTTTTTTGGCCTTTGTAAGTTTCAGCTTTTTTTCCTGAATATTGTGCTGTGTTTTAAGCTGGAACTTGAGTGAGAAGTACCTTTGGGCCTCTCTGACGTCACTGTTTTCCTTTCCTCTTCTGCTCCTATTCATTACTTTCTGTACACGAAGATCAGAAACCAGCACTTCTCTGTTTGACAGAAATCGTTGTAAACCCCCCAGTCGTCAGTGTGCATCTGTTTCACTGACGTCGCTGCTCTGCTGTGGTGCTCGGCGCCTCGGTCAGCTGAAGATAAATGTGCTGAAATGGGCAGAGTGGGAAAATGTGGCTGTATAAAGTGGTGTGATATCAGTTTCTTTGGTTTAAGTTGATGCTGCCTTACTACAGCAAGCAGTCTGACGGAGTGCAGGTCAGAGTGCAGGCCAGGTCTGAGGCATTTCATTTGCAAAAAAAAATGACCACAAACTGCACTAAATAACACAAAGCCATAACAGTTCTGATTGTAGGATCCTTAGGAGAGAAAAATGGACTGTGTTGCAAGGACAAGGCCATGCATTTGTGCACAGTTCATTGTATTCCTGCTGTGTAGTTTTGTAGGTGATGTCAAAATCCTGTAACGAGTGCTTCGAGACATGAAGGGATGTGCATGAGAAAAGTATAGTGAAGTTCATAGGGAGCCGTGGGTGGAGAGGAGGCTCAGTGGGTAGGAGGGGTGGAGGTGAAGTGGTGGTGGTGGGGGGGTTGAGTTTTCGAATGCGTCTGTGGGTGGCAGCTGTGGTTAACATGCTATGTTTTGAGCATTCAAGAAATAAAGTGAGAAAATCAGTGAGGGGAAAAAAGCGGGAAAAAGCTGTTGCCTCTTTCAACTTTCCAGAGGAGAAAAATCTTGTCTGTCTGTCCCTCAGCTGGGAGGGTGGGATGGAGAGGGGTTGGAAAAAGAAAGAAAAGAAAAATCACCTTGCAACTCAAGGTTTTTAGTGTCTGGATAGCACTCTGCTCATGCTGCACCTTATCTGGGAGGAGAAGCAGCACACCTCCACACCCCCAAACCACACGATTGAGGTTCCTATCTCTGCACTCATCACCAAACATCATCTGCATGTGGTTCAAACTTAATGGCTGCCTGCCCTCTCCTGCACCGCCAGGAATCTGAGGCGCCACCTGTTTACGCTCTTTGCTGCGGTTTAGATCCCCAACTCTGCCGTGACGGGGGCGCTGGGAGAGGAGTGGGACCGGGTATCACATGGTGTGTCATATGCATGTAGTGCTTACTATAGAAACCAAGAGCTATATGCACTGCGTGTGCTGCACGCCCAGCAGAGTGAGATTGTATGTTGAAATTGAAATTTGGCTGTTTGTGTCTCAGGGGATTGATTTAAAAAAAAAAAAAAAAAAAACACTGAATAGTTGAGAGTTTGCTTCCTGTGGTCATGGTCTTTTAAATCAAAGCTGTCGGTGCCTTTTATTGAATACATAACACACTGTGTAAATAAGACCATTTCAGAGTGGCTTAAAGGTTTATTTTTTCATTTTGATGGAGCTAAGCTAACGACTCCCATAGACCTTAAGTCTTTATGCTAAGCTAACACGAAATGCTACCCATAGTAACTGAACCACTAGAGGTGAAAATGGTGTCAAACATCTCGTCTCAGTCTGGTTAACTTGGAAAAAGGGGAGTTTGCTTACAATGTTGGAGTATTCCACTCAAACTGTTTGTTAGTGCCTTTTATTATAATGCACTGTTTGTTTTCTCATTTTATCTAATTTATCTAATTTTTCTGATTTTCCCTTCCATCTAATGTGTCATTTAAACCTTGTTTTGGTGGCAGGGCAGCCCACCTTGTTCACTGATGTTAAGCCCTCAGGTTCATGCCAAGACTAATAACCAAAAGAATACATGTGACACTTTTCGATGCCTGTCTTGAATCTGATATTCTGATTTACAAATTTACACAAAACATAAAAAATGTAGTGAAATGCTTGTAAACTTTGGGTGATGATGGAGTAAAAGAGTTGTCCCAAACTCCTGAGGCAAATCTAAGCTCTTGTTTTGAGTGTCAGTCATCGTTCTTCACTACATCATAACTAGGCGGGCCGCCCTCCCCGGGTATAGTCTGCCTTTAAATATAACGCACTTTGAATTTCCGTGTGTTTGAAAGGTGATATACAAATAAACTTGCCTTGCCATTTGGTTGCAAACAGAAAACAACAGAGACCGCAGCATGTCTCTACTGAGTAGATGTGCCTCTGCTCATGAACCTTGGACATAAACAATACCTATAGAGGTGGCATGTCTGTGCTTCTCACCCATATAGCATATACCATATGGAGAAAAAAAACCTATTGCACCTAGACCCATACCATGAAACCACAGTGCAAAATCTCATGGCAATGAATTTCAGTGAAGCCACACCAAAATGAGCGGCTCTTTGAAGCCCAGGCTACAACAGCCACATGAATGTCTTCTCAATACACATTTTCTAAAGGGCGGCTTCCTGCTTCTCCTCAGGCTTTTTTCTTTCTTTTAAAACATTGTAGTTCACATCATCAAATAGATTCTGCAGTATTTTCAGAGACATGGCTTCAGCGTGACGTTTCTGACAAAACCGTTTTTTACCAGCAAGGTGCAAGTGAATTTCTGTAGAAAGGTGTTGCAAAATGTGCAAACTGAGGCAGCAGGGACTGGTTCAGAAATTACTCGTCACCACATCCTCTTCCTTCAGTCGTAATTTGTGTTCATCCTTTAAATACACAACAATCTGCAGCCTCAGCTGCGACCATGTGAGAGAGATGTGTTATAAGCCTGGGGTTAATTTGCCAAAGAGACTTGGATGATGTAAAAACAGAAATTAAAGGTGTTGTGCTAATGCTGCCTTCACCAAAGGAGACAGGGAACTTGGATTATAATTGCGATCATTTAGATTTCATTTTCTCTCTGGGTGGGACCCGCCCTGGATCAAACTACAATTAAGTAACTGGGTAAAACAATTCACCACACATCCTGGAAAACCTGGATATTCATAGACCTGCATTCCAGTTATGGACAACATTGAGTAAATGTCCTGGGACTGTTGGTGAGATTGAAAGTTGGGCTCAGATCACATATTCAGGTTTTCCTCCCATCCACACACAGCTGGAGTGTTTTGACATACTGCAGTGTCACATGAGTATGGAAGGCCAAACAGATCAAACATGAGAAATAAAGGTGTTGATCAACACATTTGCATGCTTTTAACATGTTGTTAATGTGATAATTTTTAAATAATAAGACATTATGACCAGTGAGCGACTATACCATGGCTGTCAGGGGAGCCATTGTTTTTTTGTTTGTTTGTTTGTTTGTTTTTTTGCCTGTAATATTTCTGTTTCTACAGAAAAAGAACTGTGAATTTAGCCTCATGTAGGTCAAAGCAGTTCAATTTCATTTACACAATGAAAATTGTGACAATGCATTTTTTTTTAATTGCATAAGGCCTGTAAATTAAAATAACATTAATACTCCAGACTTTCCTTCCTCCAGTATACCCTCCACCTGTGCGGCTCACTACCTCACACTGTAACATGAAATGTGAATCAGGGGAAGGAGCTGACGCTTTGCTTATTACAGCAGCGCCGTGGTATAGCGCCACAGTGGCCTGAGCTGGTATTGCAGTCGGATTAACAACTACTGTAAGTAACGCCGGTTATTACTATTAACACAAAAAAGTGTGTTTAATGCCGGGGCACAAAAGTTAAGAAACGCAGCCCCATCCAAATTTTATATGGGAGAAACACCCTGCATATTGTCAATTCATATTTTAGAGACCCCCCTTAAACAATTTCTTAAATCATGTCTTTAGGAGAGCTCATGTCTTATTAAGAGCAGGGCTAAGGGCTCTCTCCTCCTGATGTGTCCACATGCCAGTTTCATGCAGTTTTCAGCTGTTTGGCCACTTTGTTCATTTTGAACCTTTCTAAGATGACTTTCAAGTGCAACAGTTAACATGAACAAAAGTCACTGAACATGTCCTTGAAAAATCTTGGAAAATGATTTCCTAAAAAAGAGTGGGAACCCCGAGTCAGTATAAAGGGAGACATGTTCCTCTCTCTCTCTCTCCACAAATCTATACCCCTGCTTTCAGTCAGACCAGATCCCGTCAGTCTCCTGTGTGCAGTGGTAAATCTTGTCGGTGGCCTGTGACACCGCCTGCCACCTGAGACACTGGCAAACCACGGACAGCCTCAGAAACAGCTGCTCTGCTGTCAGACAACTGACACAAATAACGGTGAGCTGCTCTGGGAAAGGTCCCACTGCCATGTTCACATCGCCCGCTGCACCAAACCCCAAAAATAAAAGAACTGAATTGCTTCAATTTCAAAGAATATAAAGTATAAGGCACTGCAGTTCCTCTCAGTTGCTCTGTTTGACCTGTGTCATATCCACTCAGACAACACATTCAGAGTGTTTTGGGTACATTTTTAGATCTGGTAACATTTAACACACAAAAAACACCACAGGGTGAGTAATAAATCATTTTTCAATTCATTTCATTTCATCTCTTTACAAAATGATAACAATGATAACAATAATAATAATGATAATAAAGGCAATAGTGAGATTTAATTTTGCTCAAATGGGAAACTGCATTTCATTAAATCATCAAATGACAAAGACGACATGATCACGGTGGCATTGGAACAGTAAACCAATGCCTGCCATACAAAAACATGTATGTGACTTTTCATTACTTCATTTCCAAAATATATATATTCACTGTAAGTCATTATTCACACTTTCGACTTCATTAAGTGAGAATATGAGAGCAAAGTTAGATAGCATTTACATCAAACTAATCTGCTACCGGCTAAAGAACTTCATTCCAATACAGAGATATCCAATATTCAAAACTCTCACAAAATTATTGGTAAAAAGAAGTTCTATATAAAATAGCATTAAAGTGATTATGAGTTTTGAACTTAAGTAATCGTTCATATTGTTAGAATACCAAGTACTGAACAGTGAGTGACATTTTGCACAAAAATAGATTTGTTTAAGTGAGCCCCTTTATAGAGACAGCAAACTGCAGGATTTCTACTTCATCTCTGTTGACTTCAAACCTCAGGTCACAACATCAGAAAACACTGATGCTCTCAATAATGGCATCTGTGCTCTGAACGCAATGTTAATATGAAGGGTTTTTTTTATATATTTTATTAACATTTTAATATGAAGGCAAAATACACTGAAATATTCACACAACATGAAAAGCACAAGATTAACCAGTGATGCTCTGTACACCTAAAGGTAGTTGGCAAATTAAAACAGCGAGATGATCTGGATCACCTCGTCCTCCAGCTCAGTCCTCGTCTTTTTTATTCACTTCCAACAGAACCTTCCCTTCACTTTCTCCTCCTCTCCGACTCTGTCCAGCTCCGCTCAGCAGCGTTCATGTCACACACTCCTCTTCTGCTCCCCTCTTCAATTATTCTGACTCTGTCCTGTCAGCGCTTCACTTACATATAACTCTCTGTCCTCCACTTTGTTTGCTCTGACTGCGAGATACATAAAGTTATGACGGGACAGTTAAACACACAATCACCAGGTAATGTGATGACATTACCTGGTGACAATGATGCTAACATTTAGCGTTTCTGGACTTTCTGCAGTCTGATCACATGTGTAGAAAATCTCTTGTGTAAGATAAAATACAACTTGTGAGTGAAGTGAAGGAACACTCTGAGGGCTTATCAGGGCATGAGATATATGGGACATTTTCACACCTGTAGTCCGTTTGAATCAGGATTGTTGATGCTTTGTTGCTTTGTTCATTTGGTTAAAGTTTGGTTTCACGCTGCAAAGAATTCAAACAAACCAGAATGTAGCATCAAATGCCACGTGGGAGCTGTCAGCTGATCAGTCAGGATCAGACAAATAGCGCCAGCTTGAAAGGCAGAGAAAGGAAGTGTTTGCTTGAAGGATGCGCCATAAGCTGCTTTGGCATTTCTCCGTTACGGCAGAGCTCATTCACGCCGAATACCAAGAAGGCAGTGTATTTTCCTGTTGCTCCATAATGCCCACGTGAGCTATTGGAGCTGCCTCAGTCCAAAACACACAGTGCTTCCTGTGGTTGGATGAATCTTGGTCAGTTCACACTTCAGAAGCAACTTTCCAGAGTTTGTTTGTAAGCGTGCTGAGAGAGACCACGTTCTCAACACCTCCTCTCAATCTGGGTGTTTTGGTCCATAACTGAATGTGATTGCTGGTTTCACACCTGCCAAAACAAACCGCACTGAGGGGCTAAACGCATCAGAGTTTGATTCAGTCGGACTAAACGAGGCAGGTGTGAAAACGCCCATAAAGTGGAGCCTCCGCGCTGCAGTGGTGTTGCGTGTGTCACCACTGTCCACTGGTTTTACAAAGGAATGTGAGTTACATGGAAGATCAACTGAAGCGACATCACGGCTGCCACTTCATCGCTGTGTATGTTGCAATGTTGCAGACAAACAACGGTAAGAGGGCACCGCAGCATGCTTTGAGAAATTGTGCCAATTTTGCTCTATTGAAATTGGCTTTTGATAGAGTGAGAACATTCACCTGTGATTACCGTGAAAAACTTTGTGGCCATATGCGTCTCACATATGTGACTGTGTATGTAAGACAAAATATCTGTCACGCTCTACATACCAGCATGACAAAAGTCCTCAGAAAGGTCAGCAGGTGAATTTCCATTAAAAAGCTTGCTCAGGAAGACATCGGAGAGGCAGCACAAGCTCACAGGACTTGAGGATTACTTGATACCTGACACTTGGGATCTTTGAAAATACCAGATCCACACAAGAAAACACACCTGCTTTCATACCTGAACAATAAGAAACTTCTCTATGTGTCATGGACCCCTTTCAGATTTGGCACCCTCAGCTGAAGTGTGGCCAGTTTCCTGAGGAGTCTGCTGGTCGTACATTATAGAAGCAGGATGGGTCTTTTAGAAACCTCAGACTCTGACTAGGAAGTCCAGGCCCAGGGAGGCAGGAATGTGGATCGTCTCCAGGCTGAGAGCAGAGGGAGTGTACGGGAACAGGACGGGGAAGACGTGCTTGGTGTCCACTAGAAGCTGCTGAGGATCATTTCTTTCCTGGAGACGATTCTGGACAAAGAAAGATCAATTTTTGTAATCATATACATAGACACATACATATATATGACAAAAGCAAAAAGTCCCTTAAGTTTGTCCATTGTACGTTGCATAATTACAGATTCACATATATCAAATCCACACTGAAGTATCTCGAATTATATCATATTGGCGGGTCTTTGCCCATTCCCATACCAAGTAAAAAAAATTGCTTTTTTATTTTATTGTTGTTACCTGAATGTTTCGGATGAAGGACACAGTGACCCTTTCTTCAAACTCGTTCAGCGGTGTGTAGAGGTTGAGGATTTTCACGATCTGCAGCACACACAGGGAAAGTGATTAATGCAGTCTCATCAGCTTATTCAATAAATGATAAGCCTGTGGGTGGTGTGTGTTGTGGATACCTGATGCGTGGTGAGGGCAGTGCACAGTGAGCAGATGGCTTCAGCATCCTGAGATGTTTTCTTCTTGATTTGCAGCAGCTGGGCTGCCTGAATGATGGGCTCCAGAGTCGCCGCTGCCTTGCTTTGGTACAAGTTGTTCCCTCTCAGCCATTCCTCCATCTGACTGATGTTGTATCTGTTGAGACGGGGACACTTGACTCATCAAACACCAAAACACTTCACCACACACACACACACACACACACACACACACACACACACACACACACACACACACACTGCAGAGACTGGGGATATAAGTTTCTACTATTATTGCTGCAGATCCTATTTTTGTCTTTCTCTCATAAAAGTTACAGTCCAAAAAAAATCATCATTTATCATTGTTTATCAAAAATTTCACTGTATAAATATATTGCGAACTCATTCCAACAATATTGTCAGATCATCAATATCAAGGTATTTGGACAAAAAAAAAAGTGATATTTCATTTTGTCCATATTGCCCAGGCCTAATATTAATAGTTGACTCTTAACAGTGATATATATCATCTTTATTCCTTCCAACTAAAGCCTCTCTTACTGTACCTGAGCTGCATGCCGGTACTCCAGGAGCAGACGTCTTTGCAAAGCAGCAGGTGGTTGAGGGTTATGGCATTAATGCAGTGGAAGAGCTGACGGAAAACCTGGCCGACGATCTCTGGGTCCAGGCCGTGTTCGCCCATGATGCTGTGGAACTGACCCAGCTGTCTGATCAGCGCCTGCAGTGTGTAGCTGCTGGGACCGGAGCCGTCGTTGTCCATACTGGAGGAGCGATTCCTATAACCCATGGGCTTGACACCGGCCAGGCTGGGGATGCTCTCGCTCTCCAGCATGGCTGACACTGGACAGGGCAGAGGGGGAAGTTATCACCATGACAGAGTCGTCTCTACGTTATCTGGATGCAGTCATTTCATGAGCTGCTATACTATTACACAGCTGATACACAGGAGCTCAGTTTTCATGATGGTGCATGTCAGATTCATGGTGGAGCTCTATGTCGGCAAAGTGATATTTTCACCAGCACCCATTTGGTATTTTGCTGCTCTGAAATAGGCGGAGAGATGCAGTAGCATCACAGTACAATACCAGGATTTCAGGCACAAGTGTAAATGGACAAGCATCTTCAATCCACATCTAGGGCTTCCCATTAATGTATTTTACTGTGACAAGACGCTACATTTTAATTTCTACTGCTGCTCACATTGCTGCAGAAAACCCTTTTACCAGGAAATACTTTGGTTTGTGTTAAGTATTAAATTCCTGTGAAAGACATCTGAACACAGCCTCTTTAACAAGCATTTAAACATAAGAAATAAAGAAAATATCAGTCCAGCAGATGCTGTTTTTATGATAATTTACATGTATATATATTTATTGCAATATATATATAAATATATAATTTATAACTATAGTTTGTTGTAATTAATTTAAATATATTTTGGGTCTTTTTTTTTTGTGGCTGGGTGTTTTTCCTAATGTTCCAGTCATTTTTGTTAATTTGCTAATAGCCTTTTCACCATGTTTTCGATAGAAATCAAGTGATTTTGTGCAGGTTTCAGAGCATTAGATTGTCTAGATGTCGCACTTGAACACGCCACGCACCACTCATGCAAACTCTCACACCAGAGTGATTTCTCCAGCATTAGATGATTACATGAGTACTTATCCTTCCATGTTGTTTTTAAAATATTTGTTATCTTGCTTGCTTGTGTTTTTAGAATTAAAAATAATGGAAATTTGGCAGTGGGCTATTTTTTTTCCAGAAGAATGAGCTACATCCAGTGAGAGACACAGGTAGCCTCAAAATCCACCTTTAGTTGTTTTAGGTGCCTTCAGAACCAGAGTGTAAATATGGTGATCAAGACTTGAGCTTAAAGCAGAAATGCCACTAAATGGGAAACCACAATGGATTAAACAGACAGGTTAAAATGTGATTTGCTAAAATTACTTCAAACAGTACTGTCACAAATAATATGGTTTAACACACTGCACCAGTATGAAGCGACTGTTTCAGAGTCCAATTGTTTTTTTGTTGTGCACTCTTTCTTGACTGTGCACATGGCTGTCATACATGCCAATGACAAGAACATTTATTCTGTCAGAAAAAACACAGATTAGACATAAAAAGTTACACTAGATGTATTAAGTGTACAGACATTATATTTACAGTTTATGGTAACATTTATGGTTGGAGTGCACAAAAACAACACCGTAATGCAGTGCCTCTTGATGTCACTAGGCTGCAGTACAGTGTTGGTCTGTCGGTGTTTAATCTGAACCTGTTGCGTAAAACATCAATGACAAGGCTGAAAATGATAACCCTGGATTTCAAATGGAGTATTTTGGCAGCCTGGTGTGATAGAGCTCCACCTCGGCTGTAATGCAGGAACCTGAGATAAAGCTGAACAATGAGCTCTCAGTCTCTTTCCAGCATTTAGTTTTATTGGGGCAGTTTCCCAGACAGGGATTAAGTTAAAACAGGGCTTGGCTTTAATCTGGAATAGTTAATTGTGGCTTTCCAAAACACATCTTAGTTACTTCTGGAGTCTGGAGTCCTTGATTTAACGTGAAATAATCCACCATATCCAACAGGTTTTCTTGGCTACAGCAAGAGCTTTGGTGAGAAGTGGTCATTGCTTTGGTATTTTGCACTCAGGGAACCCTCCACAATATTAAAACCTACATGAAAACATGACTTACACAGGATTTTTTTTCCCAGGGAAAAAGGCCCCCTACCCTCATAAGAGTTCAGAATAGCAAATGTTAAAGCTTTCATGAACCGGCTGCAGGTTAAATTGGTATTGTAGAGTCTTGACTGGGCAGAGAGTATCAAGACGGGCATTCGTTGATGTAAAAAGTTTGTAGATTGTAACTTCAATTTCAAAACTTGATGATGCTCATAAAACCTGGACTTGATCTAGAAAAGTCCAGAATTGTTTGGAACTGGAGAAGAAACAGGATGGATGCTGTTTCTTCTCTGACAAACAACAGGAATCTGAAGTTTCGCCTGTTGCCTTAGACATTTAATTTAAACCTTCATTTACTTCAGGACTAACACTAGATTACGATAAATCCAGGACTATTTCAATCTTTTACCTAGAAAGTGAGTTATTCCTTTTTAAAGAGAATTTAATGTGCTGCTAGGCTTAATCCCTGTTTGAGAAATTGCCCTGATGAGTGATAGACATGCCATTCAAAAGGAGGCTGACCAAAGAATTAGCCTTATGTACAATAACATGCTGAAAGCAAATATTAATGCACATCATTAGGACCAAGCGGTGGATGCAGCAAGCTTGATCCGGTTTTGAAAGTTGAAGAGCTTGTAGTTCTTAAAGCAGGATTTTGTACCCAGTTTGAGACTTACACCACCTACTGTGTGTGATGAAAAATGCAAGGAAGTCTGTGTGAGGAGGAGAGGCATTCAGGGTTGGGCCAGACTGCAGTGTCTCAGATCTACTTTTATACTAGAGGTGGTGACATTATTTTACCAAATGAAGTATCTTAGGGTAGCCGTCTCTGAACATGGCTTCATCTCCAGCTGAACGCCAGCTGCTCATTTTAACCACTGGAGGGCGAACTGAGCCTGGTTTGGTGTGGCACTGCGACATGAGTGCTCCAGTGTTGACAATATGACAGGCTGTTTCATAAACATGACGCAATAGTACAAGTGTACAGTTCAAAAAGTTTTAGTGTGGAGTTTATAGCCAGCCTTTATAGCCAGAGGGGATGTGTTGGAAGTTCTAGCATCAGGCTTTAGGGAAAGAAAAAAAAAAATCATGTATTTACTGACATCAGGAGAGTGGTTGCTCAGGTAACCTGAAAACATTTAATCAGTAAACAGAGTGACTCAAATCACAACATGACAGGATGACTCAGAAAGAAAATACTGAACATGGTGAGCACAGTATTTCAACAGAGACGTCATCGCTGACGGTAAGAAACGCTAAATACCTGTGTCATTTGTGTCATGCGGTAAAGCCAAATTTTAAATTCGGGTAGTATTGGCCATTTGCAGATTAAACCCTCAAGTGTCACTACTGGTACTAGCCTTCAAAAACCAATACACGTTACTCCTTTCTGAACATCAGAAACTCACCGATCATAGGCTGCATGATGCCCTCTGCCACCTTGATGAGCTGCTGGTAGATCTGGATGGAGAGGTCGCTCAGGACTTGCCTGTACTCTGCCAGATCAAAGTTTTTCAGGCAGTGTTCGTTCTGTTTGGCTGTGTTCTGGGTCATGAACACCTGTGCAAAAGCAATACAGCACCACTTAGTTTGCTCATGTACTGTACAATACAAAGGAATAAGTTATGCTGAAAAAATATCTGTGGCACCAAAGAAGCTAACAAACCATTTTTGCAAAGATTTCATAACATAATCAAAATCCCTCCATTTTCAAATGTGAATTTTTGGTTGAAACAGCCACCTTATAATGTTCTGCTTCTGTGGCTAATAAAGTCATAACCATTCATAAACCACAGGACTGATAATTGGCTGTAAAGCAAACATTTCCCTGGGGACTATTTTCCAGAGGTTGGACTTGTGTCATCAAAACACAGCAGTGCTGCTGGTTTTAGGAAAACTAATGTGGAGGACTTTATTATGCCGAGGGAATACTGGTGGGAAGAAAGTTTGAAGTCTCTGAAAGTTCATTTTCATATCATAGTGGAATGAATGGAAACCAATGGCTGGATAGAAAGGGAGGAAAAAAGTATGGGAGTCTGAAATATGACTGCTTGCTTTGGGAAAAGATCAGCAGAAAAGTGAAGGGTATATATTTTGTAGATATTGTTAAGTTTCTCCAGAGAAGTGTGACCTTAAGGACAGGTGTCGCGGTTTGGGTAACTAACACTGCACTGGTTTAAAAAATCAAAACACAATGGGCCCTTTGGGATCTAGATGGTGACATGGGATAAAACTCCCCATGGCCATCCACTGATTTTATCTAAATGATAGACAAACTACAGGACTTTGACCCAAAACTAAAATAGAGAGAGAGGGGGGAAAAAACTGTTTAAAAAAAAAAAAAAAACAAAACTTTAAACTTCCATAACATACACACACACAACTCACTCCTCACACACTCACACATGCAAAACTCACTCCTTAATATAACCTCCCAGCCAGGCTGATGAGCAGCAGCTGGAGAGAACGACACAGGTGCACCCAATAGCTCCTGATCAGCAGGAAACCCTGTGACCTACATTCTAGATCTGATCTGACCATAAAGAGATTGGTATGGTTTTTTAACTGATGCACATGGGCTTTTAAACAATTAAGGCTATGTTTACACAGTCTTTTTCCTCCCTCTGTTTTCCAAAATAACATTGTGCACACAGCATAGTTTTCAAAAAGTTTTCGTTTACATCAACCCGCATAAATACGCTGTCGAGTGCCATCATAACTGCACCAAGGCTACGGGCAGCAGTGTAGGAAGAAGGAGAAAGCCATGCAACCCAATCAGATGGCGCATAATGTGATGTCAGCTGCCTAAAACTCTGTTTTTCTCAGTTTACATTCTTAGAAAGAATCGTTTTCAGAGGCGAATTCGCCGTTTGCGTGTAAAAGAAGGGCACAAACCAAGGGAAATGTCTCTGTTTTTAAAAATACCCGTGTATGTGTAAACTGGCCCTAAGATGGCTGGGTGGAAAACTATAGTTTTCTCTCACTTTCCTCTAAAATATATGTATATATATATAAATATATATATATTAACAAGCATGTTATTTCTATCACAGCTGCTCTACCAAGACTGTTGGTAGTGCTACCCAGATTTCATTATCAAGCCAACATGAATGTCGTTGGATTTCATGGCAATTCATGAAATAGATTTGCAGATACAGTCCTCTAGGCCAACATGGTGATGTATAGGTCCACACCTCACAGCAGGGAAAGAATAGGACATTTTTTGTTTTGACAACGGATGGACACCCCACCTCACTCCTCTTCAAAAATCCCACCACTGTATTACTACTCACTAAATATCACTCAATATCTTTTACAACTCACCTCATCGCCACTGTATTGCTTCAAACAGTGAAGAAGACGACTAGTGTTGGCCAGCCAGAAGGAGGTCATCTCAAAGTCATCGTTATTTTTCTACAGAAGAATTTAGGAATATTAAAAGAGAGACATTAGAAAAAGAATGCACGTACACTAATTATCACAAAAGTAGATTTCTCTAGCAAGAACACACACCTTGAGGACCTTCTTGATGGCATTAATGGTGGTGGTGAGCAAAGCCTCAACTTTCTGGTCGGCGTCGATGTAGTCCGCATGCCGGATGCACATGAAGAGGATGTAAGCTGGAAGGCAAGGGACTGTGGCTGACACAGCACTGGGCTTCATATCTAGAATACAACACAGAATATTTTGGGGTGAGTTCAATCAGCAGTAGTCCACTGGCACTCTGAAATGTTTACTCTTTGCTATTTACTGTATTTGGTGTTAATGCAGGTCAGAACAAAGTTATTCCACGCTTGGTGGCACTAGTTTCCTGCTACAGACGCCTGAAAATCCAAATTTGTCTTCTTCCAAGAGAACTGTGGTTCACAAAAAGTAAGAGCATAATTCACCACTACAGGAAACAACCCCTTAAGAGTAACTAAACGCCAAACTCAAATCTGTGTGAAGCCTGACCTCTGCTGGTGAAACGTAGGGCTCCTGGTCTTCGGTGGCAGGTGATGTCACCACCTGTTGTTCTCTCTGGGTGGTGACATCACCTGTCTCCCTACTTTTCGCCATTAGAGGTCAGGCTTCACACACATTTGGGTTTGGGGTTTGGTTACTCTTTAAAACACAAGAGTTGATAGGTACAAGGAGATAGATGTTAACATCCACTGGCGAGCTGTTTATCATTCTTTGAAAGCCTGGTAAACCCAAATGAACCAAGGTCAAATTTGACATCAAGGTGAAGTCAAATGCAGAGAAACAAGTTTCCCAACTCCTTCAAGAACTCATAAGAGAATGTAAATATTCAAGCTGGGGTTTGTTTGGACTGTCCTCACTGTCCACAAAATTCCTGACTGGACAGTGACAAGTTGTCAAAACCTGGGAATAAATGTAATTTTTGTTTACATGCCCTGGTTTACTTTTAATTTAATTAACTGTGAACCTCTGTGAAGTACATTTTTCCTGTATGGTTCAGATCAAAGATAATAGGAAGGGCATCTAGGCAGTGATGTGATGAAACAAGTCTGGGAATAGCCTAAAATTTCTCTGTGACATAACTTCAGATTGCATTCTAATACAGAAAAATACACATAAATAGGTTGACTCCAAAGGCATCCATTTGGTTGTCTGACTCTGGAAAAGTAGGAAAAACAGTAAAACTATATCTGAATTATCCCTTTAACAAATTGACATATTTTATTCATTCTACAGCACAGTCTCATTTTTTAACTAATAAAAAAATCTGTTTATTAGAAATCCTTCATGAATTTCCACCCTCTAAGACAGAGGCCTCCCCCGCCTCCCACTTTAAAAATCTCTGATCTAGAATAAAGATGTGAAACTGACTTGAAAACGGACCTGACTAGCAGTGTCTTACCTGTAATTAGAGATTTGACTAGCAGGGCCTCATCCTCCTTGTAGTACTCCAGCATCCCCTCAAAGTCCTTTTCTTTCCGCTGGACGGTCACCTGGCGGCTCAGCTCAGGCTTCGCTCTGCTCGGCTGAGTGGCGACAGCCTGGTTAACTACAGAGAGCGAGAGGAAACGGTGAAGACTAATACAAACAAACTCTGATCCAAATAGCTGTGGTCTAATGTAAAACGATGTGCACTGGGGTTTCTGTTTATTACGTTCGAGCTCCTGGACTTTCTTCATGTAGATCCTCAGCTGCTTCTTCAGCTTCCTCTCATTCTTCTCCAGTTTCTCCACGAGCTCTTTCAGGTCCTGCATGCATGAAAATACAAAAACAAAACAAAGCAGAATACTGAAGTCGTTCCAGTTTGTGTTTCAGTGCTGGTGTTCCCTACGAAAAAGTGCAGTATCTCACCAGGTTGTCGTTGGTTAGGCGAGTGATCTCCTGCTGGACGCTGTACTCCACCTGGGCCTCTGGCGAAAGTGACATGGTGTAGTTCAGCATCTCCTGCTTCTTCTCAATGTCGTCTTTGAGCAGCTCAATCTGAGTGTGGAGCGCTTCCAGCTCATCCTTATGCTGCCTGGACTGGGACTGCAGCTGGGCCTCCAACAACCTGGATGGAGGAGGATTATAATATTCAAAGTATGTACAGTAAAGGCAAAGCAAAAAAATACTATTTCATTTTAGACTCATTTTTGAGTATGTCAAAAGTCTTCTAAAACTAAGCTATAATTCAAAGTGACAGTGTAGAAAATGAGAGTGAAAGAAAGCAAGCAGTAAGAAAAAGCTGGTAGAGAAAAGACCTGGCCACTTGTTTTAGACCCTGGTAGGCCAAACCCAGCTCTCCATCTTCATTCAAATAACCCCAGTCCTGAGCTTTACTGGTGTCCAACGAGGCAGAGGAAAGCAGGGGACAGAAAAGTTGAGAATGAAGGGGAAAAAGTGAAAATGGGAGATTGAGAAATGTTGTAGAGAACAAAGCAGAAACAAAAATTCAAAAAAATTCAACAAGAACCCAAAAGTCCCAAGAGCACCTGGAACTGTCAAAAACTATAAAGTTGTATAATATAGAATAAATGTATAATACCCATTTCCATATTTCTGCCCTCATTAATACAATGGACCTTTCTCACAGCAGTCAAAATGTATTTCCTCTCAAGCAATCACATAAAATATCTGTCAAATTTGTTAGTACTCCCATTTTGGAGATATTGCATGAATGAAAAGTTGTCATATGTGACCTAAAGAGATCCATGAAGTCACATCTACTGTCATGTTGAACAGCTTTGATTGGAGTGTAACTACAGTAACAGCAGCTGATTCTGACAGTCAGCTCAAAACTTTTCATGACATTGCAAAGAAGACGCACAAAGATGAGCACTTACTTTTTGGACTCACAGAGTCCATGGTAAGCCTTGATGGCCTCTTCTTTGTCAATGGGCTGTTTGTTGTTCAGTTCCTGCACATCATTTCTTTCCTGTTGACAAACAGAAAATATTATTTTCTGAAAACATGAACAAAAATGAAAAGGATAAAACAACTGCTTCTGACATGCAGTTTTGCGCCACTTCCTGATTTAATATGATCTAATTTTAAAAAATGACATTTAGAAGCCCAAAAGGCCACCAAATGTCATTAACATAATATGTGTGTATAATATGCATCCACATAGAATGGATTCTACTGTATTTTAAAGTACCTCATCATGGAACAAATGAAGAAATTTCATGTAACCACATCTAATCCATACAGTGTCTATTAAAAGGACAACAGTTACAGCAGAACTGGTAACAAATGTCAAGTGACATAACAGATGTGGAAGCTGTCCTGACGGCTTCAGCCTGATGGTGTGTAGCAACTACCCTGTCGAGAGTAATCTCAAATCAGTTGTGTCATTAATCTCTTTTTTTAACCTGTACCATTAAGTGGGCCCCTTTATTAATCTTTTTAGTATCTTTATCAGACGTTTAACTTACAGTAAAATGCAGTGGTTCATGATATAGAAATGAAAGCCAAACAAGAATGTCAGGAAGACAATGTGCAAATATCCTCGGAGAAAAACACTAAATAAACTCAAAACACAAACTCCACCCTTTCATTCCACATTAGCGGACTTTGGCAATTTGTCCACACACACATTATTCTCTCAAAGTGAGTAATTCTATGGGGAAAATGGCATCATGTGGCTCAACATATACACTGTTAGAGAAATCTTACGGCCACAAGAAGTGAGAGGAACTGGATTTTTAATTAATGGATGAGGAAAACTGGAATACTATGAACTTTCTTTTTTTTTTTCAAATGTGTTTCACTGTCTAATTTAGAGAATATTATTATATAGGTCACAAGCTTTGAACTGAAAAAGGAAAACAAGTTACACCCTGAAATAAACAACAGTAAAACCATTTTAGCTTCTTTTCCCTCTTTGAGATGCTCCAATTATTACTCTTTCCGATGTTCACAATTATCCGACTTGCTAAGGCTTTCTGTGTGTGTATGAAGGAATCTCAGCGCCACCAAAGAATTTGGACTCTCTTCCTTCAAAGTTTAACTATCGCCTCTCAGGGTAAGAGCCTGTCGATCAGAAGTATTTCCTCACTCAGCAGCTGAAGGAAACATCACTTATGTGAAGACCCTAAAAATGAGGCAGGCAGGCGAGAGTGACACCACGTCCTGCTCTGGAGAACCTCTCTCTTTCTCTCACTCACTCTGTGTGTGTGTGTGTATGAGTGTGTGATGCAGAGTAACACGCTTGGCTGCCTCCAGTGCTGAACATGAGGTGAGTGCACATTAAGCCTCCTCCTCATGAAGAGATAATTCCTGCTCGTGTGTCTCTGACTATCAGTCTTCCTCCATTTATCTCCTCTGGGTCAAGGCCAAAGACAAGTTTTTGTTTTTATAAGTTTTTACATAAGTCTGTTTAGTTTAGATGATATGATTAAAAGAGCAAAATGCTTTTGGGATGATAACAGTTATAAATAAATAATAATTTTTACTCTTTGATGCAACGCATCACACAATAGCCAATGATCAATTTTTTTGCTTGCTTACTAAGCTGAACTTAGTAAGCAATGAGCCATAAATTAGCAAAAGGTGTTTTTAAGTTTCACAAAAATGACCATAAAAGTAGTGAAAAGTTATGAGAAAATGAACTGAAAATTGACAAAAACAAATGTGTAAAAAAAATTTACAAAAAATGAGCACAAAAAAGTTAAAAGTTAAAAATGACAAGAAAATTGCCACAAAAATAAATACATGAACATTTTGTTCACAGGGTGGAATGAAACCTTTCAAATTAAAAGCCCTACTACCCACCGGCTCCTGCAGTAGGTTCAAAAGGGTTAAACCAAATGGTGTGATTCATAACAGAGCAGGTTTTATGGTTTTGAGGCAGACAAGTTGTTCATCGTTTGGACCTTCATTGACCCATTCATGGTAAAACACAAGGGCCCCCAAATATCTCGCGGCTCAGCTATTATTGGGCCTGGTGTTAAGATGTCTGGTTTTCAAGGTTCACTTTCCAGGCGTACAAGTAGATATGTTACAAAGCTAAAGAAGCAAATTAGAGGACATTATTACTACCACAGTATTTTGCATACATTACCTGATATCTAAACACCTCTGGATCTCTGCTCTGATAAGATAGCTTGTCAGTTCTCTTATGAAACCGTGACTTTATTTTTTGGGTCAGTCAGTAAATCATAAGCTGTGTCAGAGATTTGTTCATGTTGTTGCCAATAAAAGGCATATATTACTTGCTGCACATTTTAACCAATTTTTCAACATACATTCAGCCCTATAATGTGTTATTCTAAACTGAATTTAAAGGACATGTATAATGGAAGCTACTTACTATATGCTCAGTCTTCTCTATTTGCTGGGCGTTGCTGACTATCTGAGCCCTGAGGATCAGGACTTCCTCCTTGCGAGCCTCCAGCTCCTCATTGGCTGCCTTCAGCTGGCTGAGCAGGATGTTGTAGCTGTCCTGCAGCTCATTAGAGGAGCTGTTCTGTGAGGCGCGATCAGCGATCATCTTCCTCAGCTCATTTAGATCATTCTTAAGCTTCTTGTTTTCGGATTCCAGCTCCTGTCTCTGTAGGGACAAAGAGCCAGTGTCAAGTTTGTACTTTATTAAATCCTGTAGGCAGTTTCGTCCTCTGCGTTTGACCCGTCCTAGATACAACGATGTGCACAGTTAGTTGGAGTGGACTCACAAAACAATACTTGTTGAAAAAAACATACTTTCAGATGCCTGCTCTATCTACTCAAAAAGATCTGTGGACACAAAATCAAAATGTATTTGATGTTTGGTGGTTATACACTATTTTGCCAAAAATACAGCTAACATCAGGTATTAATCAAGTGGCTAAAAACAGAAGTCCTGAGTAGTAGGAGCAGTTCACTTGTAGGTTAAAAAAAAAAAAAATCTTCTCTTTCTCTGTAATGCTTTAACCTCTCATGAACAAGTCCATAACTAAAATTCAAATCTGCAAGCATTAATATTTTTTCCTCCCACTGGAAACTTGTTGCCCCATTTCTACCTCTACCTTCTACCCTGTTACAGAAACAGCAGCTAAATTCTAATTAGATGCAGATTAACTGCAGTTATCTGTGTTTTAGTAGCATTTTATTTGTTGCGATTTATTCCTGTTTGTCCTGTCGCTCATATAGATGATCATGCTGTAGTCCTGGTCTCTTCCTAATCCTGCCTGTCATAGACCCAGCATCCACCAATCTATGTTTCATACAGTGTCCTGTCAAAGCCCTTTTTGCAGCAAAAAACCCAGTTTCATCTGTAATGTGGAAAGTGCACCAGAGCAGCCAAAGTTAACGAGAAAAAACACCATGGAAACTGACTTCCCAGTGCAGATTGTTAACTTTGTTGCTGTGAGCACACTCTGTGTGTGAGTGTGTGTATGTGTGTATGTGTGACATAAGAAGGCCAATTTGTACCTTGAGACTGTTGTACGCCAGATCTGCACTCTCCTGCTCTGAAGAAGGAGTCTTTGATTCAATGCCCTAAAAGGTAAAAAAAAGTGTACAATTAAACACTATAGCTTTAAGAAGCAAAATGAGGATATTTAAGGTATAAGATATTAACTATATTCCATGCAATAACCTCCTTCATAATCATTCATAATTAATTAAACCACTTCTCTGCAGAGATAAAGCCAAAACATGAGCTTCTCAGTGGTGCCTTCTTGGTTTTAGACTTGATTATAGGAAGTTCATCTCAGGAAACCTGAGATGAATTCTTACAGTGCATCCCTTGACAATAAATTAATATTCAATGAAAATCCTCACCTTGTGCTTGGCAAGCTCCTCCATCTTGTCGAGACTGATTTGCAGTCTCTTCCTCTCCTGCTCCAGCTCTCTGACCCGCTTCTGCAACTTCATGAACAGGCTAATGTCCATTGCAGCCTTTTCCACCCCCATCTCCTGCAGGGGGAAAGAGCATGAGGTGAGACTGTGCAAATCCAACTATGATCAATGGCATGCAGCATTTCAGCTTCACTGGAAATCCCACCAGCGGTGAGAAAAGCAGAAACTACATTCATGCCAGCAGCAGCATTCTTCATCACAGGTCTTTTACCTCCACCAGCTGAATGGAGTCCTCAGTGTCGCCGACCTCGGAGGTGGAGACAGAGGGGTAATTAGAGTCGGACTCTAGGCTGCTCTGATTGGATGGGTTCCTCCTGTGGCCCGGGTGGAACTGGAAGATCACAGGAGGCAGTGAGTCACTTCAAACACACCTGAACTCTGTGTTACACTCAGACTTCTGGCTAAATCACTTGTCACAACTCCACTCCCTCAGATGGTATGAAAACAAAACATCTCCACTTTGTTAAAGGACCATACCACTGATTTCACTTGTTTAGCCGCAAATCTACAAAAAATGTATATACTTTGAAACATTTCATTCAATATTCCATGACCGTTATTAAGTCGTCCACATTCATTTTCCTAAAAGCAGCAGCACTGTTTTGTTCTGATGACTTGAAATTGGGCAGAGTGAAACAGTCCCTAATTATCAGTTCTGTGGTTTATGAATGGTGACGACCAGTAGTCGAGTTGTAAAAAAAAAAATCAGGAGGGATGGTCAATTTTTTTCACTTGATGAAAAGTGAGGATGGCAGTTTTACAGGGGGGATGATTTTGACCGTTTTTATTTCAGGGGATGCCATCCACCCTCATCCCCCCTCGACTAGAGTACTGGCGACGACGTTGTTAGCCACAGAATCAGAACGCGATCAGGTGGAAGTTTCAACCAAAAATTCAAATTTGAAAATGAGGGGATTTCGATTTCATGTTGTGAAATCTTTAGAACCCCTGCATGATTTGCTCAATGGTTTGTTGTAATATAACATGTGGTTAAATTGTAGTAAATGGGTCAAATTTTCAAAATCACTGGCATGGTCCTTTCAGCTGCCAAAACCCAATAATCTATAATCTTCCATAACCAGTGAGATCTTCCTCAGGCTTCACTCTTATACACAAGTTGAAGCTAATCTATTATTCCACATAATTCAGTGATTCTCATCTTACATAAAAATACCGAGACTAGAGCCACACATTTTAACATAATGATCTGTAACTCTGATGAGGCTTAAAAGTCACCTTGGCCAAAGCGACCTCCTCCTGCAGGTTGTCATATCTCTGCTCCAGTCTGGAAAACTCCTTGAGCAGATTCTGGTAGCGCTGCCTCTCCGCATCCAGCTCTGTCTGCAGGGACACTTCTCTCTGGGAGGCGCTGCTCTCCTGGTCTGAAACAAACAAGGCCAGCCATATCAGTTACCATCAACATTTTTCCAGTACCAATTCCTCTACTCTGTGGAATTAAAAGTATAAACTGTTGTCTGTAGTCTTTGACAGTACATGGAGATCAGTTGATATCTTTCACATTTAACGTGTCCATAAACACTACAAAGTTATGAAGGAAAGTTGTAACCACAGCAGCTCTTCCCATCTCTATCTCTAAAACAGACATCATTCTGATAAATGTAAGACATCTACACAAGAACTAAAATGTGTTTATTAGGACTGCATTTGAATTTAAAACTAAATGCAATTACTCACATTTACAAAATATTCATATACCACGCTGAGCAGTATACTGGCTCTTTTCTTTCCCTAGGTGTGCTAGGAAAATCTTTACTCAAAGAAAATGAAACACAGCTGAAAATGAAAAATCATTGATTTTCTGGTGTAAAAATCTTAGTTTAATGGCTTTCAGTGAGGACAAAATGCTGCTTCTGCAATATAAAGACAATGTGTAGGTGCACAGTAAGCGTTGCAGCAGCATCGCTCATTCAAATGGGGGACCTGAGATATAGCAAGACAGCATAAAACAAATATTAAGGTCATAACTTCTCGTTGCCACTGGCTTCATAAGCAAGGAGTAGAAACTGGTGAAAGTTACGCATCTCACCCGGACATAAACTCAACAACTATAAACTGCTAAGTGCTAATACAAGAAGTGGGTATTTTATAAGACTCCAGTTCACTTCATTGGTATGTAACTTTCCTTGACTGCATTTCTTAGCTGAGGGTATTCTACAAACACTTTCATGAAATCGAATGCATTTTCCGCAACAGACACAAATGAGTTTCAGAGTAATGCAAAAATAACATTAAAAAATAAAACCCTAACATGCTAATCTCCTGCAGTCAGGCCGTGCATGCTGTGGTTTACAGGTAAAGTAGACTTGGCGAGATCTAAATGCGACTTCTCCCATGTGGAACTCGTGCCAAACAATAGTAGTTTTCAGAACACCGAGTGAAAGAGCGTTTCACATTGCTGCAGTGAAACTTGATGCATTTTGTGCCCACTTTGTCCTACTTCCAGACAGAAACCCTCTTGTGTGGGGGAACATGCAATCCATCCCCTCAGGGCAGATGAATAAACCCCAAAGCGTAAACAGGTAGATAAGTGACACTGGCACATATTGGCTCACCTTCAGTGCTCTTGGACTGCTGAAGAATCCTTTGGTTCATCTCCTCCTTTTCACTTTTCAGCAGAGAGTTTTCCCTCTCCAGCTCCTCCACCCTCTGAAACAGAGGACACCAGATACTCAGCAGCAATAATCTTGAACAATATTGATAAGATAAAGAGGAATAAATAAAGAGGTGAAGAGAATTCATGGACAAGAAACATGATTTATCCATTTAATTTATTTTGCAAAAGCACCAAAGATGTATTAAACACACTATGTTATCAAGTATACTTCTATAGTAAGCATAACAGCAGCTCCTGAATGTGTGTAGTGACCGTGTGTGTGTGTGTGTGTGTGTGTGTGTGTGTGTGTGTGTGTGTGTGTGTGTAGTGATCACTGGGATTTTATGTGAAATGTCTTCGAACACTGTGTTGCAGTCTACAGTAGATTCAGAAGATCATTAATAGGCACCACAGAGCAGAGATACCACAGGGGCACAGAAAAAAAAATCTGCATCAAATCTACATAATAATGATTCTCATAATTTTTGTGTGACAACTGGCCACTCCTACGATTAAAAAAAGTGAGCAATATCATACACAATCGGTGTCAGAACACTAACTCAGTAGATTACTGGTGGGCTGAGAAAATCACTTGTAGACTAATTTGAACAAGGGCGTCTTTTACTGTCCACAGTATTTCTGTCCCTTGGTATCCGACCAATATTTTATATAAGCACTGAAGGCCTGTTTTATTCATTCCACTGGAGGTAATGATAATATAGGATATTTCCCCTTTGAAACTATTTAAAATAAGATGTCTTTCTGAGCTCACTACTGTATAACACAGTTCTTGGAGGCATATCTCCTTCAATAAGTTGATAATGTTATCTTCCTCACTACTGCACTAATTCTTTCAGACTTTCTAAGTAAGTAGGGTCTCATTACGCAGGCAAGACTCTGTTTATATAATTCTGAAAAACAGGATTATTGAATAAGTGCCCTTTTTTCCCTCTGCTCACCTGCTTCAAGCCTTGTTTCTCACTGCTGTGCTCCTCCTCCAGTCTCTTCCTCTGGGCATAAGCCTCCTGCAGCTCCTCCCTGAGCTTCTCCAGCTCCTCTTGTAACGAAGTTATCTGGCTGCCATCGCCTTGTCGACTACGAAGCTGCTCCAGCTCCTTTTGCGTCTTGGTCAGCTCTGTGCTCAGGCTGGTGTTGGCAACCGATAGTTGCTCATTCTGAGCTTTGTATTCTTTGCTCTACAGTGAGGCAGACAAAAGAAGAGCACACTCACACACTATAATGTTACCAAATCAAAATAAACTCATGCAATTTGATGACAATTTGTTGACCTGGTAAAATCTGTCCATGCAAACAATGCACAGGTAAAAACCGAGGTAATCCAATTTTCTCTCTGTATGAAAGCATGTCCACTCTCAGACGAGTTAGTGATGGTGCCCAAATTGATGTTTTGGGACATTTCTAACCATGAATGTATGCTTGGGGACACAGTTGTTTTGTCCTGCTCAGCCAGGATTCACATACAGACCAAGTCTGTGCTGGTTTGCAGATTTTGGGGCAGTTACAAATTATATCAGAAGAGGTGATGGCTAGCAAAGCACTGCCTTCTAATACAGCAAAGGCACCAGATGTGAACTTCATCACATCAGTTCTACTACTACAAGCCTCCAAAGTGGATGTTTTTTTTTTTGTTTGTTTGTTTGTTTTTTTTTTAATTAAGAGAGCTCTCCAGCAATGTTAAATAGGATATTGTTGCAATGCTTAGAGGCATAGCACTTTTCCAAAAAGTGGGATATTTTTACATTGCTGGACAGTTGGTGTCACCAAGGTCTGCACAATATTATTACCCAACAAAGGAAACTAAAGCTCTCCCAGCCCTGCTAGAATGGATTACTGTAAAAATGCAGACCCTGAAAACCCCATTTTATTACAGTGACTGACTTTTAGGAAATCTCACATCTTATTGGATGAAAAATCCCTATTTTTAAACTGAGTTGACCGTCCCTAAAAAGGCCCGCTGTGCTCTGCTATACCTGATCGTCCATCTTCCTCTGAAGCTGGACAATCTTGTTCTCCATGCCAGTGTTGAGCTTCTTCAGGTGTTCAGCAGAACGTGCTTCAATCTTGAGCTGCTTGAGCTGCCGTTTGGCACACATGCGCCGGTATGCACACTGAATGATAATTGCAGCATTGCGTGCTCGTCTAAATTTCTTCCTCTCCAGCCAGCCACGGACAGTCTTCTGGATGATCATGGCCTTGTGGTGCAGAAGGAACTGCAAACAAGAGTTTCAAAATTTAAGCCAAAGTGACATTTCTCATAAAAAGGTAAAAGGGAACAAATAGGACTTTGAGAAGCGTATGAGGAGATCAACAAAACAGCCTGCAGCATTCAGTGGTGTGCACCTGATTACGTTCCAAGTCAAATTGAAGGCACTTTGTCCCCAATTCACTAGTCACGTAACCACCACAAATAAAGTCAAACTACACACTGATTTGTTCTAGTTCCTCTATAAATAGCAACCTAATCAATTTCTATGACTGACTGATTAAGGAATTACCAAGGTAGGGCAGGCTGGAAGATGTATGGGGAAAGTAAATTGAAACGATAAAGATGTGAGAGTGACTGAGTAATCCAGAGGGGAAAAAACATCACATAGGGTACACAAAAGAATAAAAGTGGGTAGAGAATGAAAAGGTGTGTATGTGGGGAGATCCTAACAGATAGAAAGTGAGAGAGAGGCAGAATCAGTAGCAGACAGTTTACTTTGTACCTCCCAGTAAATCCTGCGTGTAAACATGCCCTTGGTGTAGGCCTGGATGATGATCACAGCCTGTCTCACTCGCAGATAAGCTCGGCGATCTCTCACCATGCGATACTGTTTCTGGCAGATGATGGCGGCATGGGTTAGGCGCAGATGCTCAACATACCTGAACAAAAACAAAAGACAAATTAGTATAAGAGGACAGCAAAAACATGGGACAGAGAAGGGAGGAAACTGATGAACTCTTAATGTTGCTTTTTTCAGAGAATCAATTCAATCAATTAACGACTAACAATGAATGACTAGTGAAGCACAAGCTGTATGAGGTTTCCTAACCTGCGGGCTAAATATCCACGGACATATCTCTGCAGAGTGACGGTGGCCGTGCGAATCTTGCGGTAGCGAACTCTTTGCAACCAGCCTCGCACCGTCTTCTGGATTTTAATGCAGGCAGAGCGAAACTTGTCAGCCCTGAGCTTCTCCAGGTAGGCGACTTGACCCGCTCGGAAAAAGATCTTGGTCTTACCGAACTGGAACTTGTCAGGGTCCTGAGATCAATAAGAAAAAAAAATTCAAATTCATATTTTCTAAATCCCAAAGACCAACAGTTAGCAAGTCTTGAGGTGTTGAAAATCTTAAAGGACCATACAAGTGATTTGGATTTTGGGGGGAAACATTTGCTTTCCACAGCCAGTTATCAGCTCTGTGGTTTATGAATGGTGACGACTTTGTTAGCCACAGAAGCAGAACATTATAAGGTGGATGCTTCAACCAAAAATTCAAATTTGAAAATGGAGGGATTTTGATTATATGTTGTGAGACCTTTACTACCACTGCATGATTTGCAAAATGATTCACTGTGGTGAAAAATGTGGGCAAACTGTAGTAAACGTGACAGACATTGAAAATCACTGGTGTGGCCCTTTAAGGGCTGTTGAGCAACAAGTACACTGCCAACCAAGGAAACAAGATGAAGGTAAAAGTTTTTTTTTTTTTTATGAAACAGAACTACTACTCCTGTCGTGTCTTTTACCTTGAATCACCTGTTACTCAGTAATAAGAGGTCTGAAATGGGGTCTCTTGCCTTAATCAGTGTTTCCAGCAGGTTCTTACACACCAGCTTCTTGTCTGCTATGGTCATGTCAGACTTTTTCATCAGCACTCGGTATCTGTTGAAGAAGTCTGGGTATGTCCACCTGGAAATACAGAAAACTGTATTAGTTCCCTTAAAATAACAGCATTTCTCTTTGTGATGTGATACATGGTCTGGTGGATACAGGAAAGGCAGGATTTCAACATCTTCAATATATAAATACTGAGAATCGATGATATGATTAGACTGATAGACTGACGATGATACAATATATTGATGACATTTTACAGTATATACCTTTAAATCCTGACACTGTTAAATCTCCTAATATTTAACAATAATTACTGAAGTGTAACAGTTGTTCGACCTCACACGATTTTTCTATGCTATGTATTGACTCCGATTGTTGTAGTCTTTGCATGGGAACTGGTGACTTTCTGTCCTCATGTGATGCCTCAGGGAAGCACATAACTCAAGAGAAAAAAAAGAATTCAATTTCAACCCTATTAAGACCAGGAGGAGAGTTACTGAGGATGAGAAAGCAATAAAAAAAAAGACAAAGATGAAGAACTTCACTTCTGGTTGGGGCCTGTAGCAAAAAACACAGAAACGCTGCACCTAGAATTTCACTCATCTCATTACAACCAAATTACTGTAGTCATATCTGTGGTATGACTTGCATTTGCATAATGCAGATGGTGAAATGAGGTTAGCTTTGAGACATTTGAAATGTGCTTTTCTAAAGTCCCTATATGCCTGGGCATTGGATTGACTGCTAACTCTGAACTATTCTGAGCTACGTTTTGTAGTTACCACAGCAACCATAGGTACATGTTATAGCACAAAAACAAACATGAGAAGCAAAGTTAGATATACAGTAAAAAGTGCAAGTGGATTTACCTTGATGGGTACCCTGCAGCACTGATGCGGATCGTCTCCAGAACCCCACATGCCCTCAGCTGCTGCACAGCTCGCCTCGAGTCAAACCTACGGCGACAAAAAAAAAAACAGGGAAAGGCTCAAAAAAGCCTCCTGGATTGAAATGAAAGTTAGCACTCGGACTGAAGCGCAGTCCTGAACACTTCCCCCTACCTCATCTTTCTCTTAGGCATTACACCCAAGACACAATGTCCAGGGCGTGTGGATGCTTATGTTTGGAGCAAACTGATGTTTTACGGTGTGTCTACCAACATGTGACTGGGCCTCATCATTTAATTTAGCAGTCATGGGGCAGGCCTTGTGCAGAAAAAGATGTACAAAGAAGAAGCACACGGCAAACCACACCACTAAAAAATGCTACATACTTTGTAAAAAGTATGCTGTACTGACATACTGATCCTTCAAATCATTAGTGCTCATTTGTTTTCCATTAATCAGTTTAATACAAAATCTAAAATCTAAAAGAAATGTTTAACTGTTAAAAAGACAAATCAGATAAAAGTCACAAATACACAACTACATGTCATGGCAGCATCCATTTCCGATGGCCAGGGTGATGATTCCTGTTTGTTTTGTTTTATCCCAGCATGGAAACGATGTAAAACAAATATATTGTACAATGGGAATACCGGGAATGTCAAGAAAGCCATAAACAGCTGATGCTTCTTGATCTCTCTAGCCACGAGTTTTCTATGAAAGGGATAACAAATGAAAACAACAAATAAAAAGAGTAACTAAATAAATAAATAAAAATGCATTACAAAGGAACCCATCATTTCTCTCATAAGTAAAGTATGTTATTTCATATGGAACAACACTTTCTGTTCAGGAGGCTTAGAAATCTTGATTAGTGAAACCAGCCTCAATATAGAAAACACACACACACACACACACACACACACACATGCTATTATCTACATGCAAGGAGTGGCCAGTTTGTTTACTAGCCACAGCGATCCCAGAACAAATCTAATTCAGAGGCAGACGCTGACTTCGACCTCACATATAAACTCTCATATAAAGTCACTTAACTGTCCTGCCACCACAGTCAAAAATAGTTCACTCACGAGAAAGCCTCCTTGTCGTCATTAGGCTTGATGCAGCGCACATAATGAGGCGTCGTGGCGTTCAGGGTCTCCATGAGAAGATGAAGGGAACTGCGGAACTGAACAGGAGGAGAAAGAAGTGAGCGGCCCTGCAAAGACAACAGCGGCTGGGACAGCGGGATTTGTAGGGTTGGACTGACGGCTAACCTGGTGTCCCACGGTCTTCCTGTGGTCTTTGTTGGGAACTTTGACGGTGGGCTTGGCTGCTCGGACGTTCACCCTGGCCGACTTGGTGGATGTGGAAGAGGAGGAGGAACTGCCATCTTGCTTCTCCTGAAACAAATCTGCCACGAGCTGAAACTGAGAGAGAAAAATCAACATGGCTACATTCATCACTGATCATGAGTCATTAATTAAGTTTAGAAGACACTTCCGCCTACAACAACTTTAACTGCTTACAAACTTTTAACCCTCTTACAGCTGAAAAGTTACATCAATTCAGTGAATTCAACAGAATTTTTTTTATTTGCTTTAGATTTATTTGCTCATGTACAGTTAGAGGAAAAAACACTGACAATATGTCTATATGTATAAAAGAACATATTCCAACAAATGTGCAGGAGAGGTCGGAAACTCAAGGTTTATTCAAAGATTTCAAACCGTGGTTATTTATACAGTCAACACAGTGCTGCTGCTATGGTGATTTGCCACCATCCTTGTTGTGATGGTTACATTTTTGCCTACCAGTCTTCCTCTACTTCAACCCACTTCATTCGGTGAGCGTTCTCTGAATGTGTGACATTATTAACTGTAATGTAGCTCTGATATTTATTATTGATTTATAGGGACATGGAGTTGTTGCTCTTTATGCTGCTATTTTCCATTGTTTTCTTCAGAGGATAATTCTGACTACAGCGAAGATTAAGCCTGTTTTCCAGTGTACCCTGTCTCTCTTATAAAAACTGCTGTGGATTTTATTCATGCTTTGCTATTATCAGAGAAACAGTTATCACTTCCTCAGCTCTTCATTTGACTCCAAATGAAATGATAACACTTGTGAGATGTAAACAGGGTATGACAATGTGTGCATCTGCAAACATTTGCAAGGTCTAACCTCAGAAAGAATTATAAAATGTTTATTAATGAGAGGTAGTTTAAATGCTTTGGAACATTTTAATCAACTTTGTTAATACGTTGAAACAGATGTTCTTAAAAAGCTCTTGGTAGATATTCAGACTGCATGTACATGAATGTGCCCCCGCATGTTCACACACTCACACACACCACTCCTCTTATTCAGTGTGTGTTACCATGGCTAAAAAGGATGAGTCAATGTATAGCACAAGGTCAGATTTAGGAAGAACAATGTAGATTCTGTCTAGGAAATGGAAAAACAAGACCTGCGAAAGTTGTGTGGTAGTTGATAATCTATCCATGTAATAAATAAATAAATAAATAAATCTAATATTGTTCATGAAGCAGTTGTTTCAGCCAAGATCTCTGCCCACATGTTTACACATAGAAACTGGATGTTATTTTGGTACTGATGAAACTGATAGGCTTTGACATCTATGTGGGTTAAATCAAATTGAAAATGAAATTAATTTTGTTTTATTTTGTTCTCTATTTTGGTTTGAGGAGGTGTTTAATTTAATAAGAGTAACAGGGAAGATTATAATTATTTTTCAATGGAAGACTTTGAAATAATTGAAAGATTGTTTGAGAAGGAAACATTTGTGATTGCAGAATATTTAGATAAAGCATAACAATCAAGAAACATGTTGTTTAAATGGTTATGTTGTGCTGTCAGATGGTGTTTTAACTTGGGATTACATGACACACAATAACAAAAAAACATGACACAGACTTTCAAAGAATCTGTCACTGATCAATTTTAACAGACAAAAAGAAATATATTGGAGACTCGTATTGCTCGAGTGCTGTCTTCCCAGAGCTAAGCCTCCTGTGTTTCGATATCCGGTCCTGTACGTTGGACTCAGTTGATAACATTATCTGAGACACATCATGAGCTGGATTCTTCAAGGACAGTGAGAGGGCTCTCTCTCTTCTAGGCGGCAGAGTGTGTGTGCATGGCTCTGAGAGATTAAAGCTCCTCAAGTATCAGCTGCATGACGTTTCATCAACAGAATAATTTGCTTCAGAGGTTTTCCCACTCACGGCACATTGACCTGGTCACTGCTCACCCTCAGCTCATCACAGGAGGGGTTCAAAGAGCACCTCTGCCAGCCTGCTGACTTTCAGTCAACTTTACTCTCACTGGACACTGGAAATGAACTTTAAACGGGAAAAGATAGGCCTGTACGATGGCAGTATCTGATTACCTACTGCCTTGAATGTCTAAACACAGCTTTCTTTCACTGCTATTTGGTAGATATTTCCTTTTTTTTTTTTTTTACAGATATGATAGATGATCTTCCATCTTGTCATGCTCAGGTTTTCAACAAAGAACATAATAATATTATCATTCATTGTACACCCTTTCATTAATAATCCATACAGGATAAAGACCAAATCTCAGGTGCATGGAAACAACAAAAAATTATCCTAGGAAAGACAGAATATTGAGCACTTTTCAGTTTCTAGAAAGTCAGTTTTCACATTTATGTGAATACCTGCATAATTATGTTATTATAATGTTTGCCTGCAAGATTTTCCTCTAGGATTTTTGTTTGAAATGAAAAGACCTTATATCATTAAAGCATTTGGCCTACCAAGACAACATTGCTGGCGCCATGTTAAAGCCACTGTGATCAAGTTGAGAATACTGCAGTCAACTCTTCAGCTGGCTGGATTTAGAAATCTCATTACCACCGTAACTCAGGAACAGAGTATATGAACAGAGTAGGTATCAAACGAGAGCAAGAGCATTTTAATTACTTCCACAACAGATAAATGACTCAGACGGAAGCCCATCGGGCTCGTCTTTGATCTGTAAATTATCCAGTTGAACCAGGGAGGTCAAATAATAGGAGTAATATGAAGAGCACAGATGGATTGAGAGCCAAGCACTGTTAGACTTCAGGTTAGATCAGAGTCCTGCACATTGTGTTGTGACATCTACATACATGACATACATGATGTAATCAATTATCATATATTAAAAGGACTACACCAGTGATTCTGCATGTTTAGCCTAATATCTACTAAATGTATGTACTTCATGTTTCTGCAAATCTTTTCCCAAAGCAAGCAGTCATATTTTAGAAATGCAATATCATTCTTGCTACTTTTTATGCAGCCATTTGTTTCCATTCATTCAACTACGACGTGAATGAATAAAAATAAATGAATAAATAAATCAAAATAAATTAATAAATAAAAAATGTTGAATCTGCATTTTCAATAGATTCAAATGAGCTTGAGTGATTTTGTTTGGCTTACCTTACTAGCTTTCAGGATATTGATCTGCTCCTCGTAGACAGTGTCTCTGTTCTTCTCAAGGAAGCCTTCGCATTGATATTCCACCTGCCAAGGCAACAGCGGTCAATGAACTGCAACTACACTTTCCGGAATCTTAATATATAAATAGAATAATAATATATGTTAACACATTCATTTTAACAGGTTAACATGTTAAGATGTAGTCTACTACAACTAGATTAGCTGGGTCAACATCATACAGGAGTAGGAATGTGGATGTTGTGCAGTTCATCTACAGAACTTGAATGCCCTAACCCAAATCACTTCAAAAATGCACATTTCACCACCTCAGCATGTAATCATGGTATTATTGAATTGATACTGAACAACAACCCCGAAAAA
Source organism: Myripristis murdjan (assembly GCF_902150065.1). Lineage (NCBI taxonomy): Eukaryota > Metazoa > Chordata > Actinopteri > Holocentriformes > Holocentridae > Myripristis > Myripristis murdjan. The sequence goes on from NC_043991.1 coordinate 18,769,773, forward strand.
AAAAATCTACTTATGACCGGACAACTGCCATTCTGCATCGCTGTGAAAGGTCACAGTCAGCTGTAAAGTCACGTGACGTAAAAACAGAGCAGGAGAATGCCCACCATCAGCGTCTACACTCGTTCTCCTTCGTCTTTCTCCAAGCAGCCTGGAGCCTGGCAGTCTGGCACGACACCTAACCAGCTTGTTCCCCTTCATTCATTTAACGGACTGCAGGCTCTTTGTGCCAAATGAGGGCACCACAACAGTAATTGTAGCGCTTCTTTATCAGAGAAGAGGGGGATGGATAGATGAAGAAAAACCCTCAGGCAATGTGTTTAAACTGAAGCACAACTGGAGGCTTGAGCGGGGGGGGGGGGCTCACTGTCAGGAGGGTCCTTCTGCTCTGCTGCAAGGACTGAACTGCGCTTTATCTACTGTGTACCTTTCAACTCCAACTGTACTTTCAGTAGTGAAGTCTATAATTTAAAGAGCATGCAGTGTTGACAAAGGTTTTAATCAACACCCGTGGGTGTGTATCACAGTGCGGAGATAAGACGAGCAAGTGGTGGGGATACACAGCTTCTCTCACCACCTGAAATTCAGTCCCATGTTATACATTCAGGGACGGCTCACAATGTTGGTTGGTTTATTTAAACCTATGAAAGTCGAGTCCCTAAACAAATGCTTCATTACAAGATCATAACTTTAATCCTAGGTATAGAGCTTGTAGATTCAGTAGAGCTCAGTAAGAGTTCTTATGGTTGGAGATCAGTGTTAAATTTGTTGACAAAAACTATGATGAAAAGTATTCACCAAAGACACTTGACAAGACAAAAACGAGACAAAAACTAAACATAAATTAACCTATGTTGACAAAAACTATGATGACATATCATGACATTTTTATCAACAAATAAAAACGAGACAAAAATGTTAGGAATACACAAATGTTGAACTGCTGAACTGTCTGAGTTTGGAAGGGATCCGTGGGGTACTGAGGTGCGAGCCACAGGATAATACAAAGCTAACTAATGTCAGCTAGACGTTACTTACTGTAAACGTATCTGTGCTCCTATGTCTTTGCTTTTGGGAGGAAAAAAGAACAGGCATATGGGCAAGCCTTACTTTTTTATATAAAGCATTGTGTAATAGCAAAAGTTAGATCCAAAATACAAGAAGTTATAATGGGGAATACAGGTCAGTCTAGGTATAAAAGGTCAATAACAAATGAGTCAATGGGGAATTTACAGAGAAAAAAAATGTGAAAAATGATTTAGTAGGATTAGACTAAAACTTTGTCAGTTTTTGTCAGCAATAACTTGACTAAAAGTAACAAAATTGAAATGACTACATGTGACTAAAACTGAAATGCATTTTAGTCAAAAGACCAAGACTAATATCTATTCAAAATTGGTTGTGAAAACTGGTGGAGATTAATGTCATACAAGCATATTTGTCACGATTATAATATTAATGACAGTAATTTCTCCATCCTGTACTGTGTATGCATTGCATGTTTTCCTGCATGGAGACTTCTCACCTTATCAGCAAAGTGTATGATGATGAAGGAGGTGTTGGACATGCGTGGCTTCTGAAAGTGGGCACTGCTGGAGTGCTGCCCGTACAGCTTCTGGGCCCAGTTCTGGTCTGTTCCCTTCGGCACCTGGGGCAGCATGCAAGAAGCGCATGAGTGAGATTACATAACACCGAAAGGGGGAAATTAAAGTTTTATTTAGGCTACCTGTGCTCAGAATAACAAATGCACCCCTCTAATGCTGTTCCAAATCATCATCAATAACTTCAAAGGACTGTGGCAAAGAGACAAGATGAGGCAAAATAAAGAAGCCATCCGTTTTGTTTCAGGGGTTTCAAACCAGATGAAGATCGGCCTGAATCACATTAACACAGAGAGAGATATATAAAAATACTCAACTCCGTATGTCTCTACTTCTTAGAGTCCTATTCAGTGAGCTTTGACACATCTGTTTAAACATTAGAGTGTGGCATTTTTGACTATTACATGTACTGACAGGCAGGAAGTCTTCAATCACACAGTGAATTCAGCATGTGATACTGCCTGAAAAATCGCAGCAAAAAATGAAATAAAATGAAACTGAATGAAATTATTGGCCAAGCTACTGAAATAAAGCAGCAGAGGACACAAGACATGCTGGGCAGCTAATGTGCCCTTAATCCCATCCCTGCAAAAAGTCAATTACTGATTTCCCCTGGGAGTTTCCTATGATCTGAATATGGAAATTCAACAACAAGAGTTTCAGCTGTACGGACAAAATCAAATGTCACAATATTCTTGACCAAATACCTTTGTATCAAGATAATGACGATATTGTGGGGATAACTATTGGTGCTCTCACAAAATATTTACACAAAGAGACGTTTGATAAATAATTATCACTTGTACCTATGTAAAAGCTATAACAACATATTATTGTTACTTCCCGACCCTAATGGGAAGAGGTTACAGTGGAGGGAAGGAGTCTCAAGAACTGCAGTGAATGTATGATTCCTGATCGTACTTTGCACTCTTCATCCAGCAGGTCGAGGATGCCGAGCCTGGCCTCGATCAGGTCGATGCAGGGCTGGTTGTCATAGAAGTCTATCAGCGTCCAGGGGATCTGCTCCTTCATGTACTCCTCCTGCTCCAGCTTGAACACATGCTGGAAAGACAAAATCAAATATAACACACCAGTCAGAGCCTTCACATTAATTTTCCATTCAAATTATTTACAATAAAGGCTTTTACAATATACAATATAAAGTGCTATTTGGGTTCATCAAAGATAACAAATGTTCCCAGAGGTTTTTAAAATTAAACATGCTCACCGAATTGAACTGCTGCTGAAGTTTCTCATTGGCATAGTTGATGCAGAACTGTTCAAAGCTGTTAATCTCAAAGGTCTCAAACCTTCAGTGATTTGAAAAACAAAAGAAAAAATGTTGGTTATTCGCATCTTATCAACCAGAACTGCTAAGCAGAGAAAAATTTAACAGTATGATACAATCAAAGACTCATGTTGATACTGAAATCATCAGAAAGGCCAGAGCCGACATGTAATGTCACACTTATTTACAGTATGCACAGCTTTTAACAACTACTCAACTACTTTATTGTAAATTAAATACACATAAACAAATAAAACTAAAGATAATGTTTTAAATAAGTACAGAGCTGGACCAGCTGGAGAGGAAAGCACACAGGATGCTGACTCAAAAAATAAAGTAAAGTATATGCCAGCTTTCTTAGATTACATTTGAGAAAACGTCTGATCCTGGGAATATTTCAAGATTAAAAATTTTCATGCTTTGTGATGGCGGACATAATCTCCGTAAGAGTGAAAGACAATGACATAATTATAGATAATCCAATACGATGGCAATAAGAGAAGCTAAAACTGAACCAAGAGAGGCACCGAACTGGGCCTCAGAGCAGCCAGGATTATTAATCCATCAGTCAGCTATAAGATAAACCAGTTCAGACCAGGACTTCCTAAACGGTGCAGGAGATTGTGGTTATCAAAGGTTGTGAAGGCTGCACTGAAGTCAAGGAGAACAAGTGCTGATAGAGTGCCGTGGCCGGGTCAGGACGTTTGTAACTCTGATTAGAGAGACAAGGTCAAAGATGAAGTTTGAATTAACAAAATGAGTGAGTTGCTGGGCTATAAAAAAATCTATCTTTTTATCTTTGGGATGAGCTAAAGATTGAAAATTTCCAGCTTTATGCAATCAGTTGCATAAAGGGGGCATTGAGGTCTACAAGGAAGGGAGATGATTTAGAATCCATGGAGAATATAAAAATTGCCAAAATTACCCCTTAAGGATCTTGGTTTTGTGGTTTTCCATACTAAATTTAGAAACACGTTAAGAAAATTGTGCTATCTTGCTCTCTTCAACTAAGAAACAGCCTGTCTTGTCTATCAGCCACTGAACCGGTTTTATTTTGTCTCATGCTGATGACAGCAACTTTGAAGGGAGCAGTATACTTAGTTTTCTTAGTTTCCGTCAAACTTTGTGTTGCGTCTTGTCATTCGCTGACATCCCCTGTCTGTAACTGGTCCAAATTCCATTAAATCTCCTTGTCAAGAGCAAAAGGCCTAAGCTCAGATTTGAATCCAGTGTCCAACCGCTGTGGTAAGGACTCAGCCTTAATAAGTGATACACGCTCTGCCTGGCTCACCTGATGTTAATTAAGATTTTAATTATGAAGATATTAAATAATTTAATAATTAAACTTTGTTGCCACCAACTGTCAAACTGTACAATAATGTTAGTCTAGGAATTGTTCAGTTATTGTAAATTAGTCAGTATTAAACTGATAATGAATCAGTTCAGTGAATGTGTATGGAAGAGAAACTGCCAGCTGTATGAGGCAAACATTGTTGGGCTGTCTGTTGCACTACCCTGAACCAAACATGCATCTCTCTCTCTCTCTCTCTCTCTCTCTCTCTCTCTCTCTCTCTCTCTCTCTCTCTCTCTCTGCTCCAATAACAGAAGTCTCACTGACTATACTGGCAGCATTTTCTGACATGTTTGCCAGTGCTTCTTTCTTCGTTTCATCTTACATCTTTCTAAATACACTGCCGCCTTTAGTTCCCATCTCACACAGAAACCAAACCATTTTCTTCGAACTGAAAACATAGCAGTGAGTCTTTAACTTCTGCTGGAAACATGATCACATCATGTTTTGTCCATTTGTGCCAACTGCAAGATTTTTAGATTTGATTTTAGCTTTCAGCAATAATACTGGTAGAGGGAGTTAAAGAAATTTGCTCTTACCCATAGATGTCCAACACACCAATGAAGGAGTGCTGTTTAAAGGAGGTCTGCAGGGCCATGTTTACATGTTCAACTATCCAGTCAAACAAGCGTGCATAGATGTGTTTGGCAAGAGCGTCACGAGCGTTAGCCGCCTGTTTGCTGGACATATTCTTCACGTAGGTCTCTGATGCTGTGGCTAGCTTCCTATGGCACAACCAGTGCTCCATCTGTTGAAGCTCCACACCTAGCAGCCTGCAGAAATGTTTAAGGTGGGGGTCGTCCCTCTGCAAACACAAACATCAAACTGTCCTGTAACAGGAGATAATCGTGGGCCTCGATTTTGATCATCAAAATGAGTTTTAATCAGTCATGGTGACATACTGAGATGTGACAGGATTCTCCGTCTCTCTCCGCGCAGATCTCCACATTGCCAAGATGTAGGATGGATGCAATAATTTTAAAGATGCTGCTCTGATTGCTGTCCTTTACACCTGGAAATCATAATAAAATACAAGTTTACAAGGTGCTGTAAGGACTTGTGAGCCAGAGCATAAAAAAAACATACATATACAATAAAATATGAAGCTCCCCATTGGAAGTAAATAGTGTATTAAACTCAAGGCCCAAGAAACTGATTTAACTTGCATTACTGTAAAGATTGCGATAAGACATTTCTGAATTTGAGGAGCCAGTGATTTCACACAAAGTCTCTCTGGCCAAGTCAAGAAAAAGCACAACAATGACCCAGCAAGATGTACATGGACATTTCATGGTTAACAAGAAGAGAGCTGTTATGCAGCTTGATTTATCTGCGTGACGTCTCAATACCCTGAAATCGCAGGATGCCGTGAAAGATTTTCAAAACACCACCACATTTGAGAATCAAATGCAAAAGGAACAATAGAGAACTCATCCATATCACTGCTTTGCCCAGAGTAGGATTTGCACACAGTCTGAAGGCACTGAATGCATTTTTTACAGATCAATTTTTAAGTGCAGATGATGTGGAGAGTCCATCAGAGAACCAACGGATAGAACTGAATAAATTACAGCGCAAAAGCACGAGGGCCAAGTGAGATTCTCTAGAAGCAAGAGTTATCTTTTCATCACAGACACAATGCTGCAAGTCTCCCTTCAGGACAACCATGTACAGATAATGTGTGGAAGCACCTATTTGTGGGAACAAATAGAAAAACAGTGGAGTGAACACGTCAGAATAATATCTACAGCATCTATACAGCACCAATACAGGAAATAATTTAACCATCCCCTGTGCTATTTAAGAGCCAAAAAGAGCACTGCAGCCCCTCTCAACAAACATGTAATCAAATATATAGGCTACAGATACCAAAGAAAAACTACTTGGTGCACTGACATAACAGTGACAAACATAATCAGAGCATGGACTCAGCAGCCTAACCATAGAAATCAGACAACAACTCATGTCTGCTCTACTGTCTGAGGGATATCTGATGAGCCTTGTGCTTTACAATACAATACAATTCTTCCTAGGTCCAACTTCCTGGCTCTTTCACTCTCAATACACTTGGTAGTTAATAGTTTTCAGCACTGAACACTGTAACAGGGAAGGCTGAAAAGAGGCTACTTAGAAAAGCCAAATTCCCACTGTGAGGGGCTGACAGGTAACATTCAAGAACTGCAGGAATGTTGGAAATCTCAGCTTCCAATGGAATAAACAAGACAAACTTCTGTCATAATACTTACTTTACTTTTATTTTTAAAAAAAATAATAATAAGGACTGACCACTGGGTCCACCAACTGCATGTGGTTCGCCTTTAGCCCACGTGTCTTCATGGATGTAAGGTCATGCAATTCTGAATATTATACTTAAAGGAATACTTCACCCCTCATGCATAGCTGCCTTCAGCTGCTTTCAATCTCTGACAAAGAAAGTTTTACTCTCAAGCCTTTGTGGTAAACTTGTATTCCAAAATGCCAGCCTTCTCTGATCTAATGGAAGACACTGTAATTTTACAGTTTTACAACAGCAAAATGCTGTCAAAGGTTTAAAAAGCTCACACTCATCACGCTGTATAATCCAAGTCTCTGGTAGCTGTATGCTCCGTCGTTACCTCCAAAACACTCAGATTTTAGCTAAAATGTTGCTGCAAAAACCGCTTCCACACAATCCTCTCATGTGCGACCATAAACCATGCATGCGGAAGTGTGCCCGTCCAGTGAAACGCGAGCAAAATTTGAGCAAAAATACACGTTTGGGATGCACTGAGGATATGACTGGATGCCAAGGACTTGGGTTGTACTGCATGATGAGTGTGAGCATTATAAAGTGAACTTTTGATCGCATTTTGCTGTTGTAAAATTGCAAAATTATGGCCCTGATTTTTTTGGGTTGGAAAGCAAGTTGACATCAGTGATTGAAGGCGGCACACGGTGAGTACTTGATACAAAAATTATGCATTATTAACATACTGACAAGACATCAAACACATGAATCTTGAAAAAGGTCGGGGTTTGTGATTTGAATTCCATTCCACTGCATTATTTTCAAGTAAGTTGTGATTTCCAACCTCCAACTTGGAAAGGATCACGTCATTACACAGCAGCAAGTAGGACTCAACAGGGTGTTCACCATGTATAAGTTTTATATTATGTGTGCTGACAGGCAGACCTATTACAGACCCGTCCACCTTCATGGCAACTCCTGGTGCTCTGCAGTAGCAGGATGCAACGCACTTCACTTGTTCAGGACTTTGTGAAGCAGACTGCACATTAGCATAGACAGTTTCTCTAAGCAGGCCCCAGGGATGTTGAGTCTGACAGGCCTAATCCTTATGTCCTTACTGAGTAGTGTGAAGGCTTCTCTGGTCTTTTCAAAGTCCTCTGCATCATTAACTCCTTCAATGAAGATGTTCTCCCCTAGAGACGTGTAGGTGAAATCGTCGGCACTCGCTGAATGAGGGAGATGAACAAGAGAGGAGTCAAAACAAATGGATGAGACAAATGAATAACTTGAAAATGAAAATGAAAAACTTTAAAAGGCACAGTTTGTTTAGGTGCTGTAGACAGTTGGCTAGTAGGGGTGGGGGGAGAAATCAGCTAAGCCAGTGATCTCAATTTTTTTTTTTTTTTTTTTTTAGATGACAATTTTTGATTCCCTGTTGCCAAAAATTATTCTTTTTATTTACATTTTCGTCACATCAGTGGCACAGCCATGACACAACTTTTTGAAGAGGAAAAAGTTTTCATGAACTCATCGCAAGATGCAGGTGAAATATCCAGCTAATCCAATAATGTGTATTGAATCATACATATATAGTGTTGAATTCGTGGTGTGTTATTTATATTTTATTTTTTGGCAAGATAGCCTAATACTGCAAGTGAGGGGTAATGGAAAGTTAACATCTGAATGGGTATATCTCACCATTTACACCCATCTGCTACTTTAATCATAAATCATTCTGATTCTGATTTGGATACAAAAAGTTATGTCACTAATAAATAGTGAAATAGTGATGTCAAGATGAGGAGAGCTGCTCAGGTGTTGTTTTAGTCAAGTAGTAAAGTACATGAATTTCATTTTTTGTATTATTGTACTGCACAATGACAGATACCTGAAGTCTTTGTGACAAATATCTCTAAATAAATATTGCTGTCTGAAGCAAGGAAATATCTGTTGCCTTGAGTCAGCAAACACTTATGCCTTGAGTTTACATTATTTTTTTAAGCACAGACATGCACTACAAGTTGATTTATTCTGGCCGGTTGTGCTGTGAGCAACTTTTGACTGTGACTCAGTGCTGTGCTTAATCAAACAAACTCCAAAAGAGAGACTTACTCAAGGCTAGGTCTTTGAACTCTGGTAGGCTAGCAGAGGCACACAGTTGGTAGAATATGTGGTAATTCCTCTCATCCTCGGCCTAAAAAACACAAATAGTACAATATCATAAGAGTTGTTGGGTAGGCAGATCAGCCACAGCATCTAGGGCCCCACCTTCCTTAAAACAGGGCCCCCCCACAAGCAATCCTTGTTTATTTTTTGTTTTGTTTGGTTTGGTTTGGTTTTTTGAAAGCTCAATTAAATGCTTGGGAAACCAATCACTGAAATCATTGAAAAACCCCAAACTTAGCAATGAAATTAGTGAAAACTTAAATGAAAAAAAATCATTATAATTATATATTTACCACCCCGCCCCCTAAAAAAAACGCATAAAATTACTACAAAAGAAATAAAAACAAGAAGAACTAAAGTGAAGTTTGTTCAGAGGGTGAAATAAAACCTCAGGTCAATCACCTTTACTTTGATCCATTCATGGTAAAATGCTAGGGGCCCCAAATGATTTTTTATGTCTAAGGCCCCCAAATGTCTACGAATGGCACTGAACAAAATCTTTATTCAGATAATTGAAATAACATTAAAATAAATTATAGACCAGTCTGAAGCATATCTACAGTTGAACAACAAAACCAAACTCACCTGAAAAACAACCCGAGATTTCTCCAGCAGGTAGGTGCGCATGTTGGCACCTATGATGTGGTAGTGCCTGTTAAAGCCGATCTGGATGTATTTCCCAAAACGGCTGCTGTTGTCATTGCGAGTGGTTTTTGCATTGCCAATAGCCTAAAGTGACAGAGGGATGAGCAGGAAGCAGTGGTTATGTGCTCACTAGCAATTATACTAAAAGACAGTTAAAAATAAGTTTAAAAGGACTACACCAGCAAAAATAATATCTGTGTGTCAATTACAGAGCTGTCCTGAGTACTCACTGACATGTTTGCACACAGTATGTTTCTAATCACAGGAAATTACCATTACTATCCAAAGTACAGAGGTGGAAAGTTAAATAAATAAAAAAAAAAAAAGCAAATAAAAACTCAATCTCCATAATTACTGAACTTCCAAAATGTCAGTGTAGTCTTTTAAGGATAAAATTGAGGAGCCATGAGGAACATTTTGGCAGATATCAGTGATGTCACTCGTGTTTAAACCAAGCGTGCACCTTCTCAACGTAACCACACAAGTCCAAACCACTCACCTCCATGATGGGACTGGATGCCAGCACTTTCTCCTCAACATTTGTGTCATTAGCTGAGCCTCCCACAGTGGCAAAGAAGCGCATAGCGTACTTTGCAGAAACTGTCTTCCCTGCCCCCGACTCCCCGCTCACTATAATAGACTGGTTCCTCTCGTCTCTACACAGTCAACAGGGACAGAAAAAGAGAAACAGATTTTTATGAGTAGCAATTTTCAGTTAAAACCAACTATGATTTGTGACAAATGGTCTCATTCTCTCTGGAGGCAATGTTCCTATTATTGCCTCTGATGTTCCCATTATGGCTGAGGTGCCCTGGACATAATAAATTCATTTCAATAAAACTGATCTCAGGTGCAAATGGACCCCTGGTGCCACACAGACTTTACCATTCACACAGCCAAGCAAAAGACCAGCGCAACACTGCAGCTAGTACTAAATGATGAATCAAATTAAAGTGAAAATGAGATGGAGCTCATTAATCTTGGATTCTTACACAAGTGCTTGTAGAGATGACTTGAGATGAACTTGAAAACAGAAAAGTAGCTCAGTTTTGGAAGCCTGTTGCATTCAGTGAAAGTAGTGAAAAGTTGAGTAGAAATGACTTAAAAGCTCAAGTATTACACTATGGAGGTATTGTATTGAGTCTCAGTTGCCAAAAGTAGCCTGCAAAAGCAAGCAACTAAGTGGGTAAGAGTCATGATAATTACACTGTAATTATACACTGTTTTCCACTGAAACAGACAAAAGCAGGAGGGTGTCTGTCAGGGATGTTATCCTGAACACAGCAATTATCCACCTACACCAAGAGTTTGAAAAATATCTGGGGCAAAACACATTTTAGAAATACAATATAGTATCATAGTAACAGAGTGGAGTCACGCCACCTGAATTCACACAATATTCTTCATATAAAGTATGTGTGATAGTTACTGTATATCCACCTACATGAGTGGTTTTCAAAATGGGGTCTAGGGACCCAAAGGGGTCCTTCAGGTTCTTCTAGGGGGTCCTCAGCAAAATGAGGAACAGTTTAGTTTCACTATAATTTAATTTTTAAATAATACTAAACACAATTAAAATAAATATAGTTTGACTGTAACATTTCTGCACATTTTCAGGTAATTTTTGCTGATATTCTGGCAACTTTTTTCTACATATGTTTCACTAATGTTCAAAGGGTTTCTGAGGGTAAATTCACTAGTCATTTCTATGACACAAAAATTATGCTTTAGTCTCACCACTTTTTAAATTTTGAAAGTATACAGCTAGACCATTTCAATATTAGCACAAACCAAAATATCTTTTCATGTTAGGGTCTAAAGGGCAAAATAACTTGGGTGGGTCCAGGGTTTAATGAGAGTCAACATGAAGGTTCACTACATAAAAAGTTGGGGGAAAAAATAAAAATAAAACTTAAAAAAAAATGACTGCCTCACAGTCGTATCCATCCACAAACCTGGCAAGCTGCAGTTTACATCCATGCCTGCCCAGATTCATAAAATATTTGTAGCAAAGACTTTGAAGGAATTTAACAAAAGTATTTCTGGTATGTTTTTTATATTAAAATATAAGATTCCAGTGAATAACTTCCAGTGAGAAATATGCTGTCTTCACTTGGAGACTATTTTTACAGAGGAGTACAGAGGACTGACGGAGAGCTTCGTCTCAGGCTGCAACAATAACCACCTGAAGCTCAAATCAGCAAAACCAATGAGCTTGTGGTGTACGACCAAAGGAACAGCAGCCCCCAAGTCCTGGCTGTCATTGAGGGAGAGGAAGTGAAGTGAAAATGCTGAGTTATGGTGTTTGAATAATGGCCAGAAAAGTGTTTTTGCAGAATATTATGTCGCCACAGTGAAGATGACTTTTGTCCTATTGGAAATAAAAAGTAGATATTTATGTGAAACTTATCATACTCAGCTTATGAATGCTTGAGTTATGGCCAAAAACGTGTTTTGTGAGGTCACAGGGACTTTGACCTTTGATCACCAAAACTGAATGAGTTCATCCTTGAATCCAAGTGGATTTATGTGGCAAATCTGAAGAAATTCCCTAAATGCCTTCCTGAGATATCGCACGATAATGGGCCAAACAAATCAAACGGCTTCCATAGCACATGACTCAGAATTACTTGTTTATGCCCTGAGGCAGGCTATAGTCACCATAACAACCACCAAACACCACTGACTAACTGACTGGCTTGTATTGGATCCGGTCCTTACCTGGCCATCTGCTTGTATGCTTCCTCAGCCACAGCGAATATGTGCGGGTCCATGTCCCCCATGTTTTGACCGCTGTAGGCATTAATGACCTCCTCTCCATAGATCTGCAGCTGCTCGTAGGGGTTGATAGCCACCAGCACAATCCCTGAGGAGAGACAGGCTTCTCTGTAAGTTATCACTCTCTCTCTGGGTGTACAGTATGCATCCATACACCGTCGAGGATGGGTGTAGTATTGGTACAGGAAAAATGGTTTTATAAGACATTCAAAACGTACACAAGCTACATGGTGATGCCACACGTTTGGTGGATATCACCTACAAACTTTGTAGGTTATGCCCATTTGTGATACATAAACAGAGGTAAACACATAGACAGGAGTAAACAGGGAAAAAAATACCTGCATAAAAGAAACATTTGGTCTACCACTGGCTGATTATAGGCTTTGCTTGATGTGCTTTGGTAGACCAGGAAAAAAATTAGTTGTGAACACCCATAAATGGTGGTTTGTGGGAACTACGCATCATGCAAATTATAATGCAATTGTCAATACCAGTAAATACACTATATTACCAAAAGTATTCGCTCACCTGCCTTTACTCATACTATGAACTGAAGTGCCATCCCATTCCTAACCCATAGAGTTCAATATGATGTCGGTCCACCTTTTGCAGCTATTACAGCTTCAACTCTTCTGGGAAGACTGTCCACAAGGTTGAGGAGAGTGTTTATAGGAATTTTTGACCATTCTTCCAAAAGCACATTGGTGAGGTCACACACTGATGTTGGTCGAGAAGGCCTGGCTCTCAGTCTCCGCTCTAATTCATCCCAAAGGTGTTCTATCGGGTTCAGGTCAGGACTCTGTGCAGGCCAGTCAAGTTCATCCACACCAGACTCTGTCATCCATGTCTTTATGGACCTTGCTTTGTGCACTGGTGCACAGTCATGTTGGAAGAGGAAGGGGCCCGCTCCAAACTGTGCCCACAAGGTTGGGAGCATGGAATTGTCCAAAATGTTTTGGTATCCTGAAGCACTCAAAGTTCCTTTCACTGGAACTAAGGGGCCAAGCCCAGCTCCTGAAAAACAACCCCACACCATAATTCCTCCTCCACCAAATTTCACAGTCGGCACAATGCAGTCTGAAATGTACCGTTCTCCTGGCAACCTCCAAACCCAGACTCGTCCATCAGATTGCCAGATGGAAACGCGTGATTCATCACTCCAGAGAACGCGTCTCCACTGCTCTAGAGGCCAGTGGCGGCGTGCTTTACACCATTGCATCCGACGCTTTGCATTGCACTTGGTGATGTGTGGCTAGGCTGCAGCTGCTCGGCCATGGAAACCCATTCCATGAAGCTCTCTGCGTACTGTACTTGGGCTAATCTGAAGGTCACATGAAGTTTGTAGCTCTGTAGCAATTGACTGTGCAGAAAGTCGGCGACCTCTTTGCACTATGCGCTTCAGCATCCGCTGACCCCTCTCCGTCACTTTACGTGGCCTACCACTTCGTGGCTGAGTTGCTGTTGTTCCCAAACGCTTCCATTTTGTTATAATAGAGCTGACAGTTGACTGTGGAATATTTAGGAGCGAGGAAATTTCACGACTGGATTTGTTGCACAGGTGGCATCCTATGACAGTTCCACGCTGGAATTCACTGAGCTCCTGAGAGCGGCCCATTCTTTCACAAATGTCTTGTTTCACAGTCTGCATGCCTGAGTGCTTGATTTTATACACCTGTGGCCAGGCCAAGTGATTAGGACACCTGATTCTGATCATTTGAATGGGTGAGCGAATACTTTTGGTAATATAGTGTATGTAAAGGTAGTAGTATCATTGTGGTTCAAAGCTCAAAACACTGGAATCTTAGGTTTCTTTTTCTCTTTCTTTTTCTACACTAAAAGTTTTTCATGTTCAGAGACGCCAAGTCCCAGAGCAACGATACTTGGCAGGTGGGCTCCTTTCTCCCCTCCCTATACAGGCAAGGCCAGCCTCAAGGGTTGGCCAGATGTAGGGGCTACAGCACACATTTACATTTCAATTCATAATTTCCACAGCCCAAGTCTGATCCATGTGAAATTTATATAGCCTATAATACGATCAAGTATTCGACTTTGCCACTGAGACCACATGGTTTAGCGTTTTGTTTTGTTTTTTTTTCTTCAAAACACTGCACACCACACTGCCAGACCCAAGGAACATATAAAGGAGAAGGGACAATACATCACTGAGAAGCATGTGAGCCCAAAATAGTGCCAGGGTGTGGAAATTTCTGTGGTTGTCATTGTTTTGAATGGGTTTGTCGCTCCTCAGTTTATGCCTTATTCAACAAGTTGCTGCCACAGCCAGCTGTCAGAATTATGAGTAATTTGTCTATCGCCAACTAGCTCAGATTTGATCAGATTGTGCATTTTAAACCAGCTAACATTAGCGATGTTTGGCTATTGGATTTTTTAAGTTCCCCATAATACCTTTCCATATCCCCCTTGAGAATGTGCCCCACATTGCTATATTCAGCTCGTCTACATGGAGAAAACAATTGCAATAGTGTTCTTGTCAGCTCACGGTAGCAGTATATATTATCCAGTCCTGTATGATTTGCTCTACAACAAGCAGATGACCAAAGAATGTGGATGGTCTGACAAACATGCTGTGTCAGGTTACTATGGAAAAACAAAAAAAAAGCAAAAAAAAAAAACCCGGAGAAGACAACAGGAAGTGTTGACTGAACCGGCACAAATATTATCTGTTTCCCAGCCTTTGCTTGCTTTGTTTGTGGTGCATTCCAGATAGCGCAATGGCTGACTCACTGGCTACTTAACGCCATCCAGGCAAAGTTGTCAGGTGTTATTGCTTAGTTTACTCATGGCAGTCCACACAACATGACACAGCAATTTCATTCATAAATGACATAACTGGCAAAATATTCACTCCCACCTGATTTTGTTATGCTCCAAAATTGGTTTAAGGGGCATTAAAAAAAAATCTTCTAGCAACTTCGACTATCAACCAAAGACTCAAACCTCTGACAGATCTCACAGTAACTTGTAAAGTACAGAAATATAAAAACAACAAAGAAGAGTAAACGGAAACATCCAGTGAGGAAGTAACACACCATCATTCTAGGTACTGAAATATTGATATTTGATTTGTTGGACTTAGAACAAAAGGTTTTTCAACACTGGTCGCTTGTTCAAGAGGGATATCCAGGCATCTGAAATCCTGGGGGCTAAGTGTCAGAGAAAGTTGTACACTGATTTCAACATTTCATTTTTTGACAGATTTTAGTCCAGTATTCATTAGAGATGTGATTATGATATGTTTGTTATGTTTACAGAAAACAGCTGGCACAGAGACTGACCGCAATACGTGTAGATGTGGTTGGACTCCAGGAACCGAACTCTGAGGTTGTGCAAGACTGCCGGCTCATGCAGGTAGCTGAGAGCAGTGAGGTCATTCTCCCCAACCAGGATGTCAGGGTTTCGTAGGAAAGGAAGAGGGTTATCTTTTGGACCAACAGGGTACTCCAGAGGCTAGGACAGTAAAAGAAAAAGCACAATTAAACCTCCAGAAATCAAAATGGAAATCATGACTAATCTATGTTTCCTGGCAATTATTCGCAGCGAGTAATTTCTCATCACAGAGAATAATCACAGGTAACAAAGAGTAAAAAGTAAGGCCATATTCTAAAAACCTTTTCTTTTTTCCCCAAACTGTTTCTTATTATGCGACATGCCTCTTTACCTTTTCATTATTCATTATTCAGTATTAACCATTTTGTCACAGCATTTTAAGTGCACCAGCCAAATGACCATTCAAGAGAGCAGATGTTAGTAGTAGTAGAGTCTTACCCCTAGTCTTAGGTCATAGTGCATGTGCTCTGAAAGGCCTATATCTATATTTTGCTCTGTTCATTGTTCCCTCAGTCCTGACCAGCTCTAGTCCTTCCTGCTGAGAAGAATCACCCTAGCATGATGTCGCCACCACCATATTTTGGCAAGTTGTAGAGCTTGGAATTCAGACCAACAAGTTCAGTTTGCTGAAATATACAGATTCATGGTTTCACTTCCACTGTGGTGAACTGTGTCTAGATTAGTGGCAAAAATCTATTTTAAATTAAGTCTATAACACAACAAAGTGTGGTGAAAGTGAAGGGGCCTGATAGTGACAGCCATTGAGGCTAGCTGTGAAATCAAAATCGGCAATTTCCTTTCCAATTTATGAGCATTAAAAATGTCTGGGCCTGCACTCTTTCAGCAACAAAAGATATTCTACAAGATGATTATCTTTTTCAGGTTTATTCTTGCAAAACTTTTCTCACGACACTGTTAAAGAACTGTTTCTTGTTCTCTGAAAATTTAAATAGTCTGCTCCGCAATAAAAATTACAGATTTCTGAGAGCAAACTCAATTCACCATCTCACCCCATGATGCTGTGATTAGTGCCTTCGCAGACAAACCATTATGGCAAAGCTCTATATCTAACAGGGATTTCAGTAACAGAGTGAGTTATAAATACCGATTCATCCTCCAGTTTGAGGTGCAGAATTGGGTCTCCCTCCTTGTAGTCTTTGGTGATCTCTGCAGGCTTCCACACATCCTCTGGGTCTGGGATCCAAACCCGAGTGAACTGCAACAGAAATTTCAGGCCATTTCTCATTAATTTCTGATTTTGGATAATCTTTTGACGGGTTTTTGTACAGTTTTAAGAGCAACAATTTTATTCGTAAGGACTGGTTAGAGATTAGTTATTTCAAGAAAACAATATTTACAACAACAGATACTCCAAATGCTAAACATTAGCCTTCTGCCCTTGAGGTGGACTTCTAAAATTCTTAAAAAAAATAACCACCTTAATCAACTCAAAGAGGGTTTAACATCATTTCACAAGTGTCACGTTCCAAAATGAACATGCACAACTACCAGGTGTACATGGACAATAGTGCTGTTCAATTTCAGTAGCCACCACAAAGACAGAAGAAGACTGCTTGAGCTTGTTATCATTTGTTTTCTTCATTGAAAACATGCATGCAAATATAGTGATACAACAATGGCGTACTAAAAGATAGCTGGCCAGTAATGTTGTGACTAGCTTCTTCTTTTCCTCCACTCCCCTATATCACACACTTTCCATGTACCTTTAAGGCATCTGCCAGGACCAGCACACAGAAAAGAGAGAGTGTTAGCCGCAGGGGAAATCCACCTCAATGGCAGGAGCCTAGTATCCATCCAGTATCAAGCACTCAGTAACAAAGAAAGCAAGGCAGCACCACTACTGTCCTACATACTGTAACAGCTGGGGGGGAATTGAAAAAAAAAAATGTATTTTTTTTTTTTTTCAAAAGGGTAAACTATCCCTTTAAAAGGGATGGTTCCTACATTTTTTCCTAACTAAACACAAAATCTGGAGCAAAAGAGGCTTTACTGCTACACAAACTTTCACAGTGGCTATAGCATGCCTTCTACTCTTTTAAGAACAAGGTTCATTTTAAGTTCATTTTTTTCAGTGCCACTAATAAGATGGCTTAGTCCAACCTGACCCAACAATTTCAAATACTAATGCTAAAAAAGAACAAACCTTTAGTACTATAAAAAGGCCCAAACTGTAAATCCAACCATGCCTTGAACACATACAATAGTCACTGCATTTCAGTTTAAGTTTGACAAAGCCATGTCGCTCCTCAGCCTTATGGATTAAATAATGACACACTCCTGTTGTATAATGTATACACAAGTGTAGATTAGATTAAATAGACAAAGCAAAAGAAGAGGACAGAAAAATTACAAATAAGCTTATCTTAGACAGGATGCTATGATAATGAGATCTGGAGTGAATGCCAAAGAATGCAGTAAATAGCTGAATCATTTATATCAGCATATGACAAGAAGCAGTATAGAGCAAAGCCAGATCTGAGCATGAGTGAATCCCAGGGCTGCAGACTCAGCACACAGGATTTGGGTTAATAAGCCTAAACATCCTTCCAGTGCGGCACAGCTCTGCTTTACATTACCCCAGAAAAGAGAGCCAAGAGAGAGAAAAGACAGGGGAGGATGGGTCAAAAATAAGACTGAATCAATCTTGTGACTCATCGCTTTATCGGCAGTGGACTTGCTCTGATTTTGATGTGACAAAAATACCATGTAAGCCATGCTCATATTTTAGCGGACAAACTAAAGGGGAAACAGGGTGCACAGTGTTATCAGCCCTTGAGAAGCTGTTTAGTTTTTGCATGAGCCAAGTGCATTTGTCTTCACAGCTGAGCACAGAGGTGAACAAACCTTTGACAAAAACTTTCACACAAGTTGTCCCAGAGTCGCTCTCAGGTTGGTGCAAAAACAAACAAGGGGTTTATTCTAATTTTTACAATAGCTCCTTGCGCCTGATTTACTAAAGGAAAAACAGCTCATTCAACCCCCATATTGTGCACACTATTCACTGTCCAATGACAGCTTGATTTAATTTAGGCATAAACATGAAAATGATTCTTAAATCTACCTGCAGCTTGTCTTACCTAAGTCAGTTCATGTTACCTGACTTATAAGCCGTTTTCACCATTAATAATAATTAATAACATTATTACAAGATTCATTTTATTTCATTTCACGAAAATACTCAGCATACACCTTTACACGCCCAGATGTTGACACCTAATCCTGTTTTTTTAATGTTCTTGTAATGCTCAGACAATTATCAACAAGACAGTGATAGGCACATTCAATAGGTGACCACATATGCCTGTATATTGTTAGTGCATACTTTATTGTTGTTGACATTTTGAGCACACTAGCGCTACACTATGTGTATGGGATATTACATTATTTTTTGTGTGATGTTGCTGATATGGTACATGTGTTAGAAATTTTTCAGTTTTTTGCCTAGAGCGGTACAAGTGCATCCGCCAGTCCTGACTCTCCCTGTTTTTCATGCTTCAGTGGCTTGGAGATGAGAGGGGGAAGAAATGGGACCCCTAATCTCCCTGAATGAAGAGAAACCTGGCATGTGGGCTCAGCCGGGGGAGAGCACATTCATATTTGAACAGCCACAAGCAGAGGAGGTACAGCGCTGACTTCTCCATGGACTCAGACAACTCCTGTGTAACAGTACAGATAAGACACCTAGTGACACCAGGTCTTGTTGCCCAGTCTGTGACTGAGACACTAAACTATCTCTCCCCCACACTTCAGACAGCCGCTACATATCCATGAGGAACAAGCTGACTGCAGCAGTTTTTAATCCGGTTTAACAAAGAACACAACAGTCACTCCCAGAGCCAGATGGAGCCGTATAAAATAACCTTGTGTAGCGCTACAATCAACAGTGTGATTATTAATGCTACTCGTTTATCAGAGTCACATGTGAAGGCTTAGGTACACATAGTGACATAGCTGAGACACACCCTCTTGATAACTGTGGCTTTTAAAAAGAAATTAAGGAGTAATTAGGAATTTGGAAGCTGTGACATATGCTATATGAGTATAAAAGCAAAACAGTGAATGTTATTGATGAATAACTGTCATTACAGGATGAGACATTTCTTTCTCTGAGGCAGCTGTGAGGCAGTGTTGGCAGTCGTGCAATTTTGGAAATTCATAAAACTAGTGCAGCTGCCCGATCAAAACGTGCCTGTTCGGAACGGGCCGATTGCTTGGCCTCCGGTATTGCTGCTTGCAGCTTTCTGGAGAGCTGCTCATCCAAACAGCATTACACTCAACGCCGCGCTTCCTTGGGTCCTCAGCAATACATCCACCAAGTGTGAAGTCAATCGGACGAGCAGTTGTCGAGATAATCAAAGAACAGACACACAGAGATTCCTCCGATTTTAGAGAGGTGGTTAGATTGTGCCCTTGAGATCTGACGAGCATGACAGGAAACATACAGCTGAATAATCCACAGCAGTTTGGTTCATAACAGTTTGGTTATGATATGACATGACATCAGTTGATATGACTTTTCAAATATTTGCATGTAATTTCGATTTTCGTACAGGCACAAATGCAATCTGTTTGGGTCATCTGTTGGCCACCAGGCAAAGTATTGTAAACTGCATCTCTCTCTCTCCCTCGCTCTCTCTCTCTCTCTCTCTCTCACACACACACACACACACACACAGAGAGAGCCACTGCCACCCATCAGGTGCATCATTTGTATCTATTTATTTATTTACAATTCAACTGTTGGCAACTACTACAGAAATCATGAAACATGTCCAAAACATATCTAATGTTTTGTCATTAGAGAAAAGGGCCTTTGCAAAAACATTCAAGATTCAATTTTTAAAGCTCTATAAACATAAAAACCACCACTGACTACACATGGTAGTGTAACTTTAGCTAATACTGCTCCATGCTGTCTGATTTCCAGTTTTAGGGTTTTTGTGAAGGGTCCCTCTTTATAAAACCAGGCCTATAGAAGGGCTCTCTTGTTGGCTCATAGGTTCATTGCCATTTGTTTGTGATGCTGAGGTAAAGTCAGTGATCAGAGGAACCACAGATGCACAGTTTAGGATGGAGCAATAAGAGCGCTGGGTCAAGGGAAATACACTGCACACTTTCACACTAAGCAATACTGCAGAAGTTAAACAAGCATCAACCAATTACCTTTATCGCAGCAGCCATTTTGACATGAATTAGCAAAATTTGAGATCAACTATAACGACCCCACTTTAATAAAAAATATTTGGCATAACTGAATGGAGCCTCAACTGAATAGAGCTGCTTCAGTTTCAAGAGATTTTCTTCAAAACATTCAGATAATGAGAGCCTGAAGGAGCCTGATAACACCTTTGTCACAGTAACCATGCTTTTCTGATTGATTTTGGGAGCTGGTTAAAGTTGAAAGAGTGAGCTGTCACCATGCATGAGAGTGTCTGCAACAAGTCAAACCATGCAACTTTTAACATGAGAAAAGCAAATTGATGATAAAGAACTCCTGAATGTATTACAGCAGTACACTTGCTCTCTTACTCTTTGAATACGTGTGCCAGGCTGAGTCATTATTTAGTGTGCTATGGTACTGTATGGCTCTTAATCCAACAGCCTGTCTACTAGCTGTCACCCTATGGCAACCTAAAGACAAATATATATGTTGTGTGCAGCAGGATACTATAGCAACAGTTTTGTGCTGAAGCTGCCAACAACCACTGCTTTGTGCCGCTATTCAGAATGTTTTAATGTAAAATAAATAAATAAATAAATAAACGCAATGACTCTTCTGCCTCTTTGACTGTTTTTGAACCAGGGTACCTGAAGGTTGAGCATAACTTGGTCAAATAAATCTTGTGAAATAAACTTCACCGCATTTATCTTGTTTTGCCCTGTTTAAGTAAATATTTAAATATGAGTATTTCTGTGCCCCAACATTGTGTGAAGTGTTCAGTGTTTCCTCATATATTGTTATTGCTGTCAAAGTAGAAAAGGCTCTTGAACATTTAGATAACCAAAGGACATTAAAACTGTCCACTCAAAGTCAAAACAATGACATTCTTTTTTTTTTTTTTTTTTACTATTCTTAGTTTTAGTAACAATTTAAAGCAAGGATGAAAAAATGAAATGTGCAAAGAAAATAAAATTTCACTTTTTCACTGTTAGGCGTGGTCAGGAAGGAATGAAATAACTGAACAATTTCTGATAGGTAATAAAGGCACAATATCTGCTGGGGTTTACATCATGTTTTAAATTTTAGGTAATTTTAGGTAAAAATAAGTATAGTCTGTGATCTTGACTTTGTGTCTTTTTTTATTGCTGTTGTGTCTGTTATTTTCTGTTATTTTCACCCACATGGCTTTTTACAGTTTTAAAACTCTTAGATTTTATTGATGCTTGTCCACTTTAAATTCAATTTTAAATGTGAAGCACTTGTTTTGAAAAATGCTATACACAGATTTATTAAAAAATTAGTGGCCCAATACATTGGTCCAGTCCGCAGTAGTCTTCAGCTCTCATGCTCCTTCTGAGCCCATTTACTTTGCTGTTACATAATGTCCTTTACAAAGCCGACCTGTGCTGAGGTTATCTTTCGAGCTGCGTAATTTTAAGATTGTTGAAGCCTGATAGCTTTGACAATGCTTTGTACATCCTGCAGAAATTCATCCAAAAGCTACACGGGTAATTAATAGAGATCATGGAGGTGAAATGATGAGCTATTATCAGCTTTCAGCTCAGCTCTCCTAGGTGAAAAAAATGTACAGGCTGACCTCACTGTGTGCAGCTGCTGCCATGCAAATCTACTTTAGTGAGAGGAAAAAGTCATTTGAATAGCAAAGGACAGCATCGCCTTTCTACCTGCTACATACCAACCATAGTTTGACAAACAACACTGACATATACAACTGTTGGGATGCAAGAGGAAGGGAAACTATGAAGGCTGAGGGGGGCATAAAATGACAGCATAAAAACAGTCTACTGCTAAATCTGAACTACAAAAGCACTGTAGAACAATTTTCAGTGACAAGCCCAAACAATGAGTGCATCAGTGATAGGAGATGACATGTTTACTGCTGTTTACACTGTGAAACCCTATATTACCTTTAGTCCTTTGGTTAGACTGAAAAATGTACAGAAACCTTACCCTTTTCAGCCTCAGGAGAATCTAGCTGACTAGTTTCAATTAACTAAATGAAAAGCTAAGATTTCACTGTCTTGGACAGGTTTTAAAATGTGAAGAGATACTGAAAAAGGCAATTAAATGCAGTGAATTAACTTCCTAAAAGCAAAGCAGACATGGCCTGCAGCTGTGTAGCAGGGGGCTGCACTAGGAGCCTGGTAAAGTTTCAGGAGTTTCAACTGCAGTGTGCAATATGGCTGCAATTCAGTGTCACAGTAAACACAGGCATGCCCCGAGACGTTCCTGACCTGAGCTTTAACTTCGTCTCAGATGCTCAGTAACCCAGAGATAGATTAAGTCTACTGAACACAACAGTGCTGTGGAGGGAGCCACCGCATTTTATATAGTAGAAGAAGAAGAAGAAGAGGGAGAAGGGGAAGAAAGAAGAAAAATGATACATGGATGGGAACTTTGCATATAAATTTGGTTTATTTTATGAATAAATTCCCAGTGAATTCCTCTTTCATTCAATGATAACTTTATCTATATTTCAGAATGACACAAACGGAGAGCCCATCAAAAGCTCTAAATTATTATGCTAATCCTGTATTCTAGAAAACTCACAGTGAATTCTGCCCTGGGTTAGATTTACTTAAATATATTAAACTCCTCTCTAAAAATAAACAGCACTAAAAAATAATTATTTTTATAATAGCTTTAGGCTATTATCAGAACACACTGCAGTGTCAAATGGTGAGAAACACATAAATTAACATTAGGTTGTTTACACTGTATCTGGCTAAGAGCATAAATTGACTAAGTGAGGAATATTTTTCTCATGAGAAGTTGATGTTGGGTCACTCTCATAACTTCTTGTCTATTCTCAGCTCACCTGTTTTGGTATAAAAAATTAACTGAGACAGGTTGGCCAAAGGCCCCACAAACCAAAATATTATCTTGAAAAGCTTCAGATAAAGAGCTTCAGAAAAAGATAGGGTAGAAAAAAACAGAATAGAAAGACAGAATAGAAAACAACCCAATCAGGGTGAAGATAGAATAGACTACAGCCAATCATCCTCACAGACCATGCAGACTGGAGTCCATCTATACTGAAACTATTAGCAGACAATTGTGCCTGTGAGTAATTTAGCTGACTTTTTACATGAATGACAATCAGAAGTGACTTGAGAAGTGACTTTTACGAGACCTAGATTATGTTTTTTGGGGGGAAAGGCGTTTGGCCTAAAACCTCTTTTTTTTGGAATTCAGGGCAAATCATGAACATTATTCTATCTAAGGCTCTATCTGACTTTTTTCCCCAATCAGACCTGAGTTCTTTCAATTAGACACTTTTGGCTTTAAATACTTTATATAAAACAAATATTTGGTATCAGGTACAAATCGGTTTTCAAGACAGTGTGTCAAATCTCCCAACTGCACTCCAGATATAACTTTATTATTTCAAGCTGACAAAAAGTAATTTATTATGTGTGACGTTTACTGAAAAATCCCTTTACCCCAAAACCTTCTGATAACAGAAACCTGATGTGCCATGGAGCAGACTGTTGTGTGAAATGCATTTTTTTTTCTTTCCAGTGAGCCAGCATGAACAACAGCAGGTTCTGTTAGACCTAAATGAAATTAATTAATGTCATTAATAACACCTGTGTTGACCTGCTATTCATGTCAGGACTGCTGCTGTGAAAAAGGTCTGCTGTAGGACTGGGCAATTTGTTGATATTCCACTGATATTGTGATATGAGACTAGATATCTCCTGGGATTTTGGACATGGTAATATCATGATATGGCATAAGTGTTGTCTTTCCCTGGTTTTAAAGGCTGCACTACAGTAAGGTGATGTAATTTTCTGAACTTTCCTGACTGAGCTGTTCTATTATTCGCCTTTACCCTCTGAATTATTATACAGACATTACTGATGATTATTAATCCAAAATCTCATTGTGTAAATGTTTTGTGAAAGCACCAATAGCCATCCCCATAATATCTTCACAATATCAGTGTTGGTTGGTTTAGTCCGTATTGCCCAGCCCTAGTCTAGTGTAGTAAGCATGCATCAAATGGCCAAACCTAAATGCTTGCTTAGCCTGGTTGGCTAGGTTTCCTTTAGAAAGTCCCTGCAGGAACTGTCTGTTATTGCATAGAAATCTCATCTGTGTCCTCAATACGAACAGGCTATGAACAAAAATATCTTAGTTTGCTGCTTACAGTTTTTCCAGTCCAGCCAATTAGACAAGCCCTCTAATGTAATATTGAAATACATCGGCAGTAGGGATCCCCATGCCTGTTGTCTCTGTTTATCTGGGACACTGTCTGAAACTGTCCAATGGCAGTGCAGCCTGTCCTCTGCATATAGAGCGCCTCTGCATGAAACACAATCAAACAGTAATTGGGACACGGAGGGCTGAGGAAAACATCATCATAACCATAACATAAACCACACAGGGTTCTTTGAAATTTTTTCATTCTCTTAAGTTTCCCTTTGTGGTACGAAACACAATGGAGGATTCAGGACTTTCTCCCTTTTCTGTACTAAACAAAGAGCTAATGGTGGAGACTTTAATAGGCTTTTAACAGCAAATAGGTCAGCAAAAAATATACAACTTCAAGTTGTAGTCAATACTTTCCTGGGTGAGGATGCTCCCGAGCCAGAGAGTGCCACGGCTCTCCCATTATCTCATCTAATTACCATAATAATAGCTTACACAGAAATATCCAGTGACTGAGGTCCCCATATCTGGGCAAGAATACAACAACAAAGTTCACTAAATAACCCAGTCACAGTCTATTAGCACATGCTGTTGTATAAAATTCACATTTACAGCATGAAATAAATAATGAACTGGTCAGCAGGTGATGAAGACCTGCAATGATCTGCAGAAGAAAACTTTTCAAACAAAGCTGAGGTTTCACTTTATGACTGCATCAACTTCCAACGTCAACACTTTACGCACAAGACCCACCCACTAAATCTGTGCTCCTTTGTCCAGCTTTCAGTGTAACACATACCTGTTACACAGCGGGGAAGAAGAAAAAACTTCATCCCCCGCCAGATGAAACCAGGGAACGAGACAGGCAACACCAGATCAAATTGCCGATCAAGCTGTTGAACTGCATTTCTCTGTGTCTCGTTTCTCCATAATAAAACAATCACAACTCATTTCTTTTACAGCAACTTCTGTATGTAGATCTCTTCCCCAGTAACAAAGTAATTATTAGCATATTTGACATTAAGCCGTCAGAGTTACATTCTTCACATTTATGCAAAGGGGAAGCTGTCCTCAATAGGAAGTGAAAAAGAGGCATGGTATTGTTTATTGTTGATTATAGCCTACATAAAAACTAGGCTGAATGGCACCATGATGAGTCTCAGATAGCCTGTGCTGCAAATTAATGCATTTTGTTTCACTGTCTGCAGCTTTTGCGCTGACTCTTTTTTCTGATTCCTCTGCACGCAGATTGTTGCGACATCAGTAAAATCAGTTCTAGTCTTCTTGATTAAATGCTTCCAGTAAAAAGTAATACTTATGGTATGGTATATTTACAACCTCAATGTGAAAAAACGTATGGTCAGCACGCTGTTTTGTCACATTGTTATATTATTTTCGTTTGTCCTAAAAAGCCCAAAATCACTGTATCTCTTTGCACAACATGTACAAAAAGAAACACAAAAAGGGTTTAAGACAACTCAAACATTATAAAGGCCAAGTCTGAGATAAAAGAGTAGGCTATAAATAGTAAGTTGGTGGTTCAACAACAATTAGTTGAAAAAAAAAAAAAAAAAGAACGCAGCCCAAGCATTCAAAACGCCCTTTACCGTGGAATTCAGGGTGGGGAGCCAGGCGGTTAAATTGAAGAGGAGGTGGGAACAAGCCGAAAAGTTGCTCTACGGGTTTTGTATGAAAAGAGAAGCATGCTCATGAAGTCATGCTGTTGCATGCCTTTAAGGCTGGCACACACTACAGGATTCTTCAAACCTTCACAGATTTAGAGACCACACACTTGGTGATAACAAAAGGCAGATCGCACAAGATCTCTCTCTTCTGATCTTATAGTGTGTGGTGTGCACTATGGAGCACACCACACACTATAAGATTCTTCAGCAGAGTATCAGGTTCTTCACGCTCAATATTCTAAATCTTGCGTAGTCAAACATGACTTCAGTGTAGGCAAACATGGCGGACGAACAATAATAATAATAATCATCATCATCATCATCATAATGATAATGAAAATTACAAAATCCTAAATGCCACTGTGTGTGTCATATAGCCAATGACAGGCAGAATAACCGGCAACCGTATATCATCTTTTTTAGTTTGTGTTGATTCTCCATTCATGTTGATAAATTACAAAAAAACTGCAAAATCCGATCGGTTTGAAAATTGACACAAGGCTTTTTCTCGACAAGACGCACATTTTCCGTGTATGATAATAATAACAACAACAACAACAACAATAATAATAATAATAATACTGTATTGACCCGCATAAAAGACGACCCTGATTTTAAGATGACCCCTCTTTTTCAAGACCCTTTTTTGGAAAAATACTTGGACATGGACAAAATCTTGTTTGAATAAAAAAAGCCACCGGTCAGCATCAGGTGGGCCGACCGCGGCACCGGCCGGTTCCGCGCCCACCCGGTCAGTTCTGCCGGATCTGACAGGTGAGCGGCGCACACATATTGCCATATATGCCTTTCATTATAAATCAACTTTTGTTCATACGCCGCTGCAGCAGCACAACAGACAATGACACAGACAACACCCCCAACATTAGACGAGGGCGTTTTTTTAGGGCATTTTCAATGGAAAAAAATATCGTCTTATATTCGGATGAATACGGAAATAAAGCTAAAAAAAAAAAAAAAAAAAAAAAAAAAAGATCCGGGGCTTCAGCAACTCCGATTGCTGACAGAGAGCCTGCTCGGTTGAAGCCCGCATCAGTGAGCTCAGTTACAGCCTAGTAACGGTGCATTTTATTGTCAGTAACGGTAACGGCGTTATAACGGGGGAAACTAAGTTTTCTGAATACCCTCCGCCCATCGACCAACAGGGGAAATCCCCGGTTTCCCCGCATGCCAGTCCGCCCTTGCACTGTGCTTGCTCGGCCCCTCTCGGAGCGCCCCACACACTACAGGATTTCTAGTCGCAAATATTAAACATGTTCATTATTTACGATCTCTCCTTCCGAGGCCTTCCGAGCGGATCGGACCGAACAAAATCGCTCTTAACACACCCCACACCACAGGAAAATCTGACCCGATGACGTTTGCAAACATCAGACAATCGGGCCTTTGCTGGCTTTGATCGGAAGGGGGAGATCGGGACAAAAATCGGCCCGATTATCCTGTAGTGTGTACCAGGCTTAACAAGATAAAGAAACTCTCAGCTTGCCATATGTCCACGTGTACTACATGAGGTGATGACAATGCTGAAAAGGGAATATGGAAAAAATACAGTCAATACAAACGTCACTCTTAGTATAAAACATCAACATCAGTTCGTCTAAACATTGTTATTATCACATTTTTGCTATAGTCTCATCATGTTTGTATAGACACTGGTGATCATTTTACTTTTAGTGAATTATAACTATGTTAACCTTGCTGCTATTGGTTTTCAAATACAGATAGAATAGCAAGAAAGGAAGAAAGGTAAGATATTCCTAATCCGTTTACTTGTCTAAGTTATTAGGCCATGGGAGCAGCTGAATGGATGATGACAGGTGGCTGAAACTGTATAGATGTGTCTCAGGTTTCTTTACAGCCCCTCGTTTTAGCTGCAAGTGGAGGAGCACGCAGGTAAGGTGAATTCCCTGAGACGGGAGCTTCAGGTGTTGCGGCCTTTCACTCTGTGCGCTCCAAAGTCTCCACCCTGCGATGTGTCAGCACAATGAGTTCAGCCCCGGGTGAAAACTGGGTGCGTCCAACAGGAAGCCAGATCGCTTGCCCTATCGAGGAACTTTGATCTGTGTGTCTCACAGGCGAGAAGGAAAGGCTCACTAAATGACAAGGAAAAGAATTTTGGTGTCACAAATGCACCGGGAAATCGCCAGCAATGCGCTACACCCTGTGATTTCACTGAGTAACACACCTGCAGCCGGAGAAGAGGAACAAAACAGTGACGTCACCTGGTGTAGTCTATGGTCAGAGCAAAAACCTGCACGCTTTCAATGCCTCCAGTCACACAATTAGAGATCCCTCCTTCACAACAACCTGATCTTTTCCCACCTCACACTGGTGGGAAAAGATCAGCTGAAACTTAACTTAACACTGCATTATTACACAAATGTCAGAAGTTTCTTGTATCACATTAAATTCTTGACATTTCTGCTGATATTAGTTCTAGCATTGTTCTGTTTGTATTTTTTTTTTTAACTCAGTCTTACCGACAGTGATAATTTTCATGGCGAAGACATGTTTGTTTTGTTGTTTCTACAACATGTTTGCTCCGTTTTCTAATCAAGTATAAATGAGTTCAATGAGACATAAAATGTAAAATAGGTGAATGTTAGATCAATAATGTTAGTTTCAATAATCATTAATGGTCAAATGTGGGCATTAATGGGTGTCACAGTCGCGTACACAGTCTACTTCTTCAGGATTTTTTAAATGTCACCACACACACACACACACACACACAAAAACACACACAAAAACACACACACACAGACCTATAATCCTAATTTCAAAAAGGCAATAGATTGTCACTTAGCCTCTCTCAGGTTCTTCTCCTTAGGATGACAATGTGATATTGTCTAAACTGTCAAAACCCACTGCTAGTCTACTGACACCCCAAACAAAAAACACCAATGATAACTTAGTGGTGTGTACATGTAATAAGATTCCTCATAAAATAGTCACACGAGTATTGTCCATGTATATCTGTGCCAACGCGATAACACCTTAAGCAAGTATCCAGTAAAAGCTAAAGCTTTTTCATGTTATGGTGGGCATTACGACAAAGTAGATGTAGAAAACAATGTAATGAGGACCACAAACAATCCGCCTGAGAGATTACAATTGCTCTGGGATTCACTGGCAGACCCCTCCCACCACACACACACACACACACACTCACCTAAGCAACAACAGAGGGGGCTGGTGGTGACTCAGGCTAATCCTGCTTTGCAAGACCCACAGCCTGTCTCAAAACAAAGACATTCCACCTGCACAATAAACAAAACAAACTTCAAATTTTCTCTGTGCTGTCAAAGCTAATTAAACCTCAGGTTTGTATCACAGGAATGAAACTGAGTAGAGATACTTAGAAACTCCAGGCCTCGGTGATAGAACAAGTATAAACCAGCACTGGCTTATAATCTGAGACAGAGGAATCCATGACACAGCTGATTTTGGTAACACAAACCAGATGGAGCTGCAGGATTTGGCTTCCTGCCGTGGAACTCTGGATTATTTGGCTTCAAAGGGGGGTGGAGGCATTAAGTGGCCTGACTTAATGCACCTGGCTACAGTATCGAGGCACTGGGAATTCAACACTGCGCTGAAAATCACAGTTAGAGTTAAAAAGAGAAATGTAACATTAATAACTTTCTTATGCAATATCTTGGAGTGGTTAAAACCACAATCACAGGTTGAAGATACGAACAGAGACCACTGGTACAGTTTACCACCTGGTCAATTTAACTAGATGTGCAAAACCAGAAAAACAAACTTGCCAACTTTGGTTAGGTAACCCCCTGAGGTTTTATAAGCAGAGCTTCCCTAAAAGAAAGATAATCAAGAGGCAGACTTAACGCAGAAGTTAACACTAGCTAACAGCCCAGTATTGGCTCACGTTATCAGTGGCTGCTTTGAGTACCCAACCAGCTGCTGCGCCGAGTAATAAACAATCTTTTCAAAATCACAACTGGCTGGTAATAGTGACAAATGAATGCTGAATTTAGCCACTATAACAACCACACAACTTGAATGAAGTAGAACGGACTTTCTCATTCAAGTCAGTAGGCTATACCAAAATAGTCGGAGTAGCATCCTTTTTTATGTGTATCGTTGCCATGGTGCCGGGATAGCTTCAGTATCCAACGGCAAGTTGGTGATTCTCTGAGGTGGGAGATTTTGCAGCGAAGCCCAAAGTGTAAAGCTGTCTTGTGTATCACGTGGTGTCTGTTAGCCATTTAAGATGATCAAACATGTCTCCTCTCCACTTAAGTTTGGCTAAATTACCACAGTTTAAGGAATTTTATCAAGTGACAGGCTGGCTATGTTGGATGTTGCTTGCCAGCTATATTTGCAGATACAAACTGGAGGAGCTAGTTTAATAGAAGAAGCACAGTCTAATTCACACAGGCTCCATCATATTGGCTATAAATGTAAATGTTGATATGCAGTGTATTATATTGAATGGGAAATCATCCTGCCCTGGTTTATGTGGTAAAGCGGCCAGTGGGGATTGGTTTTGTGATGAGATGTTAAGATAAAGATTACACAATTCCTTTTTGGAAAAAAAAATATGAGGATACAATCTCTCAGACAGTGCAATTTTAAAAAAGCCAAAGTAAGCACACAATATGTCCCATGGCAGGCAGACAAGACTCACTGCTGCAGAGTCTGATGTGTAGGAACATGCAAACAAGGCACAGACAATGCTGTAAACCTCCAGTAATACAATCTTCAGTATTGTATTCAAAAGAGAGCAGAAGTTGTTAAAGTTATCACTGCACCTCAGTGAAAACAACTGAAAACATCAAGGCTAGCATGACTCAACAGCTTCATTCACTGCACTCACAAAGAGTATAAAAGAGGAATTGCAAATGGTAACCAATTCTGTCCCTGGCAAGACATCAAAATCTTATTTCATTAATTTAAAATAAAAAGAATGAAATCTGTTCATTACCAAACACTGCACAACAACAGCTCTGTATACACAGTATTGTTAAAATTATTGCTGTCACCCTCCCAAAGAGAACTCAGTACAGTGTTTGCTTTTCGACTCTCCATTCAGCCTGAGAGGAGGATACAAAAGGAAAATAATCAAACCCTACTGTGCAATAAGAGTTAAGATTTCTTTAAGCCTTCTAGACAATTCAGTATAGATTTGAAAATGAGAACAAATCTCTTCCAATGCTGGAAACAAATGCTATGGCGTTCATTCAAGAGATCAATCAGAGCGGACAGAGAAAGCAAATGGGCAAATTTGTACAGACTGTATCAGCGACAAGGTTTATTTTCCAGGCAAAGGACTATGATTTTTGAATCAGAACTGTTGCTTTGATACAAATCTGGTAAAGGCTCAACCAGTTCCCACTTTATGGTCAGTGTTGGTTCTCCAGGAAGTACATACTGAATACTGAACTATCAAGTTGGCTGACAATAGGCCAGTGCTGTTTTAAATGCTGAATTTCTTTTTTCTTTAGCAGTAGCCCTGTTTCACAGCAGCCATTCTGACATGAGACAGCAGGGTAAATACAGGTGTTACTAATGACATTAATTAAGGTGCGTTCCATTTAAGTTTAGCAGAGCCTCTCCAATGAACCAGAAGGCACAATTAATTTAATGTCACCACTAACACTTGTGTTTACCCTGCTTTTTCATGTCAAAATGGCTGCTGTGCAAAGGGTCTATTAAGCTATAAATGGTCATTTTAAATGGGACATCTGGCCAAGTTTCCACTCGAGTGCTTTCTCATCAGTGGCAGCTGAGTTTCTACCATTCAGTGTAGGCTGTATGTGGTAAATGCTATTAAATGCATGTCAGTGTTCAATAAATTCCCTTTTCAGAGAGCAATATATCTATTATTATACCTGTTCCATTTGATGTTTTACTGAAAACAGACTACAACAGACTAGTAGGCTGACCTGTTTCAGTTTTTTCAGGTTAAATATTTAAAAGGCTAGACTAAGGAGACAATAATGTGTTACGGTGTAAACAAATAGGGTAGTCTATGAGACATTTTGGCAGACAAATTACATTTACAGATGCTGAAGGGTCCCTCCCTGCACACATCATACAGGGATCATGGGTGTAAACTTCGTAGCGCTTACACCTGTCCGCGCAGCCGCAGTATGCTGTTCCCGTTGTACAGGTGCAACACGCCAATCTACGTTGAAGAAATATGAAAATGTAAAGCTTCCCCTCTTAATGGCAAACACATGTTATGTGGTACGGCATGAGTTGTAGCATTTTGTTAATCTGCAGAGTCTTTTTATGAATTCGGCATATAGAGAATACACCATACACTTACAATTTCAAGAATATTTCAACTTTTAAAACAGGTCCGCGCAATCTCTACCGCCCGCTACTGTACAGCCTGTTCTCCTGAACGACGACAGTAAGGATATAGGCGTAAATGAGCTAAAAGTTACGATTTTACCAGAAAATAAAATAATGCTTAATGTATTGAATCTGTGCCCTTCTTGAGAAGGATCCGCACAACAAGTAAAGGTCGTACACCGTGCTTAAGGGGACATAAATATTTGCCGATAAACTAGGCAACTTTAAAGGGCAGCATTTATGAATGGAGTTTGGCGTGTTTCTCCAGTATGTCCACACCGGAGCGGCTGGGGCTCGCACGGTGCCTCTCCAGCAGCAGGACACGGGTATCCGGGTCTCTCACAAGCCGCACTGGGAACTTACAGAGTAAACTGTGTGGAAGTCAACACATTTATTTGGCAGGTAAAACCTGTCTACGCCGTCAAAGAGGCAACAGCCCAACAACTCACCTTTGTGTACAACTCGTTTACAGACATCTTCCAGCTTGTCTGCCCTCCCCGTGCGCGTTAACTACGATATCCGTGTCGTTCCCATTTAAAATACCTGGCTTATCCCCAAGTTTTTCCGTCAACAATTGTGACAGCTTTGCATTGTCCACATATCTCCACAAGCAGGTGTCCCGCAGAGTTTCGGTGAGTTATATCGATGTTAACTATATCCAAAACCCCTTTTCCTGGTCACGGCAGGTGTCCCTCGGCTAATTACGTTGTCCTCTGCTCCAGTCACTTACATCCAGCAGCAGCAAAATGTTGAAAAACACGGACTGCGGTCCATTAATAAGACCGTAAGAACAACAAAACTCAGCATTAAGGGTGAAACAGCTTCAGTGTACTTCCTGCCATTGGGATACTATCCATACACCATGGCAGGTTGCTGGGCCACAGCCAGGTTTCTATACTGAAGCCGACACTCAGACCCCAACTGGATTACCAGAGCATTGCACCATAGACATTATATCATACCCTCCGGTTTCTGTACGCAGGTAAGACAGGTGTTGTGTTTGATAAAATGCCAGAAACTGTACAAATACATAAACAGAGGGATGCACCTTGACGATGAGGGTGGTCAACTATGACCCTATGTCAATAAGCATCCTAAGGTAAGCACAAAAATTAAACAAATAAATAAAATTATATTTTTCTTTTTCTTCTCAAAAGACCGCATGCTCATAAAACTTACATCTGGTTGTATCAAATGCTAGCAATTTAAAATAGGAAATTGTGTCAACAAAAGTCAGGCTAGAATGTGTGTAAGCTATCCAGCAAAATAAACAGAGGTGAGTTAAAAGAGGTTTACCCTACTTCATTACTATTCAGTCAATAATTTATAAGTCTGGCTGGTGTGAATGTTTTTCAGCACATTTGACTTCTGTCGTAGAGAGGATTCAGTCAAAGTTCAGTGAAAACTAAACCAGCTTCCTCTCAGAGCACCTCAAGGCCTTATGGAAATGCCATGGAGAGAAACCTTATCAATGACCTTGTGTAATCTCTGACAGGACATAGTGATAGTGAATTGTGCGTATTGCACAGAGTATTTTTGTTACTTGAACATTCACCCACAATAATCATTACAACTCTGCTTATTTCCTGACAATCAGTTTCCGCTGAGGTATTTTGTTGGTGTACATTCTGGTTGTTGATAAAATCATATCTTAAGTTCCTGCTTGATAAAGCACAGTTTACCTTGGAGTAAGGGTAATAATCACTCATCTTCTCAAGCTTTTCAGTTGTAGATCCCTTGATACAGAGTTGAAGTTTTCCTTAATAGAAGGCTGTCCTGTACTGAAACATGGTGCGCTGCATATAAATCCTGACTGTGGGAGCCAAGAATCAACATGAACAATATCTCAGACCTGTCTGAGCTAAGCTATTACTCCTACATCAGTTAATGCTTCCACTCCCAAACCACACCTTCTGTAGGTATGAGGTGTTAACTGACTTTGCCATCTTAATAAATCTGACAAGAAGCCGTATACTAGGCCAACTGGTCCACCCATTGCAAGCATTGCTATTTTGCCTTAATAAACATGAAGGCACGTTAAGCTGGCTTTACAGGGTGTAATTTAAGCGCAGCATAAGTTCTGTACAACTTGGTTCTGTTCTGTAGTGGCACCCACCAATGAAAATCCAGAATTGGGGCTTCATGATTACATGAAATTTTCACAAACAATCCAAACACATAGCGACAGTCCAAATGTTGTTTACAAGCTACAGTTGCACTGTCTGTAGCCGGCTCTTGGCCATAGTAAGTAAAACAGTATAGGCTGTTTAATGTGTTGGATACAGTTGCACATGGTGTTTGTGTAATGTTTTCCTTTGGAAGTTAGGAAATCGGTGTGTCATTGATGTTGAGGCAGGGAGCAGGCAGTTGCTCTGGAGACACAGCTTAGGTGTTTGTATGACTAAGGCTGTGGTTGGTTCCTCATCTTGCCATTATATACAGAACATTTAGTCACACTGACTATTGTCTGTGTGGTGTAGTGAATAACAGTTTGAGAAGCGCAACGGATCCAAGTTTGGTGACACAAAATGATATCAATCCAGTTAAAATTTATACACTTTTGCTTGATGTGATCGTAGAGATTCAATTTCTATGGATTCCAAGCATATTTGTGTTTTGATCAGACATTTTCAAGCCTGAGGCATAAAATTATTTAGTGGACATTGATTTTTATCACAAAAAGATCAATGTAGGTCCAAAAGATGAATAACCTGAAAGCTTTGACTTCACCCAGAACTGACTTTTATACTTTTATACTATGGACTTTCATGCAATGGACCAGAACCAGAGCTTTCTGGCACTTGATGTCATTGTTCTCTCCTGAATAAATCTTTGCTTGTGGTGTATAAAAATCTCATATGTACATTGCTTTGGATAAAGCCATCTCCCAAATTTGTGAATTGTAATTGTACTTCATTAAATGAGGGATTTTATTTTCTTGTACTTTTTTGCAATTTTATGGTAATTTTATATTTGCTTGCTTTTTTTTTTTTTTTTTTTTTTTTTTTTTACAAGTTTTTGGGGTAATTTTGGGAGTGTTTCTTGTAATAAAATTTAAAATTTAAATATTTCATATAATTTTCTGGCAAATTTTGGTTACTTTTCTAACACTTTTTGTTGTCATTTCGTTTTTTGCTAGTTAAATTAATTTTAAAAATTACTCAGAAAAAACAAAAATTAGTCAAACATTTTTAAAGAAAACTAAATATGTAATTATTAATATGATATATGTAAAGGTGAAGTCAGTGATGCTCAATCGACATCACAGTTTTTCTGTTAAAATACTTATGAAAGGCATCTGAGGCTGCATTCAGACACCTTTCACAAGCATGGCATTTCATCCAGAAGAATCTAACTGGTTGTGGGGGGGGTCCTTTACTGAGGAGGGCTGGGCCCTAGGCTCTGTGCCTTATCTCCCAGGTGGGACAACAGCTCGTGTTTTGCTGAGAAAACCTTGTTTTTTGTGATCATGCCTCTCACAAAATAACACAAGCAGACTTTTTGCAATGTAGATATCCATCTCCACCCTCAGTAAATCCCATATTACCCAATATGTTATGCCTTTCTTTGCCCACAGGAGGATTTGTGTGTCAGTTTATCAGCTTGTGCTTCTAAGAATAAAACGGATCATATGATAGACAACCAGCTCTGACACTGGCCAACAAGGAAAATTTTAAAGGTAGGTAGAAAATAAGACAGTCATCATGGTGCAAAACATTTAATTTTTATTCAAAACCACACTGCCTTATAAGAGGAGGAGACCAATGTAGTAGCAAGATATGTTTTGTATTTCACCTAGTAATAAAGTGTTTAGGTGTGTGTCTTTTTCATGTGTACCACCTCCTAGCCAGGCATACAGGTGATTTTCTTGATAAGATCTAGTGCTGGAACTGCAGCCCTATGTTCTTCTAAAGGGGTGGACAGACGTGGTGTGGGAATCTGGCCTGGAGAGGATTTCCTGCATCTTCTTACTGTACTCCTCCTGCATGGCCAGGCCATGCTGGTACTCTCTCTCTTCCTGAGCTCTCTCCTCAGCCTGTAGCTGCTGCTGGTGCATCATCTGGGCCAGCAGATCTGCTTGGTATGCTCTGCTTGTCTCTCTGTGACTGTAAGGATAGACCACAAATACTTACTATTTGTCAGTCTGATTGCACTCACAATGAGAATGGGGGAGAGGAGGAGATAACTGAGAAGAAAGAGTTTCTTTGTGACATACCGTCTTTTCTGCTCCTCATCCAGTAGTTTAGTTTCCTCAATGGTTTTGGCCAGTTCATCTCTCTCCTTGGCCAGCTGAATTTGTTTCTGCATGTTCATATCCACTGTAACACACAAATAAACACACACACAGTCAACCTGAATTACATATTGAATTGGCACACAAGTATTGTGAATCATATTGTATCACAGGGTCCCTTTTGATTTGTTGTTTAAGAGGGTCTAAATCATTTTCCACTCTAACGCTGCCAAGATTTCTCTTCTCCTTACATTTCTGTTGGATCTGCAGGTTACGGGTTTCCATCACGTCCTTCATCAGACGATTCCTGGCCTCCCTCTGCATCTGACTCCTCTTCTCCCTTTTTGCCCAGGTTTCTTTCAGGTCTGCCTCTATTAGCTGTTCTGTCTCTTTCTCCTGTCTCTTCTGCTTTTCCAGCTCGTCAGCCAAGTATTGCCGGTACCTCTGCTGCTCATCACGTAACTTCATCTGAGAAAAGCACATGCACATATACACATACACACAGTGGCCGCTTCATTGGCTGAAAAGTTACTGAGCAAGCACAAGAAGTGTCTTCAGGTTAAACATTTTAAAATATTCTTGAAAAGGTTGCATGTAACTTGATGGAGAGCTGGGACAAAGGCAATTTGGAGAAATAAAGCTTTAGTCAAATAGTTTCAGTTCAGTATTTGTGAGCATGAAAATGTCACTCTCGCAAATTCATTACAAAACAGCTCTTGAAAAGCCTGGCGAACTTTGAATGGAGACTGACTTTGTAATTGATTCACACACTGCACATAACACTGAATACATTCCAGAGGTTTTTTTTTTTTTTTTTTTCTGTGGAGCTCGATTGATTATGGCACTCTGGGGCCATCTAATGGCCACTGGTTATATGTGAACCCAATTTGCTGGTAGTGTGACAATTAAATTCATTTTTTTGTCTGAGTGTAGTTAATGAAAACTTTTACACTTGAGTGCTGAAGTGTAATTGGTTTGATCCATCATGCTCATTCTGTCCTAATTCCCTACCTTCCTCTGAGCAGCATCCTGTTTTTCATCCTTCTCCTCTTTCAGAACTTGCTGCAGGATGCTCATATCCAGTGCCAGCTCATCCTGCTGCTCCTTGGCCAAACGTTTCATTTTCATCCGCAGACACTGACCCAGCTGTCTGCGCCGTGTCTCCTGGTTCTGCAGCTTCTGGTGCTGCTCTCGCTCTTCTTTTAGCTGCAGCATCTCTCTCTGCTCCCGCTGGCAAATACCAAAGAAGTGGGAAGACGGATGATTAATAATTAATGGTAATAATAATGGCTTTATTTATATAGCACTTATCAAAAACAGTTACAAAGTTTACAAAGTGCTTAACATACATAGCATTCCTGGATAAAAACAGTCAAGCAAAGACAAATATAGTGAAATGCACAAATTCAAACAAAATAATAACATAGAACATGACAACATAAAATTTTAAGACAATAAAAAGACCAATTAAAGGGCATGTAAACAATCAGGACACACGTAACAATTCAAGTAAACGCCAGTCTAAAAACGTGTGTTGTTAAAAAGGACTTTAAAGCAGTGAGTGACTACCCTAATCTCCTCTGGCAGGTTGTTCTATGGACTAGGGGCCATGATGGCAAAAGCATGTTCACCCTCAGTCCTAGACCTTGACTTGACTACCAGAAGAAATGAGCCTGAGGATTTTAAAATCACTTCTAAAAGTCTGAGGTAGCCAATTTGGATGGTGATGGAATAATTTCAATTACTGTGTCTTTATTTATAAAGGGGAAAAACGGCACACCAGAAGTTGGGCCTCCTCCTCTTTCAGCTGCTTGGCCTGTTGTCTCTGCTGTTCAGCCGCCTCCATCTGAGCCCTCAGGTAGCCCAGTTGTTCCATGTTGTTCTGCTGTTGCCTCTGCATGTCCTGGCTCTCTCGCTCCTCCTTGGCTTGCCGATCAGCGTCCCACAGTTGAGCAAACAGCCTCTCCTCTTCCTGCTGCTGCTGACGCAGCTGCTGCCTGCTCAGCAACTGTGCAGCACGTTCCACGCAAACCTCCTCCTCTCTGCGTTTCAACTCATTGGCCCGAAGCTCCTCACTCTGTTGTCTGAAATGTTTTAAGAAAACTTAAACATCAATCTCAAAATCCATAACTAAACAAGTGCCAACTTTCAGGACCATACCAGCCATTCTGAATGTTTGGCCCATTTAATACAATTTTCCCACATTTTACCCTGCAACAACCCATTTTTGTAAAACACAACATATATTCAAAATCCCATATAAGCCCTAACCTCTCCATTTTCAAATTTGAATTTTTGGTTAAAAAAAACCCACCTTATAATGTTCTGCTTCTCTGGCTAAAAAAAGTCACAAATGCAAATCCCCAGGGTTTATTTTTCCTGGCAGAGGGACAGTTTCACTCTGCTCAATTTCAAGTCATCAAAACACAACAGTGCAGTGACTTTTGGAAAAACTAATGTGGATGACTTTGCTACAGTGATGGAATACTTCCGAGACAAAAGTTTCAAGTCTGAAAGTTCATTTTCATATCATAGTGAAATGAATGGAAACCAATGGCTGAATAAAAAATAGCAAAAACTATATGGGATTATTGAGAAATACGACTGCTTGCTTTGGGAAGTTTATGCATTTTGTAGATATATTTGGCTAAACATGCAAGATCACTGGAGTGGTCCTTAAAGCAGCTTTCTACCTGAATAGCTGGTCCATCTTGTCCGCAGCCAGTTGCTGCCTTTCACTTTCCCTTCTTTCCTTTAGTGACTTGGCTCTTTCTCTCATTTTAGCTTGTTTTTCCAACACAGTCTCTTTCTTGTCCTCCATCTCCTGCATGAGTTGCTGCTCCTCTGCTTCCAACATGTGACGCAGCCTTGGGGAAATGTGTGAATATTGACAGATAAATGAGCTGTGAGAAACTTGACAGCATATTAAACTGATTTGATAGTTCACAGACAAACCTGTCCCTCCTCTCGTCAGTGCTCATTTCATATTGGCTCATGGCATCTTTGACTTGTCTCTCAATCGTCCCAAGCAGAGCGTGACGTTCAGCCCTCTTCTGCCACGTGGTTTTCAGGTCACAGGTTTGCTGGTACTTGGTGAACTCCACGATTTTGTCTCGGGCAGCCTCCTTTTTTCTTCTTTCCAAAATAAGATGCTCTGGAGGCTTTGAAGAGGAGGACCTTGCTCTCTTTGATAGAGCAGAAGTGAATACACAAGTAATTATGTATCATTAATGTCTGGACTGTTGTTTAGGGTTTCTGAACATTACGTATCATTAGAAAAAACTGGTCACCTAGAAAATAAATTAGTATACTGTAATAAACAATATTAAAATATTTTTTAAAATATGAAGAATTAATCCCACCAATCATCTCTGCAATACTGATCAACAAAATAAAGCAAAAATTGCAAACATTTAAAAATAAAATAAGTATTGCATTAAATATTTAAACTTTAAAGTAGACAAAATTAATTCAATATGTAAGATGACACATTAATAAATAATATTATCAAAGTATTTTTTAAAAATATTAATTGATTTACACTATTTTTTAAACAAAAATTGCAAAAGCATAGTAAAACCATGGTTCAGAAACCATGGTTATACTTTCCAACCAAACCAAAAAATATGTATAGCATAGTTACCATGGTTTTTTACTACAGTGAAACCACTGTTAATGTTCATAAGGGAAACTGACCTGAAACCTCTCACCTTGTAGCTTGTTTATTA
The DNA here is from genome assembly GCF_902150065.1 of Myripristis murdjan. Taxonomy (NCBI): domain Eukaryota; kingdom Metazoa; phylum Chordata; class Actinopteri; order Holocentriformes; family Holocentridae; genus Myripristis; species Myripristis murdjan. Next base: position 18,810,524 of record NC_043991.1, read on the forward strand.
GCCCACTGTCTAACGCTAGATAGCAATAAACAAGACTATTTTCAGTCAATTGACCCCATTAGCTAAAAGTACGAAGATTTGGTGGCACATGCCAAATGTCAGTTCAATGTAGGGTTAGTTTTGTTTTGTATTTTACTTCACTTTTATCGAGGTAATTACATATGCTGAAAAAAGTTGACATTTGTAAAGCGGTCACTGTCACTTACCACAGCGCCAGCATGAGGAGTCGGGCCGATGAATTCCCGACATTGCGGCTTTCTTCTCTGACCAGCCAACATTTTCAAACAGAAAATAAAAATCAGTTGGTCTCTATATGCAGGTTATAGTTACTATCACAGCTGTTAAGCCTGCCCTTGAGTCTCACATGGACGCGATTTAGTGTCTCTCTTTGTCGGAGCTGCTCTTCAGTTGCCTTGGTAACGAAAAACAGAAGCGCAAGTACAGTGACAGCGACGCCTGCTGGTGGACTGCAGTAATGACAAAAAACATTCATTTTCCCATTGGCGACAATCCTACCTCTGACACTGACACCACTACTACCAGTACTACTGCTGCCACCACCACTACTACTACTACTGTTACCACTGACACTGACACTACTACTACCACTACTACTACTACTACCACCACTACTACTACCACTGCCACTGACACCGCTACTACTACTACTACTACTACTACCACCACTACTACTACTACTACTACTACCACTGCCACTGATACCACAACTGCTATTACTACTTCCACTACCACTGCTACTACTACCACTGACACTGACACCACTACTACCATTACTACTACCACTACTGCTACTACTACTACTACTACTACTACTACCACTACCACTGGTACCACTGCCACTGACACCACTACTACCACTACTACTACTATTACTACTACTACTACTACCACTGACACTGACACCACTACTACTACTACTACTACTACTACCACTGCCACTTACACCACTACTACCATTACTACTACTATTACTACTACTACTACTACCACTGACACTGACACCACCACTACTACTACTACTACTACTACCACTGACACTGACACCACTACTACTACTACTACTACTACTACTACCACTGCCACTTACACCACTACTACCATTACTACTACTACTACTACTACTACTACTACTACTACTACTACCACCGCCATTGACACCACTACTACTACCACTACTACTACTACCATCAACATCATCATCATCATCATCATCGTGAACTTTATGTATATCACACCCTCTAGTGTACACCTAAAATGCAGCTCAAAGTGCTTTACACAACAAAAAAGATGTAAAAGTTAAGAAAATGAACTAGAGTAAGTAAAATAAATGAAAAAGATGACAAGCAAAGACAAAAGGCAGCTTAATGTCAACAAGGAAGACATTACCAAACACAGGTGTTCAACGCAACAATAAGATATGGTAAAAACAAAGAAAATATGTATCTATCAAAAATTACTTTGACTGGAGGATTATTTTGGCCATAAATTAGGTTTTGGTCACAATAGTTATTTCATTCAAACAGTGATTTCAAGCTGTTAGTATTATTCTACAAAACGAAAAAATCAGCAATGTAAACTCCTCTGACCTGTTCAACACATTAAACACTACATTACAGACTTTCAATTAACCCTTTCAATTAGTGATTGCCAGGTTGCCTGTTGTTAAGCTGCAGAACCCAATCTGAAGTGATTTTGCTCCAGAGAGCCTGATGTGAAAAGGCATTGTGGTATTTGTTCTGTATTAACATACTGGAACACTAACAAATAGATTCAAAGTGGTCAGACTAAAATGTGTTAAAATAAGCATTCATAATTTGGTATCCTAACACTTTCTAGTGAATGAAATTTGAGTGAAATTAAACTATTCAGCATCATTCCTGCTCATGCTGTGCTGAGAAGGAGAGTCTCATGTCCTTGAACACTGAAACCACAATAGACAAAGTTGCAAAGACCAGTGCACAAGCATTTATTGATAATTCGTAAGTCACTTATTGTGTTATTATTGAGGGACACAAACAGCACTGTGTGTCAAGTTATTACAGCCATAAATCTGTAATAAACATTGTGTTTAGGCACTTATTTATTTATTTAGAGTGTAAGGCTTAGAGCATTATGGTGGCAGCACAGGATGACCAGTCCCATGCTCAATTATGAGACTTAAGTTGTTGCTGCAATATTTGGGTTGATACCACTTTACATTTTTTTTTTTTTACCATCTTTAACCACTTAAGAATTAAAAAAAAAAAAAAAAAAAAAAAAGGCCCAAAATCACTTCAAAATATCACAATAGGACACCAAGACCTTGGGGAACACCACAGAAATAGTGGATGGCAGCATTCTGTTTGGAAATTACTCAGAAACTTCCCGTTATGCCTCTAGTCATGTCTGTAGTTTGTGGTTGTAAAGTCTCATGAGCTCATTCTATACAGTGACACCAAGTTTGTGTCTGGTCCTGGTCCTGATGTTGCTGTGCTGCAGGTTCCTGCTTGCCAATCGTAAATGGCTTTGAAAAACTAAGATTGCTACTTTTACCAACAGGAAGCTTGGCGTAGACTCTCAAACTGTTCATAGACTGATCATGAAATCAGCATAGCTGCTCTGTTTGGGTCAGAACAACTTTATTTCACTTGTTCTGCTCTTCAGCTCCCCTCCTGTCAGTGGAGGACGATGGAGGCCGTCCTGAATGGCTTTGGACACGTCCTCTCTCTCTTGCTTTGTCTGCAGTGTCTGTGGTGCCCCTGAGAAACAATACAACTGCTGGTAATGAGGCTCAAAAACAGACATTCACTTGAAACAGGTTCAAGATAGGAGCTACTCGGCACACACACACACACACACACACACACACACACAAACATACACATACACACTTTATTTAACTGCGGCAGCTCATCAGAGTCACCTTATTGTGCCAGTGGTACTTACATTTTGCGTAGGCTGTTTTCCCCTCTCAGTTCTTGGCCTTGACCTCGGCTACTTTCTTTTCACTGGCCGTGAAGAACAAAGCTAAGAGAGATAAGGCTGGGGAAGGTGCCGGAGCCGCAGGACCATGCAAGACCTCCTCATCATCCTCTCTCCTCCTTCCTGTCCTCCCACTCCCTCTCACCCGCCCCCCGCCACACCCCCCGCCCCCCTGATTTTATTTCCCCTGTCTCCTCCATTGGCCCCTGGTCTCTCCTCGGCCTTTCTGCTCCCCTCCTGTCAGTGAAGGAAAACAGAGGCCTTCCTGAAAGGTTTTGGCCATCCCCACTTTTTCCTGCCTTGTCTGCAGTGTTTGTGTTGCTCCCTGAAAAACAATGCAACAAACTCAAATCAGACTCAAAAACAGATATTTGCTTGAAAAAAATTCCCTGCCCTGTGAGAAAATGTGTTTATAAAGCAAAATTCAGGACAACTTTCTTACGCTGATCTGAAGACAGGAGCGACAGGATCACACACATTGTTTACCTGCAGCAGCTCATCACAGAGTCAGTCACCTTGTTGTGCACATGGTACTTACACGTTGAATGGGGTGTCTTTCCTTCCCTACTGTGGAGATCTTGGCCATGACCTCGGTTACGCTCTCTTTGATGAATGTCAGCCTCACAGGTGGCATTTTTTCTCTTTTCAGAAGACTGCCCTCCTTCCTGTACACATGTGCTGTGCCAGCTGTATGACAGTAGCAGGGAAGAAGACAAACATGTTATTTTTGTGGAAAAAGACTGGACCTGAGGAGCAACAGAGCTAACATGGGACTTAACATGCTGAGCATCTGAGAGGGGATGGTCCTCTGCAGCTCCAGTATAGCACTGTGGGCTACTGTTTCAACAGTAGGCACCACAAGTTTGCACAGAAACATCAAATGATCAACACGTCGGCATACTGATGACAGCTGAGTAAAAGCTTGCTTGACAGAGAGTCCTCCTACCTGATGCTGTGTTGTCTGCAGCACAGGGTTTGGGTGTGGATTTTGGGGTGTGGAGCTGCCCCTGAATCCATGCATGCTGCATGGCTTCCTCTGGTGTCATGCGCTCCTCTGGTTTAAATCTAAATAAAAATACGTATGCTGCCATTGCAGTCCCACATTTTCTAAAAGAAGCTACAGATACTCTACAAAATATGCAAAGATATTTTTGGAAAAAGTCTAACTCCAACAAAGTGTTTCTGAAGGAGTGCAGTGCACCTACCGCAGGCAGCGCTGAATGAAATCCAGGAAGTTAGCGTCCGTTGTCTTCAACAGGCTGGCCAGGTTCTTACTGCCAGGCTGTCGCACAGCGCCATTGTTGTTCACTATTTTTTTGAGGAAGCCTTGAGAGTCTGCACTCAGGACATAACGACAAAAACACGTATTAGATATCTGTAGAGGAGCACAACGTCATAAAGGTGACCAGCCAAGAAACAATCAAAAGACTTTTATATAGTTACTTTGCTCACCGTAAAACCTCTCCAACAGGCGCGCTCCCCGCAGAAGCTCCATGGGAGGCTCACCCAGCACCTGGAACAAAAGACATTCAAACCCACTGTAAACACTACATCTCGATGAAGACGTATTTTCTGCAGTCAGTGAAGTAGCAAATGGCCTCCGGTTGGTGTTTGACATCTGTGTTACCTCCATGATGCAGCCGAACTGGTCATTCCAGTTATCGCCATCAAAGAGAGGGCTGCCGGTGTGGAGCTCAGCCAAGATGCAGCCCAGGCTCCACATGTCGATGGGAAAGCTGTACCCTTTTGCCAGAAGCATCTCTGGAGACATGTACAGCCGCGTCTGTATGCATTTCTGTCCTGAGCAGGAGGAAGAGGAAAAGACACACACTGGTTAGGCACAGTAGCTTTTCAGTGGCTTCGATTATACAACATTTTTAAGCATGGCTCATTTTAAAATGATGAGAGCAAATGCTAAAAAAAAAAAAAAAAACTCACTTTTTTTTTCTTCAAAGCAGCTTGCTCCAAAGTCAATCACCTTGACGTGATTGTGGTTTTTGTCTGACATCAGGATGTTCTCCTGAAAAAGACATGACTAATTGTGATCAGTGTCTTAGCTGTAACACATCTTAGTGAGACTGAGACTGAGACTTGAGTATTTCAGGGCAAGGAGTCAAGACTCAGTGGGACACCCAACACTTGCGGCTTATTTGAATTATACAAATGGATGGTTCCTCTGTCAGAGTTGACAACTAAAGGCTCCTACCGGTTTTAGGTCACAGTGGATGATCCCCTCCTTCCTGAGCAGCTGCAGGCATGTGAGCAGGTCTTTTGCAAAGCGCTGCACCTGAGAGATGCTGAAGCCTTGAAGGTTGTTCTCCTTCATCACTGTGTACAAGTCTTTGCTGGAGGAAATGAGATTGACAGACTTACTTTACCTTTTGATCACAAACAATGTCCACAGATTCTTTAATTATTCTTACGTGGGGAAAAAAATGTTCCGTCAATAGCATTGGTGCAGACTTTTTACTTTCTGTAACTTACAGCCCATCAAAAACAAAGCCAATGAATTAAAAAAAAAAAAAAGAGATTATTTTCTGAACTCACCCCAAGAGTTCAAAGGCAATGCAGAGGTGGTTGCGAAAGTAAAAGTGCTCCTTCATATGGAGGATGTTGGCCGTGTTCTTCTTGTCTTTCTTCCCCAGTGCATCTAAGATCTTCACCTCGGCCATGGCCTCATTATGGATGCTGAAAACCACAGCGATACAATGTCAGTGAGCAGATCATCTGATGTCCCGAATGAATCCAAAAGCATACCACCCCAAAGAGGGTCACATGTGTTTTATATGTGTCTGTTATTCTCGAGATTGAGAGAAAGCTTCACCTCTTATCATTTCGAATGACCTTGATGGCCACAAGCGCCATCGTCTTGTGATCACGGCATTTGAGGACCTGGCCGTAGGCGCCTCGACCGATCTCCTCCAGCACCTCAAAGCGGAAGGCGATGTGGTCTTTGATGACCTGCAAATAACATGTTGATTCCTCAGCTGGTAACATAAACCAGACAAATATTCATCTCTCAGAGCAACGCTTCTAAATGTCCTCATCCACTCTGTTGTTGGGAAACATTTTGCTGGCGTTTTGTCATGTAAATAAAAAATTATAGCATGCAGCAGTCTGAGAAGAATTTTATCCTGTCAGGCTAGCTGATTAGCACACTCAGTAAGGTTTTACATTGACTGCAGAGGTGCCTATGCCTGCTGTATATTTAATCTGATGTTAGTTATTTGTAATAATGCAGATCTTGTCTATGCATGTTGTTATTATGACCTTCCAGGGGAATGCAGATGGAAATTAGCTTTTAAGCACAAATGTCTTTGGTCCTAAGGATGCCAGTAGTTGAGATTGGTTCTTGAACTACCAGAAATCAAATCTGTTTGATACATCACACACCATGGCTGGATGATAAATCAATATTATATCAATATTGAGATCATTTCTTAGATTTTGGATATTGCAATATTGTGATGTGGCATATGTGGCAGACATGTTGTCTGTTCCTGGTTTTAAATGCCGCATTACAACAGATGTAGTTTTCTGAACTGGTCAGAATATGATAGTGGTTCACTTCTTTACCTCTACCAGCCTGGGTCAACAAATCACCAAAGACTTTTTTCAAATAAAAAGCCTCTTTTATGTAAATCTCATGAAAGCATCAATAGTCATCCCTACAATATTGTCACAATATTGCTATTGAGGAGTTTGGTCAAACATATGGTGATATTTGATGTTGTCCTTGATCAGCTCCACAGCACACGCTGGTTCTTACTGAGATTCTCACTTGTAAAATACAGTACCAACTCTGTACTAGATAAAAATATTGTTCTGATTGTAAAAGTTTGAGCATTCCCTGATCCATTCTGTCGGCAGCCTTCTCTATACCTGCTGACTCGACTTGCCTCTGCATCATGTCTCAGATTTGCAGCTCTTCAACTTCCCACCATGCTCTTAACAAGAGCATTAATTATGTAACCTCCAACACATTCAATGCATTGTCACAACGTTTATGGGTTGGAAAACATAAACAGAGGGGAGTATTCTTCATAGAGTATGTTTTGTGAGAGGGAGAGGTCAGTTAACCTCATGGTGAATTAAAGTAAGTTGGAAAAAAGTTGTTCATAATTGGAATTGATTTAATAGGAAAGGCTTGATAACTTATAATGTGTCAATTATTGAATAGTATGAGGGAAAAATTCAGTTTCAACTGCTTAAAAGATTTGTGAATAGTTCAGTAGTTACCATTCTGTAGTATCCATTCTCTGTATCATATCCAGAGTTAAAGGATAAGGACTTTGATCCCTGGATCTTCTTGGCTTTTTGGCCCAGGTGCCAAACCTTTTTGTAGCCCTTGATTTCCTTCTGCTCAAACTCTGTCAGATATTTCTTGAAGAACTGCAAGACATCTGTATGGAGAGAAAAAAAACTTTTTTCAGAGCTCTTTCTCACCTTCTCTCTCTATCTCATGTTCGCACCAAGAAGTTTTTAAAGTCTCTTAAACATGTATTTATACTTGGGCCCTTTTGAACAGTTCCTTGTCCTGATGTGGGCTCACTTACATGCAGGGGACTTGGGCAGAAGTCGGTCGAAGGATCTGTCATTGTCCTGCTGTTGAGGACGCTTGGCATTGTTCATGCACACAGACTCTGATGGCAGCGAGGGCAAAGTGCTGTCCCTGCTGACAGTAGTCTGTGCATTAAAAAAGACACAAAGATGATGTAATTACACAGTAAGACACAAATTCAGTCCAGTCATTTGGGGTGAGACACTCCTCCTCATGTTTGAAAACCATTCACTACAAATCATGTCTGTTCTCTGTTGAGAGGCATTTCAGTATCTGGGGCCCCTTGCTGCTTTTGGTCTCTGTATTTTGTCTGCTGGTACGTTTTCTTCTGTAATATGACTGGATTGCTTTAGTAATTTGCTCGCATGGGTCGGCACCTATTGCACAGCTGTCCGGCCAGAGAGGGGCCTCTGCTGCCCTGCTCTTCTTGTGGTAAGCTTGAGACTGCTGTATTTTTTTTCGCTCTGAATAATTTTCCAAACTTGAATCTTCTCCTGTGGCTCCCAAAGTGGGCTCCATGACAAGGTACCCATGTCAAAAGTCTCCAGACAAAAACTGTAATAATTTAATTCCCTTGAACGTTTATTTTTTATTTACGAATGGCCCATGTGTGTGACTCTCATCTCTATTATTTCCTCCTGGCATCTCTGTGCGACTTCAATATTAAATCAATAAATTTGACTCGGGTCAGTGCGATCGGCGTTTGCGCTGTAAGGAGAAAGGGGGAAAAAGAGAAACAGCTGAGTGAGGCTTACCTTGCTGTGATGAAGTGGGGGCAGTCTGTTTCTCAGAGGATTCTCCGGCCTCTTTGAAAAGACTACACTGCTAATTTGAAGCGAATCGCACAAGTTGCTGATCATGTTGAACAAACGTGTCTCTCGGTGAGTTACAAGTGTTAGTGCTCTCTCGTCCTCTGTCTCGGCCTGTTCACTGGAGCCGGGCTTTATGACGGAATAATGATGCATAGCTAATAATCCGAACTCCGAACACCTGGAATAATCTACAGACACTCTACAGCAAACACCTCACATATCACAGGAACATAAAAAACATGAATTCCTAATCACAAAATATTGAAGCCACTGAAGATAAAAATTACCATCAAGTTGGAAATGTCATTTTAGGAGTCCCAACACGAATACTGTAGGAATATTATAGCGATTTGTATTCAGAGTTGTACATCAATTTTCCTCTGCCATGTGAATCTCCTGTTAAGAAGTGGAGCCAGTGACATATTGTTCATTTACTCAGTGATAATTTCCACAGGTGATCAGAGAGGCAGCAGTTTAGTGTGAGTTTTAGTTTGGTCTCATGCAAATTTAAAAAAAAAAAAAAAAAAAAAAAAAAAAAAGCATTGGAGCTTTCAGTGGAACCTAATGTCTGTTAGTCCTCATTCAGCATCACCGGCCTGTCCTGGTGGATGTGTGCGCCTCCATCATTAAAATGTGTGTGTGTGTGTGTGTGTGTTATCTAAATGTAGTGTAATTGATTATGTGTTCTATACCAAACCAGCCTGCTTGACAGTTTTCACTCATTTGAAGGTCTGTATTCATGTTCACTGTAACTCGTGATGGTCAATGGATTTTCCTTGTCTTTCATTTTCTCACTTTATTTCCATACCAACATGATACATAAAGCACATAACAAATGTAAGCTGTACAAATGTAATGTAAGATGTATATATTGCATCGATCTATAGTGACCGATATAGTCACCCATTTTTTAACCCTACACTTCTTCATGTGTGTGTTGGAAGCTCTGGAGCTTTAAAGAAGAGAAGGTCAAGAGAAACTTTGTCACAGTCCCATCACTATACAGGCACATATACACAGTCCCAGTCCCATCTGTATACATGGCTCCAGTTACATGTAGCCTGACAGCAAATTAAAAGGAATATTCAATATCTGCCAAACACATTGTGCAGCCTATAGAACATGGGTGCAAATAAAGAATGGGGCCTTGCATTTATGATACTGTGAGTCCTGGTACAGTGTGTGACTTTAGTACAGCAGACTTCAATCGTCTGCATTCATCAAACCAAATCATTTGGTTAATGACATTTTATACAGACATGGAAGTTGCATTTACTCAAATCTTTACACGCACATTAAATTCACTTTTTTGAAGCATCATAATATATCCCCGTCCTAAAAGTGCGGTGTGACACACGCCTGCAGTGACTATTTGGACGGTGAATGTGGTGTGAAAAGGTTCATCTGGAGCATCTGGTGTTTAAATTGGACTGCTGGTTTCCTTTAGACTCTGAGGCTGGTAACCAGCGCAGTTTTTCTCTGCACACGTCACATCCTGAAGCTCTCGACTGGAGGGAGACACTGAGCCCACACCAGGCTGCTGTATATACTGCTCATCAATGTGCAGGGCCACGTTGTACGACGGGTTCTCCAACATGCCTCTGAATGGAGGTAAGAGGTTTTTGCTGATTAAAGGGAGGGCTGCTGGGCTGCTGTTTCTCAGGGGCTGGTTGCAGTAAGCATTGGGAGACTGAGTTTGTGTCACAACACAGGGGCCTTCCTCCTCCTGGCTTATATCGCCATCGACTGGAGTTAGTTTACTGCACAGCTCGGGCACTTCCACAATATCTGTTTCACTGTCTCGTGAATCATATTGGAGCCTGTATTGAGCAGGTTTGTCCTGCAAAACAGAAATGAAATGAGCGGAGAGCCACACAACAGGATGAGAGCGATGGTAGATGGATGGACAAAATGCAGTGGATTCAAAGTGTTGAAAGTCTGTTGAAACTGATGAAAACTATCAGCTGAGTGACGCTGGAGGGTCAAATAAATGCACGTGAGCACGTGGTTGTGAGAACCTACCAGTGATGTCAACCAGTTACCAGTCAGAATGGGCTTTGGGATGGGAGGATAGACCTTCTGTTTGACACTGTTGAATGGAAAATTGCATGAAAATAAATACTTTGTAGCGAAAACGCTGACTGTACTTAGTCGTTGTGAATAAATAGGATCTGGCAACAAATGAGCATGTTACACACTGAATCATTACAAAGATGTACTTACCATGCCCAGTGTCTGTAACAAAGGATAGTAATGAGGGAAAGGAGAACGAAAACGCTGACTAGGGAAATGATGATGACCATGATCAAGTTATCAGCTGTTGGATTAAGAAAGATATGTTAGATTATTAAGAAATGCTTGTGATTAAATCCAGCATTTATAAGTCTTTTGTTTGTTTTGTTAAAATATTACTAAAACTACATATCAGCAAATCTGCATCTGATTTTTGATTGTGCACTATATATATGTGTGTGTGTGTGTGTGTGTGTGTGTGTATGTATGTATGTATAGTGCATTCAGAAAGACCCCCTTCACTTTTTTCACTTTTGTTATGTTGTAGCCTGATGCTACAATCATTTAAATTCATTTTTTACACTACACTTAGTACACCATAATGACAAAGTGAAAACAGAATTGTAGATTTTTTTGTAAATATATTAAAAAGGAAAAACTGAAATATAAAAGTGAAGGGGGTCTGAATACTTTCTGAATGCATACATATATATATATATATATATATATATATATATGCATCCTGTGTGTGTGTGTGTGTGTGTGTGTGTGTATATATATATATATATACACACACACACACACACACACACAAGGGTGTGGAACAGCATGTGTCATTTTTAAAGAGAAGCAGTGTAGCAACATACTGGCTGATGACATGGTTACTGATAAGGATGTATCACCACACTCTCCTATCGATGTCAGTGACATCACTTTGAAGGTGTAGGAGCTGACTGGGAGGTTTCTTGCAGTCAGGCTGGTTGCTTCTGGGTTGTCTTAATAAAAACCAAGAGAAAGAAATGGAAAATCCATTACAATTAATCCTGAGCAAGTTTGAAGATCCACATGTAACAGCACCTAGGAAGTCTGTTAGACTCACTCCTTTGGTACAAATAAGATTGGGATGACTCAAAAACTCAACAGTTTGCAGGTTTAGAACTGACTCAGTAGAGCAGCAGTCGTCTATTTTAACTTGGTAAGACATGGTTTCAGTCTGCAGAAACTCACATGGTAAGGTTCAGCCCAGCTCTCTCGATCACAGTTGTGATGTTTAAAGACAACACCAGTGATTCTGCATGTTTAGCATAATATCAACAAAATGTATATGCTTCCTGTTTCTGTTCATCTTTTCCCAAAACAGTCATTTTAGAACTCCAATTTTCTCCATTTTCCTCCCTTTCATGCAGCCACCGGTTTGCATTCATTCCACTACAATATGAAAAGAAATTTTTAGAGTCTGCAAAACTTTCCTCACACCAGCATTCCATCACCATAATGGTTGTCCACAACAACAGCACTGTTGTGTTTTGATTACTTGAAATTGGGGTGGAGTGAAACGGTCCCTCTGCCAGAAAATAGTCCCCAGGGAAACGTTTGTTTTACACAGCCAATCAATAGTTCTGTGGTTTATGAATAGCGATGACTATTTTAGCTGCAGAAGATGGGCGCTTCAACCAAGAGTCATATTTGAAAATGGAGGGATTTTGACTGTTAAATCTTTAGAAACTCCAAATGATTTGCAAAATGGTTTGTTGCAATGTAAAACATGGCGAAATTGTAGTAAATGGGTCAAACAGTCAAAATCACTGGTATGGTCCTTTAAAGTCTTCTGTTAGAGGTACAGTCCTCTGTGCATTTGAATGATGTCAGTCATTATGATGACATGTTCAAAGTGCAGTCTCACAGTTATTATTCTTCACAGCATTACTGACAGCATGTCATGATTTGAAAATTAATGGCCATCATCATACCTGTGCTGACACTGGACATTCTGCCATGACCCTGGTGGTGTTCAGAGTTGGTAGTATAATACATAACGTAGCCTTGAATGAAGGCACTCTGGCTTCTTAGAGAGATGGCAGGCCAGGAAACCTCAACATCTGAACCCAGCTGCTTCCATGTCAACTCAAACTGCCCAGGTTGAATTTCTGCCAAAGCAACAGCATAACACAGGTGAGACACTGTGTATTCTGGCTCAGTCACACTAAACATAAATACACTACGCTGCAGGAGAGTCATAAAATGCACTCCTTACCTGTCTCTCTTACATAGCCCTCTCTTCTCTCCAGGAGCTCTGGGGCTCCTGGGGTGCAGGCATATATGGACAAAGAGTATCTCACTCCATCTGTGAAGTTTTCTGAGAGGACACACGGCGAGATTGGAGGAGGAAATGCATTGTCATCTTGCTACAACTCTCACACAAGGACTGAGAGAGAGAGAGGTGCTGTTCTCCCTTAACTCACCTGATAATACTGTGGCAGTAGTTACTCCAAGAGGCACTTTGACCCACTCCACACTGCAACTCCCCAAGCTGGGACACCAGTCCACTACGTAGCCACAGCTAGCTGCAGGGTTAGCAGGCCAGGACACGTGGAAACCACCGTTTGCGCCAGTGATGAGAGAGACGTTCATCACCCTGCCTGAAAACAAACCGTCCTCATCAGCTGCACTTCTTAAGAAAACATCGGTTAAGTCTGAGCTAAAATTAGAGCTGCAGTGGAGCTCTTGAGCAAAATGATTTTCCATTCAGATAACTATATCTCAGGGAAGGCTCCTTCGCCCTCAGACTAAAAAGTCAGAACACAACCTCAGTTTTTATTCGTCTCACTTCCGGCCCTCCATAGGATTCTTATTCTTACTCCATTTCTCCAAGGACCTTTGGGTGTTACAGATATCTTATTGCTTTTAAGTTATCCACCATGGCATCGCATGAGGCCAGGGTGTGGGGTGCCATGTCAGCATACTGAGTGATAAACACATCTATTGCATTTTCATCAATAAAACACATATTTGTTGTTCTGACTGCATTGTCATGCTTGAGGACCCAGGACACAAGTTGTCAGACATAGCAACTTCTAGAATGGATGTGACTATAATATTCAGACCCTTTGATAAAACCTAGTCAAGCATGTGGCCTGGATTATTGGGGTCATGATTATTGGGGTACTGATATTGAGAATCAGAATCAGAATCAGATATACTTTATTGATCCCTGGGGGAAATTTTAAAGTTTTAAATAATATTCACAGTAACTCATCAAAGTCATATTTATTTCATGGCCCTTCAAGACCTGAATATTTCATTAACTGAATGAAAGCAAGCCCTTGAGCTTCGTACCTGGATGGTGCCTGGGGACGGTGATGGCTGACGGAGACGACATGCCGTGCATATTCTGAGCTGTGACGGCCACAAGATGCTCCTCATCGGCGTCGAGACTGAGAGCAACACTGCGCTCATGTGGAGGAATTTCTCTTTTATGTTGTGGTTTCTTCTCTGAGGCCTTTGCCCAGGTCACCTCATACGTTATGATCTCACCATGACTCTGGTTTGCCAGTAGTGTCTGCAGAGGAAGATTATCATCAGTCTATTGTGGTTCACCTAGTACAGCACAATCATACAAACCGTACTCTCACCCCACGTACTTTCCATACTATAATAGTTTGGTTGCTCCCCGTCTGCATCCACACATCTAGTGCGTCTGGAACTGCAAGGCAAACACACAATATTTTAAGAAAATGAATTAGTTGCTTGTATTTGGTACACTGACTAGATTATTATTAAGTCAAACTGGGTTTAAAGAGTAACTAGCCACCAAATCAAAATCTGTGTGAAGCCTGACCTCTAGTGGTGAAAAGTGGGGCGCCTGGGGATGCTTGCATATAACAGCTTTAGTGAGCTTTGACCTTAAGTTTTCACTCAAGTATCCCTTTACCTTAAGTTAGCTGCATAAAATCACTTGAGGGAAAACTTAAGTGAGAGGTGAAAAAATACATTCATGTAAATTAAGTTTTGACCGTTGTAAAAAACACCTTTGTGGATACTTCATCCCTAATGCATAATTTTTTGTATCAGGTGCTCACTGTCCAATGCAAGAAATTGGATCTGTAATTTTATGATTCAAAAGTTTGTGCTTTTGACTGGATACACTTGTGCATGCATGCTTTATGACCAAGTATGAGAGGATTTTGCAGAAGTGGTCTTTGCAGCAAGATTTGAGTTCAAATCTTTGTGTTTGGGAACTACTGAGCATACGACTAGATAATGGAGACTTGGATTATACAGCATGACAAGTGTGAGCTTTTTAAACAGAACATTTTGTAGAGTGTTTTGCTGTTGGAAAATCTTTTCCATTAGATCACGAGGGCCAATGTTTTCGGAGTAGAAATTTACCATGAGGGCTTGAGAGTAAAATGTTCTTTGAAAGCTGAAGGCAGCACATGGTGAGTACTTGACACAAATATATCAGTAAATTTTTGAAATTTTGAAATTGATTAACTCAAGCTACAGTCAGAGTTCCTTCATTTGAACAACACAGGACTTTCAAAAAATATTTTGGCTGCATTTATGAACATGGAAAACAATGAAGAAGGAGGATTTTTAGGGACAGAAATCCCAGGAATTTTAGATCTAGAAACAGAAACCCCTCACCTGTCAGTACACCAGTCAGAGGTTAATGTAAATTTATAATATAAAATAACACAAGGTACCTCAACCATTGTATTTTTTCACTAATTTATTTGCAAAGCTGTAAATGATAAACAGACAAGCAAAAAAAGAAAAAGAAAAATACATTCTCTTTTGGGTGGTAAAATTTTCACTTTGTCAGTTTTTGATTAGTTGTAGCTTAAGTCTTTATGTCGCTATGGCAACCAGCTGTGACACATCAACCTGATTTGATTTTTAAAACGTTGTTGCTGCAAAACACTTAAGTGTAACCCTTAACTAAGCGGAGTGGTCAAAAAGCTAACACAGTGCACTTCAGTAAACCACTTAGGTTAGATGGTTTATCCCTTTAAGTATTTAAGATAGAATGAATCTTCTGGATGCTATATGCAAGCGACCCCTGCTCTTTGGAGGCCGGTGATGTCACCACCTGTTGTGCTCTCCTGGTGGTAACATCACCTGCCACCAAAGACCAGGCACCCTACTTTTTACCATTAGAACTCAGGACTCACACCGATGTGGGTTAGGGTTTAGTTTAGGCTTTTTGTCAGTTTATGCCATTTAATACTCACTGTCGCCCTTGGTGTGAAAGGTGCTGGCACTGTTTTCACTCCACTTCCAGAAATGCTGTTTTGTTCCACATCGAACCTTTGCTGTGTACGCCTGATTAGGAATCAGTCCACTCAAAACTGCAAAATTAAGACCGACTCCAGAGTAATTCCTCTAGAAGCAAAATAAGAACAAGATGAACGCTAAGCAAAGGATTTTATTTAACGATGTCTCGCACTCGGTCTGGTTTTCAACTCACTGTGTGCGTTTGTCCATAGTAGTTCAGCTGTATTTGACACAGGAGATCTAGCTCATGGTACTTTTGTATCCCCCAACTCCACTCCAGAGTGACGTTTCTGGCGTTCACAGTTAAAGCTGCGACGTTCTCTGGAGCGAACATGTGCACTGAAACAAGAGTCACAGTGTCCAGCCTCATTTACAAAACAGTGGTGGCAAAGGTCTGCATAGAGCCACACACATTATTTTAGTGCTTAGACTGCAGGGATGAAACTTTGATCTTGATATTACACTACCTCTTTTTGTCAGGTCTGCTTGGTCTGTCAACTCCATCTTGCCAAGCACATTTTGGGCTGTAAGTGTCCAGTTCCTCTCACCAACATTTACTTCCACGCTCTGTTTGCATCTGCACTTATTGGATTTTTTATCACAAGCTGAACATGGTCTGTAATACAGATGGGAAGAGTTACATGTAAACAAACAGGACACTAATCCAGCAGCACTGAACCAAAGGGCATAGTGGACACCAGGGTTTTTTTTTTTCTTTTGAAATGGTGACTACACCCCTGAGTTGAACATGTGGTGTAACATGTTGGATGCAGGCCTTTAGCTTCTTCAGTCATACCTTCCAAGCAGCTCATACTCTGTGCGATTCTTTCTGCTCAGGTGTGTATCTCTCTTTACGCTCCACTGACATTCGACTGACATCAGATCCCGGCTCTCACACTTCAGGTCCCCGACATCTGGCCGGTCTGAGGCAGGACAAGACCAGTATCACACAGCAGGATCTCACACTACTGGGACACCCGGATACATGCAAAGTCCAAAATATCACAGTTCAATGAAAAACAAGTCATACTTACAGCCAACATACACGCAGGTACCATGATCATCGCTGTTACATCTCACATTAGTGCGACACCGATCTGACGGACCATGCAGGTCAACAGTCAGGGCGTATGTCTGGTTGCTGATCTTGGTAGTGTTCACCGCAGTGCTGTTTCCCCGTGCATACATTTTGTGGAATTGCCCCCCTGGCTCCAGGATGCAGCAGAAGGTGAATCTGCTGCCAACCTCGAATATTCTGTCCATCGGGTAAAGCTTTGGTCGTTGTTGGGGGCTGGTCTCTGCAGATCAGTGTGGGATCAAAAGATATGTGAATAAAATCCACATCATGGTCATGTTTTTAATCATCAAAGCGTATAAAATGAGGTATACTGGAAGCTGAATATTAACCGGGAACCGCCTGCACTGAGCTCCAAGGGCTTGTGTGGTTTTTGTTTCGGGAACGGACTCTCACAGAATGGGAAGCACACTCTAATGCCCAAGGGGGGCTCCAACTCCAGGAGTGAGTAGATCCGATCTGATCTGCCGTCACAAAAACTTCATCCTGCAGGTTTTCACAACAGTGAAAGCGATGTCAGCATCTTGTTATGTAAGTCACTGATCTGGCCTTACAGATGCAGCAACAGAAAAACTCTTACATGGTGTAACGGCTCATTTCCCCTCAGAACCTGCAGCTCATAGATCAGCAAGTCATGTCCTGTGGAGCAGGACGAGTCGTCTTCCCATGTCACGAGGATCTTCTGCTTAGAGGAGTCATGTGTCCCCATCATATCCCGAACTCCACACTGTGGGACACCTGCATGGAAAATTACACCACATTTTCAATAGGATATAAAAGCCTCTTCCACACCAGAGAAAAAAGTCTTGGTGACAAAAAAAAAAGTGACAGGTACAGCGGTAAAAAATATAGGCCACAATCCAAAAGGAAAAAAACATGTATTAATAATAATAATGATAATAATAATAATTGTAAAATGTATGTGTGTATGAGCAGGGAGCAGACCTGTCGCTGATTGTTTCCTCTTGCGCCTTTTTAACTGAGTTTTGTAAAGTATATCTCTTTGCACCCCATGTATCACAACTTTATATGAATGTAACTTAATTCTCAATCATAGTATTTTAATTACTCCACCATCTTAACTTATCTCTGTATATATTAAGGCGTTTGGTACATCTGACCTCTGACTGGGAGGTAATTCACCTCATGTACTTTTTAAATCTTGTGAAAAATGAATTCCACTCCAAGATAGATGAGTATAGTCTGAATCTGAATCTGATACACACACACACACACACACACACACACACACACACACACACACATGCACACACATCATTGGACTTCTCTCTTTGATGAAACACAGCCGTCCCTGGACATTTGGAGGCCCTTTCATTTTATTCATGTAGGTCCAAAAGAAGAACAACCTGTGAGATTTTATTTACCCCTCTGAATGCCAATTTTGTTTCATTTTTTGGTGTTTGTTTTTCCTACAATTTTGAAGGATTTTTTTTTAAATGTACAATTATAATGAAAAAAAAAAAGTTTCACAGTGATTTTGATCATTTTTTGTTAATGTTTTACTTTTTTTTTTTTTTTTTTTAGCAAAATTTCAGGTCATTTTCTTTCCAGTTATTGCAAAAGCAAATTTCTTCAGGTTTTAAAGTCTTGATTGAACTTTAAAAAGATAAAAAGAACAAATTGGTTGATTGGCTGTGGGGGCCCTAAATGAAGGAAAGGGCCGTTGGTGCTGGGTCTGATCTGCCTGATGGGTCCCACGGCTCTGGAAATCGCCTCATGTGCGTCACACCGAGATCACTGATATATTTTACAAAACGTCACAAGTTAGCAGATCATACTGGCCCTGCTGAGTGAGGCTTACGAATGAAGGTGTAAAATGAGAAATACTCACCATTATCAGGGCCATTTCCGAGCTGTGTGCCTGTGCAGAACAGTGTGGCAAATAGAAGCCAAGTGAACATGATAGTGCTCCAGAAAGGTCGGTATGTTATGAAATTAGTCCATTCATCACAGAGATGGGATCAAAAACACGTGGGACTCTTCATTTATAGTCCTGGATGCCTGTTAAAGAAAATGTGCAGGCCATAAGCATAAGTCATAAGCAATTTAAGGAGTTAAAATGGGAAAATGGGATTCAAATGGAATTAAAATGGTTACTTACAAAATAGAGCTCACCTTGTTGTCAGTATACCAGTTGCTTGGACCGTCCAAGAATGAGCTAAGATCGAGGACGAAAATGAAACTGGAAAGAAACACTTTTCTGTGGAATCCGGGCACTTGTTTTCTCTCCCCCAAGTCACATGTCGAAAATCCCCACTTTAACAAGATACAAATGCGTTCAAAATGAGCAAACAATCACACTAATGCTTAATCTAAGAGCTCTGAAAATCCATTTGCTGTTTGTGGTAATGATTGTGAAATCCATGAGGAGTTATTTTCAGGAAGAGGGGAGGCTGCTTTCTCGTAATCCTGAGTCACAGTGGCCAGATCAGACATGTTGAACTTGTTTTGATAGCTGTGGGACTGGCTAAAAAAAAAAAAAAAAAAAAGGAAAAGAAAAGAAAAGAAAAGAAAAGAAAACCGACCACTGTCCACTGGCAGTGGCCAGAGGACAGTACAGTGTGTGAGCTGCAAGAAGAAAAATAGCTGTAACAATAACACAAACACGGAGCTGTTGATGATTTTATGATCAAGACATCCCTTTAATAAGATTGTTTCTCATGGTTCATACGAGATCATACAGTTCACTTTAGGGAAAACCACAGATTGGAGAAAATGAGGAAAAACTGTTATGTACAACTTCTTGAAAATGATCTCTCCAGGAAAAATATAAACATCACTTTATCACTCTTCCCTCAGCTTCTTTATCATGCAGACACGAGACTTTGAGATCCATACAGTGCTTTAGAGAAGTTAAATAGAAGTCGACTGACAACACAATCAATAAAAAGGTGCTCATGTTTTCAACACACTCAAAATGTACACAAAAGTGAAATACTTAACTTTTAGTGCCTCTCTAAAGTGTCAGTGAATTCTTCTTTTTAACTTAAAATTAAATTATCTCCCCCTGTTTTTCTTAGGTAGGTCAGTCATAACATTAACAGAAAAAATATTAAGATGTACAATGTCATTTATCATATCAATAGCGTTTTCACAGCAAAATGAAGAGCAAGTTGAGGCCACATGAAAGTGCAAATGGACGTTTACATTTTAAGGAGGAGCTGTCGGGAAACCAGTGCCCCTTTTGTTATGTTTCATTATTAGTGGCACAACATGCTTTCACAATTCCTTGCCCATAAAGGGCTTTACCAAATGGCACTATCAGTTACACAGGGATTTTCTGTACATGGTGGTCAAATAAACTCTTAAATTCATCACATCTCTCTTTGGGTTAAAACAGTAATTACAGCTGCCCAAATGAAAAGATAATAACAAACATCTGTTTCTTGGTCCATAACAATTTTGACACCAAAGTGAACAAGCTTATTGCATAGCAATAACAAAACTAATGATGTTCCACTGAAAATTATGACCAAGAACGGACTCAGCAGCTTCTTTTGTGCAACACTGCCCACGTCTCATTTAACAGGATGTTTTTGTCTGTTGCACTTGCATGATTAATCTCAAATCTGGATATGTTTATGTTTGGATATTTGGAATTCTGGGGGTGTTCATGAGAAAAACACCTCCTTTACCTCAGTACAATCTGCAGGCACTTTGGATGTCAGTCAGTAGAGCCTGGGACACAGTTGGGGATGGAGGCCAATTTATGTCTCCTCATCATCAGCTATCAGACCAAATACCCAAACTGTGTGTCCATCCAGTTGTGCTCAAAATTGCCTCCGCCCCTTGACTTTATCACCATTTATCATGCATTTCTATATACTTCAAATTTTATAAGTCTCAAACTCCACTGAATGTGAAACTAATATATTTACCCAAGCAATGATCGAGGGGTGGTAATCATTTCAATCTTTCAGACAACAGATCCTTCAGTAAACCACATATTCCATGATATCATTCCATGTTTTCTGTATTAGACTCCAAATACAGAACTGTGTAACTCCACTACAATGTACTGAGTGGAACTGGCTTGACAAAAAAAAAAGCCAAAGTAGAACAATTCTGAAAAGAAAATATTGTTCAAAACCCCCTGACAAATCTCCAAGTATGACCTCTGAGTAGCATATGACATGAAATGTAACAAAATGTAGGTCATATTGCACATTAGATTAACCTTGTATTCAAATTAGATAGCTTTTACAAACTTTTAAAGAATTTCATTTTCACTTTGATATGTGCACATCCGTCAAAAATCCAAATAAATGCAGATATTTTTCAGCATGATCTTACTATTATAAATAAATAAACAGTACCCAACAAATTAAGAAAAATATACTACATATTTGGCCATGTTCCTTCAGGGAAGACTGAAACTCAACTGAAAACAGTGAGTGTTGTCTTACCAAATGAGTAACTTATTTCTTTGTTACCCAAAGTCTATTGATGACTCCTAAAATAAAACATATAGTTAACAGCAGTGCTCAAACTATCCTCAAACAGTTCTCAATGCAAGTGCTTATGATTGCTAAAAATAACTACAATAAAATCCGTGAATGGAAAAGTGCAATTCTATTTAGCTAACCATCAAACTGCATCAATAATTGATAATCATCTGGCTTCAACTGAATCTGCTTTACAGCTCTTGTTCATGTGCAATGGTAAGACAAATCTATGTCCATAATGGAAGTGATCGTAAAACAAATTTTAAAAGTACTGACACTGTTCTGGCACATCCTCTTTAGTGTTAGGTTAAACTGGGTTAAAGAATCCACTTTGGGAAAAGCTGAGTTAAAAAGACATGCTTGTATTTTTTTTTTTTTTTTTAAATAACAATGCTGAGATGCAGACGTACACTCAAACTGAGTCCCACCCAACAGGAGATGTGAAAAAGAACAATAGTTAGCTGCAGTCTGTTCACAACAGTAGTGCATTGGGCTCATTTTAGTGCAGCAAGAACAAAATGTACTGCTGCTGTTTCATTTGAAGGAGTATTGGAAAAGAGCCTCTTGTGTAACGCCATGTCTGAGTCAAATGTGGTGAGTTGGCATTGAGGAGACCGGACACAGCGGTTGGACACGATGTGGAGTGGAAGTTGGGTTGTGTGAAGGGCAAGATGTCAGTCAGAGTTCAGGGAGAGGCTGGGTGTTCAAACACACGGTTTGCTTCAACTGGCAGACCGGGAAGTGAAAGTGCGAATCAAGCGTCAGCCGTGGCCTTCTTTGGCGGCATGGATAGGATGCTTTCTGCCTCCTCATATAGCTTAAGAACAGAGATGAAGTTAATGGCCAGATGCAGCATGCCATACATGTCTTATTTGTATGCACTTAATAGAACTGTTCACCCAAAAACCCTCATATTACTTCAAACACTGACATTTGTCTATCTGCAGTACATAACACACAGCAAATTTACTAGCACTGCTGCATTTCAGCCTTCTCCAGAAAGGGATTTTCCACACTTGTTCTGCACCAACCATCACAACAGTCATGCATTCCTTAACCCTGGAATGCATGACCCAAAAAATACTACACCAGTGTATAAAGGGCAACTACTGAAATGAATGGATTTCTTCATAATGTTTTCATCTTTATTTTCAACTTAGAGAGTTAAATTAAGAATTTGATCAAACACAAATGTTTTCCAGTCTCTATCATGTAATTGTACCATTTTTTAAGAGACAATTTTTAAACTATAAGAACAATCTTGGCAGAGATGCCATAATTAATAAATAAATTTACTAATTTAGTTATCTATTTTAGTTATCTATTTATCTATCCCTCAATCCAACAGTTACTCACAGTGATACAGTAGCTAATTAGCCAAGCTTGGTGTTAGTAGTTAGCTAGAGTTATAACATTTTAATATCTAGATGATGTACATTAAATGTCTCAATCAATCAATTTGCTGTCAGTCTATTAAAAAATAATTCCATAAGACACAGCAGGCAAACATTAGTGCTAGTAGTTAGCAGGTGGATGCACGGTCTGATGCACTGTGATATCAAGAGTATTTTCTGATGAATGGGCTTATCAAATAATGAAACATTTTTCTAGATGCAATGAGGGAAAAAACAAAGGAATTGAGGGCAAAATCCAACAGTAAATGAAAAGGAGTCATTTTGATCTCTTATGAGGATTTGTGACACTGATACAAAAACATCAAAATATGTATATTGTTACTGGTAAGGGTTACAAGATTTTTGAGAAAAATGTGAAATATAAAAGGAATAAAATGTGTTGTTTTTTTCATAAAATAATTCATAAAAACACTTTATGAATACTGTAATTACTGGTAAAGTTAAAAATCTGAGTGGCTGTGGGGCCCTGTTTTGAGGAAATGCCTGATTTGCCTTGTGGGCCTGATGGCTCTGAGTCTACCCTGATCCAAGTATAGTGTAAGAAATCTTAAGTATAGTGTGCATTCATGCTTACCGGTATAAATGGCACATCTTGGAAGAGCTCTTGAATGAAGCGTCGTGAGGGCAAACGAAACATGCAGTGGGCAAGTAGGTAAGACACCTCTGAATAAAGACAGATGTCGTCAAAAGCATAGGGGAACTTCTCCTTGATCCTGTCAATAAAACACATAAGTATTTACTCTAGTTTATACTGTACAGTGTACATGTTTGAACATATCCTCCAAATGTGTGAAGAAGCAGTTTGTGTCTTACGTTAGAAGACTGGTCTCATGGCTTTTGGTCCCTACAGAGGAGCTGAGATTGATGACCAGACGAAGCACCTCCTTCCTCAGCAAAACCCTGCCAGCCGGAGCATCCTCCGGCATGGACTTCACCCCTGAAGAGGAACAAAGAGCAAAGGGAAACACAAGCATGAGGTTTGTCAGTAAAATATCAACACAGCATTGTTTAAGTTGATTAAAATATGAAAAGAACGTTAAATGATGTCAGCTACCTACCCAAAACCAGTTCCGTACTGCGAGTACTACCCCCTGAGCCTTGGGACACTGTATCGCTGCATCCTGACACCCCTGATAGCTTGGTTTGGACCATGACCTCCAAATGGTTTTGTGGAGGTGGACTGCACCACTCTGTGAACTGGGGTGCTTCTGTTAGTTCTGAGGAGGGGACAGAAAAGAAGAGTTACATCAGACCACCACCTATTGAAAATAAATAAATAAATATAAAACATTTATTGACCCCATGGTTCTACAAGGCAGAAAGCTTAAAAAACATATGCTGTAGATATGAACAGAAATCCTTGGTGTGTTACATTCTTGCCATTGGGCTCCAGTGCAGCTAACATATGTGCAGACCTGGGTGGCTGTGGGGAGAACTGAAACCAAGCACAGACAGTCCAGTACAGTAGAGACAGTTGTCGTCGTTGTGCTCTTGGAGACCCGTTTCCTCTGAACCCAACATCTGCTGCTGTTCTGCTCGGCTCACTGCCAACAGCTCTGTGATACTGAGCTGAGAGCGAAGCCCTGCAGGACGACAGCCTTCACTGGGGCCTGAGGACACAGAGGGCATGCAGTGGAAAAACTGATGAAAATATCAAGTTGCAGTTGGGACAAACACATCTAGTTAGGTCTTATATATAAGAATGTATTGGTGATATCCTATTTCCCAAAGATTTTCACCATCAGAGTCTCCAGAGAAGAATTTAGCAGAGCGGTCCTCAGAAGGTGGGCTTGTCCTCTTCTGGAAATATGGTGTTTCTTTGATCTACAGGAATCCAAGAATATTATGATCAACAGCTATCCTGCTCAATTCATGTATTTTCAAACATCGCCAAGAAGCAACACATAGTCATGTGGACCGCAGGCCGCCAAATTATCCATTAGCTATAAAGTGCATTATAAAAGAGGTTTGCCATTACCTGGAACATGTTGTTGATGTTGACAGGCAGTGCGAGACCTATGTAGTCATCAGAACCATCGTAGGTGGCAGTGGATACCATTGAGCGCATTGAGGAGGAGCGCTGCAGTGTGGATTGGTTGATAGGGCTGAGCAAGTCCTCCTTATCCAGGGAGGCAAAGCTGAGAGCCTTCAGGAACCTGAGGACAGAGGGGCACTGAAATTACTCAACTCAATGAATCTCAGCACTAATACTAAATAATCTTTTTATTTGATTTTTACTGTATTTGGCCCATTTACTTAAGGGACCACCTCAGGGTGTGCATTTCACCCTCCGAGACCAACTTGATACATATCTTGATACACATTTAGATACATTTAAAGTAAGTAACAGAGCAGTACGACTCGATTCATCCTGTCAAAATGTGATACGATGCTGTCCAACAGTGTGTGAATCTTTATATTTTGGTATATTTATTTTTTGGTTATAGAAATGCAGTCCATTTACCATTTTACCATTGACCATTTGACTGTTACCTTCGTGGAGTTAGTCTGGAGTCCAGGCTGCCTGTCTTCATGGTGATGGCATCGGTGAAGAGCACATCTTTGGCTGGGGAGGCCAGGGCCTCACTGTGGGACAGAGATGGGTGGATACGTTGCTGCTGCAGCCTCTTCAGAGTAGCGTAGCCCAAAGCATCGCGAGGACTTGCGTAGGCATCACGGGAGCTTGAGTACTTCAGTGTGGCATATCCCAATGCCTCTCTGGAGTTGGAATACATGAGGCTGCAATCCGTCAAACTACTCAGTGTGGTCACCGAGGGTGACTTGAGGGACTGGGCTCGGCGGGGCAAGGTGTGGGAG
The DNA here is from genome assembly GCF_902150065.1 of Myripristis murdjan. Taxonomy (NCBI): domain Eukaryota; kingdom Metazoa; phylum Chordata; class Actinopteri; order Holocentriformes; family Holocentridae; genus Myripristis; species Myripristis murdjan. Next base: position 18,835,942 of record NC_043991.1, read on the forward strand.
GAGCCAGGAGGCACAAGGGAGGTGGAGCTGGACTTGGAAATCGAAAGTGGTGTGGAGAAGGGTTGGGGTGTAAGTGAGTGCATGTTCTGAATAGTCTGGGCACTTATCACAGTATTGAGGCTTACACAGTCAGTGTCAATATTAGAGGGCAGGGTCTCCCTGGAAGGACTGGAGCTCATGGAGCTGATGCCACTTGTGGTGGTATCTGTGTTAAAACTCTGGCTACGGCTCTTAAAGTGGGCTCCTCCACATCCTGAAGGACCATCTCCAGCCAGACGTTCATGGCTGCTCTGTTCTCGGTGGTTCTCTACTGCCCTGACCCCTGATCCGTCCATCTCAGTGGGCTGTGGCACTCTACATTCCCCCTCTATTTCTCCCTCCCCAATGCTGGGGGTACTGCCTCGATTCTCAGTGGCTTTATTTCCTACAAAAGAGGTCTCCAAACTGACTGAGGGGCTTTTAGCAAGATGGACAACATTGTACATCGGGAAGACGTCTGCTGCTTCAAAGGAGTAGCTGGTAGGTTCTGTAATGGTGCGCTTGCGTCCCTGTTTTCCATCTAGTCCTCCTCCTTGGCCACGACCACTGCCTTTAGCTTCAGTGGTGCTGCGTAGTTTCTTTCCAGAGAGAGACAGTGAGTGGAGAAGCCGATTACGAAAGCGACTAGAGGCCAGCAGAGTGAAAGGGCTTCGATCCTTCATCAGTTTGGGGCACATGTAAAGAGAAGGTTCCTCTGGGAAGTCACAGCCTTCCAGCCTTTCATCATCTAGGATATACATATCTACAAATGATTAATAAATACTTGTAAACAACACAGTAAGTTAAACAACAACATTTTCTACTAAACGTAAGTAACAACTGGAGCGAGAGCTGTTGAGGGATGGCTTCTCTCAGCACGGTTACAAATGAACATGGTTTGTGTGAGGTGTGATATTGCGATGGCTCATGATTTTCAGATTTTCATAGTCATTAAATTATAAACAACTGATTCATTTATGCGACATGAGAAATATACTCTCCTTTGTTTTTGATCGTTTTTGATCTGATCGTTACACGTTACTACCGTCAGAAGGTGATGGTGGTAATGCAAGCTGGGTGTGTGTGTGTGTGTGTGGGTAGGTTGGGTCAGGTGTAAATACCAGTAAATATATAGTATTTTAGTTTGAAATGCCCATCCCCTGTGTGAACGTGAACCGAGCAAGATTCGACCCAACTACAGGAAGCACTGTGCATTTCTTGGCTGAAGCAACTCCCATAGCTCAGAAGTAACACGGCAGCATTAGTGACTATCAAATGGCAATATAAGAATATAGTGAATAGAGGTTTATAGAGCAACAAGGAAACACAGTTCCTTCCTGGTATTCAGCCCAAATGAGCTGCACTAACGAAGAAATGCTAAAGCTGCTGATGGTGCTCCATGGCTATGTTGGATACTGGATTGGCCAAATGTTTTTGAACAATAAAGTGACAGAAGTAAAGAAAGTCTTCAAGGACGTCCTTGAAGACTTTTTTGAATACTATTTTGAACCTCTGTCCAATCTTGACAAATAAGCTGACAGCTCCCATGTGGCTTTGTGATACAATGTAGTTCATTTGAAATTTTTTACATGTGAAACCAAACTGAACCAAGTGAACAAAGCATCAACTACTATTCCCCTGATTTGAACCACAGCAAATGAACTACAGGCATGAAAACAACCTTAGATGCAGTTGGAGGACTTGGGCTTACTGTGTTGTACAGAGTCACTCTCGCTGTTGTGCCTGGAGCTTGTGGACTCAGAGGTGAGACTGAGGGTGCTGGAGAGTGAGGACAGCAGGTTTTGAGGCTTTGGCAGTGGCTCCACCTCCTCAGGTACAACAGGCCACAGTGTACGCCGACTGTGCCTTACAGCGTCCCAGCCCTGCTGCTTCAGAACATCACAGCCTTGCCTTGTCTTACTGATCAGGCCCAGCACATACAGACAAGTCCTGCACAGAACCCACAGAGATATATGACAAAAATCAGACACAGAAGCAGTGGATTGATGGATCCCTATAAACTTTGTACTGAGTGCTGATTTAAGACAAAAGCAAAGCAGGTTAAAAGTCCTACCCTCTGATGGACAGAACCTCACAGTGCTGGGCCAGAGCCACTATGTCAGGGATCACCCCCTCCTCCAACAGCAGGTTCAGACCCCAGTTTGATGAGCCTATGTTACCCTGGGAAACAACATTTAAGAAAATTTGACTGTCATTTTTTTTATTTTGTTTATGTTGAATGTTTTTTTTCCCCAAATATCAAATGTGAATAAATTATTAATAATAAATAAAACATTTTCATAGCAAGCAAGTTTTTAATGGATATTAGAAATGCTATCACTGACCAAAGCCCAGAGTGCTGCCTTCAGATGTTTGATGCCCTCCCATTTGTCCAAGGTTGGAGAGCGAACAGTGTAGCTTAAATCAGGAACCACATTCTGTGGAAAAACATACATCATGTCAAAGTAAGTGCTATTTTTCTGTCTGAATACTGCAGTCTTAGGTTTATGCCATATTATGTCTACAAAAACGACTCACTAAGGGAAATAAGACATTGCTTTGTATGAATTTACATCAATGCCAAATAGATGGGTGTACCTGAGGGACTGTCAAACCTGACAAGTTGTACACTATATCTTTTTGCGATTCTACTGCAGGGCAGATCGCAACAGACAACAAAATCCTTGTCGACAATCCAAACAGTAGCTACTTTGCATCTGATGCAGATGAACTTACCTGAGCTTCCAGCAGATGGCAGCCTGTCTTGTCATGGACTAGCTGACCATACAAGTGCACAGGGAGGTAAACATTTGGCCTCTGTAACCTGCAAGACCAAACACAAACAAAGAGGTTATATCTTATCATAGCTAAAACTAAAAACATTCTTGAGATTTCAATGTGAATGTCATACCAGGAAAGGTTTATAACAACTCAGCAGAATATTTAAGTGACTGATTCCAGTGGTCTTAACATGACAAGTCCAGTCACTTGCTCACAGTAGAAGAGAAATTCTCATTCATTAAATGAAATTGCAAATATTTCAGCACATTTATGTTAACAAGTAAGTATAATTGTCTGTGATATTGGGAACATATATGACTTTGTTCACTGTATAAATGGTCACATGTACAACAATCCATCCAAATCTGTTGATCATGTATTCCCATCACTATATTTAAAATGGAGTTGTTGTAAACTTTTTTTTTTTTTTTTTTTTTTTTAAGCCTGAGTTAAATGTTTTGGGTGAGTCGCAGGCCTTCTGCAGGCCAGCTACCATGTACATGTGGGCATGAAAAACCCTTTGAGACTGTAAACAGTGATTATTGGACTTTAAATACACTCAATTTGAACTTAAGCTGTTTTGACAAATGCTCATGGAGCTTTCAGAAGTTCCAAGAAATGAGCCAGAGCAATTGAGAAAAACTGTAACTATACAAACTACTCAAGAGGCAATTTACCTTTGGTTGCTGCGGCGTACGTAGTTGTCTCCATCAACTGGCTTGCGGTAAGTGGTGAGAGCCTCGTTAAGCTGCTCCTCCACCATGTCCACATACTTCAGGTTATATTCCTGTAGGGAGACACAAAAGTATGGACAAAAATAGATGGTTTTGATACATTAAGTTGAAAAATAACAATGTCAAAATGCTTTGAATGGTTTAAATGTACCTTCTGCCACTTTTCCAGCTGTTTGGTGATGTACCCCCTCTCATTGAGATAGGAGAACCCCTTTGGAATGCACAAAAACCTGGTGACAACACAGACAGCATAGTGAGGGACGTTCACCCAGAGAGACTGACAGTGAACAGTGACGCCTAACCAAGCTTAGGTAGTCATCTAACCTCAGCAGCAGTAGGACACCCTTGTCCCCTAGGTGTGTGAGGGCAGGTTTCATCTGGATCAGAGCATGAAGGTTGGCCTGGACAATAACACAACACAGCAAAAATGTCAATTAACAATCAGTGATTTAAAAAAAATACAGAGGTTTGGCTGGTCAACTGTTCCCTCACCTTGTCTTCACAGGCTTCATCCAGTATGTCCAACGCCTCCATGGAAATGGTCTTGTTGCGGTCATGAAGCTGGGTGACAAGGAGCTCAATGCCCCAGTTACTGAAAAACTCAACACTGGCACGCAGTAGGACCCGTAGGTGCTTAGTGGCATACAACCTGCAGTTCTGTGTTCAACCCATACAAGACAACACAGAAGAGAAATTATCCTGATTGTAAATTTGCCAATTTACTTGTCAAAATCATCTCTACAGTATGTAATTAGAGCTGTAGTAATACCAGTTTCAGTTAGTAAGTAATGCCTATGCCCATGAACTTCACAAAATGCTGCATTCAAGCATTTTTAAAAGTTAGGTTATGCATTTGTAACTGCTAGAAAGGCAATTAACTTGCGTTTTATTATTACGTATAACTATTGGGATACCATGGGAGCTAGATCAGTGCCAATTCAGACAACACTCCATCTGTAACTATATGAGAGGGTTCAAAAGTATTTTCTGTAAAGACAGCTGTGTCTCTTACATCAGTGGCAGCAGTGAGGATTTTGGAGAGAATGACTCGAGCCAAGCCATCTCGACTGTAATCAAGTGTGGACACTGTGAGCTTCAGCAGATGGTCCTGATTCTTCAGAGTACACAAATTCAACAGGCTGCAGGAATGAACATCAACAATAATCTGATCAAATGCAGAATGGAAGCAACAGGAAAAGTTTGTTGACAGCAGAGATGCAAAAAGGAGTTATACGGCACAGACTGACCACTGGAAGACACTGCACTTCTCCAGCATCTTGACCCCATAAGGGTGGGCAGACAAGGTGCCCAGGAAGAGGAAGTAGTGCTGGCTGAGTGTGGTTAGCAGCCCGTTGCCCTGCAGACTACGGTCAGGTTTAAGCCCAGCAGAAGAGAACAGCCACTGGACAATGTCTCTCACCAGCTCCTCCAGGTACACTTGACCTTCCTGAGGGGCAAACAGACATATGGAGCCAGAGTTAGAGCGTAGTTATATCACCAGGGTGAGTATGAAAGTATACGATACAGACAGAGAGATAGGCAGATAGATGGACAGATAAACAGAATCAACAGACACAAAAAATAAGTCGGCATCCTCTAGTTTTGAAATTATGGACAAGTACAATACTACCACCTGGTGGCAAAACATCAGAATTGTCAACACTGCAGCTGTCTTTGCCTATCTGAAAGCACTGCTGTGTGTGGTGTGCTGATCATATTAAAAGGACGATAGTACTGATTTTGAATGGTTGGCACATTTACTACAAGAATGTGTCAAGTAATGTTAGATCATGGGTTACTGCAGCCCAAACCCCAGTGTATTCTACCTTTCTTCAGTCCTAGCCTGTTATCACTTAAAGGAGACAGTGCCTTGCTCATGCCACACACACTTGTTGTCAACCCTGTACATTCTTAGTAATTTGTCTTTTCTGCACCTGTTAATGCCAGGCATCAATGGGCTATTGTAAAGAAATTTTAAAAATGCGTAAACTTAATGTCTATATAATATAATACAATGTCTATGAGATTTGAACCTCTATATTACTGAAAATATTATGAAATGACCATGGGATGTTCTCTGGTCTGCCAATTTACAGCTCTTCCACTGAGTTGTTAGGACTTTGCCGTTCAAGGATATCACAAAACGTGCTGATAGGATACAATTTACCTTATTTTTCAAAACAGGTCTTACAGTGATGTGTAAAGAACTACTATATATCGTGAATGCTGAAGATATCATAGGGAGTTTCCGCTCACCTCATCAGACTCCAGGAGAAACTCTATGAAGTGACAGCCAACCACAGTGAGCTGTCTGGCCTTGGGATGGTCCAGCTCCAGGCTGGCATACAGCTTACTGCTGGGTTTGTAGAAAAAAAGTAGCCTTCGCACAAATCTACAACACACAATGCATATATTGTACTTAGTTAGATTGAGTAGATCACTCTTAAACAGTATGTTTTTTTTTTTGTTTTTTTTTTAGCTTTGAGACAGCAGTGACTGCACTGTGCAAAGGACGTCATGTGTGTGTTAATTTATGCTCTAAATCAAATGAGAGCTCCAAAGGTGGTGAAAAAATACTTACTTGTGCATTTGTTCATCTTTATTGCTACGTAGGCTAACATTTGGCCACTGGAGAAGAGGATAAAACAACAGAGAGTAACATCATAAAAAGAGTTTTAAAAGCAATATAGTTATAACCATACAAGTGGACAAAAGTCAATAGAACTACTGCAAAACAGAAGAACTTTATAGACATGCTACAGTTTAAATTAGGGATAAGGTCAAAAAATGGTTCAAGGCTTGTATTTTGTAGGAACCTTTAGTTTAGTTTAGTTCAGTTTAGCTTATTCGACAGTTCAAATTAAGATTCAGACCTCAGGAGGTCTATGATAGATGTTTCCAAAGACTTTGACACACAGTCCTGCCAGTGATTTTGCCTTCCTGATAGGATATCTGGGTCCTGGCATATAATCTTGCCTAATATCATCAAGGCCAAACTTCATCAAGGCCAGCTATCGAGACATGTAGTCGAGATAGCTGAGGACTTACCAGCTGTCTAGACCTCTACCAACAGAGTTGGACAGGAGATATGTTTTCACCCCATTCCATGTTTGTTTGTTTGTTTGTTAGTGGGATATTGCAAAAAGCAGAACAGATTTGCATGAAATTTGGTGGCAAGGTTGATCATGGGCCAAGGAAGAGCTGATTCATTTTTCACACAGATTGGCAAAAGTGGGGCATGACAGCAGATGCGGCGTCACATAAAAAAGCACATAACTTTTGAACAGATTGATGCAACATCATAAAACTTTGTGGAAGGGTCGGTCATGTGCCAAGGAAACACAGATTATCTTTTCACATTACAGGGGGCTGTGGTGGGTGTGATTAACTCTTGGTTAATATCCAACATGTGGAACTGGCATATCATGACAACTGCATAGTGATGGCAGAGGAATGCACCTTACTAAGTGTCTTTTTCTAGCTTTGCATCTGATTCTGAAACCTCCCTTAACCTAGCTTTTCACCAGGATGGACTCATTATATGTATATATATGCATATAAAAGATGTAGGTTTTCCGAGAATAAGCACATGATAAAAGCTGAGCCCTAGGCAAAGAAGCTATATTTCTCACATGAGAGATGAGTTGAGAAAGTTTAGCAAATTCTAAGAGGACTGATACTGTGAGCCATTTCCAGTCTGCTTTACCTTTAAAATTGTTCCAATCAGGACCCAGTTCCAGTCCAGGTTCTCCTTATGGTTGAGGATGTGGCTGTCTCTCATATTCATCATCAGAGCATCCTCACTGTCCTATGTCACAGACAGAGCTGCTGTTATCAACACTGATGTGTATGGTGAACCTCTCTTTGAAACACAAACCTTTAGACAAAATTCAATTCTGTTTGTGTCTAAATTCCATTTTTAAACAAAGATATCATGTTCCATTTAATTGTAGCATCCATGATTTCCACAAAACAGAGAACATGAGGCCCAGTTACAGTAGTAGACTGCAGGGACACAGAGTGATGTGCAAACCTTTATCATAAATATGTCTCTCTGGGGTCTTATGTGCTGGTCTCGACAGTGGTGCGATGCCACTGATTTGCGGAGGATGTTATCCAGGTAGAGACTGTTAGGCTTGGGTCCTCGCTTTTTTTTCTCATGAAAGCGCTTCAGGTAGTTGACTGCAGCACTTGCCCGTCTGAAAAGCAGGGTCATCAGGTTCAGGCAATGTGATGAGACTCTTTGACATTTATGATTTTACACATCATTTTCACATTAGAAACAATGGGTCCCATTTTCATGGTGGTAAAATGTGTTAAAACCCAGCATTATGGGGGCAGTAGTTAACGTTACTAACAGGAGGAATACATAACAGAGGTGGAGCTTGAGTGGATTTTAGCCAAGCCCAATCAAAAGAAAAGATTGCATTCAGTTAGTCATAATAATTACATTAAATGTGGTAGTTGCAATAGTCTTTTTACATTATTTACATGTTTACATGATGGTATGAAATGACAACTCCCCATACTAATGCTGACTAACTCAGTGTTTCAGTTTCGTGAATTTTGAAATTGGATTTTTCTTCAAACCACACACAGACATAAATTTGTTTTAACCAAAACAATTACAGCAAATCTCCTGCACTATCCCACCATGCTCACTGCATGGTGTTTCTCAATTACAAATAGAAACATGAAAGTGCCGAGAGATGACTGATGATGTTTTTCACTGCATAAACTTCAAGTTATAGCCAACCAGACAGGTTGGTGTGCACAAAAAATCTTCTGCAAGAGCCTCATGCAGGTTGCATGAGATTTAATCTATAACGTTTTAACACATGCATAATTGGAGACACTTTGAAAATGCTCACCACTTCCCTCAAATTAGATCGAACAATATGCAGGTGCTGCTGCCCCCAAATGGCTATACAAATTTAATCAACCATAAGAGAAGTGTCCTACATCCTACAGCTGTGGAGGACAGATACTGGTGTTAACCCAGTACAGACTCAGCTTTACTGTTATTGTTGCCTTTATCAAATTAAAATTACATTTTTGATATACAAGTAGACATTTCCATTGCTTGGGAATGAATTCATGAAGGGGTTCATGTGATTTTGCAGAGGTTTGTCAGTGTGCCTCCGCCAACTAACACCAGAAAAATAGCACAGGGCTTTTGTTAAGACGTGCTTTTCAAGTTGATAGTGATATCTAACACTAAAATTACATGGTGTTGCAGATCTATGTTGTAAACACGCCCGGTGGAGCCACTCCACCCATCTCTGCGCTGTGAGTTCAATTTAGACCAGAAAAATCCCAAACCATCAAAACACCCAAGAACTAGTTTAACACCAGATGAAATTTCCAACTCACTGGTGTTAAGAGCGCCAGTTTGACACCAGCACAAAAATAGGGCCCAATGTGCTGCAACACCTTGTACTTTCTACATCCTATTGATTAATCCAGTCACATCTGTGTCATGCCTGGCGGCTGGTACTCACAGTCTCTTCTCCTGAGCAATATCAAAGGAGGCCGCCATGTTCATGAGAGTGGGTAGGCAGTGCAGGTGATGGCTGTGGCTGTGAGGGAGGATGGTATTGGCCTGAGGGGGGAAAAAATTAAACTTAAAAAAAAATATCAAAGGCAAAACCAGAAAAACAGAGAGAAACTGCCGAAGTTCCAGCTGCATGTTCAAATACTATCAGGTAAAGTGAACAGAGCATGGAGTTACCATATGAAGGAGTTCTCCCAGCAGGATGGTAGCTCGTACAGATATGTTATCATCACTGCTTGTGATCACCTCTACCAGACCCTGTGGAGGACAGATACAGGATATCAAACAGGTAGGACAGAGACACCACAGAAAAAAAATCAGTATGGTCAATGTCTTTACCTCTAACAGTCCACTCTTGATGAAGGCAGACAGTACCAGAGCCAGGTAGTTGTCCATTAGATCAGGCCTGGAGGAGCAGAGTAAGAAGCAGTACATATAGCAGTACGTAGCATTTACAATAGCATAATAGCACTTATTTCAAGCTTTAATCTCTGTAATATAGTATTTAACAAAATATGAGCAAAAAAGCACAAAAGAGCATTAGCCCCTCCTCCCCCACTCCACCAATGTCAGAACATGATTTTTTATCTTTGTGGCCCCAATCCCCTCCATAGAAAAGCGATTGCCGACATTAGAGACTATGTATTTACCTTGAGCGTGATCGATGTGGAAGAATGATTTTAGCCTCGGAAGCCACAAAACCATCAGACAACCTCCAGCTGTCCTGAAATCTACTGGGGTCTACATGGGACATAAGTACAGTTTTCTTAAGAACAAAAGTTGATACCAAAAGCAACACATCACAGCCTGGCATTCTGCTATGAATTCAGGCAACAGCAGATGCAAAGCAAAAGAGGCAATGAAAGTAATGTCACTGTACCCACCTACACTAATAAGTGCTTCAATAAAGTCTGCAGTCCCAACAGGTATGGCAAGCCGGAAGATATCATACATCACCTCTAACAAGCCTCTCTATGGGGGCAAATAGAGACCTGATTTTAACATGGTCATAACTGAGCTGTATTCGTTTATTTTTACTTTACAAGTGAGGATTTTCTTAAGAGGAGAGGAAACTAGAACCACTGCAGTCATATTCAAATTTGAGCATTTAGCACCGCTCTTCGAAGAAGCACAAATCACCATGAAAGGCCGCAGGATACTTGGAAAGATTAAGTGATGAAAGAAGCATCAACTAACATGTCAGAAAACAGAGCTTACTCTTGCACTATGAAAATTGCAGCAATCGCCAATGTTTTAATAGAGTTATCTCTCTGAAAACTAATGAAATTTCTTTTATTTCTTTCAGAGCATTTTTTTAATCATTCTGTCCAGTGAAGATGCAATTTTTTTGCTTTGTCTTGTCTAAAGAGCATATATAACCAGACGCTGCATAATTTTTTAGTAAGTAATAAGGTCTTGTTAAATTTTATTCTACTTTTAAATTTCTTGATTTTTTCTTACCTTCATGCCCTGCATTTTGAACCACGACCCACCAACCTATGAAATTGGGAAAGAACTACTACAACTGGCACAAAGTTCAGCTAAGTGGCACAGAGAAAACCTAAGGAACAAAAATTAATGTTTCTCCTGATGTCACTGCGACACAAAAAGTCTTTTTAGCCCAAAATTCAACCTCTTTCCAAGTATACTGGGACCTTAACTTGGGTTGCCTGTCTTTTAGGCCATGTCCTGATTAAGCTGAGTAAATCCAAAAACAGTTTTCCTTTTCATTCCCACTAAATGTTAATAGTGTTTTCACAGCATTTCATACTTTCAGGGTTTTCAAAAACCCCACTGTCCACAGTGAAACACCTGAAAACGCACAAACTCCCCGACTGTGCATGCGCACACCTACACGACTTCTGCTCTACAATGCAGAATGTGAAAGTATTCGCAAGATCACATGATTTGTCTTATGTTATCATTTCCAGAAAGCTCAGTTTTGCCAGCCCACACAGAAACACCAGCCTGGCATTTTCATATGTACACGCCTTGGAAACAGTTTTTGAAAAGCTCAGTTTTTTCTCTGTGGTTGGAAAACACCAGTTTAGTGTGGACGGAAAGGAAAAAAAGAGGCTTTTTCAAATTTACACAGCTCAGTGTGGACATGGCTCTGGCCAGAGGGTGAAGGTGAATACAAGAAATGGGTTTCATGTCCTTCCACAAAGCAGAGAAATGACTGTTACATTACACAGTATACCTACCCGCACCTCCATATTTGGTATACAGAGTAAGCCAATGAGAGACTGGATTCCAGAGTTGCCTGACTTGCAGAGGTTAATGATGCCTGAAGGGGTCAGAAAGCAGGGTTATCCAGGGACATACCTCTTCTCATTAGCTACACACTCAAATATACTGCAATGTCATAAACAAAAAAGTTAATGAGGTGTCAAGAAATTAATAGAAACTTGACGAGGCACAAGTGTGCCCAAGGGCCCTGTGATTCAAAAACGGCATCATAGGACTTTCCAGGCATGCATCATGTTACATTTTTCATCATGTTACTAAAATAACGGTAGATTTAACCAGTTACCTGACCAGGAGCGAAATGAAGCAACTATAGACATTTTACTGGCCAGGAATCGAGCCTCCCTGTCCTCCCTGAAGTCAACAAATAAAAAGTGAAATTAACAATACAAAAAAAAAGTTTCCAGATTTACTTTTACATACTTTAATGAGCTTAGCTGAACTCACTTAAGCTGCCCCTCTGTTGTGTCTGGGTTGTGTCTGTAGTGGAAGTCAGTGTATGGAGCCAAGATTTGCTAGGAAACACAAATATATATTTATATGAGTGACATTGCACATACTTAAAGCACCATACCAGTCATTCTGCATGTTTAGCCCAACATCTACATCATGTTTCTGCTGATCTTCAGTTGTATTTTAGAGCTCCCGTATCATTTGTCCTCCCTTTTATCCAGCCATTGGTTCCCATTCAATCCACTACGATATGAAAATGAACTTTCTTCACACCAGTTTTCCATCACTGTAATAAAGTCATCCACATTAGTTTTCCTACAAGACAACTATCAGTCCTGTGGTAAATGGCAGAAAACTATGAGGTGAGTGTTGCAACCAGAAATTCAAATTAGAAAATCAAGGACTTTTGATGAAAAGTTGTCAAATATTTAGTACCCCACATGATTTGCAAATTGGCTTGTTGTAATGTAAAATGTGAAGAAATTGCAATACATGTCCCAAACATTCAAAATCAATGGTATGGTCCTTTTAAGAGTTTGCATCAACTTCAGAATGAACCATGAACTGAGTATTATCAGCACCTCCAGTTCAACATCAGAGCGGATGTACTGCCTGGTTTGAGGGTGGTTGAGGAGGTGGAGGATGGTGGTGATGAGAGCTTCATTGATGCGGCTCAGCTGACAGTCGATCACGCTCTTCAAAATGGTGCCCAGACCGCCTCTCTCTGCCACCACAACAGGGTTCTTCAAGGCTGCAGAATAAAGGGACCACACAGAGCCGCTCTGCCACAACAGCCACACTATTGATGTCATTAAGTACACACAGGACTGTGTGTGTGTGCGCCTACGCATATGCAAACTGTTTTTACTCACAAAGCTCACAGATTATGGCAACGCAGGCCCGGACCATACGATCCCGTGCATGCAGTCCGTCATTGCCCACGGCAATGAGAGAGTTGGTGACAGAGGAGGGAAAAAGTTGTGCGTTCACTGTGATCATCTGGATGAAGCAACAGAAACATAACTGTGATGACCAGGGCTGGCCGAAATGTTAAAGTACTTAACTTACTTTATTTATTAACAAGTAACTAAACCTGATAGGTTTTTTTATTTTTTTGAATTAGAATGTTATTACTTTTACTTTCTTTCCTAATGTTTTAAAACAGTCACTGACAACACTTGCTATGACATGATAAGGCATAGCCTATCCATGTGCTTTTATCTGTTGTTTTCCCCAGAGCTGACTGTAGACTCTTTGTGTGACCAGATCAGATCACATAATTACAGAGCCCTGGAGAGGCCGCAGACATTTTTTCCTTTTCACACGCACAATGTACTACATTTGCCCACTAAATCAAGGTAATGAAATCCTAATTTGTGCACACAATTTACTCATTTTGTGCTCTCAATTTGTTATCTTGTACTCTCAAATTAATGAAACTGTGCCCATGTTTCGCTCTGGTGTCTGACTCACAACGACAGAGACCAGAGCCCTACTGTTGCATGTGTGCCTTTGATGGTTACTGCATCCAGGCTGTCCAATAATTCATATTAAATTATATGATTTGAATGAATATGAATTTTAATAATCAGACTTCATAATACACTGAAAATTCACATTGCCCTCAGTAAACTATTCCACAGTCATGCAATCTGTCATCCAGCTGGTTTACACTGAATTTAAATTTGATCCAAATCAAAAAATTTATGCCAGTAGAGTTCATGCATCCTTGGCTGCTGTCAGCTGATCCATTAAATCGTGGGCATGTTTTCTTTAGATAAGGGTGCAGTGTAACTATAAACTGGGCCCAAAATTATGAATGTGAGAGCACAAAAAAGAAGTTACGTGCAAGAAATTAGGATTTATGACTTTGATTTACGATTTTTTGGGCACAATTTAGGATTTTGTGCACACAACATTAAAAAAAAAAAGTTTTCATGGCCTCTCCAGGACTTCGTCCATAATCCTGAAATTTAAAACCCATGATTTTAAATACAGACTTTCAAAGAATCAGAAATGCCTGACCTGTCAATCTACAAGTGTCAATTATAAGCTCCATACTGTAAGAAGAGGAGTAGATCTAAGCAACAAGCCACTGAGTCTTAAATAATGGTAAAGTATTTATTGGCCATTTAAGCAAATCTCACCTTCCGCACCAGTCTGAGAGCCTGCGTTCTCTCAACCTCATTACTTTGCTGGATATCTATGCACCTGGGATTGAATAAAGGAAACATTTAAGTTAAAACTTAAACTCTAAGGCCGGTTTCACACACAGTTTGATTAAGTTTAAGTAGTTTAATTAAGACAGGACGAGGCCTTAATTAAAAACACATCTTAACATTTGTAAACAAAAAAAAATGCATTTCTGGGATGGAAATGAGAGATTAGTTTCACTCTCACAAGGCTCTTGATAAATTACTTGCATTATTTTGTGTCTGACCTCCCATTTGGAAATGTGGTTAAACTGTGGGCTTTCAGCTCCAAGGTAGGCTGCTTTGAATGAACTTTTACTGTCAAATTTGCAGTGACAGAGACACTAACTGCAGAATGTGCCATTTCAGAGAATATTTCAAGGGCATGCGAGGGGGTGAAGTGGGTGGAGGACAGAAGAAGAGCTTATTGTCAGGCAGATATAGAAATTAAGAAAGGAACAAACAAGGAAATAACAACATGCTGGCTGTAAACTGTATGGTGGAAAGACGACCCATAGTGATGACTTGCACAATGCGAGAGGTCATTTTGCTGTAAACTAAAATGCATGTAACATTGCTTAATTTAGCTTTAATTTCAGAACTTGATGATGCTCATAAAACATTAAATACTGTATATAGAAAGACAAAATAAAGAAACTATTTTAATCCATGACCCAGAAAGTGAACTGGAGCTATTCCATTTTAAAAGGGTATTTCAGTCTGTGACTACGCTTAACCCCTGTCTGGGAAACCACATTACAGTCAAAAAGACAATTGTCCATGACATGTATGACTTTTTATCCCTGAAAAAATAACTCTTAGCATTGTAGTATACAGGATATACAGATGTTTTAAGCTGATTAGCCTAGTTACCATTTATTTAGGATACACTGGCCATACACATTGTCCATAGGTTAAGGATCAAAGTCCGTATGTATGAATACATTCAGGTGACAACTGGTTCATTACCAAGTCTCAGTTGGACACCTTATGTGTAGTTTTCATTCAGAGGGTCCCAGATCAAACTCTGAACACATCACATAATCACCTATAGTGGTTATAATATTACACTCACCTGGCAATCAAATAGTCCACCTGAAGCCGAAGCACCTTCTCTAATATGATACTGTCTCTGATCAGGTACCGTAGCGCTCGTAAACCGGCTGCACGCACTTCCTTGGCTTCATTCAACAACGCTAACCGGAGACTTGCAGATGAAAAAGGGGGAAAGCAGTCAAATCAAAATTACAACGTCAGCAGCAGCCAAAGTAAGTCTGTGTAATGAGCTATTAATTGCGAGGTAGCTTCAGCACAACAGCAGAATGCGATGCCAAAACACTCACCAAATAATTATCTCCTCATATGTAAATCCAAGCTTCTTCTCCGAGTGGCCAGCGCTGCAGAGAAGCTATAGGAGAGAGACACGCGTATAAAATGTTAACAAGTTGACATAAACATAGCCTCCTTCACTTTACTCAGTGGCTATTGATTGATTTCATGACAAACCTTTATGAAGTTGTTCAAGTGACCAAGTTTGCGCATGTTGGAAACTCCTTGCTGCCTGGCAACATTTTGAAGGATTTCACGCAGGTTGTCAGCAGGATCTGAAACAAAACGAAGAGCAGCAGCACTTTCAGTCCTAGCTAATACACTGTCACAAGTTAGATCTTGACGGATAATGTGGGAAAAAAATACAAAATTTCACACAGGTATTGACACTAAAATGCTGCAATATATTCTCTGAAATTATACAATTTTTTACATATACTCCAGAAATTTTACATATTCTGTAAGCTAGACCAGTATAACACATTATTAACCAGTGCTACCAGATGAGCAGGACATTAAATTGGAAGAGTAAACACAGTTGGATATGATGACAGGTCTAAATACTGGTACCCACACCTGCAGAACTGTTAGCTGCTTTATTCAAGTACAAAGTCAGACAGATATAGAAATTTACAAAGGAACAAACAAGGAAATGACCGCCTCCCTACTATTATGGAGAAATCTCTGGACTGATCCATGAAATTGTAATTCAACAGCTATGAAACTGGTAATTAGGCTCACCCAAGCTAGACTTTTGCAAACTAACATTTTTTTCTTGTTAATTGAATCAAAATGCCAGTTCCACTGTAAATGTGCACCAATTCTACTGTGTTTTCAAAATAAATACAGAAAAACAGTAGCATAACAAAGACAGTTATATTTTAAAAGATTTGCATGAAATTACAGGACAATTTTCACCTTTTAATTTTTAAGAGTATTTTATAATTATGCCATGGCTTAATTAGTATACCTGCACACAGGTATATGGATGGCACACGGATGGCAGGTTGTGTTGCCTAATGTGTCACCAAGCCCTGCCACACCAACATGAAAATAAAGTCTCACAGTTAGCTGTACTTGATACAAAGATACTTTCTACACAACATGAGCAATTTTGCATCCTGTCTTGTCCAGTGAAAATGTCAAAATTCTTCACTTGGCCAGCCTTGGAACGAGGAAATCTCCCTGTTGCAGGCTTTTACAGTTTGCTGGAGTGAGGAAACAAAGTGTTTTTTCATAGATGCTTATGAGTTTTGCTTTGATCTCAGCATCATCACATGGTATACTGCGAGAAAACAGCTTTTTGACAATATGTGACATGGGGTGGCAGCCAACACCTTAAAAAAGGTCTTGCCACCCCAGCTGGCACCCCAGTTTTGTGCAATCTAAAAAAAGAATTGTTCTTGCTGGTTTGCACATTTACAATAACAAAAATCTGATATCCGAGTTCAAGTGAACGCAGCATGGTGTGTGGAAGTTCTTGTGTTTTACATACATGGGCCACATGTAACCGTCGAACAGAACGGGGGGTCTGGCATCATGTAGTTCCTCGAGACACTCCTCTTTTTACATTCTTATTGCATTCAAGAGAGATTAGACTACATATGTGGCACTTGGGGCTGAACGATATGGCTAAAAAAAAAAAAAAAAAATATATATATATATATATATATACATATATATATATATATATATACATATATGTATATATATATATATATATATATATACATATATACATGATATGATTAATTTTGCAGATATCACGCTTGCAATGTGATTCACAACTTTAGTAGGAATGGAAGGAAGGTTCATTTTTGCATCATAATTTTCATTTTTGCTGAAAAAGCTACTGAAATTATGATCGTGTGATTTTTGCTACTCACTGTACGAAACAAGCATATTTTCATACATCTGGAAAATCCCATTTTTAGGTCAGGGTACCTCTGTAGCTCTGTAAAACTTGGACAGTGTTTTCTCACCTTTATCAAAAAAATGCTGCTTCTATGATTTTGATATCGCACTTGGCCATATTGTGATTTTGATAATATTTCAATTAATTATTCAGCTCCAGTGGCACTGCAATTTTGCTCTGTCCCACAGTCAGTGACCTTCATTGGGCTTTCTTTCTACACAGGCTTTGCATGAACAGATACACGGCATCATCTACCTATCAGCCTACCTGCTAAGCCACCCTGCCATAACTCCATGCCAGCCCAATGCCACGCCACTTCAACATTTCTAGGACGGCCACTGCTTTTGGCATCTGAATGGTATCAATAACAGATTAACTCCATTGTGATTCCTCCATCAATCTCTCTTTCTATTTCAGGCATGCTATTATAGGCCGAAATAAAATAATTAAGCAGAGTTAAATAGTGTTAGGGGCTCCTGAGCAGATCACTGTGATTGAAAAGGGACACTGTGTCCCTGTAATGAGGACGCTATCAAGCCTGTTTCTATGCCAGTGCCTTGATGTTTTTACTGGTGTTACAGCTTTGAAGTGATGAGTGAATGATAAGTGAAAACCCTGAGAGATGATCAAACTTCATGGATCTGCTTGTTAATAAATTTCAACAACATGAAAACAGAGGAACCACTGAGGACCTGCAAAATAACAAAAAAAGCTAAATAAAGGACATTGTGCACAAAGAAAATGAAAGCACTGATGTCCATTTTAGTCAGCACACCGAGTATGGCGTTTGATCTGAAGAAACAAAATCAAGTAGAAAAACAGAAGAAGTAGTTAGGATTTATTTGCACAATCTTGTACTACGCATACGCATTATTTGATCAACTATAGTTATTCAACAAGGAACGAGAATTTTTCTTTATTTGTACCATTAAACTATTTACAATCCATCCTTTGTTATTTACTGCATTGTGGCATTTCTGCTTTATATGATAAAGGTAGGCAGGGGAGACAGAGGGTAAGCCATGCAGCAAAAGGCCCGGGCCTGTCATTATCAAATAGCCTAAATCAGAAATGCCAAAAAATGAAGAAATACATCCTATACTATACTAATCTGGACAAAACATGGTGGAGGTTCTTCCAGTTTAGGAGGCTATGGGTACACCACAAGGAACAAAGTTGGGGGAAAAATGAAAAAAAAAAATAGGCTACTAGATAATCCAATAAAAAGGTTAAAGTGACATCTGATCCTAAAAAAACATTTGACCCAAAAAACATCTTAACCCTAAGAACGTACATCATGCAGATAGTTTTAAACCACCAAGGTCCATGTATGAAGTATCTGGTATCTGCGTACTCGCAGTACAGCACAACACAGCCCCTGACATGATGTCATGGATTTACACACCACAACTACTTGGTTAAGGTTAGGAAAAGGTCATGGTTAGGATTAAAATATTTTGTTGTCACAGGAAACAAAAACCAATCTCGCTTCACAGGGGAATTGAACCCCATTCTCCCACCTGAAAGTCTTTCATTGACCCTTCTACCACCCAAACCACAGTCTTGCAAACCTGCTAGTAGAGCTCTGAATGTTTACCAGCTTTCTTATTCGCTTTTAGGGCTTTTATTGCAGAAATACCAGCTGTTAACACGCATCATCCCCATACTAATCCATGAGGATATCTCAGGGGGTGTGTCCTGATGTAAAGCTGGTGTGTCAAGTTGTAAAGTGGGTGTGTCCTCTTGTAAAGCAGGTGTGCCCTGATGTAAAGTGGGTGCATCCTGATGAAAAGTCAGTGTGTCCTGTGTCAAGTTGTAAAGTGGGTGTGTCCTGATGTAAAGTGGGTGTGTCCTGTTGTTCTGCATGTACTCAGTTAGACCCTACCCTAAGTTTCGTCAAATGATGCTGTAAATACAGAAAATTTACCAGACGAATTCCATGGAGTGTTTTTGGGTGAACAGGCATCTTGCACACATCCCCATTCACCGAGGCAGTATGGTTATTGGAGTGTTTTACGATTCAGTGACCCTAAATCTTACAAAATAATAAAAGACGATTTTTCCCGAACTTAAAAAAAAAAATTCCAATAAAGTCACGAAAATGAAAAGTGTTGTGAGGTTACCAAGCCATGGGGGTTTCCATGCGCTTTAATGTTGAAAGTTGAGCGGAAGTTGGATTTCGGCTCGTGTCTAACTTGACAGTGATGCTACAAACTGGCAGAATGCGGGCAAAACATGCGGGATGGTACAGACTGAGTTGGCAAACCCCCTTTTCGCATTCAGTTTGGACAGCTACAGCCATAAAACTATGTAAAGCACAAACAGTATGGCGTGACGGTGGAGGTAACCACACATTTGGCGAGCCGTGACGCCTCAGTGAGGATGCTGTGTCCGAGCTGTCACCCACCTCTGGAAAGATCCAGCGGAACATTTTCCTCCCCGCTGTCATTCCGACCTGTCGGCACAAACATGAAGAATGAGCTCAGCTGGACAAAATGCCCTCGCCATGTCACTGTCGAGCACAGAGAAATGTTAGTCCTGCCGGCTGTGAGGTGACGCCGTGTCGGGAGAAATGTGTCTCACCTCGCATCCGGCTGCTCCGAGACGGGCGGCCTCGGATGCTGACCGCCATCTTTACACCACCCGCACTGACCGAGCGGAGGGACAGTATCGCGAGAATACAGTCATCCTCCCAGCCTCATCTTCATCAGCACCCAGGGCTTCAAACTACTTTTTTTTTTTTTTTTTTTTTTTTTTTTTAAACCTTTTTCTGTTTGAAAAAAGTCATGAACAAAAATAGCATTCGAATACACCAAAAACGAGGTCTCTAAGATCCAGAGATTATTAATAAAAGGTTCAAAATAGTTGATAATAAGGATTAAAGGAGGGGAAAAAAAGTGCAGGGGTCTTTCATAATAATATATAATAAAAGGACAACACAGCCAAACAAACATGCTAATAAAGAGGAGTGCATGGGACACTGGCCATTATACAAAAGGGAGAAGGTGAAAGAGTGGCTTATAAAATTAAATCTGTTATTTTATACATCTGAAATGTTTTCCAGGTCTTCACTGCTTTTGTATTCTGTATGTTATCGAGAGTTTGATGACAATGTATGGTTTTATTAATGAAGTGAGTAACGACTCTTTTAGTGCATGTGGAGTTTGCCTGAGACTACAAGCAGATGAATTAAAAACACAGCCTCCTCCCTCATTGCATGGTTAACTCCAGCAGCAGACACTGTGACGTGCCCTCAGTGCAGAGGTAGGTGGGGAATGTGTGACCTCCACCAACCACAGCCATTTTTGTAAACAAGACTCAGTTTCACTCGCAGAAAGCCTACTTTCATGCAAGTTGGCTCAGACTGATACCAAGCCCACTATGGTGTCTGCCATGCTGTGAACTCCATGCCCTGGAGATTTAAATGTCAGTCTAAAAAGGTAATAATACTTGACTCTGCAAGTAAAAATATGGGCAAATAGAGTTTAGGAACGATTACCATCATTATTTTCCAGGAGAAGCCAAAGGTCCAGCAAATGTCCTGCTAAACTCCAAATATGAGCCTGCTGAAGATATTATTTTAACCGAGAGCAAAGATCAAGTCAAAACTGCACCAACAAAAGAGATAAAAGCTAAGTTTTGAAAACAGGGAGCTTTCAGGACCAACGCCTCTGAACCTATAGTTTCTAGTTTCTTGAGATATGCCTAATTATTCATTAAATTTACCACATGATGTCAGTCTATTAGCAGTATGATTAATGGATCAAGTTTGTCCCTAGAAATTGAGACTAAATGAGAGGGTTTGAATTATTATATGAAAATTGGGGACACTGATAAATAAGATTTTAATGAGTTGACTCAGTTACAACGTCAGTGTTTACTGTATATGGCAAATTTTGCCTGAGTCACTTAGAAAATAGTTACAGCTGTGAAATACCTTACATGCAGTGCAAACACGTCACCTATATCATTTACTGTTGTGGAGAACAGTGGTTTTCAAAGTGGGGTCCTTAAGGGTCTTCCAAGGAGTCTTTAGCAAAATGAGGACCCCCTGTAACTGAACTCAGTGGAACAGAGATCTAATTCAGTATCACTGATCTGACCCTAATCTGACCCTAAATATATCATTTTATCATTTTAATAATTATACATATAGGCTTTCCTGTCTTTTTTATATATATATTTGCTTATTTTCTGATTTTTTTGTGTGTGTAATTTTCTTGCAGTTTTCTTGTGTTTGTTTTTTTTTCCCAATTTTTTAAACTTAAAATATAGTAAATTTCTTTTGCTTTTTTTCTCTCTCTCAATCCAGTGATTTTTTTTTTTTAATGTTTTGTGAGTTGCTAATCATCAACTTGGGGGTCTACAACATGAGAAAGTCTGAAAACCTCTCGTCTAGAAAATAATTTATCGCAGATATCTTATTGGACCTCACAACTGAAAACATGTCATAGGAATGACATGTTTTAAGAGAAATATTTATTTGGACTGATTTTGATTTAGACTGATCAGAGGCTGTCATCAGGAAACACTGACTAAACATGATCTACAGTGCAGACGACACATGAGAGGCAACTTGGTGGACACCGTGACACTGCCAACGGGTCCATCTTGAAGTTTAAAACTGTCAAAAGACGTGTGTGTGTGTGTGTGTGTGTGTGTGTGTGTGTGTGTGTGTGTGTGTGTGTGTGTGTGTGCGTGCGTGTGTGTGTTTGTGTGTGTGTGCAGAAATTCAACAATCACTGATGTTCAGAGGAACAGTCCTCAGCTGACTGTTTCTGTAACAGCTGCATGATTTATAAATAGATAAAAGTCTCAAAACTTGATCAAGCCTCCTTGGTGAGAGTGTGTGTTTTGTGCATCAACCACACAGCAGAGAGGAAAGCGTCCATGTCTCTGATCCAGTGGTTCTCAAAGTGGAGTCTGGGGACCCACAGAGGTCCCTGCATGAGGGTCCTCCAGGGGCCTCAGAAAACTAAGGAATAGTTAAACTTCCCTGCAATTTAGTTCACTAGAAACTGTTAACATGCAGAATATGTATGAGGGATAACTGCAACATTTTCTCTTTTCTGGTTTATTATTATCACCTCAGTGCAAACATGACATCAAAACAATTTAACCCTTTGAAACCTGAGCAGATTGGCATGATTTGATCAAAAACAAGGGGAAAATATGATTAGCAAATGCAAAAAAGGCAAAAGTTTGCAAAGAAAGAAAGAAAGAAAGAAAGAAAAAGAAATTAGCAGAAAACTATATTTTAAATAAATTACCAAAACAATTACCAGGTAGATTAATAACACAAGAACAAAACAGTTTTAATAAAATTGCCAGATATTTTAAAGAACAACAAAAACAAAACAAAAAAATTGAGGAAAATAACTTGAAAGTTTGCATAAAAATACAAGGACATTCATTTTTAATATGAAAATACCTTATTGAAAGTTCAGCTCAGTGATGCTGGATGAGATTTCTTGTGTTGAAAAGCTTGTGAAAGGCATCTGAACGCAGCCTCGCCAAACACAACACAAAATATCTCTTGATACGGAGCAAATTCACTTCAAATGGGGGTCTGCAACTTACTGACAGTTAGAAAAAGAAAAATCAAAATCAAAATGCCTATAGACTTTTCAATACCTTTTTATTGTTATCAAGAAATGACATCATCACCTTCCTGAGAAGAAACAATGTTGTACATTATTAGTTATTATGAATTTTCTTTTCTCACTGTTATTTTGTGTATTTATTTTGTTTCATTTCTGTGTCTGATATTTGTTTGTTTACACCATTATTATTTAGATAATTTTACATTTTTTTGTAGATACTTCCCCGCGACCCTTGTGAGGATAATCTGTTTAGAAGATGAATGAATGAATGAATGAATGAATGAATGTAGATACTTGATTCTCCTTTAAAAGACTAAATGTTATCAGCACTTGAATTCTCAAAAAACACAAAACAAACAAACTTACGTTAACCTCTGTTCATTAACTGCCTTTTTTTTTTTTTTTTTTTTTAATTACACAGGAGCAATTACCATAGATTTACATACAAATAGTAGTTACATGGTAAATGTTATTGCATGGTTGTAAATGTGAAGGTTGTAAATATTTATTTCAAGTCATGAAAAAAGACGATGATAAGAACATTGTTTGCAAGTAGATGAAGCATGAAATCATTAAAACACAAAGTAGTTTTAAAAAAAGAGAGAGATACAGCAAAAACAAAATAAACCTAGCAAAAAAAGATTCAAACCGAAAATAAATAAGTGTATTACAATAAACTCAGTTAAAGACACTGAAACTATCGCATTACATTGATTGTTCTGATAGATTTTCGGTCGTTTGTTTGTTTGTTTTATCGTCGACATGTCCTGTTTCGCTGCCTTTACGGACACAGGCGGTGTCTCCGGACGTGTCCCATGCGCCTGAACGCCTCATCACGCTGGAGTGACGTGTCAAGAAAGTGCCGGAAGCTTTCAGTCCGTCCAAAATGGCTTACCAGACTTTACAGCAGGAGTACTTACAGATTCCTGTTGTAACTAGGGCATATACAACCGCCTGCGTCCTCACAACCGCGGCAGTGGTAAGAGATTTAAACATTATAAGAGTCACTCTAGTGTTTGGTCGTCGGTTGCCGTTGACAGCCGCCCGCCGTCGTGTAGCTAGCTCGGTGTTTACTTTCTGTGGACGTTAGCTCGGCGCTTTAGCCACGGCGGCTGTGTGTGTGTGGAGAGAAAACAGGACGTGTCGGGGTCTGATTAGCCACAGACTCTGTAGGTGCAGCTCTCTTATTATTCGGCTGCAGGACACCCTAACCCTGGCTGGGGTCGGTGCCCTCTTAATTTAATCTGTGAGCCAGGACTATCAGACAGTGTTGCGGCTACAGTCGCCCACTTTTGCTTGTCTGAGTTCCTAGTTTTCCAAGCTAAAGCTCTCACCTCGCAGTTTCACATTTCTTCTACCTGGTTTTCTCCACCGAGTCGCCCAGTTGTGTCTCTCTGAGGGAAAGAAAGTCATTCACAAACCTGGGAACTTAAAAGTGGCCCTCAGAAAGTAGATATGGACAAAATGTCATGTCGCGATGTTTGTGCCAAGTACCTCTATAGCGCTACAATATATAATACATAGAAATGTGAAAAAGTATAGCGATACAGTACACGATATGACTGCGGGTTCACACTTACTTGAACAGCATAATACTACCAGAAAAATGTAGTTACTTCACAAAGTATTTTATTGATCAGGACAGACCAATCGCTGTCTTAGACTAACCTTAACACTACATTTGATATCATCCATATGGTTGCCTTTTGAGATGTATACCGCTCATGTTCATATCTAGACAACAATATGATAATAATACAAACTTCAACTCTATCAGAAAGACACAATGCTTAAAAAAATGTAATAAATGGGCATATGGGTTAGGGTTAGGGTTAGTTACCAAAGTTACCAAAGGGTGGGCTTTAGTGGTAGAGGATTGTGTGAATGATTAGTGAATTGTTTATGAAGGTTGTCATTTTATTAACCCTCCTGCTACCTTCAAATTTGATTTTTTTTTTTTTTAATCAACTGGCATCAATTTGACCCCAGTAATTTAAACCTCCTGAAAATGTGTATAACAGAAATTGTTTCCCAAGTGTATTTGTCATGTACTTTATGTTTCTTGTTAACTACCTAAACAGCTTTTTAAACAACAACAACAAAAAAATAATAATAATTTTTGATTTCAGTTGACACCTCTTTATTTTTCCTTTTGAGAAATGAGAATTAACTGTTGTTCCTATGTATTTTTTCTCTTGTCAAAGATTTTTTTATGGCTCTTTGAAGCACCTTTGAATCATTTAAATTGTTCTTAAAAAAAAAAAAAAAAAAAGGTTCTTTAAAAACACCATGGTCTCAAAAGTTTGCTGTGGAACCAGAAAAGGCTCTCCTGTGCAAGCACTCTAAATAACCATTTTTCAATCAGGAAAAGTCATTAAATATGAAGCACAAAAAAACAGTTTTAATCATGTATTTGGAGACGTTGAACACTGAATGGGATCATAGTGAGTCCAATAGGAGTGTTAAGGAAAGAAAGCCAAACCTGACTCCATTCACAAATTTGGCAACTTGAACATGACCCTCAGAAAGACACAATACCTGTACACAATACACTAAAAGTGGAATAATAGGCATGAGGATCCTGTTGCCTGTTACCGCCCACCACCGAGGGTGTTGGTGGTAGAGGATTGTGTGAATGACGGGCTCATGATCGCTCATGAAAGTTCTGGAGTAGGAAGGTTCTGTATAAGGATCAAAGTAAACGTGTTTTAATTTTATTTTCTTCAGCATTGTGAATCTTAAACATGTGGTAGTTTTGTTCTCAGTCCCAAACTTTGGTTTTCATGTCAAAGACCCACAGATGGACATGCGTCATGTACTGGAGGATTTTTGTTGTTTGTTGCACTTTGTTGCATAACTGTGTGTTGCTGGGGAAGTCGCTGTAGGAGCAGTGAAACCTCTCATCAGAGCGGTCATGCTTTGACCCTCTGTGGGTATTCAGAGTTTGAAACAATAATTAGATGGAACTGTTCCTCATTTTACTGGAGATGTCTTCTGAGGGAGCTCTGACCCCAGGAGCCACATCTGTCTTTGACATTCAGAGAGTGTTTTGGCACTGTGCATTTCTGAACTGAGCTCCATTGGATTGTACACACTGTCACATGTCAGTATATCAGTGACATTTGTGTCGCCAGGAAAAACTGGCAAACCCGTATCAAGTCGTCTGCCACCTAACTGCATTGGGGTGGAAAGTCTGAATGTTTGTAGCTCGAAAAGTGAGGCACAATGATTTTATATCTGGTACAAACAGAGTGGAAAAGTAGGCAGCGAAACATTGAGGTGAACAGGCAGGTACAACCACTTTACATTCCAATGATTTGAATTGCAACTCATGCAGCTCAATGCAAATCCGTGCCTAATCATAACCAAACTGCTTAGTTGCCAGACTTTTACCAACGTAGTTTAAGTTTATTCTGGTTCAAGCATTTTGATTAATTTTGCAGCCAGGCAGTGAATGGGTTATGTGGTTGGTTTTAGTATGAATTAAAGCTGCATAACTTTTTCCAAGATATGCTCGATTGTTGTTGTGACAACAAGTTGCCTTCTGATTTCCTGAATTCTGCTCCAGTTGTGCTGGAGTGCTTCATTTATTTATTTATGTATTTATTTATTTATTTATTTTTAATATGACTATTTATGAACACAAGAGTCAATACATGAAAAAGAACGACCTCGATAAATTTTTCATAGTTCTGACCACATATCACAAGTGTCATCAAAAAACGTTTTTTTAAACCTTGTTCACACACTCGGCCCACAGCATAATCTGTCAAAATCAGTTTGCTGTATACGCCATTCTTCATTTGGAAGTAGGTGATTTTAAAAACTATACTGTAAGCTACATGGTAATAGTATTTTATAATTTTAACAATAATGTTCTGTTACTTTAATTGTTCCGTTTTTAAGTTATCACATAAATTTGTGCCATATTTTGAATTTCTATTACACACCATTGAAAATTATTCTGCAGTCTTTTGCTACCTGCAGCCAGCAGCTACAGGCAGGGCTAGTGCCTGCTTAACTGCTTGTTTAAGTAAAGCACACAAAATCAAATTGTATTTAGGATTTGCCATATCTGTGATATTAAATAAATGTCAATAGCCTTGAAAACGGAGGGCTACTTCTTTGAGGATCTTACTGGAAAAAACAGTTTGTTTTTTTATCAAGGGCCCCAAAAAGCCCCCCAACTCATTGTTTGTATCAGATGTGTCCATATCAGATTCTGTTGTCATACAGAGTTGTTGATGCATTTCAAATTAAATTCTTATGATTTTTTTTTTTCTGTTTTCTCTTATTTTTCAGCAACTAGAGCTCATCACACCTTTCCAATTGTACTTCAACCCAGAATTAATTCTAAGGAATTACCAGGTGGGTAATCTGCAAGTACATGGCCTTTTTGCTCATCTTCATCCAGAGTCAACAGGTGGTTCCAGAGTAAAATGCTTTTTATATTTATCTTTAACCAAATGTACTTTTGCACCTACCTATTACTTTTTGCACAGTGAACAATAAATCTGTCCTCGGATATTCTGACATTCTAATGTATTATTGATCTGTAATGGTCAGTGAGTTCCAGATGTGATAAAGTCTTGTAAATGTACTTGTCGCTACACACACTTTATCTGAAACCACCTGGTCTGCCTCTCTTAAAATAGTTGATTTTCTTCCCTGTAAATGACTTGTGACGACCTCTGCGACTGGTTGTTCAAATCACAGAAACACTTTTGAAGACGTTGACAGTTAGACAAAGGCGCAAGCTGTGGCTGCATTGCATTCTGGTCTGTTCAGACTGCTGTTGCTGGGGAAATCTGAATCGCTGACTAAAAGCTGTCATGAATCTTGAACTGCATGACATCCATATTATTTGAAATATTGCCCCATGCACTGGCTGACATAGAGGTAGCATCTGAATGGTTCTCATAACAGCCATCATGTGAATCAAAATTATGATACCGATTATTAAAAACTTCAGCACCGATAATTGGTTGGTTAATTGGTTTTTTTACACATATTGCTCCGGGCCTTTTTTTCCACATCTTGTAGTCTGCTTTTTATTGTTATGTCTGTCATTATATTTCCATTATTTCCATGAAATTTTGCTACACCTTTTAGATTTTACTGAATTTCCCTGGAAGGCAATCTGCAGCACATTTAGTCAAAAAAACATAGTTTCCAGTCACTATTAAAATGCAAGCTGTTGAAAAAGACATTTTTCTCAAATGGTCATTTTCTCCAGTAAATGACTTATGGATTGTTATTTTGTTATTTGATGTCATGAATTTGTTTATTGTTTTGATTTGTTCATGCATTGGTGTACAACTGACTGTGTCTCTCTGCCTCTGATTTTCTAGGTATGGAGGCTAATAACCAACTTTCTGTTTTTTGGTCCAGTTGGCTTCAACTTCCTGTTCAATATGATATTTTTGTATCCTTTTCAATTGCACAACTCACTGCAAGTGTGCATGTGAAAGAAGTTTGCATGTTTTCTGTTTCACTGAAAATGGCTGAAGCGGCTATGTGGTTTCAGACACACTGTGCTTCTCTGGGGAAAAGAATAGACAGAAACAAGTCTCATGATCAGTGTTGCCCGTGGCACAGACGGTAACAGGGTTGGCGCCTCTTAAATGTCTACATGATGAAATGTAAGATGGGTCTTGCAGTTGTATTTCTATAATGGGAAGTGTGTGTAGATTTCCTTAACCTTTTTTTAACAGGTACCGATACTGTCGTATGCTGGAGGAGGGCTCATTCAGAGGACGCACCGCTGACTTTGTCTTCATGTTCCTCTTTGGTGGGCTTCTGATGACTGTATCCTTCCTCTGAGAGCTGATCATTGATTATTTTGCTCTATAAGCACATAGCCGTGAAACTGTTTTGAAAGCCAGAGATTTCATCCCTTGATCAATAGGGCTGGGACCATATGCCTATCTCCTGATTCAATACTGTCACAATACTTGAGTGCCGTTTCAATATGTATTGCAATTCCTAAGTTTTGCGATTCGCTGTTACAGTTTATTGCAATTTTTGTTTGCATTTTAACACTAGACCATGGGAAAAGGTTGAATCCTGCACTTGTAGGGACTCCACAGCACACACTTAAGTATTGCAATTGTACAAGTACTGCAATTCTATATGAAATAGCAGGAAAACACAGGTGTTACTAATGACATTGATTTAGGTTCAGTTTCATTTACATCTAACAGAGCCAGAGTCCTGCTGTTGTTCATGCTGGCTCACTGGACGGGCTCTGTTAGACCGGCAGACAAAATGCCAGCTGCGAAAAAGGTGTATGCTTAGGTCCAGAAACAATGCATTGTACTCATATAGGAAATACTCTGTGCCTTGAAAACATCACATCTGTCTTAATCTGAGGCCTGTGGGTTTCTTTTCCCACAGACTTCTTGCCATCTGGTTTCCTTTCCTGTATTCGCAAAGCTGAGCCGTGCAGCCTGACTGCCCATAGACGGATCATGCATCTTGTTACGTTGTCTGTCAGGATGGCTGACTGATCACAGAGTCCGCCCAGTAATCAGAAGGTCTCCTGTTTAATCCTCCGAAAGTCGCTATGAGACAGGATGCAGAGCAGATGCGCAGTAGCATTTTCCTCACGAGCCACAGTTCAGACCAGAGGTGAATTTTAAGGTACCACCCGTTGGCCTCCCTGAGCAGAATGACCACAGGAGGAAAAACAATCCCTGTGCAAACCTGAAAACAGGGCCTTCACGTCCTTAAAAAGTCTTAAAATGTCTTAGATTCCACTTTTTAAATATTAGGCTTTAAATGTTTTTAAATGTTCCTCATTGATTGTAAGACAGTGTTTTATTACTAGATATTGAACAAATGTAGAATTCACCCTAATGATTGAAAAAGGTGCTTTGAAAGTGTCAGTACTTTTTTTTTTGACAGCGTTATTGGACCTTGTAGAATGTGTGGTTGGTCTTGGGACAAACAGTACACCTACATGTGGGTCCCTGTGTGAAACATGACGGGAAACTCTGCTGAGGTCCGAGTATTTGCTAAACTTTTTTTTTAAAACTAATTGACAGTAAAGAATTGAGTATGTCTGCAGCGTGTTTTTGTGTGAAATCCACACGCTGAGATCACAGAAAACTGCCACAGGTTTGCTTTGTGAGGTATCCCAGATGCAAATCAGGGTAAATTGAATTCATTCAGTTTGTTTGCTCTGTTATTCTTTAATAAGTTCTCAGATATTTGGCACTTTTGTGAGTTTGGTGTTCCTGGGCCAAGCTTTCACCATCATGCTGGTGTACGTGTGGAGTCGACGAAACCCAAACGTTCGCATGAATTTCTTTGGCCTGTTGAACTTCCAGGCGCCCTTCCTGCCCTGGGTGCTGATGGGATTCTCTCTCTTGCTGGGCAACTCCATCATCGTGGATCTATTAGGTAGCTCTCGCTCTCACGTCTTGACTTAGTACCACTGTGACACTTTAAAAGCCAAAATGAGTTGGTTGTTGTGGATGATGTTGCGGTATTTGAATCATAGCAGTGAATGAGTCTTTTGTTTTCCCACTCTTGAGGCATCGCTGTTGGTCACGTGTACTTCTTCCTTGAGGATGTTTTCCCCAACCAGCCAGGCGGCGGCAGGTGGCTCAAGACCCCCTCCATCATGTAAGGCTGTTGTTTCTTCCTGCGTTTTTGTTTGTCAAATAAGAAAAACATAAATACAAACGCAGAGATGTATTTGAACTGTTTGCCATGTCCGGTTTCGTCACTAAGAGATATCGCCCTCTTTCGTTCTCTCTCACAGAAAGATGCTGTTTGACACTCCAGAGGAAGATGCCAACTACAACCCCCTGCCCGAGGAGCGCCCAGGAGGGTTTGCCTGGGGGGAGGGACAGCGACTTGGGGGTTAAACAAGCCCCCGACCCACTCCTGATCGCCAGGTCACTTCTAAGGACATTCCCTCAGAGAGAGATGAAGGGGACGAGCGTGGTCCCTTTGTTCCCCCGACTTGTTTGTTTTTGTTCTGGACAAAGAATGCCAACCCACCAGAACTCATTGGGAGATATCTTGTCTGTTGTCTTTGTACATGGCTCACATCACCCTCAGAAACTCTTCTTGATGCCAGATTGTTGCTCTAAGACTACTTGAGAGAACAGAAGCCCAGGGACTTTGAATGGTGAGCCTTTTGGCTTGGTTGATGTTTGTCTTCATCTAAAAAAAAAAAAAAAAAGAAAAAATATAATATTCAGTGGTCAGATGAAAGAGAAAATAACAGCAGCAAAACAATGTCTGAATGAATTTATTCAGATGCCGCGATTGTTTTTTTTGTTTTTTTTTCTTGGACTTTTTTAAAGAATAAATGTGTGTGGCAAATTCCTTTTTGGATATATTTCATTTGATAGCAGTGGTGCTGCATGGCAAGAAAGAAGACAGAGTTTAACTGATTTAAACAAATAACGGTACAGTTACCAAACACATAGATGGAAAAGGAAAGTCCTTGCTCTCTGCCAGTTTTTGTCACCCGATTTGTGTTATTGTTTTTCTCTGGACTTCATCATTGTAGTCCTGACCTGCTGCTGTATAATTGCAGTGCCGAAATCATTTTCACACCTTCACAAACTTAGATCTGTGAAATTTAAGGTTGTTTTGGTCCTGTAAATCATTACGGCATACGTACATTGCACGAGGTGTTGTATGCAGTTTGCTTTCAACTAGGGTGTGATGGCTGGCTGTTTGTATGTGAAAGTGAAGGTGGTTTATTTTCCATTTTCATTTTTGAATGTTCGGGTCCACGTGAAAGGCTCCTGGATGAGACTCACCCCTGCAGCCTACATGGTAGACATTATGAATCCTGATCACAAACGTTTGGGCTACGTTTGGGTTTGTAACAATTCATTACTCAAAGTTTGGGAAAAAAAAAAAAAAAAACTGCTACTGGTCTGGTCAGAATAAGTTTCATTTGCCTTTACATCCCATCATGGGTCACGTTTGTTGGGCTGTGAGTTTGACATATTGTTGTAATTCATGTTGGTTGGTTTGTTTGGGATTCAACTAATATTTTCCTGAAATTTGTCAAGTGAGTAGGTGGGTAATGGGCCTTTTATAAAGCCAGCAGAGCAACTCTTCTTTTTATTATAGCTGATGTTTAAATCATTGTTTTATTTTACAGCACTTTTACTTAAACTGTCATAAATATAGTTGTGATTATTACTGTTTTTATTACTGCTGGTACTGCTGCTGTTATTACTGCAACTACAGATTGTGAATGACCTTCAACTTGTGGGACGTCGTGTGTGCCAAAGTACAGTCAGGGTGATGCATCTCAGCATGGTGCTCCGGGGAGTGCCACATGTTCCCTGAACCTTTGCACCTCACCTTTTTTTTCTGTATGAAATTGACAATTTTTCATAAGTTTATTCATTCATTTAAAGCTCTGGTCTTTGTGTTGTTTGTGTTTATAGTGCTGCTGTAGAAAGGTATGACTGAACTGGATGGTAATGTAGGGTGTGGAAATTTCATGTCTAACACTCCATCGGTGGGCGGCAGTGTTGGTTTTCTGTTAATTGTGTGTCAGCCTTCGCACCAGCGAGGAGGAAGAGGAATGCTGCGTTCACTGATTATGGGAAAGACGTTCAAACGCAGTTAAAGCAAATTCCTGAGCCGCGCTTACAGCTAGACATGCGGCACCACCTGAGTCTTGTGAGACGCAATGAGTGAAATTATAGGTAGGCATACACTTTGGTTGTCCTGTAGCGCCCTCCCAAAATAAATACATGAATTATATATATTAAAAAAAAAAAAAGAAGTAAAAATTAAAAATAATTAAGATTACATAAAATCTTGCAAAATAAATTATAAGATATACTTTACATCAGCCTAAATTAAATATTGCCATTTATCCATAGGCCTACATGGAAATCTGTCAAGTCATAGGCTTGCTGTATTGCCATTACATTTAAAAAGACGAGATACCACCACGTTGTTTAGCGGAAATCTTAATTTGGATGCTTCATTATGGTTTAAATGAGCTAATCATTCCCTGCACATGACTACAAATATATTCTCGTCTAACTGAATTCGGTAACTCGAAGTAGTCAGGGATCATTGTCAGTTCCCAATTAGTAAACGTGAAAGCTGAAGTGAACTATTCTGACGCGGGACTGTCACGTTTCCCATTTTCCCCAGAGGCCAGGAACGCAGCAGGAGAGGAGACGGCTGCTCACTAGTTAGCTGCTCAGAGACTGCGCCAAGATGCAACTGGCGTTAAGTAAAACATTTGGCCAGAAGCCCATTAAATTTCAATTAGAACAAGATGGGGACTTTTACATGGTTGGATCAGAGGTATGTAGCTAAATATGGATTGACTTTCAATGCGTCGCTCCCCATTTCAAGCCTCAATTACGCATTTTTTCTGGCTAGTTGCTGCTAGCTTGCTAACGAGTCCACATCCAGGGCTGATAAACAAAGAAATGCCTGGCTGCGATAACCGGGACGTAACGCCGTAATGTTAAGTCAACATCTGGCGTGGCAGATGTAAATAGTGTTGTTTTCAAACAAAGACACAAACAAAACAGTTTTTTCTCTTGCTTTAACTTGTTAATTTGCAGCCGGTACTTTACTAACTCGTGCTAAAGCCCTACGCACGTTTCATGAAGTTACCATCTAAATCAGTGTAACGATACTGTCTGTCAAATCTGCAACACAGTGTGCAGATATGGCTTCATCGATTACCAATATTTAAGCACAGTGCACCACTTCAGAGTTGTGTGTTTTACCCGTAGTGAACCTACCATTTGCACCAGTTTGTCCAGTGTAAACTACACCCAAGGCTCTTCACAGCAGCTGTGCGCTCAAAAATCACAAAATAAACCAGATTATGCTGCAGTAATCTCAGACAGCCAATATAGATTAGTTTATAATCTGGCTATTCCCCATGTCTAGCATTTATCTGACTTTAAGAATTGCCATGTAAACCTGTTTTCCCTCTCAGTTTTAGGAAATTAAGAAAATCCAGTTAACACCTAAGTATGATAAACGTTAGGATCACTTAACCAATGTTTTAGATACAAAGTATCTTTTTTGTTATCATAAGTACTGAAGACAAATTAAACTTTGACTAAATGCTGCAGTGTCCACAGGAATAAAACAATCCAAGCAAAACCACTGGACGTAAGGGCAATTTGGGAGAATAAAACAAATCAGGATACCTTTTTCCTCTCTGTGAGTGCTGCATGAAGCTCTCATCCCTTTCCATCCTTTGAGAGGGAAAAGTCTGGGCCTCGGGGTGATGTCCAAAAAGCAGGACCCACCGTCTTTCCATGTCTGGAGGACTGGACAAAAGTAGCAGGTCATGGGGTGTGGAGAAGGCTGCATTTTCCCTGCTTGTATTACCTTTAGTCACTATGCAATGCACAGTTATAGAGGAGCCTGCTGGGTGGGAAGATACAGAGCTTTATCTAGACAACAGACTGAAATGATAGCTGGACATCTTCAGTTTCCAGGTTGATTTTAGGGAGAGTTATTAAGGTGTTGTGTATATTTAAAAAAAAAGAACAGAATAAAAATCTACTCTGTCTCCCTGGTTGATATTGTTTCATCCATCACCTCTGTTGTCTGTAACCACAGTGATATTGTTACGTTAATTGTTTGGGACCTGTGCTTGTGCTGTTGCATGTCTTGTTCATGATTCCATACAATGCTGGAAATCTGTGAATATAATGATTTAATATAGTTGATTGGTAGACACTCCAGATTAGGGTGTCAGATAAGTGCTTCAAATGTAGAGTAAAAGGAGTGTCTGTGTGTCCTGTTGGGTACACGTCATAGACTGTGTAAATGATTCAAGTCAACATGTCGGCAGGCAAACGACCTACTGAAGTGTCCCTGGGCAAGAAACTGAAACCCAACCAGCAGTAGGATCCTGCCCTTTGACCTCTCTGTATGGGGAGTGGTCAAAAGAAAAGAGTTTGCCTAAATATATATATTTTTTCTGCTAGAAATGACAAATCACCCGTCTCTCCAACCCTTTTTGTCGCTGGTTAGTCTGCAAACATGAATCCACTGAAATATGGGAAACTAGGGGACAGAATGGTTTACAGCAGTTTATAGTGGTGAGTTTTCTGTTCTCCATGCTGGAAGATGACATTACAGGTTTCCTAAAAACTTAAGCAGAGATATGAGAAAAGAAAATATCTGGGCAATATTTGTGGATAAATGATAATAACCATCAAAATGTTGCTTTTGGCATTAAGATCCAGTGAGGCTCTCGTCCAAATCTTGCTGGTCTTTGCATTTTGGATAATATTCTTTTTTTATATATATAAAGCCAACAAAGTATGGTACTAAATTGTTACCAAATAACCACAGTGAACTCCTCTCCCTCTCTCTGCCTCACCTCCTCCCTGCAGGTTGGAAACTACCTGCGTATGTTCAGAGGTTCTCTGTATAAAAGATACCCATCTTTATGGAGGAGGCTGGCCTCAGTGGAGGAGAGGAAGAAAATTGTAGCATCATCACATGGTGAGTTGCCGCGCTCCCAACACACACACAGACACACACAGACACACATACGAAATTGATCGTCAGTGAAGTTGTCAAAGTCGGAAAATGGCAAGCAAACCGCGGTCAAATAAAGACGTGGAGACTTTTCTGAGCTTAGAGGGAGTTGGACGGTGCGCCGCCTTGCTATGACGACTCCGCCCACGGCAAGGTGCTACTCAATTGTAATGGAAAACCACCTAAACCGTGTCGAGGCGAGTAGAGTCGAGCCGAGTAGATACTAATGGAAAAGGGCCAATACACTCACACACGTTTTGACATTCGCAATGGCTCAAACAGCAAAAGCCATTCATAAAAATACAATATATGTAACAAAAAAAAGCTAAATGGACCTAAAACACAACACTTACAGTGTTTATTACAACATATAGGACATATGTAACTTTGTTCTTTCCTAATCTGGGCTCTAAGGTAAATAAGGTCAAAGTTTTCCATATGGATAAAAGTTTTCCTAGGAAAAACAGTATGAAGGACAGATCCCACATATGGACATAAAGTAGGCCAGACATTATTTCAACCTAAATCTGTGAGCTAAAATAAGCTGATGATTTATTTTGCCCAGACGATAGTGTGTCACACAGCTAGAGGATGTTCTACACTCATACTGATACATGATGTCAATACTATGTTTTGGTTATAAAGGAAGGATGCCCTCTATTGAGGGGGGACATGACATATTTTGGCTGATTACCGGCCTACGGAAAAGAAAATGAAACCCATTAAACAGAAATGATAAGACCAGCCCTCGTGAAGGACAGCAGGATTTCTCCTCACAGTCTCTCTGCTCTGCTCTTCCCTGTCTGTCATGCCTTTAGAGGCCACTTTCAGAATTCAGTTGATTTTTGTTGTAAAGGGACAGGAAAAGTATTCTTACCTCGACAAGTGGAGTTACACAGGGGTGTGTTTTTGTCCCATTCTCTGTATTCGTTTGTTTGCTTGTTTGTCTGTTTGCTTGTTAGCAGGATATCCTGTGGAGAGGGTTAGTCATGGGCCAAGAGAGAGCTGATTAACCTTTCATGCTGATTGGTCAAAAGGAAGCATGGTAGTGGGTGTTGTTGATCACAAAAAGGCACATCAGTCCGATTCATATGACATAACAATTTTTTTTTTTTCTTCATCTTTTTATTTCACAATGATTCCGCAACAAAAAATGTCCGCTCTGATACAACATCAGTAACAGTAATTTGTACAATTTCTTTCTTTTTTTTTTTTTTTTTTTTTTTTACCCACATTATTTCCTACCCTCCCCATTACTCCCTAGGGATACCAAACAGAAGAGGAAAATAAGTAAATAAATAAATAACAAATACATAACAAAATCTTGTGGAAAGCTTGGGCACGGGGCAGGGAGGAGCTGATTATGGCGATTTGCTATGACAACAAGGTGTGCAACTTCTGAGTGGGTTCACATAAAACCATAAGACCTGCCCTGTTGCTTTATGCCATAAAAACAACATGCAAATCTGTCAATATTCAGCATCTCAGTCCGAAAACTAGACCGCTAGATTGACAACTGTGACATCTGTGATGTGAGCTGTTTGCTTTGTGCACCTCTCCAAAAGCATCTCAGGAGATTTTCTTAAAACCTGCTGCCTAGTATAAAGTGCTTGCTAATTTTATTCTGTCAGGATTGAAGTCCTTCAGTCTGTCGTTCACCTAGATCAAAGCGGCCTGTGTTGCTCTTCCCAATCTCTGAAAAGTCAAACATCAATATAAAAACTAATGAAATGGATTCTGCAGCACTCACCACAGTATTTAATAAAGCGGTGATCTCTGAGAAGTGCATCACAAAGACACTACAGCTCTGAACACAGCACCAAGGATGGAGCCAAAGTCAAACTAATGAGGAACACAGGATTTACCACTTTAAAATGAAGCAAAATGTGGACATAACTCTGAATATTGTACTTAAATGTTGTTATCTTTCCCAGCCACCAGTGTTACTTTGCTGAAGGCCTCAGAGTGTGAAGAGATCTTCGAGGGTAATGATGAGAAATACAAGGCGGTGTCCATCAGCACAGAACCCCCAGCTTACCTCAGGTACTGTCTACCCCTAAAAAAAATAATATCTGTTCATCAATATCATAATTAGAAGTTTTTTCATTGAAAAAAGACCCATTCATGGCTGAAAACGAATCTCCTATGAAAACTGAAGCTCAGGTTTGCTGTTTTCTAAGTCTTTCTAAGATTTTAGGGGCATGTACAGACACTTCCACCTTCAGTAGGACTTCAGAGGACTGTGAAAACGCCTTTCTAGTGACAGACTTGGCACAAAAAACACATTATTTAGTCGAGGGTTTTACCTTTTTAAAATTTGTATGCCTCCAGTAGAAAAAAAAACACCCATGCACATCCACAAAATAACAAATGCATTGGAGCAATTGGTCATTATCAGGGAAAACAGGACACACATTGTTGAGTTACTCGCAAGAAGATACTTGGCAAATTACAGTACACAGTTCATCACCGGGTTAAAAAAAAATACAGATGAATGTCTGAGGACTGAAAACATACATACAGCTTGCAGAATGATAATTTTCATTGGAACATGACCATGGTGGTAAATTCAAACAGTGGACGTTGTGGTTATGAAAATCCCATTGTAGTTATCCCAGTTTAAGAAAATACAAGCAGTGGTGTTCAACCCCCATGTGGTTAACTGTAATGCTGGGGTAAGTCGTGTTCACATGCATTATAGTGTGCTATGGTAGATCTAATTTGAACCAATTATATCATTTGAAACAAAGCAATATTTTTGTTGTGGTAGCTTATGCAGTGCGTTCCCAACGTTGTGTGTTTTCGTTCCTCCTGCAAAGGGAGCAGAAGGCGAAGAGGAGCAGTCAGTGGGTTCCCACACTGCCCAACAGCTCTCACCACCTGGACGCCGTGCCTTGCTCCACCACCATCAACCGCAACCGAATGGGCCGTGACAAGAAGAGGACGTTTCCCCTGTGGTGAGAAAATCAGCCTGGTTGGTTTTTTTTACAAGTCTTGCAAGAAGTGCAGCAACTTAATGTGACTTTTCTCAGCTCCATGTCACTACATGAGTGTGTGGGTGGAGCCCAGGGCTTGGATGCTAATTCATTAATCTTAAGGTATCACTTTGGTCTGTGGTACTTTGCAATGAGTCATTATTTTCTCCATTCATAGACTAAGTGATTAATCCACTGAAAAAGTGATGCAGTGTTTGAGCATGCCTACCTTTTTGGTGTGGTTTTTAACTGTGTTCATTTTGACAATTGATTTAGCGGCAGTCACAGTCTTTTGATTAAAACGTACATTAGATTTAGTCACATTTTGGTCATTTGCATTTTGTTAGTTGTAGTCTTTTTTGTTGTTGTTTACAAAACTACATTGGTTTTAGTCAGTGAAAACCTGTAGACTAAATGTTAGCTAGTACACAGATTAATCTACGTTCCTCAATCTGCATTACTGCAATCTTCATTTCTAATCTACATACCCGTCTTGTATATTGTATCTAGCTTTTGTCATTATGTTGTGCCTAGTGTCTAGTTTGTCCATATACCTGTTCTCATCCAAATTGAAGTCTGAAGCTGTGTTTTCATTCATCTATTTCTGGCATTTTCATCTCATTTTTTATTTGTTGACAAAAATGTCCTGATACTTCAACAAAGGTTCATTTTTGTTTAGTTTTTGTCTTTTGTCTTGTTTTTGTCACGGAAAAACTGTCATTGTCAAATGCTTCTTGTCATTTTTTTGGTCAACAAAGTTAACATTAGGCAAAATTCCTCTTCTCTAACTGTTTTGATCTTTGCTGTGTATTTTTATCACTCGGTAATGAGGTCTGATATATGGAAGCTCAGTATGACACCAGACTAGTGGATTCATGGTTACACACTGGGATGACATGGCTCTAAATTAGTCTGTAATAGTTTAACGGTGAGACATACAGTATAAACCCTTTTCACAGCAGCCATTTTGACAGGAAACAGAAGGTAAACACAAGTGTTAGTAATGACATTAATTAGGGTTCTGTTCCATTTAAGTCTAACAGAGTCAGACTCCTGCTGTTATGCATTCTAGTTCAATGGAAACTTCAGTGGAACACAGCATTAATTAATGTCATTAGTTATACTTGTGTTTACCTGCTGTTTCATGTGTAAATGGCTGCTGTAAAAAGGTCTGTTATGTTTGAAATGTATAAACACCGTGAATCTGTGAGGTAATTAGTGCAAAGAGCTCATTTAATTGGTGTTAAAATAGAAAGGACTAATATTTTCAGGCGCTTTAAGATGCTCGTTCTCAGTGATCTGATTTTGAAGCCCGCTCTCTCCTCTCTGACTCAGCTTTGACGATCACGACCCCGCAGTGATCCATGAGAATGCGTCCCAGGTAGAGGTGTTGGTTCCCATCCGTCTGGACATGGAGATAGATGGCCAGAAGCTCCGAGATGCCTTCACATGGAACATGAACGGTAGCGACACACCACACAGTCACATCAACATCCAGTTCATACCGTCCGCAAGCTGCTTTTGA
Source organism: Myripristis murdjan (assembly GCF_902150065.1). Lineage (NCBI taxonomy): Eukaryota > Metazoa > Chordata > Actinopteri > Holocentriformes > Holocentridae > Myripristis > Myripristis murdjan. Next base: position 18,875,787 of record NC_043991.1, read on the forward strand.
AACAACGTGCCAAGTGATGGTGTCATGTAATCTCTAATGTTGGCGTTCCTCCCCCAGAAAAGCTGATGACCCCGGAGATGTTTGCGGAGATTTTGTGCGATGACCTGGACCTGAATCCCCTGGCCTTCGTCCCGGCCATTGCCTCAGCCATTCGTCAACAGATTGAGTCCTACCCCACTGACAGCATACTTGACGAACAGACAGACCAGCGAGTCATCATCAAGGTGAGCCACGGTAACATTCAGGGTTCCTGCTGGTCATGGGATTTCATGCTGAATATGAGAGGTCCATTGCTGACAGGGAAGGTTAGGTAATTGGATCAGTTCTCTGCAGAAGTCATGGAATTGTGAAATCGATCACGGCACAGCAATATAGTAGAATGTTTCATCTGGTTTCCTTAGCATTGGTGGTTTTCAGCTTTCAAAAATAAGATTGTTTACTCTTGTAGAAGAACAACAGTAGCAAACCAGGAGGGAATCACATGTTAAGCTCATGAAAATACTCTGAACATGGATTTATATCATCTAATGAGATGGTAATTGCCCAGGATGTATTTTATGATAGTAACAAAAATGAGAACAAAACAAATTACTTTAACTGGCCCATATCTGAGACACAAACTCAAAAAGCAAAGCGAAAAATACATCATCATGATTTGTTCTCTCCCCCTCTCATCTTTTCACCATCTTTCATTAAATAATTCTTTAGGCATTTCTTCTTCTTTGTTTTCATTGTTATCTGTTTTTGTAGCCTCAGTGCGACTTCACACTATCTCTGTGTTGCAACAGAACTGCAGGCTATTTCATTTAACCGGCCACCATGTCTGGTGGCCTAAAAAATGCACCCTCCATTGCAAATTTTTGCCTGCATCAAGATTGGCGTTTGTTCACCAGCTGTACAGAGTTTGCAAAAAAATGTCACAAGCAAAACATTTCTCATGTTGTGTAAATTCTGCAGCTCAACATCCACGTGGGGAACATCTCTCTGGTGGACCAGTTCGAGTGGGACATGTCAGAGAGGGAAAACTCCCCCGAGACCTTTGCCTTGAAGCTGTGCTCTGAGCTGGGCCTTGGAGGAGAGTTTGTCACGACTATCGCCTACAGCATCCGAGGTCAGCTCAGCTGGCATCAGAGGACGTATGCCTTCAGGTAACCTGCTCACTCGCTCTGTAAGAGGTGTAGTAAACATGTACATCTGTTTCTGTGCAGTGTTCCTTTTCTAGTTTGAAGTCATTTGTCCTGATGAGGATGGCACAGGAATGGTTCAGAATTTAAAATCTAATTAAGATCAATTTGTAAATGTGAAACTACATGACATCAGTGTTAATCAGAATATGTTCAGTAAAAAATTATATGAACATTTTTCATTTTAGATACAGTGGTCCCTCGTTTATCGTGGGAGTTACATTCTAAGAATAACCCGCAATAGGTGAAATCCGCGAAGTAGTCAGCTTTATTTTTTACAATTATTATAGATGTTTTAAGGCTGTAAAACCCCTCACTACACACTTTATACACTTTTCTCAGACAGGCATTAACATTTTCTCACTTTTCTCTCCAGTCCAGTAAAAAAAAAAAAGCATGCAAAATTGCACAAAAAAAAATCTGCGAGGCTGCGAAAGGTGAACCGCGTTATAGCGAGGGACAACTGTATTAAGTTTACGGTGATCATAATTGTCTTGTCAAGCAAAGCCCATAGCTGACCAATGATTGATCAAATGGTGGTCTTTAAACTTACATTCTTTTGTTGATGTGTTTAATTTCTGATGCTGCAGTTTGTAAAGAACGGGTGGAAACAATCCAGTGTGTGTTCATAGTTCATGGGGCAGATGAGCTATGAAGCTCCAAATGCCTGTAATGAAACTAAGTGTAGTAACACTTCAAACAGACCAGGAGGTATTCACAGAGCTTGTCAGGAGGGGGAGGGCAGCATCTCAGAAGCTCCTAATGCTTCATTAAACAGACCTTTGGTCAAAATGTCAAATTTGATATTTCCAGATGTATTGGAAAGATGTTGATGAAATCCATTGAGCACATCCATGATACAGAGAGCCTACACATTGTTTATTTTAAGTTACTTGCCAAAGATATTTTCTTTTTTTAGTCCTCGTTGCCAGATTTCTCACCAAACCTGGCACATGCTATTATTGTACACAATGTGGCTGCCATGATGGAATAAATGTGAGGAACGGCTCTATTATATACAAGTTATGACTGGAGAACAGTTTACAAATCATCAACTGCCTTTTCCAGTGATGATCAGTACAAGAAGGAAGGATGTCTGTAATATTTAAAATTCACCAACAGGGGGCATCAGCAAAGTTTTAAAATTGCTTCCCAGTGTAAGGAGTCGGTCTGCTGACACCCACTGCCTTGTCTGGCTGTTTCTTTGTGCATTGATTTGCTGTTCAAGCTTTGACTTGTTAACGCATTTCTTGACTAAATATAATTTGGTACAGTGTGGACCCATGCTACAGATGCAACCACTTTCACATACATGAGCACTCTGTAGTTTGAATCAGATGCAAGATGCTAAGTCTTGGAGGAGCTGGAGTGAAGTACAACAATACAAGGAATGTGTCAGAGATTGTTCACATTCCGACATTTTGGGCTAGATACATGCAGCATAGCGTAGCGTTTGGAAATTGTCAAAACACTGTTTTTTTATTTAAAAAAAAAAAAAAACGCAAGAGATTAACCAGTATGCACAGTGGTCACTCCAGAAAGATATTGTAAGAATTACAGAATTATGTGTAAATGATCCACCAGTCATTATACTTTGTCGATAGACTTTGGTAAAACAATTGACAAGTATGTAGTAGCCAAACTTTGGTCTAAGGTTTCTTGGTTTTTACTTTGCTTTTTTGTTTTTTGCAAGTGTTCTTCAAGTAGCTGAGCTGAAAACTCAAGAATATATCCTCTGCTCATGGGTTTTCCAGCTCTTTCTCTCGTTATGAGAAGATTCAGTGTTTTAGTGGACTCAGCTTGTATTGCCTCGCCTGTGATTTCCCACAGTGAGAACCCACTACCCACAGTAGAGATCGCCATCCGCAACACAGGCGATGCAGACCAGTGGTGCCCCCTGCTGGAAACCCTCACCGATGCCGAAATGGAGAAGAAGATAAGAGACCAAGACAGGAACACCAGGTGAGATCCAAAATGTTGGATTATTCCTTTAGAAGCAATTCTGTGCAAGAAGAGGAGAACGGTCTGCTGCTTATTGCAAAAAAATAAGATTTCCTGGATTACATTCTGAAATAATTTGATCGAAATATTTGTGACTGTTTCAGACGCATGAGACGGCTGGCCAACACCGCTCCATCCTGGTAGGAGGAGGCGTTCAGCTGCATCAGGGCCTCCGTGGAGCGTTGGTGACGCCTCCCTGCAGATTTCCGTTATTATCAAATAAGCAAGGAACTAAACACACCTACAGACAGATGATCCAAGAAGGGTTCATGAAGCACCGAGACATTCCTGTAAGCATGAAACACTGACACACATGTGATGATCGGTCTCCGAGCACTTCATCAGACCTGCCTTTGAACACACACACACACAAACACACACGCAGGCATTCCACTGGTTAAAAAAATCTCCCATCATCTTACTTAAGTTTGCCTTTGGGACATAAGTCACAATATTTAATCCACAAGTCACTCCTAGCTAGTGTTTTTCTTTTAAGGAGGTTTATCTGTTGTCTGTTACAGATTGTCAAACCAAACCATGTTAATCTGCAATGTGCGTGTAACACTTGTGTGTGAAAATGCTCGACGTTGCGGTGGATTAAGTTGAAGGTAATTGAGCAGGGTGTATGATTTGTTTGTGAAATGACACCCTGGGGTTTGTGACATGACACTGACCTGAGCCCTCCAGACAGCGTTCCTGTTACCTCGGGCCGTCTGGTGTTTGGTCTTGTTTACTCCACGACCCAAAGAGTTTTCTCTCATCCAGAGTGAACACGTCCATAATATCTAGTACAAAATTGTCAGCTTAAATTAGCTACTGTATTTTGAGTCAACTGTGATTGAATCCTGCCCTGATCATCATCAGTGGCCAGTTTTTAAAACATTTAAACTGGATTGGAATGTAGAATGGTCTGGATTATCAAATCCCCCATTTTCTGATTAAGGAGCAAAATGAATGGAATTGATTTTGACCCAGTTTCTCCAAACATTTTCACGCTGGATAATGATCATCCAGATATCGCAAGATCATGATTTCCAAATTTGGCTTTGGAGTGCTTTCAATATGCCTCTAAATGGCCATGTATCTTATTTACTAAAAAGACAAATTATTAATAAAATACCTTTTTAAAAAAGAGACAGGTTTCTTCTGTCCACCATCTTCAAAGCTACAGTATAAAATACAATATACTGTGTATCTGGACACAACAGCAACATGTGCATTAGAGATACAGCTAACAGTTATTTTTAGTATTGATTAATATGTTGATTATTTTCTCGATTAATCGATTAGTTGTTTGGTCAAAGGTGATGTTCTCAAATGCCCACAACCCAATGATAGTTTACTGTCATAGAGGACTAAAGAGACCAGAATATTATTATTCACATTCTAATATTCACATTTGAGAAGATGGAGCATGAGAATTTGGAAACGGTCGTCTTAAAAATTATTCAAAAAGATTAATTATCAAAATAGTTGGTGATTCAGTTAACAGTTTGCAACTAATCAATTATTCAACTCGGTGTCACTCAAATGTTCATATCTTTTTTAATAATAGCATTTATAAAGATCACTTTAAAGTAAACATTCACTGATAAAATGCAGTCGTTGTTTACTAACTGATAATAAGATCAAGTAGTTGTTTTTAGGTCAGTAAATTATGAAAGTGTTTAAATCAGCACAGGTTCATTTTCTCTCTATACCTTGAGACTGTAAGTCATTTTTGTAAAACTGTGCCTTCATTTTGTCAGTCTACTCTGAATCCACTCCCCTAGCTGGGATCAAAATGATCCTGATTTTTAGCATTAATTTAATACAGGTTTTTTTGCCTTTAGTTTCGAAGAATACAAAAACAGCATGTTATCTGGATTAAATGGGATTGGATTAAAAAAAATCCAGGTCCAAAGAAAGAGATCAGAAAACTTAGATCAGAAATATAATCTGCTTTGGAGGGAAAAAAAATGATGACTTAATCTAGACAAATCACTTTTATCCAGGAGGTTAGGTTTTGAAAGACCAGCTCCTGGTGCTGCTCTGTGACATTTTTCAGAGGCCGACCAACGGACTTGGGAATAAAAATGTCATTTACTGAGTGAGGACGTCCCAGTGACGCAGTGTTAGGGACATGCAGTGAGTATAGGAATCACTGTTTTTTTTTTCTTCTCTGATTTAAGGTCATTATGTTGGTGATTTAAATTTATGCCTTTTTAAGTATTTAAGGTGTCAAATGCGAATTACATGTTCATTCACCAGTATAAGTTCATATTTTTTAATAAGTCTTAACCTTCGCTGCTGCTTCAGTATCCATCTGTTAAAGGTTAGTTACTGGTTACTAAAAAAAAGTGTTTTGGTAGCATATAGCAATAGAGTAAAACAGATTATTGCATCAAATAGCAGGTGATGGAGGACAAACTGAAAGCAGATTTAAGATTTGTTTAAGATTTTAAACAGAATAAATATTTGTTTTGCTGTCCTGAGGATGATGTGTGACATATCCCTGGATGACCACGGCCCCCTGATAAGCTATTTCACCAACCTCCCCTGGTAACTCTAATGTTGTCCGAGGGCTACACACACGCGCACACACACACACACACACACACACACACACACATACGCGGGCCCAGATCTACTAAAAGTTTGCACTAGCGCAAATGAAATAGTGGGTTCAAGTATTAGCAATTAGCCTCTCTGTAATTCTTTCACCTCTTATCTTTGAAGCTGCTCAATTCTAACGAGTTATGTGCACCTGTTCTCGTTTGCATGATCAACCTGCGCCTCATGTTGCAGCCGTTTTAGAAGATCCGGGCCTATACATGTTACTAAGAGCCTTGTCTGGCAGAAAGAAAAAAAAAACAACATGCCGACGAAAACCAATCGTGTCTTTCTAAGTAATGATATTCAACTTGACTATACTCTTGAGAATGATGTAAACGTATTTGCTGTTGCTTCCTGTTCTTTTGTAAAATTGTTTTACCTTTTTAGTGAACTTGTCGTTTTTATATATAAAAAATAAACTAAATAGTTGTTGAAAAAAAGTGTGGTTCTTTATGTTGTGATTTTTTTTTCTTTTTTCTCAAACATGCTCATCATAGGTGTTAAGTTCCATTTTACAGGCCCTTGGCAGTCTTTACTCTGAATATTTCTGGATATATATTAATTTAATTTGAGAATAACTTGCCCCTGCCCAGGGTGTAGGTGTGGGTGGTTTCTCTGATGACTGCCAAGCACGCCAGGGGAAAAAAACAAAAACAAAAAATCTTGTATGGCAGTGTAACCAGTCCAACAGGCCTACTTCCTCACAGCTACTGTTTTCCCGTCTTGTTGATATTTTTGCCTTCAAGTTCCACTTTATTTAATAAATCTGTTAAAATCTTAACAGACCATGTGAAAAAATGTAGAAAATCAGTATACTTTTTCACAGCAGTTTGTGTGAAATTTGATATTGTTGCTGAAACTATGGAAGAGTCTCAGTGGATATTGTGCTCGCTGCGTTTGAAGCATTGTGAAGTCAGTAAAGACCAAATTAACAGATCTTTATTCTTGGGCTTTCTTTTGTACAATTCTTTATAAAGAAATGGTAAGTCAAAGGCAAGTGGACCTGATTAATCCATCATCCAGGTCATGATGTAAAATACTTGACACTTAAGGCTGTATTAAGAGTAGGCTGATTTCCAGGGACTTTGACGAACACTTTAATTGTGCGGTCAGGCATGAGACACCAGAAGAATCCAGTCCAACTGTCATTTATTTCAGTTCTTGGTTCTTAGGTTTAGATCTTCTACCAGGAGATTTGAGGCTGACAACAACCAGTGCTGGTTTATAATATCACACAGACAAACACTTGCTGTCAGTGGAGTGCAGGGATCTGCTGCATGGAAGTGTGTGCTCAATCCAGTCCAATTTCCAAGCTCTGATCAGGCCAAGCTCCTCCTCAATACCTGCTCTTCACAACATGGTTATCCATGTACAGTTGAATTGAGGACAACTGGGCTTGTTTGTAGATGGCTGAGGGCGTTTCAGTTCTCCTCCAAAAGGCTTCCTCAGTTCTGGATGAAAAGTGAAATGTTTTCAACAATGTACAAACAAGTCCAGTTGCCCTTGATTCAACTCTCCTGGGATACTCACCCAAGAAACCTCATCAAACTAATTCTTCATCATGTTTTTCCCGTCAGTGGAAAAGAGTTAACCACTGTCTTTTAAAAGAAATGCTTGTCTGCATAAAATATTTTTACCCAGTGTCATTCAGATATTTTATCTCCTTTATCTTAGTGCCAAACTGGTGCCACGGAGGGCAAAGAGCCTGCAGGTTTTCATTCCAGCGGAAAACTCCACCAGGTGATTTCACCGATTACCTCACCTTCAAGCAGAGAGGAGGGACTGATGAGTGAAATCATCTGGTGGAGTTTTGGGTTAAAATGAAAACCTGCAGGCTCTTGGCCCTGCATGGCACCAGTTTGACACCCACAGCTTGGCTAAGGATAAGCTTGGATAAGCATTTCGTAATCATTTGCTATAAAATGTATCGTAAAGATCACAGTCAGGCTTTTATCAAGCTTGGTAATGCAACCCATGATAGACTTTAAAAATATGTCAGTCATTCACAAATCATTTATCTACTATATTATAGTAGTATATTTACTGTAGGACAGAGTGACTTTGAGAACTGCTACTGTTGCCCAGCAAATATTGAAATCTTAGTTTGGTCTGTTGCTCTCCATACTTGAACCAGTCATCATATGCTGCACAAGGACAGTCATCAGCATCTTGTGGCAAGCAAACAGCAAGAGTATGACAGAAAGATGACTCAGGCTTTCAAGGTTGGAGGGACAAAGTCAGGATAAAAATAGCATTTGTGGGTATAGTCTCTCTCTAAACAAAGTTATATAATCTCTTGATGTGCCATAATGTCCTTGCTTGTTTGTTTCGCATGTATGCATTAGATTTAATATGCAAGTGATCTTTCCTGCGTGCTGTTCACGCAACTTCTAAGGCTGTGAAAAACAATCAACCATGTGTTATTAGTGGCTGCTAGTCTCTCAAATGTCCAGTTGACATCACAGGACAGATAAGACAGTTTAAAACCTGATTTTCCTTAACTGGCAGTGCTTCTCACGTTCAAAGAGAGTGGGAACTCCAGGCAGGGTCTGCTGTTTGAACCATAAAGAAAAAGTACTCGATCAAGGCTGGAGCTGCAGATGGCTTGCAAAGCAGACACTACTCAAATAGCATGTAAATACTGTCTGCAGCTATTCAGATACAGGAGGTAAGGGACGATTTTAATTTTAGATAAGCAGTAGCAGACCAGAAACTGGGTTGTAAAATCACCTCGGCTCACAGTCATTTTTATTTTGATGGAAGACATTTCTGTTTTCACCTTTCGGGGTTAGACTAGGTCAGAATAACACAGCGCTAGCACGCCATCAACGGATATTATGTTTTTAGGACTTGAATGGGACTCCTTGTTTAACTCTGGATCAAGTGTGCCAAATATCAAGACTTTACAGAGTGCTGGTGTCTGAACTTGTGCAGGCTTGCCTGTGCCGAAGGCAAAGTTCCTCTTGTTCATAATGCAAATGTAAAATTTACCCCTCAGAGTCATAACAGCCACACTTGGAGGCTACAACCAAATCTACTTCACAGACAATTCACATTCAGTGGATTAGGTATCAATACAGCAAGCAAAAACAGTAGATGATAAAGTATGAAATTCCAGGTTTTTTGTGCTTCGTGTCTTTCTTTAGTAAGTCACATTTATACACTGATTTATTTACTTCTTCATGTTCTTACTGATAATTCTACCTGTTATATTTTTATCACATACTTACATACTTTTAGTGGTTGAAAACAGTTGACATTTTAATTTTTGCAAAAGCTTTTGACTGGGTAAATTTGTAGGTTTGTAGAAACACACGTCTCATTGTGGTCTTGCCTGTGTTGGTGGAAAACTTTGTGTTTTGTGGCTAAAATCTAAGTGTATTCTTTACGTGAGAGTCCAAAGGTGGTGTTATCTTATACTTGCTGGCAGAGCAGGCTTGGTCACATTTGCTGTAGTCTTGATTGTTAACTAGTCTCACAATGTTCAAACTTTAATATGTTCAGCATTTGAGAAGAGGATACTTTTTCCGTGCAATCCAATTTATAGTCCTCCAAAAAGAAAGGTTGGAGCAGAATAGGCTTGACCATCCAGGACCAGGCCACAACATAGATACATATTCGAATATATGTGAGAAGACAGTACATGTAATTATTGCCCGAGGCAGTGTTTGAATTTCCCTGTTAATGCGAATGGAAAACTTTGAAAAATGACTGACGTTTTTCACAGCAGCCATTCATTCATTCATTCATTTTCCACACTGCTTATCCTCTTAAGGGTCGCAGATAGTGTTGGAGCCTATCCCAGTGCTCACTGAGCGAAAGACAGGGGAAACACCCTGGGCAAGTTGCCAGTCCATCACAGGGCAGACAGACAAACAAGCACATTCACACTTAGGGGCAATTTAGTCTGTCCAATTCACCTGACCTGCATGTCTTTGGACTCTGGTGGAAACCCATGCAGACACGGGGAGAACATGCAAAAATCCACACACAGAGGACCCTGGCCGGCCGGCGGGGAATCAAACCCAAGACCTTCTTGCTGTGTGGCAACAGTGCTAACCACTGCTCCACTGCACCGCCCACAGCAGCTGTTGTGATATGAAATAGCAGGTAAACACAGGTGTTACTGATGACATTAATAAAGGTTTTGTTCCACTGAGATCTAACAGAGTCTTTCAAGTCAGGCTGTCACTCCGTCTGTGTTCAGGTATGACGCAGACAGTAATTTACTAGTATTTTAACTGCTGTTCAAATTACAAAAAACAACAGTGAATATACAAAGATTATGCCAAAGGGAAAATGCAAATATTTTTACAGGCTGAATTATTGCTTCACTCTAGTATTTAAACTCACCTGTTACCCAACCTGTAGTAACTTGAGCTGTTTTTGTCACAATTGTTAAACTAATGCAATCATTATCTCTTGAAACAGACGTATAAGGTCTCTAATCATTAGAATTAGAAATCACTTGAGGAATGCCATCCATAGTGAAACAATAAAAAGCATTTGGATTTTCATGCTCACTATGAATTGGTTCTTACAGCGTCATGTCAGTCAGTACACAACCAACCAGAGATTTGGAAAAATGCAATCCAAATGTGAAATCCCAGCTGTTAGCACAGTATCATGACTTGCAGAAACTGGAACAAATAACTCAAATTCATGGGTTTTATTGAAAACACAGAATTAAACATGATTCTCGACAAAATTATTTACATGGGAAACGCACACTGAATGTTCACTGAAAACATTACAGGCAAAGGCAAACTGTTAAGTATAGACTGAAAATACATAAAAATATATTTTAAAAAAATGTTGTGATGGCATGTTGACAATAATTAAAGTAATAACAGTGCTAGCTCAGAGTTTTACCTCAGCTATGTTGGAAGGCTTTTTTTTGCAGTCACATCACAGTATATTTTACAAATCAATGGTATCAGTGTCCTGCACTGATTTATAGCACCTTGAGTCAGAAACAAACAGATGTATTATTCAAGAGCTCACAAAAATAAGTCACACCATAGTATTTGTAGTATATGTCATTTATCTGAGAAGGACCTTGCATTAAAATGGAATACGTTTTCTTAAAATTAATATTACAACATGTTGTGGCTGTTACCAAGTTCCCTGTGCAATGTCACAAAACTGATAAGCATGCTGGATTTGTAATCTGGTTTCACATTTTTCAAATAATTACAGTTTCAGTACATTTTTTATGGAGGTTCCTAGTGAAACTCCCCAAGTCAACACTTTTTTTGGAACAACATTGTTCTGTCAAAACAAGCCAAAAATAAAAGACCAAGGAGACATATCAGTTTAACTCTTCGCTGCAGCAAAATGAATCATTCAATTGGTGTATCTTCAACTTTTTTCAAAATTTAAAAAGAAACCTAGATGCTGTTTAAAATGATTTTGTCTGAGTGGGGAGGGGAGTGCACAGAGATTTAAGTATTTAAAAATGCATTATCTTGAGAAATGAGATCTTCGCCACACACCACAGACATGTTCACTGCCTCCCACTTGAGATTCTTATCCTCAAAATACTTCAATCTTCCATGCCGTCTGTTAACTGGGGCTCCCTCAACTTGAATGCAAGTCAAATTATTCTGCACGGGATGGTTTCCTTTCCATTTCTGCTGCCTCAGTGTCAGAGGTGGAAGTAATTAACTACATTTACTCATGATATTGTAATTGAGTAGCTGTTTTGTGTACTTGTGGTCAGTAATTTTACTTTTACTGAAGCACATTTTTGCTTGAGAACTTCATTAAATCACATCCATTACAGAGAACAAATGATCAGTGACAGATTGTGGAACCTTTCACAATAAAAGTTCAGTCAGCAAAGACAAGAAGAGTAATCTGGTTCTACCTTGTACTACTTTTTCTCATTTCTAAATTTCCAATAACAGGTGCACAACGAAAAACTGCAGATGGGCGATGGAAGTGAGGACCATTTAGACTTAACAGGCATTTATGTGGAATAAATGTGGAAAAAAAGGGGAATTATATCAGTGAGTATGCCTGGCGTTGAGAACCATGCAGACTCAGTCATCATATTATACGCTTATTCCACATTTTTAGACAGCTGAGTCAACAGGGTCCTCACTTCAATAAACCCTCTGTAGTTTTGCGTAATGCCCCTTTTAAAACATTCTAGTTTGAACATTTGAGATGAGCTACTTTTTGCTTTTACCTCAGTAGATTTTCACAGCACTACTTCTGCTTCTACTGAAGTAAAATAGCAGCAAAGTAACAGTACTTGTACTTGAGGAGTGATTTGTAGTACTCTTTCCACTGCTCAGTATCCTGTGGCAAGCTGACCTCTGCATGTCTCACTGTTCCTCCTGTCAGCAGAGACAGCTGTCAGAGTTTGTTGTCATGCCTCCCCCTCATCCCTTCATCCCTAAAACCACTCTGCTTTCTGCCTAACTCACAGAAATAGATGTTCAAAGATGACACCGACTTTCAGGCAGTTTGGCCTTGTGGTTAAACAGACATAAAATTTAACACAAATGATGTACTCTTGCCGGAGGAGGATCTCTCCTCTGATTACACTTGATGAATAATTTGTTTTGTTTACACAGGAAATGAGAGAAGGCAGTCAAATAGCTAAAGGTTTTTGTACTGTTGATTTGTAATGATGAACAATAACAACTTTTATATGTTCTCAATGGACCTTTTTCACAGCAGCCGTTATGACATCAGGACAGCAGGTAAACACAGGTATTACTACTGACATTAATGAAGGTTCAGCTCCACTCAGGTCTAACGGAGCCAGGGTCGTGCTGCCGTTCATGCTGGTCCATTAGAAAGGCTCAGCTATACTTAGTTGGAATGGAGCCTTGCTTGTACATTAGCCAGTGGGTCTGATGTGTATTATGTGCACCCCTTTTACCACAGATGTTGAGTGTTGTCCTGTAAACTTATAACCAGTATACAATCTATAAATGGTAACATAGTTCATACATTTTCTGATACAGATAAGCTATTATATTATTTGACTGCAGCAGGCAAGACTGTGGCGTGCCAATGCTGTTGAATGCATATGTGCATTTGTAGTCATTTTAATGAAATAAATCAGCCTGATGTACATTTCCACTGAGTGGAACAAAAATTGAAGGGAAGTGAGTTGGTATAAAGCCACTCCTGTTTAGAGTCTTTGGAGATAATACATGCTTGACCTTACAGATATGTGGAGGCAGCACAGCTGAAAAAATCCACACCTATGTTGCGGGGGTAGCCTTGTAGGACCTTCAGCTCAACAGGATCAAACTTCCAGTAGTGCAGCCCACTCAGGAAATGGGCATAGCCTGTCAGAGGGCACAGAGCAACAATCAGCTTCAGAGTTACAAGTTCAAACGATGCAATTTAGCAATCATCAAGACAGAGGCAGCAAATCTGGCTCTATTCATTAGAATAGCATGTGCTGTCTTTAAGGACCATGCCAGTCATTTGGAGTGTTTGGTCCATTTATTACACTTTACCCACATTTCATTGTAACAAAACATTTTGTGAACTGTGAATGTTTTAGTGTAACTTTGATGCTAAACCTCACCATCTCTGTCTCGGAAGGCTGCATCGATATTGCTGGGCACGCCGCCCCAGTCGTGCATGCTGTGAGGGTGTGCGGCATCGACACGATTATCCTGCAGACTGAAGCGCCAGTAAGCTCCTGACTTTAAGAGGTAGACTTTCTCGACGTGCTCCTCTTCCCACTTCACAGCTGCCTGGATGTCAGATACAGGCAGACCGAGCCGCCGCACTGAATCTGGTCCTGTGATTTTCCTCTCAGCATCAAACACCCAGTAGCTGTCACCTGTCAAACAACAAGAGACATGATCCAAGTCAAACTTCATGATAAAGAGGGACTGGAATTAATCTTGGATACTTAAACGAGCATTTAAAGGAATACATAATTTTTTAGGTAAAGCTTTTTTCCACATCTGGGGTGATGTCCACTGTTTATTGTTTATTGTTTACTAGGATCTCCATTAGCTGCTATCTGTAGGTGATACCTAGCCATTTCATTGCCACACCTTGTTTAATTTCATTACCTGTTATGTTAACCTTGAATTCCACTTAATAGTGCCGATACACATTACTATCCCAGGTCTGTTTGTGTTTAGCGCTGTATTTAGATGAGATTTCCATCATCCATAATCTTCGATTTACACAGTAATAACAGACAAACATCGTAGTCGTAGGAAATCATTGTGTGCTGCATAGATTCTGCATACTTATCTGTGCTTTCAGTTGGTTTTTTTTTTCTGATTTTATCAAGTTTGTCACACACAAAAAAAATCCTAAATTATACCAGTCCTTGTATTTGATTTTTTTCTCAGTGTAATTTCTTAGTGTGACTCACACCAGCATAAAACTTTAATCGCTCTGCCCTCTAGAGGCTGAAACTTCAATTCAGTTCAATTCAGTTCAATTCAATTCAATTCAATTCAATTCAATTCAATTCAATTCAATTCAATTTTTTTCAATTCAAATCATAACAAAAGTTATCTTAAGGCGCTTTACAGAAACCCAACAGGTATTCATCAAATCCATGGACCAAAATCTCCCCAAGAGCAAGCACAGGGTGACAGTGGCGAGGTAAAAACCCTTTTAACAGGGCCAAAAACCTCCAGCAGAACCTAGCTCTGGGTTCTGCTTGAGGCACTTTGCCACTGACAGCTGCTAAAAATACTTTACCTGCTGCCACATCACTGATTGGGTGTGGCCAGATGTGCAGCATGTCGGAAAGTTTTAACCCATAGATGGCAATGCAGCTAATGTTTTCTGCCTCATGTGAATTAATATTGATTTACTCAACGGAGGGTAAATCATGTTAAAAAATTGGATTTTCTTATTTGGAATTATTCTTGAGTTTTGTCTTCATTATCCACCAAGATGTGAGAGTTCTTCAAACTCAGTGACTGCAATAAAACAGAGTTTTAATGGCTGCAGTTTCTACAGTAATACATTCCAGCAGGACTGGGTGGGCGTTCCCCCTAGAGTAACAATATTGTTACGACTTGAAGACCAGCCAACTGCAGTCAAAAATTTTCACTTGTTGGAACGAGCACTGTAAAAATATGTTTGCAAATGTTTTCCTAGCTAGGGTTAGGGTTAGCATTTGATAATTAGTAGTTGTAAGGAGTGATTTTTGTTTCTTTAATAAGCAATCAAACAGAATAGGTTTGCAATTAAAAAAATAGATTGAGTGCAAAACTGCTGACTCTGCATTAAAAAAAAATGTTTTATTGCAAGTAAAATAAATTTGTATTTAAAATGCAAATCAAAAACTTTTGTTTGCAAATCCAAAAGTTTTGCTTGCTGTTGAGCTGAATCTCATGAGCCTATGCTGAAAGATGCAAGACATGTCACGTCTAATAACCATTTTAGCAGAATAATCTCATTTCACAACAACAATCCCAAAATCCTCTTTGACACCATCAACCGTTTAATCAACCCCGATTCCAGCAAGTTCCATCACACTCCAACAAACTCTCTTTGTGAGGACTTTGCGGACCACTTCAGAGGTAAAATTGATTTAATCAGATCCACAATTTTAGGTAACCAAAATACTAATTTTAATTCAGTTGAATGTCTGTTTTACCCCGAGGAAACACTGGACAGTTTTGTCCTGGTTGATGCTGACATGCTTGGTAGAGTAAGTTCCCAAGTCAAACCAACAACCTGCCTTTTAGACCCGATCCCAACATCACTTTTTAAAACATTTTATGGATTCTTTGAAGTTGAGCTTTTGAACATCGTCAATTGTTCTCTTCAGACAGGCGTCTTCCCTGCAGCTTTTAAAACAGCTGTAGTGAGGCCTCTTCTGAAGAAGAACAATTTGGATCCCAGCATTCTTAATAATTACAGACCAGTATCCAACTTACCATTTTAAGTAAAATTTTAGAAAAAATTGTTTTTATTCAGCTGAATGATTTTTTAATTAATCACTCAATCTTTGAGAAATTTCAGTCTGGTTTTAGGATGAATCACAGTACAGAGACTGCACTGTTAAAAATTGTTAATGACCTCAGGTGCAATTTGGACACACACAAGCTTTCAGTCCTTGTGCTACTGGATCTAAGCGCTGCTTTCGATACAGTAGATCACACTATTCTCTTAAATAGACTCAGACACCTGGTTGGCCTCTCTGGCACTGTTTTTAAGTGGTTCACTTCCTATCTCACAGCGAGAAAATTCCTGGTAAGCTTGGATACGTGCTCCTCAAGAATACATGAGATAAAATGTGGTGTGCCCCAAGGATCAATTTTAGGCCCCATTCTTTTTAATTTATATATGCTCCCACTTGGCAGTGTCATCAGGAGACATGGGATCAATTTCCACAGCTATGCTGATGACACACAGCTGTATATTTCCATGTCTCCTGATGACACAGGGCCACTGGATGCCCTTTTTAACTGTATTTTAGACATCAAGTCCTCGATGGCAGAAAATTTCCTGCAGCTCAACCAGGACAAAACTGAAGTTTTAATCATTGGTCCTGAGGCCCAGCGAGTGAAACTTTTACCAAAACTACAAACACTGTCTTTAAATCCATCCAATCACGTAAAAAATCTGGGCGTCATTTTTGACTCTGAGCTCAATTTTATTCCACACATTAAAAATGTTACAAAAACAGGATTTTATCATTTAAAGAACATAGCCAGAGTCCGCCCGTTTCACTCTCGGGCAAATACAGAGATGCTGATGCATGCTTTTATCTCCAGTCGTATTGACTATTGCAATGCCCTGCTTTCTGGTCTTCCTAAAAGAAACATCACAAATTTACAACTTCTACAGAACTCAGCTGCACGTGTGCTGACGAGGACCAGAAGGCAGGCGCATATTACACCGGTTTTAGAATCACTGCATTGGCTCCCTGTATGTTTCAGGATCGATTTTAAGGTTCTCTTAATAGTTTTTAAATGTCTTAGGGGTCTTGGGCCTTCTTATCTTTCTGAATTGCTTTTACGTTATGAACCCTCGCGGACCCTCAGGTCCTCCGACACCGGCCTGTTATGTATTCCCAGAGTTAAAACACGAACACACGGTGAGGCATCTTTCCAGTTTTATGGCCCCCGATTGTGGAACAGCCTGCCGGAGGACCTGAGGGCCGCAGAGAACGTGGATATTTTTAAAAATAGGCTCAAGACCCACCTCTTTAATTTGGCTTTTAACCCATGCTCTTAATATGCTCTTTCTTTTAACCTGACTTTTATTTAATGTTTATTTTATACCCTATACGTTTTAAATGTTCTTATATGTTTATACATGCTTATTTTAGCTTTTATTGATGTTCTTATATATTTTTACTTTATATGTTTTTATTTCTCTATATACTTTTTTATATGTTTTCATACTTTTATCCCATATATCCAGTGTTTCCTCAGTGGGGGCCCTCTGCGCTGGGGGCTGTTCTCGGCTGGGGCTGGGATGTCTCTTCTCGTGGGGCACACCAGCTGGGGTGGGTGGGGGCTCTGTGGCTCTGTGGCGGTGCCCCGCTGCAGTGCCATGGGTCCTCTGCCTACCTGTGGCTTGGTGGGCCCCTGAGCTGTGGCGTCCTGGCCTGGGCCGTGGGCAGCCCCCAGCGCAGATGGCAGCGCTTCCTGACCTGGTTCCTCTGTACTCAGCCAAACAAACATTATGTGTGTGTGTGTGTGTGTGTGTGTGTGTGTGTGTGTGTCTGTGTGTGTCTGTGTGTCTGTGTGTGTGCGAGTGTGTGTGTGCGTGTGTGTGTGTGTGTGTGTGTGTGTGTGTGTGTGTGTATCTATGTGTGTATATAAGAGAGAATCGTGGGGTGGGGGTTTAGAGGTTGGGGTGGGGAGGGGGGCGGGGGGTGTTTTTAACATGTAAAGCACTTTGTGCTACATGTCATGTATGAAAAGTGCTCTACAAATAAAGATTGATTGATTGATTGATATTGGCCAGTCTTGATTGGAGTGACAGCTTGGCAACATCCACCGTCATAATATAATAGTGCATTTAGTTGGAACCGGACCCTCTGTGTATAATGGTGGTTTAAAGTACAGTGATGGTTAAATTGATTTTGAAGTAAGACCAACCTTGGAAGAACCAGATGTTCCCAGACTTGTCTTCATAAGCAGCATCAATTTGGTCAGGAATGCCTCTCCAGTGGCGGGACGCCAAGGCTGGGTATGCAGGTTGTAGCTGCCCATCACGGATACGCCAAACATATCGAGACTTAAAGAAGAACAATTCCCCTCTGATCATGGATACGGCGTCAAAACTTATTGAGCAGGCATCCGGCTGTGGCACAAGTCAGAGAGAGAAAGATCAGTGTCAGTGCTTTACATGGTACATAGCCTAATGCAGGAGTTGAGCTTTTTTCTTTTTCACAAATATGTAATAATTCAGTGCATTATGTGATAAAATGCCAAAACTGCTGTCTTCATTTACATCAAGCGCCACACCTTATTATTTATGTAAATGAAACTGTGCTAGAGTGCAGTAAATTGCGCTGATCTGTGCGTCACGCCACCTTGAGGCTGATTCCAAAGCACTCAAAGACACGCCCACAGCAGTCCAAGACACACCCCCTGAGAGAGGTTAAGGTAAGGGAAAAGTGAGGGGAGTACATGATCAACCCCTCTGCTGCACTCCATAGACAGACTCCAGATCTTATTAGTACAAAATGCAGGAAAAAATATTACATTTTTATTACAAAATGGAAGTGTTATTAGAAAAAGAGGGGAAAAGTTATTAACATTTTGGAGAGTCATTACAAAATGCAGCATTGTTACATAATGTGTTGTTACAAGCTTTTTAGCTTTAAAGTCCAAGATTATTTTCTCACCACTCCAGTATCAATGTGGTTGGTTTCCGTGGCCTCCGCGGGTCTCTCCTGTGGGGGGCCATAGAGGAACTGGATGCCCCTCTTGTCATCCTCGCCCAGCTCCAATGGGTAGGAGAAAGTGTAGAAAGGTGACATGATAGCACCAGGCACCAGGGAATGCTGGAGGCCCAGGACATGGCCAAACTCATGAGCAGCCACTTGTAAGAGATCTGTGCCTGAATGGGACAGCAGTGGTTGAAGGGGTCATGACACTGGCACTGGGCCCAAAAATGCGAAAACAGTCCAAGTTAAAGGTAATAATTAGTCATGTGCTGTTGGTGAACAACAACAGGGTATCACAGAGTATACACATAGCAGGGTATTGTATATATAAAAATAGCTAATTGTTTATGACAATGACAATGACAAAACCTGTTTGCTGGTTTTGGTGAAAAGTAAAAATAAGTAGAGAGTGATATTGAGTGAGGGGTGAACTTGAATTTGGAGGGGACTACTGTGTCGCTGTTCTTAGTCAGAACGGTTTTAAACCTCTGTTCTAGAGGAAAGATCACCAAAATCAGTAGGTTTCCTCCTGTATGGGTTATGAATGTGCACAGTATCTTGGAAAAGATTCAAATAGTGGGTATTAGAGTTCATATCAGGGTCGGTGGCAGCATCACATGCAGCAGCGGTGGTGGGGGCAAATCTATTACATCCCAGGCCTGTCATTTTGAAAATGTGATTAGATGCAGCAGTGATAACATAATGTTAGAAGAAAAAACTGCTATCCACCTGCTGTTCAACATAATTTTCTATCCTTGTCTTGAAATAATTTATGTTTACCCACCCACATCGTTGCCCACTGTCCAGTACTCATCATAGTCAAAGTGGATTTCTCCTTCTCGGTGTGTTCGGGGGAAAAAAGCATGGGCGAGGATCCCGCCAGGACCATCGAATGGCAAATTGTCTCCATGCCAATACCTACACAAACGGTGCTGTTATTTTAGACAAACAAATATGAGTTCTAAAAACTACCCCTTTACCGTTGAAAAATACTTTGCTTCTGAAATGACTACAAAGGATGTATGACTATTTGTGCTAATTTAAAATTAATGCAATGGAGAGATTGTCAAAACTTTTTTTATACTCTAGTAATTACTGTAAGCATATGAGCTTTTATTCATTTCTCTCTGGGCAGAAACATCCATGAAGTCATAAATTCCCTCACAGCAACCTGAAAGTAATATTGCCAAGACAGATGAACAACATCATTTGTTGCATAGTTGTAGCTAGCATTCATGGGATAAGTACATAAAATACAAATCTAATTGACAACTAGCTACAAGACCAATCAATAACGTAGGTCAGAACAAAAAAGTCACTAACTAATCTTTCTCTTGGTAATGCTAGCACTGTTGCTAAGCATTGCCTTGCTGCACTGAAAACACTTGGAGCATCAAGAGAAACAAGATTTGTTTCTAAAATAAAATCCTAATTTTAATTTCAACTTTTTAACAAGATTTTGTATGTGGGGTTTATTTGAAAGGTGGTCATAAATCAAAAATCCCAAGTATTTACAAATACACTCAGCCTTGATATGTTTACCTTGAAAAGTAATAATACTCTGATTCAGAGACATCTTCCTAAAGTTTGAGAAGACCATGTGTTTTTTCTGCTTTTAAAACAGCCTTTAGTTGACAAGCCTGAGTCTGCATCCTATAAAAAGCATTTTGGAGGTACTCCAAAGCCTGAGAGTAGGTGCACAACAATAGATGGCTGCATCTTCTGCACAGAAATGGAAAGTTGAATTTGGAATGTTTTGACCCAAGCAGCTGATATACAGAGTAAATTAAAGTGGACCCAGAACTGAACCCTGTGGAACTCCCTTATATACTATTAACATATTAGATGTAAGGTCGTCAAACTGGGAGTCCTGTCAGAAAAGTAATTGACAAATCAACCAACAGCATGATCAGAAAAACCTCCAGAAATACCACAATCCAGTGCATCAAAAGCCTTAGACAAATCAACACAAAGAGACAAACAATATTGCTTATTAGCCAGGGCTTCAATGATATAATTCAAAACTTTCATGGCAGCAGTAACATTGCAATGATTTTTCCTGACCCCTGACTGATGATTGGATAGTATTGCATGAGAGTGTATAGTCCTTAACCTGTTCACTAACAAGGGATTCAAGCACTTTGGCTAGGGCTGAAAGTTTAGAGATTATCCAAAAAAAAACAAAAAAATGATGTCTCCATTTACATTTGAGTGGTTGACCAGATCACACTAAAGGGATACAAGACATGTTCAAATTTGACCTTTACCTTTATTGTAAAATAGAGAGGTAAGCAATGCAAGTCCTGAGCCCTCACACACTGCTAGATCATATGTACGACCAACAAACTAGCTCTGGGCAATTCAGTGCCTATAATCAGTCAACAGCTGTGTAGAGTATTGTCGGTCAGTGACTTGCCATACCTGTTGAAGTCAATAATGATGTCAGCTTTCTCTGTGGTGACCTCCCTGAACCTCAGAGGAGTCACATCACTCCAGACTCTTGATGCTTCCTGCAAGATGCGACGCACTTTGTCCTGACTCATCTGCCAGGGGAAACGAATGATCCTGTTGGAGACAGACAGACAGACACACACACAGACACACACACATACACACACACACACACACACACACACACACACACAAAGACAATTGTTAGAGTAGTGTTCAACCTTGTGAAAGGTCTCTAAGAACAGACAGGGGCTGTTGTGCGTCTGTGTAAAGAAAAGTTGATCCATAATAAAAGCAGATCATACAATATTTAGAGCCTAAAATGCAAAGTAGTCTGTATTACCATAAAGAGACATTGTAGTGGGACATGCTAACATGTTTATTCATTACGTCACCCCACTGCTATAATGTTGTTCATGTTTGTTGGCCAATGCATGACAGAGCTTTTTTAATTCACCTTCGTGGCTCCTGGCTTTTTTTTTTTTTTTTTTTGGTTCATTCTGTTTTGATGCATTGATGCTTTGTTTGCATGATGTATGTTCTAGTTTCCTACTAGTGCGTTACCAACTATGAATCATAGTAATTGCTTGTTTTGCATTATATCATTATATTACATTATTTCAAACAAATATTTCATTTTATTGTAAGAATTATTATTAGGCCAGGGCAACAACAGAGGTGCGCATGGGATGTGTGCATCTGGTGAAAATCTCTCGAGGGTCCACCTCTCGCCTGCTACACCAAGCAGCATAATTCTTTGCAAACAAAACTTCTGTTTGCAAATCACACCCCTGAAGATATTTGGAGAATGACATATTTCATTTCCATCCTTACTTTTGAAATTTCCCAAAACTAGTAATTACATCACGTATAGATATCATAGATTTACTATGTTTTGACAGGAATAAAAGTGCATCATCTGTGTATAGAGCTTGCATTAGGATGAGATCTAACAGCACTGATAATGTGGTTTAATATCAGAATAAATAACATTGGAAATGGAGGATTTCCCTGAGGGACCCTTCAATACAGGACAAAAATATTCAATATGAATACAGTACACATACAATGTATACATTCAGGCTATATTTCTCATGTATGAGAAAAAGAAAGTTCAAGATGTTTTGTGGGTCAAATGTGGTTTTACGGTTAACTGTCACTTGAAACCAAAACAGGTACTCAAAGGCTTAATCTTCTAATTTAAAATGACCTTAATCTAAGATGAAGAAGTCCTGCCAATGTACTTTAATACTGGCATTTTGAACTTCAGACACCTCTGAATGAACACACCAAATTTTGATCAGTCCTTCTTAAGCCATATCAAATTGCTAGCTTCTTGATCATTTAGAGCTCAACAACTCAACAACTCTCAGAAAATGTCAAAGGGTGAGCTGTTCACAGATGTTCACAGACACTAATGTCTCCTTGCACCAAACTGATCATAGACATTTCTTACTTGTAAGTGAGGTCAGTCTTTTCCCAACGTCCACCAAAGAGCACAAATCGTTTCCTGCGCTGTTGTCGCCCGAGTGCTCCCTTCTTCTTCATGTTGTAAAATGACAAGCCAAGCTGCTTTGAGGTGGGATAGTCTGGGACACCACAGCGCGGACGTTTCCAGAACTCAGTGTCATTGCCTGAAGGCACTAGAGACGTCAGATGATAGTCTTCATTAATTGTGTCCTGATCGAGCTTTACCCTCTTCTTCAAACCAAGGTCCTGGTGCTTCTGAGGTCGTCCCTGAAAACATATGTACATACACAAGTCTTCATACAAAAACACAAGCACCGACTTCACCATACCATTGAGAGAAAGTTAAAAAAAACAACCAGACATGTTACAAAAACCAAAAAAGACTTTACTAATCCCAACAGTGAACTCCTGTAAGAGGTGGATGTGGTCCATCCGAGACCTTTACCTGACAGTGGTGTGGGCTACTTTTGAATGATCAGGTAGGGCATGGAGCAAATGTCAAGAGGCCTAAACATGAGCCAGAATGACCATCACATTGCTCCGTACAAGGAATTGAGGCTCTCGTTGGGCAAGTGAGTCAGTAGTGAAAGAGGCAGCAGGAAGGTAGCTTGAAGAACTAGACTGAGACCATCAGAGGCAGAGGCTCCAGTAGTTAGAGCTTGAATAGTCATGGTGATGGATAGTAAAGCTTCAGATGCAATCCAGTGGATTTGCTGAGGTCAATCAATCATGTCCCCTTGGTTGGAGCGATGGAGCAGACTTCTTCTATCTCTGGTGTGTACATGCAAGTCTCAGTCTTATTGTGCAGAAAAGATGCAGTAGACCAAAATGCAGTTTCCAAAATGTGCATCAGCACAAAAGCAATCAGCTATCAGCAAAAACAATCTCAGTCAAAAGAGGTAACAGAAGACACAGGTCAAACAAGTCGTAATTACCACAGACAAAAAAACAACAACAGATAATTACCATCTTTTGGAAACGTGATGCCAATACAGGAACCGCTACATTTTGTGAAGTGGTAGAAAACAAGTTAGGGAAAAAATATTACTGTGCATGTGTAGGGACAACTAAAGAAGGCTAAGATTTTGCAGATGTGGACAGACATGAACTGACAACGAATAATCCTACATGAGAAAGACCTGGCACTGTGGTCCAAATGAAATGAGTTGTTTACTCTCTACAGCCATAGGAGGACGCAGATATAGATACACTGAGCAAGCAACTTGGGATGACAAGTGAAACCATAAAGACAGGGTTAGACATCTGCTCTGGATTTGTAAATGGAGTTACCAAGTAATGTATTAAAATCACACAACAAATCTAGTCATACACACCATTTTCTCACAGTAAAGTCAACCTTATGATGATACATGTAAGTTGTCCCTTTAGCCTGTGTTTGTTGGGACAATTCAGGTTCAGAATTGCTGAATGGGCCATTTCAAGACAGTAGGATCAGCCAGACTGCTATCCTATGATTGAGGATGAGGATGGGAATTATTGGGTGAGAAAGTGTAAATACATGCAGGTGTAATGACAGGGTGGTTTAGATGCAGTTTAAGTGCATATAGATCAATGTTGAGAATAGGTGTGGAAGAGAGTAGTTGAGGGATACCAAAATTTACTGCTACAGATTGTGGGGCTATTATGTTCTGGTGTCTGCCTGTTTTTGAAATGATTCCCATGTCTAAACTGTAAACTGCTCAGGAAGATAATGACATTAGCTATTAGCAAGATAATTATTCTTCCTGGTCTCATCAAGAAACAGACGATGCTACAACAATAACACTCCAATATTGTGATCAATAGATTTAAACTAAAAGTTATGACAAGCCGTACCATCATTGCTCCTTTAGCTAAGTTAAAAATGTCAGCTCTGTATCTAATGTTATGGTTTTGTCGCTTGAATATACTACATACTATATACAGTATGTACTAGACACTACATACTGACTTTCTTAACTACATCCCCCATGTATTACTGAAGCATGACCTGTGGCTTGACTCAGAGTTTTGAGACTGGATCAGCCAAACTGGCCCTGAGACATAACCTCACAGCTGTTGTGATCAGGCTCACTACACTGAACTCAGGCGTGCCAACTTGCACCAAATCCAGCAGTTCATTACACTGCCTCGGGCGTGGCATAGCAGCTCAGTCTCCAGCAAATATGTGGTTTGGTTTGGTGTAATCATCTGACTAATGTCTCAAAAACTGAGACATTTTTTCTGACTGTTTTTCCTGATACATAATGTTATCACCATGGTATTGATCAAACAGTCTGATCAAACATGATACCAAAAAAGATATTTAAACAAGAACTTTTTCAGTTTATTAGACAATGATCATTTTGTAAGCTTCATTTAACTACATCAGCGGCCAGCACTCACAAGCTCACCTATTTATGTTAAAGCCTCCTGCTCAAAACATGTTGGCAGTGCCAATCTCGGGCTCTGTGTACAATGGCGGCCCTGCTAGCTAAGAAAGCTGAAGTAAAGGTTTGGGCATTTGAACGCCTCCAGGTGCCTTATGTATTTTTTGTTTTGAAAAAAAAAAAAAAAATGCTTAATGTTGAGTTTTACATGCCACTTTTATTTGAGATAAACCATGAGAAAACTTTAAAAGATGAGTCAGACAAGGCTGAATCCATCAAAGGTGCCAGGTGCAACCACCAACTGTCTTTACTGGTGAGCCCTCAAGGTTTATTGTTGCCTACGTGGATGGAATAAAATCACAGATCCGGTTTTGAGGTTTTGATTTTCATGTGGTGCCGTAATTTAACTTAATGTTAACGTGAATATGGCACAGTGACTAACGAGAAAATTTCAAACTGGCACTCTGTATCAAAAAGGTTGCTGACCGATGAACTACATCAAACGACTTGAACCCACTCTGGAGGCTGAGCTGAACACACAGGCAGCTACATGAATGTGAGAGACAGAACAAAGGTAAGCCTGTGGGCCAGGGGTAAAGTTTCTTTAATAGCACAGGCTTACAGATTCAACATGGGTAAATGACACTGGTGGGGGGAGAGGAGCAGGAAAAGGGAGCTAACGTGTCATCACAGGACACTGCGGTTGTTGTGTCTCACCCACATTGCCATGCAGGAGCTTTGCCCTAAATAAAGTGATCAAGCTGAGGCAGACTGCAGAGCCCAGCTTTGTTGCTGTACTGTACAGGTGGCATCTGTTACACTGGGGAGTCTTTGTTCATGTCACTTTAACATGTAAACACAAAACATGTATGAGAGTGTACACATGCGCATGGACATGGAAAGGCGTGGAAAAATCATGCACACACCCCCACTCACCCACACACACATGCACATGCATGCACACACTATTCCATTATTAAAAACTACCATAAAGTTGCGAGCAGATGTCTGGAAATTCCCCCCTCACTCATGACATCAGCATGTGTGTGTGTGTGTGTGTGTGTGTGTGCGTGTGTGTGTGTGTGTGTGTGTGTGTGTGTGTGTGTGTGTGTGTGTGTGTGTGTGCGTGTGTGTGCGTGTGTGTGTGTGTGTGTATGTGTGCTGAAAGTGTTTGAGAATGCTGATATGACATTATATTAAATGACTGTCTTACTTACCTTAATCCTAACCCTAAAGAAACTAAAAAAACAAATTAATAAAACGGGCAAAAGTGCATAGAGATTCTTGAGTCCAAAAAGAACAACTTACTACAAAGTTTTATCATTTCAAGTTCAAGTTCAAGTTCAGCTTTATTTAGAGCCCAATATCACTGTTTACAGCCTCAAAGGGCTTTAGAAGTTCACATGTTTACAACAAACAGGATGACACCCCCTGACTCAAACCTCATAGCGGGCAAGAAAAAACGCCAAAAAACCCAGCTGAATGGGAAAAATGTAAGAAATCTGGAGAGAGACCACAGAGAGAAGAGACCACACATCCTTCTATCTTGCATTCACTTCCATTTATTAAATAAGAAAGCTGTAGATTTTTCTCTCCAAACTGGGTCATTATAAATGTAATTAGCTTTATTCCCACAGCCATCCCCTGGAAAATAAAAAGTGCTCCACACTTGAGGTAAATAATGTGCACAGTGACAGAAATCCCTGAGGGGTAAATATTTAACCACAAAAAGACATCAGACATCAGCAAGCACTCAGTGTTATGCACACAAACTGTATGATTAGAGCAAGTGGAGGGAATGTTTGGAGAATAAAAAGGATTAGCGTGAGGGGAGACGAAAGCCGACTCACATCACTGGAGATATTGCTTACTAAATCTCAAAATGATACAAAGCAGTGAGACCATCTGCAGCGATTTGTGACCGATAAGTTCAAGGTTATTGTTCTAGATATGCTGCATGTAGAGAAATCTGTAGAGGGAGCATCAGCTGCAGACATGCATGTTGACACGAGTAGTATCTTGTGTTGAATTAAAGAGCCTCTGGTGTGGTTTTATACCCCTTCATAACATAAACTATTCAGATTGAATACATGAGTATAAATGTAAATAAATGTCAGGGATGATAACCGGAATGATCTTTTCCGAGCAACTTGATACTTTTGGTACTTCTTCCTTTTTGCCAAACATGATGTGTACACATAAACATCAAGTGTTTGACGTTGCTCAGCTACTGAGTGTGTTTTCGCCTGGATGTCTCTCTCTCTCTCTGCTAAACACCTATCTTGTGCTTTCCCCTTTTTTTCCCCTGAGTCAGCAAACAAGCTCGTTTGTTATGCTGAACCAGATGCCTGATGACTTGCCTCTGCCTGCATAATCTTACTCTCTCTCTCAACTTTGTCAAACAGCGTGGAACAAATTGACAGCGCTAAACTTGGCATCCATCAACCTCCAGAAACCTGCTCCCTCTGTTGGAATACAATGGCACAATGCCCATCATGCTTCATGTGGGTTTCTATTGGACTGATCACAAGAAAACTAACATTTCACTTATCTGAATCTGTATTCCACAAATCCTCAAATTCCCTTTTTCTTCCTTCCATACGAAATTATACCTGTGCACAGTTCAGGCACGTCCACCACGTGTCACTGCTCCCTCTTATTTTAGTGAAATTCAAAATTTATCAAAAACCTCAATGACCCCTGAGTGTAACAACACTACCTCTATATGAAGTATTACAAGGCTTTCAGTGCGCAGCTTTATCTTCCAGAAAAGCTTGGAAAACATAAAACATCAACTAAACACATGAAGATCATGTTAGGTATGATAAAGACTTGGATCTCTGTTTGAATGATACGTTAAACTGGTTTCCAGTTCACCCAGAACGGGTATTCATTCTTGTGTGAAACCGACATACTGATTCATAATTTTTGCATGAAATAAAAATGTATGAAATGTCCTGCGAAAGTTGTAAAGAGTGAGCACATGTGCTTCTTCTGTATGCAGAAGTTTCACAAACGGTAGAGGAGAAGAACAAAACCTGTTGGCAAGCCTCAGCGTATTGAAAAGCATGCAATTTACATTCACTCTGGTTCAGGTCTTGTATAGCCTCGTCTTTTACGCACGCATGCACACATCTCCTCCACATCTCATCCTAATAAACGGCGTGTTTGACTCACCGGTACCTGTTTGTGCCTACCGATGGTCTTGCCGTCGTGTACCGGCAGACACTGGACGCTGAGCAGAAGGTGCAAAGCGAAGATGCTGCTGCAAAACACTACAAGCCCCATCATCTTGCAACATGCAAGCCGACAACGATGTGCGCGAAGCAGAGACGCGGAGGAGGAACAGGCTTGCACCCGGCCCGAGAGGCTGGTAAGAGGGCTGTGAGGCAGGAGAGTAGCAGCGGGACGGGGTGGAGGTGGAGGAGGTGGGGGGGGGGTGACACTTTATACATGAGCTCCAGAACCACACACGTGATCCAATCCCTGTTCTTAGAAAGAGCCCCGAGGGTGGAAAGAGATATCACGTCAAGCAGAGGCACACACAAAAGAATAAGGGGGCCAACTGGAACCGACCGTGTGATGATGACACTGTAAGAGCCTTTCAGATCATGGTTCTGTGAGGAACCACTTTTAAAATTGTTCAAATGTACCTCAAAGAGACACAAAGACAGCTCTTTGAGGAATCAGCGATGGTTCTTCATTTCCTAAAGGAAGAATGAAGGTGCCAGCAAGATGTGGAAATACTGTAGTTCTTCACAGTGGTGGTCGAGCAGAGAACCACCTCCGATTCCACAAAGAACCTTTCAGATCATGATACTATAAAGAACCAATTTTAAATGGCTCAAATGCCTCAGAGAGCCATAAAAAACAGTTATTTGAGGACCCAGCAATGGCTCTTCATTTCTTCGTTTTTTTTTTTGTTTTGTTTTTTTTTTTGGCATTTCTTCTTTATGTGATGTTACAGTAGAGCAGGTGACATGCAGCAAAGGGGAAAAAAAGCACAAACTGGCACTGGAAATAGTTCTTCATTTAGTGGTGGTAGAGGAGAGTCACTTCTGATTCTACAAAGAACCTTTCAGACCACCGTTCTTTATAGAATCATTTATTTACAGAAGATCTTCTTTAGATTGTCCCTCAGAGAATCCCCAAAGGTTCGTCAGAGACCTATCAGAAAAGGTCTTTGATGTGGTGCTGAGATGGTCCTGCAAAGATTTTTAAACCTTTAAACCGATTCTTCATGAAACTATTGAAGAACTTTTTTTGAAATGTAATTTTTCTGGGCTACACTTTACAATAATGGTACACTATTATGCATTCATTAATGATTAAATGATGCACAGATCATAATGAGTTAATATAAGACTCATGAAGAAATTGACTCAGTCTGTTAATAGGAGTTTACCTGAGTCATATAGGAATTGCTATTAATAAAGTCATCATAGATTAATTCCCTATCAACATCTAGCATGAATTACTACAGTAAATTCATGTGTTTTACCAGATGAACTGGTACATCTGTTTATTACCTTATGAACTTGAACTTGATCTTTCTATGCCAGAAGCTGTTTTCTGACAGCATTTCTAAGAAAAGCTCAAAAAAGACCATTATCCCCAGCCAGGTCACAACTTGGCTTTGGACCACTTTGGACAGATTGTGTGTCACAGCCCCAGTCCACCCAGCATCACTACCTGTCACAGCTCCTGCAAAATTACAACTTTTTTCCTTCCAATGCTTTTTGCTTGGTATCAGCTACAAAAATCCTTTGTATGAAAATGCACACCCCCTCCACCCTCCCGGCCTTTGCTTAAAGTTGAAATTAATAATGTTATCATTACTGCAAATTATGAATAAACTAGTACAGCTGGCCGATCTGTATTTTGACAAAAGATGTTTATTTGCCAGTGTTCCTCAGATTACCCACAGATGTCTGCGTGGTTTTCTGGCCTCCAGTTGACAGAAAACTGGTTAACAAAACAAGGCCTGTGGCTCCATAAATGATAGCAGCTCAGTTAAACTATGCGGATGGCATCCACTGCCCCAGGACATCTTGCAGAACTGCTCCTCTTAACCTCTAAGCTGTCCCGCTTTGAATAACATGTCTTGTTATTGAGAGTGTTTAGAGGAGCAGATTATTCCTTGCAGCTTCCTTTGGGGCCCTCACTCAGACACATTAGCTGCTGGTGGAATGGGAGAACTGAGATTTAAAAACTTGCACAAAAAATGCCACTTACGACTTATTCTTCAGTCACACAGCAGTCGCAAGAGGGAATATTCTGCAGGGTTTCTGCTGGTCAAACTCAGTTGTTCCTGTCACAAACCAAGCCTTCATTAAGCTCCATGAATTTGCTCTGTAAGCTTAACTAGAGCCTAAGTATGGCACAGTTGACTCTCTATCCGCTTCTGAGCTTTCCGGTGACTTTATTTAATCTATATCAATTTAATCATGCCTCTCATACATCAAGTTTGGAAATCGCCCTGTAGCCTATATGACAGTGTTTACTGAGGGAGTCTGCCACACAGTGCTCAGACACAGCCTGGAGAGACAAAAGGATTGATAGGACTGTTAATATCTGTCTGACTGATGCAGATTCACTTTGGATCTGATTCATCACCCACTACCTCACAGTCTGACAGCTAAATGTCTGAGCTTGAAACTCTTCAGACTATTGTCTAATAACTGGGTGGTGTTGCACCTCGATGACAGGTTCACTTGGCACCAGAGGCATCTCTGTGCTTCAGGAACTGAGGCTCCGAGCCAAGAAGATTTATGTTGAGGCTTTCTTTGTCAAACTGAGCCAATATACATCGACACGTGTCTAATTGCCTTCTATGAATGGTAAACATCAACTGTGCTGGCTCCATTGAAACTATATGAAATACAATATGGTGGCGAGGTTTCGCTTTCAAAGATTTTCAGGGGCATGTAGCCTGGAGGTTGCTTCCTCTCTGGCAGGTGTAATTAATGAAAGAGAAAAGTGCAAAATATAGAACAACAAAGTCTCAGTTATAAGTTCATAACATTGGCCTCTAGATGATGAATAATCCAAAATGATACGGTAGGTTTTGAGATGGTGACAGCACATTGTATATCGCTCTGTAAAAAAAAAAAAAAAAAAAAACTGTGAGTGCCTCCATATCCCACAACTACCTAAAAAAATGTTCCTCTATGCTGTTTATTCATCGTCCCTGTTTAGTTTGACAAACAAAGTTTGGCACACCTTGCCACTTGCTTTTGGCGAGGTATGATACTGTAAAGTGATCAGACTCTGTGGTCTTAGGCCACACATTTTCCAGTCCCAGATATACAGCACAGGGATCTCTCTTCTGTTGTTTGGCTCGTTGAATCTGATGCCAAACCATAGTTTGGTTTTCCAAACTGTCCACAAAGACTGGCATTCCTGCTTTTTGTAGCTGGTTCCTCTCTGAAGAAGTTGTCAGCTTCAGTGCTGTTACTCTAAAAAAGACCTTTTTAGAGGCAAAGTGGACTAAACTGAATGCTTTCTGAAGAAACTTTTCTTTCTGTTTTCTAGCTGGAACAGCATCTACTCAACATTGCTAGTTCAGCCATGTGTTAGGGGTGTATGATACCTGGCCAAAAATGCATGGTGGGTCTTGTACTTGTCTTGCAGTCACTGCAGATGCTCCTGTTGCTCTGCAGCCGTCAAAGTATCAAACTCCTGCCGTTCAGTGGACTCCCAGGCATTTATCAATTAAAGAAACTCAAAAAGAGAAACCCAAAGTCTTCACTGATCAGTATAATAAACTGATCCAGTACAGTAATGCTGGCCATGTTGCTTCATCTTAGAGAAAAAAGCAAAACCAAAAAAACTTAAGGTCTCTGAAATGTCCTTATTCAGGCTTCATCATTATTGTGGATGCGGTGTTGTGCTGTTTAAAATATGCCTTGTCTGCACTTTTCCACCAGCAAAAGCACCTGGTTTGGTTTTGAACTGCATTTTCTTGGTATCATTATCTTGATTCAAGTGGTGTACTCCAAAAATGGTGGAGAAAACTTGGCCAAGGTACTTTAAAGTTACACAAAACAACCCAGGCAACATGTGCAAAAAGAAAAAAAAAAGAAAAAGGAAAAGGAAAAAAGAAGCACTAATGAATAAATAAGATCAGTTTGACAACCATGTCATTACAAGCATGTTGAAGTAATTGCTGGGAATGGCAGTGCCAGAGAAATTATTATTCTTACTACTTTTGGAGAGAATCTGTTATTTTACTGTAAGCATACAAAGGCTGTTTCCATAAAATGAAATTTGAATTGCCTGTGTGAAGCTACAGAAGGAGCAGAAATCCATTTCAAGACGGCTTGAACACAGTCCAGAGTCTAGACTCCTGCTCCTGTTGCTCCTCTCTTCTCCAGCACAACATCCCTCTTTGCAATGTAAGCTGCTTTTTGTCACGGTGTCTGTTATTTTAATTGCAGAGAAGTTTATATAAGATGACAGAAATACCCTGTGCATGCTGCCTTGTGTGCTTAGTGTCCTGTCCTGTACGATCTTGAACCATTAGAGGACAGTTTAGGGGAAAGTTTGGTCTTGTTCTGTCCTGTGTCCTTGTCTCTTTTCATGCCTGAGGTTTGTCTGCTCCTAAGTGGCTGCTGTCCTGTCTTGCATGCTTGTCATAGAAGAATACATAAAAGCACAAACAAGCATGGCTCCACATGCAATGAAGGCACTTGCTAAACATCTTTAAGCCAATGTGTCAGTGTCATTACTACCAGGCATCAGTATCATTTCCAGAACTCAGCCTAGGCAGCTGTATATTAAGTCCAGTTTTCATAGAGTTTAATAAAAGTTAACTTTAATCTGACATGGTGAGATTAAAGTTAATTTGTGAGTTTATGATGTGCAGCTAAGAAAAGCAGCTCTGCACACTGAAGGCAGAGTTTAATTTTATGGCAGAAACAACTACCACTGTGGCAGCAGCTTGCAGCGTTGACCCTTTACTTTGGGCGCAAACACAAAACAGCTGACTCGGCTTTTCAAAATAAAGTGCAGGCAACATTGTGTTGGATGTTTTCAGGACAATTTCCATTAAAAGCAACTGTGATCTTGAATAACGTAAAAACCCCTTATGAGAGGATTCCTTGTTTCACCTCAGTTCTTTATATCACCCAAACAGTGAATTCATCAATCTAGGGTTTAAATCTGAAGTTTCTTTCTTTCTTTTTTTATGAGTAAAACT
Source organism: Myripristis murdjan (assembly GCF_902150065.1). Classification (NCBI taxonomy): domain Eukaryota; kingdom Metazoa; phylum Chordata; class Actinopteri; order Holocentriformes; family Holocentridae; genus Myripristis; species Myripristis murdjan. The sequence continues at coordinate 18,908,916 of NC_043991.1, forward strand.
TTATTTCAAGTCATGAACAAAGGAGAAAAACAAAGAAAATAAAACAATAAAACATAGACAATAAAACATAAAGCAGTGCAAAAGAGAAAAATACAAAAACAAAACAAAACTAACAAAAAGAGAAGAGAAAACACATTGTTGACATATGTTGTTCCATTTCCTTCATAAATAATAAGAACTGATTTTTTTGTTTGTAATGTGTTTAAATGTGGAATTTGGCAAAAAGTAAAAGTAAGTTAATAAGGAGAAATGCAGTACCATCCTTGTTGTTTAAAACCAATAGTAGCATACAATATTGTGGCTAGATTGGCATCTGATAGGCGTGTGGTGATTTCAGTTTAGGAAGAAGAAGAAGAAGAAGAAGAAGAAGAAGAAGAAGAAGAAGAAGAAGAAGAAGAAGAAGAAGAAGAAGAGATATATATATTTCCACCGCAGGACCTTTTCAAAAGAAACTTGTCAAGCTAATACAATTTATTTTTTTTTTTCTTATTATTTACCCAAGCGGCTGCTGCACACGCCAGTCCAGATGGTGGCGAGAATGCGCCTTTAAGCCGGTTTGCCAACCACCAATCAGCATCAAAGAAGCAAACGAAGAAGAATTAAACGAAGAAGAAGAAAAAGAAGAAGAAGAAGAAAGCAACAAGACACACATGCCGTCAAAAGCCAAGAGGAAGAAGCAGAAGCGCTAGCTAGTTAGCTTATTTTTGGTTTACAACTTCTTTACAACTTTTTGTGTTTGAATAATGGCGCCGTTAGACCTGGATAAGTATGTTGAAATAGCAAGACAATGCAAATACCTGCCGGAAAACGACCTGAAGGTGAGCAGACCGTCGTGCAGAGTAATGAGTCTGTTGTTGCTGTGTAACGTTAAGTAACGCTAACCTCAGGGAGCTAACGTGGCTAAAGCGGGCGGCAGAAAGGTTTAATTAATCATTATTTCATGATATGAGTCCGACTTGCAACCAGTGGAGATCCTCTAACTTCGTGTGGACTGACGGGGAAACGTAAAAACTCATGAAAAATTACAAAGCAAGCGCATTTAGACAGCTCACGACATTACAGATGCTATAAAACATGACAACAAGGCTAAAGCTGGAGCCCGGCTCAAGGTTTTAGTACAGGAGTCAAAACCACTACATCTGCTTTATCTAAACATGTTTAAGAAAAAAAAGCCGAGTTTCACAACGTGACTCTTATTTTAATGTTTTACTGTAAATGTTTAACTTTATAGTTCCTCATCCGGTCTGTTTGAGGAAGAGCAGCTGGTGAGCTGTCAGTAATGATCAATGTGTTTTGTCTTACTTTTCTGTGGAGAGCCATACAGTTTGACATGTTTAAAACTATCCTCACCTCTGCTTTAACGAGCCAACCTTGCAGAAGTCACAATTTGGTAGGCTTTGGGTTTGCTGATAAGAAAATGCCATATTGATTAATTTATTTATATCTAAACGGAATGATGGTCTTAATCTGAAAGTATAACATAAAAATAAATATTTTGGGTCTTGGGTTATTTAAATGAGTCATGGTTTTGAAAATGTTATTGCAGCCAGCATTACCTGCAATTTACTTCTAATAGTAACAGATGGAACTAATCATAAAACCATATAACTAACTGAGTTTTGCCTGAACAAATTATTAGAATGGTTACAAATGGATTTGTGTTGAAAAACTTCAAATACAAAGCAGGCCATCAAAATAATAAAAATTGGATGACTGTGTTGCTTGTTGCATGTTTCCTCAAATGAAAGGCAGCAGGAGCACACTTAGAAAAATTGTGTGGGCACATGTTTTAAGGTCAAATGTTTTTTTATTATTATTATTATTGTTCCACAGCCTTTCTGCAATGCCCCTCACTTATACGGCCAATCAGGCTCCAGGTTGAAGCCTCCACACCTATACACTACATCATAAAAAAATAAGTTATATTTCAAATAGCAAGACTTTTCCAGCGGCAGTGGTGACCAGAAAATACCAATGAAACAAATGTCACAATTTGAAGCCCTTTAACTAAACCCTTTAAAAAGACTTTTTCCAATACTGGAGATACACAAATGGGGTCAATAAATACTGCGACTTTGAATTTTCTTTCCTATTGTGGCAAAAAGTTTCATACGTTCTTACAGATTGTACCCTAGTAATACAAAGAGGTGTTTGTTTCCCAGCCAAGGCTTTTCTCCTGCTTGAGATGGTAGAGAAATGACAGTCACACAGAGGGAGGTGGTCTTACTGCAGGCAGAGGCCTCTTAAGCTTAAATTTTAATTTTGATTTGAATCCTTTTGTTTTTTTCCTTGTAAAGACTTCTCTCCTTTCTCACAGTTAGTAAACTTATCATTAAGCCTCCTGCTTTCTGTGGTTTCTCAATACTGCAACTGTAACAGCATAATTATGACTGTTTGCTAACCTCATATTTTATTTTTGTTTTTTTCCAGAGATTATGTGATTATGTTTGTGATTTGCTGCTTGAAGAATCAAATGTGCAGCCTGTCTCTACTCCAGTTACTGTTTGTGGAGATATTCATGGACAGGTAATTGTTTATTATGCTCATCCTTCCAAAAATTGTGTTATCTTAAGTTATCTTCAGGCTGAGGTTTATCCCTGAAATAATACCGCAAAAACACAGCATTGGCATTTTTTGTAGTTAGAAATCTCTTGAAATTAAAGTGACTGTGGAAGTGAGCAGAATCCATGGGTGACAAAAAAGAGCGACATATCTGGGAAAAGTTTTCTGTTTAGCCAACTTAAAACAATCTTACTTAGTATCATTTAAATGCAATTTGCAAAAAAGAAGTTTTTTTTTTTTTTTTGCTTTTTTTTTCTTGTTTATTTTTGACTATAAAGCAGTAGAAATTGTAATCTCTGAATCTGATGTTTTAGAATAACACTGCCTGTTGCATTTAATGAATCAAATAAATGTAAATTGGTCCTCTTGAACTTTCTGTCTAGTTTTATGACCTCTGTGAGCTCTTCAGAACCGGAGGACAAGTTCCAGACACAAATTACATTTTTATGGTGAGTAATGGAGCAGAGAGGGTCTTAGTTTCTAGTTAAAGTCTTGCAGATAGCTGATCTTTTATTGTAAACTGGGCATTGAACATTTTATCCTGTTTTTCAGCGCCATTCATGTTGGCACTATACAGTATGTGAAAAATTGGTTACAGAATCTTTTTCCCTTTCCCTTGGCACAGTTTATTTGGTTGGTATGCAGGTGCAAATTGTGTTTTGTATACTGTCTGGCTTTCACTGAAGTCACCCAGTATCTTACTTACGCATTAAAACCACAATTTGAATTGTTCAAGGGAAATATTCACACAATTCAGTTTTCCTGTTGACTCCACTCATCTCACAGAGAAATCCAAGTTTCATATTTTCATTTGCATGAAGGGAAACTTATGAATATTTTCGGTTCTGAGTGCATCTTTTCTTTTTCTTCCCAGGGAGATTTCGTGGACAGAGGATATTATAGCTTGGAGACATTTACACATCTGCTAGCTTTAAAAGCAAAGTGGCCGGATCGCATCACGCTTCTGCGAGGAAACCATGAAAGCAGACAAATAACACAAGTGTATGGCTTTTATGGTGGGTAACGTGTCATTTATTGTTACCATGTGCATGTCAAGCTATGGATTTTTGCTGTCTTTACTTTTCACAATCTCATTAGACTACATTTTCATTTGTATTCTGCTTTTCAGATGAGTGCCAAACAAAATATGGAAATGCAAATGCCTGGCGATATTGCACAAAAGTGTTTGACATGCTAACTGTAGCAGCTGTAAGTTGATCCACTATCCATTCACATAGTTGTTTTTTTTTTTTTTTTTTTGAGAACATTGTTCTGTTGTGCTTGCCTTTCGTAAGTGTAAAAGCTTTAATGTTTGATCATAAGCTTGAGATTTCTGGACTTCAGCTAGACTTTCCCAAAGCAAGAAACACAAAACAAAAATTTAAATCTCTGTTATTTAATATTATGAGTCTACCTTTATGTTTACAGACCTGATCCCTGCTTTTCTAATAAAATCTTTAATCCCAGTTGATAGATGAGCAGATCCTGTGTGTTCATGGCGGTCTTTCACCTGATATCAAGACCTTGGACCAGATCCGCACTATCGAGCGCAACCAAGAGATTCCCCACAAGGGAGCCTTTTGTGATCTTGTGTGGTCAGACCCAGAGGATGTGGATACCTGGGCTATCAGTCCACGAGGTGCAGGCTGGCTGTTTGGTTCCAAGGTCACTAACGAGGTAAATTGTAACTTCATCGCTCATAATTTTGGTGGAACAAGGAAAGCTTGAGAAAAATGTGTGACTGGCTTGTCAGTAAGGTGCAGATCTAGGCAAACATTTACAGTTCTCTTACACTTGTTTCTGTTGATGCTGTCCTGTTCTCTTAGTTTGTCCACATCAACAATCTGAAGCTCATCTGCCGTGCACACCAGCTGGTGCATGAAGGATACAAATTCATGTTTGATGAGAAGCTGGTGACAGTGTGGTCAGCGCCCAACTACTGCTACCGCTGTGGAAACATTGCATCGATCATGGTCTTCAAGGATGTGAACAGACGAGAGCCCAAGCTTTTCCGAGCTGTCCCAGACTCTGAGCGGGTCATACCTCCTCGAACAACAACCCCTTATTTTCTCTGAACCATTTGTTGTGTTGGTCTTCTGTCTTTTCTTAAACTTTTGGAGACCCCGCAGCCACAGCCAAGGAGCATGGCACGAGTATTAACGCAATGCAACAAGTTTTAGGGAAAAGATTTTTTGCCATCTTACCAAGAGGCAAATGAGAGGATCCATACCAGTTTCATCTCTGTGCATCCAGTACAAAGGTAGCATCAGGTTGCATGCTCAGATAGAATTCAGAAAACACAAAAACAAGTTTTGTTGTTTTAAACACAGCCAGAGTGTGTTGGGGTTGTGGGTTGCGAGGTAAGATGGCTTAAATAATTGATATTCGGTCTCAAATAGATGTCGGCCTGGAAAAAAAAAATCATCCTCATTGTCAAAGTCAGACATAACCAGCAGCTGGTTTGCTAGCAACACTGGTGCACACCTGGCAATCCCAGTGTTCACTTGAAGCAGTGCTGCGCAGCTGCAGAGCAATCATTGCGTCCAGAGGATGTATTTCCAAATGTAGCTGCAAACAACAAAGATCTTGTTTATATGGTTTTATTTTTGCTCATCAGCTTTTGAGATGCTGCACAATGTATTTCCTTCTGTAACGGTTTGTCTGTGACTTGACTGAGCACCAGGATAGTCTCAGAACGCCTAAATGTTTTTTTATCACAGAGGTTAAACATGCCAGGACGCTCTCTTTTACCAACCAAATTAAATTAACAAACAAACCAAAAACTCATTTTAATATTGTTAGTCATGCTATTGATTGATCATCAAGTATCAGTGCAGAGGCAAACTGTAAGACCTGCAAATTCATTTTTTTTTTACTCACAAATTGTTTATCACTCAGCACATCACTCCTCCCACTCAAAACATAATATTCCACCATAATCTTATGATACATACATGCTGTCCAATTTCTGCTAACATTTATACACAAACTGAAATCTTTACCCTGTCCTGTGGATAGTCTCCCTGTTAAATTCCTAAAGGAAATTAAATGAAGTCAGTCCCTCTGTTTTAAAACTTACACATCGCCTAATGTCTTGCACTTTCCCTTTGTCTTTTAGAACCGCTCTTGTGCATCCTTATGCAGCAACACTTGAATTAGTACATACATTTTAAACTCCTGTCTCTTGCTAAAGTTCTCTATAAAATCATGGCTAAATTAACTTTTATTCTGTATGGATGGAATTTGTCTGAGAGGTCTCAATCTGGTTTTAGATCTCAACGCAGTAGAGAGACCGCCATCAGAGATGCCAGATAACCCGAACTGTTTGTCATTTTAGCTGTTAGTGTGGCGTTCCTCATTGACCGTCTTGAGCATTGGGTTGGTGTCTCTGGATCTGCTCTGGTCTGCTTTTAGTCCCACCTCTATTGTAGGACTTTCTGTGTTGGCCTCATAAATCTAGTTTGCCTTTTGGGGTACCACAAAGTTCAGTACTTGGCCCCATTTTATTTTCTTTTTATTTACAGCTGTTGGGCCACCTCATTCACACCCATATGAACTTACATTTTTATACCGATGATGTGCTGCTGTATTAGTGCTGCAATCCAAATACTTGCTTTAGGGAAGTAGGGTCACTACGTAGGGTGGACATTGTAATTGGATGTCCTAAAAAAAATTTTACAGCTTAATACTGGTGAAACTGAGAATATTGGAATTTCTAGATCACTTACTAACTTGAATATTTTTGCTTCATGTCGGTGAACATTGTTGGAATCTTGGAGGTGTTTTTGAAAATTAGATCACCATGGATAAAAACAATAACTCTGCTGCACTCTTGCATATTTCACCTTAGGCAAATCTACAAAATTAAGTCGTCTCTACAAATTTGGCAACAGTCAGTCATGCATTCATAATGTCCCGTTGAGATTTCCGCAATTCCCTTGCCTCTCACCGTCCAAAAATCTCTTAATGCCCTTCAGATGTGCCACAATGCAGCAGCCAGAATTGCATTGCTCCACTGGCTGCCTGCTACTTTTAGAATTTGTTTTAGCATTTTGAAAAGCACAAATGGGGTTTTCCTCTGACTATACAACTGACCTCACTCCAGAAATACCAGCACATTCACGTCGATCCTCAGATGCTGCTCTACTGCTTACTCCAGAGTCTAGGCTGACGACAAAACAAGACCGTGCTTTTGTAGTCGGGGCCCCTAGCCTCTGGAACAACTTATCTACAGAGATTGGGTCAGCAAAGTCAGTTTCTTCTTTTAAGTCTCATAGAAAAACACATTTTTAGACTAGCCTTGATTGTTTATGGTTTTGTTACTTCACATTTTTTGCCTTGATTCTTGAATCACATTGCCTGTTCTGTTTTATTCTATATGCTGCCTATGTTTTACTCACATCTCTCTGGGCATTAATTGCTCTTTTTGGACTTTTGTGTTTTCTATTGCTCCTGGAAAGCACTTTGTGACTAAGCAAAGTTTAATGTTATTATTCTTATTCTTACTGCTCTAATGGATGCACAGAGAAATAGAAATTGGTTATGGTTAATAAAATTACAGCCACATTTATTTATGTTCATATTTGGAGAAATTCATGGGAGTAACTTAGATTTCCAGTCTACACTTGCTGAGAGGATGTTATTTTCTATGGCAAAATCTGTTTGCACCACATCCAGTTTTTACTGTCAAAATGAAACCCCACTCTCCACCTTTAATATCAGACATTGTGTGTGCCTATTTAGAGTACTGTATATTAAACAACATTGTGTATATGTTCAAAGGCTAATGTATTCTTGTTTATGGTTTGCCAGTTTGAATTTGTGGATGGCTTTTGAAAGACCAGGGCTCGTTTCACTTTGGCATGCAATGAAATGGAAAGTAAAATAGAATTGTTGGAATCTACTGTGAATATTAGGCAGTTAGCCTCATTACAGAAAAAAAAAAATCACTGCTGCTGAACCCGTCCAGCAGCTCTATGCATTATTAACACCCTTAGATTTCCAGTTACAAATAAATAAATAACACTTTTTATTTGTTTGTTCTGAACATTTCTGTCCTTGTTAGATCAAATACCATGTACAGAATTTTTAATACTTACACAAATGTCCGTCCTGCATTTACCGGCCATTATTTTCTCACTGTACCTACTGTGTCTTCCCAAAATTGATAGTGTGATGAGTTTTTGCAAAGGTTACAATAGTTCTGTGAGCCTTGAAATTATAGGCTTTTGAAAGAAATTACACATTCGATGTTAAAAAAATCATATAATGCCAAGTACATATTACCTGACTAGGTGAAGCTGAGGTTGATTGGAGAATTTTTTCAGATGCCTATTTGACATGTTTTTACCCTGTTTTGTTTTAAAAAAAAAAAAAAAAAAAAAAAAAGAAGACCTTATTACACTTAACTACAAGCACACAATGCTGTTATTGAGTTAATATTTCTTTCAGTGTATGTTGCATAATTATTTGATTTTTACACTATTGGTTTACCCATAGATGATTATACCTTATGTCAAATTTATTTCAGTCAGGTGTGATAAATTGTTAGTTAACCATTGTCACAGTCGTGCTCCCTTTTCAGTCAAGACACATCATGTTGTGTATTGAACCACAAACTAGACTGTAAGTAGCACAAATTGTTTTTAAGTTGCAAATATTGTTGATCTTTTAACATTTTCATTTTTGACATTACAGTTTGAGAACTGTGTTGGCTTTAACTGCACTGGTCTACCTGTGACACCTTTTCTTTACATCAAATATAAAAAACTAAGAATATTTATAAATAATGATTTTATAATAGTACAAATGATATAACTGATCACACCTTTCATAGTACATCAGTACTTGGTAGTGGAACAGTGTATTCTTGAATGGCACGAATTTGTTATACTGGTAATAGATATATAATCTAGATCTTCTTACATGTTAATGGTGCCAACAGAATTATTAGAATTCCCATGTATGCCAAATTTGAATATATACTAAAATAAAAAAAATCTCATAGCCCTGAGAGGCATTGTGCCTGTCTTAACATTGTCAATTGCACCTGTATCAGCATTATCATCATCACTGTCCACTGGTCTGATTCCAGGTACATTTTTGGCCTAATTATGAGACAAACAGATTAAAGTTTTGCCCTAAAGTTGTTCTCAATACATTACAACTTGCCTAGATTGATGTCATCTGAGGATTTTGTTTTACAGTTTTGACAGCAGCTTCCTGTGGTGTGGGGTTTTTAAACCCTAGACCGAATCTTGCATCTCATTGGGAGATGCAAACCATGATTTCATGAACTTTGGGTTACATTTTAGTGAAAGCTGAGCAGTCATGGGAAAAAATATGATCAGTAATAATAAATAAAGATTTTTTACACCCTGAGTGTACCTGTTTGCTTATGTGACATTAACATGAGTTAACAGTGTGATATATGGTTCCTAAAACACTTGTGCAGCAGCACATTTTCTGATACTTGTTTCCATAATCATAACTTAAGGTCTGATGTGCTCAAATTGCAATGATCTGCTGAGTGCTGTAAAACTATCATAATTGCAGCTAAATTTTTCCCTACTGACAGATGAGGTTTAGAGAAGGCCTTCTAGTTTGTCATATGGCTGTTTGTCCTCAACACTTAACTCTAAGGCAATCTGTGTTGAATCTACTGGGTGGATTGACAAGGCATTCACTGAGTGTATCCATGCTCCTCAGACGATTAACCCTCTAAAATCCATCTACCTTCCCTGTAGCCATCCTCAGGCCAAAATGTCAGCTTTGCACAGGAGGCATCAGTAAATCTAATAAACGGATTTCTATATGTTGAGAGTGCATTTGTACTTTCCAAAAGTACAATCTTCTTGATGATGACCCCATTACCTTAATGTAGGTCTAATATGTAATGCAGCTGAATAAAAACATGATAAAGAACCATGGCTTTGTAGGTCAAATGCAGTTATACCATCTGAGATTTTCTATAGACGCTGGACTTCAAATGATCTCCAGACTACATTGTGAAATGGGAGGTCATCAGAGTAAGATATGTTGTGCTGATGAATAAACCTCTTTGGGGCAACATAAATATGATTTAATCATTCATCAGTTTGACATTTGGTGGACGCAGGGCCAATGAGAATGTGATGACAGGGTGCTGTCATGGTAGCGTCACCCTTAGACCAAAATGTCAAATTATTATCTCATACTGTATTGAGCAGATTGTTATGAAAATTTAGTAAGCACATTCATGCTGCCCAGAGGATGAACCCTGTCAAATTGCTAAACATCATGGACTCATAGTTGATAAGATATAGTCTCAGAGATCCCCATTCCATAAACATCTATAGTGTAGTTTGGCAGATTAACAGTGAAGAGTGTGAAAACTATGAACAGAATATTCATTATTTTACATTCTGTCATTGGGTTAATTCCTAGTCAGTGAAACAATGAAATTAAAATATTCTCCATTTTTGTTGGGATCCCCTAAAGGACCCCTTTAGGTCCCCACACCTCAGGTTGAGAACTGCTGCTCTCTATCAGTGCTGGAACAATGCACACCATCAAATTTTGCAAAAACTCAGTCAGTGCCAGACACAGTGCAAGCTGTGATAAACGCAAATACTGGATGCACCAGACACAGATACTGACAAGTTTTGACAGAAAATGCTTACCAAATTCGTGAGTCATAGTATCACACCAAAATTTTGTGTTAGTTTTGGTAAACTATGATTATGAAACAAAATTTCATTAGTAGTGGACGAGCGTCATTGTGTCAGTGATGATTCATATTTCAATGCATAATTTTGCTGTTGCAAGTATCGTCTTTATACCTGATATTATTTCTGTAATCGATTATTATGAATTATGAATTTTGAATGTGATGAAGGCAGTTTACTCATGGTTTTGCCGCGACAAGCTGGTTTTGCCTACAAGCCCCTCTCTAACCACTGGCGAGGCTTTTATTTTTCAAAAACGCTGACCCGGAAGTAGCTAGCCAGTCGGAGCGGAGCAGAGCGACCAGCTGTATTACTCACCCTGCCGCCCTGTCAGAGGACAGCCAGCTGAAAATCAGGCATCAATACTCCGTCCACATCTGTACCACCGCCTTACAGCGCAAATTAGACTGCATTCAAGGGGCACTTTTATGGTGAGATGCCAAGAAAGTTGCACTTCATCGACAGAGCTCGTCGTGGCTTTTGCACTATTTTCTGAGAAGGACCGTATTTTCTGTCCGTTAACATCAGTCGGCTAGCAAGGTAAGAAATGAATTACACAAGGAGAGGCAGTTAAGCTAGCAAGTTTATTACCTGTCTAACAAACAGATAAGACGTATATCGTTGACATTTAATAGGTTTACCTCTCTAGACATTTTTTCTTGGAATGGGTTGCCCGTGGTGTCTTGTTGAATTGTTCTTTGGGATGAGCTGACTTGAAACAGAGCCAGGTAGCAGGTAGCAGGTGACTTAATTGAGTTAATTAGTCGACGGTTACGTTACTTTACATTAACGGTTTGTTACGGCTGCGAGTCGGGACTCGTGTGCCGCTTCAAGTCCAAATAAAACGAACTTAACCAGTGGTGGCTAAGATAATGCACCAGCATATACATATATGATAGAAAGCCGTGTGATTTTTGCACATTTTGTAGTTATTTGGGCTCGCAAAGCGTCCAGAGAGGAGTTTTCATGTGTTCATTGTATGTTTCACACAAAGGGGCGCTCGGTGAAGGCGATGTTCCATTGACTGAAAACCGTTAATTTGTGCCCGCTAACAACTCGTCATTTTCAGAGACTGTCGTCCAAGACCATTTTCCGTAAATTTAAGATAACACTAAGAGGAGTCAGACCGGATTAAATGTCCAGCTAGTCTTCATTTCTACGTGAAATATTTCTCTAATCTTTTTAATCCACGATAGACCGGAGCATCACTGTACGTTCATGTCTCCGCTGCGAGTAATGTGATTCACCGAGTGCAGCGTAGGTGAAAACTGTGATTCTGGCTTAAGGTGTTTAGTGTCCTAATAAATAACAACGCATTATGCAAGCTTCATTAGTTAGCGTTACACCGCAGATGTTGCAAAGTAGCTGAGGTTATCTATCCTGCAGGCTTTTTTTTCTGGCGACCCTGATAGCTTCCCTCCATCATACCGTCCAGATGCAGAGGCAGACACCCTCTCTCTCCTGAAAGGTAGCTGGCAGTCGTTTTGATGGGGGGGAAAAAACTTATCAGAGGCTACAAATAATTTTAGGATGCAGTCTTGCAGCCTACTATGGCCATTTGGATGCTGTGACCGGACTGAGAGCTGGCTTGACCTGATTGCACATCCATCTTAGCAAACTGGAGGTTACTGCCAGTGTGAAATGAAATGAAAATCTGGGACAGCCCAGGTCAGCCTAAAAAAGGTGACCATGTGACGCAGTTCCTCCGTAGTTTCTTATCTCTGTTCATTTTTTAACTAGGACACCTGTAAGGCAGGCAGTCATCCGCAATGAACACTCTCTAATTTTAATTATTTCAGTATTAACAGATTACAAATGGATAGTCTCTCATTTAAAGACTCAGTAACTGTGCCAGAGACTCTCTTGTTTTTCAGCATCAGAAAAGTGACTTAGAAAACTGTTTGATAGTGCTGCCTATAAGGAGAATGATGCCCTTTTATTTCACCAATTTAAAGTCAAACATTTATGTTTTTTATTTGTAAATAGGTGTGAAAAATAAGTGTCATGACTGGAGCTGAGACTGAGGATGATATTCCATTAGGTGAAAGGAAGACGGTCACAGATTTCTGCTATCTTCTGGACAAGTCCAAGCAACTCTTCAATGGGCTTAGGTCAGTTCTCACATAACTCAGTTTTTCTCCTGTCTGCTGTCTTGCCTTTGAAACAAAACATCCACTGCCAGTGTTTTTTTTTTTTTTTTTCATAGGAAACTCATGAAATGTCACGGGAATGCCCTGATCTTACAGAATCTGCATACAAATAACATGACTTTACACTTTCAAAGTGTGTTCCATGCATATACCAAAGCTGAAATGTGTGTGCAGGTGATACATCAGTCCTTCCCATTCACTTCTGTGGAGAGCAGGTGTATCTAAATACCATGCATCACCTTGAGCGGTCAGTTGCATAACGGTAACGTGATGTTGTATGAAGCCAGCGACAAAGTCCATGTAAAGAGGCAGGTGGGGTGGTGGATGAATCAAACACCACGACTTTACCATAGGAGACACGAGTTTGATTGTCCCGTTGAGCGAGACCTGGGATTATGCTTGTTAACATTAGCTTGCTGGCTAATGTTTCCTAACCTTAAGCGCAGCCTATTCCAAACCTTAGCTAATGACTTACCAATGTTAACGTTCGCTAACATTTAGCAAACATTTGCGAACATTTCCTACCCTTAACCATAACCTTTTCCGAACCTTAACCATAACCTGTTCTTAGCCCTTTCCTAACCTTAGCTAACAACTTGTTAACATTAATGTTAGCTGATGTTTAGCAAACGTTTCCTAACCTATACTATAAACTTTTCCTAACCTTAAAGTATTTTTGGTGGCTCATGTTACCTATGGTGCTAACTGCAGCTAACAAGCTAACGTTCCTGTAACTGCTCTCCACTGGCGCATCACCTGCAGTGCACATGAAATTGGACTTTGGTGTATGCAGTACATGCAAATTGAAAGTGTAAAGTCGTGTTTTTTTTTTTTTTGTTTGTTTGTTTTTTTAATGCAGATTCAAAATAGTACTTTAAAAATGTGAGAAGGCCAATAGAACCAGCAGTGTTTATGTGTGCTGTGATGATCATACATATTTTCTTTTGCCTTAGTGTGCCTTTATTCTTTGATTGCCCATTCAGGGCATTGCAGCTTGACTGTCCTTGTAGTGGATCCCTTTCTCAGTTGCTTTCCCAAGGTTTTCCCCTCCTTTTTTCTGGTGTAGATGTAATGGGAATTGGCCAAGTTATGACATTTCAAAATATTAGCTCACTGTTGGGAGTTTTCTGTGAATGACAAGAAATTTGATCTGATAAAACCTCAGTGAGCCACAGCTAAAAATTTCAAACAACAAGTCATGTTTGATATATTTAGTTCCCAAATGCACTTTCCACTGTGGTTGTTTTAATGAATGTGAAAAACCTAAGCTTGTTGGCTTAAGCTAGCCAGGTTGGCTAAAGTTAGTCATCTTGTCATTAGCTTGTTAAACTAATGACAACAACCTTCCTGCATCTGGATTACACAGTAAATGAATGCAGTGCTTTTTTTTTCATAAACTAGGAAGTGTGAGGTTTTGAATTATCCCATGAATCTGACAAGGAAGTGAATGCAGCATTAGCTGATGGTCTGCAATTGGAGGGTGTCATCTTCATTCAACTTTTATGTCACAAGGCCATTTCAGACAGTAACAGTATTGAAGGAATATACATGCCGACTTTGTTAGCTGCAGAAGGACAACATTACAGGGTGGGTGTTGCAACCAAAAAATCAACTTTGAAAATGGATGAATTTTGATTGTGGTATTAGGTGGCATTAGGGCTGTGTGATTATAGCAAAAAATTAAAGCATGATTATTTTGATCAATATTGTGATCACGATTATTTAAACACAATTATTCACTGATTTTGGAAACCAATGCTTTTATTGTATTTTTAGAGAAACTGGTCCTTATTGACAGTAGATCTCAAAATACACTGGTGCCCCCATTATTTTGTATGTACAACACATAGAATATATAAAAGACAACCCCACACCAGCAGCAGATAGGTGCACACCAATGCTCATTGATGCACCGCCCTGCAACACCTCATGCCACCGTTGTATTTCCAGCCTTGGCACCCATGTGAAAAACATTTATTTCCAGACAAAAAGTTGTTTTGTACTTCTGTGTGTGGTCTTCATATACTGCAGTGCAACACGTCCTATTGGTGCTTGAGGTGGCACTTCACATGCACCATATGCGCTGCAGCATCACTGTGTTTTCAACTTACAGGTGGAGCAATTTTTTTTCTTATTGACTTTTTCACAGCAACCATTTTGACATGAAATGGCAGGTAGACCCAGGGTTTACTAATTATTAAGGTTCCATTCCATCTAAGTCTAACAGAGTCTTTCCAGTGAGCCAGCACAAACAACACATCCTGGCTCTGTTAGTCCTGCATAGAACAGAATCTTAATTAATATCATTAGTAACACCTGTGTTTAACTGCTATTTCATGTTTAAATGGCTGCTGTGAAAATGGTCTATTGAAAGTAGATCTCCTTGACTTTCATATAATTGTACTAACAAACAGTTAAATAAAGCATATTTTTTCTTGTTGGAGACAATGGCAGTTCTAGGGGGTGGCATGAGGTGGCGGCTGACATTCTTAAAAACAGATTTACCACCCCAGCTTTAACCCCAGTTTTGGGCAGTCTCATTAAAATGTCCAAGTTCAAGTGAATGCAGCACAATGTGTGGAAACTGGACAAATATAAGAGGGATGACACTACGTGGCAGTTTTTCTCTGCCTGACAGAGTCAGTGGCTTTGGCTGGGTTTTCACTCTATATAGGCTTTGTAGAGTGTAGCACAGAAGACATGATCTAATACATTGTATAGACAATGGATCAGCTCATGCAAAGCCTGTAGAGAGAGAAATAATAAAGCTACCTGGAAATCCATAAACTGTACTATGAAAACAAAATTTTAGTTATGGATGTCAGAATACATTTTAAGTCTACAGGTTTAACTAATTTATTTCATATGATGTATTTATTCCATGCCATTTTTGCTTTGATATAATATTGTTAAAAAGGCACTGTGAGAAATTAATTATTTTTCCAGTTCACTATTCAAACCTGTTTTCCTCTGCTTTTGGACATAATGCAGAAATAAACAAAAATCTTTACTTAGTGAGGCTGTTAAGAACAGTACTGCTGGTTATTTTCTAATTGCCAAACTGGTGGACAGCTGGCCTGTCACAGGCAAGTAAGGTAACAGCTTGCAGTATTATTTCTAAGAAAGGTGTAATGCTTACAATACCAGGAGAGTGGAGCAAAGTAGGGTTTGATTAAAGTGGTTGTGCTAAGGTCAGTCCTTATACATTTTTTTTTCTTTTTTTTTAATTGAAGCTGTCAATATTTGATGCCAGTATTCAGTATATTTCAGTTTCAGACTTACTCTCCACTTCAGCATAAACTAGCATAAGCGTAACATACAGCATAAGCGTTTTTAGGTTTAGCAGCTATTTGAAGGACCGCACCAGTGATTTTGCATATTTAGGGTTAATATCTACAGAATGTACATACTATTAAATTTATATACTTAATGTATATACATTGTTTCACTAGTAGGAAAACTTGTCGAAACTTTACTACTATTAAATGTAGAAGTTGTTCTCAAAAAGGTAAAAGCACTTTTAAATATTTAAAGAAAAAATTCTTTGCAGGATTTACATGTTCTGTTTACATGCAGCTTTTGACACGAAGGATTGATAGCAGATGACATGAATAGAAGAAAATTAGGCCAGTCAGGGCAGTTGACTGGTATATTTGCCACAAGCTGCAGTTTTACTGTCCTACTACAGGGTTGTTTTATCTCCTGAAAGTCTTACGCCCTCATAATGTTCACAAGTACATAAAAAAAAACACTGACAGAGAGGTAAGAGCTAACACAATCCATAATTTTAAATGTGTATTGTATTTTTTCTTTCCTCATCTGATTTAAAACCAAAGCATCTTCACACAATGCAGGGTGATCCATTTTTAAGTGCTAAAACATTTCCTGTTCAGACTCAGACTGAAAGAATTCTGAGCCAGAGAAAGAACACTGAGCCAGACCACTCCAACATTTTATTGAGGCCACATTTATTGAGGTTTAGATGAGAAAAATGGCACATGCCTTTAATTTATCGCAGTGTTTATACCTCATCAGGTGGCTGATAAAAAGTGTTTATACTCCACAAATATATTTACATTTTAAACATTTATGCTATGTAAGAAGAAAATACCGGTAGAAACAAACCAAGCCAGCTAGTCAAGTCAGCTAGAATAAAAATAGAGCCAAGTTAGGATGTTCTTAAATACCAACTATATACAGTGGTGGAAAAAAGTTTTCAGACACCCCATGCATTTGTGAAATATTGCATTAAGAATTACTCTTAGGTCTTCAAGTGCAATTTCTTTTAGAACAGTCACAGCCAAAATACTAAACAAATCCTGAAAAAGCCATTAAAAACTTAAAATTGATTGGTTCCATAAAAAAAACATAGGGAATTGGGAGTATTGGGTCATTTTGATACCAGTGATGAAGGTCGTTCTTTTTATTAAAAGACACAATTTTTGTTGCCAAGCTTCATGTCTATATAAAGCCAGCACATTTGAAAGTTCTTCAGACACAAAAATGGCTAAAACAAGGAATCTAACACAGGAAACACGCCTGAAGATAAAGATTCTCAGCCAGGAAGGGTACAGCTGCCACCAGATAGCCAGGAAGTGCAGATGCAGTCCTTCAGCAGTTGGATACACTCTGCAGAAATACAGACGAACCAACAGCTTGGAAGACAAACCAAGATCTGGGCGTCCAAGGGTTTCTTCAGCAAGAAATGACCGCATCCTGATCCGCATGTGCAGGGAAAACCGCCAAATGACATCACAGGAGCTTCAGCAGCAGTGGTCAAATCAAACTGGTGTCCAGTGTTCCACCCGCACTGTATGTGGCCGACTTTTAGATCATGGCTTAAGGTCCTACAAGGCTATCAAGAAGCCCCTGATCAATGAGAGACAGAGGTTAGCCCGGCATCGTTGGGCCCAGGCACACAAGAACTGGACAGCCAGGAACTGGACAGCCAGGAACTGGAAGAAGATTCTGTGGTCAGAAGAATTTGTCAAGAATTTAGTTTTGCTAGTTTTTCTTGTAAACAATAAACAAAAAAAATATAATTTGTATTTGTTTGTATCTGTCTAATGCAGCCACACCTTTTGAAACACAAAAAAGATTTTTCCACAAATATTTCATGATAATATTTGAGATTGTGTAAAATTTTAAGGGTGTCCGAAAACTTTTTTCCACCACTGTAGTCTTTACATTAAAAATAGAGCTTCTACTCACAAACTCTAAAATAAAGGCCTTGCAGAGCTTTCACACTGTGAGTGACTTGGTTAATAGAAATAGCCGTATGTTTCTCCACAAATCCCAAAAGCAGCATACTGTGACTGCATAGTGGTTGGCCTTAAAAAAATGTCCAAGATAGTGAAAAACATTTCATACTCAGATTTTCCTCCCCTCTGGGATACCCTGAATGCATAATTTGGTAGACTGTTACAATTTCAGTCACTCTTTCAAATGAAGTGTGATCTATCAGAATTAAATTCAACATTGTTATGAACAGCCACATTTGCCACTGAGAGACCAGCATGTTTTGGCAAGGGTGTGATTTGAGAAGCGACAGGAGGGCTCAGCCATTTGACTTTGCTAAATCAGAGCTGGATTATGTTCATTTGTGGCTTCAGTAAATGTACTTTTTCTTTAGTTTTGTTTTTCGCCAGTAAAATGATGACTCAAATGCTTTGCTGAATTTTGCTACTGGCGTTGGTTCAAGCATAGAAAAAAATGTTGCACTCCTGAAAAACACAGCTGAAAAATGCCTCCTCTGGAGCTCAGCTTGGAGTGGTTTTAGCTTGTGTGCTGCAAAAAGACTACAAATTGGCTTCAGTTATGCTCATTTTATGAGTGTATTTACGTTTTTATATCCAATGTTTTTTGAAGTAGGCAATTGGATGCACTGACCAAAATATTGCTGGATGGTCTGTATTTTAGGGCACCGTTGCTCAATGACAAGGCCTAGGTTGTATTGATGCATCATTGTGTAATTACAGATACAATAGAGGCCTTAAATTAATCTGCAGTTTGAATGTTTTTATTATGATATTTCCAAATGGATTAGATACAAACATAGATAGACTGGCCATCTGGAGTACCAGGAGCTTTCCTGCTGGTTGGTCAACCTGTCAGCTGGTGGTGGGCCAAGCAAGACCAATACAAAAAGATAGAAAGAAAGTGTCATGCTGTTGGGCAAGTCCTGTTGACCAGCTGGGCAGATAGAGAAAGATAGAGAGAGAAAGAGAGAGAGAAGGCTTCTTTGTCCCCACCACCTATTAGTTTCTACCTTTCATGGTCTAATCTGAGAGTGACAGAGTGATGTGGTTGTGTGTTAATCACAGCTAACTTTGCATTCACATTACATGGGAATTATCATTGGAATGTCTTGAATAATGGCTCAAAGCACCAATTTCAAAATGTTTGCATGTTAAGATTAATTTGAATTTGGTTATGATGGGCTAGTCTGAGTCAAAAAGTTTTTTTTTTTTTTTTTTTTTGTGCCAGTCTTGCCCTGGGATACTGATAGTGATAGTATATTCGTGGCTCAATTCAACAAGTCCCAGTGACACCTGTGTCTGTGCAGCAAATGTACAGAGATATAAATGCAAAAGGAAACAGTTTTGATTGTTATGGAAATAATTCTCAGTTTTCCAACATAAACAAATAACACATAAACAAAACTTAATTAAACCTTGAGAGAAAATGTGATAGATATGAACATTCTGTGTTTTTGTTGTCTTCCATTGTGTGTGTTGGTGAATTACCCTAATCCCAGTTAGCCATTTTGAGGTTGCTACCAAACAACCCTGACCAAAAAAAGATGTCAACAATTTAACAAATTTGTAAAGCAAAGCTGGAATACATCCAGTGTGCGGTCAAACACAGCAGGGATGTAGGGCAGACATCTTGGCTACTTCAGTGAAACGTCAGACAATTTCCAGTCAGCCAGACCTGTTTGCATACCTTGTACAGTAACGGCAGTAAAGGCAGCGTTGCTCCAGATTCTCCATTGAACAGCAAGAGGTGCTTCCTTTCTAGTATAATCAATTTAATAACAATCCTCTTAATGTTATTTATTTATTTATTTATTGGAGGGGGCATCTTCTACTGGCTGAAGGCTTGGCACAGGCCTCTTGTGAGCTACTATCTGTGACAACTTGTTGTACTCCTTGGAATTGTTTTCTTTCAAGCACCTGATTAAATTTGTAGTATCATAATTACTGCTCTGCTGCTGTCACCCCCGAAAACACATTGTAAACAGTATAATCAGCTGGTTGGCTGCTTTGGCTCTTCAAGTTAAAGTGATTCCAGACTGCAAACATGGCTCCTACCCAGCTGTTTTAATTTCACACTGTGCTCTTCACAACTGTAAATAGTGGCTGCAAATGCTTTTTAGGTCTATTTATGTCAGTTTGCATCAATGGGTCAGAGAGAGGAAATTAAATAAACACATGTGTTAATATTTGGAAACTGAATGAAAACTTGTAGCCAATATTATGAAATTTGCATGGATCAGCTGATTTCAATACTGGATATGAAATTGTTGCTTCCCTACGATTGTGTTTCCTGCTGAGAGTCAGAGCCGCAGAGTATAATTCCTGTTCCCTGGACGGTATTATTCCTGTGGGACTTTCTACTCTTAGACTTACCTCCATGACATTATCTGTCCCAGCTGTATATGTTATAGTTATAACACCTGTACAGAATAAGTTCATTTTATACAGTACAAAAGTGAGATTTCTTAATTCCAAAGCAATACTAGAGTCACAATCAACTAATAACTCTTGTGTTTTTATTTTCAGTCCTCGCACAAGTTACACACTAAGCTTCCCTTTCCTCCTGTACATAAAATTATCAAAGCAATTCAGTCATGCTGGGATACACTATACTAGTTACATTTTGGTTGCCTTATTCACAGGCTTGTATGATATTTCATAACAATCATATTACTAAGCCTGTCACACTGTGATTGGCATTCCAGGAGTTGTCCAAAAAACTTTTTGCCAACTTTATCCTTTTTTTTTCTCTCTCTCTTTTAAGAAATCATTCACTAATTCAAGTTAGGATGGCCTAATGGCTGTTCTAACCATTCAATCAGTTTATTATTGTGAATCCACCATTCATTAATCATGTTTAGTACACCGTAAAATATAAAAGTAACTGTTAAATCAAGAACAGAGCAATGCTAAGGTGCTAACAATTCTACTAACAGTCAATAAATCACATATGTAATCTATTGATTAGTATCTAATGAAAATAGAAATTCATCTTCTTGCTAAAATCCACCCTTGTTATTTCTCCATTGTACCAAAAGGTGGCAACAAAACCCCTTTTAAAAGCAAAGTTTAAACCTACTTCTTCAGTATTCACTATCTATGTCATGTCCTCTTAATCTTAAATATTTTCACAAACCATAGTGCCAGGTTGATGAGTCTGTTTTCTCAGAAATGTGATGGACCTCATAAAAGAATCATATACTATATCCCTGTAGTGTTTAAGTCTGACGGAGAATCCACCTTACACTTTAAAATCCCTTCACTCCTTTGCGGTTTGACATTGATCGACCATGCCATGTTTAGTATCCACTTATAAATTTCTCATGACTTCAGTAAGGCTTGAACAATTTCAGAGCAGTTCCAGAATTCCTTGCCCTTTCATTCTGTCCTATGGTAAAGATATAATGAGCAGTTTTGTCAAAGCTGGCATTCACATTCAAAAACAATAAAGAAGAATTGTGTCACTTGCCCCTTTCTTCTTTTTTTGATCTTTGCTTTCAAAGCCACACCTCATTGTGTTGTGTGTTTTTCTATAGGATCTTACATTTAAAAAGAAATTTTGACCATTACGTTTGCACAGTGTCCTGTATCTGGCCTGTATTGGACAGATAATATAGAGAAGTGTTTCCCAATGTAGTCATCAAAGCCTACATGTTCTGCAAGTTTCTGGTGCAGCCCTGCTTTTATACACCTGATTTGGTTAAGTTGTAATGAAAATATACAGCCCTTGAGGGCTTTGGGCGCTGAGTAGACAGCCACTGGTGTGATTTTATTATCCTGAAGATTTTTTTTCTGGGGCATAACAATGCCTGCTCTATAAAACACATCTCATAATTGCACTTGCTCATCCAAACAAACATAACTGCATGCATACTACCATACATGCAACATCACAGGCAACTAAGACCAGCCAGTGGCAGATTGCAGTTGTAATAGTGGCGTCCTTTACCCAGTAGATGTCAGTACAGCCTTAAATGTTCTTGTGTGCTTCTTAAACTATTTCTTTACCATTTGATATTGTATCTATATATCTGTTTTTAGCAGCTGTCAAAGTATCTGCTGCTACATCATAGTCAAGCAACTTATTTAAAACAAATGATGTCTGCCTATAATATAATAAATGTTTTTTCTGATATTTTGCCATTGAGACAAGGGATATGTATTAAGATATATATAAAAACTGAGTTTATATAATTATATAAATGATTGTATATTGTGGTCGTACCTAACGACATCATGTTTCTTGTTTATATCCTCTTTCCTTCCATGATTTCTTTATCTGCAGAGATCTTCCTCAGTATGGGCACAAGCAGTGGCAGTCCTATTTCGGACGAACATTTGATGTCTACACCAAGTTGTGGAAATTTCAGCAGCAGCACAGGTCATTGCCATTCTTGCCATTATGTGCCGTTACTTTCCAAGTTAGGATGCATATAAAAGACTTTCTGTGTTCTTA
This sequence comes from Myripristis murdjan, assembly GCF_902150065.1. NCBI lineage: Eukaryota > Metazoa > Chordata > Actinopteri > Holocentriformes > Holocentridae > Myripristis > Myripristis murdjan. Next base: position 18,931,048 of record NC_043991.1, read on the forward strand.
TTGTGTATTCAGAGTAACAGTACCAGTGAAATTGAGCATGGATATACGTTTCAGCAATAACATTTTTAGTTGTATGTATGGGTGAAAATTAGGGCATTTCTGGCAAAAATGCTGTTTGATGTTGGACAAATTTTTGACAGGCCGCTTGTGAGGATTTCCCTGAGCTTCTCTCCTCCACTCTGGAGGGTGTAGGCAGGCAACGGTAGATGTATTTTTTGTGTCCTTATCATATTTTGTCAGAGGTAACATGAAGTTGTTAAGCATTCTGCAACGAGTACATAAAACAATAAGTTGTCCACTGTTTACAATGATTGTTTATTGTGTCAGTTTCCTAGAAACATAGTCACAAAAAAATGTAGTATATTCTATGTTGACGTGGTGTGGAAGTGAACTGAACTGAACCTGCCAAATTCATGTGAAAACACACGCTCTGGCATTACCACCTGGCGCCTGTAAAAACAATGGAAGTTTATTTATTTTTAAGAGTACATGATAGATGCATAAAGTATTTGGCTCGATTTGATCACAATTTTGTAACTACGGTATTCAAAAATGCAAAAATTATCACCCACCCATACTGACAACATTTAGTTTTGATGCAGTTGCTGTATGTAGTGTTCTATAACTCAGAATGGGTTTGCAAAAATGACAAAACTCTTGAACATGTCTGGACCTCTGTTTTTAACATTGCAATATTTCAGACAAATCTATCTTACAGTGATCTTTAGGATTCTTACCCATTTAATAGTAGGATTGTGCAATATGGGCACAATCTAATATCACGATATGGATCATTTCAAGTCTTGATGATGATATATATCACAATACAGTATGTTTTCTGTGACTTTGATGGAAATGTGTCTATAGAAATGACCACATGACTACTTTTTGATAATTTTATGAGCTAAATACAAATGAAAGGCACTTTATCTTTTCACCTTTTATTTAGAGGTGACATTGAACACAACTGAGGTTTGCTTTTGCTTTTCAACACTTGCCTCCCATGTAGCTCACATCTTTAGCGTCTCTCTGTCCTGCCTCTTATTGTTCCTCTGTAAGAGGTAGAGGGTGTTTGTTGTCTTGCAGTCTGACATGGGAACTGGTCTGTGGTTCACTGACTCACTTCCAAACCACATCCGATCTTGTGTTGTTGTGCATCCTTTAAAACAATTTTTCATCTTTGTATTGTAAAATCATGTAGTTTTCTGGTGTGTATCTATTTCATTCATTTTGCAGCAGTACACTCCTGGTGAAGCTCCCGTTCTTGCAAGGGGAAGGATTTAATTGACCAAACAAACTGGATGTATTACACTCACATGCAACAGCAAATACCACCATATGGATAAGAATCCACATTAACAGGGCCAAATGAGGGTACTTAAAGTGTTGGTTAGCGCACAGTTCAAGTAATGTGAATTCAAAGATAGGGCCACACAGGTCACAACTGTCACGGTGTTACTTGCTTGGGTCATTGACTTAACTGTTGGCTAGTTAGTTTTTTAACACTGCTCAAGTCTAGTGCTCAATGTATGTTCCTTTGTTTTTTGACTTATGGACAGGCAGGTTCTGGACAGTCGGTATGGCTTGAAGAGATGGCAGATTGGAGAGGTTGCATCCAAAATCGGACAGCTTTACTACCACTATTAGTAAGAGACCTGCTATTGTCAAATTGTGTCTTAGCTGCATTTTTTTGCAAATTGTTTTGAAAATGTGATAATGAAGTTAAATATCAACAAGAGGTCAAGAGAATGCAACAGCCATTAAATTTCCACAACGTATTGGCAATATGTGCTATGGGTAGCTGAATTCTAACCAACATGTAGGCCTAGTTGACATTATTGCTTAATGCCTGCTGCGTTACTGGGAGACTCATGGAAGTTCAAACCCTAACCCTAAACCACTTGCTTAAGGTTGGGGTTTGGTTGGCTGAGGGTTTATGTCAAGCCTGTTTTAGCAAATGGGCAACAGGTCTGCAAATTTTATGACCAATCTATACGGGACTATTCGAAGAATGTGTTAACAAAATTATTTATTTATGTGAAAAATGCCATTTGTTGGTGGATTAAAAAGTATCACCTTTTAGTAATAAACTTTTAGTTGCACAACAGAAGGGTTGAAGCTCATTCGAAGTTTCATATTGGGGCTTAGAGCCTTGAAAGACATTGTGAAATACTTTTTGCCTTTAATTGCCCCCCGGGGACAAATAAAGTTTTCTGAATCTGAATCTGAATCTGAATCTGAATACTTTTGTATTTTATAAATTATTTTGGCACCTGAATTGTATATAATGGGGAGACGGCATCAGATACACATTGATTAGTAACAATGAGCCCCATTGTGGAGGTAGTAATACACTCTCTTCTTTATGATCTTGACAGCCTTCGTACCTCAGAAACAAGTTACCTGAATGAGGCCTTTTCCTTCTATTCTGCCATCCGTCAGCGATCCTACTACTTTCAGGTCAATAAAGAGGATAGGTAAGTTCCCTTGATATGTTCAAGTAGTTTTTATTTTTATTAATTAATTTATTTAATCTAAGTATTGTTTAATAAAAATGATGGAAACACAATTGTCAAGCAATCACAGTTCTTAGTTTAGATTAAATCTTAAGAGTCCTTTTATATTTTTTATTTTAATTTTGTTTTATTGTTCCTCTGCTGCTGTAATATTCATGTGTAAAACCAATGTTAGGTTTCCAACATAGATCTCTTTATGCCTTTACTTCACATTTAGACTCAAACCTGTTATTCTATAGTAAACCCCCACGTTAACTCATTATTTCACCTCCCCACTATATAACATCTCTTCACAATTACCAGCTATATGGCATAATTGTTAGTGTGTACTATATTACTGGAAATGCTTTCAAATAGAATGGGTCTCAAGAAGGAAATAGTGTTTTTTCATGTGTAACGTAATTTGTAGTGTATGCATATCTATCACATATCTGTGATCAGCTTATCTGAGACAAGTGATAGAAACATGCTGAGTAGATAAATTCCCAAAGGTGTCAGTTCAGATGATGTAAATATGCCTGAAGGATTTCAAGCACATTCTGTAGGGACGGACAATCAGGACCAAGTCCAGTTGTAACATATTAAGCAGAGATACTCTGTAAAACAGGGTTGTCATGCTGCCTGGAAAACCTGGAAATTTACTGATTGCTTTTCCAGTCATGGAAAACACCTGGCAAATTTGAAAGCTGATAAAATGGCCTGAGAATAATAGTGAAATCCTGGAACATATAAAGTTTGCCTGAGATTACATATTCCAATATTTTCCACAGCTCATACTGCACATTTGTAGCTGCTGATGCTCTGTGTGAAGATGAAAATTGAGATACCTAGTTGGGTGAAAAACATACAAACAAGAGGACTAATTCCTGTTCAACTGATAAATTAACCATGAGATGTTACCAGTCGGCTTAATGAAAATATTTGCTGTTAAATATATTTGTTTGCTTAATTTAATAAGTTTACATTTTTATTCAACCAGTTTGCATTCACATATTCTCTCTTTCTTTTTTATTAGGCCAGAATTAGTTGTGAAGAAGCTTCGATATTATGCTCGCTACATAGTTGTCTGTTTACTGCTGAACAAGATGGACCTAGTCAAAGTTTTGGTTAAGGTATGGAACCAAAAGGTTTAAAGAGAGATGTTAAAAACGAAACATTCCTTTCTTGCTTTAAAAGGAGCTGATTGACAACAGGGAAATATATAGAAAACTTTTGTTCAAATGCTGTAGCCATTAGCAGTCAGCACTGCAAGGTCATTTTCTGTCTTTGTTTTACTCAGCCAATCTGTAATAGTTTCCAAAAAAAAAAAAAAAAGAAAAAAAAGAATGACGTTGTGCAGTGTAATTGTATAGAAATATAAACTAAATAAGGCAGCCAGGTATGACTGGTGGCTGGTTTGATGGCTGCTACTGCATTCCCCTTCAAATATAGCCCCAATTTAATTTTTGGAGTCATCTAAAAAATGCAGTGGAGCATGCAAAGTCATAAATATACATGCTGCATTGCCTGTTGAAACTCATCTCTCTGTCTCTGCTGCCTGTAGGAGTTATCTGAGGAAATTGAGGACTACACACAGCGATTTAACACGGAGGACCAATTGGAATGGAACTTGGTTTTACAGGAAGTTGCAGCTTTTGTGGAGGTAACTCCACCCACAAAACAACAAAGAAAATACATTTTACTTCTGGTGTTATACATTTCACTGTACAATAGGCATTTTAAAGATCTGTTTGGTTACTTTGTCCTAATGAGTGAAGGATTTCATCAAAGTTGAAACCCAAAGCTGTGAAATTCATAATAATTTGTAAATTATTTAAGCCACTCACTATAAACCCTCTATTCCTGGACAGGAGAATATGGAAGGCCATTTTGTAAGTTGTACAGGCTGAGGCAGTGAATAAACTCTGGCTCACTGATGTTTTTTCTCTGCTTGTTGTGTGAGCAGGCCGACCCAGTGATGGTCCTGAATGAGAACAATTCTGTTGTCGTCACCAGCAATCGGCTACAGGAGGGATGTGTGCCTCCTTTGGAACAAGGCATGGTGGTTGGACAGCTCGTCCTTGCAGATGCACTAATCATTGGCAACTGTAACAACCAGGTTTTAACTTGTTGATTCTAATTCACTATTCCTAACACTCATGAACACTTCATGCACCTCAACACAATGCTAGGGTCAGGGTATCTCAAACTTTTTCATGCCAGGACCCACATGTAGAGGCCGTGTTTGTTAAGTAAAGGTGCATTTTCCAGTTTTAAAGGTTTTATAGCTGCGCTTGAGGTAAAATCTCCATGTGAATAAAAAATTTGGGGGCTTCCACAACATCAGGGTCCATTTACAATAGGCATATTGGCAAAAAGCATATTGAATCTTGAATGTTTGTAATATTGTTATACAATATGAAGATTAATTTGGACTATACAGATGGACATATTCATTTAATATATCTACTTAGTATGTCTACTTTCTATATTCATTTAACACATAGAAGATTAAATGGCCAGAAAAGGGTTTTTAAGATTTCAAAAAATGTCAAGGCAAAAAATTACCACAAATTACTCCAAACAATGAAGTCCAAGTATTCTAAAGTCAATCAATTGCACAATGAGTCCAAGGGCATGATATTTAGCTCACTATCTGCCAGATTTTCTACACTTGATCACCCCAACACCATCAGACCTATTTGAATCACTAGAATTGTTAATAAAGAAACATTTAATTCACAGGTCTGTAACCAGGCTAGTAAATACAAATCTGTGGTATGTAGAGTTTTCAACATTTTTCTAGCAACCTAAAATCGAGTAGGATATTCTATTACCCCCAAAAAACATACTGTGAACAGCCTCAATCAAGCTTTCTGGTTTAATAAAAAGTTACAGTAGTCAAACCATTCAATCACAGATGTTTCTTATTGAAATGAGATTTGTAATTTTTTTCTGTGTTTGTATTTGCTTGTTTGTACAGGTTAAATTCAGTGAGTTAACCATCGACATGTTTCGCATGCTCCAGGCTCTGGAAAGGGAGCCTGTGAACCTGGCAACCCAGACGTCTAAACAGGGAACGCTGGTGAGTGTTAACTTCAGACAATTTTTCCTGCCCTTTGTCTGATGGAGATGATGTTCCTCTATGTTTTTTGTGTTTAGAGTGCTGGTGCTGCTGATAATGTTTTCAGATGAACCTTCTAGTGCAATAAGGTTATACAAGGCAGAGTGAGAAACTGAAGTTAATTTTGGTCGTTCATACTCCATGCTCAGTCTTCTGAGAGAAGGCTTGAGAGCCCAGTTTCACAAATGACATTTGGAGTTTTGAGTATGTGTGCCACAGCCATATGGAGCAAAGAGAGACTCTTGAACTTGGCAAAGTGACTCTTAAAACTGGAGCTGTTTAAAACTGGTTTTAAAATAACGAGTTATCTGGGCAAGTAGCCTCTAATATATTAAGAACTGACAGCTGAATTCAACTGCATAGATGTGCTTTAACACTTCTAAAATTTCTCTAATCAAAGCTGAAAGGTAAGGGCAGCATGGTGGCTCTCCTGGTAGAGCATGTACCACTTGTCAAGGCTGAATCCTTACAGCAGCGGCCTGGGTTCGAATCCGGCCTCAAGCCATTTGCTGCATGTTATCCCCTCTTGCTATCCTGCCTTTCCTGTCTCTGTCTACTGTAGCTATCAAATAAAGCAGAAATGACAACAAAATAATCTTTAAAAACAGGGTTCCCACGGGGTCTTAAAAAGTCTTAAAAGCATTGAATTTATGAATTTGGAAATAATACCTTAAAAAGACTTGAAAAAGTCTTGAATTTTGATATCTAGGTCTTAAAATTTGTTCTGTCTGTAACTTCACCATATCGCATTTCTCGTGAAGCATTTCATTTGTCAACCACGATTATTTTGATAAAATAACGGAAACAAAGAGCGGCGGAACCAATATGAATACGTCACTGAAGACCTTGCGCTTTTAAATTATAATCCAAAAAGTGCATTCATTGGATGCGCGTTAGTTTTTCTCCTCCTGCGCTGCTGTGTGCTCATGCTGGTGTGTTTGTGTGTGTGTGTGTGTGTGTGTGTGTGTGTGTGTGTGTGTGTGTTTGTGTGTTTGTGTGAGAGGAGCACACACACACCGGCGCTGTCTGAAGCGTAGCGCGGCAAGAACAAAGTTAAAACAGCAGCGCACTGACATAGATTGTGTAACAAAGTGAAGAGTTGCCACTCCGGTCTATTTTCACTGGCTAACAGCAGCACACTGGCTTAGCTCGTTTATTCATAGAAGAGGTATCACTTCGGCTTATTTTTCAATCTATGTTATCACATGCATACTAGGCTACTGCTCATTCATTGGTAACTGAATTGTTAGGTCTGTTTGATAAGCAATTTACATTTTTAAAATAATAATAATAATTTAACATATTATTAAATAAAAAAAGCCAACATGATGCAGATCAAAGACTACAAAAAGACTATTGACTAAAACTAGACTAAAATACTTTGTAATTTAGTCGACTAAAACTAGACTAAAATACTTTGGATTTTCTTCGGCTAGAACTAGACTAAAATGCCAAGACTTTTTGCCGACTAAAATGTGACAAAAAAGAATACAAGTTGACTAAATATGACTAAAACTAGTCATTTGACACAAGACTAAGACTAAAACTAAATTGAATTTAACAGTGGTATCCCAGTGGTAATTTTTCTTTGCCGGTAGGGCTGTAAAATAGGCCGAGAAATTGGTATTAATTTTTGATATAAATGGTCTTAAAAAGACTTGAATTTAACTTGAAGAAACCTGTAGGAACCCTGTAAAAAGGTAAGAGATATGTAAAGTACTTATTATAATTTGATCTGGTTTGTTGGCCTATAGCATAGGGCTCTATGTGCAGGATTTGGTTTAAAGATTATTGCAGTTCATTTTGCACACAGTTTTGGTCATTTACATCTGTTTTCACAGATGGTTCTTTGAGTTGTTTGTATTCCCATCCTCATTGCTGCATTTTCTCACTTGCCCTGGTTGTCATGACCACAGAACATGAATGGAGAAGAACAAACTTTCCCCATTCAGTTCAACATAGCAGGATGGTTGGAAGCAGCAGCCATTTTTATGTGCATTGTTGCCATTGCAAAGAATTGTGATCATATGGGTCACCTTGTTTTGAACTGTCCCCTTGTGTCAGTCAGTGCAGTTATGAAAATGTTGAATGAAGATACATCATTACTTTTCAGTTTCATTAAAATCTAATCATAGGTAACTGAGATATTGTGAGTGACAGACTGAAATGTTATCCTATCTTCCTTGTAATAAACTTAAAATAATTATAATTTTAAAATGTGTTTCTTTCCAGGAACCCAATGAGAAACCAGCTAAAAGAGAAAATCCTCACAAGTATTTGCTCTACAAGCCAACATTCAGCCAGCTTTTCACTTTCTTGTCTGCCTCTTTTAAGGTCTGTATTCACCTGTATCATTGACACTCTGGCTCATATGTCTTAGAAAACAAGACAAATTAATAGTGAGTTACTAATAATGCGGGTCAAACTAACAGCTTGTAGGCAATGAATGAGGCAATAAATGACTAACATTTGTTGCCTACATGTTCTTGGTCAAAAGTCTCATATTTTAGGCCAACTGATCTTATTCTCTTGGTGGCCATTTTTAAAACACTGGGTGAGAAACTCTACTTGAAGAGCAAGTTCAGCTGCTCTGTACATCATATAAACATTTTTCATTTCACAGATTCACGCTGAAAAACATTATAAAATAATGGATATCAAGAATCCAGATGACTTAACACTTTAATATATTTGGCCCTTTAGCGCTAGTTAACCAGAGTATAGCCACTTTAGCTTGCTGGCAGTTCACTAACCAGTAAGCTAGCCAGCTGACTTACCTGCTAAAGTTGTGTTTTGTGTTGTTGCACATGTTGTTCCTGAGACTGCTAATTAATGAACTGTCAGGTGTCAGTTCTGAGTTAAATGTTGGACAAAAAAATGTTGTTGATGTTATTGACAGGGTAAAGTGATTTTCCATTTAGTGATTTGTGCTTGATTAAATTCAGTGCAGTGATGTATTATGTTTCATAACTTCTCTGTAGTTTCATCATCAGTTTACATGTAGCTGTTGTGCTCATATGTAACATTCTCATGTTATTCTGCTGTATCTTACATCCTGCTGCAACTTATTTTTGTTGCTCTGAATTAACAGGAATTGCCTGCAAACAGCGTCCTACTTGTTTACTTGTCAGCTACTGGAGTCTTCCCTACTGGGCGTTCAGATTATGAAGGTAAAATCCCATATTTGTGGAAGATATAAAAACCAATAATCCAAACATGTTCTGCAAACTGTGGAAACTATCAGCTCTCTTGAAACAGGAGTGTCTTTGTTTGTTTTCTGTGATACAGTTCTGTGCCAACAACAGCCTTATTCGGTTGGTCAGCGCTTACAATCCTCAATGTACTACCACAGGACTGATATCATTTCTCTACTAATAAGTGCATCATTTGTTAGCAAATTACTTTGGTTGTAGTGCAGTTTTTTTTACTAGCTAACATTAGTATATTTATATATTTTATTTAGTGGTATTGATTAGATATTTGGGTACTTCTTTTAGGACCATATGATTTCGGAGGTGTTTTGACAAATACGAATCGAGATGTGGTGAATGGGGAGACGGTGCAGAAAAGGAATCAGGCCCAGAAAGAAATGCACTGGTAAGTGTCTCTAACTATAATTGTGTTATAACTGGATTTTCACCATTGAGAAAAACACAGTTAAGCTACTTGAAGTGCTCAGAAATCAGGTCAGAAGCTCCTACAAGAGACAACTGCACAAGCAATCACATCTTGCAGCATCAAAGCACTGATTTTGGAAACAGATTTAAGAACCACAATAGTAATGCTAGTTTACATCTTCAGCCTCATATCTACAAAATTTATATACTTCAAGTTTCCTCTAATCTTTTCCCCAAAACAGTTGTATTTTAGAACTCAATAATCATTCCCCTATCTTTTATCCAGCGATTGGTTTCCGTTCCTCCCACTACCATATAAAAATGAACTTTCAGGGACTTCAGACTTTCTTCACTTCAGTATTCCATCACTGTAATAAAGTCGTCCACATTAATTTTTTGGTTTGCTGTAATTATCAGTTCTGTGAATTATGAATGGTGATGACTTTGTTAGCTGCAGAAACAGAACAGTATAAGGTGGGTGTTTCAACCAAAAATTCAAATTTGAAAATGGAGGATTGTGATTGTATGTTGTGAAATCTTTAGTACCACCCCACGATTGGCAAAATTGTTTGTTACAATGTAAAATGTGGGAAAATTGTTGTAAATGGGCGAAACATTTAAAATCACAGGTATGGACTGTTTAAGTGTTTGAGGAACTGGAAAATCCTGTTGTCCTGCTTTAGCCAAATATCCTTGTCTTCTATCTAATATTGTACAAACTCATTTGTGCAGGCATTTTGGTTTGACTCAACATGCTGATGTGAAGTGTTTTTCCTGATCACTCCAGGGTCGATTACCATGTCTTGCTCCTAAACCTGAGATTGCTCCGACACTGATTAAAATACTGGAAGATTCCTTTGCTTTATTATTGTTTGTTTGAAATAGGGTAAAATAGATAACTAGGAAAGATAGAAAGGAAGTTTGCTCTGAACAATTACTAATGCCTGTTTGTCATGTGCCCCAGCCTTCATCCGGGGGACTTATTCCCTTTCACCCGGAAACCACTTTTTGTCATTGTGGATTCTTCAAACAGCACAGCCTACAAGGTATTTATTTAATGGTGTTTATTTATTTAAAAATAAGAAAATCTAGATGTTATTGTATGTCCTTGTAAATAACAATGTTGTCTTTTGTTATTCTCCATTTAGAATTTCACAAATCTGTTTGGCCAACCCCTTGTGTGCCTACTATCTCCCACTGTATATCCCAAGAGTGTACAAGGTGTGTGTCACCCTAGATACTGAAAAAAATGCACTGGAATAGAAATTTTTAATGAGAAATAACGTGGTTTGCAGATGTTCTACAGAAATGAAGAAGCAGCTAGTAAAACCCATCTAGTTTATACTTGAAAGCTGAAAAATTATCATAAGTCTAGAGTTCAACACATTCAAATTTCCATTGATTTTGTATTTCATAATGTAATTCATAATGTTTTTTTTTTTCTCCAGGAGTATGTTTTCACTTTGTTCTTACTTCTGCCATAAACTCTTTATCTTCTCAGATCAGTCGCAGCGTGGCAGTCTCTTCACGTTGTTCCTCTACTGCCCCCTCTTGGCTTTCTTCTCTGTGTGCGGCTTAAATAGTGTGCGACGAGGACTGTGGGAGAGGGCTCAAGAATTTCTGCAGAAAGTGTACCGTGACATTGGGCAGATGATAACTCGATCACCAACCATAGGTAGCACACACCTGATAGACTTTATCTTTAAGGCCCGTGGTTTTCAAAGTGGGCTGTTTGAGGGGCTTCCAGAGGGCTCAGCAAAATGAGGAGCAGTTCAAGAAACCCAGAAACCCATGAGCAAGATTTTATTTTTAGAGGTTTCACTTGACCATCTTCTTGTAATAAAAAAAAAAATATATACATATTTTTAAAAATTATGATTATTATTATTATCCTTTTGGTTAACCTGGTATTTTGTGGTCATTTTTGATTCCGTTTTTTTTTTTTTTCGTTGATCAGTTTTGATTACGTTCTTGCTAATTTCCTGCTAATTTTCTTGTATATATATATATTTTTTTTATTTACTAGTTTCTTGTCATTATTTTCTGGTCATTTCTTGTTAATTTGCTCATCACTTTATTTCCCCTCGTGGTTTTGAAAGAAATTGAGTAAATTTGCTCAGGTTTCACAGTGTTAATTTGACTATGATATAATTCACTTCAAATTGTAAAAAAAGTAAGGAACATAATGTTTTAATCACACCACACATAATCAATTTGTCAATATACGGCTGTGACAGCCTAAACAAATTGATGCACAGCACAAACCAAAATATCTTTGTATCAGTGTTTCTATGGCAACGGAAGAAGATGAAAATGTTTGAAAACCACTGGCCTAGGCTAGAGCATATTGTGAATGATCACATCATATTAGAACATGTATTATTTGTCACTACAAATGTTAAAGGAATTCACATTCTCCAAGTCACACAGAGCATTAATCCTTGTACAAGGAATGTATGTTTTCACAGCCAAGTGTAAACCCTGAAAGAATTTGTAGTGTTGTGGATTATGTAGTAATGTTTTGTAGTAGGCATACTGGACAATAAAACAACCGCTAGAAATTGCCATTGTCTTGTCTATATCTTTGCAGATCAAGCCTTTTTACAGTTCTTTGGTGACGAGTTTCTTCGACTGCTACTGATCCGCTTTGTGTTCTGCTCTGCTGCACTGAGACTACATAAGCTTTTCCGTGTAAGTTAACGCCTCTGTGTTTCTAACCTGAAGTGGGAAAGACATGCTTCTGCCATGTTACTTGTCAGTCAGGTGCTCTGTTTGTGTGAATATGAAAATGAGCAAGGCACATCACACAGCTGAAAAAAAAAAACCCAAAAAAAACGCAGCACTTGAATAGAACGAGCTAACATCTGGCTTTACCTGACCTGCTAGCTTTGTTTCAGTAAAGGCATAGGTTAAAGGATTGCACCAGTGATTTTACATTTTCACTCTAATATCAACATGTACATACTTCATGTTTCTGCTAATCTTTTCCCAAAGCAAGCAGTCGTATTTTAGAACTCCAATATCATTTTCCTCCCTTTTATCCAGCCATTGGTTTCCATTCATTTCACTACGATATGAAAATGAGACTTCAAACTTTCTTCACACAAGTATTCCATCACTGTAATAAAATCATGCACATTAGTTTTCCTAAAAGCAGTAGCACTGCTGTGTTTTGATGACTTGAAATTGGACTGAGTGAAACTTGCAAGTATGTAAAAAAAAAAAAAAAAAAAAAAAAATATATATATATATATATATATATATATATATATATATATATATAAAACCTGTGCAACTCATTGGCAGTTTTATTCTCTTTTTAATTTTTGTGAAATTTTTGGGGCATTTTGTTATAATACAAAAAGTTAATTGTATGCTTTTGGGTAATTTTATTTGGTCACAATTTCATTTTATTTATTCTTACAAACTTTCTTTTGGTATTTTTATAGAAATTGTATTTTTCTTGCATGTATGTTTTTATGGTTTATTTGGTGATTTCATTGTCATTTTTGAATGTTTTTTTTCTTGTATTTTTTTTTAATTCTATGGGTTATTTTGTTGTTTTTGACTAGTTCTTTGTTAATGTTATGGTCCTTTGTTGGTAATTTTTTCCTCTTTTTTGTCATTTCCTCATTATTCTCTTGAAGCTGTTTTTTCTCTATTTTTTATTATTTTTTTTATCATGTTTTTCAAAGAAATATAGTGAATTTACTCAAGTTTCAAAGGGATAATTAATACTTTTGAGTGAGTGACTCTATAAGTTATGTCATTTGTGTATTCTGCCTGAGCAACACAATTTACAGCAGCTTGATGAAAAACATCTCAGCTGGTCATTAATACACCTTGTTGATCACTGTGGTATCTGGAGGAATAAAGGTTTTGCTGTGTTGTGCTTGTAGGAGTCCAGGAGCTTCCCAGAGTCCTACCCTGAGCTCCCCAAACAGGATACAGTGGAGAGCAGCCTTCTACAGAAGCATATTTTGGAGCTTGCCACCATGCTGGACGTGCAGAGCCTGTTTTGGGATGATTCATTGGAGACCTACTGAACATCTTCCCACAGGGCAAAATGGCACAAGTGTACATACAGACACAGATAGACTCACTTGCCAGAGCCCTCGCAGTTCTTTTTTTACAGGTAATCAAATTACTGATTCAGCACACGGTTTCATGTCCTGTATCTGTTACTTGTAGAAGCAAATGTAGTGCAACATTAAAATGTTCACGTAGATAAGCCAGAGAGTTTAATATAGTTCAGATCCTTCATTTTGACAAGCTCAGCTGCTTGTCTCATATATAAGAAAACAAATTGGAGGCTCTAATTAACATTAAGTCAGTGAATATAATTTCAACTAACACTTGGCCATCCAAATGCAAAGTTTAATCCCCTCAGCTGTAAGTCTATTCCACATGTCAGATAATTGTAAAGTTGGCAGCCTCCGTTTTTTCAAATCAGTGTTCTCAATGTGAGTTCTATGGAGAGCTGTGAAGATGTTTTGTGACACAAACTTCACAGGGAATGGAGATCAGATTTGTGTACAGATCACTCCATGAAACATCGGGCTCCAGTCATCTGATTTGTTCAGACATAGAGACCAATATATGTGCCCTGCAAACACGCAATTTTATATTAAAAGTAAATACAGCTTTCCATCAAGGCAGTACATACGCAGTAGTATTTGTAGTTGCTTCCTTTTGGGGGTAGGGGGTATGCCTTAAGGATATAGAGGTGGATTTGTAACTGGAAAGCAGATGGGTTCAAATCACTGGACCACATGAGAAAATGTCGGCCAGAAAAACAACAAGAAATTCTTTTCTCACACTCACCAGTTGTCCTCACCAAAGTGCCCTTGAGCAAGGCACTTAACCCTCAGTGAAGCTGATCACTGGCCAGTAATCGAGGGCTGTGGTGGTACTTGGCAGCTCCACAGTGTGAGTTTGTGTGCATGAAAGTGAAGTGAGGCGGGCTGAGGAAGCACATAGGGCTCAACATAAACCCTTCCCTGTATAAATTATCATAAAAAGAACAACTGTCAAATAGTTAGATAACTATTAGTGCAGTATCTTTGAATTTGATAGATGTAATCTACAATATAAGTGTTAACCTGGAGATTTGTGTTTGACCAACGCTGCTTACTGCATAACGGTTGTTTATTTGCTTGTACGCAGAGCTGCATGAGGTTTTGTTCTGTGAGTTCTGTTTCTTGTTTCGGGTCGTCATCAGTTGTAAAGATATTGTGCTCCCCCTCATGTCATTAATCATATCATAACAATCAGTCTAATCTCTGCTTTATTTTTACACATAACTTAAAAAGCAGTTGTTAATGCCCTGTGCATTTTGAGGAAATGGTAGTTATTTCATGTTTTTTTTTTTTTTTTTTTTTTTTTTTTTTTTTTTTTTTAGATAATTAAGCTCTTATTTGCATGCAAAAAAGGCAAAGGAATGTATGCATTTTGCCCCTTTATCCACAAATTCTGGTCTGCACCCTAAAGGGCACAGGAGACAATATGAAAGGAAAAAGGGTTGTACATTTTGGAATAGCATGGGGTTGGGATTTGCACAGTAAATGGACCTATTACTTGACTTGAATTATTAAATGTGTACATTTGTAGTCGCATCAACAAAGTCAGACAATCTAGCTTCAGATAAGAGAGGTGGAACTGCTCAGTGGTTTTAACTGGCATGCAAACAAATATTCCTTGTGTAGGGTTTTTCCCCTGTTGATAACATTTATATACATGATTATGTAATTATTGCTTGTATTTTGGATGCAGTTATTTACATGGCTGAAGAAGTCTTTGTTAATGTTTCCATTTTCATGCAAACACCTCCCTCCTGACATCAACTATAGTCATGTCGCTTCATTAGTATTTCTGTTGTTGCAGTGACATTTTCCACTATTTTTTGACCACTGAGATTACAAAAGAGAGACAAAAATAATAGTTATAAAAGAAAACAGTAGCATGTTGGAATGATGAAAATCATTGGTAAAAACGTTAAAAACTCTCTTAGGCTGGGTTGCACCAACATGTATTCAATTTTTAAAAAGTGTTAAACCAGAGTAAATCACAGTTACCATTAAATTTTCTTTAACTAAACTGATTTCAAATAAAGGATTAAATGTAAACCTTTCTTTAAATCTATCTATATAGTTCAGTTTTTAAAATTTAGTTTTTTAAAATTGAATCCTGTCGCAACAAAACTTTAAACTTTATTTAAACTATGAGCTGGTATAATCTTTAACTTAAACTTGAGGAGGTTTAAAGTTTAATCCTTTGAAACCTGAGCAAATTTGATTAATTTCTCTCAAAAACATGGAAAAAGAGACGATTTGCAAATTTGCAACAAATGTCTTAAGAATTAGCAAGAAAGTGGTAAAAAGTTAGAAGAAAATCACTTGAAAATGACCTGATTTAAAAAAAAAAAAAATTGCCAAAAAAAATTAACAGAAAAAAAAAATTAACAAAAAACTGTGAAAAACACTATATTTACAAATATTGGAATGGCACATTTAAATGTGATGCAGATCGACTTTTTTTATTTTTTTTATTTTATTTTATTTTTATTACTTTCATTAGGCTGTTTAATTTTGATTTAACCCTCGTAAAGCCTTAAGGGTCAAAACGAACTGAGCATCTGTGAGTCCTTTTTTCCGGGGTCCTGCAGCGCATTTGGGGCCAAGACCGGGGGGACCGGGTGGTCCGGGGGCATGGGGGAGTGCTGGAGGCCACGACCGCCACCGCGGAGCCGAGGGCAAGTCATGGGCGCGTTTTGATCCCTTAAGGCTTTACAAGGGTTAAACCACTAAATTAGGGTCAATTTTTAATTGTACAACAGAGCTCTGCTTCATTTTTTATCTTTTATTTTGTTGGACTCTGATTAGAATTAATCGTACATCAAATTAATCCTTGTTGATGCCACCCAGCCACAGTGTCATATGAAGGCTTGTTTAGGCTGTGAGATAGTTTTTGAAAGAGTTTCAAACATTAGCAACAAGCCAAAAATCTTCCCATATTAAAGTCGGATTGAAATGACATCTTGGTGTAAATACCCAATTTCCCCTCGGGGTTAAATTTTTTTTTCTCACATGGCTGAAGTGAAATGTTCTTACACAGGAAACAGCTACAAAAAACAAGTTCTATTTTGTACCAGCCAAATGACCACAGCAAACTGTTCAGTGACCGTTGTACTCCATTCAGCTGCCGTGGCTGAAGGTGGGTGGTTGTGAGAACGTTACCTTTACCTCGCAGTGAATCAAACTATCATCATAATCAAAAATACTGTTTATAAAAGGTCTTCATAGTTTTTAGAGTGATGATATCTCAAGATTTGACTGTGAAGATTGATGAACAGTGAAATCAAATTTTTAAAAAAAAAATTCTTCAAGCCACTCTGGTCTGATTTTAGAAATCACTTGAGAGTTATTCAGCTACAGCCTCTAAAGTTGTATAGTTAGTTAGTTAGTTAATTAGTTAGTTAGACTTTTTTGTCCCCGGGGGCCAAATACAACTTGGGTACTAACAGGGGTGTCATGTTTTATTGATTATATCATTATCGTTTTCTCAAACTTCCTTTATATTTGGCATGTAGCTGTTTTGTCAGTTCCTTTGCATGCATGTCGGTTTTGTCCAAACATCATGCTGTCTTACTCATGCTCATCTAATTGCAAGTTTGTTTTTGCTCTATCAAAGAAAGTAGCATTATCTGGTCTTGTAGCGATGCTGATAATGAAACCAGCTAACTTTTAACTGCCCTTGACCAACCAGTTAAAATTGTTTAGTGAAGACATACGCATCTAAGCTGTTTGTATGAGTTTGAGATTAGATTTCTGAATTTCTGAATTCATTGACAAATTATAAGTAGAGCACTATTTTTAGTGCTTCTAACCATGTGATATTTATTGACATTGTTTAGAGTATGTGTATAGATTCTGTACAACGTTTTGGCACAGATGTGTTTGTTCAGTACGTGGAAAGTCTATAAAATGTGTGACAAATTATGAAGTTGACATTAAGGAGCAAATTGATAATGTTAATGAGGCCAGTCTGTTCTTGGGCCATTTTTTTTTGTAAAGATCTTACATTCCAACTTTCCAAGGACTTGAAGAGAGGCAGAGGGAATCTACCGCTGTTTCTCCATTTTAGATTTGACTGGGAAAGTGAGCCGTTTATACATATTCTTATATTTCCGTTGTAATACCAACTTCCATGTTCCTTTGTGTTGACAATTGTTATAATGAATAAGATACAGTAGCCTTGCACTTTACTCTATGGAGTTATGAGTTTAATATTATGGTCTTGTTTGTTGTGCTGTGGGAAAAGGAAAAAAAAGAGAAATCTATCCTTATTATTGTTCTTCATGCCGAGCCTCATACTGCTAACCTTTATGCGCTAAGGAGTTGTACGAACTCGCGGGTTTGATTTCAAAGATGTTCTCGTTGAAACCATTCATTCTCTTCCCTTTAGAAACTTGTGTCTAACATGTCCAAGATGTATAGGCTGCTCTCTGAAAAGGGTTTTACAATAAGCAGCAATAACAAATTAAATTTTATACATCAACCAATCAGCCATACTTTATTAATACTCCATCTTTCTTCCCCCTTTGATTTTTCTAGGCTAGTCCTAGCACAGTTGTAAAAGACTACTTTTGCATTTGACTGAAGGAAAAAAAAAACATTATGGGCATGGTAACATTTTACATCTTTGGACATGTAGACATGTGTTAGAAAGCACATGTATGACTAGCTGGGACGTTTTTGTATGTATGAACTAAAAATGAAGGAATTCATTCCTTTCAGGTTATTATCTAATAATTGTGGTGACATTACGTTAAGCCTCACTAACCCATGTTCATGCAGTGTGTAACTTCTTTCCACTTTTTCAACTCTTTCCATCACTTTTGGTTTGAATTTGCCCTCATGTGGGACATTATGATGTAAGTAATTTAATAGTTGAATAATCATCACATCTCTATTTTAATTCTAATCTCATAGGATTTCTAATTAAAAAGCATTTGCGATGTGCAGGCTTAATGTGCAAGGTAAATGAAAACAAATGTTGTGGCTTAACAATGGGAAATATGCTTTATTCTATGAAACAAATAACCCCAAACAATGGAGAGACACTAGGAACAGACCATTATAAAGACAAACACAGAAGAGCCATTGTTTAACAATCAAATGTGGTTCATTTTATTCTGTTAAGACCATGTGCTGTGCCTTCTGTGCTTCATATTTTAAATAGGACCAACATGACATTGCTGCCTAAATCACTGCTTTATGCAGCACAAGCTAGATGTAGTTTGTGCAGACAAAATGTAATTGATCAAAACAGTTTGAAATAGCTTGTAATGCCTTGTAGGCTAACACACCTTTAAACGGGTTAGTGCATCATGTTTACACATTTTATTTTTCATTTTCAAGTTTGTGGCATTACCTTAGACACTTTACATATTTGACTGAAACATGTAGGAACATAGATGTGCCAGGTAAACCTGCACAAAGTTCCTTCTAACAAGCTCGTCTTGTTAGCTACCTGGCAGGTACATGGTGCAGTGGTGGTAACTGATAGGTGATGTAAACGGTTCACATTTCTTCTGCTTGAAGTGACTGTCAGAGGCTACCAGTGGTGGCAGATCTGTCGTAACACTCCTTGTTCTTGGTTGCCCATTGGGGACTGCAAAGTTTTGTGCAAGGAGCAGCAAATCCAAGACTCCAACCAAACACAAGATAAAGCTTTCCTCTTTCCCTTTACTCTGTAGCTTAACCTGCTAATTGTAGTTGTTAAGAAATTGGCTGGGTAAAAATGTTATCTATAGGTCGATTATAAAATCTGCTGTTTTCAGAATTTGTGGCTTTAAAATATACATGCCATTTAAAGGAAAAATCCACCCAGAAATACTCTACCACTGTACAGCGAACAGTGATTATAATTCTTGATCCGTTTAGTTCATTGTTGAGGTATTTTTCTTATTCTTGTGCATTAACGGCCAAACACTGACAATGTGACATCAGTGTGAATGGTTTGTGTGCAGCTTGTAGCACTTAAACCTTTTTGTGTTTGGACACTGCTTAAAAGGATAATCCAATATTTTGGGCAAAATACTCTTTCCTACCTTACCCAGACTGAGAGATGATGTTCCATTGTACCATTTTCATTTGCTTTTTCTTGGCCAGAAAAACTCTTGCTCTCCTGCTCTTACTCAAGTCTGGTATAAAGAATAAGAGATAATATGTCATTGAGTAGCATGTGAGCCCAAACTGGTCCTGAGTGGGGAAAAACTCAGAGTGGTTGTTGCTGTTTTGAATGGGTTTGCCATCCCTCAGTTTATGCCTTATTTAACTGGATAGGGCCCATGCCAGGTGTGAGAATTATGAGTAATTTGTTTATTGCTAACTATTTCTGATTTGATGTGTCAGCTTGTAGCTTTTAAACTGGCATGTGGCTACATTTACATTGTTTTGTAAACTTTAGTCAGTGGATTTAGGCTTAATGCAGCTGCTGGACAGACTACTGATGTTTTTAGATCAGTGACTGATACAACTAATGCGCACAATGGATAAGAAAAACACCAGTTTGCATTGTGTAAAGTGTGTTTTGTAGTATAGATGAATCTATCCTATCCATGTGTTCAACCAGCAGAGCTATAGGGTGTTACAGTGGGATTTTCCACACCCGTCCCATTGACTTCAATTTTAGTGGCACCAATGTCAGGCACCAGTGCTAATTTGGGACTCTGTCGCTGTGACATATTAGTGTCTACTCCTTCTTTATATGTTTCTTTCTCTTACTGAAGTAGAAGAAATGAGGCAGGTTGTGGAAAAGTGGATGCATCCACAACATAAACTAAAAGACTTTATCACAAAAGAACTCCTGTAATCAGAACAAATGCAGTGCACGAGTATCTCAGGGTGGAGTTTTCCTTTAAAACTATCAAATGTTGAACTAAAGCAGACATCGTTGACTAGGCAGCTATAGAATGTGCAGAGCAAATGAAGGCTTTCACCTCACCCAGTCTAGGCAGTATAATCTCTTTCAGACTACAACCACGCCTTGTTGAGAAAATAATTGTTAGCACTCCATAACCTCTACCTATAATCCACCAGAGCACTTGATTATTTTTTTTTTTTCACATGGAGACACAAGCACAAACGGCCACTGCTCCATGTAATGGACCCACATCCATAAAGAAGCATGTCAAGAAAGCCTCTTGGGACTATATCACAAACTGCCGATTGATCAATCCTATTTTCTTCTCCCCCCAGATATCTTGGGGTCATTTATACCTTTTTTATACTTGTAAAAAAAAATGTCCAAAAGATGGTTACCCCACCTTTATAGCAAAATGTGTGACTTGCTTGTTGGTGTGATTTTCATAGTCAGTGTCATACTGTCAATTGTATTTTCAATATCTGAGTCAAAGAAATGCACTGATGATTATATCTGTAAGCAGCATGTTTGTTTAGAATAGAAAGTGCCAAAGACTGGTGTACTCTCACTTTTCCATCTCAACAGTGATTGAGATCAATTATTGTATGAAATGTTTGTTTGGTTTTTTTTTTTTTTCAGTGTATTGCCAGATAAAGCAAATAAAGATTATTTGGCATCATGAAAAGACAATCAAGTGTCTTGACTGTGGAACTGGATATGATACATAAATGCACGGTGTTGTTGCCATCAAGGTGCAGCTGAACCTACTGATGATTAAAGATTGATTAAAACACCCACTGGCAGCAAAATTCTTTACTACTTTATCAGTACTTTTTAGATTTCAATACAAGTATGAAATTAATGCAATTAATAAATTAATGGAAAACAGGAATTAAAAAAGGAATAAATCTTATTTATTTTCAAATTTGTTCAATTATAGTTGAATATATTTCTTTAATTATTTAAAAATATTTTAAAACTTTATGTATTTCCACATATAGTATATCTTGCGTAGCTGCACTGTAGGATAAGTGTGCTGATCTGTCAAATAAAAAATTGAGCCTATGTAAAATTGTATACCTCTATACACCATATCTACACACAGGGATGTTGCACTGTTGAGTTGTTGCCAAGTCCCACACATATACATTATTGCATAATGATTAAACAAGCAGTTTAAATAGTGTACAGTTTTACAAAATCTGATCAGTCTATCTTGTTTATCAAAACAAGGAGGCACATTGCTTTGTCAAAATGGCAACTGACAGCATGGGCTTTTGCTTTTTTCCATTTTACATATGATTTCTACCTTTTATTCAAGATGAAGCCCATTTATCAATATATTCTTTTACTCAAATTCTAATTAATGGCATGCCCGGAGGAACTGCTTTAAGCTTCTTAGTTAGGTCTACCACCCACCCTTCAATTAATATAGCCTCAGTCCCCTTGATACCACACATGATTCAATAAATCAAACAGATGTTCTACATTTCTTGCTCAATCTTCAGTTCTTGAAGACACAGTCTGTTCTACCATGCGGTGAGGGACGGATTTACATTTCCTCACTCTGTTTGCAGGAGCAGAGGCTTGTTTGAGTGTGTTGTTGCTAAGAGACGGTGAGACGTCAGGTCCTCCAATCACTGGAGGACAGGGCTGTCAAATGGTTTGAACTGACCAGTCAGAACGCAGAGCGACGTCACTTCCTGTTAACGTGTGTCCAAAGATGGACGGGAACGAGGCGAGATGTTGGAAAAAATAAGAACAATTCGCCGAAACTCAGTTGGGTTTGCCATATTTTTTGTTCTGCCAATAAAAGTACAAGATGCTTATTTGCATGAGGAACATATTTGAGATGTGGCTGATGTCAGCAACTTTGCGGCTTGTTCACCTCACCTGACCACCTGTCATTCTGTACTTTTTTTTCTATTTTAACATCACTTCATGCCGCAATTTGATAACGTAGCCCTATGGTGTTTGAACAGCCAAGTTGGTAAACGTTGTGATGTAAAACTCTCTTCTTTGTCATATATGAAACGGTGGAATTTGTCAAATAAAAAAACAGTATGTGCATATAATATTTCGGTGCACTTAGCTTATATAAAATGACAGAGTCCTGCCCACAGTATGAGTAGCTAACATTAGCTTTGTACATGAGCTCTGCTGTGGGCATCAGCTAACTTGACGAGAGCGCCGCGCGTGGATCATTTTTGACCAGAGTGAGACCTCTTGCTCTTTCCTATGTGCTCTTTGATCCCAGCTTACAGGAGACTTGTTTTAACTTAATTTACCTTACATGCTGAAGAGTAAACGCTGCTTTGTTAATGATATATAATTTGCTGTGTTGTGCGCTGTATTTTGGTTTCTTATATGGTAAGAACGAGTATTTTTGTTTGTTTGTTTGTTTGTTTGTTTGTTGCAAAGGCTAACTTCTGAGGCTACTCGGACTGCTTTTAAGGTTAGCGGTAGCTAGCTAAGGTTACTTGTAGCTAAGATACAGTCATCACCCTGTAGATATCCTTAAGACAGAAATGTACCATAACCACCCCAAAATGTCGCCGAATTCCTCAGTGACACATTAAGAGGCCATAGATTTTACATAGAAACCCTGAGCTGCAGTTATTTATGTAGCATGGTGCATTTTAATAGAAGTTTGGTTCACAGTAGAGACAGTTGTACTGATGAGTGCAGTCAGCTGTGTGTGTATGAGCCATGACATCCAGCAAACCAGAATTATGCCAGCTTTATCTACATGTTCTGCAGCACTTCACTCTGAAATAGGTCGATGAGGGTATGACAGATATACTGACTGGGTTCATGTGCAGTTTGATTCCCATTCCAAGCAAAACTAACTTTAAAACAGATCCACTTACAGTAAGTTGTGTACAGAAAGGTGCATGCATAATTCATAGTGTGTCATCAATGACAAGGAGCTGAAAAGGCAGTCGAGCTACCTTTTGCATTTCACTCACACCAGCTGACAATGTTGAATCACAGAAATTGAATTGATCTGTTCCATTTTTATGGTTCTGTAATAATTTTGCACATCACCATGTAGTGCGAAATTAATTGTTCATAACGACAATAATAACAGTAACATTAAGAGCAAAGCCCTCTGTCTGGTTCAGTATGGATTAAATGAAATTAAAGTGGACTAATGTTTAATAATTAAAAAAAAAAAAAAAAAAAAAAGTGAATGTACAAGGGGTCTAATTTTAGTGTAAGGTAAGATTCTGTGATTTTGTCTTTGTAACTGACTGCATGATTACAGTTACCAAAAAAAGTTAATTACATGAGGTATCATTTGCATGAACTATTGCTGGCAGTAGTGGTAGTTGTAGCTGATGTTTTTTTCTTCTTGACAGAGCCTCAAGTTATGAGAGTAGATATTATTTTCACCCACATGTTTCCATAGCCCACAGTTGTCCAGACTGTGGTAGTTCATGGTTCACCCATCCCAGTGTCAAGTATGAAAGCTAGAATTGGTTGGAGACACTAATCACTAATCATTCTTCAACTTACCGCAGAGAAAAGCCATGAGAATGCGTTCAACTTCACCTCCAGTTCATGTGCATGTCAATGACTCTACACCGGTACATGTCCATGTGAAGAGCCAACGGACAAGTCCTGCCAGGACGCCTCAGGTTAGACATTTAGGTCATCATTTTTTGGAATGAAACACTGTGAATTCTTTTACTTTTGTTGTTTCTGGGCACTTTACAATCTGAAAATGCACCTTCATGTCAGACCTTTCTGATTTCCATCCTTAAAAGTTCTGAAACTCATTCAAAAGAAACGGCCATCATGACTCATAAGTCAGAATACTGAATTATCATTTTCAATCTTTAGCCCTGATGCCCTTTAAGGATAGTAAAGCTGTGTTTTTACTTTTTTCCAGTCACCATGTGCGAGTCTAAAGTAGGGCTGGCAGATATGGCCAAAAATGTTATCATGATAAAATATATCTTATCAGTCCATATCATACTTTTAAATTACATGAGCAAGGTGTTTCCTCTGTAATTTTATGCTGCTGTGGTGGTTTGGATAATAATTTTGTCCCAAATCTGTCGGTGTTTGGGTGGAAGTTATGTTTCAAGTTAAGGTTAAAAGAGCTAAAAATGTTCTTTTAACACCATTTGCCTAATAACAGCACTTATTATACAAGTGGACTTGACTTTTTGCAATAGGCCTGTGTTTTGTTTTTAGTTTTTTTTTTTGAGAGGAGAGGCTGTGACAGTGTTTTTTGTATGATTTGCACGTTGGTTTATAACAGTAGTACAAAGCTGACATGTGTTTGTTTCCGATAGAGCTTTACACCTTAGTATTGAAACTGGCCACCACGTGAACTGACCTGCTGCGTGTGATGTGTGTTTTAAAGGGGAAGGTCAAGAGTGATAGAGGAAACCTGCGTCCTACAGCTAAGGTCAAAACACGAGTGCCATGGATCCCACCAGGAAAGGCCTCCACCCGGGATGCAACATACAAATGGGAGGTAATACATGTTTTTTATTAGCGTGATCTACATGACAGACATAAGATTAATAAACAATGACAGAGGCAAGATCTTTCACCAACCATACACTGTGATAATCCGCATACACATCAAGGACAAACCAAACAAAAAGTATGCAAAGAGTGAAAAAAAAAAAACAAAAAAACAATCTCAAGGCCATGAAAAACAACTGCAACAACAACAAAGTAAGCACAAACATAGAGCAAAACACCCTAAAAAACATTTTTCTGTTGCTGGAAAACAAGACAGCAGCTTAATCCTGGCCAATAGCCTTTATTTTCTCCAATAAATAATGTTTCACCGTTCATTTGAACCAGTCCAATGTTAACATTGATGGTGTTTGTTTTCTTAATTTAGACAAGCATGTTATTTTCTTTTTTATCATTAAAATTTTCACTGAAATTTAAGCGTGTTATAAGAGCAATAAACAGTACATTATTTTAGGCTTTCTTCAGTATTTGCGATTTCTTTACCCCCTAAATCCACCCCACCTCCAGCCCTCCATCCCCACAAGCCATTCCCACAGCTTAAATGCAGCATAACAGAATGTTCCCCCCAAACTCCATCCTCCTTATTGGCTTAAAAAATGTTAAAAACAGGCCTTTTGTTGTGCTGTCAACATTGCAAGGAGTTGCAGAAAGAACAGACACAGTCAAATCTGGAATAGTCCTCAAAGTATGTTTTCCACCCAGGGGCCAACTCACCGCCTCGAGATCACTCCACTCCCTGAGCCCGAGCCTTCCCAGCCTGCACTGCGGTTGTCTGACCTTTCATCCGAGGAAGAGGAGGCGCTGCATGGACGAATTAACCAGTACGAGAGGAAGATTGACAGCTTATTGACTGAGGTCAGCTCACTGAAGAGTGAGGTCAGTGCCTTTTGCTGTTTCCCTTGTAGTCAAAAGGAAAACTGATGTTTGCACACTGGATGACAGCTCCTAAAATTTTAATTCTGATAGCCATTTTTATTTTTAGCAGCCCTGTGACGTGTTTGTTTTATGCCTGTCAAAGGTCGGTCTGGATCATCACATCCAAATTATTAATGATTCTTTATCACAAATCTTGTGTAAATATTTTTTGAGAGCACCAACTGCCATCCCCACAGTATCATCACATTATTGATACTGAGATATTCAGTCAAAACTATTGTGATAACTGATTTTGTCCATATTGCTCACAATGTGTTTTTGTTTGACTGCTACATGTGCTTGCTGCTCCTGCAAAACTGGCATTAGGAATATTTTTGAGGAATTATTTACATATAATGTAAATAATTTAAGAAATAAGGAAATCTACACCCACCAGAGCTGCAACTATAGACCACTTCAGAGTTTGCAAACAACAATGATATTGTGAAACTCACTCCTTCACTCACAGGATCACAGTTAGCTCTAGGTGTGCTCGTGCCAGTTTGCTGCTTCTTACATGACAGCGAGGGCAGAGTAAACAGTTTAAAAGGAGAC
Source organism: Myripristis murdjan (assembly GCF_902150065.1). NCBI lineage: Eukaryota > Metazoa > Chordata > Actinopteri > Holocentriformes > Holocentridae > Myripristis > Myripristis murdjan. The sequence continues at coordinate 18,957,180 of NC_043991.1, forward strand.
AAAGGGAGTGTGGGAGGAGGTGTATTAGCTACTGGCTGTTACATGAATTTACGTAACTATAGACATGAAAACAAACAATAAATGGACTATTATTGGCTCTTCATCATAAACCAAACTTGAAAGCCATCTTTGTGCTTCTGAAGGCATTGTGATAGGAATCCAATGACAGTCTCACATGATTTAGGTCAAATCATGGATCACATCCAGTCACTGGGGGGAAGCAGGTTCATTCTGACCTGCATCTAAAACTGAGCTATTAAGCTGACCAGTTATCATATCAGTTATCTGTTCAATCACCTATTTATGCCTCTGCTTATTTTGCTGACAACATTTTAATTGCAGATTGTATCCTGTCAGTCAGCCTCCATGACTTATCGTGACTGATGCCAGCGTCACTAGCTGTTGCTCCCTGGAGGTGTACCTCAACTCGCTGTAATGAGCAGAGAGGCTGCATTTTATTTCACTCACTAAATTCATATAATCCAAAAGTGCTCATTAATTGAGTTACATAATTCAATGATAGTCCTCCATTGATGAAAAGGCTGCATTTTATTTCTGTCTTGTTTTATACACTTGTTGAATGGCTAAAAAGATACTTAACTGTGTAATAAAGTAATGGTTTCCCAGGCCTCTAAACACAGTGGGCAACACTGCAACAACACAGTTTGTAGAAACTGAACTGCCATGCTGTAGAAAAATGTATAGGTGAACAGCCTCCACTCCATATCAGTGTGTCTGTCTGTCTGTCCATCTGTACTGCATGTAGGTGGAGCTCCGAAGGAAGGAGCAGCTGCTGGAGCGCCAGTCGGAGCAGCTCAGCGTCTCCCAGCGGGTCATCGCCGAGCAGGAGGAGGAGCTGGCTGAGGTAACCAAGGAGCTGGAAGTGACTGAACGTGAAAATGCACTCTTACGCCAGTCCATGGAAAAGATGCTGGAGGAGACCGACTACAACAGGCAAGGCAGAGAGATCGATCCGGAGAGCAGCTTTTATCAGCAACATTATTTAAAACATTTCCACCTTTATTTGAACAAGAGAACATAAGGACGGGATTTCCCTCCAAGCACTTCAGTGTGAATTATGATGTACCAAAGGCCCTGAACTAGAAAAGCAGAAGGGAAATTTCAATGAAATTTCATAAATTTTTTTAAACATTTATACTCACTCAAGGTGGATAAAGGTTGTTTTTAATTTGCCCAATATACATAAATTCTTGCTTAAATTTCTAATTTTTCTGTTGTATATTTTTGCTGACACAGTTATGCATTTATATCAAGACCTAATCCAATTTTTTGTTCAAGTACATATTATACAATATAATATTTCTAAAGCGGGATTACATAATCCCTTAATAATATAATAGAAAGGGTTTTTTAACTAAGAAGCAACATTCCTCTTGTCTTGTCCACCTTTTGCCTTAATTACAGCTTGTGCTCTTACTTCCATCCAAGTTTCATTTTTTCCAAAATCTGATTTTAAATTACCGTGTTTAGAATTTGTTCTTGAGTTTTTTTCATTTACACAAAGCAAAACATCTGTTCCTTACAATTTTGGAAATATGAGATATTTCACATAATTGATTAGTTTAACATGTAATCGGTTTGTAAACTTTGATAGTACAAACAAGGTGAATACTGTTCAATACACTTTTGTCACTAGGCTGATGAGCCTCCTGTTTCCTACACTTTTAAATTGTGGTAATATGATGCAGTGACCTTTCTTAAAGAGTTTTAAGTTCAGCATTTCAAAAGCTGTATGTAGTTTTATATCTCGCGGGAAAAGCAGAGCATAGGTCAAGAAATGTGTCAAAGCAGGTGAGAAAAACTAAAAACTAAAACTGTCCTTTGTTGTCTTGTCCTTGCAGGCTGGAAGGAGACTGCGTGCAAAACAAGGACGCACTGCTCAGGAAACTGATGGAGGCCGAGATGGATGGGGCAGCCGCTGCCAAGCAAGTGTCTGCCCTGCGCGATTCTGTTTCCAAAATGGGAAGCACTGGTGGCAGTGTGAGTACCAGCAGAGGCTTTGCCCTCATTAAGGGCCTCGTCAGAGGGTCCCTACATGTCCTAGAAACCTGGGAACTCATCTGTGGAAAATAAGAATTACCTGCAAGCAGTAATTGTAGCAGTTCCAAACAGAAAGAGAGAACACAAAATAAACTTGAAAATTGTATAGTGAGCATACAATAATGTGAGAAGTCTGGATTTTTCAAAATAACACCCGCTATAGCTAACTCATCACAGGCTGCCTCATGTCTATAGCTGGATAATATTATGTCTTTACCAATTCTAGTGTAATGTGCCATTCTTCACACGAATGCTATTCATTCTTTATTGCCACACCAGTTTATATTGTATAAACAGACCTTTTTCACAGCAGCCATCCTGACATGAGATGGCAGGTAAACACAAGCTATTGCTAATGACATTATTTAAGGTTCTGTTCCATGTGAGGCCTTAATCAGACTGCAGGCAAATCAGATTTGTTTCTCAAATCAGATCTTTAAGACAGACTGTCTGCGCTGTTATTAGCAAGTCATCAGATCAGATTTGTGTGTCCAGACATCATTACCCTATCTCCATGGGTTGCTGTGGTAACAACATTGGTGTTAGTGACTACATACACTGGTGATGCAGCTTTCCAATGTGGAAGACAGGAGAAACATACAGAAACCTCCCCGCAAAATGCCAGCAGTTTATTTCAGTGTCTGACTGTTGTTCTCTGTGTTGTCCTCCATACGGCTCTGCTAGTAGCAGCATGGATTCTACTCAGCTGCTCCGATGCACGTCCATGACTCTGGATATGGCGTCATCATTGTATGTTGCGTTGCAAGTGACATAAAAGACACTTTCAAATCCTATTTGAGTGTCTGGAGTGTCCGGACTGAGACGCATCTGTAAAAGTCCAATTTGAATTGCACTTCAGACACATTTTATTTTTTTTTTTTGCTGTCCAGACTTTCTAAAATCAATATGGATACAATCTGGATATGCTGAAAAACAAATTTGGGCTAGCAGTCTGAACAAAGCCTAAGTGTAACAGAGTCTTTCTATTGAACCAACATGAACAACAGCAGGGCCCTGGCTCTGTGAAGCCCAGTACAGAGCCACACTGAACTCAAGAACACATGGCCGTGTTTACCTTTTCCAATATACGTCCAGTTGAGTTCACTTGGCTGCAGGTGTGATGTTAGAACAGGTGCTGCTGCTTTATCAACAAAAGGTTAATCTACAGAAGATTTCATACACAGCCAATCTGTAATAGCCGGACATAATGGTAATTTATGTTAGTAAAGTATAATGACGTGCTAAAAAGTGGCAATGATTTTGCACGTAGGCTATAGTTATGATTGCATGTCTTCTTAAGTCACTGATGTGTAACGTAATATCAAACATTTGGATTTGCAACTACTTTGCAGTTAAATTTGACTAGACAAGGCCAATTAATGAGGTTATCACTTGATTTTGTATATTATTGCAGGATCTCAATCTACCAGAATAGTGCACTCATCATGATATGAGCATGTGCATATTAAAAAAGCTTGACCATATGAAATGAATGAGTGAGACACCAGTCGCTCATTGTTGCACCAACTTGCAGTTTAGTATAGCGTGGTATCACTCACCGTGTGAACTGTGGCTTAGACCTAAATGGAACAAAATGTCAGTATTAACACGTGTTTACCTGCTAATTCATAATTCAAAAAGGCTGCTGAGGTTCACTTTTCAAAACTACTGGTGTACATTAATTGTACATTGCTGTACAATTGTACAGCAAGTAGTTGTAAGTGCTGAATTCCTTTTTGTGTTTAGCACTTTATTGGGTTCAAATGTCCTGCCACCACTGAATAGGTGTTGGAAAATCTAGGAGATAAAAAGGTAAATATTGGGCTTTTGGACCCATAGTGCAATTGTTTGGCTTCAAAGCACTTGGTTTCTGTTGTATAAGCTGAAGCAATTCTGTTTTTGTTTTTGTTTTTCCAATTTTCGAAACTCTATGAAAACATGCGTTATTTTTCCTCTGCTTTGGCGGTGAAGAGGCTGTCTGGCTCCGAGTCTTCCATCCTCGCCCGTCAGAAGGAGCTGTTGCTGCAGAAACTGGAGACGTTTGAGGCCACAAACCAAGCTCTTCGCCACCTTCTCCGAGAACAACATGGATGCCAGGTACAAAACCTCCATGTCAATAAAGGGAAATCTGTTGATGCAGCTTCAAATGACTAAAGCACCGACACATCAGGGGTAGGATTTGTTCAGAGCTTGATTTAGATGCATATTTTTATCATTTGGATAGGTGCTGAATTAGATTTCTTTGTACAGGGATTGGTGCAGTTTAGACCAGACAATTTTGGATTGGTATTATTTTAAGGTACTAACATGGTGTTAACAGTATGGATTATTATCCTGATTAGCATGATCAGCTCCTGAATAGTTTCCTTGAAGGTTTTTCATCAGTGGTCAGAAACATTTGGCTCCCAAGCCATTTCTGCCTCCTCAGAAAAAAATATATCTGATGAAAAAACGCTTCTTCAAGGATAAAAATGTTCCCAAACCCTGTTTTACATAATCTATGTTTGTCTAGTAGTGTTCAGCCTTGTTTAGTACAGTGACTAAACAAAACTTGATATTGTCTCTTTTTGGGCAGATGGAGTCAGTACGGTTGGCAGAACAAAAAGACACATTACTGAAGAGACTGACAGACACAGAGGCAGAAAATGCGGTGAGTTTTGGAGGAACTTTGTGGAACTAATTTTCATTTTCCCATGTTCTCAGTAGTTATCTTGGGGAATCTTGGATTTTCCTTTGCAAAAACAATTATAGTTGTGTTTACACTTTTTTAGTCCTGTGCAGATTGTGCATAAAAGAGCTAATATTGACCTGTATTTTAGTTCTGGGTCTGGAGAAAATGTCTTTTTGGGGTGAAATAATTTATTTTGACTGAATAATACTTACCAAATACCTGGATGCGTTTTTACCTTTGTTTTATCCTTTGCTTTTACAGCATCTTGTGGTGAAAGTTCAAGAGAAAGAGAGAGAAGTTAATCAACTCACCAAACTTCTAGATACAGAGAAGGTACTGTAAGCATGCAGTTCACCATTTGTGATGCTTCTTAGTATAAAATATGGTTTTATGTGATTGTGGACTTCAGCATTTTTATATGATGCATTTAATATTTTCATTTTGTATATAATGTCACTAATGAGAATTTTGCTGGATATTGAGGATGTAGGAAAATGCCAAGGCTACAGGTGACTTGTCCAAGTCTCTGGAGTCAACAAGGGCCCATTTGCAAGGACAGCTTCGTAGCAAAGAAGCTGACAACAACCGCCTCGCTGTGCAGATCAAGGTTTGTGACGGGATCTCTTATTATATTCATTTTGCACAAGACATAGGCATGGATAATGTATTTGTCCCTGTGTTTCTATCACTCTTTCACAGCACAGTTACATTTTACAGTATTTCTGTTGTAGCCTACTATAATTTTTTGTTGTCGGTGATGTACATAGCGATTGTTATACCAATGTTTATACCTTGTTGTTTTGTGTGGGCTACTGACCTGTTGCTTTGTTGTGTCTTACTGAAAAAAGCCCCCATTCCCAATGGACAAGTATTGTCTGTAGCCATGGAGACAGAGTCTCATGAGCTTGTAAACACTGAATGTGAGCCGACTACTCAGAAAAAAGGGCTATCCAACATGGTTTTTGTTTTTTCCTGCCACAATTGTCATCTGGCATTTGTTTGCAGATGGAAAAAGGCAGAAAATTATGAGCTTACTGCACCAAATTGAGAAAGTGCTCAGTAAGACTTGGATTTACTGCTAGGCTATAGGCTCTGAGCAGCAGACTTACAAGAACCTTTCACTGACTTACTTTTCCACTTTGTAAAACTTCCATGTGTACCACGTGTCATAATTACCTTTCATGCAAGCAGTGCTGATATCTAGTTTGAATCGAATGGCCTTGGTAGCTGAAACACTCAGACACTCTATAGACACTCTAGACAACTATTGTGTGATATTCTATGATAAAATAGGACCATAAACCAGTTGATTATTTTTTAATCTTCTGTCTCAGATGGAAACATAGTGATGCACATCACACTCCATAGAGGTAGCATCGAGATGCCTATTAGGCAGAGAGGACTGGCCAGCACCCAGCGAGCCCCTCCCCTCCTGAAGCTGTAATATCTTATGCTGCCCTCCTTTCAGTCAGAGTGACACAGCTTTTCAAGAGGAGCCAGCTTTGATGGACCTGTAGAGTTGTCATTATTCCCTGACAGAACCAAGATTCTTCAGAGTCTCGTAAAGAGGAGGTTTTAATGACCTGTCTGACTTGCCCCTAACATCTTGGCTCAAATTTGATCACGCTGAGTTGATAGCGCCTCACAAAAGTGTGAGGAAATGCTCAAAGAGGAGGAGCCGCCCTGAGCATGAGCAGGGCCCATGATGTGGTCACACCCATAGTGGAATTAGCAGGCACACTGGGTGGCAGGTCCCTGCCCTCACAGCTATATTTGTAAGATTGTGGTTGTACTTTTGGATGATAAGGTAGAATTGTAAAACACTCAAATATCCATAATGATGAGCATTACACACCTTGGTCAACTCCGCCCATCTCTGCTATCCGCCCCACTGGACGCCGACCAATGAATGCTAATGTGTTCTGTCAGAAAGTGCAAACACCTGTTAGCCCAAAAAACAATCCTGGAATTCACCCAGTATTCCACCTCCATGGATTTCATGCTTTTTACATGGACTAGTGCTTTTTACATGGTTAAAAAAAATCTGTATGACCTACATTCTTAGGGTCAAGATGGTTTATGGGTCCAATGGTGTTTTAGCGTTAACTGTCACTTTAATTTGGACTGTTTAGAGACCATACATATACGTACCACACATCTTGACAAGGGTGCCACATTTTCCTCCAAGTCTGTAATGGGTTGCCATTTAAAAAATCTGATTATGTCCAAGAGACATTTCCATTACCACTTTTGAAATGATCAAATACAGGGAAATTCATTTTCTTTAGCATCAACAGGATAAAATGGGTTGAGGAAAAATGAAAAGAAAAGGACATTTAACCTTGTATGTGGGAGTGTGTGAGGGAATTCTTGCATCTGCAAGGACTCAGAGGAATCAATCAGTATAGATGTTACGGATAATTCTTTCTTTGATATGCATCATGGGAGAGGCCACACCACAGAAATGAAAAGCTGTTCTCAATCAAGCTAAGAAAATGTGAGGTTTTTATACAGAGACACTAACAACTCAAACAGAAAGCAGTCATTGTACAAGACAGTTTCCTTGTCAAACACATGATTACGAAGGCTACAACCATTAGTCTGGAAATTCCCTCTAAGAAAAAACTTACTATATGCCACAGACAATACAACAATTCATATCTCTAACATGAGATGGGGTAGACACACAGTTCACCCAGAGGACTTAGCTATTGTCTGTTCCTCTAACACACAGATACATTCATAAGCGGACAGAATGTTCAGCAAAACATAGTCCTTACAAATGGATACTTCATCATGACAGAAGGTCACAGGACACTGTTTACTTCTACAATGTTACAAGCATATTAGTATTTTCTCACAGTATCACCCTGCAGAGTATTTTTGTTTCCTTATTGAGAAAGACATTGGATAATGAGTGCGTCCTGTGGACGTATAGAGATCAGTTGGCAGCCGTGCCATAATACATCCATGTCCCATCACAGGGATGAATCCTCTATTCGTGCGAAAGATTCTCCCTTGACAAGAAATCCACTGCCATGTTTTGTTAAAAACAGGTGCTGGCCAGTCCTTTCTGCCTAAGACACATGCATAAGAACTTCAAGATTATTAAACTGGAGATGCTATCCCCTTATTGAATTATTGAAAGAAGCTCATTTAAAAATTGTTTAGTCTTAAGTATATTCTTAACTGAAACAAAAGCTTGCTTTGCCAGATGGACTGGTCTCCCCACTCCAGCTGCTCCCAAAATATTTACTTAAAACTGATTTTATCCTCTCCATTGGTCTAGAATCTGGAGCGAGCAGCCAACCAGCAAAGGGGCGAGATGGAGCATCTCACAGAGCAGCTGACGAGGTTGAAACAGCAGGCCAATGCAGACCGGGAGGCTCTGAAACAAGCTACGCGATCCCAGAAACGACGAGCTGAGCGTAGTGAGGACACTGCAGGCCAGCTCAGTGCCCAGCTGCTGGACTCGGTACGGCTGTCTAGTTTACAACAGAGTCAAAAGGCCATTTCACTCGTGTTTTTGGAGTGCACAAATAAAATTGACAGGTTCCTTGAGTGGATTCACTGAATGCTTATTGTGACTTTGGCCTATAGATGGCAACCGATCATACCCCATCAAAACAAATCAGCCAGGAAATGTCCAGTGGTGTGGTGTGGTGTGTCAGTGTGTTGCAAGTAGAACTCGATATGAAACGCTTGGGAAGAATATCTCAATGGGGATGCTCACATTAGGGAATTCTGCATATATCTTAGGATCCCCACTTTCCATATTCTTCCAAAGATAAAGACCCTAAAAGTAGATGCATTGTATCATTCATACGGTTTTTGGGTACAAGGGAAAGTCCAGAGCTGCCTTCACAGTTCACACTTCTTAACAGAGCTCATACCTTTGGTTCTCACAAAGGACCATTTTGAGTTCAATGAGCTCTACCTGCAACTCACTGGTTGAGCATTTGGTACAAAAATGGCTTACAGGTCAATTTAGAGATGACTAATTTTCCCAGACAGGGTTTGCATCATTCATGGAGAACAGCATATTTACCTTTGCCTTGCTTGCCATAATTTAAATTTGTGCTGCTCTTCAGGAGAAGCAAGTGGCAGATGCCCTGTCAGCAGTTGAGAATTGGCGAACACGTCACGCCCAAGAAGTAAAAGAAAAGAGTCAACAGGAAATTGAACTGTCAGTCTTAAAGAGGTAAAGGCTTCTTTGTTATGGCTAGACCTACAAACAGAAATGGGGTTCTGTCATTATGGTAAACCGACACTGGAGAACTTAAATCATTTGCATGATTTAACCTGAAAACCACTGACCAAACTGGTTGGTAGAAATTATGTGCACTTACACATGCAGCCCTCTATATCAAATAATCAGTATTCAAGTTTAAACTTGTTTTTTCTTCAGTGTAATAGTTATTAAGCACTTTCATTACCACAGCAAGTTCTTGGCTAAGGATAAGTCAATATGTAAAGCTCTGCAATGATAAACATGACATACAAAGGGAAAAAAAAGTCCACTTTTGTGTGATACAGCCGTGTAGCAGAGCTCAGCGAACAGCTGAAAAGTACAGAGAACAAAGGCCGAGCAGAGAGAGAAGCCCTGCTGAACCACCTGCATGAGCTGACCACAGAAAGCACCTCTGCTAAACTGGACAACCAGACTCTGAAGGTCAGACACCCAGCAGTATACAGAGAGCTTTAATTAAATTCAGTGAAAACACATTAACTAAGCATGTCTGACTCATGAATGTTCCCAAGGATCAGCTTTGAAATTGTCTTAACTCTTGCCCTCCCATGGTCTCTTCCTTATTACAAGGCATTTATACAAAGCATGTTTTTCTGTGTTGTTGTACTTCAATTATTTTCCTATTTTTTACATTATGAAGAACTTAAAACTGACATACATTACATCACATGTTAAATAAATAAGCCTGACTAAATAATTAACCAAAGATAACTGTTCCCTATTAGGCCTCACTTTCTACAGTTGAGGAGAAACTGACCTTGTCCCAGACAGAGCTACAGCAAGTCAAAGCCACTGTCAAGCAATATGAAAACCTGCTGGACAGCTATAAGATCCAGGTAGGTAGTACTAATGGAACAACTAATTAGGGCCCGAGCACTGGAACAGTGCGAAGCCCTATTGTTATTGTAGTGTTTTTTCTTCTCCTTCTCCTTTCTTCTTCTTATTATTATTACGTCAAAATAAACCTTAATTTGACCCCCTAAACATGCTCCAAAACTCACCAAATTCGGCACGCAGGCCAGGTCTGGCGAAAAATTTGATAAAATGGACAAACGGACCCCCTAAGTGCAAAAATGGGCTCGGTAGCGCCACCTAGGCACACAAAGGTAGCCCCTGCAGCCCACAGGAATGTGCTAGAAAGACCAAACCAATGTCGAAATGTAGGTCTCATCAAGCCCTACAATTCACAAGCTGACACCCCCGACCTAAAACCAACAGGAAGTCCGCAATTTGCGTTGCAAACTCACGTTCTCGCCCAAAATTCCACCTTTGAACAAAATCTATCTCCTCCCAGGGCGTAAATGTCAGCAGCTTGAAAATTGCACAGATGACAGAGGACACAGTGCTTAACAAAAGTTCTGAAGGATTTCGTCATTACTCGATTAGTTTGGATTTTATAAGACCTCCAAGTCAGAGTGACCAGAGCCAAAACCTCATTTTTTTCCCATGGAGTTTGGTGTGAAGAGGCTGACTTTTGGCACTAATTAAGCCCCTGGAGTCTAAATTAAAAGTCTGACGCCTTTGAAAACTATGCAGATGGAAAGAGGACAAAAATTCCTACAAAAATATGTAGTTTTGATGTGGATTGGACCACGTTTGTGGGAGCTGTGAAGAGTTTTCAAACGTTTTTGACTCTGGTGTGCTCTGCTCTGCACTCTGCCTGGACATGTGACTCACTCTAGCTGCCTCAGGAATGCGCAATACACACCCATTGTAAGAGCTCAGAGGGAGCAGAAAACACTCTCAAACTAAAACTGCCATAACTCAAAAACAGTAAAAGATAGCAAAATCATGTAAATGGGAGATTTATAGATCAGAGTCTCATGACTCGTTTAAACTTTGAATCAAGTCTGTAACTCAAACGGTGACCGAGCTGTGACACCTCAAACAGGGGTGGGTTTTCTGGATTTCTCCATTGGATTGAATGAGGATTTCTGTCTGCCTGCATTTTGGTGTGATCATGCCACAGCTGCCACTACTCAAGTCAGTCACACACTAGGACATGCTAAGGGCGCCATCTGCTGGAGGGGCGCTGCTAGTGGCCAGAGGGGCACCAGCAGCGAATGTACTACCAGTGGGTTTTTGTTGGCGTCGTGTGTGTGTGTGTGTGTGTGTGTGTGTGTGTGTGTGTGTGTGTGTGTGTGTGTGTGTGTGTGTGTGTGTGTGTGTGTGTGTGTGCGTGCACGTGCGTATGTGTGTGCACGTGCGTATGTGTGTGCACGTGCGTGTGTGTGTGTGTGTGTTTGTGTGAATGAGTGAGTGAGTGAGTGTGTGTGCCTGCATTTTGGTGTGATCATGCAGCAGCTGCCAGTACTCGTGTCGGTCACACACTAGGACTTCCGCGGCCTTTCAAAATAAAAACCTAAAACTCTTTCACAATAAAAGCACCGAAAAATACCCTTAAAACTGGTTAACTAATGAAATCAACTCAACGTATCTTGTGAAGGAGCCTCACATTGTTTTGCTTAATGCGAGGTCTTTGTTCTACAAGACCCTTTTTTTTTTAAAGACTTTTACATCTTGTGAATTTTTCTTGACTGACACATGATTATTCTCTGGAGGCTGTCAGCTTGTTAAATGGTGCCCACCCAATTTTACACGTTTCTATTCTCACAGGCTTACTGGTTATGGTGGGAGTACATTAAATAAAAATCCATAAATAAATACATGTGACCCTTTGACACAATCACATCCTCTCTTTCTGAAACCGTCTTAAACCTAACACAACCAATTTTTACCAGAAATTAGAAAATTCTTATCTGCCGCTGTATTCAAATTTGACAGAATTGTTAATAGGTGGTTACCTTATTATTCACACTGGTAATCCTGACAGTTAAACTTCAGACTTCTAAAAGTGATAGTTCTGGTTCTTGCTTATATAGTGGTATTTACTACTATATGCTACTATATAATACTATATGAGTATAGTAGATCCATCATGTTTGATCTGTAGATTCCTTCCCTGCCACAAGAATGAAGCAGAGCAAGCAGTTTGAATGGTTTGGTAGCTAGTGTAATACATAGAATGAGTGTCTCAAAACTCTTCTGTTTGTAAATGGATGGTCAGGGATGGCCACATGGTCCCCTTTTTGCTCTCTATCTATGTAAAAAATGATAATGTAAGGTAAAATGTGTCAAATGTTAATCTATAACGGTATGCAGATGACACTGTTATTTGTTGGGCTGATACTAGTGTTCCGGTACTACAGTCGTCTTTTAATATTATATAGCACAACCCTGTCAATTGACTGGGCTGTGTCACACTCATTAAACAGAGAAACCAAACAACACACAGTTTTAGCCTCCTAATAGCAATCAGACACAAACGTGGAAAATATGCAGTAAAAAGTAACACGTTTATTCTTCCAACTTCTAAACAGTTTCGTTGTTGGTTTTTCATATTGAGTGAAAATAGAAAGCTCTTTAACTATTAAGCAGTTTTGGCTGTACATTGATGAGCCCTAGAGGAAGAACCCTATTAATAAAAAATCCACTAGTTTTTATTCGACTCTTCTAATTGCAGTGTAATTTTAATTTATTCCTAATGCCATTATTGTCCATAAAAGGTCTAAACCACCTTTACATTTGTCACAGCCTGAAGCTACTACTGGTTGTTAATAGCATAATGTTAACATTGTCCTCTATTCAATGTCCGTGTATAGGTTGGCAAGACCCGAGCCGAGGCAGACGAGTACTGTACTAGGCTGGGTCAGGCTGAGCGGGAGGCACAGGTGGCACGAGGGGAGCTTGAGCAGGAGATAGAAGAGGTCCGCAGGGAGCTGCTGGGGAGGCTGGCAGAACTTGAGCCTCTTCCTGAAGCCCTGCGACGCTCTGAACTCGAGCTAAAGGAGGCTCAGGAGAGGGTGCACAGTCAGGACAGACGCAGCATGGAGCTCAGCACAACCCTGACCGATTTTCGCATGAAGGTCAATTGGTCCCGATGCATTAAGTGAAAGACCACAATAAGTTTGAGCACTTGACTTACTGTAAGAAAACAAGCCTATCATTGGTATAGTTTAGTATGAATGTAATATTTCAGTATTGTTCCTGTGTGCTTTTAGATCGAGACCCAAGGCAGCCAGATGGAACTGCTGAGGCAGAAGAACATGGTGCTGATGGAGGAGAACAAACAGCTTCAAAACCGGGTGGAGAGTTTGGAGAGGTCAGCAAGTTGTTGACAAAAACCTCTACTTCACACTTTGCACTTGGATGCTTTTTGTGTGTCCAGAGTGTACATTGTCATTACGTTTTTGTTTTCAACAGGTTGATCACCAGTATTCACTCTGAACTTTCTGCAGAGAAAAATAAGAGAACTAGCTTTTTTATTTTGGTTCAATACACCCAGCCTCTTCAAGAAAAAAAATACTGTGCAGTACAGGAAGTTTTGTGTTTTACTTTTCCATCAACAAGAACAATAGACAGGAAGGAGATAGGACTCCTGTGGTTTAGCTTTGGCAACAGCATGACGGCCAGTTGGACAGGTCTTCAGCTAGCCTGGTAACCGTAATCTCAGTCGTCAGTGCCTCCAAGCAGCTGCTGCCTTGTGTAGTGAACCTGCTTCCTGTCATTCAGATTAGTGCAATAACACCTTCCTTTGCTTTTTGACAGGCTTCCCAGCAACCTTAACCTGAGTTGTGTTGATCATTATAAAAACATGCCTATCAAGAAGTCTATTTCAAACATACATACAACATAGATAATGCAGCAGTATTGAACAAACATACAAACATCAAACACAAATTTGTTGCCTGACTTTCATAAGTTTACTTGCCACTGCGTGCTGTGCATTTCTCTGACTGCCACTGATCGTCTTGATTCCTCTCATTTCCTCCTCCAGAAAGCTGAAGGAGGCTGGCAGTCAGAATAGTGACCTGCTGGCAGTCATCACCAAACGAGAAGAAACCATCCACAGCAACCAGCTTCGTCTGGAGGAAAAAACAAGGGAATGTACACTGCTGAACCGCAAGCTGGAGGAGGCTCTTGATGATGCTCGCCAACAGGTCTGACTCTGATGGAAGGGACAGCTGAATCTGGTTTAATGTTTGAAATGTACTGAACGAACACAAGTCAAGACGATTGATGTCAAAGAACTTTCTCCGTAACCTTTCATTATTAATTTCATTAAGTCCTCCTTATCAGCAAAAAACAAAATGACTGCATGCATTTTTTTTCCAATGTATTGAACTGCTGTACTCTCTCTGAAAATTTCGTCATGAATTTAACAAATTGTTAAGTAATAATTTTGGATGGTTAGATATTTTATATTAAAAAAAGCAATTCTGCTGTTTTGTAGTAATTGAACTACTAACTAGACTGTAGAATAGACGTCTGCCCCATGCCTAATTCACATCTCAGAGACAAGGTCAAGAATTGTCCTAAATGATCAAGTCATTTGGGATATATATCACTTATGCTGCAAAATAAATACAATACAAACCGATAAAAAAAAAACCCAAATGTTGAATTTAAGGTATAGTACAAAAAGTATGTGCTTCCTTACAGCTAGCCCCTACATGAGTTTCACCATATTTATTTTTAGGTTTCTGAGACCAGGGAACGTGCTGCAACCAAAGAACGCACCACCCAGTCCAAGATATTGGATCTAGAGACACATCTTAGCAGGACTACCTCAGAGATCAACCAACTGCGACGCAGCAAAGAGGAGGTGAAAGCCTTCATCGGTAATCCTTTCCCACAGAATGTTTGCCTGTGTATCAGCTGTAGTGGTCTAATGTGGATTTGTCACGACCAGGTGGAGCGTCGGTACCAGAGTCGACTGCAGGACGTGAAGGATCGCCTGGAGCAGTCAGACAGCACCAACCGAAGCCTGCAGAACTACGTCCAGTTCCTCAAAGCATCCTATGCCAATGTGTTTGGAGACTTACCCCTCAGCAGCTCAGTCCGGGCCCCCTCACCCATCTGACGACCTGTCAGTCACCGGTCCAAAGATTCCTCTCACAGCTTAAACAAATTTGTGCAGCTGCAGAGCAGCTGTAGCTGTATAGGTATGCACAAATATATACAAACAATTCAAAGTTTCTCACACACACACACACACACACACACACACACACACACACACACACACACACACACACACACACAGACAGCGCTTCAGTTGGTATCCATTGTTGGATACCAAGTCTATTCTAATTTTATTATCCTCCGCTTTTTACCTCTTCATTCATGTGTATTGAATTCACAAAGCGACCCTTGAAAAGATGTTTTAGCCACAATATGAACAAGTTTGAGATGTGACTCAAATAAGGAAGCCATGGTCTAATACGTTTGAAACATTGGCTGCAGAATTTTCTTAATATGACCATTTGAATTAGAAAGTCGATACGAAACTGGAAGATCTGCATGCAGCAATAAACAGTGCTACCAGTGAACCTGAGTAGCAGTGTTGGTAAATATGGGTTACCTAGAGTTTACAAGCTCAGTCCAACAGCTGTGTGCTGCCACCATATTCCATATTTTTTTTCCAAATTTTCCAACACTGCAAGTAGACAGCAGCCTCTGTAAATGCACATGCACATAGCCTGTCCATGTCGTTGCAGGGTAAGAACTAATGTGGTTGCATGTCTACCGGTCTGACTTTATGTTTTGTTGCATTCCAAATTTACAATTGTTTATTCCACAATATGTTGTTAAAAGAAGTTATGAGAAAACAAAAGTGAATATAATGAGTGATGGTCGGAGATCTTTGTGTAACTTTGATGGTGTCTTGAAATTTTTGAGTTTGAATGTTCTCTTGAGAAATGTCTATCTGGGTCTTGGCTTAAGTCTGCTTTTCACATGCCAAAATGAATGAACATTGCACATTTTTATTCTTTATCAAGCCTCCAATATCAGTTATGTTTTAACCTCCACCAAGCAAGACAAAATGTATGTTGTTCTTCATCAGAATCACACCACACAATCATCCTGTTACATATAAAAATATTGTTATTTTAAAACCATGTGGCCAACCCATCCATGAAACATTATGTTTTTTAATGTGTCTTGTTTTTCATCTTTTGAATTGAGGACAGTGGTGCTCCGGTTGCCCTTGGATTAGTACAGTTTTTTTGTGGTTTACTGTCATATCAGTGTTAAATTACAATATAACATACATCACAAACTTAAGTTTTGTTGCCTATGTCTCTTCCTGGATTGCTTCACAGAGCATATTTATGAATAACTGAATAATTTATATCTTCTATGGATTACTTTTGTAGCTGCAATAAATCTAAGGAAAAAAGCCTTTGCCCATTTGTCAGTCAGTAATCAGTGAATCAGTTAAAGGCAACAAATATTACACCTGGTTAGCAGAACACTGAATTGCAATTTTGCACACAGGTTACACTCTACAGTAGCAAGCTCAAGGTTTAGAGCGGTATAGTAAAGCAAAATAAAAAACTGAAAACACAGTATTATGGTAAGGCACACCATCAAACAAAGGCCTGAGATTATATATCCACTTTCATCTTGCATGGTGTGATGGTCCATTAGATTATAAACATGCACTATCCTCAGCTAAAGCTGCTTATTTCTCAGTTCAAAAACATACTGGGGATGTGAACCTTGGCAGGCAAGCATGTTTCCACATGTCAACCAGCATTCACCCATATTTTTTTGCTAAACTGTGCCAAATCGACTGTGCACAGCTGGAGTCGGTTTGTTATCTTTAAAGTGCTAGTGTATCATGGAAACGATACACATAAAAATGGCTGCCATCCTGATATGTTGATTTGAATGGGAAAGACCACTCTACTATATTAAAGTTCTGTGGGTCAAAGCAGCAGAAACATATCAAAGCTGTTGCATGTAACACAGCATAACACATTATTAATAATGCTGCAACACTTCCTCAGTCCTATTGACTGTACTCACAAATAACTTAAATGTGACTTTGATATACCAGCTAATGGATCTTGTGTATAAATATGTGATTGTAAATCCAGAGCACATGTGCAAATGTGATTTACAGTTTTTTTTTTTTAATTATTATTACTGTGGCGCCTCTGTACAGCATTGTCTAGCTGTCTAGCTTTGCCGGTGTTTATTATTAGCTCTTTATGCGATCAGAGTTACACGGATGGAAATAACATGTACAGAAATGTATCCTGACATATGTTCCAGCTCATGCACTGAGAAACACGATCACTTGTCTTTGCCTCAGATGTAATGAGCTCTCACCAGTAATCAGCTGGTCATACTGGTGTGTGTTCACTTCTAAGGCCTTACTGCAGTCAGCTGACAGAGAAATTTCTGGGGGGAATCACCACAGAAAACCAGCTGATCACACAGATAAATCAGACATTTAATATTACAGCAGCTAGTTTTTTTTTTTTTTGCAGTTGAATGCATACTTTCTCAGTGCAGTGTGTCTAATAATAGCTATGTGGACTGAGTCCACAGGGATGGAGAGAGCAATGTCTCAGCAGAAGGAAATGAAGTCACCACAGAGATTGCTGCAGTGGTCTGGAGTAATTTAATTAGGCCTGACCCATTCTCCACATTAGCAACAACATAGATAATGCAGCAGTATTGAACACTGTTAAAGTTGTGCTTTACCCTCTGTTTATGTTGCCCCACTGGTACAGAGTGCCTGTCAGTGAAGAGTGTGGAGAATGAGAGAGGATGGGAGGTCAACATTTATTGCAAAAATTTAGTGCAGTCTCTTCATGTGAGGCCAACACCACCAGTCTGCCAAAAAAAAAATGTTTTTCTAGATAGTTCTTTTATTCATTTTTGTTCATGTTACCCTCTTTGTGCCTCACACACACAATGCCAAGTTTGAGATGCTTCAGTTCTCTTTACCCACATTGGGAATGTCTTTACCCTTGGTCACAAAAGTCAGGTCAGTGACATCCATGGTAATTTATCTGCCTAATCTAACTATAAATGGAGGGATCTCTGTATATATTTCTTTTGATTATCTCTGCAACCATTCATCTGATCAACTTGGCAGGTGTATTGCTGGTCATCCAAGGAAGTGCAATGTCAACTTTGAACTTGATCACATGAACACTTTTCCAGAAAATGCAAGGACACACACATACAGTTCAATGGATGGAGGTAGGGTGAGGGGCAGTGAAGGAAGGCAGGCTCTGGGGGAGTGAAGGGTCTAGCAGATATACCCTTGGACACACACAAACACACACACACACACACACACACACACACTCTCTCTCTCTCTCTCTCTCTCTCTCTCTCTCTCTCTCTCTCTCTCTCTCTCTCTATCTCTCTCAACCTGTCATCTCACACTCTTAGCCCTGCTTCAACTGTCTTTAAGTGTCAGACCTTTCAGGCTTTCAGTCCTGAAAAGCCTGAGGAGCAAATACTTTGCTCTGTCACAGTTTAATCCTTGTGTTCTTGCAATATGAGGTTTTAGGAAATCTTAGATCTGGCTCTGACATGAAAAACAAGCAATTCACAGTGGACAATTTATCGGCATGAAAAGAAAAGTAATCTGGTATAATTTCTGTACATTTTATGAAATAAATGTATAGTTTCTCCAATACATGAGGGTCTAGTTTGAACTTTGCAGGCCTGCTGTTGTGAGTAAAGCATGGGAAACATGTTCAAGAAGTAATTCCGTATAACTTATTTACTTACGTACATATTAATGCTACTCTTTACTTGT
Source organism: Myripristis murdjan (assembly GCF_902150065.1). Taxonomy (NCBI): domain Eukaryota; kingdom Metazoa; phylum Chordata; class Actinopteri; order Holocentriformes; family Holocentridae; genus Myripristis; species Myripristis murdjan. The sequence goes on from NC_043991.1 coordinate 18,975,792, forward strand.
ACTTAAGGAGATTTAAAATTAAACTAAATAAAAATATTATTTATTTATTCATTTAATTTCCCAGGAATGGGGTAGTTCTACGGATGTTAAAAGTATAGTTTCTTGGGGTGACCGGAGATCGTCAGTTTTCGGCCATTGTCGGTTGTTTTCGTACAGCTGCGGTGAATGACGTCACGTTCAGTTAAAAAAAAAAAAAAAAAATACGGACAGCCACCCTCGTAGCCAACAGAGGTCTCATCCTTCGTCTTTGATCCGCCTCGACAACACTTCACAAGCTCATTAACAGCTAGTCTGAGGTATGAAAACCACTTATTATTATTTTTGAGTTGGCATTTTTAAAACGAACTGACCGAAATGGTGCATAAGTGGTTATCTCTGATGCTCTGTCCTATGCATGTCCTCTCTCTGCTAACCTGTCGGCTCGCTAGCTCGTTTAGCTAGCATAACGTTAGCTGCAGCCTCTCGTCTTTGTTGAACAATATTCACAAGGAGAGACTGAAAGGAGGATGCAGACATATCAAAAAGCATAGCAGATAAAATATCACACTGAAGACAGTTTGCCTCTGGGGTCACAGTTAGCTTTAGGCTAACTTCAGGTTAGATAACGTCCTGTCCTGCCAGATGACATTAACATAAGCTCGCTTTGTCGTTTCTCCAGCTCAGGTGTATAAAAACACTGATTCACCGCCGTGGTGTTGCATAGAAATGACTTTATTTAATTAAAAGTCTGGAAATTGTGAAAAGAGGGGAGCGAACGTAATCCTGGTGTCGTCGGTTGCAGCTTGCTAACGTTACCCCGTAAGTTAGCTTGCTGTATATCTAGCTAACACTGCAAAATCGCTGTATGATTCACTGATAAAATGTAAGTAACGTTAGCTAGATGCTCCCCGATCTTTTGTACATTGTCTTTTGCAAATCAATAAATATGGATGAATGGCTGGCAACACTATCTGGTCGGCCATAGCTGAATGGGAGCCGCCCAGTGCAGCTCGAAATATGTGCGAACAAATGGCCGCAGCTGTCAGCCGTCCTACTCTCATACAGTCATTCAGATAAACACATTAACAACGTGGAAGATAGGTAAATATTCACACTTAACGCTAGTTATTCAGAGCGCTGCGTATTTTATTGTCAAATGTATAGACAGCTTGTAAGACTGCTCAATCTAACTGAATGCCATCGCATAAACTGATGGCTGCAAAATGCCCTCGTATATCTAAATGAGCACTCCTGAAATTGGCTTTGGATTATAGTTGCTGTCCTATCTAAAGAGGTAGGAAGGGCTTCTGTAAAAGTGGAGTTGTGGAAATGTGGAGGCGCTGTGTCCCATCACAGCAACTGTCCCGACCACAGCCTTTTTTAAGGGTGGTGCCAAATTGCTCACATACCAGCTGCCCCTCCACTCTTACAAGGGGTTGAGATAGCAAGCTGCAGTAGACTGTGTGAAACATGTCCAGAACTGCAATGAGAAAGAATTTTACACCCTGTATTATTAAAAAAAAAAAAAAAAAAAAAAAAGGGACATTGAGCACATCTCCCATTTAGTAGTGCACTTAATGAGTTTACATTGTTTGGAATATTACAGTTTCCCCTAGTAGCCTGGAATTGTACATGGTTTTATTTGGTTGTTGGGTTTTCTCAAAGAGGGATGTGTGAGATCATTCAGATTGAGCTTGAAAAAACTGAAGGACGTTTTGTGAGGATCACTCTGATGTGAGTGTTTGCTGAAGGCATAAGACACCCATGTAGCACATGACATGTGAGTGATGCTATGTTGTCTGGGCCTAATGTGAGTGCCTCTCTTGACTCCAGATCAAACTTCTCCTAACTTGAATAACACAAGCTGACATTCAAGAAACAATTAAATCAGACCAGGGTCCTGTGTGGCCACATGCATTGAGAAATTGGGCCCGTGGGTGAGTTAACAGTTAAGATTACATCATGTATGACTGTGCTCTGGTTACAATAAACAGACTAATGTGTTGACATTTGTAGTAGGGTAATCATTGTCTTAAATCTGAGAATGGGCTATCATCTGCATATTAATGTAACTCATATTATGCAAACAAGCATCAGTGGCACCCACTATTATACACATATACCTTTTGTTTATTTATCATCCTGATGCTTTAGGCTAATCTGACATCTGAAGTCAACTTTAGGTTAAGCAAACCAAAAGCTAAAACCAAACACTTGACCATGAAGAAATGGAGTTTGCATTCTTTGTCATAAAGATAAAAAGGAGGGAAAATAGTTAGACAAAGCTGTGGCTGTGATAAAAGATAGCTGACATGGCTGTAAGGTCAGTGACTGCACCAGCTTGGTATGTTGGTAATGCCTCATTACAGCCCTAGTGGCCAATTCACTAAACAGGTTTCAAGAATAAGCCTATTTTTACATGAAATAGCAGGTAAACACAGGTCTTAATAATGACATTAAGGTTGCATTGCATTTAAGTGTAGCAGAGCCTTTCCAGTGAGCCAGCGTGAATAATAGTAGGGCCCTGGCTCTGTTAGACCTAAATGGAACAGAACCAAAAGCTTGACCATGAAAGACTATAGAAAAATTGTCCTGGATTTTGCATTGAGCACATTAACACCTTTGTTTACATTGCTAAAATACATAATTCTTTTTCAGTTATACATCTGGTTTCACAGCTGGGAGTTTGGTACATAGACTATTATTACTCTCTGATAATTTGGAATGCAAACCTGAAAAAAATGGTGGTTATTGTTTAGCAGCCCCTAACATAAATGAGCATGGAAATAGAATATTATTGAGCCACAAATATTAGTCTTTTTAACTCTATATCTCCTCATACAGCATATGAAATTCAAAGATGAATTGTTAAAGTAAGAGGCAATAAGAGTGGAAAAACTTGACAAAAGTACAGTAATGAAGGGCATCGTCAGCCAAGGCAGCAGAGCATATTGGGCATAGTTATCAAAATATTTTCCCCCAGTGTTGATGTGGTGTTCATTTTGTTCCATACCTTCTCTTCTCTTCTTCTCTTCTTTCTGAAGTGCTCAGAGAGCTTGCTTACAAGCAGATTAACACAAGCTGTCATTGGCACATTTGGTGTTACAAAACATGTGAACAAAGTCTTTGCACATTTCTATAGGTGCGTTCAACAATGCTCAACAATTTTTTGTTGGTTTGAGGAGGGAAAATGTGCTTCTTTGCCCAGAAATGGTTTGGTCTGCTAGTATGCATTAAATTCATCCAGCCATCCTTCCTTGCTCTAGCATTTTCCATTATTCATGTATTTTATATGCCCAGGGGGGGATATGGTAAGTGTTCCCAACAAATACAAGTATTGATCTGACTCTGTTTTGTCTGTTTGGCTTTTTTTTTTTTTTTTAACTGTAGGTTGGGTGAACTTCCACTGCAGTTGTAAATACAAGAGGTTGTTGCATTGTCCTTATTTATTTATTTATTTTTGGGACTCTTTTCCATTAAATGTCGCTAGTTGCCATTATTTGTCAGGCATGACGTATCGGGCGCAAGGGCAGCCATATACAGATCTGGGGCTCGGTATAGACCTCCTTAACAGCAGCCTTTTGACATGAAATAGCAGGATCAATACAGGTGTCAGTAATGATGTTAGTTGAAGTTGTGTTCCATTTAGGTTAACATAGCCTTTCCAGTGAGCCAGCATGAACAACACCAGGACCCTGGCTCTGTTAGACCCAAATGGACCAGAACCGTAATCAGTGTCATTAACAAGCGGTAGGGTTAGTTAGTGTCTGCATACTTGGCACCAACTAACCAGTGCAGAATGGAATGGGAATTTTTTCCTTTGGACACCACTTTGTGCATTGTGTGCTTTAACTGCCTTGTACTAAGACCTCAGTTTTTTCATTTTTTTGCGGACCTGTCCCGTGTGTTGCATTCCCACCTCTGCCAGGTCTCTCACTATATATTGCATAACATCCTCATTTCGGCAAACACCATCAATTTGACGTTGGACACTATCCTCTGCCCACATAGTCAGCAGAGCCCTAATGTCCTCATTTGACCTCTAATGCCGGATGTTCTTTATTTGACTTTTCTCCATTATTTCTCCATGTATTTGCTACAAAAGCGGGCTACTGCACTGACATCTGTACTTATCAGCTGCACCTGTCCACCCTGCCTATGACATAGGTATTCGCTGGGCCTTTAGCACCTAGAAAGTGGCCCCAACATAGCCCTGCCAAGGCACAATCAAAGAAGAGAAGTGACTATGGAAATGCAACTGGCCTTGGCAGGCAATAGCACATCCGCGTTTGGCATGACGGTGGAAAGCTGGCTGTTGCGTATTAGTGTTTAAACTGCTGTTTCATGTCATGATGGCTGCTGTGAAAAGGGTTGGTTGAAATGACTTGTGGGAATTCACATCATTATCCCATGTTCCAGCAAGTGTCGGTAATGCAAAGTATACCTGTTACAGTCTTTGGTTCAGTGCATTAGCTCGACAGCACTAAGGCTAAAAGGCAGTCTGAGGAGGGTTGGGTCTGATAATTAGTGCCTGGTCAGCTGTCCAGTCATTTGTTGTTGACCTCTATAGTTGGCTCTCAAGTAATACATTTAGGATGTACAGTGAGTTACTTGATCATTTTAAACAGGTGTGTAATAACTTTTAACAATAGACATTTAAATTGACCTCGCTTTTTGTCATACCCTGTGTGACAGAGTATTTCAAAGGTCTGTCCTACTCTTTTACAATGTTTTGTGATCATTTTGTCTTGTCAGTCAGTCTTGTGATTTTGTCCTCCTGTTCCCAACATCCTAAGGAGTGAATTTTCTTGTTTAATAAATATGTAAAGCACAGTGTAACCATGACCCAAATAGAAAATAGGCCTCCCCATCCTGAGGGTTGTCAGCTTCTCAGGTTGGGTGTCGGGCCTGCCGATACAGCCTGCCTCTGCTAACTCATTGTCATTCTGTAGCTGGCATGTTCTGCTCTCCGACGACATGAATGACCCTGTCTTGCAAGAGAACATTGTTTCTCTGTCAGAGGCACCGCGATGCTTGATTGCCTCCCAGCTGAAAAACAACCTTGATGAATTTCCAACATAACAGTTCCTGTGACTAACATGTTTTCATTCTGATTGCTTTTCTTAATTTCTCTGTGCCATTAATGCATTAAGTTTCACTTATTTGTCCAATCATTGTTATGTCCTGTAGCCAGCCACCACTGACATTCAGCATGTCCACGTTTACTAAACCCAAGCTGAAGGTAACGACCACGTTTGTCTGACCACTGTGTGTTTCTCTGTGTGTGCCTCTGTTTGTTTTGGATGCACCTGTACCTCTGGATTGCGCAGGAGAGAACGTTCGAGAGTAGGGCAGCGGTGATGCTGTTTTGCTGAATAAAGGGTTGGGAGAGGGCAGGGGAGGGGTAGGAAGCAGCAAATACAGAGAGCGAGAGAGAGAGAGAGAGACGCATGGGCTGGGCTAGGTCTTGGCTTCCTCTCTGAACAGCTTAGCCACTGCAGGGGCAATGCGTCTGTCGGTGCTGCAGAGAGCTTAAGTAGACTTTGGTTCCTCAATCACATTCAAGCTCTAATGGAGCGTACAACAGAGATCCAAGCTGCTGAAGACATATGACTTGTGACACAGACATAGCGTTTTGATGAGCCAAGACACGTACGTGGAGACCAGAGGATCCTGGTTGGAGAAAGCTGATGTGTGTATCATTTGGTTTTTGGACTATTTCTCTTGTTTTCATCCTGTCAAACTTTGAATTCAGATCTCTTAACGTGAAATTGCTTGTAATTTGTTTATATTGAATTTCATGAGGATTTGGTAAGTGGCTAGAGATCTGAATTGTGCATGCATTAAGTGTGTTCCTGTGTGCAAAATGGACTGTAGCTGAGGTCTTAGTTTATATTGTGCTGGGACTGTTTTGGCTTCCTGTTGAATTGCATTATGCTCATTAGGGCTGGGCAATATATCCATATTATTATATTGTCATCATGATATTAGACAAGATGTCGTCTGGGATTTTGGATGTGGCAATATCGTGATATGGCATAAGTGTTGTTGTTTCTTGGTTTTAAAGGCGGCATTACAGTAAGGTGATGTAATTTACTGAACGTACCTGGCTGAGCTGTTCTGTTATTTGCCTTTACCCACTTCTCATAGGTATGACTCATGATTATTGATCACAAATCTTTAAAATGTGTAAATATTTAGTGGAAGTACTAATAGTCATCCCCACAATATCATCACAGTATCGATATTGAGGTATTTTGTCAAAATGTTGTGATATTTGATTTTGTGCATATTGCCCAGCCCTAATGCTCATACAGTTATCTAGAAGAATAGACATAAGCTCATTTGCATGCATTTTGTTAGTGTGACATTTCTTTGCATGAAAAGCAAAGCTGGTGTTTACTTGAATTGAGCTAGATTGAAGTATTGATGAGTCTGACCCAGGCATTTCAAATTCTGAGACAGTAGTCATTTCTTCAAAACAGTCTGACACAGCTGTGTGTGTGTATCGTCTTTTGTTAGTGTGCATGTACACAGAGGCCTGCTAGTTATCAGCCTGATTGGCACAGTGACTGACCACTTCACTGGCCTGGCAGAGCTTCTCTCAGCTTCTTTGTCGCAAGCCAAGACCTGGCAAATACTTGTACGTCACACAGTTTGCCAGGTCTTATTAAAGCTTCTTTGCAAACCTCAAACTGAGTTTGATGAGCACTGATAGATCTTATTCATGTCAAACCAATTTGTGCCTGTATTTCATTAACACATTTAGCTGGTTGTCCAGAGTGAATATGCGCTCTGCCACTGGGTGAAAGCTACTGACCTTAAAAACCTTGAAATTTGGTGCAAACAACTGGCAATTAATATGTAAAGTAGATGCTTTGTCATACATTATCTAAGTGAAGTGGGTTAGGCTATATATACTTTTTCTGATCTCTGCTTGAATAGAGGACAGTAGTGTGTGTGTGTGTTTTTTTTGTTTTGTTTTGTTTTGTTTTGTTTTATTTTTCCTTTGGATGAATTTGAGGTTGTGCGTGTTATACATTATATTTAATATTAGGGATGTCATGAGAACTGATACTTCAGTGCCAAGTCGATGCCAATAGTAAAAAAAAAAACAAAAAAACAACAGTACCAGTTATTCTATGGCACCGTAGGTACTGGATGTATTTATTTAGATTTAGCCTTCAGTGGGCCGTAACATATTCTTCCGGAACTGATGGGGGCAGTATACATACGAACCAGAAAGAAGAAAATGATCCATCATTTTGCATTTGCATACATTTTTCATTATATATATAATTCTAGTCACTTAAGTTAAAGTGATAATATTGGTAGAAAATTAAGAGTAGTAAGTAGAATATCCCTCATTTTGCTGAAGACCCCTGGAAACCACTCAGGGACCTGTGTGGGTCCCTGGAACACACTTTGACCACTGGATTAGGGCCTCATATCAGAGAATCAAGATAACAGAGTAATTAGATTTTGTACTGATTTCAGCTTGTGTTTTTGATTAGGTGTCACAAAGCTGTATTTAGTTTCTTGCTAAATGGTATATATTATGTAAAAATTCCTCAGTGGGTGCGGCTGGTTCAATAAACTCTTGCCTCATCAAACGTCCTCTCACTGGCCGTGCTGTAAAGCCAAAGGGAATGACACTGAGCATGCAGGGTGAACAAAGTTCAGTTTGAGCGGAAAAGAGGCGTTGTTGCTCTTGTATCTTTCTGCTTCCTTCTCCGTTCCACACCAACAGAATAGCCTTGCCTTGTCCCGTGGGACTCTCCCATTTCCTGTAAATTCCTTTAGCCTCTCTTCATCCAGTATGGCGTCATCATGACCCCTCTCCATAACAGATGGGTCACCATAGTAACTGGAAGTTGATAAGTGAATTACTTCATCCAATTCTCTGTGGGCCTCTGAGAAGGCCAGAAGATTCATAAAAGGCCTATGCCATCTATTAATCTACTGGAAATAAGCAGCACTCTCTGGGAGAGAGCCTAATGTCAGGGTGTAGCCTCTCCTCATCTGTACAACTACACCTAAGATTGTTTTACTCACTTAGCTAACGAGCTTACATTTGTTGAATGGTTGCAGAAGTGATGAGACTTTTTTTTTAATAACCAGTCTTTAATATGAAAACTAACCTGTTATTCCCACCTTTGGTGATGCACCATATTTTGAAGTTCTAGTCTAATTTGTGGTGGACTTTCAGTGTGCTAATATACATTGACTTCCTCAACAGCTATGTCTAGTAAAGAGGTGAATGGTCTAGAAATGTATTAACTCCACAGTATCCAAACTCATAAACCTGTGTTTGAGACCAAGGTAGCAATTAATGGTTTAGCTGTATCATACCCTCCCCCATACCACTGCGCAAACATCATTTTGTTTTTATGAGGAGGCCAGCACAGACCTAGGTAGAAACTCTTAACTGAATTATCCAGGTGATTCATGTGGTACGTGGGCAGTCATTTTAATTCACCGGATTCCTACCCGTTGTCCTCCATTTGTCTGCCCACACACTTGTATCTCTTGGCAGCGCATGTTTTCTCTGAACACTCACAGGCAGCATGGGAGCCACACAGAGCCTCTATAAATATCCTATCTGACTCTAAGCAGAGTGATAAAAGATGGATGGCCACTTTGCACTGGAGCCTTCTCTGTTAATCAGCTCTGGGGATATTCACATTCCTCCTCAGAGCCCAGAGAATCTTATCTTAATGTACAACATTGAACTTTATTGGTTGGCTTTGTGCTGTTTTATATACTTAATTTGCAAATCAAAATTTATTGCCAGTCACCAGTGTAGTCCTCTCTGTTGCTTCTGAATTTCTTCGCTTTGTTAAATGTGAAGGAGGGCTAGAGGTAATATTTTGGACGATCTGTGTTAGGTCAGAAAAGTAGTGTCATGCAATGATTGCAATTCTGCACCAAATCTTTTTTTTTTTCTCAAAGTTGTCAGTATTTTTAATGTTTCATTCAGGTGTTTGTTAAAACCTCAAGAGGCAGCGTGGTGATTTTTGACAAACAAAATCCTGAGCATTGTCTACAGTCTGTTAATGCATCTCATTCACATACAGAGAAAGGCATCGGGAGTATCCTGTCAGCATTCTCTAATTTGCTGCTAAGTGGCTATAAAAGCAGGTTGTTGGACTTTGAAAGGCTGATGACTTTCAGAGTCATCGGCAGCTGGCATGTGTCCAGAAGTCCTCCCAGCATTAACATTGAATGAGCCTGGAAGAAAAGCAGTTAGGGTTACGTGGACACGGCAGTCCCAGGAAAGGAAGCTTCCAGTTCTGCCGGCTAATGTCAGTATGTGTGGCTGCAGCAGTGTGTGTGTGTGTGTGTGTGTGCGTGCGTGCGCATGTGCACGTGCATGTGTGTGCGCATGTACGATGAAGAGACTTGTTATCTCTTGATACAAGTTGGTAGTAACTGCTATCAGCAGTTGCAGATGCACTGTATTTATGGGCGTCACGCGGGATAAAGTAACCTGCTACAAGGCTAACTCTTCAAAAATTATTCAAGTTAATGAATAAATTCCATTGCAGTTGCTCTTGGAACTAGCATTAACTCAAAAGTACCCTTAAAAAAACATACTTAAGCAAGTATGAGGTAAAACTGGTCCACCGTCCTAGCAGTGAGTTGATAAAATCACACGTAGTTGTAAAAATGTGCTGTGTCATTGCACTTACCCAACAGCACACATCTGCTGCTGAAATGATATTTATTTTTTTTCAAAGCATGTGAAATCCACCACATTTAGCATAAATGTTGTTCAACAGAAAGGTGCTTTAAAAAGAAGAGAAAAGGGAACTGGGGAAAGGGAAATTATACACACCCACTGAAGACTGCAGCACCCTTCATGGCATCCTCTAAATCTTAGTAATAGGAGTTACAATAGGGGAGAAGAGGCTGCCTCATTACAGTGAGTGCTTTCCATGTTATGCTGTGTTCCTGCAATACTGGCTCACTCCACAACAAATTACATAAATAAACTAAGGTCATGTATTGGTCAGAGGATGTGTCTGTCAGATCAGTATGTCTCACTTGGGCTGACATTTGTGTTGAGAACGGGGCTGAGGTCAGTTAAATCCCTGAGATGAATTAAGCCCTGCATGAACTGGGGCAAGAGTTAGGGGAGGATTGGGGGAGGGGATGCTAGCTTTTACTCTAGCCTGTTTCTTGTTTCTGACAGGCTGGTGATGCCAGTAATCTGCTTATACACAGATATACTGCTGTATGTTTTTTGTATCTACTTTGAGATTTAAATTCAAATGCATTGCACTACAGAATAAACCATCCCTTCTGCCTACAGATGTAAGCTTGTCCATTGAAAAGCCTGTGACCTGATTTGTAATGTTAATTGTGTGTGATGTTGTGAAGGGCACTGTAGCAACTAGGCCTTGCTTGGCTGAAAGCAACTGCAGTTTCAGTGATCATCAGTGATTTGGACACTACTGTTCAGTGTGCCAGTGACTCCATAGAAGTTGATTCATACAGGAAGGCAATTTTTGATTTACAGATTTGAGTTTCTGTTTTAAACACCCACCTTATAATGTTCTGCTTCTGCGACTAAAAAAGTCATCACTGTACATAAACCACAGAACTGATAATAAAGCAGATGGAGACTATTTTCCGGTGGAGAGACTGCCTCACTCCACCAAATTTCAAGTCATCAAAACACAGCAGTGCTGCTGCTTTTAGGAAAACTAATGTGGACAACTTCATTATGGTGATGGAATACTGGTGTGAAGAAAGTTTGATGTCTCTGAAAGTTCATTTTCATATTGTAGTGGAGCAAATGGAAACCAATGGCTGGATAAAAGATGGCAAATATAACAGAAATCTTAAATAAGACTACGTGCTTTGGAAAAAGATCAGGCTGAACGTAGATATTACGCTAAACAGGCTAAGTCTCATGTGGTCCTTTTAAGATGTTGTGGAGATCAAATGCACTAGCCCTCAAATGGTCAAAATGAGCAAATATACCCTTTGTTTATGAGGTTGCAGTAAACCTCCTGTCCTGTCAGATAGCATAGTGGTGTAAAAGGGAGATGGGTACTTGTTTGCAAAGCAAATGGTGCCTCTGGAAACCAAAGCATCTGCCTCCTTTAGCTGTGCTGAATGGGATGCCACTGCAGCTCTGCTGACTCCACTAATCCTGCTGTTAAGCCCGGAGGTGAACCGTTCTACTGTTTTATATCCATCCACCCCTCTTTGTCTCACTGTGTGTAATGCCAACAAAAAGTCACCTCATATGTGTTTAGGTCTGACAGTCCCAACCAGCTTCTCGCTGTTTTGGGTATGAACTGCTAAGCTGACAAGCAGACAGTGTCGTTAAGTCTGGGGTTTTGTTGACCTCAGCTTGGTTAGATAGATCAGTATCTCTCTGTCCTTCTCATAGTTTTAGATATATATATGAAGAAAGAAATCATTAATTACAGCTGAAATATGGTGGTCAGGTTTTCTAGATGAGGGGTTTTCAAACTTCAAACAACAACCAAGTTGACTGTCATTAAGCCCTGGACTTCCACTTTAAGGGATTTGCCCTCAGGACTCTGATGTGAAAACATGTTTAGGTTTGTTGTAATTATTGCATTGTCTAAGTGCCATACTCTTCAAATAAATTCAAAGTGGTGAGATTAGAACATCATGTTAAAATAGTCACTCGAACATATTTGTGTCTTAGTGACGTCTGATGAATTAACCCTTTTAAACCTGAGCAATTTCACTTGATTTCTATCAAAAACTTAGGAAAAAATACCAGAAAATGAATTCAAACATTTATTCGCTCATCACAAGGACTTCTTCGTGATAATTAGTGATTCTCCCCCCTAAGTTGCATGTTTGGCATTGTGGGCTTTGGAGATATATTGAAAGTAAAACAAAATCATCAAATCAAAATCCTGGTCTCTGCCATGCTGTTGCCTTAGTTCTTAGTTACTTAGTTACTCACAGCTATTCGAACAGTACTGCCCATGCTTTTTTTCATTGCCAGATTCTCAGAGGCTAAGCCGATGTGGATGCCAACAAAAAGTCTCTGTTCATTACCAGTTCAACGGGGTTGCTAGCCAGACATTCCCACAGTTTGGGGTAGTGGTCATGGGATAAGAGGCACTGCAGACAGGGAAGCTGACTGCAGCAGTCCCATTGTTTGGTGAAGCCTGGTGACTGTTTAGATGCATGTGGAATTTCCGCCCCCCACCCCAGTTTGGCATTTTAGTGTTTCAGCTGCTAGCTAACCTCATGGCCGCTCAGCTTGAGACAGGATGGTGGGATTTTTGTTTGGACCTTCCGCCTTGTCCCTTTTACATCTTGCCTCGTAGTTCCATGGTCAGTTTTTGTGGTATAAATAGTTAAGGGGCCTGGCTGTGGAGCCACATGTACGCTGGTCTCTTGGATGTTATCCCCCTTAGAATTTTATTTCTTGTGTTTCTTGACTTCCCTTCTATGCTTTTGCGCAAACTGCCTTTTGAGTCTTTAAACTGTTTTTACTGTTCAACGAGTCAGTGAAGGGCTGGGAAATTGGAAGTGGTCTTTTCTGGGAGAGCAGAAATGTCAGAGAATGTTACATTTGCACATATCTGCAGTTGGTTATTATAAGTAAATAGTACGCACAAAGATGGCATTCAGACCTGGCATTTCTCATTGATGTTTCTTAAACCAGTGTAGTAGAAAACTGAGATTTAAAGGAGCATACAAGTGATTTTGAATGTTTGGCACATGTACTAGTATTTCCCCACATTTTACATTGCAAAAAACATTTTGCAAATCATGCTGGGGTACAAAAGACCATTTCATTAACTAACTAACCCAATCTCAGGTCATCAAAACACAACAGTGATGCCGCTTTTAGGAAAACAAATGTGGACACCTTTATTATGGAAATAGTGATGAACTCTGAAAGTTTGTTTTTATATTGTAGTGGAATGAATAGAAACCAGTGACTGGATAAAGGGTAGGAAAAATGATATTGGAGTTCTAAAATACGACTGCTTGCTTTGAGAAAAGATTAGTAGCAACATGGAGTATATACATTTGTAGCCTACATGTTAGGCTAAACATGCAAAATCACTGGTATTGTCCTTTAATGCTGTTAAGCACTGAAATGATGTTAGTGAACTCCAACAGGAATTCATTGCAGGTTTGATGCAGTGACCCCCTCGGTGTATGGGCTGTTTGAACAAAGGAACGTGTTTTGAATAGTAGCTTACAGAAAAGAGACTGGGCTGGCCAAATGAAACAGTCCACACTTTTGAAGTAAACAGCAAACCTGCGGGAAACACTGAATCATAAACAAGTCTCAGCCAAACATGATGACGTATGCTCCAAAGGTTTTGATGAGGCTTTTCTCTCATTTGTTCTCTAGAGAATGGATACCACTGGGGTAAAAGTGCTGGAGACAGCCGATGACATCCAGGAGCGCCGCCAGCAGGTGCTGGACCGGTACCGGCGCTTCAAGGAGCTGTCTATGATGCGCCGGCAGAAACTGGAAGACTCATATCGATTTCAGTTCTTCCGCCGTGATGCTGATGAGCTTGAGAAGTGGATCCAGGAGAAGCTGCAGATCGCCTCTGATGAGAACTACAAGGACCCCTCCAACCTGCAGGTGTGTCTGCCTTGCTGTTAAGTGTGTGTGCATCCATTAGACTTTGAGGCCTGTCATCACTAATGTCCATGTGTTTTAGTTTGCGGTGTGGGTCCGCCTTTGTGAATATGGTTTCAACACTCAATCTGAATTTGGGAAAAGAAAAAAAAAAAGGATTGTGATATTTACAATTGAATCACAGTAACATAACTTTTGAATGACCCTTATATGTCATGTACTTGAGGTACAACATATTTAAGGCCTCCCATACATCCTTCTTTCCCACAGGGCAAGCTGCAGAAACATCAGGCCTTCGAAGCTGAAGTTCAGGCCAACGCAGGGGCCATCATCAAACTGGACGAGACTGGAAACCTCATGATCAGCGAGGGCCATTTTGCCTCCGAGACCATCCGAGTAAGACACATACACACTTAGATGAAACTGGTCATTGTAATTTGCATGATGAGTATATGACAGCGTAATGTACACCCATCGTGGGACAATGGAATCATTTTTAACGTGTAACCTTTCAGCCGAATTTGCTATCAATGGTTAAAGTGTCCACACATCAGTTGTCATCATGGCTGACAGGAACCAAGGAAAAGAGAAGTCTTTTGATTCAGTACAACAAACAAAATTCATAGTTATTTTTTATGATTTTGAAGCACACAGTATTTCACAGGTACATAGAACATACACACAGACCTGGGTTTGTCTTTACCTTTTGTTAACCCCCTTCCATCTGATTCAGTCCTACACGCCTTACCGGACACAACAGCGGCCCATAATTAAGTGTGTCAATATGGCTGAGTATATAAAAGTAGGTGCTGGGCTGCAGTGACAAACCTTTCCTCTCGACTGAGTGCAGTGAAAGTTCTTTCACATTCAGCTTCTTTCAGTTTGGTTTCCCTTTCTTACCCTCTCTGACTTTCTTACTTATTTTTACTTCAAATAAACAGACTGTAAAGAGATTTTTTTTTCCTTGCATGCAGTGTGTTTCTCGACAGAGGAAGCATTCTGATGAGTCATGATTAGCAACATTGCAGGGGTGACATTGCTTCTATTTGGCCTCTTTAGAGTATTTCTTCTATAATCTTTTGCTTCAAGGTGCACTTTTTTAGCTATACCTTCCATTTTCTTGGTCTCCTTTGCCTTTCCTGTTTATTATCTCACACTCCCCCACCCGTTACTGTTCCCTCAGACTCGTTTGGAGGAGCTGCATTCCCTGTGGGACCTCCTGCTGCGGAGAACCAAGGAGAAGGGCATGCGGCTCCTGCAGGCCCAGAAATTGGTGCAGTACCTGCGCGAGTGTGAAGATGCCCTCGACTGGATCACTGACAAGGTCAGATCCTCATTTGACATAAAGGAAAAAAAATCTGTTGTTTTGCTGAAAGCAAATTAATTCTGCTAGAGTGAACAAATTAAGATGTAGCTGTATTTCATAGGTATGCACTGATATTCAGTTTTAGTCTGTTAGTATGTAATTTTTTCCAGCCATAAAACATTGTCACATGGGCTCTTCAGCCGCTTGAAAATATGGTTGTTAGCTGTTAGCATTCCTCTCTGAAACACACTCTGAACAATCCTTAGCGCTGCAAACAAACAAACTGCCTAGTGACTAACAGCTGACATAAGTTTAATTGTTAGAGTGAGGAATGCACACGGTGGTATTGTATGCAATTAACTCAAGTACTGGTAGAACATTTTGTTCCACACTGAAAGTTGGCTAGTAAATGCCAATGCCAAAGTGCCCTGTAAAGACTGATGTATAAATTTTAATTCAGTGGATTAATAACATTGAAAAGTAGCACTGCATGTATGTTTGCATGAGAGTACGTCTGACCAAAAGCCAGTGCCTGGCCTCAACAGTGGTTTTCTTCCACCTGCACCTCCAGGAGGCCATGGCCACCTCAGAGGAGCTGGGCCAGGACCTGGAGCATGTGGAGCTCCTCCAGAAGAAGTTTGAGGAGTTCCAGACAGACCTGGCGGCCCACGAGGAGCGTGTCAATGAGGTCAATCAGCTGGCAGCCAAACTGACCCAGGAGGCCCACCCTGAGCTTGAGTTGATCGTCCGCAAGCAGGATGAAGTCAACACTGCCTGGCAGCGCCTCAAAGGTCTGGCCCAGCAAAGGCAGGGCAAGCTGTTTGGAGCTGCTGAGGTGCAGCGCTTCAACAGGTAACCAGCATCAGCACTTTATGTGGACAGCCTGTATACAAAGTACACAGAGATTGGTTCTGCAAGGCCTTCATGTACCTGTGTATTACTTATGTACAAAAGTAATAATGTGCAGCTGATTAAACATGCAGAAAGTTATTCTTCTCTTTCATTGTACTGACACATAAGAAGAAGATGCTGAGTAAAGACTGTGTGTTTTGATTCCAACAAAAGGGATGTGGATGAGACCATCAGCTGGATCAAGGAGAAGGAGCAGCTCATGGCTTCTGATGACTTTGGACGTGACCTGGCCAGCGTGCAGGCCCTGCTGCGCAAACACGAGGGTCTGGAGAGAGACCTGGTTGCTCTGGAAGACAAGGCAGGACATTTGATGCTTCACAGAATGACCATACCAACATATGCAAGATGACCATGACCTTCAAACATAGGATGCTAACTTCTTTTTTGTCTTCTCTTTTTCCTCCTCCTCCAATCAGGTGAACACACTTGGTGGTGATGCAGAGCGCCTGCAGCAGACACATCCCCAGAACGCCTCTCAGATCCACTTGAAGAAGGACGAGCTCATCACCAACTGGGAACAGATTCGCACTCTGGCTGCTGAACGTCACGCCCGCCTGAATGACTCCTATCGGTAAGCCACCAAACGCAGAAAAAGGGCATCATCATGATAAGGGGGGGGCATTGAAACACAGTCTGCTTGTTGCACATGTGGAATTGCAAGTTCAGGGAATGCTCAGATACACACAAACTACAACGTAATAGTATAATTTGTCTTGGATTATCTGACATCATTCTCAGACGTGGAGGCCATCATTTCACTCAGTCCACCTCAGTGGCAGGAGGCTAACAGTGAGCATTTAGAGCAGCCAGCCAGTGTCCAGCAATCAGCAACATTTAGAGGACGATAGCACCGCTACTGTCTTCTATAACAGCAAAGTGAAATGAAATCTTTTTTTTTTTTTTTCAAAATGGGCGAACTGTCCCTTTTTAGATGGTAACTTCTAGTCATAAGTTCACATGATCAGAGTTGTAGCCAGTCTCTCCTGTCCTCTTCTGACCGTCTTCTTGGTCCACTTTTAGGCTGCAGCGTTTCACTGCTGACTTCAGAGACCTGACCAGCTGGGTGACAGAGATGAAGGCCTTGATCAATGCCGATGAATTGGCCAACGATGTGGCTGGAGCTGAAGCTCTGCTGGACCGCCACCAGGAACACAAGGTATAAACAAAGCATCACTCAGCCGTGGCAGACCTGACAAGATACTGCAGGCAACAATGAAGACATTTTGGAGTTTGTTTTATGAAATGAAATACAAGTTTTATCTCACACTTTGATTTATTATTATTTTTTTTTTTTTAACATGGATAGGAGTTAAAACTGGAACAATGTTTAAGCTGATTGGACCATCTGTGCTTTCAGTTGGCAATGTTTTGCTGAGTGTATTTCTCCTGTGTTGACCAGGGAGAGATTGATGCCCACGAGGACAGTTTCAGAGCCACTGATGAAGCTGGCCAGGCCTTGCTCAACACAAGCCACTATGCCTCTGAGGAGGTTAAGGAGAAGGTAGGACCATGTGCCAACATCTTGTTACCTTTATGTTTCATGTGCTGCTTGTTATGGGTGGATATAAAATATCCAAACAAATGGAACCAGTCCTTTCAGATGATGCAGATAGTTTTTTAGTCACTCAAATGGGACCAAACATCAAAATAAAAGATGCTGCTACTGCACCATGTGTATATATTTGGCCCAGTGTAGGTACAAGAATCTAATCTGTAATACACTCAGGATGAATACGGTAATAATCGACCACCCACTAAGGTTGAAGCCACCAGAAAGTGGATAAGCTGCCATATTGGTGCGCCCAGAGGATGCAGAAAAAAACAAAGGGAGTCAGAAAACAAATCCACTGGTGACAGCAACATTAGGAAAAAGAATCATATTCATATGTATCGTTTTTTGACATTATTATAGACTGTATAAATTGTCTGTGGTTTTATAGTCCACTCTATAAATATTTAGAGGCCTGTTTTTACCTAAGAGAGGTTACAGGTCTTTTGTAACCAAATTTTCCATCTAGCAAGCATCGCATTAATTTAGCAGCCAGTGAGCTCAATCACCACTATTAACTTAGGTCTGTCAGTACTGCTAAGGATGCTTATTCTCTGTTTTACAAATACAGTTTGGTCTGTACTGGGATGAGTGTGGCCTGCCTGTTAATAATGAATATTAATAATAATCAATAATGAATGTTATAGATTTAGTTCTTATGCCATTTCTGTATTACAGTATTCCAAAGTTGGGTGTAGTTTTTGTGATGGATCGGTGGTACTGCATAGTGCCTTAGCAAGTAAAATTACTGTCGTGAGTCTTTATTCTTTTCTAAACTTTGAGTCTTTATTCTGCTCTAACCTGTTGCGTTGTGTTGTGCATGTAGCTGGGCATACTCGCAGAGGAGAAGGAGTCTCTTCTGGAATTGTGGGAAGTTCGCCGGCAGCAGTATGAGCAGTGCATGGACTTGCAGCTCTTCTACAGGGACACCGAGCAAGTTGACAACTGGATGAGCAAACAAGAGGTGACTTGTCTCACCAATGCATACACAAGGACCTGCCCACCCACAGGGCATACACCTTCACAAATAAAGGAAACACCACATGTTGTTACAGACTGTACATGTGGAATGAATTACCCTGGTGTGATTTTACTGTTTTTTTCTGTCATGTGAACTCATAATGTGTTTGGTGTGTAGGCTTTCCTCCTGAACGAGGACCTTGGTGACTCCCTGGACAGCGTTGAGGCCTTGCTGAAAAAACATGAAGACTTTGAGAAGTCACTCAGTGCCCAGGAAGAGAAGATCACTGTACGTACGCTAGTCAATTGGCCTCTCCCACCATTTACCTTTCATTCATATAACCTGAAGAATGAGCATAATTCTAATTATATCTTTATATTTCCTGGGCCATAACTAAAGTAGAGGAGTTAGTAGGTTCTTCAAGTGTCTCAACAGTTTACATGCGGATATTGTGATAGACAGAATATTCTACCTCCAGAACATGATCAGCTTTACAGTGTTAGGGAATGTCTACAAGATCTCAAACAACCTTTTGTTGGATATTATTCCATCAGTCCTTAAACACTGGATACGACCAAAGTAAATGTAAGATAAAGACTCCCTCCACTCCACATCTCCTGCAAGTCTTCTAGTATCAGATTCCACTCATATCTTTTGTGTCCAGAGCCATCTATGGAGTATTTTAAATTGAATTAAGTTATTTCCCATTTTTATTGCACTCTACTATCTTCAAATAGGGTGTAACTTTTAACATTGTAATGATCTTTGACCCCTCTAGGCCCTTGATGAGTTCGCTACCAAACTAATCCAGAACAACCACTATGCCAAAGAGGATGTGGCCACCCGCAGAGATGCTGTAAGTACCGTTGTCAACCCCCTTAAACCTCCCTCAACATTATTCATGTATTCAATTTTGACAATTTCAAATAACGAATATATGACCATTGATAGTTAATACAACTAGGCAGCCAACCTGCGTCGGTGTAAACTTAAAATGCATAACGTCCCGTTTTCTTTTGCATTTCATCAGCTGCTCAGCCGTCGTAATGCCCTGCATGAACGTGCCCAGTCTCGCCGCGCTGCCTTGGAGGACTCCTTCCACCTGCAGCAGTTCTTCAGGGACTCTGATGAGCTTAAGAGCTGGATTAACGAGAAGATGAAGACTGCCACCGATGAGGCTTACAAGGTCGGTTCCTGTCTTCATAGAGTTACTGGATCTTAACCAAACAGGCATTGAGAGTGAATCAAAGCTAATTTACAAAAGTGCTGTGTAGAGATTTGCTGTCCCTTGTGAAACATCTTTCTTAATGTCCATGTTGTGCCGCATTAAATCCCCCACTCCTTGTTCATCCTCTTTCTCTTCACCAGGACCCCTCAAACCTGCAGGGCAAGGTGCAGAAACACCAAGCCTTTGAAGCTGAGCTGTCGGCTAACCAGAGCCGCATCGACGCTCTGCAGAAGTCTGGCCAGGAACTGCTCGATGGAAAACATTATGCCTCGGCTGAAGTGGCTGGCCGCATGGAGGAAGTCAGCTCGCAGTGGAAGAAACTGCTAGAAGCCACTGAGCTTAAGGGTACGGTATAGAGGAGTTCTTTTTCGTAATTTTGAAATGAGCAAAACCCAAGTACAACTGCCGTTAGTGATACTAACGGCCATAGTGAGGTGTTTAAAGCTTGCAGAATAAAAGCCCTACTGCCTACGGGCTCCTGGGTATCGTAGCATTAAATTGAGCTGACGTGATCCACGGTTCCACAGATGTAGGATAGTGGGGATATTATATATAATTATGACTCAATGCAACTACAACATTAAAAATTACAGCTAGTGAATCAAAATTAACATTAAAAGAAATGAGATGGGGATCACAAAAATCAGGATTTAATCAGCAATAGAGGAGATAACATACCATCATAAAAAATAACAAAATATGGTCAGATAATCACAAGAATAAAGATAAAAAATTAAATTAAACTAATCACATAATAAAATGATGTGAAACCATTAAAATGGTAAAATGATAAAACCACAATAAAAAACACTATGAAAAGGCCATGAATTTGAGAAGTAACTTAAAAGATTATACTGACTTGGCCAACCTGAGATTCTCAGGGAAGGGATTTCCATACCTGAGGGGTGCCGGATGCAAAATTCCAGCTAACTGTGGTGACGAGGCGTGTATTAGTCGTAAATTTTTGCCTTAACTGGATACTGAAACCATTTGATTGTGAGCATTTTTCTCTGCACCTGCGGCTTTACCACAGGCATCAAGCTCCGTGAGGCCAACCAGCAGCAGCAGTTCAACAGGAACGTAGAGGATATTGAGCTGTGGCTGTACGAGGTGGAGGGCCACTTGGCTTCAGACGACTTTGGAAAAGACCTGACCAGTGTCCAGAACCTGCAGAAGAAACATGCCCTGCTGGAGGCTGACGTAGCCGCTCACCAGGTACCCAGTTTACCTACAGACACTTACAGATCATCTGACTTTTTTTTGATTACGTGACTGGGACTTATCTCTCATCATTACATTTTTCTGCTATTGCTAGACCCTTCCTTAAGTAAAATGACATATTCGATTATTTTTAACATACAACTCCACACTGAACTTAAATTGGAGTGGAATGGACTTTCCCATTCAAATCAACATAGCAGGATGGTTAGAGCGGCAGCCATTTTTATGTGATTTGTTGCTATTGCGAGGAACTGTTGCAGCAACAACCAAACGAGCAGTGGGGTCCTGAGCATGGAGCTACAGCAAAACAAATCTTCTCAGTTCTCAAGATAGTGTGACATGCTGTACGGCCCTACTGATGACTTATCACCATAGCAACTAACGGCAGTTGCCATTTCATGTTGTCCCAGCCAAATGACCACAGCGAACCAAAACCGGTCTGTTTCATTCAAGTTCTTTGCTTCTCCCCTTGGGGTGGATTACTTGAAAAGACTCATTGGGAATGGGTTGTTCTTCAGTTGGATACTCTGGTAAGTGTGTAGCATTGGAATAGAAAATTCATTACAATCTCTTGTGAAACTTTCCTATTAGGACCGAATTGACGGCATAACAATCCAGGCACGCCAGTTCCAAGAAGCTGGACATTTTGATGCTGACAACATTCGCAAGAAACAGGAGGCTTTGGTGGTTCGTTATGAGGCTCTACGTGAGCCCATGGCTGCCCGTAAGCAGAAACTGTCCGACTCGCTGCGGCTCCAGCAGCTCTTCAGAGACGTGGAGGATGAGGAGACCTGGATCCGTGAGAAAGAGCCAATCGCCGCCTCTACTAACCGAGGTAGGCTTAATCAGTATCCAGCCAAGCCAACTATGGTGCTGCGAAATGGGCGTTTATCCTGCTGTGGATAGTCTCCATCACATTTCAGTCATAGATTAAAAAAAACTCAACAGTTAACAGCTTTCTTGGTTTCATTTTTAACTGACCTGAACTGAACTGATCAATTAGCAAAGCAAAGATGAGTTTTGATCATGCTATTTCCCTCAGGCAAAGACTTGATTGGTGTTCAGAACCTCCTGAAGAAGCACCAGGCCCTGCAGGCTGAGATCTCTGGTCACGAGCCCCGCATTAAGGCTGTCACACAGAAAGGAGAGGCCATGGTGGATGAAGGTAATGACTTGAAAATATTTCATTCATGACAATCTCCAATGATTTATCTTAAGCGTCATACTATTACGGCTGTAAATTATATACAAGATGGAAGTCACCTTGACCATACCCCCTGGACCATACCAGTGATTTTCAGTGTTGGGCCCATTTACTACAATTTCCCCACATTTTACATAAATTCTTAAAATGAGTGTGATGGTTTTGGAAAAGATTAGCAGAAACATGAAGTATTTACATTTTGTAGATATTTTGCCAAACATGTGAAATGACTATTGGTTCTTAAAAACCAAAAATAACCCGGATATATTGCAGCAGTTGACAAATGTTCATTTGTGGTTCACAGGGCACTTTGCCGGTGAGGAAGTGAAGGTGAAGCTGGGTGAGTTAAACGGCCGCTGGGACAACTTGAAGGCCAAGGCCTCCCAGAGGAGACAGGACCTGGAGGACTCTCTGCAGGCCCAGCAGTACTTTGCTGATGCCAATGAAGCTGAGTCATGGATGAGGGAGAAGGAGCCCATTGTGGGGAGCACAGACTATGGCAAAGATGAAGATTCTGCCGAGGTATATGAAGAGAATGGAAAGGGGATGAATATTTAAATAGCAGTCAAATTATCCATATTGGTGTGTCAGCTTTGTCTGTTGCAAAAGAATACCTTTTTTTCTGTCAGTTTAATCATGCGATCTGTAACCCTATTTTTCCGAACCAGGATTTATTGTCAGCAAACCAACAAACTGTCTCCTTCTAAAGAAGCTAGTGTTTCTGACACAATTTATTTCATTTTGGAGCCTATATGCCTTGCTGGATTTAGGCACTTTATTTCATTTTAGAGAATTTTTGTTTTGTTTTGCTAAGATGTTTGATAACCTGTAGTCCCATTATTACAGTCCCCCACTATAGTATGCTCAGCCTTTATACCAGTTTTGAGGTTATTGGTGATTAAAAATCCAAACTGCTGAGGCCTTTTCTGTAACAGGATGTTTTTTTTTATATATGTAGCCTCAATTGTTCTCAACTTGAGTTGGCTTATGTAATACATATTTATTTTAAAAATGGTCTTGGCCTTTTTGTATTTATGGGTGAAAGCTTTAGGTTAGGGGCTGGAATAATTGTGGAGTGTCCTGTTTATTATTATTGTAAAATAAGACAAAAACAATTATCTTAAAATTATATTGTATCTTCCCAAATAGTTCTTGTGCTGGGATCACCTGATGGTATAGTTCTATTTTCAGAAATCATATGAATATGGGGGTGTGCCTGCTCCTCACCAAGTAAAGTGTGTCTGTTGTTATGAAGTCAGTGTAAAATAATTAGGTTAAAAATGATTTAATATGCTACAAATTTCTTTTTATGCTTATTCATAATTCATTTAGGCCATTCAGATTAGTGTGCAGATTTTTGATCGACCAATCGATTGGCCCAAGAGCAGGTCAGATTTCAGTTGCCCAAGATTTTCTTTGATTGATGACAGCCCAAAATGGAACAAATAAAAAATATCATAGATAAACAGTTCTGTTATCGCAAATGTCATCTGCTCTCTGAAGTGTACAGAATTTGGTCTGAATGCAGCTTGCCATGCTTCCTGTTTTTTCTGTGTGTTCTTTATTTCAGTTGTCTGGCCATGTTTCACTGTCAAATTTCTCTGTTTCGTCCTTGGTTTAAATCCTTTATCATGTGACAAGTCCAGTTGTATATAACTCCTTCTCTTCCACAGGCCCTGTTGAAGAAGCACGAGGCTCTTATGTCTGACCTGATTGCCTATGGCAGCAGCATCCAGGGCCTGAAGGAACAGGCCCAGTCCTGCAGGGTAAAACCAAAAAACCTCCCTCACATTTAAGCTTTGGACAGGTGCTAGATTGTTGATGCTTCACATTCAAGTGTCAAACCTCTGGATGATGGGTTGCACAGGAATTTGATTTCTCCTGATATAGATATTATAACAATTTCAAGAATGTAGAAATAGAGCACAATTCAGTCAGTGACACAAGTTGTTTGTCTAACCAAACAGCAACAAGTGGCTCCCACTGATGATGAGACAGGGAAGGAGCTGGTCTTGGCCTTGTACGACTACCAGGAGAAGAGCCCCCGTGAAGTCACCATGAAGAAGGGCGACATCCTCACTCTGCTCAACAGCACCAACAAAGTACGAAGATAAACCGGATTTACTTGGGGGAATAGCATTCCATGTTAATCATAGATTAAGTGTCTTTGCATTATTTTCCCTCTCCCATGCATCAGGATTGGTGGAAAGTGGAGGTCAACGATCGCCAGGGCTTCGTTCCTGCTGCCTATGTGAAGAAGCTTGACCCCACCCAGTCTTCCTCCAGGGAAAACCTCCTGGATGAGCAAGGCAGCATTGCACTGCGCCAAGACCAGATCGAGAATCAGTAAGAAACCAACACAAAAAACTCTTAAAGACATAGTTCGCCCATTTTAAAAAATGTGCTTGTTTTTCACCCCCCCCCCCCAGCTTTTATGTAGGACAGTAGTGGTGCTATCTTCCTCTCAACATTAGTGAGTGCTGGATACTGGCTGGCTGCTCCAAATGCCTCATTTTCCCAGATAACACTCTAACCATCCTAATCCACTCAAATTCTTAAAGTTTGGGTTTAATGATGTGTAGCAGAGGTTTTACAGCCTGAAATGGCTTAAAAATGTTGATGGATTAAAAAAAAAAAGATCAGCAGTAGAACTATTTTTTTGTGTGTAGTCTCAGCTCTCTGTGCTGGTCCTCAGTTACAACAGTGGTTGGCAGGTGGCTGAAAGGTATGTGAATTGTGTGCGATAGAGAGGAGCGGAGGAAAAGAGGAAGCTGGTTACAACATTTGAATGAAGCAATGAAGAAAATAAGTTACTTGAACTTTCTGGACATTGATGACAGGAAAAATACAATTATGAACTTTGATTTGAGCAAATCGATGGTCTGTGTGCACTCGCTGGGCATATGTGCTTTTTGATTTTGGAAAGCAACACATGAAAAGTGATGTTAAACCTTTTTAGAGTGGATTGAGGCTTTTATTTTTAAGAATGGTAGTTGGGGGAAAGTCCTGCGGTTAGCACTACTGTCCTACATAACTGCTAGGGGGGAAGTGAAAGTACATAAAATTTTTCAAAATGAGTGAACTATCCTGTTAATGCTAGTTGTTCCACTAACTCGTTCTTTCTTATCTTCCACTACATTTCCCTAACTGGGGTGTATCAGTTGCCCTGTAGCCCCCTCAGTGTTCGGTCTTCCTTCTTCTTTGCCATCTAATCTGATCTTCTGCTCTGTTTCTAATATTGATAACCTTGCCCCTTCCCTTTTCTCTGTGTGCCTCCTCTGCTGTGTCTTCTCTCTGTGTTTAACTACTTAACCTTGCGTCTGTCCCTGTGTTCGCTTCGCCTTGCCACTGTGCAGGCTTGTCACCAAGGAGGCCTGCAGCGTTTCTGTGCGCATGAAGCAGGTGGAAGAGCTGTGAGTAGGAATGAGCGCCGCTCAGCGCGTTGTTGTGATCGTGATACCACTTAAGACCATCAGCCGAGCTACTGCCTCCCCCCAACAGCCCCCTGTTACGTTCTGTGACTTTTGTCTCCACATCACCTCATCTTCTATTCGGCAGAGGGATAGAAGTTATCTCCCTTTGATCCACACCTGTCATGCCCTTTTCATCCCAGGCTTGCCCCATGGATGTTACGCTCTGAATGTTCTGTGTCTGTGAAATGTGTGCATATCATTAGGCTGAAAATACAGTCATACGCACCCATGATATCCCATGTCACAAACAGATCTGCTCTGCAAATGCAGGGCTTTGATTCATTTCAAGTGTTTTTCAGTCGTCATCCATACAGACTCAGAAGTCTGCATGCTTTCATGTTACTCAGTACATCAGGTGATTTCTCTATGGGTGATTTTTGCTGCTGTAATCCTGCATTTGACTGAAATCCTGCAGACTTTCAACCTCCATGAACCATGATTGCCTGGGAAAATTTTAAATTTGTTCAATATATAGTGTAACCCATAGACAACCAGCATAGACAATTTCTGTGCTGCAAGCTTTTGACTTCTTGAAGCACTGGATATCAGCCTTTGCCTGCCTGTACAGTAAAAATCCACATGATGGTGACAGAGCAACACAATTCGCAAAACATGATAGTAATAGCCATCTCTGAACATCATATACTGTTACTAGTGTCTAATCACAAATCTCTCACTGTGGCAGCAGGCAGAACCTGAGATCTGTCAGGGAAAACATTTCTTATATTTTCTGGGCGACACCACAGAACTTGATTGGAGTAGAATGGACATTGCTTCATTTACTGTGGTCATTTAGCTGGTACCCAGTAAAATGCTGATTATAGTTGTTTGCTATGGTGACAAGTCAAGTAAGGTCGTAAAGTGTGTTATACCTTTGTGTCCTGGTGTGTTACACAAGCTCTAAGACATCATCAGACATACTTTTCACCTTGTAATGCCTCCATTCATGTTCTGTGAGGGGCACTGAAAGAGGTTGCTAACTAATTTAGACACACCTTAAGACCTTTGATGTACACACTCATTGATTTGAATGGATTCTGTGGTGATAGCTTCTTAGGTCCTGGCCCAACACTGAAAAACATTGAAATTGTTTAGTATAATAATTCTTGTTGGATATTATTCATTAAATAATTTCTGTACATTTCCAATTCATGAATCTCATGACCTCATGAAACCAGCTAGTGTCCTTTTTTATGATCCTATGTGCTATGCATAAGATCTCGTGGCTTATGGTGATGTTTCATATTAAAGTTGTATCTCCTTTTCCAGGTATGGGACTCTTTTGGAGCTGGGTGAGAAACGCAAGGACATGCTAGAGAAGAGCTGCAAGAAGTTCATGTTGTTCCGCGAGGCCAACGAGCTCCAGCAGTGGATCAACGAGAAGGAGAGCGCTCTCACTAATGAGGAGGTGGGCTCTGACCTGGAGCAGGTCGAGGTCCTCCAGAAGAAGTTTGATGACTTCCAGAAGGTAAGGTTGTTCCGTGGTTTATAAGACTGTTTTAATACTACTTATCTTTTATTAGATTTACATTATCAGCGTGTAGATATCTCCAAAATGTCAATCTCACCTGTGTTCCCCATACAAATTTTTATTTTTTGTGTCTAAAATGATAGCTACTTATCATTAACCCTTAGAAACCCATGGAGCCTGTAGACGGATTTTATTTTATAATGTGTTCTGAATTTTAATGTTTTGTTTATAATGTTTGTGTATTTGTTTACATTTTTTTAAACAATTTTGTTGTATTTTTTTAAATTTGGGGGTAATTTATGGCGATGTTATGGTAACGTTTTAGATATATAATTGTAATAATTAATAATTATAAAATTGTTTTCTTTTTTTCTTTCTGTAGTCATTTTTTGCTCAATTTTTGGGTCATGTTTTGTTTTTGTTTTTGTTTTTTTGTTTTTTGTTTTTGTCTTTTGTTTTGTTTTGTTTTTTGAGGATTTGGTCATCACATTTTTCCCATGTTGAAAGAAATCAAGTGATTTTATTCAGGTTTCAAATGGTCAGTTGTTGCATTGATAAATGTTTGAATTTATTGCAATATTGACTCATTCCGGGTATTGGGAATTTGCAGAGTGAGTTAATGTTTGTATGTGACAAAGTGCAAAGGGAGTTTCCACCACTGAGATGGATGCAAGCCCACAACACAATTCCTCAGCCAGTTTTTTATCTGTGACTTTTCTAATATGTGACATATTGTATTGCCTGGTGTTGCTGCTTGCATATATGCCCATAACTAAATTTAGACAAAGCAGCTGCTGAAATCCAAACACTAATTTAGGTTTGACATGCAATATTTTTAGTGTTTTGGATTGTTGAGATTGTCCAGAGTTGTAATTTGTTCATGATAGTATCTCAGACTGTATGATATCATTCTTCTCCATGCAGGACCTGAAGGCCAATGAATCTCGCCTGAGAGACATCAACAAGGTGGCGTCTGAGCTGGAGTCTGAAGGCCTCATGGCTGAGGAGGCCCCCATGGTCCAGGCCCAGGTAGAGTCCATCTCACTGAATATGATACTGATATTTTTTAATGGAAAATCTTCCATGTTTGGAGATGTGTTGTAAGCAGATGGGGCACACATGTACAAAATAACAGTATTAAATGGTGTGGGTAAAATCTATTGCTCATGATTGTTTGGGGAATGAGATAATAGGTTTGTGAAGATTTTGACTTTTTGAACCGCTACTGCAAAAGATGTATGTTTATAATTTAAACTGTTTTGCTCTTGCAGCAACAGGAACTGCTTGGAGCTGCTCCTGGCAAGGTTATAAGCATGCTTATAATGACTACGCATTTTATTTGCTTATTTTTACTTTTTGCTTGCTATATTTTTTTGTATGCCATGAAAATCAAGTACTAACACATTGTCTTCATGCTTGTTTCATGAACAGGATGAAGCTGATTCAAAGAATGCCTCCCCATGGAAGGTAAGCATCATCTAACCCTGACTTGTCTCCACAAAAATAAATGTGAATTATTCTGATATGTGTTTGACAAAACGTATCAACTACAAAGACTTGACAACCTGTCAATCTTGATGTGATACTTGACCTGTGCATGATTGTGCAGTATTGGGTTGATGTTTGATACTTTTGTCTTTTTGGAATGAGCTGCAATCATGCCCATTGATACATGTTACTGGCATGGGGCTTAATGTTACATCTCCTCATGTAAGATGATTAGACATTGGCAAGTCTCAAGATGTTCTAATCGTTTACAAGGATCTTCTACGATCCCTCATGGCCCAGTGGTGGGAGGCTGGCTGGCCTGTTCTCCAGCCTTGGGTGCGGTGCTAACTGTGTCTTGACTGGTGCAAAGATTTGGGCAGTCTTGGGTGAAAACCAAGACAAGCCCTGGGAGTTTCCATAACTCTCTTGACTGGTGTGGTGTTTTCTGTTTTTGTCCTCCTCCTCCTCCTCCTTTTTCTTTTCTTTCCTTCTACCTGCCATGATTTTTTTCACCTTTGACTGTAGAATATACGCTTGGCTGTTCAAACAACGGCTAACTTTAATACTATCAAGGTAAGAGTAATGAGACCACTCCCACCTCATTTTGAATCCGTCTCCCACTCGCATCTGTGTCCTGCATTGTGATCAGAAAACTAACCCCCGCGTCATGGTTTGATTTCGGTCTCACATGGTTTTGTCCTTTCCAGTTCTTTTGTACCTGACCCAAGTTTGTGTTTAGAGTCAGTGATTCCATTTGATTCCATCCTCCCTCCCATGTCATCGAATGGCTTTTGCCCTTGGTGTGATTTGCTTTGTCCTGTTTCTTGCCTTGTTTTAGTAAAAAGGATTGCTGGCATAGTACAAGAATTATACCTTAAGCATCCTTTTTAGACCCTGATTGTATTTGCTGTGATTGTTTCATTTCCTCCTCATGCCGTCATCAGTGTCCTTACCATGCATCCGGTCCTGTGTGACTTACCCCTGTCATCCACCTCCTTTGTTTGGATTAGCCGCCATTGTCCTTCACTGTCTGTGTCCGTCTGACATAGAGCACAAACTATTCAATTAAGCACACATCAAGCACATATGTAATGGTATTTGTAGGTTCAAATTTGATTTCATGCATTGATAATGTTGCATTTATCACATCAGAATCTGAATTCCAGGTTAAGATTTTTTTGTTTTGTTTTTAGTCCATGATTTTTTTTATTAGTCAGTGTTTAAATTTGGGCTTGTTTATTTCACATTGCAAATCATTAATAATAGTTAATGGTTTATAATAGTTTTAATAGCAAAACCAGAAAGCAAGGAACATGCTGCACAGGGGCTGCATTACGTACATTGATCTGTGATGGGTTGATTGATTATTTTTAGGAGCTGAACAATCGCTGGCGGTCCCTGCAGCAGTTGGCTGAAGAGAGGAGCAACATGCTGGGCAGTGCTCATGAGGTGCAGCGATTCCACAGGTAGGAACATAATGATGAGCTCATTAGTTGCCTCAGCTGGTGGATTTGGACAGGGGTTATGTTTTCACCCCATTCTGTTTGTTACTTAGCCGGATATCTCGAAAAGTTAAGAATGGATTTGAGAGTTTGTGGTGGGTGTGGCCTATCACAAAAAGGTGCATAACTCCAGCAACAGAGATGCTCCCTAAATCAACCACACACACAGAACTGTTCAGTGTTTGAATTTATTTAACAAAAAGATTACCTTCAGTTAAACAAATTAAACAAAAGTTTAATTTGGTCAACTATATGATGTGGAAAAGGCAGATCTTGAGAATTACATAGTGCTGGTGGAGTTACACTCTACTTAGTTTGTTAGTTAAGCTTTATTCAATAATCTTGAGTTTGATGTGTTAATTTTGTGTAATGTCATCTCTTCTGGTTATTTTGGGGAAAAACAAATGGGCAAGAGCCTCAGCCCTTATTAGTTGTGAGGCAGGTCTGCTGTGCTCCTCCTCCCTCTGTCCCCCAGTGGGCAGTCATCCCAGCTGTCTAGCAGCTTCCACAGCAACAGCTGTCCAGCTGTGTCCTGGTGCACGGGAACATTAACACTAGAACATACAACCAAAGTTGTTCTCCTTCCTCCTCAGGGATGCTGATGAGACCAAAGAGTGGATCGAGGAGAAGAACCAGGCCCTCAACACTGACAACTACGGTCACGACTTGGCCAGCGTACAAGCTCTGCAGCGCAAACATGAAGGTTTTGAGAGAGACCTGGCAGCCTTGGGTGACAAGGTCAGACTGACTTCCTAGACCTTGTCTCATTTAGATCAGACTTGTAGCTGACATGACTGTTTCAGTAGAGCTCAGTGGTTTTCAGGGTGGGGTCTTGGGACCCCCAGGGGTTCTTGTTGGCCTTCCTGGGCATTAAAATGCTATTTAAACACAAGAAATCTGATCTGGCATCACTGATCTGAAGTTTGAATAAACAATTTAATAATTATATGTTGACTGTTGATCCACAGCCAATCCCCAGCTGTAAATGTACCACATTTCTTCTCCGTTGATCACAAGGCTTTTTGCAAAAACTCTCTGGGCCCTTTTTCCAGGTGAACTCCCTTGGGGAGACAGCAGAGCGTCTGATCCAGTCCCATCCAGAGGCAGTGGATGATATCCAGGAGAAATGCACTGAGCTGAACACTGCCTGGAGCAGCCTAGTGGGACGTGCTGACCAGCGCAAGGATAAACTTGGGAACTCCCACGACCTGCAGCGCTTCCTCTCGGATTTCAGGTGGGGAGAGAACAACAGGAAAAGTGGATGTTATTTTGTCAGATGTATTGTTCAGGTGAAGAGCTAGCTTGGCAGTTAAGTATATTCTTTGCCATTGGGATATTCTTATTATGGGAGTCTAAGAGATGCAGTCAAGACAGTGTTAGAGAAAAATATAAAGGCGTTTGGCCCTGCCTTGGCTGTAATTGTCTATGTCCATACAGAGATTTGATGTCCTGGATCAATGGCATCCGAGGACTGGTATCCTCAGAGGAGTTGGCCAAGGATGTAACTGGAGCTGAAGCCCTTCTGGAAAGACACCAGGTACTGAATTCCTCCCTTCTGTCCTTCAGATTTGAAAGACCAGAGTTTCTGCAGATGGGACTGTACATGTAAACCTCCTCCACCCTTCGCTTTCTTTTCCTTCCGTCTTTTCAGGAGCACCGAACAGAGATTGATGCCCGCGCTGGCACCTTCCAGGCTTTTGAGCAGTTCGGCCAGCAGCTGCTTGCACGAGGTCACTATGCTAGCCCAGAGATTCAGCAGAAGCTGGAGGCTCTAGACCGTGAGCGTGCCGACCTGGAGAAGGCCTGGGTGCAGCGCCGCATGATGCTTGACCAATGCCTTGAGCTCCAGGTGATTTTGGCATTCATGAGATAAGGAATTAGCAGCAACAGGAGTTTTCTAGTTACTGACTTGTGTGTCCTCATAGCTCTTCAACAGGGACTGTGAGCAGGCTGAGAACTGGATGGCAGCTCGTGAAGCCTTCCTCGCCAGCGATGACAAGGGCGACTCCCTTGACAGTGTGGAGGCACTCATCAAGAAACATGAGGACTTTGATAAGGCTATCAACGTACAGGTCAGCAAGACATTTTGATCATTAAAAGCTTTCAAATTAGTTGTTAGTGGTGCTCTACGTGTGTAACTGGTTTCACTGCTACACAGGAGGAGAAGATCGCTGCTCTACAGTCCTTTGCTGACCAGCTGATCGGAGCTGACCACTATGCCAAACCTGAAATTTTCAACCGCCGCAATGAAGTCCTGGACAGGTAAGCAAATTTGTATTATCAGCTGTAATGCATGTTAAGGTGGCTTTCACACTGACCCCGCTTGGTCCGGTTCAGTAGGATCATGGTGCGTTAATTCGGTTATTTCAGTTTCCTTGGAAAGGTCTTAACTCTCATTCACACTTTGGTTTGGACCAAACAAGCAAACCGTGGCCCTCCCGAAAAGTCAGGGCTCAGTCCAGTTTGAAGTGAATTACAGATGGGACCAAATGGAAAAGTAAAAACTTCACACCTCAGTTGGACCTAGGAAGTGGACTACTGGGTGTGAAAGCGCTCAAAGTGTGTGGATGTGTTTGAGCTCACTTTTAAACACTACATCCTGATGATCCACAGGTGGCGCCGACTGAAGGCCCAGATGATTGAAAAGCGTTCGAAGTTGGGCGAGTCCCAGACGTTGCAGCAGTTCAGCCGGGACGTGGACGAGATTGAGGCTTGGATCAGCGAGAAGCTGCAGACCGCCACTGACGAATCCTACAAAGACCCCACCAACATCCAGGTACACATTTGGCTTCGGTCGGGGACGAGACCAAAGAAGGCATTTTAAAACACAGCTCATCAGCTTTGAATATACTGAATCCTTATTTCCAAAATGAGTCATAGTGTCACTCAGTTTTTGGTATAAGTCAGCTCCTGTTTGTCTGCTAAATCCCCTCTAATACACCCAGCTGAAGAAATTAAACACTTACTCTGTTTTCAACTACGATAGCCATTTTTGAGGCAAGTAGTTGAGCTAAAAGATAACTGTCAGTCATGTGTCACTAGCAAAATTAAAAAAAAAAAAAAAAAGTTTTGTCTTGTTCTAATGACCCATAACCTTTCTTTAACTGTGCCAAACTCTCCCTGTGTTGTGTCTCAAATGAGACTGAATTTGTGTTTCTCTTATTGTCTTATCCTCTATAGCTGTCCAAGCTGCTGGTAAGTTTGAGTAGTGTGTCAGCTCACTAACATCCAAGCAGGTTATCGTTCATGTGTCCACGTCTTTGCTTTGTGTGTAGACACTGTGTAGAACAACCAGTTTGTCCATCTCAAGTTTGTCCCTCATTGGCACCGTCTACTGCCACCTGCTTTTTCACATGGATTTTAATTTTGTTAATTTGTTTACTGTTTAGTTTCAATTCTGCACTCATTTTTTTATTGTATTTTTATTTTATTGTAGGTCTGTTTTGTCATCAAAGGCTACTAGTTGTCGGGTGTGGCTTCCATATGTTTTGTTTGTTACAGTTAATTTTCATGAGGTTGGGTCATGTTTAAAGTTGCTTCAGATATTTGATTCTTTCTTTGTGTTGCATTTACTTACACAGTTGATTCAACAATTTCAGTTAACATATGAAAAAATGTAGGTAAAACCATATGGATCTCCTCTGCTTTCTTTGGGTCCGTTCAGAAATAGTCATAGCAAAACAAATTTTCTGGCTCTGTGCCGGGTGTATAGAGACCAAATGCACTGGACATTTTGTTGAATTAACCAAAGCCAAATTCAGTTAAGCTAAATCTGCTCCTT
The DNA here is from genome assembly GCF_902150065.1 of Myripristis murdjan. Taxonomy (NCBI): domain Eukaryota; kingdom Metazoa; phylum Chordata; class Actinopteri; order Holocentriformes; family Holocentridae; genus Myripristis; species Myripristis murdjan. The sequence continues at coordinate 19,009,473 of NC_043991.1, forward strand.
TTTTCCTGCTGTGGGAAACATGAAGCAACTTTGAAATGACCGTTTCTTCCTCTAGGTTCCCTTGAAACACCCTGCGGATGTCGTTCGCTACCATCTTGTGTTTGTCATGTGTCCTGTGTATCTGTAGATGTTTGTCATGATCTGCGTCTGAATTTCAGTTTTGGACTCAATTTTTGTCCCACTTTTAGTTTTACATTAATAGTGAACACATTTTATCTACTAATACACACTTCACATATTAATTTCATTCACATATGCTTCAGATAATAATTCAGTTATCTCAGTCAAATTGGGAAAAATAGAATGGACTTTGATTTCAGCTTTTGCTTTGAATGTCAGGCAGTTGAAGAGCATCGCTCCATGTTTGCTGTTAGTGACATTTCTGCGCTCGCACGCTCATTTTCACAAAGTTTAAAGGGATCCATTGATTCATAAGGTAACAATTCCTCCACATTGGGGTTCTCACACATCTCCGTCTACCCTCGTGTCTCTCTCCGTGCCGTCAGAGCAAGCATCAGAAACACCAGGCGTTCGAGGCAGAGCTGCACGCCAACGCAGACCGAATCCGTGGAGTCATCGATACCGGTAACAGCCTGATTCAGAGGGGCGCCTGTGCTGGCAGCGAGGATGCAGTCAAGGTATATTCCCCATGTAGAGATATGTATATTACTGTTGTCTTTAAATTACAATTCATTCCCATTGTATTTTGGATATTTAGCTAATGTTTGTATCCAGAGTGACTTGAAATGAGTTAACAATAGAATAAATGGCAGTTCCTAAATCACCAGATATTACAAACATCCAAAAACAAGAAAGGGAGAGGTCAGGGCCTTTTTTATTAATTTATAGTGACAATATCTGAATTAGAAATAATATATAAATTACTTTGTTAATTTCCAGTAGATAAACCTTAGTCAAAATCAAATAATCTGTAATGTAGTAGTTCTGCACAGCATTTTGAGTGTAAACAAATTTCTTGATCATGACTTGTTGCTTTCCTCAGGCACGTCTCAACGCTCTTGATGAACAGTGGCAGTTCTTAGTCAACAAGTCGGCAGAGAAGAGCCAGAAGCTGAAGGAGGCCAACAAGCAGCAAAACTTCAACACCGGCATCAAGGACTTTGACTTCTGGCTCTCTGAGGTGAGAGTCTCCCGGCCAAACAAACCTGTAAACACACACAGGTACACAGAGAAGACCGTCTCAGAGGTTGTTGTATCTCACTGTGGTTTGTCCTCAGGTGGAAGCCCTTCTTGCCTCTGAGGACTATGGCAAAGATCTGGCCTCAGTCAACAACCTGCTGAAGAAACACCAGCTGCTGGAGGCTGATATTTCTGCACATGAGGTAATGGACTGCACTGAGCTTTCTCAGCACCTCTGCTTTTCAGTCATTGTTACAGAAATGTCATTGAATGTGGGTCAGTTGTGCCTCAGGGAAACAGGCGAGACCTTAATTCAGGCCATTTGTCAATTTTAGCCTCATGTCCCACTATCACAAATTACAGAATACCCAGCTGGGTAATTGGTAGTCATAAAAAAGTTATCAGGCCTAGTTGATGTCCTCAAAAAGAAGAGGTTAATTGTTCCACTCAATATCAACTTTCACCAAGATTTAAAGTAAAACTAAGAAAATACGTTCACCCAGATGTGGAGTTCACCGCCTCTCTCCTCGTTTTCCCTCCCTGCAGGACCGTTTGAAGGATCTGAATGGTCAGGCTGACAGCCTGATGGCCAGCAATGCCTTTGACACCTCGCAGGTGAAAGACAAGCGAGATGCCGTCAATGGCCGCTTCACCAAGATCAAGAGCATGGCTGCAGGCCGCCGTGCCAAGCTCAATGAGTCGCACCGCCTGCACCAGTTCTTTAGGGACCTGGATGATGAGGAGTCTTGGATCAAGTAAGAGACATTAATATCCTGGAAGTGTCATGGAACTTGAAAATGTGTTTTCCAGGCCTGGGAATGGTTTAGAAAATGATGAAATATTCCTAAAGTTTTTGAAGAGTCATGGAAGTATTTTAATTATCATTGAGGTAGAACCTGAGAAGGGAGAACAGTTAAGATATTTTTATTTCCTCAATCAGCTCTTGTATCGTTCTGGGAAACCCAGTCAGACTCAAGAGATGGAAATTTGGTTTTGTGGTTAATAGAAAAATCATGGAAAGCTTTTAACTGGCAAATTAGTTCAGAAACTCTGAAGAGAGTCTCCCAGTTCATTAACTGATTTTTAAGGTCACGTCTGCTGATCAATTTTTGAAGTTCAAGTTACAATCTGTAGCTCTCACTGTTGCCCTCCCCCTTGCCTCTGACCCCATCCAGAGAAAAGAAGCTGCTTGTGAGTTCGGAGGACTATGGACGTGATTTGACAGGAGTACAGAATCTGAGGAAGAAACACAAGAGACTGGAGGCCGAGCTGGGCGCCCATGAGCCGGCCATACAGGTGAGAACCCTGTTAATGTAATCTGCTCTAAATATTGCACCTAGAATTGGACCAAAACAGCCAGCTGGCATCTTTGAAATTTGAAGTGACAGGAACTTCAGTGTTAAAACAGTAAAACAGTGCTGCTTTAATGACGACATTTCTCCTTGTGTGTGTGTGTTGCCAGTCGGTACTGGACACGGGGAAGAAGCTGTCTGATGACAACACCATTGGCCAGGAGGAGATCCAGCAGAGGCTTGCCCAGTTTGTCGACCACTGGAAGGAGCTCAAGGACTTATCTGGAGCAAGGCACGTCTGCTCAGCCACACAAATACACTCTTTTTACACATAGACGGATGCACACACACATATAAACAGTTGTCACATGTGTAAATATGCAGACACACATTTAAATGCATTTACCTCATGTCCTTGTAGGGGACAGAGGCTGGAGGAGTCGCTGGAGTACCAGCAGTTTGTGGCTAATGTGGAAGAAGAAGAAGCTTGGATTAATGAGAAGTTGAATCTAGTGGGGAGCGAGGACTACGGTGATACTCTGGCTGCTGTGCAGGTGCATTTGTGTGCCATAGTTTTCTTAGAAAGTCTAAGAAATTCCAGTTTACTATAAACTGCAGCAACTGAGAGAAAGAGATCACTTTAACTTCAGTAAACAGCATGATTGATTTTATTTGCACTTGGGAATAAGTAACAGGAGTGGTTTCTCTAGCACCAAGTGAACTCGTTGACATGATTACATCAGGATGAGGTAACAGTGTAAAACAGTGGCTGCTGAAAGTGTGGCTTCGCAGTCAAACGGCCATTTCAAACACTAAGTAACGCCTAAACTGGGTTTTTGATCAGTTTAATGCTTTGTGAATAAAAAATATCAGTTTTGTTTTAAAAGCCGAAACATTCTCAGTGATTCCAGTACTATCTACTGCTCAAGTTCATTACTGTTAATTACTAGGGTTCAAATTTGTTATTGTTTTCGTAAGAAACTGATACTTTTATTCACTAAGCATTAAATTGATTAAAAACACAGCCAAGAAATTACTTACTATTTTAAAATATAATATATATTTAAATTCAATATTTACATCTGATCACAAGGTCACATTTTTAGCAGCTATTGCTCCGCTGGTCTAACAACACACTGCTCATCCCTCAGTAACAGTGCCAATGTGTTCATTTGCTGCTGGAGAAACCACAGCTATACATATAAAATGCATATAAAAACAATTGTGCTGTTGACTGAAGCTAAACTGACTTCTCTTTCAGTTGCTGGAGTTTGAAGTGCACTGGCATTTCTAAAGTTCAGGTTCAGTTTAAAAACAGCACAAAAAGAACAGCTTTCTCTAGACTCAAAAACATAATTTAAAAACATAATCTTTTTCCATTTCAGGGCTTGCTGAAAAAACATGAAGCATTTGAGACTGACTTCACCGTGCACAGGGACAGAGTCAATGATGTGTGTGCTAATGGAGATGAGCTCATCAAGAAGGTACTGCCTGCCAAATTACACCCAGTTCTTTCCGTTACACCAGAAAAAACACATCCCATAACCCCAGATGAAATACTGATTATCATGTTGATATGGAAAATGACTGCAGAGAAGCAAAAGCAAGAAAAATCTTACTTGTATGTGTGTCTGCTGCAGAACAACCACCACGTGGACAATATTAGTGCCAAGATGGCCGCTCTGCGGGGCAAGGTGTCGGAGCTGGAGAGGGCAGCCGCCCAGAGGAAGGCCAAGCTGGACGAAAACTCAGCCTTCCTGCAGTTCAACTGGAAGGCCGATGTGGTGGAGTCCTGGATCGGTACGAACACTCAGCAGACAGCAGTCCTCCTCCATATCAGTCCTCTCCTTTCAAAACAGGATGCTGCTTATGTGGAAAAATAAGTGACAAAGTCAGTTATCACAGAAAGCTACAGAAGTTGTTTACTGACCTTTAAATCCTAGAGCTACAAAATACTTCAAAGAATCCCTAATTAGATTTATTTGAGTGTTCATTTCTGCTTTGTCATGAACACATTCATGACACTTGGCACTTTGCTCAGTCATGATCTGAACAAACTTAAAATATGACACAAGCTGGGGTTAAATCTGAAAGCAGATTTGTTTGTCCCTCAGAACACTCCCTCAGAGCACTTATCTATCATATTCCACAGTAAATATTTCCTTTTAAGACAGCATGACTTAGACTGAGCTGAACAAACAGATTCTTTTTTTTTTTAAATACATTAAATCATTGTCATTATGTTGTACCAAACTTTAAAACTAGTTTAAAATTAGGGAAATTTAACGTGTGTGTGTGTGTTCAGGTGAGAAGGAGAACAGCCTGAAGACTGACGACTATGGCAGAGACCTCTCCTCAGTGCAGACTCTGCTCACCAAGCAGGTACGCTCTCCTCTCAAAGCCATTTTACATTTCTGCCCTTGCCTCTGTCACAGACACCATTGATCAGCTTTGTTTTTCTGTCGCTCTGCAGGAAACGTTCGACGCCGGCCTCCAGGCCTTCCAGCAGGAGGGAATCACCAACATCACGGCCCTCAAGGACCAGCTGCTGGCTGCCAAGCACGTCCAGTCCAAGGCCATCGAAGCTCGCCACGCCGCCCTGATGAAGCGCTGGAACCAGCTGCTGTCCAACTCAGCCGCACGCAAGAAGAAGCTTCTGGAGGCTCAAGAGCACTTCAGAAAGGTTTTGATCAATCTTTTGATACCCACGAACCTGTGGGCAGGCTTTATTTTTCAAACATTTTATTTCACCCCCTTAATAAAATTCACTTTATTTCTTTGGGCAATTTTCTTGTAACTTTTTACTAATTATTTGCTGATTCTCAGGTTATTTCTTGCTACTTTCCTCATCCTTTTTTCATGTTTTTGAAAGAAATAATGTGAATTTGCTTAGTTTTCAAAGGGGTAAATGCCTGGCTGTGTTCAGACACCTGCTAAGTGTCTGGAATTATTTTTCTAAAACTATTTTACTAGTAATTTTTTGCAGATGTTTTTGAAAGAAATCAAGTGACTTTGCTCAGGATTCAACGGGTTAAACTTCTTCCCCTCTCTTTGCCGTCCAGGTTGAGGATTTGTTCTTGACGTTTGCCAAAAAGGCCTCGGCTTTCAACAGCTGGTTCGAGAACGCCGAGGAAGATCTGACCGACCCAGTGAGGTGCAACTCTCTGGAGGAGATCCGGGCTCTCCGTGAAGCCCACGAGGCCTTCCGGTCGTCGCTCAGCTCCGCGCAGGCCGACTTCAACCAGCTGGCCGAGCTGGACCGACAGATCAAGAGCTACCAGGTGGTGTCCAACCCCTACACCTGGTTTACCATGGAGGCCCTGGAGGAGACCTGGAGGAACCTGCAGAAGATCATCAAGGTCCCCCACTCTTTTATGCTTCTGTAAAAAAAAAAAAAAAAAAAAAATTCCACCTATAAAACTAATGTCTCTCTACTCTAAAGGTAAATCTTAATGGCCACTGAAAATGGCTTTAAATGCAGTTTACCTTATTGAAATTTCTGTGTGTGTTTGTGCAAATGTGACTGCAGGAGCGAGAGCTGGAGCTGCAGAAGGAGCAGAGGAGGCAGGAGGAAAATGATAAGTTGCGTCAGGAGTTTGCACAGCACGCCAACGCTTTCCACCAGTGGCTGCAGGAGACCAGGTACGGGAGGCCGTTTATGATGCACGCACCGTTTAGGATCCTGGGTTGAAATTAGTGAGTTTTCAGGCTGGTAAAGATATCGACGGCAGAAGGGAACATTTAAAAATGGTTTCAACCCAGGTGGTTTGCATGAGGGGGGATATTTGATAACTTTGCATCACGTAATGTCTGACCCAGTCCTGAATATTGTGGCTGAATTGTGTTTGCTGGTAGAAAACTGATGGAAATCCGTTAGCTGCATGAGGATTTTTTTTTTTTTTTTTTGCTTGTGTGTTTTGGGGGTGTCATTACTGTCATGTTGTTAACTTGTATTTGTCTCTTTTTTTCTCCCTCTCTCTCTCTCTCTCTTCCTCCATCCCCTCTTTCCCCGTCCTCTCTCTTGGCTGCTTCGCTGGTGCTTGGGATCACTTTGCTAATCAGGACATATCTTCTGGATGGGTTAATATCACATTTTCTCTTTTTTTTGTGTCAATGTTTGATCAAAGATGTATTGATTTGAGACTGTAACTCTGAGAAATCAAGGTTAGGATGTGATCATGTGAGCAGCTCTTTGATTTGAAAAGATTTAGCACTGAAACCATACACTGAAAGGAGCTCTAGATGAATACCAGACTAGCTAGCTGTCTACTTGCAGACCCTGTTAGAGTATATGCCTTATTTATGTGCATATGCCTTTGATTTCTTTCTGTCTGTTTTCCTCTTTTGCATATTTGAATTCATGTGTAGAATAATCCCTCTGTCTTTCCCTTCAGTTTCTTGGTTGATTCTTACTCTCTGGTCATTCCTTCCCTCCCCCCCTTCCCCTCTCTGAATAGCATAGCCTATCGACGGGTTATCTGTGTCTATCAATACCAAGTTGACGATGATCTTGCCGGAAGGTCAACCGTTCTCCAAGCTTCCTCTGGTTTCATTTGTTTCTCCCCCTCTGACCCACGCGTTGCCCGCAGGGCTGTGTGACTTCATGCACCTCAGTCTAAAAACACCATCTGGTGTGCTCAGCGTCTGCTCTACTAACATCCACCCACCCAAACTGAGACCCACCCACAGTTTCCCCTCATACAACAAGCCTAGCCCCGATCCAGGACCCTCTGCCATATCAGCTGTGAACTTCCTGTGCTGCTCCACAGGAAAATCAACATACAAAAGTTAAAAAACAAACAAAAAAACAACCCTACATTTAATTTTACATAAACAAACAGGTGCCCAGTATCACATGTGCCACATCTCTCATGTAACTTATAAACTTCAGACTTTGTGAAAGACAGTTACACCTTTATTTTCCACCGTAAACAAAATCGGAGATGGCAGCCTTGACTTCTTCGTTGGTGTTTTACCTCCAAGCAGTACATACACTATCAACCGAAAAACTGCCAGTGTTGCCTGGTGTCTTTCATGAACTTGTTTCCTCAATATAAATGAGTGAATTAGAAAGCAGATTATTCAAAGCGTCACTATTTACACAACAGCAAGTGTATTGCTTGGAAGCAATAGAAGAAGAAGTCAAGACTGCCATCTTTGATTTGGTTTACAAAGGAAAATAAGAATATAGAGCTTGACCGTTAACGGACACTTTTCTGGCAGCTAGGTTCCGGAAGCAAATTTCCCATTCATTTCTCCCATAGACTTTTAAGAAAAATATTTTTCAAGAATGTTACAGCTTCAATGGTGCAGATCCTGGCATTATTTTAATTAATTCTGTACAAAAAAAAGCTAGAGAAGGGCAAGGTACAAGACTGCACATATGGTGTTTAAAGAGAAAAAAAGTCTTATTTCTCAAGCCTCACCCCTCCTGGAACTAGCAGCGACAAACAAAACGTCTGTCGAGGCTGTCAGATGCACTCAGTGCTGTCCCTATCACCATGGTAACAGCACTCTGATTGGTAGAACTTGTGTAAAGAATTTTTGGTAATGTAGTACCTCTGCATTAGTCATTTAATGGGCAATTATCATACTCACTATGGCAAACATGAATGGGAATTTTACCTGTGGAACCCTCCGTGCCAGCCCTATGCCTGTTTTTTACGTTTTAATGTTTATTTGTACATGAGGGATGTCGTGCTTGTTTGTGTGGTGAAGGTAGACAAGTGAAGGGTTACATGTGGGGTTTTCTACGGAGCAGCACAGGAGCCTTTAGGAAAGTCAGCAGCTGATTCGACCAGAGAGGAGCAGATAGTCGTGGATCATGGCTGCAACAAGCACTGCTTTAAAGGAATGGAGAGGCCAGTCTTCACCTGTTTCACTCTGTGACTTTTAGTGTGCTGAATTCAGGGATGGAAACTGCAAGGGCTGGCTTCCACTGGATCTTCAACACGGTCGCAGCTTTCTTCACTACAGCCGTGCAAAAGTGCCTTATTTGAGCAGCTTTGGGGCATTTATTTTTCTGCACGTGCCCTGGTTTCAGTGTACAGTAGGGCTGGGAGCCAAAACTCTGCACGTCAGTAGTACCAACTGAATTAAACTGGTAAGGTGTCTGTGAGAATTAGGCGCTACGTTTAGGCGCCTGCTCTGTTTGGCTTGCAGTGTGCAACCCACTTGAGACGCAGAGCTGCAGTGCAGGCCGAGAAAAGTGAGGAGAAACAACCCAAAACACTGTTAGAGAGGACAAAGGCTCTACCTGTCGCAGTATTTACAGCAGCCATAGTGCCACTGGAATGTGGCAATGCTCAGATGTTCAGATTAAATTTCTACCAACTTTTTTGTACATTTTGCACACATTTTTAATTTGCATGTTATTGTTATTGGGGAAAAAATAAAATATACACACACAGATAGATAATAAGCAAGGTTGTAACCTGCAGAATCAAGATAGTTGGCTTTATTTTATTTATCAAATAAAAAGACATGGAGAAAAAAATGGAGCACTTAAAGTACAAAAAACGTACCACTATGGCCAGGGTCACAAGGCCACAGTATCTGGCAGACACTCAAATTTTACCAGCCACTCTGACTTTTTACCACGTTTTTTTCTTTCTCTCTTTTAAATAAAAAAACATTGACAGCGGGCATTTTTTGTGCCTGCAGAGCGACTCAAGGTCCTGAAATGCTTGTGGAAGTTTAAATACTTGTGTCTGCAGCTGCATTCAGACGCCGTTCACAAAAACATTTCATCATGTCAATCCAGCGTCACTGATCATCACTGATCAAGTGAATTTTCTCAGGTTTGAAAAGGTTAATTCCTTCCAGATGTTTTGTCCCAAGAAAAATGACTTTAACTGGCCCTTACCTGAGATCTTGTCACAGTTGTTCAGTTGCTTAACACAGTTAGGAAAGCAAAGTAAAAAGGTAAAAACTACTTCATATAAATACACAGTATGTAAATGGATGTGCAAGACAGATTATCAGAATTCTAACAGTAAATTGACCGTAAAGTGCACAGGAAGGACAGAGCTTTGACAACATCCTCTGATAAAACATGGGCGGCATGGCACCACGGACGTCCAAGGACTGGAGCCTCTGCCGCCGGCCACCGAGTCTGGTGGACTAAAATATCGACCCGCCTCTGCAAATATTTAATCGTATTTGTCAGGTGGCGGGGGCTCCTTTGCCACCCGGGTTCTGTTACTGGTATTGAGCTCCAGATACTGGTCTTGTTGTGGGTGCCCAGCCCTAGTGCACGCCGTAAATCTCTGTCTGACTGATTTTTTCATGTTCAGCTCCTGCCAAATTTGAGCCTCTTGGGAATCTGCTGCAGTTTCCAGTCCTGTTTGCAGTAGCCCTAACCTTGCATGGGACGGGTTCCCTTTAGTTTGAGTTAGCTAGCTAGCCCTTTGGCATGAGTGAGGTTGGCACTGTGCAAAAGGCTAAGTGCTTCATGGATGGCCAACTATTTGCAATTCCTTTCTGTGATCGTGTGTCCAGTACAACAACTAGGAATACTTTCAAGTGACCGGCTATTTTTATATTAGTCTAAAAAAAAATCAGTCTGAGTATATTTGCTTAAAATTTCTTTGACATAATTTTGACCTTTGCTAATTTATAAATACAAGCCTTCCTAAGACCAGACTGAGTGTGTGTGTGTGTGTGTGTGTGTGTGTGTGTGTGTGTGTGTGTGTGTGTGTGTGTGTGTGTGTGTGTGTCCAGTAGTTTAGCAGTTTCTACTGAATTGTGTGATATTAACTGAAGTTTGGTGTCTTCAGGTCTTGTATGGTAGAAGAGTCAGGCACCCTGGAGTCCCAGCTGGAGGCCACCAAGGTAACCGTCACTGTCACTCGGTGCATGTCCACGCTCCCAGACTCAACTGTTATCTACAAGCTACACTGTGTTTTTGAACGGCCTTAATGCATAACACTGCAGTGACGGGACAGAGTTTCAAAACCCCTTGTGCTTGTTTGTTCGCCCCTTTCCCTGTGTGTTTGTGTAGCGTAAGCACCAGGAGATCCGGGCCATGCGCAGCCAGCTTAAGAAGATAGAGGACTTGGGTGCGGCCATGGAGGAGGCGCTGATTTTAGACAACAAATACACTGAGCACAGTACAGTGGGCCTGGCCCAGCAGTGGGACCAGCTGGACCAACTGGGAATGAGGATGCAACACAACCTGGAGCAGCAGATACAGGCCAGGTACACACACACACACACACGTTTAATACTGTACATAATCGCACTTTGTATTGCTTACTATGTATAGTAGGCAAAACATTCTATAAAAAGCATTTTTTAGGTATATTGACACATTTAGATTATTAATAAAGGTACATAGTGATGAATAATATAAATAATGTTGCTCATTTAAAATTGGTTCTTTGCAATTTTAAATTGTTCTGCTGTTGATCCTTGAGCTGAATGTAGCTTCCCATTCTAGAAAGGAGTAAATGTTCCCTTGGTTACCAATGGGGATCCAAATAAACCCCAAACAATGCTTCTTCTCCTCTGTAGGAACACGACTGGAGTAACAGAAGAAGCCCTGAAGGAGTTCAGCATGATGTTCAAGTAAGCAGCTTTGACTTCCACTCGGCAGCTACTGCTTTTAAACTGACTTCACTGTATAACCTCATCCTAACGGGGTTGTTTTCCGTGGCTCGCAGGCACTTCGACAAAGAGAAGTCAGGCCGTCTGAACCACCAAGAATTCAAGTCATGTCTGCGCTCGCTGGGCTACGACCTGCCCATGGTGGAGGAGGGCGAACCAGACCCGGAGTTCGAGTCCATCCTAGACACCGTGGATCCCAACAGGTGAGTGAACACGGTGAAGGATGACAGGAATCCACAGGGCAGTGGTCTTAATTGCAACAAGTGTGCAGCTTGAAAGTTACCTTTGGGAGTTCAGGCACAGTTAAGTGCCTTAATGTTCCTTCATCACTGCCAGCAGTGAAGAAACATCCTGGTTATCAACCCTCTGCAACCAGTTGTGTCAGCTTTATTTTCTTAAATAGCGTTTTTTTTAAACTGACTAATATCAAAGGAGTCACCCTCAACACAAAGAGGTTTCAAGGTGTAAAGTTATGTCACTGCCTGTCACTACAAGGATTCATTTAATTGGTTAGTTCTAATCTGAATGAGTTTAGCAAAACCAAAATGCTTGTGACAGGCATCTGAACACAGAAATCTCACCTCTGACCATTTTAAATATATCATTCTTCTATAGTTCTTGTTACTATTACCAGATCAGTTTAAATTTGAGTTTCACATTTTGGGGCAACAGGATCAAATATGTTTATAATCTATCTATAATATGTTTCCAGTTTTGTTTGTAAATGGTTTGTAAATAGAATTTTATGTTAAATTATGATATAATTTATTTAAAAATGAATCTTTGTTTGTGCAACCCAGTGCAAGAGGCAGAGGAATGTAAATGTAATTGTGTATAATAAGCCGTTTCTTTTTCAAAACATTTAATCACGTTGAAATGTTGAGGTTGGCATGCTGTTGTGTGTGCTTGAATATCCATTTACTGTGTGTAATGTTTGTCTAACTGTGATTGTTTTGTTTACGCAGGGATGGCAACGTGTCCTTGCAGGAGTACATGGCCTTCATGATCAGCCGCGAGACGGAGAACGTCAAGTCTAGTGAGGAGATAGAGAGCGCCTTCCGGGCCCTTAGCACCGAGAACAAGCCCTACGTCACCAAAGAAGAGCTCTACCAGGTCAGATGTGGAAACTTAACGCTTTGCGACTCCTGCCGCCGTCTTAACTTGGACAGAGGATTAACGATCTTCTTTTCCCTTTCAGAACCTGACCAAGGAGCAGGCCGACTACTGCCTGTCACACATGAAGCCCTACCTGGACAGCAAGGGACGGGAGCTGCCGTCGGCCTTCGACTTTGTCGAGTTCACTCGCTCGCTCTTCGTCAACTGATCCCTCCCCTCACCTGCCAGTGACCAATCGGGACGCGTTTTCCCTCACACACTTAAACACGAATACACGGCTGAAACTGCATGATTGTGGCACTAGGAATACTCACTACTTACAACTATCTGTACCTATCTATTTATCTAGCTCCATTCTTCACTATTTGTGCTTCTGGTGATAGCGTAGTGGATCTGTCTGCATTTGAATGTGATTGTTTTAGCTGTTTTAGCTTGTGCTTTCGCTGGATTTAAGACCCTAAATAGTAACAATAATGTGACAACATCTTAATGACTGCAGTGTGCTTTTAATAAACGCTACTGGTTAGAACTGGAACCCCAAACCCTGGTGTCTTTATTGTACTTCCACACTTCTTACTTACAAAAATAGATAATAGTATTTGAAAAACAAGTAAACAACATGATACACAGCTAACATCCAGTGAGCCTGGACATTTAGTTCATTCTGCAACCTCTCTGGCCATCAGCTCCAGCTGCACGGTCTCTCTGGGGCTTTGCTCTGTCAGATCAGCACTCAGATGCCAAATGTTGACGGTGCCATCTGTTTTTCCCACGGCCAGCAGGTGAGGGTTCTGGGAGTTGAAGGCCAAGCAGGTGGCAGCTTGGTTGGCACCACCCTGGTCGATAGTGGCTGCTGGCCGCAGGGACCTCCGGCCCAGGTCGAATATCTGTACCACACCTTTCAACAACAAACAGTTCAAAATGTAAGTCAGCAAAGCTGCATCTGTCCCAAACTCAAGTGCACCTGTCTACACTTTGGTGTGACATCGCCAGTGAGGTATTTCAACTGTGTTGTCACAATGTACAAACTGTGAAAATATGGTATGTATTAATTCTTCACACAGCAAACAAAATTATGTTATAGTATCAAGACGGTCATTTAAAACACATTAATTTCTATCACTGTTTCACACAGATAAGGGCAAATTTAAATTTTGTCTGGCATTTCTGTTAAAAAAAAAAAAAAAACATAACAAAATATCACATTTTCTGAAGCAAATAGTTTTTCACACGTATAGGTTTACTACAAAAAGGGCTACATCTCAGCTAAAACACTTCAACGTCTCTACATATTGTATCAAATTTCAAACACCTGAAATATTAAAAAAATAATAGATAACAACAAACTGAATTTTGTTTTGGTACCTTGTCCCGTGGCTGCAGCAAACACCAGTGGTCTGGTTGGAGACCACCGCACATCGAACACGTAGGAGTCTGAGACCCTGACAGAGAGCAGCGGGTTGGTCTGCAGCAGAGAGTGGAGGTGGGCCAGGCCATCCGTCCCCACACTGAGGAACAGGTTCCTTCAAAAACCACAGAACACACCAAGAGAAAACCGACATGAAGGTCTACTTGGGTCAGGAGAGAGAAACTGCTTTACGCCAAGTTTGCTACGTCATCTCATATTGCCTGCTTATGACCAGAGTTGGATTCAATTTGTCAATTTTCATGCAAAAATATTTTCATGTGTCTGCAGAGGCATAATACATTCACTTGAGAAAATATTTTGGCATTTTTCTGAGTGAGAATTTTCTCAGAATTCCAAGAAACTTTTATCGAAATCTGAGATAATTATCTCATTAATCCAGAAAAACAGCACAGGGTAGATATCCTCTGAAACAGCATGAAGACCATCATGTCAAACCAGGGTGAAAGCTGCTGCGAGCACTATTTACTGACACTACATTTTTCACTGAACAGTAAAACATTCAGAATTCAGCCCCACAAGAGTGGAACCTCATCAAAATGTCTCATAATTATCAGCTCAAGTTAAAGTTTCCCCACAGACAACCTGAGCTGATTGTGATGAGACATTTTGACTGGACCCCACAAGTGATTGTGCCCTTGGGACTGGGATATGAAAGGATATTTTGGTTTTTGTTAATTATGCAATTATCTAGGTGTCATACTGGTCAAATAAATTCATACACTGCAAAAAGTCAAATCTTACCAAGATTATTTGTCTTATTTCAAGTCAAAATGTCTTATTTCTAGTCACAATATCTCATTACACTTAAAATAAGACATGATCAGCTCAGAAATAACTTGTCTTTAGATAATTTTCACCTGTTTCAAGTGAAAATTTACTTGAAACAAGTTAAAATTAGCTTGAAACGAGAAACAAATTCTGCCAATGGAACAAGCAAATTTTTACTTGTTCACTTGTGTCACAAGTAAAAATTTGCTTGTTCACTTGTGTCACAAGTAAAAATTTGCTCGTGAATCTTTTCAGTCATTGGAGTTGGAAGTTGTTTCAAGTAAATTTTCACTTGAAACAAGTGAAAATTGTCTAAAGACAAGTTATTTCTTAGCTGATCATGTCTTATTTTAAGTGTAATGAGATATTTTGACTAGAAATGAGACATTTTTACTTGAAATAAGACAAATACTCTTGGTAAGATTTTGACTTTTTGCAGTATAGTGGGGAGATAAAAACTTTTTTTCTTTTGGACCAAAAAATATGGACCAATGTTTTATCATCGCTACAACACAAAAATGTTTGAGTGATTATTTTAACATAACGTTTTAATAAAAAATACAGTGGAGCATTCTTTGACCAGTATGACACCTGAACAATTCCATAATTAACACAAACTCAAATCTCTTTTTGAGCAGTGATGGGTGCAACAGGCAGCTGTCACCTGTGGAAAGGGGAGCAGTGGATGGAGTGGATGGGGCTGTTGCGAGGCCTGAAGGAGAAGACCGCTGGGGCTCTCAGCGTCACACTCTGGCCTTCGGAGGGCGCTGCAGCCAGAGTCTGGGAGGAGAAGGAGCATTTGAGCAGTAGGCCGCCCTCAGAGCCGACCAGGAAGATATCAGAGTCCCAGGGAGACAGAGCCAGGGCAGTGACACCCACATGACTGCTGCCACGGGCCTAGAGGGAACAAACATGGCTGCATTTGTGTCGCTCTCAACACCCACACACATGTAACAAGTTCATTTTCATATTGTAGTGGAATGAATGGGAAACAGTGGCTGGATGAACAGGTAGTAAAAATGATATCTGAGTTTTCAAATACAACTGCTCACTTTGGCAAAAGAAAAGTGTATACATTTTGTTCAAAAATAGATATTATACTTAAAAAGGTGAAATTACTGGATCCACAGGATCCTTTAACTGCCACTTGGAAGTGGAGAAAGTAACAGAGCAAAGAATGCTCCACTGTATTTTTTTACATTTCCATACCCAAGTGATGCTCATGTTGGTTATGGATTTTGAAATATAACATTCTGATATCAGAATGTTTCATCAAATCACAACTTGGGCACCCTATACGTGATTTTCATCCACAGCCTCAGCCAAACCTTGTAGTTTGAGCGGCTGCTGTGAGGAACCTGCTGGCGGACTAAGGCGTAGCCGGCGCTCAGGACAAAGCCGCCTTGGTCTGGATCCAGCGTCCAGAGCAGCACCCTTCCTCCTGAACTGGCGCTCAGCACCCCAAACTCTCCTCTCTTCTGGAGGGGCACCCAGTCAACCTACACAGCATACATTCAGAGGAGGTTGTTTTAATCCTCCAGTTAACGGAAATAAATCACAGAACGTCTTGTTCCCATTCATTTCCACTGCACTTTGTTGATATTAGTAAGTTGAACATGAAATTGTGACACCCACATGACTCATGAATATGAATCAATTTAAAGCTTTTTAAGACCTTTTAAAGACAGTTTTCAATTAGATGTGAATATTAGACATGTATTTTTCTTATTCAAATAATATTTCTAGGTATCAAGGTAAATACTATGTATGGTTGGTTTTTAACTTGATTATTCTATGGACTATTGTTCATAGAATTTTGTCCTTTTAGATTAGATAGTGCAGTAGCACTGTAATAAATCTAAGTGGCAGGGTGCAAAGGCCTCTGAAATAGGATTTAGACCACAGAACACTGAAAATTTCCACTGAAAGGAAACTACCCAATAAAAATATAATAAACACAACTGTTAACTGGCCTGATAAACTGGCTCTCTATGACTGTCTGCAGACATCCCAGTTTGGGCCATCACAGGGTCCTGTGTGTGACTGGTGTCCCAAACCACCACCTCTCCAGTGTAGAGACCCCCTGTGGCCACAGCAACACAGAAAACACTTCACTCAACAAACGGACATGATAGAGGATGGCTCAGTGATCAACAGAAAAATAGGAAATCCCCAACTCGGACTGTACCTGCAATGAGGGAGGGCTGGTTAGGGTGAAAGGACAGAGCAGTGACTGTAGTGGGAACATCAATGACCAGATCAGGTTGTTTGGGGTTCAGGCCTCGACGGTCCAGATTCCAGGTACACACATGTGACTTCTCAGTGCCCCAGTCTCCTTCATCAATACTGCAAACCAGAAACACGCTCAGCCAAGTGACTTACTGCTCAGTGATGGTAGGAATGAAAAGGATTAGGACCACTCAAAAAAAAATTCTGACATCCATCACAGAATTCTGAGGAAAAAGACAGAGGCAGAGTGTCCATTATGAGGTTCCTCTCAGAGCTCTGTTTATTTTGTGTGGCCCTAATGCTCTTCCATGTCTTCCATATACAATACTCCTATGTCCATGTGCAGTGCACTCTGTTTCTCGTGAATCTTTTCAGTCATTTGAAACTTATGAAAGACTGAAATGGAACTTGATCCTCAGGTTTCTAAGAGTTTCTATAATTTCTTCATACATTATATTATGTAGAACTCAAACGTACCGGCCGTAGGCACAGGCAATAACTGAACCTGTACAACTCCAGGATACGCTGGTTACATGAAGACTTCTTTCTTGAGCACTGGGATGTTGAAGGCGATGTCGGCATGAAACCTCCAAAAAAATGAACAAGATAACTTCTACTAAGAAGGGCGAAACAACCAAGGCCAAATCATCAATTCACAAACAAGTAGAAACATTAATCTACCCTAAAGCCAAACTCATGAATTCTCCTTTTACTTGGAAAGCAAATGTTAGCATGTTGAATCTGTGAAACGGCACTAACATCAGTAACAATATGACATACACAAGACAGACATGAGTTTGAATCGCTCGCCCTGCTTACCAGCTGGCTTTGATCCTCCCAGTTCACCTGGTATCCATCAAAGGCATGGCTCCTGGCATTCTTGACCAGCTCTTTGATGACCCTGTCTTCAACCTGACGGAGGAAGTCCCTCAGGCCAGGTGGCTCTGGCTCCTCATGCTGGAGGAGCTGCTCTGTGACGTGGTCCTGTGGCTCAGTCTGTGTGCTGCTGACGGCAGTGGACACAGTCTGGACCTCAGCATCGGTACTGTGCAGCGCTCTGGTTTGGCAGCCTCTCTGAAACACCAGTGGACCCATTGAACTATGTACCTTCTTTACTATGAAGGTAAACAACATCTACAAACTGTAAATTTCAAGACTCCAGCACACTCTCTAAGTTGCACTGATATATTTATTTTGCATGCAATGTATTGGTGCTAGAGCTCTGTGATGGCCACCCTGCTGCCACACAGGAAGAAGTAGCCTGCCTACACCAATACTCCACAGCTTTATTACTCTTTGACACTAAACTGTTTCTAGTTTGCGGTGCGCACATTTTAATTACTCTGTAGATGTCAGTATGTTAAAGTTTTTGTTCTGTTTAGTTATTCTCTGCTGTGTTTTGAGTTACCTCAGTTCATGGTGTGTGGTCCAGGTAAAAGAGGAGCCAATGTGCACAGCTGCCCTGAGTGGAGTAGCTGGGAGACACCAACTGTGGCTGCTTCAAGGAGGGGGGTCTCCTTAGTTATTTTGATTTATAGTTATTGTTTAGATGTTGACTAAGTTTGTTAATATTACTAAGTATGTTATGGTATATAGTTATTTCTGTACTTTCTTAAATCTAGCCATTGGTTTAATGTACTTTGCTTAGTTTAGTTGGTCTTTGTCTAACAGTATTTAAGCTCCCCTGTGTGTCTTGTAGTTGGGTCGGTTTCTCTTCTGCTCAGTTAGTCAAGTGCTGTTCAGTTGCCCTCATCTCCAGAATTTCTGTTAAGTGTCTTTGTTTTGGACTGTGTTGTACTTTTTTTTTTTTTTGCATTTGAGTGAATAAATGCCCTAATTTTCCTAACTAAAACCTGTGATTCGTCATGCCAGCTTGCTTGGTTCCTCACAGCCTTCATCAGGTAAAATTTTCAACTGCAAAATCATGTTTGGCATTTCATTTAGAGTGGTATAAAGCCTAAATTGTCCAGTAGAATTTGGGTGTAATGCTCTAAAACAAAACCTTTAGTCTGAATGACTTGCCATCTGAGTGTCTGTTGATGTTAACACTGAATGCATCCAGTACTATAAAGACACATAAAACACTAGTTTCTCTATTCTGTGCTGTCAGACAAACAAAAACTGCTGAAATTGCTTGAAGTCAAAACATGAAGGCACTCATTTGATACACAGAAAGCCTGATAAAGTTTGCACTATACTATGAATAAGAATATGTGTGTCCCATAAAATAAGCCATGCATGTTTCTTGTAGGACGTATGTACTGACATGATGCATGTTGGGAGCTATGCACTTTATGTCACAGAGGTACATGTGTGATCAGTTAATATTGTACACCATGCGTATGCTTACTGTCACTGTCTTTTGTAAAAGACATTGTGTATTGTGTGTTGTATGCAGCTATATCAGCACTCGGAGCTCAAGACAAATTTCCTGCCAAGGACAATAAAGTTTATTTGATTTGATTGATGTTATAACTAAAACTATTACACTACTGTGTCGCTGTATTTCTCTTTCAACATAACTAATGCTACCTTCAAGTATTCCTTGTGAACCTCTGCTTCAGAGTACATACAGTAAGTCATAACTGCAGCAGCATGTCTTATTTTCAAATACTGGAATAAAAAACACTGCTGAGGTCATTGTTGCAAATTTTGTGAAAAAAAAAGTGTTGCGTTTCCCTAAAACTTATGTCATAATATGTATATATGCCCAAAACCAACAAGTAAATAAATAATGGCACACATGCCCTAAACCCTAGATTATTAATAGCCGATATACTGATGAGAATTAAGAACAATGTCTCTACCAGAGGACAGGAGGAAATGTAATATCTGTTATCCATCAGGAAGTCACTCTGCACCTCTTTCTCACTGGCCTTTGAGCACAACAAGCAGAAACGTCAGTGACTTGTCTTGCACTTTACTGTTTCCGAGCAGCACCTGAACGTAGCATCAGTCATCTTGAGTGAGCATCAGCCAATGTGAGTGGGCCCTTAGTTCAGGTTCGTGCGAAATCGATGCAGGCTACTATGCCGCGTTCACGCCATATGGTATTTGCCGTAAATAACACCTTCCCACTTGTAAACAGCGTCCCAGTCAACATCCAGCGGGTAATTTGTGGTTGTAAAGCCACCAAATAGCCAGATGAGTGATGGCCATTCCACACCATTACTTTTTCAATAGCTATGTAGAATAACTCAGAAGGAGCTCAAACTCTGATGCAGACCTTATATCACAACAAACTGAGCTAGTCCCTGGAGCAACTGATTCAAAATCTGCACCTCACCTGTTTTTATACTTTTCATCAACTCCACCTGCCAATTTTACCTTTAAAGTCAGTATTAAAACTTCTTAATCAACATTTCTGCAAGCTCCGACATATCCGACTAGGAGGTAAATAACGCCGAAATATCTGAAAATAACGACCGTTAAACGTTGATAAATTCAAATTTAATACTGCTGTTATCATGCATGTTTTTTTACCTAACAAAAGCAACTCTGCCTATCATAAAACCGAGCACATTTTGTCACATTACCTGGTTAATAGCGTTATCTTATGTTAGCTAACGTTGGCTGGTGTTTTATAGTTTACTCAGCTAAGATATCGTTGGAGAAAATGTGTTTATCATAACATACCGACTCCCGTGTCAGCTGCTGAGACTTCCTCCACTGTGACTCGATGCCCACAGAGTCCAGGACTTCGTCGGTAAACATGACAAAGACTCTGTTCAGCTCAACCTCAAGTTAAAAAAACACGAATATTATCATTTTCTGTGCTGCCTCTGCTGTCGACAGTTCAGTCAAAATCCCACAGCTGCATTCCTGTGGCGTGTTTTTCGTTAGGAGAGTGCTAGCTAGGTCGCTACCTAGCTGCACGCTAGCGCTTAAAGCGACTGTTGCCATGGCAACAGGCGAGGCAACGGGGAAGATGAAGGGAACGAGAGGGAAATCCCACGTTCACTTCCGCCCATTTGGCTCTGATAACACTGGTCAACAACAAATTTATTGTTTAAGTTTTTTGAGCTGATTTAGGCTCATTTTGGTGTGCTGAATCCAAAAATCACATTGGTTTTGCTCAATCAGGTCAACTTTCTGAACTATGCTACATATTGGCTTTTTAACATTTTTGCTTACATTTATGGGCATTTTCACGTCATATGGTACAAAATTCTTTCATATTTCTTGCAATAAACAAATTCTGAAGATTTTAATTTTGCCAATTTATGATTAATGTTTTTTTTTAATATTACGAAGCGGAACTGGAAGCATGGAAGGCTTTTGTTCTGGTCGTGAAGAACTTTCTTGGCAACAACAAGGCCAGGAACTATGCAGACCTTGTCACCAATATGCTGACTGCTTTCAGAAACCTTGGATGCAACATGAGCATCAAAATGCATTACTTATTCTCACATATGGATCGGTTTCCTGAGAATCTGGGATCAATGAGTGATGAGCAGGGAGAGAGATTCCATCAGGACATAAAAGAGATGGAGGCCAGGTATCAGGGACGCTGGGATGCAGTCATGATGGCTGATTACTGCTGGACTCTGAAGAGACACATCCCTGCTGCTGAGCATTCGAGGGGTTCGAAGAAACGAAAGTTCATGCCCTGAATTTTGCACAATGACGACTTAATGTTCAATTTACATGTACTTACCTTTATCAATGTCTATTATTCAATTTACAGGAATTAAAGTTTGTAACACTTAATAAATACATCCTGTTAGAATTTTTTTTTTTCTCTTAAAACCTATTTTGGGTGAGAACTATATAAAAAATCAACTGATAAAGTCACAAAAATGTAATCAATTTTGTGAGATCAAATTTTTCAAAATCAAATAAGCAAAAAAAACCTGACCTGATTGAGAAAAATACATGTCATTTTTGGATTTAGTGGTGCAAAATGGTCCTAATTCAGTTGAAAAAACCTAGACAACTTGCAAAAAAAAAAAAATTTGTAACCCAGTGTAATTTTTTAAAAAATCTTTATTTCAAGTCATGAATAAACAAACAAAATAGCAGCATCACTTATTAAAAAAAAAAAAAAGATGAGGCATTAGGATAATAAAACATAAAGTAGTGCAAAAAAAAAAAAAAAAACCTAACGAAGGAAAAGAAAAAAATAATGTCATTATTAAAAAGGCGAGTGTATGACAAAAAACTGGACAATATTGCATTCATGGATTTGGTAGCTTTTTTGTTTTGTGAGGGTATTGTTCCACTTCCCTCATGAATACAAAGAATTCAGTTTTTTTGGTTGTAAATTTACATTTGTGAATGTGGAATTTGGCAAGAGGTTAAAATAAATTTATAGGTAAAATGCTTTTTCATCTTTGAATTATCCGTGAGTCTGGAAGGTTTGGCCATGAATAAATAATAAATAAATAAATAAATAAATAAATAAAGTCAACGTTACGCTAAAGCCTGTCTTTTGACAGTTTTTTTTCCATTTGTAATTGATGCTCTACAATGCTCACAGAAGATGTTTTTTACTGTTGTAATTTCCCAGTGACCATAATAATAATAATTAAAAACAAACAAACAAACAAACAAAACAAACAAACAAACAAAAAAACACATAAGTAATTACTCATAACTTACTGCTGGTCTAATTAAAGCTTTTATCAAAGCTTCTTTATCTGGGATATATATTCTAAATCGACTTCATTGTAAAATACAAGTAGTGCATTTAGTAGTGCATGAGCCCAAACTGGTGGTGGTGGTGGTGTGTGTGTGTGTAAAATGTAGTTATCATTGTTTTGAATAGATTCACCATCCCTCAGTTTATGCTTTATTTACCAGGTTGGTGCCAGTAGTAGGTGTCAGAATTATGAGTACTTTGTCTATTTCCTGCTGCTGTTACTGCTGCTGCTGCTGCTGCTGTTCAGTCGTTTTTCAGATTTCGTCATTGGATCTCTTTTAAATGTCTCTAAAAGTCTTTTAAATGAAGCACGTGGTGTAAAAGTACCCTGAACCTTTGACTTTTTTCATACATTTTAAACCAGATTCCTGCTGACGTGATGGATGTGTCAGATCAGAGTTCATGTGGTTTCTCTCCCACTGAACATACTCACATCACCCCCAGCATCATCACTCCTTCACTGTCTGCAGTGGTGGACCAAAACAAAACATGAAGGATGAGCAGCAACAAGAAGCAAGAAGTTGCAAATTTAACAGATACATGAGCAGATGGAGGAGATGACTTGTCTGCACCAGTAATTTATTAACTGTGACAACTGAATGTCATGCAAATGGCATTTTTTGTTGTTGTTCAGCAGCATACGTGTTGTTAATGTGGGGTCATGGTACAGATCCTTGCACACTGATGCCAGATAAGGGTTCACATACAAAGATGGATGAACAGTCGAGACAAAAAGATCAGATCTAAGGAAAAAAAAAAAACAGAACTGGCTTTCTTTCAGCTGTGGTGTTTGACTGACTTGAGCTGTGTTGGGTTCATCATTAAATTGGACGCAATGTTATTTCAGAATAATTATTCTTGATGGCAGCTACTATGTTTCCTCCATCAGTTTGTATGTTGTGAAGAGCCAGGCCTATGGCAGGAAAAAATCAGTTTTAAACCACCACCTCTCATTTTGCATTTTCCATTTTTAAAAAGGAACATTTAAGTGAGGGGGTCTGAACGTGCTCTGGATCCCCAAGTCAACATTTAAAGTGATTTTACCCTGCAGGAACCCTTACATCAAGACGATGGTCTGTGGTCTGTGTTCAATATAAAACGTTGTGACTGTGAAAGACATCTGAACGCAGTCTAATAGAATTTGAGGTGAATTAAATTTCAGTGAAATTAATTTCTCAGGACTCCCTGGAAGCCCCACTAGGCCCCCCAGGGGTCTCCAGACCCCACTTTGAACAACACAGCTATAACTGCATGTTAAAATGTTTAAGACTGAAGATGTACCAAGACCCTGTAAGAATTACATCATCAGGCCAGCATCAACAGTCTGACTGCATATTTTCTGCCTGTCTTTTGTTAAACAGGCTTTACTGCCACCTATTGGTGGGAGGACTGCATGACAGTTGTATCCAAGAACATTCAGACACCATATCATAGATTTTACACATATAATTAATCTTGAAGGAATAATTAGATGTTTTTGGTTGGTGTTTTTGTTAATTACTTGCTTCTGACAGCAGATTGATATTTGGATGTGGCAGAATGCAGCTTAATGAAGAATTGCTTGTCAAACTGCCAGGAGATGTTGAGTGGCCTACACCTTCATAGGTTGGAAGAGACATGAAAAAACATCCAACAAGTACAGCAGGCTTCTGTAAAAGAATTAAAAGGAAAACCTTTATGTCATGTATTCATTATCTAAGGTGTTTTATGCGCATGAGTTTACCATTTTAGTTCAACAAGTATTTTATGGTCCTCACTGTACTGAAGCATCAGCCCAATGTAATGTAGAGGAGCAACCTGTGTCTGAAAAGCAGCGACATAATTCACCAATAAACAAACACTAAATCCTCAAAACCTCAGTCAGGACAAACTGTTGTTTATTTTAAAACCCACTTGCAATATGGGAGAGACTCATCTAAATCAATAATTCTTGTCAAAATACATTAAAGATCCAGTAGATAACTTTTCAATTATTGTCAGCAGTTAGAGCAAAATGTACATCCCCAGAAATTTCACATTGACAAATGTGTCAATACACACAAAAATTTTTCAACCCACTTTCCTGGACCCCGTTCCTGATCGTATACAAAGTCAAGCCATAGAAAACTGTGAGTGCGTGCATCAACTGAATCAGTCATCCAGTTGTGAGCTGCAACTTAAAAGTTTGGTTTTCCCCAGGTGATATTCCACAGGAAGGCCAGGCTTGAACCTGCCTGAGAATACATCATAGAAAGCTATCTACAGTCCACAAATATGCTCGCCAGTTTCACAACTTTCTGTAAATACATGTACTGAAGACAGATAATTCTTACCTTACTCTATAGCTTTTCAAAAAGTGCAAGTGCATGTAACAGTTAACCACCTAATTTGTGGACTGACCACGTTTGGCCAGAGTGGTTAAGAACATAAAGCTTGATGCACGATTCCAGAGTTAACGGTAACTATGCATCTTTTAGCTGAAATGCCCAATTTGCCTTTAACTTATAATTAAATTTGAACATAACAGGATCTAGATCTGTGAAGGTCTCCTACTGGATCTTTCAACAATCTAAGACTTTTTTTGTCCTTCAGTAGGCTTACTGTGCTGGTTTTTGTTTAGAAACTACTCCAAACATAGTGCATACATTTATTTATTGTAACAAAGCAACTGGTACACTTAATTTAATGTGAACAGGTTGTTTTCCAGTGGAACAGGAGAAATACTGTAGACTCCTTGGGAGATTCTACAGATGTCTTTTACTCTCCCATCTCAAAATGTTTAAGCCAAGCTCAATATTATAACAGTTTTTTTGTTTTGGTTTTATAAAAAAATGTAAATTTACAACTTTGTGGGTGTCTGGAAAAGAAAAACAAAAAGAAAGAAAACACAATATAATGAAAATTCAATTAACATAAATCCAAAGTTGTCAAAAACCCACATGCCCCACCACGCCACCCCATTAGATGGTGTACAATAACAACTGTCATAGCGAGATATAGATCCAAAAAATGTTTACAATGGTTGAAAGGAACAAGCTGGTGCTTTCAATCAGTTCCATTAGTACAATGAGTCACAAAGGAAAACTCAAAGTCTAGTGAGTCTTAGTACCCCCCCTCCCCCACCACTGGAGATATATTTTAATATACATTTATATATAAAAAGTGGCTAAGGATGCTATGATTAAGTTATCACTGCACCATGGCTTATTTTTATTGAACGCACAACAGAAACTGTATTTTCATATCTTACATAGAAATTGCTATTTAATTTAAACCTACATAGGATGACGTGCAGAATGCTACAAGTTTTTTTTTTTGTTTTTTTTTTATTCTTTTGCATGTCTTTGGGAGATGTAATATAAGAATGATAGGCGAGTCTTCCAGATAGCCACTGATCACCCTCCCACCCGCTGCAGACCCGTTGTGGACTACTGAACTATCTTGAGACGTTGCGTTATGGACAGGCTGTGGCTGCAGGGGAACAGAGGACGGACAGGCATACGGCACCGAGGGAGGGGGGGGATAAGAGAAAAAAATAAAATAAAATAACAATAATAATTACAAAAAATAATAATAAATTCTTGCTCCCATGGGTTGTAGGATGATAATGGAGAAAGGACCAGGAAAAGGTGTCTGCTGAAACATCGTTTTGAGGTTTAATCATCCTCACCATCATCCTGAAAAGGCAAACATATCTTTTAAGAGACATCCCGCAACATACATGCACATTTCAGAATTCATCTAAGTCTAAGAGTTCTGGTACATAAATACAAGATGAAAAATATCTTTTTTGATGATTAATTTTAATTAACAGCTTATTAACACCACAAGACAGCAACTCTGTGTCTGTCTTTTGGTCTTGAGTCCTGGGGTAAGCTTCCATGTCCTTACCTCTCCATCTTCTCCATCGCCATCCTCATCTTCATCTTCCCCTTCCTCTTCATCCCCCTCGTCGATATCTTCCAAGCCCTCCTCTTCGTCATCGTCGTCGTCACCAACACCGTCACCGTCACCCTCGCCCTCCTCGTCTTCCATGTCGGGGACCTGGTGAACGATTAGACATTAAAGCGCATGTTCAGTCTAACTGCCACTGTACTCCAATGTTAAACATAAAACTGTGTTAACTTAGAGCTTCTTATATAAACACAGCCTGACTCATGTGGCAGCACAGAAGGCCAGTCAGAGCAGCATTTAAGTCCCTGAGGAGCAACAGCCACAAATAATTATGAAAACCAGAGCGGAATAGCACTGACAAAAATATAGCTATAGTTCAAATGGTTTTCCCTCTTTCCAACATTCAAATGTAAAGAATCTGAATCTTGGTGCAGGTACCTAACATAATGTCTGTGATGTCACATCCGTAAAACCATATTTATGATCAACGTGGCTGCAACATATACCAGAGCTCATCACTCCTGCTAGAGGCTGAAGCGGCATTTGGACATTTTTTGGACATTTAGATCGGGTTAGCGAACTCTTCCTGGCTGTTTATGGTGTCTGTGGTGGACTGACGGACCTATCAGATTAAAAAAGATGGTGCGCGATTCTTGACACAAACTGCATCAGTCAGGGTGTAAAGGAGAACTTTGCTTTGCGCTGTGGAAGACCTGTTCTTGTTCTTCCCTCCTCCAACACAGGTTGCTTTTGAGATGCAAGCGACAGCAAACTCTCTTCATGTGACCGTACTATAGGTGAGCTTTTGTCCGTCTTTTCACTGTAACTTTTCATTGTGATTTAGGGTATATATTTAAACTAACACTGGTAGTATATGTATTTCACTATGAGAGTCACATTTTGCAAAGTAATTCGCAGCTCGTGTGTGTGCTGCAGTGTTTGGGATGATCCATTCAGATCATTGATCAATAATGAACTACAGTCTGTAAAACCTCTATGAGAAAGTGAACAAGTCTCTGAATTTAACTTTAAACTTTCTGACTTCAAATACTTTGCGCCTACCCCCAAGGGCGGACAATATAAAGATATTATAATCGATATCGCGACATGAGACTAGTTATTGTCTGGGATTTTGGATATTGCAATATTTCCATGAAGTGTTGTCTTTTCCTGGTTTTAAAGGCTGCATTATAGCTAAGAGATACAGTTTTCTTAACTTATTAGACTGTTGTAGCTGTTCTATTACTTGCCCAGCCATACAGCAAAAGAAGAAGCACTAACTCAGAAATTAGCCGCATTGATCTGCCGGGACACACCCCCATTGGAGAAATGCAGGAGATGAGCGACTTATAGTTTTGCAGTGAAATGGAACTGCACCACAAGGCCCCATGTCAGGCAACAAAGAAGTGTGCAGCCATTAAAATCATCCTAAAGGATAAACATGATGGCTGGGCTGCATGTTGCTGAGCATGTTGCACGAGTGATCTGTGGCTCTTTGGTGGACGATGGTATACAACATTCAGATGTGCCAGATTAAAAAAAAAAAAAAAAACAACTGGCTGTCGATACAGGCACTGAAGAACCCGCGACACTTGATTCTCTTTTTAAGCACAGAGCAAGCAATATTTTTTTCCAAAGAGTATTTTTTTGGCCTTCCTGCTTTACAGAACAGTGAGATTACAGAGAGGGACAGGAAAGGGCGGAGAGAGGGAATAACATGTAGCAGAGGGTCTGAGCCAGAAGAGGAGCAATGACTAGCCTTAACTATGAGGTTTTGCACTCCACACATTTTTCTTCTAAATGAAATAATATAATAATAAAAACACAATTAAAATAACATTATATGAGAAACCATAAACACATTATCCAAGCTGTGCTTTACAGTGAAACCGATGATGTTACATCAAATGAATGAGCCATGATGAACCTGACTGCTTTGTTTTGCTGCACCTTGTTGCCATCTGTTGCCCCAGTGGCCCCCATGGAAAAATCACTGATCTCATTCCATGGAGATTTGTCTTTTATCAAGATGTTAACATTCATTTTACTTTGCCTGGATTACAGGCATCCCAAAACAGGCTCATCCTCATCACTGGGGGCATCCCCGGAAAACTAACATTCATTACTGAAGATGTAAAGATGTGTTTACTCAACTTGTCTGTAAAATAAGTACAACTATTTGTGAAAAAAGCTCAGCCTTCAAACAAAGCTGGTAATTTTAAGCATTTACATGATATCATTTATTTTGAAAACTACACTATTAATAGTTATTCAACAGGGGTTTCTGTTCAAGCAATCTGACTGATCCAAAGCCATTTACTACAATGTCACAGGAGCCGCATCACTTTGTGTATTATTACACAGCTGTACACAACTACACAACAGCTGTCTAACTACCTTTTCTGCTTCTGTTACGCCAGCTAACAGCGGCTCACTGAAACAGCATTCTCCGTGTTGCCAACAATGGAAATATAATTTTTGGTTTGAATTATGAGTCTGATGAAGAAAAATGGAAACAAGGCAAACAATGCTGCTCATCAAATTTCCAATTTAGCTCCATATCAACTAAGATGAGTTAAACAAACCGGAGAAGAAACAAGGAGCTACAATGGGCCCTCCACTTTTCTAACAGCTGGCTAGAGAGAAACATGGTAACAGATGTAATGTGCCAGATGTAACGCTGCATGTCCACTGTAAACAGTCAGCCCCTCTGATTGGTTCATGTTGTTAAACACATTTTAGGCTGATAAACTACAATTTTTAGCAGAGCATTAAAAACAAATGGCAAATCAGAGCAGTAATGTACTGCTGAATTATATTTTTTTACTTAATTCCAGCTCCTGGAGATAATTTCATGTGCTTTTATTTGTAGGCTACTCTGGTAATGCTGTATTGTTAATGTTATAATAACCATTACCTTTGCCAGCAGAGTTGGTCTGGCCTACCACTGAACACTTTTACACCTAAATTACACCAGGCACGGACCTGGAGTGTTTTTTTTTTTTTTTTTTTTTAAACCTGCTACACTAGTGTGTTGTGTGGGCTGCATGTCAGCCGTGTTTTTCCCTGTTGGAGAGCCACATAGAGGAAAAAAAAGAAAAAACATCCATAGAAAAAACATAGAGTCCCACACGGGTGCATGTCTTCATGTGTATTTCGGCTGTTACAGTGTCATGTAGGTCATTTAGATCACGGGACACTAACCCTTTGTCTAGATCTCAAGTGTGGCGTGAGCAGCAGCAAGTGCTCTGTGTGTGCGTCTAACCAGGAGGCGTTCAGGTGCAGTGTTGAATGTAGGTCACCTGCGTTTCGAAGCACTCATAGCCCGATACACAATGACTGTAGTTACATGTGTAAAACGGAGGGAACTTGACTTGAGGCGTAAAGAAACACTTTAGGTTGTGTTAAATCTGTGAGGGCTGGTGCAGACAGCTGCCTAGATTAAAATGAGAGCTCATCTGTTGCATGTGACAAGTAAAAAAACACGTCTGATATGCTTGCCGTGTAGGTAAACCTCTCCATCCAAATACAGAATGATAATGATAAAACACTGAAGCTACTTGTGTGGCAATCTGATCAAAAAGTGTCCCACACACAACCCGTGTAGTATTGATCAATTACAGAATATGTCATCAAGATGTATAATATCCACTATGTCCGAGGTAGATGACACTGACTGGACCAGACCTGAATTTTTAATAAGTGTGTTACATGGATAAGCTGACATAAAGTGTATGGAATGAAGTAAAGGGCTATCATCCTACCAGGTAGTACTGCAGCGGGTTTGGCCAGATGTCATCCTTGATGACTTCTCCCAACTCGTCGGCCCCTGCATCCGAATGATCGGTGAACCAGGTGAAGAAGCTGTCCGGCTCGTCATGCGGCCTCTTCTTCCCGGCTTTGTTTGACATCTGACCTGCGCGTTTCGTCAGGTCCTGAGCAGCACCAAGAAAAAGATGGCATCGTCTTAAGTCAAGATTGCCTTCCTCTGGGTCACTGGAAAACTAACATTTGGCCTTGTCTCATGAAATTTCATGGAAGGAGCACAATGCCATAAATTTGATTAAGTGCAAAAAGGAGAAAAAAGTGTGATGAAGGAAAATCAGACAAATTTACCTTCAACTTGATTATTCACTGTTCAATTTCCAACCCTAACCCTAGTTTTCTATTGTTTTCATTTTCATTTAACATGTTTCACCTGTCTAAACATAAACGTTAACTCAATTTTTTTTATTTATGAAAAACAGATCAAAATGACATGCATAATTTCTCTTATTGTCACACAATCAAAATGGTGGTGGAGGAGTGTAATCTGGGTTTGTACGTGTATCATGAACCTTCCGAATGTGACATTAAATTCACAATCACATTGTGTGCAACCAAATTGACCAGAATGAAGAAATGCACACCCACCTTTCCAGCTTTCCACTTAATTTCAGTTGATTTCGAAGCAGGATCCCCGCTCTCATTCAAGTGAAACTCTTTGGAGAGAACCTTGTTCTCAAAGTACGGATTCTCATCAAAATACTGAAAAGAAATCTGTGTCAGCATACAGGACTTTGTGCAAACATACTGATAAATAATACTGAAGTACAAAGAAGACAAGGCGACTCACAAAATCTATTCTATAACCAGACTTGATATCCTCGAACTCAGTGACCTCCACCCTGGACAAGTAATGAAGAGCTTCCTCATCCTCCTCTCCCAGTAGAGCTGAAACTACAGGAGGAGGAACATCAGACCATTAGTGTGTGATGTCACATCAATAAAAAATTAAGAATAAAAGCTCCTTTGATATTATGAGCCTTTATCCCTGAACTCACATCACCCACATTTTTTTAAAAGTCATAATTCAGCTTTCTTTCAAGGAATGTCAGGACTTTATGGAGGCAATTTGTATTTGACAAAAATGTTGTGAAGTAGTAGTGTGTAGTTGTGAAGTAGAGACTGAATGAAGAAATTCATCCTGTCCAGCAATGTGGGCAACAAGCAGGAATTGAACTCAACTGGAGAGAACACAAATAGTTTATTTCTAAGTTAATTTCTAAGTAATTGTTTATAAAACACACTAAACATCATCTCAAGGGATGACGTCAAGATACTGTACAGCAAAACAGTCAAACAATGTGAGAAACAAAACAAAACAATTCACTGAAATAAAAAGGTCATACATGTCAGCATTTACCTTGTGGATGGTTGACAAATGTTGTGACCCAAAAGTTGGGAATTTTGGCTATGAGTTCTGATCGCTTCTGAAAGAAGGGCTGGCGTAATTTGATGTACTTCTGCTCTACCTTCAAGATTTCTTCACTGGCCTGTTCGTTCAATCTGAGAGGGGAGATGCAAACAAAATGTCACTCATCAAGATCATCACCATAAAAATAGCTTTAGTTTCTTTTTTAAGGATCATGTTTCAACTTACCTGTCAATTTCATTCTGTACTTCATCAATATGTTCAATAGCCTCCTGTTGCTCTTTTTCTGAAAATAAAACAAAACAGGTTTTACTTAACTTTTCAGAGTAAAAGACAAATATCTGCACCATGCGCTCAACCTGAAGTGCAGTGACACTAAGAGTACAGCTGACAACCAGCAGATTTATGCAAAGAAAAAAAAAAAAAATCAAAAAAAAAAAAAAAAAAAAAAAATCATATGCTTCAGGCTGTTATAGTTTGTTATAGTCTTTAGTCTTAATGATTGTTGGAGCTGGTGTTGGAGCCTGGATCAACAATTTAAGCTAAACCCACACATATCACTCACTTCATATTTCCCCTAATACCTGTTATCCTACTATGTGGCAAACAGACATTAATTCAGATAACAGGAGCCAAATTATTTTCTTGTCGGTGCAATCCTGGAAACTTTGACCTTTTGATGATTACTTCATTTGACAGATGTACAAGTAAGTTGTTAAGATTTGGACAGCCCACCGAGTTAAATCAATTAAATAAATCAAATTACTATTATTTTATTATCATTATTATTGTTAGTTATTTTATTGTTATCTAAGCCACTATTCAATTTCCACAACATCCTGACTGAAAAGCGGCTGTCAAGTGTCAAAACGCACATCACTTGCTGCAGCATCATCCATCCTTACACCATCAAGTCATTATAATAAAATTCCTTATTCATCCATCATAAGATGTAATGTTTCAGTGTGGCTTTAACTGCAACATCACGCGTGTGTAAACAGCCAAATTAGCAAAATAATCTCCTTAATAAAGTACAACTGCACCTATTTAGCCGCGTGCAAGCTCACATATCGTCTAATCTAACATCTGTCACTTACTAGTTAAGCATCAAAATAGAGACATACGGCAGATTTCTTCTGCGCGTGTTAGTGCTTCAACTTACGAGCATGAACAGATACCTGGGAGTGTAAATTCTCAAATATCTAGTGAAAAACTATCCTGTTAAATAAATTTGGACGTGCCTACGGGACAGTTCACTTTATGTGCAGCAGCCCGGTGTGTTTCCTCTGTAAACTCTGGTGACATGCTGTGGCTGTCAGTAGTCTGTGTCGGTGTCTCTGTGTGAAATCACCGCAGTCAGACCCTCGGTAGCTTCCTGTTGCTGCTGAAGGCGGCCTGGTTTGAATGCGGGGCTACACACGGCTCACTTTAACCCGCTGCGGGACTCACACACTCATTAACACGCTGCGATGCTGATCCGTGCGTCACGCTCCGTTTTAACCACCGAGAAACACCCAAAGGCGTCCTTTAACAGAGACAGTGTCGCTATCTAAGCCGATTAATAGCCCTTGTTTACATTTTGCCCAGCTACAAACACACACACACACAAACACAAAAGCCAAGTTGACTAGCATGATAAGCTACATCACTATCGCTGGTCGGCCTTCTTGACTTAAAAGTAGGACCTGAGACACAGCGAAGAGCTAATTAACCTAATAATGTGCCCAAACTTCCACGTTTGAAAACCTGCAGCCACAGATGCTAACAAAGGAAAATTAGACTTGCGAGCGATTTCAGCGACAATTTGAGATGCGTCTGTTTTGCACTGGGAAGTGAATGCAAATTATGTTAAATACACGCTGCAATGAACTTGTGCAAAGCAAATAACGGCCTGCTTATCATGAAGCAGGAGCTAATGTAAGCTAACAGCTAGCGAAGCAGCAGAAACCCAGCAGCCCATGCTGGCTAAACAGTTAGCGCCGTCAAAGCATGCTAAATTGTGAAACTGTTGTGCAAAGCGGCATTTTGGCTACACGTGGCTGTGAATGAACGGCCGAATCCAGCGTGGTACATTATTTCAACTTGACATGAGGCGGGACTACACTGACAACAGCAAAAAAGCGAGGAAAACAAGTGAAGATGGCGTTGTACATGGATAACCGCCATTCCTTAACGTTACCAGAGGTCTCGTCCGCTCCGTCGTGATTTGAGTTCTCCTTCCTGCTGATTTTCGCCGCTGAGGCCGACATGATTATCGTCTGCCGTCAGTCTTTCAACCAGATTTGGAAACCGGGTCGTTTATAACTCTTCCCTGAGAGGATAAAAGTTACTTCCACCTTGCAAAAGTGCGTTTCTTGCACCGCACGACAAGAAACAAGCGCAGCTCTGCACGCTTGCTTCTCTGGCTGTCGCTGAGCCGATTTCTAAAGCCTCTACTGCCCCCAGCTGGCTGGAGTGTGAAACTCTCATGTAACACCAAAGGCCCGAGGTGGCCAGGCACACAGCAGCTGCTCTCTCAAACCTATAATGTGACCATCTGAAAAAATACTGGGCCTGTCGTGCTCCACAGTGTTATTTCACGATTTGCTAAAGTCAGAGTTCTTCTTTATAGTGAACATTTGACTCACAGAATCGTGAGTATCATCCAAGCTGGCAGTGAATTTTTTTTTTATCACAAAACGTCAACATGTTTCAGCTTTATGTCCTGATGTCTTGTTTTTTTGTTTGTTTGTTTGTTTGTTTGTTTTTTGGCTGCAGGCTACCGTAAGTACTTATCATGTATAGTATAGTCCCCAGTGAACATTTGACTCACAGAATCGTGAGTATCATCCAAGCTGGCAGTGAATTTTTTCTATCACAAAACGTCAACATGTTTCAGCTTTATGTCCTGATGTCTTGTTTTTTTGTTTGTTTGTTTTTTGGCTGCAGGCTACCGTAAGCACTTATCATGTATATAGTATATACTTGGACATACTAATAGTACTAATACTACGACTACTACTACTACTACTACTACTACTAATAATAATAATAATAATAATAAATCATAGTAGTAGTAGCAGTAGAGGTAGTAGTAGTCGTCGTATTACTACTATAATAATTATTATTGTTATTATTATTATTATTATTATAAGACCATCATCATCTTTTACACTTTCTCTGACTCAGTCATTCAGGAGGTGTCTGGTGATGCTCATTAAAAGCGCACTGAAGCGAATTTCTTTGTCAGCTTGTTATTTCTCTCTGCTCCATGATAAAGCAGCCTTCATGTATTATAGAAACGATCTGGTGAAGAATAAATTTTCTGTTTTTGGATGTCATATATTTTATTGTCATACATTCTCTGAACACACAATAATCCTGCTTTTGTTTTAGGTCTGAATGTGAGTTAATCCCTTTTATACGTCTCTCACCCGTTTTTTCCACCCATTTTTTCTTTCTCTCGGTGTCTATCAAATAAAGGGAAATACTGTGTGCCATAAAAATTACATACATTCCTAGCTAACTTGCTGAGTGACTAACTAACTGACTCTGTACTTCATTTTGTGAGCATTTCTTTGCTTTACCGGGGCCCAGCCGTGTCTTGCCCAAGGGTACCGCAGCAGTGAAGTGTTGTGTGGGGACGCATTCACTTCCTAGATCTTTATGGCCTTTCACTGGAATTTTAAAACTGGAAAACACACCCGCCTCTCTGCCTTGGCCACCGTGGCGACGAGGTGCACCAGCAGTTAGTATTTATGACCAGGAAAATCACCAGCGGGACATGAAGGCAGCACAACAGGTGCTTTGAATGAGGCGATGTGATTGGCTACTGCGGTCGGTTCGTCAGTGTCCAACCGGCGCCTGTTAACGTTTAGTCGGTATCAAACAGCCAGTCCGACACTCTCAGCCAGGCAGAACCAGTAGTATGTGGTTCAGCTTTTCTTTCTGGGAACGTAAATAGAGCTGATGGAGACTGCGGGCACTGCCGTGACAGACGCTGAATTTCACACGCTATCGTTAGTTTACTTAAGCTAGCCTGTCTGCATCTCTGAACTTTCCACTTAACTTCACTTCACCTCCCTGTTCAAAAGAGCGGCACCGGACACTTGAACGGACGTTGGTGTGTAGATGCCAAGCTAGCACAGATTGACAGTCATGTCAGGTGTGGCGTTACAGGTAAGTTAAAAATGCTACGTGATGGCTGCATCGTTAATTGAAGTTTAGTTATTCTTGTAATATCTCCTAACTTGAGGATACGAAACACTTTGCCTTGGCAGACGCCCTGGATTTTCCTGTTCATCTGGTTTTCCTCCCTTCATAGTTCTTTACCTCCGTAAGCCCATGTCATGGTAAACTGCGGCTATAACATGCCATAGTCTAGCCTACATAACAGTAAGACATGATTAAAAATTGATTCCTGAGTGGTCCATTTCTCATTTAGGATAACATAACCGTAAAAACAAAATTACCATCCCTATGTGGGGAAAGTGAGTAACTTTGAAGGCGTATGAGTTGACATGTTATGAAACAAGTGCAGCCAGTGGATACCCTACATGATGGAAATGTCACAGAGATCTAACGTACATTTAATCTTCATAATTTAAATCAGCTGATACAAATACAAACCTAACTTAGTTTGTAATGATATTCTATCAGACTTCACATTATTTCCTGTAGGGATGAGAATCGGTAGGGACCCTGCAGTACGATATGTTTCACGATACATGGGTGCTTGCTCCATAAGTATCACGATTCAGTATTGCAATATTGCGCAAATTAGGCTATTGTCCAAAATATGAACCAAATAAACATATTTTATTATATTTTATAAAAGTTTAGGATTTTTTTTTATTCACTCTAATGGTAATTAATGTAAAAAGTTTATATCATGATTCTTCTTCTTCTTCTTCTTCTTATCTGTTATGGGGAAATGTTATTTGGACTTGGAAGCTTCTAATGTAGTGGTAAAAATGGTGAGATTGTGACTTCCAGTTTGTCATCAAACTGTACATCTCACAATACAAACTGTATCTTGATCCATGTCCTGTGACATGTATTGTGTCGTGAGTTTTTGCCAGTCCAGTACCCAGTCCTGAAACATGTATTCTTACATATACTGGTCAGATTTAGAATATTTTATCACAAAGACCTGTACATCATTAAAGATGACACCCATGATACTTCCTCTGTTCCTGAAAAGGTCATCTATCATGTATTTATCAGGAGCTACAAGCATTAGGATGTAGTTCTCAAAGAGCAGCCTACTTAATTTATTGTCCATTAGTAAATTTTCTTTTATGTTTTATGTCTCTTTCATCAACCTGATTTTAGCAATAACAATCAGCGACACAACCTGCAATAACAGTCAATGAGCAACCAAATCTTAGAAATGTTAATATCTATGCACAGTATTTATTGGCAGGTGCCAGCAGTAGATGCATATCAGGGCCTTTATCAAAATTATGTATCAGCAGATCAGTTCTAACCACAAGGGGGAGTCACTGTCTAATTCATTGCCAGTGTGTCGCTGGCAGACGTTGTCCAAGTGCCTGGACTGCTTCACTGCTTAAATAACCATTCCTGTAATATCTAATAGTGGTTTTCCATTCTGTGGCTGGCAGCTTACAGCTTGTGCTGAATGTGGGTTTCTTTATAGAAGGTAAACACATGTATTACTAATGACAATAATTACTTCATTCCATTCAAGTCTAACAGAGCCAGGGTCCTGCTATTGTTCACGCTGGCTCATTGGAAAGGCTCTGCTACACTTGCATGCCCCAAAATCTTAATTATTGTTATTGATAACACCTGTGTTTACCATTTCATGTCAAAGTGGCTGCTGTTAAGAACATCTATGCCATAGAAAAACGAAAAAGTTATAATAAGCTATAATGTATTGCAGTCCTGAACTGCAGTTATTACAAAGCAGCGATCAGGAAGCTGTTGTGATTTGTCCCTCCACAGAGCAGTGGCCTGCTGGACCTGGCACAGGGGGATATTCTTGACCCGGAGTTTCAGCAGCGGCTGGAAGATGCCCGTACGCTGATAAGGCAGGAGATACAGCGAGAGCTGAAGATAAAGGAGGCCGCCGAGAGGCTGCGGCGGGCTGTCACAAATCGCAAGAGCGCATCTGATGTGGAGGGCCAGCTCAAGGCTTCAAACCGCAAGCTTGAGCTGCTGCACTGGCATCTGCAGGAGCTCAATGCCAGGGCTATGGCCACAGAGAGAAACAGCAACACAGGTCACTAACACTGTCTGATGTTGTGTTTACTGTCCTGCTGACAGTACCAACCTCTTTAAGGAATACTTCACCCCTAATGCTTTATTTTTGTTTCAAGTGCTCACCATATACTGCCTTCAACTTCTGTTAGTTTTACTCACAAATCTCCATGGTAAGCTTTTATTCCAAAAAGTCATCTCTACAATTTTGTCACAATATTGATATTGAGGTATTCAGTCAAAATTGTGTCAAAAAGTGATATTTGGCATGGTTTATAAATAGTAGCCATAGAATGTTGAAGCCTTCTTCTTGTTTTGGGTGGCACATTTATGAGGCTGTCTATGAGTTTGTTGCCTTGTCCTCACATAGCTCTCTTCGGTACAGTCAGTGGGTTATCATAGGATTAGTGAAAGGGCTATTCTGCCAGTCTTTCAACTCTCTCAGACAAATCAACACAAATGAGAAGGAATTGTTTCCCAAGGTAATTTGATTCCTAACCCACCATGTCATCATTTTCATGTAGGTTGCTCAGAGGCTCCTGACAACATGTTACCAGACTCCTGTCGGTGGGGAAACACCGCATCGCCACGAGCCAGTCGCATCAAATCCCTGAAGAAACAGCTGACCATAGAGACCAAAGTCAAACAGGGGGCCGAGAACATGATCCAGACTTACACCTGCAGCTCTGTCAAGGTGTGGCCTGTTCTCTCTACATGTATGATAAACTAAATATCGCACACACAGGTAGGAACATGCTGGACTGCTTTATTTGGATATGGCTTCATTTGGCATATCAGCAAAGATAAGGATCAAGTGATAGGTCACTTCCTCTTTCAGGAAAGTGTCCACTAGGTTAACTGCTTTGTCCAAATATTACAGAACATTCGGGCCCAAATAAACAGTTA
The DNA here is from genome assembly GCF_902150065.1 of Myripristis murdjan. Lineage (NCBI taxonomy): Eukaryota > Metazoa > Chordata > Actinopteri > Holocentriformes > Holocentridae > Myripristis > Myripristis murdjan. The sequence goes on from NC_043991.1 coordinate 19,047,869, forward strand.
AAGGAATCACATCTTACAAGTCTTCCCATATTTTATGTGATTTCCCATTGATCCAGTAACATATCGAGTTGTTGTCAACTTGAGTAACATTATCTTCACTTCACCTGTCTCTCCTCTCCACTGCTCCACTCAGTGTGTGTGTGTGTGTGTGTGTGTGTGTGTGTGTGTGTGTGTGTGTGTGTGTGTGTGTGTGTGTGTCTGTGTGTGTGTGTGTGTATGTGTGTATGTGTGTGTGTGTGAGAGTGTGTGTGTGTAGGTTCTAATCCCTAATCCCTGTTGAAACAACAGAGCAGAAACCATAATTGACAGTAAAACTCAGTAGATACTCACACTGAGCTGAACTAGAACAAGTGCACATAAATTAGGTGAATAAAATAAATAAAAATTTTGTTTCTTTCAAGGAGGACACGGGCTTCCCCTGAAGGAAATAGTTGGGGAAACGTTGATCAGTGATTATATACATCCTCTTCACATTTATATTTTATTATTTTTTTCTTTTTTACTTTGTAAGGCATTAGTTTCTGTGATTAAAATAAAAACAACTTTGTTAAAAAGCACGTAATGATAGCAAAATATCAGAGTTTGTAACAGTTTAAGGAGAAAAGTAAAGAAGTCAGGAGGAGTCAATATTACAAATCATGTATCATGTGAATCAGATTATTGTCAAGATTCAGACCTTTGTGTTTACTATATGAACACATCTCATCTCTCCAACAATTTCCTGCCATCTGTTTATTTGAGGTGGCTCCTGCTTGTGTCTATTTATGGGTAACAGTCTTTTTAAGTATCACTCTCACTGATATTTCATTGGAGGTCCCCAGATATGTGTCATAGTGATTGGCAATCTGTGTAATTTAGAGTACGTTTCTAAACATTATCCCACACATCCCTCATTCTGTTTCTGTTCCCTTGTGCATACAAGAATAAACTCCCACCTGCTCACTGGTGGAGGTGATTTTCCTACATGCTCTGCCCTCAGAAGTGAATTTGCATTGACTCATGTACTTGTTAGCAGCAGCAGAGATAGGGCACAGGGTTGCATGTATGACTTAGGTGTTTTGGAGTTCTTGGATATTTTATGTACATGTATATAGTTTACAAGTCCTATGTTGATGTCCCCCCCCCCCCTCAGTGTTTCATTTGTCTGAATTTGTGTTAACCAAAGGGGGAAAAAAGTCAAATTGTTACTTAGTTGAGTAACAACCCATTAATCTGGATTGACGCATTGCTTTAATGATTAATCCAAATCACTCATGTAAAATGAAAATTGATCCATTTCATCATTTTCAAAAGCCCAGTCATTTTGAATCTGAGTGAACTGAGCTGTGTTGAAGTTAACTGATTTAACAAAAGACATTTGCACTTAAACATGAGAAATATATCACTTTATACTGAACACCATAAGGTATGTTTTTTATTAAAATAATAGATATTATTTTTCATTTAATTGTATGGAAGAGACAATAAAATTGTCAGTCCTCTGTTGGTTGCTTTTTGTGTTTTGGTGTAAATGTAACTGACTGTGTTAAATAAGCCCATGATATCATCACATATGAATCACAGGCCCCTGAACTGAATCAAATAGGAGTGAAATGCCTGGTGCTGAGGCTGATGGGTTTCCTTTAAAGCGGCTACACACATATCATTGTCATGTATTTCCAGGACCGAAAGATGGTGTCTGCAGCCCAGCAGATGTTACAGGACAGCCGCACCAAGATTGAGTTGCTCCGCATGCAGATTATCAAAGTCGGCCAAGCCAAAGAAGAGGAGCACGAAGCCATAGATGGTGAGTTTAGTTTAGTGTTTAGCTGAAGAACACAGCTGTCAGAGGATCTTGAGATCATAGTATTGAACACTAACTTGTTGCGAACAAATAAATATTTTATTCCTGACAAAATCTGTGAAAACACCAACTTCTTATTATTATTACTCTTGAGACACCTCGGATAAACACTGAATTTGGGAGATGAGCTTTTACTTTCTTTTCCACAGATAAATGGAACAAATCCGAAGAAATGTTAAGAATAAAGCCTCTTGTATATTTGAGCCATTTTGAGACTGTTGGAAAATGTGTTTATGAGGGAGTGATTTTGTTTTATCTTATTCATTTTTCTATTTTTTATTGTTTATTTATGTATTTATTATTTTAGATTTTATCCTTATTTTATCCTTACTATCTGTGTATTTTATTGTTATTGCTGTTTTTTAAAATCTGTATAAAATGTGTTTGCATTTCTTGGCATACTTATACAAAAAGACACAATAAAACAAATCTAAACAAGGGCTGCGGTTTGTGAATTGACCGAGGTACATCAGATGTAGAAATTCAGAGTAATATGTGATAAGATCATATATTCATTCTTATCAGTCATGTTTCTTGTATCTAGAAACATGTTTACTAGAACGAGTAATGGTTTAGATATAGATCAAAGAAGGTTTCACAGGATGGTATCTTGCTATCAACTTGCTGACAAAGTCTGAAATGCCCTCCATGCCCTCAGGCCGCTCCACGGAAATAATCAGTCCTCTGGAGCTGCGGATAGCTGAACTCAGGCACCACCTGAAGATCGAATCAGCCGTAGCAGAGGGGGCCAAGAATGTGGTGAAGCAGCTGGGTGGGCGTAAGATCCAGGATCGCCGGATACTTGCAGAGGTGGGCCCAACTGAGGGTAGGACCCCAGTTACACCTGCTATTAATGTGCAGGGTCTGGGTCTGGATTTATTATCTGGATAAGAAAACTAAAATCAGCATTAATGAAAAGTGTAAGTGGATGACAAAAAAATGAATTTTAGCCAGGATCAGCCAGGTGTAAATGCAGTTCATACAGTGTGTCCAGTCCAGAGAGATGTGACACCATTTTCAATTGTAGAGGTGGGAATCTCTGAGTAACTTGATTATGGTACTATCAAGATATTTTGCCCATGATAATGATGGTATCAACATACAGGTGATTCCACAATATGCAGTATATTTAAGATAATCAGCTGTGATGCACCACAATATCTGTAACTGAAGAAGTAAAAACAGAAAAAGCATAATAATTTTTCACTAAGCAGGAACTGATCATGTTTTTCAGTGTTTTAACTTGCACAGTGACTGCAACATGAGCATGACTGAAGAGTTCCAGTTAAAATGCCTAAAGGCAGGGAAGAAGTATGCCTCACAGGAACTCAAATGTGTGTTTGTGCATATTAAGTTGAAAACTCAAATATTCATTGTTGGATATTTGAGTTATGTGTCAATAATGTCTCACAAAATGAAGTATCACAAAATATTACCTTATTGATTTATTGTTCCACCCTTAATCAATTGGGGTAGAGACCAAACAACAAAAGGTTTTCAGTTTTGTGACATTACAAACATTTATGCTGATAACCCTGTAGTATATATAATTAATAACCAATCCCCATCTTAAATGATGGGGAATTTGCCTTGACAGTGAAGGCCCAACATCTGTTGTTGACATAATGGAGCCTTGTAGTGGTTCCAACAATGAACTTAATTTTACTTGAGTGGCCGATATCATGTGTTAACTACAAGGTTGTTGTTTTATATTTTTATGCTGCTCAGGCCCAGGCGCGGATGCAAGAGTCCTCTCATAAGGTGGATTTGCTGCGTCTTTCCCTGGAGAAGCGCTTAAGCGAGTTGCCTCACGACCATCCCGAATGTGCTGCCATCAAGCAGGAGCTGATGCTGGGATTCTCACCTTCTTATGATGAATCAAGAAAGCACTCAGACTCCTCTTCCTCTACCTCTTCTTCCTCCTTCTTCAAACCAGCCAGCCTTACAGGTTGCCACTGACATGTCAGCTACATTCATTGCTTCATTCAATAACTTGGTGTTTGATGCTTCAACTTGTTTGTTGTCACCTTGCCTTTCTCTGTGATTTGTGGAATTGTATTTTTTTTCTCCCTGAAGCAAATGGTGAATCATCTGTCCACATTAACCTAACACAACCCAGTTGATTCCCGGACAGAATGAAATTAAACCTTAGTCGTTGCCATCATAAGACTTGGTGCATATTGTTGGTTCTTACAATGTCTCACAACTAAGTTGACAACTTTCCTCAGGGCGGCTGGAGGTGTGCATGATGGGTTGTCAGGACCTGTTGGAGTCTGTTCCAGGCCGCTGTCTTGTGGCCAGCACATCAGCCATCCCTGGGAGCTTTATAGATGGAAAATTTCCAAAGAGGAGAGCCGGCCTGTCAGGACGCAGTACTTCTTGCAAAACCAAGGCCGAGGAGTTGTCCAGTAAGTTCATTGTGCAATGTTTTGCATTTGTGTAAAGCATGCGAGCATGTATCCGTTGCCAGTTGTCTGCTAATTGTGATACGAATAAAAGTGAGAGAATAAGATAAGAGTTCTTATAGAGAGTTTACCTTTTTTATATGGGAAACAATGTGAACTCATAGTTTATGGACATTTGGGCAGCGTTTTCAGCTTGTGCTTCATGTTGTAGAGAGTGCTGCTGGTCTTATTCTGAATGCTTGTGTTTTCACTGGTTGCTGTTTTTCTGTCTCTCAGCTGAGATCAGCGCCGTGCTGAAGGTGGACAACAGGATTGTGGGGCACACACACTGGAGACAGCTGGGCAAAGACGCCTGGGGCCAGAGCTTCAGCATTGAACTGGAACGGGTCAGTGGCTTTTTCATCAGCAAGCAGAACAAGTGGACAGCTGGGTCTGAACTGTGTTCTTAAATCAGTACTCCAGTATTCTAGTTCTGAGTTGACATTAGAATATCAAAACTGAGTCTAACCAATATAAAGTTTAGTCATGAGAATCCCAGTAAAGACACCTGGGTCACTCTGATAGTAAATGGGTTTTTGGTTTTATCATCCATGCAAACATGGACTCGCACAGGAGTGCCTCTCTGTCAGAATAATTTAACTTAAATAGGGTATTTTGACAATATTTTATGGATGGGATAACTAGTGGTGGTACCTCTGAGAAATGGTAATTCTTTCTTTAATGATAATGTTAAGTAATAATGCTGATAACTAAATGGTAATTATCTGTTAACAGGCCAAACACAAAAGCAGACCCTCTGTTCTGCTCTCTGTATGGGTCAGAATGACCAAGTGTGACTTTCAGTGTGTCCATCTTCTACTCCACCCATGAAATCCTACTGCTAATCCTTTGACATTTGTACTAATCTGGCCTTGCCCATAAAAGCTCAGTATTGCCGCTGAAGATTGAGTTCCATCACTGGATTCATCTTCCTACCTCTCAGCCTCTCTGTTCCACAGTATTTCTTCTTCAAGTGTTTAAGTGGAGTTTGTCACACAAGCAAAAATTAATTTGTCAGACTTTTGTTTAGATAGGGAAAGCTCATTTTTCTTGCCAGGTGAGAGGTCCTGGGACATCAGATGTGTTTCCCTGTGGCAAAGAGTTAAATCCCAACATTTATCCCCAGCACAAACTGGTCCACATGTTGCTTTCAGTCATACAGAAGATAAAGCTTTATGGTGCACTGAAAAAGCAACGCATGCTTAGATTGAAAAGAGAAATTGTGTGTGTGAGTGTGTGTGTTCGATGAAGTGGTGTTACATGAATTCATGTGTGTGCCTGTATTTTTCCTGGTCCAGTCCAGAGAGCTGGAAATTGGTGTTTATTGGAGGGACTGGCGGGCCTTATGTGCAGTGAAGTTCCTGCGCCTGGAGGACTTCCTGGACAACCGACGGCATGGCATGTGTCTGTACCTGGAGCCTCAGGGCATCCTCTTCATTGAGGTTCTCATTTTTGTATTTAACCCCAAACTAATTTACAGGGACAGTGCTTGTTGCCTGTGTGCATCTATAAACATTTTGTAAAGCTTGGTTTGCTTTGTTTTTTTTCTGTTCCTGTGACGTTGTGTACAATGTAGTATGATAGTTGGAATTATAGAGTCTATATCTATTTCCAGAGCTTATTTAAATTCCCAAACATTTGCATGTTTCTATTATGTATTATAACTTTATCATGGCAAATTCTAATCAATGCTCCTGTTTTAATTTGGTTTATTGTTAGTTTTCTAGCATTGAGGCAAGAATTTAGGAATGAATATCAGAGAAACATTAAAGACTGTAGTTTCTACTGCCTTACCATACCTTACCAGACAAAAACAGGACCAGATGTCTTGTCAACAGTGGTGATTGTACTGGTCCATCACAAATACTGATTTCACAAGTGTATACAGAATATGCTTTGATAATTTATAAGTCAGGGCTAACTAACCTCAGTTTACTCCCAGGCATGATAAAGGCGATGTAGTCCAAGTGTGTTGGTTGTCAGACTTCACTTCTAAGCAGGGTGGCTCACCTGAGAGAGAACGTATATCAAATCCCTACCGAATCTGGGCCAAGCTCGTTGCTGCATGACATCTCCTCTCTCTCCCCTGTCCTTCCTGTCTCTCTCTGTTGTCACCATCAAATAAAGCAGAAATGCCAAAATAATCTTTAAGCTCACAAAGCACATTCAGTGAACATTTATTCAACAAAATTTGAAACTGATGTTTGTTTTGGACAGATACAATTATAGCTGACAAGACATCAAATATGGCCAGTGAGGTTCTCAAAGTATTTGATTACAGTAAAATGTTTTTCTTTATGGCACATCCACAATTAGCTGTGGATAACATGTTTCGTTAACTTATTTCATGAAGCCCTATACCACGGGCATAATAACCCCTCTCCTGATTTCCAGGTGACTTTTATCAACCCTGTCATTGAGCGGCACCCGAAACTACAGAGGCAGAGAAGAATTTTCCCTAAAGAAAAAGGTAGCATCATTTATTGTCACTGGATTAAGTCAGTTATTTCCACAGATTTTATGTTCTTGTTATCAGTTATGAGCTCAAGAATAATTTGTTAACTAAGAGGTCAGTAGCATTCATTTTGAGTTAGAGCTCCACAGGAAATAATTAAACAAATTTTATTTAGTGACCCAGAACAAAATATATTCCTTGAAGAATGTACGTGAATGTCCAAATGAAAAGAAAAAGAAAGGGAAGAGACAGGCCAATCAAATTCATTGTAAGAAAAGGAAGGCCCAGGGGCATCATGGGTCATCGGACCCATGTTGGTTCATCAAACCATTTACAGTGTTAAGTGCTAAGGAATAAAGCTTCAGTGTGGTTGCTGACCAAACTCTTTCAAATTGTGTGCTGTTAGCCTGTGTGTAGTGTCACAGTGTATCACATCTTATTCAGTTTTGTAAACTTGAGATTCTGTTTTATTCAAACATCCAATTCATTAATTGCAGTTGTTTTTTTGTTCCTCTTTCTCCCTTCTGAAATTCCCTTTTGTGTCAGCCATAAAAGATATTAAGCTAATGAGCTGCTACAGGAGCATTGGGCAGCTCATAATATAAAATAACTACTGATAAACTGCTGAGACATATTATCATTTATAATACTTAAACCTGTGAGGAGCACTGACTTCATTTGTGTCTCCTTAGGCAAAGATTTCCTACGGGCTGGACAGATGAACATGAACTTTGCCACTTGGGGTCGCCTGATGATGACAATGCTGCCGGCATGCAGCTCCCTGGAGGCCCTGAGCCCCCCTTTTGAAAGGCCTCATGCTGCCCCCACATCCATTACCTATCCACAAGGGTGAGGCACCAGCCAGCCAGGGACTTCCCTTTGTGGTATCTGTGAAGCTGTACTGTGTAGGGATCAACCAGTATTGATTTTTTTTTTCAAGGCCAATACCAATTATTAGCAATGAAGGACAGGTATAACAATATTTAGGGCCAATATTCATTTGAGGTAAATTTGAATCAAAATGTACAGTATTAGAAATACAATCACAAACCTTGCTTTGGATTAACAAATATTTAATCAACATTATTTGAAAAAATAGTTCCCAGTTAAAAAATATAATAAGTAAATTAAAAGCTCCTGAAACCAAAATATTTATTTCAAGATGCAGTTCTTTGCCTACAGGCAGTTAACTTTGATTATCAGGTATCTACAACTACTGCAACCCACTGGAATTACAATTTTCATTTTTTCTTTTGTATAAAATTGAGTTTAAATAAACATGAATAAATCCAGTAACACAAAAATTGTATTTTGACCATTTGTAAAATACAGTTGTGTGAAGTAGTTAAATGGTTTGTTCACATGGCCTTTCAGAGATGCAGCTGTGATGAAACTGAATTTCACAGAACAACACCCCGTCAAACTCTCAAATCATGACATGGGCAAGACTGCTAACGACACTGCATTGGTAAGTAAATTCAGTTCCTTGTATCTGTAATACAGAAAAGATTTGACACATGAAGGTTTTTGTGGGGTTGCATCAATACTGACTTTAGGAAATTAAGTTGTCGGTTGTAGGGAATTTTCCCCAAAAGGTTGTCGGTAATAGGGTTGTGTGCAACATACGGGGAAAGTTACAGCCAAACCTCGATATACTAGAAATTTGCATGCCCATCTCTGAGTCAGTCACCACCTAATCATTACAAGTATTGATATGTTGTCCAGTTGAATTGCTGCCCCAGCAGGGCCTCCACGACCTCAGCTGTAACAATATGAGTCGCTTTAACTCCAGAGGACGAATCATTATGGCAACAGAAACGTCCCTTGTAGCTGCGCAGTCCTGAAGTCAGTCTGACTCTGTGATGTGTATAAGGACATCCTGCAGTCATGCTTGCTGCTGTTCCCCTGTGTAATCCCTGTGTCTGGGTACCACATGACAAATAAAATAAAATAAGCAATAGTTAAGAAAATAATGTGTCAAAATTCACAGAACAGTGACTTGATTTCAGTTATGCAAGGTTACAAGAGCTTTCATCTTTTTGTGTACTGCTCCTGGGCAGTTAATACTGGAAATGTATTGCAGCTTGTTTTTGCTGCTTATGGAACTGTAAGTTTCTTTCTTAATCTGTGTTCTTTCTCAAAAATCAGCGCACCACGGAGAGCCACAACTCCAAGGGTCAGCCCATGACTCAGTTCACTCCAAAGTAAGTCTTACTGCATGCAAAATGACAAATATCAAATGTTTTGGACATTTGTTAACATGGAGCAGGCAGCAGCACTTAAAGTCGGTTTCTTTGTTTTCTTCTGCACCAGATGACATTGGTGCAAAACAGTTCGCAACAGGCTGCATCTTCTTCCATGTCATTCTAGGAAAGAATTCAATTAAATAAAATCATGGTAGAAAAATAAAAAATATGTATTGATGATAGATAGATAGATAGATAGATAGATAGATAGACTAGTTTTGTGTTCATGTAATAGTTAAAATCATTTAAGGTAAGTTGAAAGACCATGTTCATTTTGATGTTCCATGGTGTGAACAGTTGGAATGGGATTTACCAATTTGTATTCCTGATAGCACACAGGACATATTGCTGCCTGTACTGACCAAGTTCATGCATGCGGCTTAAATCTATATGTGTTTTAAAGCTCAGAGATTTTGAGATGCATTTATGTCAGCTTCACACCCTACATCTGCTTTCTTTATGCAGCAGGAAAGAAGGGCTGCAGATGGAAGCCTTCAACTGCATCTCAGTTCTGGGAAGAGGTCACTTTGGAAAGGTGTCCGTTTGACTTGTTCTTTTGTGAAACAAAAAAAATATCATCAGATAAAAGGATATACTGTCTGCTTTATTATACATTCATGCACAGCAGGTTAAATTAAATTTTATTACTGATTGTATATGATTATGTATTTGATTATGTATGATATCTCATTTTTGTAACCACACCCAGGTGCTGCTAGCAGAGTATAAGAAGTCAGGCAAACTGTACGCCATTAAAGCCCTGAAGAAAGGAGACATGATCACACGCAATGAAGTCGAAAGGTAAGCAGCTCAAAACTTCATCAAAAGCAGAAGAAACATCTGCAAACAGGAGCCTGGTTTGGGCTTTGGGCTTCTCCACATGTTTGTATAGAGCGTTGAAGATAAAGATCTTTGCATCCTCAACATCTTTGCCTGCCTGGTGAGCAAACTGCAAAGGGTCAAGTTGCCCCTCAATAGATTTAAGGGGCAAGTTTTCAATCTGATGCATATATACTATATTCAGAGAGTTTATTGTTGTTGTCTCTGTTGTCACAAGGAGCCACTGTTGGAGCACATACAAAACATACTACTGCTAACAATAATAATAATGATAGTGATAATAATAATGCTAATAACCATTAAGGGTATTTACAAAACAATTTTCTGTGCACATGCTGTCTGTTCAGCCTGATGTGTGAAAAGAGGATCTTTGAAACCATCAACGCGTCCCAGCATCCTTTCCTGGTGAACTTGCATGGCTGCTTCCAGACTGCTGATCACGTGTGCTTCGTGATGGCCTACTCCCCCGGAGGAGACCTCATGACACACATTCACACCAGCATCTTCACTGAGAAACAAACCCGGTGAGGATACACAGTCACACACTGCCAAAGTCTTCTGACATGGAAGTAATACAAGCATATCAGCGTTTATTCCTCTGTTTTTTTTGTTGTTGTTTTTTTTTAGGTTTTATTCTTCGTGCGTGTTGCTGGGGCTGGAGTTCCTCCACCTTAACAAGATTGTTTATCGGTGGGTACTTATCAAGCTGCATTCAGAACAATGCTATTTCACACTAGCAGCCTGTCTTGTCATTTACTCACCCAATTCTTAGCTTTGTCATATTGAATGTCTTGTTTTTTATATATTTATACACTGTAATAATGTATTTATTTGTTTTTAATTTTTGTTTCTTGCTCTTTCTCAGTGATCTGAAGCTGGATAACCTGCTAATGGATGCAGATGGTTTTGTCAGGATAGCAGACTTTGGCTTATGCAAGGAAGGTAAATGATCAGATAGAGAATCAGTCAAACGTTTTATGAGGGATCATCTTAACATTTTCTGTGTTAATCGCACCACAATTTGCCAGTGTTCAAGTATGACATCTCAACAGTTTATCCCCTGTTCACTTGATTTCATTCAAAAACACTGGAAAAAAGCAATTAGCAAATTAGAAACCTTAAAACAGTAATAACTAAAACATATGTTAGATAAAACAAACAAACAAAAAAATGCCAGTTTCAACAGGTGTTTTTTTTTTTTTAAGAATCAGGAGCCAATGGAGAGAAGTAAACCATGATTTTTTACTGGCAACTTGGCCAAACTGTTGAATCTGACTTCTACCTGTAACTGACAGACTTTAAACTGTATGTACATGTGTGTTTGTGTATATGTGTGTATGTCTGTATTGTGTCTACAGTGGTATCTAAGTAAGTCTGTTGTGTTTGCAGGTATGGGCTATGGGGATCGCACTTCAACATTCTGCGGGACACCAGAGTTTCTGGCCCCTGAGGTGCTGACAGACAACAACTACACCCGCAGTGTGGACTGGTGGGGGCTGGGGGTCCTCATCTACGAGATGCTGGTGGGAGAGGTGAGTCCAAACATCTGCATTGGAATGAAACAGATTTCTACACAACAGCACATAGCGAAAGGCTTTTGCAGGGGGTCATGTAGAACACCTTTGTCTCTGTCCAGCCTCAGGAGATGTTTGTGGCTGTGGTGACAGAGGTCTGTTGGTGCTTCCACAAGATATTCATGCACAATGGATTTTTGTTAAACAGTCAGTAGTAATGTGGATATGATGACCATGCAGGTAATACACAACAGTATAACATGTTCGGAAAGCTGCATCCTTTTACCATAAAGCAGCCTTTAAATCCAGGGAAAGCCAGGAGCGCCGGCGGTTCACTTGGTAGAGCCGCTACCATATAACAAGATTGTGTCATGGGTCGGAGTCTGGCCTGAACCATTTGCTGCATGTCATCCCCTCTCTCTCCCCTGCCTTTCCTGTCACCCTCTCTACTGCCACTGTTGAAGAGAGCAGAATTGTCAAAAAAAATCATAAAAAAAACATCTAAAAAATATCTAGTCTCACGTCACAATATTGCTATGATATAGATATATTGCCCGACCCTAGTTACAGTCTGCATGGATCCTCCCAGAAAACTTATTAGCCAGTGGTAAATGGTTTATGGAAAACCAGACACTGGCCCAGTTGCAGATTATGATGTATATTAACTTTATTTTTTACGAAATTTGGACTTTGTCACTTTGCGTTCTTTTTTCTTTTTTGTTTGTTTATTTGTGCAAGACTTCTGGTCAGGTGCTTCTGATCATTGGCTACCTAACTCACTGTTTTAAATGGAAACGGAAGTGTGACACAAAACAAAAAAACAAAAAACAAGGGTTGGACCAAGATAAGATGCATATGATGTGTTGTAGTTCATTGCTCCCTACATTAGTGCAAGGCTAAAACATGAAAGGCAGGTCTGATGGCGTCACTATAAGGATGCTTTATTTGACATACATGTAACCATGACAAACGGATAAAAATGGCACAAATGGCTGAAAACACAGGCTACAAAAGGAATGGAAATTTTCTTTGGAGGGTCATTGAATTTGTTCCTCTGCTTTTCTCTTTCAGTCTCCCTTCCCTGGAGATGACGAAGAAGAAATATTTGACAGCATCGTCAACGATGAAGTGCACTTCCCTCGCTTCCTCTCTCCTGATGCTACGTCCCTCATTCACAAGGTCGGTCCTCTATCACAAGGGTCCATTGCTCCATGGTAACTGACAACAGACTTGCTCATAACCTTGGAAAAAATTTCAAACAATGAACATTTACAAGTGCTGCAATATTTCTCTCCACTGTGTAACGCTGCATAAAACTTACATTGGCTGCCCACCTCAACCCACAGACAGATGTTCACAGCAAGGTAACACAGGACATGCTGGTGCCATCGCCAACTGCCAGTTACATTTTCTTTTTTGTCAGTCTGACTTTGTTTGACAGCCATGTATTTGAACGGAATGTGAACAGAGACGATGTGCTGATGGTATCTTGATTGAACCTTGGGAAGAGACGTGAACATGCTGCAGCTGGCTTTAGTCTGGCATCAGTTTGCGTGGGAGGTGATGGTGGTGGGAGTGCAGAAAGGTTTTGAATCACATCGTACTGACTCTCCTTCTGTGTGTTGTAGTTGCTGCAGAAAAACCCTGAGGAGAGGCTCGGAGCGGGAGAGCAGGATGCCACGGAGGTTAAGAGACACAATTTCTTCCAGGTCATTATCCAGCTCCGTGCTCTTTTTCCAAGGACTGTAGAATAAGCCTTGCAAAAACAACTTGGATTTCTGATCTTAGTTTAGTTGTTCTTTTGGAAAGTTCATCATAGCTGGCCTGTTTTGTCTAAGTTAATATTCCTGCTTCAGCACCAGTGTGTTTAACAGTCAAAGTCCTACAAGAACATCTTTGTCGACAATGATGTTCTCAAGTCTATGTATGTTTGCTTCCTGTAGTTTGGTATTTTAACACAGACACTTATCTTTCCCATTTAATAAATCCAGGCTCTGTTTTCCCACAGAATCCCTCAGTTCCAGTATAATCTTTTAATACATTTTAAGCCAGTCCATACACTGTTCCTCCACTTCCTAGTTCTTGCACTAAGGTAACAACCAAAGTGATGACAAAGCAATTAACAGACCATACTAATGATTTTGAATGTTTGGCCCGTTTACTACAATTTCCCTACTTTTTACATTGCAACAAAACATTTGAAATTTCAAAAATTCGAAATTCAAATTTTAAGTTTTGGTTAAAACACCCACCTGTAAATATTCTGAGAGATGGTTTCACTCCGCCCAATTCCAAGTCTTCAAAACACAACAGTGCTGCTGCTTTTAGGAAAACTAATGTGGACGACTTTATAACAGTGATGAAATACTGGTGTGAAGAAAGTTTGAATTCTCTGAAAGTTCATTTTCATATTGAAGTGGAATGAATGGAAACCAATGGCTGCATAAAAGGGAGGAAAAATGATATGGGAGTTCTAAAATACGACTGCTTGCTCATAGGAATGTTAAGTATACATTTTGTGGATATTATTTTAAACATGGGGGAAAAAAATCATCTGGTATGTAGATCATATTCACACGGCAGCCGACGTGCAGTGAAGCAATAATGTTTGGCAACCTGGAACACGGCATTACGATATTATCCTTTTGATCACAGCATTTGGGCTTCCCACCCTGAGCGCAACATCAGAGGAAAACGACTGCCTTATGAATATGGTCTAAGGTCCTTGCACACTTGAAATGGTGGCAGGTTTTGCATCAGTCTAATGTGTGTGTGTCTTCTGTGTTTGAAACCATTGTGTCTTCCCAGGGAGTGGACTGGGACGCTTTACTGGCCAAGAGGGTGAAGCCTCCTTTCCTGCCAGCCATCAAGGCACCACAGGACGTCAGTAACTTTGACGAGGAATTCACTCGCCTCAAACCAGTCCTCAGTCTTCCAAAAACACCGTGCTTTCTCACTACTGAGCAACAACAAATATTTGCTGACTTTGACTACTCTTCCTTGAATTGAGCAGTCACCCTCTGTAAAAATGAACATCTACGTTGCGTCCACACTTAACTGTGTTTGCCAAAAGTTCCTCTTGATTCAGCAGAAGCAGAACGGCTCTGGTCCTCTGCATGCAGCTCCTCATTACCTCTGGTGTGGCCTGCTCGCTGCAGCACACGGCTGACCACCTGCTATACTTGACCAACATGTGTTCTGTAATTTGTATCTTTTGTCACTGTAGGGATGCTCCCATCTTTTTTAAATTGATTAATCTAAATTTATCAGCTTTTACTTCTACCACTTTTTTGGCACTTTTTTGGTGTCTGGCACGTTAATTTTTCACTGACACTTTTCTCAGCAGCCATTTTGACATGAAATTGCAATGTAAACACAGGTGTTACTAATAAAATAAATTAAGGTTCTGTTCTGCTATTGATCATTATGGTTCATTGAAAAGGCTAAATGTAAATGGAACAGAACCCTAATTAATATTTACTTCTGTTTACCCTGCTATTTCATGTCAAAATGGCTGCTGTGAAAAAGGTCTACCGTTTTAGGCCTGTTGTTTCTGCTGAGCTGTAAGAGAATGACACGGTTGTAGATATTACACCAATTATGATTTGTATTATGTCACAAGTATATTGTTTGTTTTTTTCATAAACTGAAGTCAGGCGTGTGATATTTTAAATACCTGCAGCTATGACACTGCCCTCTCAGTCAGAAACACTACTAAACTGGGATCTGAATGAAGAAATTTCACCCTGAAGCTCTGAATGTGCCTTGTGCTGCTCTGTGCCTCCTGTTAGAAACTATACATGTTGCTTGACTTCGATGTACTGGACAGCTAGATATTGCCAACCATGAAGTTTAGGAATGTCAAAAAGAACTATGAATGAAGTGCCACGATAACTGTAAATGATATAAAGGAAAATAAAATAAATACATTTACAGCTATGAATAACACGAACATTATTGATGAAATAGCCATTTATTGATGGAATACAATATTTTCAAAGTAAAAAAAAAATGCATGACTGAATTGCATGTAAGTACACAACATGAATCAAATGTAATTTCATATAAACCACATCTCATTGACATTAAGTCTAACTGGAAGCAATAAGCAGTTTGTCCAAGACAACTAAGGTACAATAAGTTAAATACCACATTTATTGCTCTCAAAAGTTTACTATTGCACAAGGGAAAGCTAATATGGAAATACCGAACAATTTATTGCACACAAGGCTTTCTACTTACTTCTTAGTTACTATTCCACAGTACTTCTTTAAGCTACCGTATTAAATCAACTGTCATACAAATATCTCCGGCTGTTCCAAAATAGTTTAGAAAATGACATACAATATAAAATAGTTGGAAATGCCGTCTATTGAAAATTAAAGCGCACATCTCGGTTTTGTTGGTTACTAGGAACAATATGAATTCACATATTTCTCACCATTTTCAAACTGCTCAATCGTGCTTAAAAAACATTGCTGTTCTTTATTAGAGTGGTTACAGACAGCTTCTCTCAATGCAAACACTTTTGTTGTTTAAAGAAAAGCTGCTGAGCTGAGCGGACCCTGTATTGCGTCTCTGTGCAGAGTTCATCAAGCCCAGCGTTTACAGCAGCTGTTCTCATGAAACACAACAGTAATGTACCTTCCAACACCAGACATGGCAAACCTACCACGTTGCAAATCCAAGTGTCTGAACCCACTGAGTAAACAATGAAAAAAATATAAATATACCAACCACAGATCTGGATTGTCTAGACATGCTTGGAAAAGAAGTTGCATTATTTGATCAAAGGTTTATGAAAGTATTAACAGATATTAAAGGACCATACTGCTGATTTTGTATGTTTGATCCATTTACTACAGTTTATCAACATTTTACATTGCAACAAACCATTCTGCAAATCATGTCGGGGTGATGAAAAGTTCACAACATATAATCAAAATCCCTTCAATTTCAAATGATAGTTTTTGGTTCAAACACCCGCCTTACAATGTTCTGCTTCTGCAACTAACAGAGTCGTCACTGTTCATAAACCGCAGAGCTGATAATTGGCTGTGTAAAGCAAATGTTTCCCCTGGGACTATTTTTTCTAGCGGAGGGACCATTTCACTCCACCTGATTCCAAGTGCTGCTGCTTTTAGGAAAACTAATGTGGACGACTTTATTACAGAGATGGAATAGTGGTTCATTTTCAGATCATTGAAACCAACGGCTGGATAAAAGGCAAGAAAAATGACATGGGAGTTCTAAAATATGGCTGTTTGCTTTGGGAAAAGATGAGCAGAAACATGAAGTAGATACATTTTGTAGACGTTACACCAAACATACAAAATCACCGTAATGGTCCTTTATCAAAAGTAAACCTCATAATTCATTAACAGTCCATCAGTCAGGTTTACCATACACCCTTCATGGTAAAAGCTGAGTTTTTCACAACATCAAGTCGCTGGTCACATGACTCGTTCAGCAGAGGGAGCTGGGGCGAGGTCAGGTCGGACGAGGATGCACAAACAAGCGAACACCAAGCTTGTGTCCCGGCAGGGCTTTCCAATCCCTCATCACGCCAACAACTTGGTGACCAGCGTTAAGTCACACGGCCCTGAACCGGGCAGTAAAGTGTCTGCAAACGATGTAACTTCCTGTTTTAAAGGAAATACATGCTCGTGGTACACTTAAATGGTTGTAAACAACTGTTAGAGTAAGGAAACATCTCTAGTGCAGGTAGCTAGTTGTTCAGATGGTAACAATGAGTAGGTAAGTCATGCTGGGGACACACTACACAGCCTGATGATAGTGTTGACTCTGGAGGGAGATGGGAGGATTAATATACAGGAACTGTGGAAAAGACCAACACTGCAAGAAGAGACGAGCAAGCGATCCATGAGCACTGAGCTACTGGAAGCGGAGAGGTTGGCGGAGTTATGGCACAAGAGCCTGCGCAAGGTCAACTGCATCACCCGTCACACACAACTCCCGCACTGCTCATTCACTGTTTTTATCTTGCGGACAGGTTCGCAATCCCCAAATCCAACTTAGTGTCAAGTGTGCGTTGACGGTGAGCAGGGCCGTTCTAAGACATTTGGGGGCCCGACACAAAACAACATTAGAGGGCACCTGCATTTTACCATGAACAGATCAATGTAGGCCCCAGAGTAGATTCTAAAACCTTTTATTTCAGCTTATGAACAAAACTCAATGTGGGATTTTTTGGGCACTTTACTTCTAAAATTGTCTTTTTTTAAACTTTTCTTATGATTTTTGACTAATTTTTTGCTTATTTTCGTGTCATTTCTTGCTAAATTGCCATCAGCCTTTTTCGCATGTTTTTGAAAGAAGCCGATTGAATCTTAAAGGTTAAAAGCTTGTGAAGGTTGCGTTCACACAACTTTCGCAAGCATTTCAACACAAGAGATTTGACTCAGCATCACTGATCTGACCTTTAGTCATTTTAATAACATCTACAGTTTGTTCTCTTTTTTGCTATTTTTCTGGTGTCTTTTTTTTTCCACTAATGCTCCAGTATTTTTTCTTCATATTGAATTTGTTGAGTTTCGTAGGCTTGAGCTTTAAAAAAATCTGATTGGTTGTGGGAGCCCTATACTGAGGAAGGCAGGGCCCTCGGTGCAGTGCCTGATCTGTCTAATGGGGCCTGATGGCTCTGACGATGAGACAAAAAAATCGTGTGCCAAAGTCAGTCGTAAAGTGTGTGTTGTCCAGTCTTTTCAGCCTGCGAGGCATTGCAGTGTGTCCCCCTGCATTACCTGACTAAACCTGGTCGCTTCCCTCCCTGAAGTACACCTGTTCCCACACCACCGTGCCCCAGACGCAGAAGAAACCCCACAGATTGTGGAAGGTGCCGCGGTCGAAGGGGTTTTCATCGGCGCCGCAGTGTTTGAGGTAGGAGATGCGGTGGCGCGACATGAACTCCCAGGTGGTGGTGTTGAGAGACACCAGGTAGAGGTGGGAGCCCAGCAGGAGCAGCACCGTCAGGGAGAGCAGAGCCACCAGCACGGCCACGGCCAGCAGCATGCCGTTGGTGCGCAGCCACAGCTGCCAGGTGGGAGCGTAGCTGAAGCCCGTCCTGAGGAACAACGGTATTTTGAGCGAGAGAGCAAGAACTGGTGGAGGCTTTTTTAATCACAGAACAGTCACACAGCATTCAACCAGAAAATACAAGCTGCAAAAACACTTCCTGTGATCCGATTCACCTGAAGAATACCTCCCTCCGTCTCTCCTTCCTTTGTCCTGTACCCTCTTTTTTCTTTCTCTTTCTCTCATGCACCTTCATTCCCTTTCCTTCATTTTGTCCGCTGGTGACCATGACATGTTAGACTGCTAGTTCATATTAATTAATCTGTGTGTTTCTTTGCTTAACAGCGTATTCGAGTAAGGCTAGACTCTGTTGGCTTAGTTATAATTGATGATGTGATGGTTTTATGGACATTTATTTACTTTTTATTCTCATATGCTGCAACGGTTGTGTGTTGCTGGACTACACCAAGTGACACGACTCTTTCCAAATGTAATCAACCATCAGGCCAATCATCAGCCGGTCTAGCTTGCACAATACCAGATGCATCATAGATACAGGTATGCCAGTTATATGAAATATGTACCACTTTCCCGTAATTGTGTCAGTTCTGGGTCAGATACACCCACATGGGTAAGGTTAGGGTTATGGCCGGGTGAGGACTTCACAGATGTTACATCATGGCTCAGTGCTTGTGGGCCATGTCCTGGGCAAAACTGCATTGGGGTTCATAATAACACACCAGATACTATGGTTAGCTTGCCAACAAGCATACATTGTGTTATAAATAATTAGTATCACCAATATGGCTGCCAGACGGTGTGTTACTGCCTAGCAGTTATCTTGAAAGATGAAGAGCAGGAAACCTCTTCATCGTTTCATGTTTGTGACTTGGCGGCGCTCCACTCACCAGGCCATGTGCAGCCCCCACAGCAGCACCAGCAGCTGGACCGCCAGGTAAAGCACAAACCACCGGTGGTTCCTCTCGCCAACACAGTTCTCAATCCAGGGGCAGTGATGGTCGTAACGCCGGACACAGTGCTGACACGTCTGGCAGTGCTTGGATCTCATTGGCTGCTGCTCGGAAGACAGAAGCTTGCATTTAGAGGCAGTTTTCTCGAGGCAAACTGATCAGTGACCATCCTGTTCCACTCAAGGTCTGTGAGAAACTACTTGCCAGGTTTGATTTTAGAAATTCACACTGAAGGCAATTTACTGGTAATTTTCTTGACATTTCATCTTAAAACATTTAATACAACTATAAATAGTTTTCTTGTGATTTTTTAAACCATTTTTTGCACATTTTCTGGTAATATTTTACTACTTTTCTATTTTTCTATTTTCATTTTTCTACGTTTTTGCTTATTTGCTGATCCTTTATTTATTTATTTATTTTTCACATTTTCTGGTCATTTTCTTATAAGTTTTTACTAATGTCTTGCTAATTTTCAGGTCTTTTTTGCTCATGCTCATCACCATTGTCCCCATGTTTTTAAATAAATCAAGTGAATTTGCTCAAGTTTGAAATGGTTAAAGGTGATGTAACCAGTTACTGAGTTTAACAGGGTGATCAATTCTCACTCAGAGGTGTGGGGGATTGCAAAGCTTTCTTACATGAGTACCAAAATTTGTATTTTTTTTTTTTTTTTTTTTTTTTTTACATAATTGTACATTTGACTGAAAATCTACTAAAGAATTTCAATTGCATGCTTGCATGGACTCATCATGAGCTACAAGTGAAAAAAAGCAATAAAATATCAAAACATATCAACAGAGAAGGAATCAGATGTCTCTACACATGCTGGCGTGGAGGATTCATGCCTGTGTAACGTGTGATGTTGTGTTCAGTGGAGGTAGTAGGTGTGTGTAACAGAGAACTGGGTTGCTTAGATAACGTATTTGTTATTCTATACCATAGCGAGCTGTTCCCAGCGCTGCAGAGCTTTAAGTGTTAGATTGCAGCCCGAAATGCCTGGCTGATTTTTGAGGTCAGAGGGACACCATTAGAAAATGACAAATGCAGGAGAGACAGCACTGCCAAATAACAAACAAGCAAAGAAGAAAAGAGACAGAAAGGTGCGTGGGTTTTAAAGTGTAAAGAAGTGAGATACTTGCACTCTTGAAAACCTACACAGCTGCTGGAAGAAAAATTAAAATGCTGAAGTTTGATGTCAAAAGTAAAAACAACAGGTCCCAAAGGTAAAAGTGCTCAGGTGCATACTGATAAAAAAGACATTTTGGTTTCCATCAGTGTCTCTGTTCCAGACACGTCAACACAGGGAGAAAACATCTTTGTCAGGTAACCAGGTGCAGCAGAGGCTCCTGAGCGTGCTGCCCTGCTGGACGACGTACCTGAAGCAGGCAGTGGCCACAGCGCCGCTGCCGCAGAGACTTGGTGGTGGGCGGGATCATGTCCTGCTGCTCCTCCGTCACTCCCAGGGTGAACTGCAACCAAGACAAGAAACCACAAAACAAAATGTAATTTAAAATGTTACTAATAAAATGCCACAAAAATATCTAAAAATAAATAAATAAATTACAGGAAAGTTACTTAAACATGACCTGGATATTATGGGGGAAAAAACACAATATATCTTTATAAAATACACAAAAATTACCAAAAAAAAAAAAAAATAAAAAATGACCAGGACATTAGAAAAAAATGCAAAGAAAATTATATTCATAATAACTAAAAAATGTATTTAACTTTACAAGTATCATAAATTAATTAATTAATTAATTACACAAAAAAAACGAATTACCAAAAGTCAAATAAATTAAACTTCAAAAATGATAGAAAATATTTTTTCAAAAATCCTTTATTAAAAAAAAAAAAAAAAAAAAAAGATCTGCCCAGAGGCTGCACAGGTTTCAAACTGTTACTGTTCGGCCAATTTACCATTGAAAACAATACTGCAGAGCACATGAATGGCTCTGTGTGTGCACAGAGCTGCAGGCTAACAGGCTCCCTGCTGTCTGTCCAACACACTGCACTGACAGCCGTCCTGTTCCTACTGATGCAGCTCACACAACAGGTGCTTTTACATGGCTGGGTTTCACCAACTGCCACGATGTATGTACCTGAACCTTTTGCAGGTAATTAGATGACACATACTGCACTGTTGTATAAGCTGTGATATGCTGCAAGTTACACTGTGTTAGTAAACAGCTCCCTAACAACAACTGCAGCCAAGCTGCCTGGCATCACTGTACTCTGAAAAAATAAATAAATAAATAAATAAATAACAGTATTGCAGACCACTGACAATGTAAACCAGTTCATAATGTTCCTCGTTAGTTCAAAATGACTTGTTTTGAACAAACTAAACTGAAAAGTCAAATTTAGTGTGACCTGATTAAAGGTTCACTTAATGTGGGTGTGTGGATGTGCACATTTACAGGATCAATGAATCTGAATAAATTTATGAAAAACAGTAAACTCCAGACAGTCACAGAGCTAGAGGTAATATGAGAGCTACCAGCAGAGCACCATGGAAACTAAGAAAGGCCCTCCCTGGCCTATTCACACACATGTACACTTTGAAAAATGTACTGAGGTTACTTATACAATTCTTCTCAAAAAATAATAATAATACATATATATAAAAACTGGAAGTCACTTCAGTATCCCTTTACTTTTAAATTCATCACAGGGGCAAGTCCCTTCCCCTTCCCCTGGTTTACAAATAATCCAGTGATAAACCAGTAAATCCAATGCAGGCAACACCTGCACTGCAACATAATACATCTGCAATGCAACAATGCAGATGTATTACTATGTGGATTATGTGGTTACGCCTGTGGATTTGCACTGTTCAGAGAGAACTCAGAGTTACATGACAGGAAACACAGTGGGGACACTCATCACCTGTAGGTCGCTGTCATCAGACAGGATGAAGCCAGGGTCCATGAGTGAAACAGCAAAATAGAGCAGCACCGACAGCAGCACCAGCAGGACGAAGAACACCGGCTGGACCAGGTCGCCTGTCTCCTCCTGCTTCCTCAGGTCTGCAGCCACAGGGACAGAAAACACCTTCGACACACTGCACACTGCACTGCCCAGAGCCAGGCCCCAGCTCAACTTGGTGCTTCACATATGTCATCATTATATAATACACATGTAAACACAAGGCATATGCACAAATGGCAATTATTTCATGCATCATTACATTATTTGCTGCTGTGCACTGTGTGAGTAACTCTGGAGCAGGCTCACCTGTGTCATGTAGGAAGAGGATCAGCGTGATGACCCATGTCAGAATCACATGAGCTGTTCTCACCAGAAACCCTGAGCTGAACACATTTTTGAACATGGTCCTAGCATGTTAGAGCACACATCTCCACCTGCAGACGGATCCAACTCCACTTTGTGCGTGAAGGCTGCTGGGCTCAGGTGAGGGGGTGATAACCAGTGATGAACATCTCCGTCAGACTTGTTCGCGCATCATCATCATCATCTTCTTCTTCTTCATCAGTTTGCACTAAGCCAGCTTGATTAAAGGACTAACGCGAGTTTCCCATCGGCGTTAGCCTGCAGCGTCCACGGTGTTTGTTCGCTCGGCGGTGGACTGGAGGCTGCAGGGAGGCTGAGCCGACACCTTGAGCTGACTGCGTTTTAGAAAAATAATAAAATAAAATAAAAATAAACGACTTCCAGCCTCTCGTATCTGGCAGACTCGTGTGCTGGCTGCGAGACTGCAGGTTAAAAAATCGTCGATCCGCTTCCTTTCACTGAATTTGTTTATTGTTGTCATTCCTTTACATTCTCAACTGTGATTGGCCACAGACAGTCACGTGGTCACATAAAGTAAGGCTAGCCGACAGGGACAGTTTGCACTACCGCGCGATCAGCTGTCAAAATGGCCTGAACATGCAAGAAAGGTGCTGATAAATTATACCACTTACAGAGTTTGTCATACGCTGATTTTTTAGTGGTAACCAAAAAGATCCAGGCTGTGCTGTAGCAAAGTGTGGTCCCAGGACCCCGAGAGGTCCCTGAGGGGCCTGCAGGGGGGTCCTTAGCAAAATTACCATTTTAATGAAACTGTAATTTAATCACTAGAGACTGTTACAGTGCAGATACAGTATGACAGATCATTTTATTATCTCTGGTTTAGTCTCACCATGATTTGCCAGTGATAAAGTATGACATCTAAACAGCTCAACCCTTTGACAGCTGAGCAAATTCACCTGCTTTCTCTCAAAGACATGGAAGATAAAAAGAGGAGGGAGAGGATATTACAAGAAAATCAAACTTTGCAAATGGGGAAAATTACCACTAAATATTTTTAAAATTTCAAGAAAACTATATTTGTAGTTATTAAAATGATATACTATATTTACACATCAGAACAGTGATGCTGGATTGACAACAAATGTCTTGTGTTAAAATGCTTGTGAAAAGGCGTCTCCTTAAAACAAACCAAATAACCCTTGATACAAGGCAAAAGCACTTGAAACAGGGGTGTGCGTCAACTCGGGGTTCATAGCATTAAAAGATTAAAAAAAAAAAAAAAAAAAAACCTGCACTAGCCCTAGTATTTGTCATTCAGTTAAAGAGAACCTAGAGCCAGCCCCTCATGTGTCTGTGTGCAGCTTGACATTATGTAAAACAATAATATTAGGCTAGTGTAGCTCATTTGTTGAGAGCCTGTAGGATCAAATAGCAGCTTCACGAGTCCATACACCTCCAGGGACGGAGCTGAGCTAAAAGGGGGGCACCTTTTTCTGAGCTCTGTGTGAGGGGACGCCCACAGTCTGTGACTTTGAAAAGCCCCTATATTAGGCTGTACTGCCCTGGACTGTATTAAAACACAAAGTTGACCCATTATTTCCAACTATAGGGTAAGCTACAGTTTGGTGGTGTTTAAATAACTCATCCCACATGCTGTTGAAACTCGAAGCTTGGCTAAAATGACTGGAGGAGAGTGTCCGTTTCTAAACTCCAATTATGTTTGAGTAACTACATCCATGCTTTGCCAGCAAACCCCCCCATATGAACCAAGTGGCTGCATGGGGATGTGTGGTGCACAGCCGACAGCCAGGCCATTATAAATTGATCAATGTGATAATTACCACAGGTCAGCAGGTTCGGAGGGAACATTGGTTCTGAATAAATGACCATGTGCAGACAGTACTTTCCAGTGGTTTTCAAGGTCTCTGTGTGGCCTGTTTCACAGCCCTTTTAATAATTTCTGATTTGGTTCTCTACCGCTTTCCATTTGCACCAGCTGATGTCCAAGTTATGAAGATGCACAAAATACACTATAGGCCCAAAGCAAAATATGATGAGATCTGAGCTGCAGATGACCAAGATGTGTGCTTAAATGTTAAAAACCTCTCTTGGTGCACAAGGGGAGATCATCCAAGTCAACCTGCCAGCCACATGTATCAGTTTCCTTACTTACTGCAACACACAGGCCTAACCTACATGATCTCTGAGTTTAACATTACACACTGTCTTTCACCAAGGGAGAATACTACTGAGTACACATCGGCTAACGCTGTGTGAATGACGCATTTATCAGTGTTAGGAAACAATTAGAAAGCTGACAACTAAAGTCACCACTAGTCACTTTCTCATGTCATGTCGTGCATGATAGCATCTAAAAAAAAAAAAAAATGCAGTGAAAGACGACACTGAGCAGAGTGAGCACCTCTATATGTTGCTCTGCAGAAATGATTCACTCAAGAAACAATTCAACTTGAAGGCTTTTTTTTTTTTTTTTTTTCAAAAATATCATGAAACAGATTATTGTTGTCCTGGGACATTTAAAAACAAATGGTGGGAACAAAATCTAGGCTCCACTACAAAGAGATTTCACAGGGATCACAGGTATTAGTGAATGACAAAAAGGGAAGGGAAACCTGGTTGGTTTTATGAGAAATAAAACAACACATTGCATATGAAGTGTTTCCATTCACATGTTGACTGTAACTCCTGGCTTGTCCCTGATTTGGTTGCTTTGTTTCTCACTGATCACATCACAAGATTTATTGCTCCGCCACAACAAAATTGATGAGGTGCGCGAAATTGGCAGTTTATCATAATTATCACATCTCAAGTTTAAATGCAGCTGGAAACATTTCGTTACATTGTTCGTTCTTGGGCAGACAGTACCAAAAGACATCTATCCAGGGATGAACCCGTCATCCTGGGCCAGCCCCCTGAATGCACTGCCATCACAGATATTATTTAATAATCAGAGCTCTATCACAGGGCCTGCAGCTCCTTCACCCTTTTCTCATCCAGAAGGAAGGGAGTCGGTAAAGTCTTCCCTTTCAGCAGCCGCTCCAAGCCCTAACACAGACAGAGAGATGCAGGTTAAATCACAGGTCGCTAAATAATTTTTTTTTTTGCAAATCTTCCAGCTGTACAAATTTTCTTTATCGATTGTTAGTTATTGCAAATCATTCTGATAGTTATTTTGTTTATGTTTCAGACTTTTTCTGCAAATTGGTTTCCTTTTTTACAATCATATTTCTTTTTTTTTTAATCATTATAATTATTATTATTATTGTTTAAAAATTTTCTGGTAATTTTCTTGTAACGTTTTGCTGATTGATTCCTTGTGTATCCAGTGACCCAGTGAATTTGCATTAATAAACACCCTGAACACATTACTCATGCATTTTGAGTCATGAAATAACAGTTTAAAAAAATCTCTGAGCCCATATACACTGTTGACTACAACCAAAATATTTAATACAGTCAACTGATTTTGGAACATATCAATAAGCACAACTCAAGGCCACAAACTCAGTGTTATAAAATCCTTTCTCTGATTGTTTGGCTGCAGAGTCGGGAGCTCGTTCTCACCTCTCCAAAGTAGGAGACCAGCGGGGAAATCTCACATTGTGCTGAAGGACTGCTCTCCCCTGTCACCCTGCCAGAAAACACACATTTTTATTTTTTTGTGACCAAAGTTTTAATAATCCTTCTTGCATTCTGTATGTTAGACCATTTCATCTATTATGACAGAAAACAATGAAGCAGAATAAATAAATAAATAAAAATGGAACAATAAACTTCATTTTAATCATTTTGTACAGGGCTAACCATACTTTATTGCCCATTTATTGAACATTTTTCAGCTTTTCAAAAGGCTAGAAATTAAAGCACTGAGGGATGCATACAGTTTTTGATTGAGCATTATTTAACAGAACAGACTGCAGCAGCTGTTAATGTAGTCATGTAATAACGGGTCAAAATGAAAGAAAATGCCTCTGTGAGGCAAAATGTGAGCTATTAATGCAAGATAGTCCCAGAAAATGTAATATCATCACATTATATTAGCCAGCAGTTATGATGTCACGAGGGGTATAACATTTTTAACTGATGATGTGACAATAATAGACAGATGTCAAAGCTGTTGTGAAGATGACAGGATATCACATTATTACATTAAATTACTATTACATCTTCAATCACTGAAAAATATGTTACAGCCTTTATGAAATAATAACAGGCGTAATATTCATGTCATAATGTGATGATATTAAATTATCTGAATTTAATATCATTTTTCATGTTTCATTATATTGTCAACCCACTTAGAGGGACATTTTATTCCATTTTGACCAGTGACCCTGCAGTTGGGATATTATTAGTTAGTGTGAGGAGTAAAGTCCAGTTGAACCTGGCTGTGGGAGGAAGAGTGTTTCCATGCTGGTCCAGCAGAGCAGCCCCAGCAGCCCGGGCCCAGCGGCTGTGTTGGGCCAGCAGGGAGGCTCTGGCCGTCGTTGGAGTGTCCATGGCTGCCCCATCCGCATTTTTTAGGGGGGAGAACTCGTCCTCCCTCACCACTTCAAACACCACAAAGTTCCTTCCAAAGACAGACAGCACATGCTCTAATTACCTGCACCTGCAAATACAATTTCAACGGCAATTCGCCTGCTGGGATTTCATTTTAGTTCACACTCTGAGAAATGCGCAGGGGTGCAGTGGACACAGGGGGGACGGGGGTGCATGTCCCCCTCACCTGTCCCATCTGTTGCCTGCACTTTGTTGCACCTACAAGTTATAGTTAGTCCAGTTCCTAAACAGTTAAGCCATGCCTCATCCCTACTGCATCTTTTTTTTCTGTTTTGTTTAAATGCTTGTGAAAGGCATCCGATTATTTTGAACCTGAACCTGATTAAATTCACTTAATTTTTGTTAAAAACAAAGGGGAAAAGGCGACAAGTAAATTGGCAAGAAATGACCCCAAAAATGAGAAGGAAAAAAAAAAAACAACACAAAAATTAGCAGATAAAGTACCAAAACAAATTACAGAAAATTAGTAAAACGCTACTGGAAAATAACAACATTTTTTTTTTTTTTTTACAAAAATTACTTATACTTATTTAATTATTTATAATTATTATGAATATAGAGCATATTCAAAATTAAATTACAAGGAAATTACCACAAAAATGTGTAAAAAAAAAAAAAAAAAAAAGAATGCTGATGAATGAACAAGTAAAAATTTCTTTAGAAAACCAGAAAGTTAGGAGTTAGGTGTAGAAACGGTGCAGTAATCGGCAATACCTGGAGAATGGAAAGACATCAAAAACAAATTTCTCCATCTTGATGCCATTGGGCTTGTCAGGTTTCACTTGGTTGCCACAGCCGTCCACAAAGGGCACTTTCTTGATCGCCACGTGTTGCTTCAGCTGGACCTCAAACTTCCTGTGAGACGAAAATGATTAGTAGGAAACCAAGAGCAGTACAATAAGTTCAGTCGGTACAATTTAGTGATCAAGAACGGATTTGGTAAAGGTTCCAGCTGCCTTTTCACTGTACATGACTGCACATACGACATTCATAATGCCCCCCCTAGTGGCAGCTGTTCATAATTGCTGAATGCTAAATTAATGGTTGTAATTAAAAACACACACATGCAAAAATCAATGTAGCAACACCAAATTCACAAGTGCACAAAGTTAAAGACTACAGCTCAAAACTATAACACAGCATACAGACACAACATTAAGAAGTCTACCATCTTGGACATGGCACTGTGGTCCAAACTAAAGGATGAGCTGGCGACTCTGTACAGCTCAGTTTGTCATATGTCATAAGAGTGCACAGTATGAAAGGAAGGTTAGACACACTTGAGCTACCAGCTGAAAAGTGAAACCATAAAGAAGACGGGGTGCACCCTGGGTTAGATGGGTGCTGTGGATCTGTAACCACATCCACACCTGGTTTATTTAGGGAGTTTGTGATTCCTGATCAGAGATGAGAACAGGACAAAGAGGCAGCTGAAGAGTGATCTAATCTTAAATCCCCATGCTGTGCTCTCAGGTATATGCTACCAAGCCCACAGTGCTCACATGTGGTAGGAAAGGGTCTTACTGTGCCACCTCGTGCAGAAAAGCCCTGGTGAAGAAGTGGTTGCAGATATTTCCGGCACTGTAGACCAGCTCTCCCCCGGGTCCTCTGAGTTTGGCCGTCTCCGGTTGGATCTCGCTGTACTCCACCACCTGGTGGACCCCGCCCACCCTGCAAACCACACCCACCGGCTCTGAGGGGTGCCTTTTCTCCACCACCTTACACAACATAAAAATGATCAAATCAATGCCTGCTCAGTCAGGTACACTAGATGAAAGCGCTATGAGACAGAAAGCTGAGCGCCGAGGAGTCTGATCTGTACGCGATGAGAGGAAGCGGAACAAACGAGACCACAGCTAGAGGTTATGGTCAAGATGGAGGAAAACTGTACCTTGGCTCCACAATCCGCCCCTTTGCTCACGCAGAATCCAATGAAGACTGGGTCGGCCATTTTGACCAGGATGTTGTCCACACAGTAGACATGGAGATACTCCACACCCCTTCTCTCCATGTCCTCCAGCACCTTGTTGTCCACCAGAGCGCGGTACAGACCACCATTTCCATCTGACAAAGAATGCAGTGTGTATGCAGAAATAAGGCATTACCTCAACCTTTGCTATTTTTATTTCTGGACTACAAATATTTGAAGTTGTTTTCCTCACTGGATTAATGAAAGAGGCATTCATACTGAGGGGTGCAGCTGCAGATCACGACTACTGCGCTGACTGATGAG
Organism: Myripristis murdjan; assembly: GCF_902150065.1. Taxonomy (NCBI): domain Eukaryota; kingdom Metazoa; phylum Chordata; class Actinopteri; order Holocentriformes; family Holocentridae; genus Myripristis; species Myripristis murdjan. Next base: position 19,077,292 of record NC_043991.1, read on the forward strand.
AGACTCATCAGTTCTGAGCAGTAATGCAACCCTTGGATTGTGTAATCAAGGTATAAAAATCAAATAAATGAAGTCAGTCTGGATATATTTAAGTGTATTATTAATAATTCAAAACATGCTCACTTCAATATTTTATATATTAGGTGCCAAATCCTAACATAAATTTTAACAAGAGTCCAGAGTCAATACAGAATATTTTAAGCCGCTCTGGACTCATATTAAAGTGTGTATCATATTGAAGTGTGCAATCTGATTAAATCTGATTACAATTGCTATTGCATTATAATAGGCAACTTGGTTGAGGGATCAGAAGTTAAAATGTAATGTCTTGTCTTTTAGTAAAACTAAAAGCAGCTTTCTGAAAGTTCATTTTGATATTGTAATGGAATGAATGGAAACCAATGGCTGGATAAAAGGGAGGAAAAACTATATATATGGGGAAAAAATGGGAGCTCTAAAATATGACTGTTTGCTTCAGGGACAGATCAGCAGAAGCATGAAATATTTCTGGATATTATGCTATTTCAACAGATTGTTAATATATGTAAATGGACATCAAAGAGCACAGCAGTGGCATTGAGCTGAAGCTGATGTATCAGTGATTTAGGTGGAATTAGCTTCCATATCTTCTGGATTATCTGCTCTCCACCTACCTGGGGCCATCGCTATCTTCCCTTTGCTCTGCAGGATGACCTTTCCATCGAAGGTCACAGCAGGGATCATCCGCTGCTCAAACATAATGACGTTTGATGGCTCAAGACCAAAGTAGTGATGCTCTTTGAAGAACTTCTCAGTGGGATCCAGAGTGAACTCACTGGTCATTATGTACCTGACAGCATAGAAATAACAATGGAATAGGCACATTTAAGGCACCAACAGGTTTTGAAGAAAGATAATTTGCCCTCTATAATCTGGGACACCTTATTTCTTGTCTTAAAAACATCTCAAGAATAAAAAAAGATTAACTTTTTATCACTTGGTGACACCGAGAATCCTGAGGTTATAATAGTAATAGGTCAGTGTGAATGGATATCAACCTGTCCTCAAGGCATTTCTAAATTCACCTCTAGTCAACATTATATGTGTTTGCTGAGGAAGATGCACCCTTCATCTTACCAAGGGACAGTGCATTTGGAGCCATGCTTTAGGTCTGCCAGCTCTTGGATTTTGTGAATGCGCTCTGCCTGGATCTGATACAAGGTTTTGCCGCTCGGGAGCCCGACATCATACATCCCTTTAGGATACTGCACACCAAGACGGGTCCCCTGACCACCGGCCAGCAGCAGGACTCCAACGCGATTCTGTGAGATCTGCAAGATCCCTATAAACAAAGAGCCAACATGAGCAGCAGCAGGATTATGCCAGGGGGCACCTTGTGTCCTACTGGTTTTAAATCACAGTCTCTACACATTAGACCACCAACCTGACAAACTAGCAGAGGGAAAACTACATTTTTGTAAAGCAAATAAAGCAAATTCACCTGATGTCTTTCAAAATACAGTGACTGAAAATGACTGGGAAACTAGAAAAATAATGAAGTTACAAAAAAGAAAAGAACAAAAGGTGTAGGATCTAAAATTTAACAATATTAAAACAAATATAAGAAATCTCTATGTATAGTTATTAAAATTCTATATTTAAAGGTAGGATGAGTTGTGCTGTATAGCGACATGAGCATCAGATTTCATGTGTTTAAATGCTTTCACAAGCATTTAATACTTAAACCAAAATATCTCTTGATAAGAGGCCCCCACAGGGCAAATCACTTCAAATGGGGGTCCGTGGTAACTTGGGACATGAAAAAGTATGAAAACCTCTGCTGACGTTTTTAATAAGTCACAGACATAACTTAGAAGTTGCATAACAACTGTAAGATCAGTTTCCTCCCCCAGACCATTCTCTCTTGGTCACCCAGCCACCCCCTCAAAAAACAGACACCCTGAGTGAAAAAAGTCGGGTTTTCCCCACGATTCACTTCCTATTTCTCCTCTGTTCCTGATCTGGGAGCCGAAACTACCAGAGGAGAAAGACTAAAACTATGAGAAAACTCTCATGTGTGTTTTCACATCAATGAGGATTTCACAGACTCAGAAAAACCACACAACAGCGCTGTCGACATTCACCTTCACTCTCCCAGCTGGCCAGAGTGTTTGTGTCACTCTTCTGAGTGCTGCCAATGAACTCCGGAAGGACTGGCTCTATGTTTCCGTCCAGTTTTGTTGACGGTGAGGCTGCAGCCTTTGCAGCACCATCACAGTGGTCTTGTAATCCCTTCAGATCCAGCTGGGACAACTCCAGCAGAAACCGAGCCCGCTCCTCCTTGGACAGCTCTGGCCAAAACTGCAGGACGTGAGACTGTCCCGCGTCCTCCAAGCACAGCTTCACCTCCTGCAGGGAGAGCATTTTGTGCGCCTGTCCAGCTGAGAGGCCGCGGAGCAAAGCGCAGAGCAGGATGGAAATCTGCACACATATGCGACTTCCTTATTCCCGGCTGCAGTGGGGCTGGTGGTGGAGCGAAGGAAATGACTACACCTTTTTCATGAGCAACTCGTGACTGAGGCATAGGATCCAAACAAGGATGTCTGGGGTGAAATGCTCCAATAACAAATGCAGGGATAGCTCGTCGCTGCCAAAGCAAATGTTGCGCAACCTTGCTGCTCGACAAGAAAACACTTTTATATGAGCTACATGATGATGAAAAGTCCAAAACGTCTGACTTATTTGCAAAACTTTAACGCTTGGAGGATTACGTTCGCCAGCTGCACGAGACTTGGTGTTCCATAGTGAACATGGCACTGGCCGAAAAAATGTGGACAAAATGAGGTTATTTACATAATCAGCTGACTGTGTGTCGCTGGGCATTAAAACTAGTCCTTAAATGTGCAAGTGTCTTTTCCACGGTGCACTGAGACCAGAAACTATTGTCATATTGATCAAATTAGAAAAAAATAAACATTAAAAAAAAAATAAATAAAAAAAATTAAAAAAGTCATGTCTGCGTTGACTTCCAATTAAGAGACCAAGTACACACTCAGAAATCATTAAAATTCGTCACTTAGCACTTCATTTGCCATTATTTGGTGCGTATTAAAAGCAGCCACCCCGTTACAATATTGCATATATTAATTAATTATCCATCTTCGGAAAACTTTCCGGGCCCCAAACAACCACCCTAAGCAAACTAGCAACTAATAAACTGGCAGTCATACAGTAACATTTGACAAATCAACAGGAATGGCCCTAGAACACCTTAATCACAGTAACACACTTGTGTTGGTGTTGGCTGCCACTGCTGCCACGGGCGGATCTATGGGGTGGCATGACCTGGCAGCTGACACCCTAAAGACAAAAGCCACCTCAGCTCTGGGCAAAATCATTTTTAAAAATGTTGCTGGTCAGAAATGTACAATATCAAAGCTCTGATGTCTGAGTTCAACTGAAAACGTGTGAAAACCTGTGGACAAATTCAAGAGGGATGAGACTGTTCTTTATTGTCAATGTACAAACATACAATGAAATTCAAGTGCACTTGAGGACCAGGCTCATACACCCTTTCTACACATTTGAATAACATGGTAATCTAACAATATCATTACAGTCCCCATGAAATGACCTCACATGACTTCTACTTCATGTAAAATCAAGTATCTAAAATGGCGACATTGTCCTCGTGGATAGAAATTTTAATCAATAAAATTCTCACAAATCTTTAAACATTCTCTCTCATCCACCAGTTCTTCAAATAAATGTGTTTCCCTCCTAAACTGGGATCCTATTTGATTAGGGCTAGGTCTGTCAAGAAAGGAGTCCATTTCATGGGGTCTTTAATGTCATTCAAATCCCTTTGGACATTGAAGCATTGTAACGAGACAGCATCTAAAAGTGATAAATCAGGTCAGACATTAGCATGGGTGTCAAGTTGGTGAGATACATAATTCCTCATCTCTGCCCGTCCCCTAACTCTACCCTCTCAGTGCTTAAATCAATCAACCTGCCGATAAAACAACCTTTCATATCCTGTTGTATACCTTTTGTTTGCTGTGATTTCATTACCCAATATGCTTTTCAGTTTAGCTGATTCTGCCCTGCTCACAGAAACCACTTCCCCAGTCTTCTTTCACTTCCACCAACCCAGACTGTTAGTTTGTGGTGGCAGTGAAGCTGCTGTTAGATGATCTCCTGTCTCCTTTTGTGCTTATTAATTCCATGAATCACTCAGCTTCTTTACACTTTATGCACAGAGAAGTAACATTGTTATTATAACATTGTTCAAGATTTAGCAATTTTAATATCTGGAAGTTGTAACACACATTCTCTGTTGCCCATCACATCTGGATCCATGTTCTTGAGCTGCAGACACACACCATCTTTGCGAAATTTCAGTCTGGTTTAGTCCACCACACAGAGTTAATAAAGTTAGTAATTACCTTCTTTTAATTTTGGGTGCAAGGGATTGATTGAATAGTAATCCTGTAAGACTTAGGTGTGGCATTTGACGCAGCAGGTCTTGCAACTCATCACCTTCATCAGGTGATGTCAGCTGTGAGGTCCCTCAGGGCTTGATTCCAGGCCCTATTCTTTTCTGGCACGCCTCCATATCCAATATTTATTATGTAGCCTACTTGATTATTTTTTTATCAGTTGTTTCTATCTGTATTTAGTACCCTCATTTTCTGAAAATCAGTATGGTAGCAAACTAGTTTGTTAAAATGACTATATCTTCATCTTAGAAAAAAGCTGCTTAGATGTTTTCTGTGCTGCATTTATAGCATTTCAGACCTTCATAAAAATTGCATCTTCATGTGGTGCAAAATTCAGTGTGACTTTGTGTGCAGTCAATAGTAAAACCAAAACAATGTCAAATCGGCAAGTTAAATGTTGATCAAGTTTATTTAACAGTAGATCCCATACAAGCATAAATATTTTTTCCTTGACATTCATTCAATGGATGCATCTACAAACAGGCAATTACGATAATTTTCACAAACTCATTCTTGCACCTCTCAAATACAGTTAGCATTTTAAAAATAAAATAAAAATATATATATATCAAATACATTTTGTAAACTACACCACCGTTAGACCAATATATAGATACTATACACAATAGACTTAAGTGTGTATAGTCTAGGAGTTCCTTTAAATTTTCAAGTTGACTGACAATCAGCCCAATTGCCTGTTAGTCAATGCAGCATAAGGCGCTACGTTTTGAGACATTAGTGTGTTACTTCTTTTTTTGTTTGTTTTTTTTCTGTGCTGAAAAAAATAGGGATTCAGGCTTTAATATGTTTCAGAGCAAAATGCAGAACATGAATAGTTTTTGATACCAACTGGGCAAAAGTTCACATACAGCCACGTGGTGACAGCATTCTGTGCCACCATTTTATGCATATATAATATCAGACGGAGTCTGATACAAGCGCTGTCTGTGCCGGAAGGAGAGAGAAGCGAAGAAGTGCGGGCCGAGATAACTATCACCACTTCTCGGTTTTGATGGACCAGCTGATCAGGACCACTAGTGAATGTCTAAATTGAGGCCCATCAAATGTTCTCCACCAGCTATAAAGACACAGCATGACTCAAAAAGCAGATGTGGCGCTCGATTAGTAAGGCAACCGACACAGCAGTCTAGCATTCTTAAGGTAACGAGCAGAGACTACAAGTAAGACTTCAGGTATACAAAATGGTCACATTTTGAGCAAAAATACTGAGTACAGCACGCTGGTTTTTAAAGCAGGGACCCTGGTCTTTCGGGGGATAATTCCATCCATTCATACTTTCCACAACACATACATGTACCTGATTTACTAGGATAGATCCTTTTCTCTCTGACTGCCCACAGTGTCTTTTTCTTGTGGTGGTCAGATGTCCTTTTTGCCTGAGTAGTGTTCGTGACAGAAATGCATGGTTTGGCATTCTGGTTATTACCATGACAACTCACAAAATCACAATTACGTAGCATGAAACAGAGCATTTTCGATCTAATTTTGGAATTGAATTTTGAACCAGTTCACAGCTGCCTCTATTACTTCCATTCATTAGGAAAACAAACCCATGCACTTCTTCTTCACCTGATTGACAAGACTACTCAAACACCACAGAACCAACTGAGTACAGATTATGTGTTACAAATGGATCACAGATTCAGTCACCATACCTTTTTTTGTAAAAATAAATAAATAAATATATAAATAAGAAAAAAGCAGAACATTTTGTTTTGATTAAAGCAGAGTACCTTAAAGTGCATTAAGTGTTTCACATACTCCACCTCCTTTAGCGTTTAGGGGCAATGAAGAGAGTTTGGCGCTGATTTCAAGCATTCAACACTCAAGGCACTCATGGAAATCTGTGACCACTTGACATAACTATTAGTCATATGCTGTGAGAGCCATCTCTGCTTGGCAGCACTGGCATATGACTAAAAGAATGGAAAATATTCTGCACCAACAAGCCAGTGCACAATCCTCAAGGTACCTAGCTTCCTACAATGTTCTTTACTAAACAGTCAGATCTATAATGTCTTTTATAGACATTTTTACAATGGAGACTTTACACTGCACATCACGTGATGAATCATGTGGCTCTGTCCATGCCGACTCAATGTAGCCCCTTGCCTCGCTCATTAAAAAATCACAGAGCCTCTGGTTACTTAAGGGGTAGAGTTCTTAACAAGTGTGCTTTCCAGGTAAAACAAGCACAGAACCTCAGTCATTAGAGATTTCTAATATTGCTCCAAAGAAGACTGGGGCCAGCACATTAAATGATTCTATACCCAGTGACTCACTTGCATTCTGTACAAATGCATGAAAAAGGTACTAACCCTGCATCTCCTCTGTCTCAACTCTCACCAGTTTACCAGAAAATGCTTTTGAAAAGATATTTAAAGCTGTTGTATGTGGTTTCACGAGGGGATTTTAAACCTTAAAATATCAAAACTTTATGGTGCTGTGAGGTACTGTACAGCAGTGGTTTTCAAGGTGTGGTCCGGGGACACCCAGAGGTCCTTGAGGGGTTTCCATTGTATTGATTCTCTTATATTTTTTGTCATTTTTTTTTTCTTAATGTTATAGTCATTTTTTGCTAATTTGTTAATGAGGTTTTCGCCCTTGTTTTGAAAGAAATCTATTTTGATTGTAAATTAAGCCATTAGAAATTGCCACCGTACATAAAAAGTAACTGATTTTCTTATCAGGATCCCTGCAGCAAAAACATTTCAGATGAGGGTCTGTGGCTCAATGAAAATCAATTTGGGGGTCCCAAATGTAAAAAAGTTTGAAAGGTGCCGCTGTACAGTACGGAACAAATAACACATTCTGGGAGGAAATCTGGACAACTAGGATGGTAAAGGTAGCGAGTAATTCATTGTGATCTGAATCTTGCAAAAAATTACAATAGAAATGAGCATCTTCTAGGTTTATAGCCATTTTTCTATTTTTAGTGATTATGTCATTATAAGCAAAACTTAATAATACAGCTTTTATGATTTAATGAAGTCCCATTAAGTCATGCCTGACAGCATGTCAGTATATCATGTGCTGACTTCAGCTGTTTGTTTTATAATATAAACAGACAGCCTAATCTGCAGTGGGTTCTTGATCTAGGAGGGAATGCTGGCTTTCTTGTTTGGATCAAAGGTTCTCTCTGTGACAACCCACCAAGAGTTTTTCTGCAAGTGTTACAGACAAAATTGTGTCAAACACACTAAAAGCACAAATTAAAAGCACATGTTTGTTGTTCTGTACAATCAGGACCAGCGGGAATCAGTGCATGAGACCTCAGCTCATTGAACTTAGCCAGTTGCTCTCAACTCAGCTTAGACCTGCATTTGGCCAGTAACTACTGTACTAGTGTACACAGATAACTTCAAGTCTTCATCTGGAGAGCATGTAAAAACAACACAGTGCTTACGCTTACTCAGAAAGCTGTACAGCTCTGGTGGGAGTCACAGCAGAGCCAGTGTGCAATAACATGTTACAGAAGGTACGGATTTCACATGTGGTGAAAAGGTATGGAGGCCTGTGGGAAACTCCCGGTGCAGCTGGCTGAGGGATAAGTGCCCATTTGTCCTAAGTACAATTAAAATGTTAACCCTTTGAAACCTGAACAAATTCACTTGATTTCTTTCAAAAACCGACCACAATACTTACTGAAAAACAATTAAAATAAAAAAATAAATAAATAAATAAAAAAAATAAAACCACTGCAAAAAGCAACATGATTGAAGTGTAAAGAAAAAAATGCAAAAACAGTTAAGTGGCCAGTGACTGGGATATTAATAAAGCATAAAGTGACCTCAAATTATCAAGAAATTTTGGGAAAAAATACAAGAAAAAATACCTAAAATGTCCAGAATATTATTTTAAAAAATAAAAAATAAAATTAGAAAATATTTCTAAAGTAATTATCACTGTAACTACAAGAAACATGCAGAAGAAAAAAAAAACACACACAAAAGTAATTTTAAAGTAATTTTAAAAATAAAAGCTTTCCACAAATAAAAAGGTTCCCCAGGTTTCAAAGGTTAAATCAGCTGTATCAGTATTGGGAAAACAGATATCTGCTTCGTTTACTCCTTTCTCATTGTCTCTTGAAAACAGCGTTTTGTGTGTAACCTGATGAACGTCTTCTGAGGCACTTGTTAAGTACACTACCATACTGACATCTGAGTGTTTTGCCATTTAAGGACTCCACTGACCTTCACTGTGGTTCATACCCCATGCAAACTGAGCAACCATCACTTTCCTGTTAGTGTTACCCTCATCCTTCTGCTGTGGTTCAATTTATACTGGTACACCAAGGTGCCAAATAACAGAATTTTGCACTATAATAATGATATACACTTCTTTCAAAACAAGAACTAGGCCTGACAGATCTGCTTTCACTACATGTCAAATTTATCAAAGATTCTAAGACAAAGTCAGACTTCCCCAATAGGAAGCCCCCCAAAAACCCATCATTCATTGCACAACAAATTTGCATCAAGCACAAGTCCAAAAGTAAATATTATTATAGTCCATGTGAGTGGTCTATCAGGGCTTACACATTCATTATGAAATGTGCCAAACCCTTCCAGTGCTCTACTAGGAACCCTCCATAGACATTCAAGTGTATTTTAAATGTTTCTCAGTCCACAGTAATGTCTGTATCCATGAAGCTCTGTTTGACCTCTGTTTTTAAGATCAGTGCGCTTCAAATTTGGTGTCACTACTTTCAGCATTTTTTTTTTATTATTGCGTTTTGTCTTTAACATGGTAAGGTAAAAGACAATTTTCCAGGTTGCAGACAATAAACTTTTAATTTGGTTAAAAAGAATCTAGTTAGGGGGCATCCTGGTGGCTCACCTGCTGTGTACCACATATCAAGTATATGTCCTTATCACAGCTGCCCGGGCCCTTTGCTGCATGTCATATCCTCTCCCTCTCCCTCGCCTTTCCTGTCTCTCCCTACCACCCTCTCAAATAAAGCTGAAATGCCAAAAAAAAGAAAGAAAAAATCTACTTAGTTCTGAAAACAGGGGGACAGTGATATAATCATTTCAAGGATAGTGCAGAATTTCCTTTTTCCAGACACGGTCTTTTAACCATCTCTCCGCCAAGTCCACTTGATACACTCCTTGGCACATGGAACTAATGAGTTTGATTGACATTGATTGACATTAGGTGATTAAGTGGGACACTTCAGAAACAAAACATTCTTTAGTGCGTGCAAAATCTGTCAAAATGTACATTTGTTGATTAGTGTGCAGCTTGTATGATGTGGTATTTCTTGAAAAAGGAAATGTATGTAAATGCAAAATTGTGAAAAATAGTCTGAAAACCTTAAGCCAGCTTTTCTTGGAGTTGAAGGCTGAAAGGGCCTTATGAATTACATTTCTGTTTTGGGTGACATTTTTTATTTGCCATAAACTCAGCAGCGTAATCATGTGTTTTCAAAACCAGAAAGCACAATGTCTCTCATATTTAAGTGCAGATTTCGAGTTCTAAAGTGAGGATTGTAGAAAAATGTGGGTTAACATCCAGTTATCAGATATATAGAACTGAGCTTGGGTTTTCAGATCACTTTTTGTGCTTAAAGATTTGAAGTGCTTTCATACAATTTGTTTTTGGGGAAAAGCTCTGTAATAGGCAGACATGATAAAAGATGTGTGATATGTCTATTAAAAGCTACCCTGGTTACAGACCTGTGAACTGCACTATTGTTTTAAAAAATTCTAGTGATTCACTCTGGTCTACTATTGCCCAACTCAAGTGGAATTTCTTGGTGGAAAAACTGACTGGGCCAATCAGAGCTCTTGTAGGGAGGACAAATGTTGATGTAATCAAGCTGTTCCAGAGCCAGAGAGATCAGAGAATACGAGCTAACACTGGAAAAGAAAATGTATGATAAAACTACAGATGTTGCTACTGACGTTTTAAATAAATTAAAACTAGAAACACTCAAAGCAGAGAAACATTGCATGTTAAAGTTGTTTCTGAGAGGGGAAGATATTTTGTGCATTCTACCAATGGGATGTGGCAAAAAATGAATTTAATTTATCAACTAGCCCTGCTGGAAAGGCCCCCACTCAACTGTTCAAATTATTCTAGATCTGTTCCAAGGGCTAACAACAGGCTGGCCATGGAAATGCCCTGGAGCAGAGCTGAAATTAGACTTCACTGAACTGTTCATCGAAATGTTTTTCATTGGCTTTTTGGCAATATGGAGTTCTTGCATTTGTTATGACCCCTTCCACCAACAAATTGACTTGGCATAAACGGCACAAAGTGTCAACACTGTCTGACATTTCTAAAGGAACCTAAAGTTGCTAAGTTAGACTGATTTGCAGTAGCGCTGTAACTGGCTAAAGCAGCTACCATGTTGACTGAGAACTACATCAGTTGCTAGTGATTGGTTAACAGGATTCAAATCCCTTTGCCTCTGGCTACAACAAGGGCAATTTCGCATTGAATAATGGAGTGTACACGGAATAGTCGTTCAGTCTGAATATCAGGCTAATGCAACGTCTGTCTACTATTTCTTTCTCATTACAGACCAGATTGACATCTCTTGCCATGTAAAGGACAATCCAAGTTAATTCTTGAGTAACTCACTCCCTCATACAAATGCTAGTGCCACAGTGCTGAACAGCATCATTGGTCCCCAAATCAAGCAGGTTTTCAGCAATCTTACATGGCTTCAATGTAAACCTTGGTCTTTCTATGCCAAGATTAAGCTCGCAATTGACATTTGAAGCACTACTAGACTGCTAAAAGAATGTTTTAAATAGTGACAATAACGATTTTATAACTTAAAAACAGATGACTCAGTCAAGGTTTTGCCCATACAGTCTTCATTAGCTTCCCTTCATATTAGTGTCCTTACAGTCTCCTATCATTTTCTTGTGTCCTCTTTACCTTGTTCTGAACATCCCTTCTTCTCAATTTAATTCCTCAAAATTCTGAATTTAATTTACCTCTAAAATGTGCGGTTGAGGGGGTAAAAAACTAAGCTCTGTGACAGAAGTTTTCCCTCCAGTTTCTGAAGCTCTGTCATTTGGCTTAGCTCCTCACTGTCTTCTCTTCAATGCTCTGCTCAAAAGAAAACAAAAGAACTTAGGGAGTCTTGCTTTATGCTGTCTGCCGCCTGCCTCACCGCGACTGGACACCGAGGGTGATCTTGAGGTGCTCGTAGACAACATAGCTGATGCTCACGGCTGGAATGACCTTCATGAAGTTGGGTGCCAGGCCTCTGTAGAGTCCCATGGCTCCCTCGGTCCTGACGATGTGTCTGAACAGGCCTGTCATGGTCATCTGAGGGCCTCCTTCCTGAGTGGCTGGTGGAATCCATGGAAAAATAGGCTGATAAGACACTGTGCTGCCTAAATAAATGTCATCATGCCTTGACTTCCAGAGGCTGCAGTTCCAACAGCATTTCATTTTAGTTTATAATACCAGAAATTTGATATGTTTGAACTTGTGTTGTAATGTTTCAATCAAGTAAGTCAACTGTCTATATGAATGCTTCTAGTTGTATTGACTATGGATCTGCACATGGAATCCAAGACAAGACTAGATTAAGTTCCTAGATCTCCACTGAATTGGGCACACATGGCAGTCAATGGTAAGACAGTACTTGATAGCCATGGCAGTGACCATTAGGCTAGAGGGAAATAACATGTAAAATTAAAGCAATAAATATAATTTTGGATTTATACTGTGTTGAGTAATGTTGAATGTTATGATGCTTCCTAATAGCCTACATAAGAAAGACTTTACTGTTAAACAGTGGTAACTGTTTTAGGAAGACTGAAATTTACAGTAGTTTACAGTTACAGTAGCCCTCTCTATGCTAAATTAAATAATGCTAAAAAAGATATATTATTTTGACCTGGCACTAATGTCACACGTATTTCACTTACCTATAGTTTTAGGAAATGGAAAACTGATGGTAGCAACATAAACCTTTGTTTTAACAGTCCAGTGTACAATCCATAATAACATTATATCCCTGCATGTTTCAAAGTCTCTTCATTTTTCAGTGAAACTGAACATGGACATAGGACAGAAACTTCAACTCTAAATGTTACTCCAAAGAAATAGATACTGGTGAAACTGAGTTGGGTTACTATACCAGCTCTCAGCTCTATGATTAGTTTGTGCTCAATTGACCTGAACATTCCTACAGCCTACTGTGTCTGGAAAGCTATGAAAGTGGAGAAGGCAGCAACTAACCTTGGGCCTGCATGCGAGTCCTGACCAGGGCTAGTGGGTAGCTGGCCAGCTGGCCACAGGTGCTGGAGGTTGTACCACAAGCTAGGAGGACAAACACACCAGGATCTGCGCTGTCTGTGGCAAACCTCTGTAGCCATGAATTCTTCAGAGTCTGACAGAGGAGAGACATCAAAGCAGTTGGACCAGAGAAAACAAATTCAAAGATAAATGTGAAAAAGACAAGTCAGCCAACAACAAAGGCAGACCTCATAGACAGCCAAGTCAATGCCAGCGTAGGGGATGATGCCCAACATATTGGGGATGTAACCCTTGTAGAAAGCAGCCAGGCCTTCCTTCTGTAAGATGTGTTTGGCACAGTCCACAATGCCAGAGTACTGGCCTGTCTTTCTCAGCGCCAGGCGTGTCTTCAGCACCTGAGGGGAGAGGGAAGGCAGCCTTGCTAATGTATGAAATGAACCTTCATTTTCTTGTCAAAGAATAGCAGGAGGTTGTAGATACTTGAAAACATATATTTTTAACATAAAACGCTAAAAGTTCAGTGAGATAAGTTGGATCTAGACCATGCAGAGTCTTAAGAGTAATTAGTGAAATCTTAAAATCAGTTCTAAAACTAACAGGCTACCAATGAAGACACACTAGATTAGGGAAGATATGGTTACATTTCTTATCAAGATCAGGAATGGACATGTTTTTTTTTATGTGCTGCTCAAAACTGAGCCTGGTGTCAAATAAGATTCCTAAATTCCTGGAGGCAGGTTTAATATACTGATTAGATGACTGAGTTGCTCAGTGCCACTAATGAGGAGCTCAGTTTTGTCTGTATTTAATAATAATAAAAAAAATGGAAGATGTCTGTTATATCCATTAAGCAGCTATGCAGAGAGGACTTTTTTTATTTCACTAGGCTTGCTGGAAATATATAACTTTGTGTCATCTGCATAGCAATGGAAGGAATTACCATGCTTTCTAATTATGTGACCCAGAGGAAGCAAGAATAAAGGGGAAAAAAATTAGCCCAAGAACTGAGCCTTGAGGCACACCACAGCTGATCAAGGACTGTGAGGATGCAAACCTATTCATGAGTTGAGTCCAAAATGGATTAAGTGGCCAAATAGTTAAAAACTGCATGAAATTAACATTTCAACTTACATACTGTCCACATGCTGTTTGTGCATTGCGCAGCATATTGCTTACATGTAAAAACATTTAACACTGTAACAACATACAAACATGTTAACGATGCTATGTTGATGAAAGTGTTGGTTTTGCGGGTTTTTGACTAATCTACAAATTTCTAGGTTTTCCAGCAGGTGTGGGCACCTTGTGCTTATAAGAATCTCAATGACATAAATGCTTGCTCACACCCTGTGCATAATTGAGACCACAGTGAGGGTCTATTTTTCCTCTTTATATGTAAGATAAGAGGTGTTTTACATTGTGATATAATGGCTTGAGGGTCAAGTGGAAATGAGCAGTCATTTACAACCAGAAACAATCCATTGGGGATATTTCTTGCAAAAAATGTGGAATTTTTTTGGAATTTATGAAATGCTTAATATTAACCTTCCATATATCGGTGACCACTCTTTATCATCAGTATACAGGTAAATATAATGTAAAAGCAAGCAGTTTTGTGGTCACATAGTCTCCTCACCTCCATGGGATAAATGCTGCTCTGGGCGATCGCTCCTGCCAGAGAGCCTGCCACAAACCTCTCCATGATTCCCAGTGTCTCCTGGTTACTCCCGATTAGTCGTTTAATCTAACAAAAACACATGGCACACAAAACAATACTGCTTTGTGAAAAGCAACTACACAGAGTATGATAAGACCAAATCACCCACTTTACCTGACCGTGCCTACCTGTTCATAGGCCATGAACTTGATAGCTGATTCAGGGGCAATTTTTATTACATTGATGCCATTGCCTCGCCACAGCGACCTCACTCCGCCCTCCCGGATCATCTGAACAAAGCCACCAGCGATGCGCATGCTGTTGCTTCTGGAGGCATGAACCTAGGGAGGCCACGACCAGGACAAGGCAGTATTGTTATGCATTCTCATAGCACATACAAATTCACTTCTTTCTATTCAGCCTATGAAGAAAACGTCTGAAAAAGTTAGATCTCTAAAGTTTTGTTAGACAGAATTCTCAGAATCAAACTTCAAACTCCATGTAGAGAAAGAGTTCTTTGTATTTGGCACAGTGATACTGTATTTCCCCCAGCTTGAAAGCAGATTGAACAAGCCCATGCAATAAATGCTGAAATCTATTCCCATTCTCTCTGATAACTGATAACATTAATAATACATACAGTCAAAATATGAACCATTGCTTTTTTTTTTTGTTGTTTTTACAACAGAGATAGTCCTATGGTTGCACACAGCTAATAATCACTGCACCCAGCAGAAGGATAAATTTATATTTAGACAGATTCAGCTCCAAATGTACCATTTTCTAAAACAACTTGTTTTCATATTTTGATTTTGTCTTGTCATAAAGATGCAGATCTGCCACTTAAATAACTCAGCTTTGCAGATCCTGGTGCAGTCCTAAAGGATCTGCAATTCAACTTTCAGTTGAATTGCAGATACAAGATGCAGATCCTAAGAAGAGCAGTTACATAACTGATCCACATTTGTGTGTCAAAAGCAACAGGATCTTTGAATAGTGTGGTGTGCTGCAAGTTACGAGAGATTTTGCCACTGACAAACACCATAAATTTCTCTGAAGGACAATTTGTTACTTTAAAACCACCAAGGAAAACTGAGCAACCTTTGTGCTTTTATGAATCAATAAGCATAAAAGATAATCAGTATATGCCACAGTTGAACTCAAGGTGTGTGGGTGTGTGTGTTTTACCTGCATGAGAACTTTGAGTCTGTCAAGTGGAGCAGTACAGGTTCGAGACACAGCACCGGCTCCTCCTCCGGCCACTAGATGTCGCCACCACATCCCCGTTTTCTTCTCTTCTGCTGTGAACTCGTCAGGCACCATCAAACTTTCCCCAACATCAAATATCTGCAGAGGAGAATTTTTATTTTATTTTTTCCCAAAGTTTTGTGGTAATTTTATAGTTACTACATTTTAAATCTAAAATTGTAATATTGTATTATTGTATTATTGTGATAATTAAAAAGGTAGTTTTCTTGTAATTACAACTTTTTGGGAATTTTTTTGGTCATTTTATGTAGTTTACTATTTTTTGTTGCAATTTTTAAGGTAATTTTCATGAGTTTTTTGCTAATATTCTCATCTTTCAGTTCAGTTTTGTAATATTTTTTTATTTTTCGATAATTTGTCTGGTGATTTTCTTGTATTTTTTCTTTTTTATTCTATTTTATTTTATTTTACAGTGTTTTGTAATTTTGTTACATTTCATTTGTTTTATGATAGTGTTCTTGCTTGCTGGGCTACTAGAGCACTAAGCAAATTACTGATGACCACTACTGTGCTGCCTTCAAAAATTGGCAAAAGGTTGGCAGGCAGCATTTTATGCAAGCATTTGAGTGGGACATGACTTGATGCCTTCGTGTCTTCAAATACTGTATCAGCAAACAGCATTTTTCCTTTTGGTATACAGCCTTTAAAGGCCACCACACACTCACACAGGCACACTAACAATATTTGTGAACTGCTCAACATTCAGTGTTCAACTTTTAATTACCCCCTTGCTTTGGTGTGAGCTCTGTCTGTCTATTTATTTGATGTCATTTTCTGTTTCAAAGTTGGCCCACCAACTAGAGGACCAGGTCTCGTCCAAAAGCGACAGCGGGGTCTGCATCATGGGAGTCTGCATCATGGGAGTATTGGATTATGTAGCGCTGACCTCTGTAGCACATTCTGATGCCTCTGTTCTTCAATGTAATGGGGAAACTGTACATGTATGTAAACTAAAAAACTGTCCTGTCTGCCACATGTACCCCTGTTAGCACTAGTTTAGCCTTGAGCGCCATGTAAACAAAGGAGATAACGGTGCATACTCTGACGTTACAAACCATTCATCAACACTGAATAAGGAGTTTCTGCAAATCTTGGAAGGAGTTTTCCAAAAAGTTGGGTTTCAGTCACCTAAAAAAACGCAATTTGTGTGTGGATGGTTTTCAGAAATACCCGTGTTTGTGTGGACATGGCCTTAAAGTCTGAGAGCTTAGGGTGAACATTGATATTGGGGTGTATTTTATGCATGCTGACAGCTCACTGTTAACTGGTATGATAGTGTCAGTTTGGCTGTAATATGCAAGTAAATGTCAGTAAAAAAAAAAAAAAAACAGTCCAGTCAGGGCTTTTGCTTAATGTCTATCAAGTTGCCAGCTCTATCACAAAACAGAGAAGATGATGGTGTACCGTAGAGTGTTTCCAGTAGAGGATGATCTCAGGAATGTTGTCAGCCGGGTGTAGTAGATGGTAATCCCGCCACTCGTTCCAGTCAATTGTCATTGTGCCGTTCTTATCCATACTAGAAATGTAAGGAAAAAAAACATAGGGCTGATTAAAAACTGGACCATTTCCTGCTGCCACCCCGTTCATGATTGTCTGAAACAACAAGCTGTGCTCACATGCACTGTGCTTTATCAGCTGATGGTGACTTTTGTTATGCTGCATTTTTCTGTATGAATTTATTAGCTTTTTGTTGTGGTTAGACAGTAAGATGCTCTCACTTGAGCACACCATGCCACCACTGAACCACCAAGAGCTTCGGCCCGATTTCCCTGTTTTTTCCGACTGAACATTTGTTACTTTTTCAAGATATGTTTGCTTCTGACAGGAAAGAGAAAAAAGAAGAAGAAAAGCTGCTGGAAACTGACAGACGATGCATTGATGGTTGTGACATGTTGAGCAAGCAGACTATGGAGGCTACTACTTACTACATGATAGGGGCCCAGATAAGACCCTTCCTTATTCTGAGACCAGCACAAGAGAAGGAGAGACAGACAGACAGACAGACAGGAGGTTAGAGGAACCACAGACAAGGAGCACACTGGGCCATGATGACATGGCTCGGTCTACTACAAATCTAACCAAAAGCCACTACCACATTAACAAAAGCAAATAACAATCACTTGTGTCACAGTGTGAGAGAATATCAAAATCCCAACAACGGTTAAAAAGGAAGCAGTTACTTTTTATGGAACAAACAATTATATGCAAATCTGTATGAAGTGATCCACAACATTTTTATGTAAATATATGTCTACGTTGTTACTCTTGATCACCAATTAATGTAACACAGATGTCACTTGGCTTACTATATATTCATTTCATTGAAGCTTTTAAACACTCAACTGTCTGGTTTTCCTAGGAAAAGGAGAAATTATGTGTTTTAGAAACAGATTAGTGGTTGTAGCCCATAGTTATCAAGCTTCTAAGGATTATTCATAGCAATAGTACTAAAAGTGCTGTTATGATTAAAATGGCCACCTCTCAGAGTAGGACTTTAGTTATCAAGAACCCTAAACTTACTCTGAGCGAGGAGTAGTAGCTCTCCTTTGAGAATGAATGACTAATTCACTATTTTATGACAGGCACAACCACAAACTGACTAGTTTTTCTAACAGAAAAAAGTTACATTGAATCTACAAGCATAGCAACATGAACGATACCACCTCAATCCAATTGGTATACTCTTTAGTAAATCACCATTATCCACTATTGATAAAACTACCTGTGTGACTTGTGTGTTCTCTGATAACTCCTTACAGTTTAGCACGCCTCTGCAGGTCTCCTGAAATGTAGGGCCAAATTTGCAACACTCTGACAATATTTGGCCACTTAAGTCCATTTTCTTTCTTTGAGAGGCTTGATAACTACTGGCCCAGATAAAAAAAAATAATAATAATAATAAAAAAAAGTTTGCCACCTGCAGAAATTCAAACTCCATCGATAGGATGTAAAAAGTCTGACAGACTATGTACAGTTATCCTGCCATGCCAAACATCTGAGAACTATGTAAGAAAGGTGCGAACATGACATCAAGTGATGAGAGGTAGAGGGAAAAACATTTACCTTTTAAGATCGAGAGTGGAGCGAAAGATTTATGGCACAAATTAAACAATGCAACATGCACACACACACACACACACACACACACACACACACACACACGCACACAGTAATGCAAAGACATGCACACACAAATGCACACTATTGACACTATTAGCCCCACCTTTTGAGAATCTTCTCAGCCTGTTGCTCGGAGATGTTCACTCCCAGGTCACGAAGGGACTGCATGATTTCTTGTGAGTCAATTCGGCCTGGGCCACAGAAAAATCAAATAAAGCAATCACGGATCTAAACTGCTGATGTGTATCTGAGATTTGAGATTCTGCATTTTGATTACTATTGGTCCTCAGTACACCACGGTGGAAATGCAAAATAAGTCAGATTACTTGATAGCAAATGCCCTCACCATCGTTCTTCTTGTCCAGGCTCTTGAAGACAAGTCGCAGTTTCTTCTCATGGTCTCTGAGATAATGCACAAACTCCTCAAAGTCTAACTGTCCATCTAGGTCCTTGTCTCCTGCTTTCACAATTTTCTGTCAGAAGAGAGGAGAGAAGATTACAATCCAGTTTAATACACAAGCAAGTGAGAGAGGAGAATGTGGTGGTGTCCTGCAGAAAACAGCTGTGGATGTAGGGAGTGGCTGTTGTGGGGCACAGATAGAGAGAGGTGCATAATTCATAACAGATAATAACTGTTTTATTAAAGAGATCACCCTCCTCATTAGAGGCAGCTTTATCAGTTTGTGGACAGAGTGATGTGAGAAACAGCGGTGAAGGTCAGGGAGTGTAAGCTTCCACCATCTCTTACCATCTGCGCATTGTTGACTCAGGCTGCAGTTTGGACGGCTTTACAGCCAACACGGCCATTAGGGTAACTGACAGTATGGGCAATCCAGGGCACTTTCTGCCCATCTGGCAGGCCAAGCATGATGGAAGGATTAGAGTCAGTAGGAACCACAGCTAAAGAGGAGATTCACTCACTGCTTCCCTAATGGGCACGATGTCAGAGAAAGACTTTCTCTACTTTCTGATAATCCCCTGGTTCAGGGAATTTTGGGATGAATGACTAAAGCTGATTCAAAGGGCATATATCAGAAAAAAGTAGCTCAGAAATGCCATACAATAATAAGAGGACGAAGACATGCTTGAAATACTAGGCTGTGCCATTCTTGAAATATGCATGTTATGCTACTTGTGGCATTGATGATACACACTGTACTAGTGCAGGGCAATATATCACTATTGTTATATAAGACTAAATATCTTATTAGATTTTGGATACTGTAATATTGTAATATGGCATAAATGTCGTCTTTTGTGTTTGTTGTGTAAACAGCAACTTTATCACTTATCAGTAAACAAAAACAACTTGGCCTCATTTTTAAAACATCCTTGTTATTTGTCTATTTTGTGGTGGGGATGTGCGGGTAATTTTGTGGTAATGTTATGGTAATTTTCTTGTAATTTAATTTTAAATATTGAGATATAGTAATTATAGTTTTTATGGTAGTTTTTTTTTTGTTCTCTAATTTGCTGGCCATTTTCTGGGCATTTTCTAGTAATTTTTACATTTTTTTGCTAATTCACTTGCATTTTGCAAACTATGTTATAGAAAGAAATCAAGTGAATCTGCTCAGGTTTCAAAGGGTTAATGAGCAGCGATATCTGATGGTGAACGTAGTGAGACAGGATGACGAAGGGGATTTTTCACAGTAAAACCGATCTTTACTTTTATTCATTAGATATTTTTATCTTTACAGCAAAGTGTATTACGTTCCTAACATGGTATAAAGAGAAATATAGTTACATGCTTTTATAGCTGATCCCCATGCACTATCTCCACTAACAACATTACATCTTAACTTTTCTAAATACCACTTGGCAGAGGGCTATAATAGGTAACTGTATTATGTCTTCTGGGATGTTTCCTTATCTCCCAGTGTAATACAAATGCTCTCTAGGCATGGATACTGTGGATATTATGGGTAGGATGTGACATCCTGAAGTGCTAATTCATCACACCCACTTCTCTTGAAACAGGTGACAGAACAGATTAAACGCATTAATATTCAAAATGCTAATTCTACTGAATAAAGTCCCACAATCGGGTGCCATAAAATGGCAATGGCTTTTAAGGAGGCAAATGAAAGAGAGATAAATGTTACTGGAAAAGTGGAGGTTAAGGGCCCAGAGGAGCTGATATCCTCCTTGTAGTCCCCTTTTGTCTGTCTTAACTTCTCAAGCATGTGTGCTTCTTGTAAATGCAGGAACACACCATGTGTATCCTGCACCATATGGCAAATAATTACGGCTGAATATAGAAACTTCTCATCAAGTCCCATACTGAGCATTATGGTTTGTCACATTCATTCCACTATACCAAGGGCAAAAATTTTCACCACTAGAGTTACAATAATAGTATGAAGAAGAAGAAGAAGAAGAAGAAGAAGAAGAAGAAGACCAACAGTGACAGCTATCAAATGCACACAAAGGTAATCAGTAATAACCTTGTTAATAATTAAAAGCAATGAATAAAAAATGTGGGAACTGAAAAACTGACATATACCCTTGGAATTCAAGTAGACAAATTTAAAAACACTTGGAATAAATGGACTGAGTATACTGCACCCAAACAACAAGATTTTCCTGTGTGACAAAATCGATTTTGGTAAACGTATACTAATTACTTACCCCTAGTTCGACTGCAAACTGTAAAGCTTTTTTCTTTCTCTCTTATTGCCGTGGTTAATCAGGGATGTATTACCTTCATTTAGATATAGAGGGTCACTGGAGGCCTAATATGAATATTTGATTTGGACATCACCCGCCTTGTATTTTGTGTTATTTTGAATGGATATGTTTCAATTCACCAATACCTTGCAAATTTTATTATATAATAATGTACAATTATATTGTACATTGCTACAATGCACTGTACTGTTAGTAAGAACACTGAGTGTAAGCATATTGGAAAGGTTGTAAATTATGTGGTCATCAACAAATAAAAAAAGAGGAATTTGAAAATGTAAGAATTATTACAGAAAAAATCAAAGGAATTGATTTTTAGAAGCGTTTTAAAGGACTGTAGTGATTTGGCTGCTTCACAATATAAGAGCTTTACACCTTTGCAAATTTAAGTAACTTTCCAATCCAGAAAGGGGGCACAGCTGAGAGGACAATCAACATGTTTGTCTGTCACATAATGCATGTGAGCAATACTTTTCCAAATGATTGGTTGTTTGGGGAAAAGGGGGAATTGACTGCACCTCAGGGAAATCCATCCATGTGCACCATTGGACTCACATGATGGAGACTATCAGTCTAACAGAGGGCTACAAGTGTTAATCCATACAGACATAGAGGGGCGTTCATATGCTGATATACAATCACTCTTGTAAGTGTAGTTTGTTGCTTTTTGTGGTCTTTTAACTCACTGTAATGCTGTGTTTCATTTAACTTGTAAAGCACATTTCATAGCATTGGCATATATGAAATGTGCTATAGGTGGGTTTGGTTTAGCAGAGCTGTCAAAAGGTATGATGTGACAGCACTGTCAAAGTAAAACCTATTGTGATCTGCCCCATTTTTTGCCTTTTCATGTAAAAAATCCATTTTGCATTTGTATGACGACCACAAATGAAGATATGAAAACAAGAGAAAACCCTGTGTTTGGAATTACGTTGTTGCTTTATGTACTAGTCACTTGCTCCATGGACAACAGACCAGCAGGTCAGGTTATTTTTTAGGTCATTTTTTCCAACTGATTTTTGGAAAATGGGAAAGTCTTCACAATTCCTGTAGCGATCAGTGCTGCAAAATCTTCCTTGGAAGTTATGTATTGTCTTTGCACATTGCCACCTTCGATGGCAGTCTAGTCCCTGAATCAATGGCAATATAGAATCCCACTGAGTGCAACAAACGCACTCCATTTCCAAACACAGGACTATTTGCTTTTATTTATGGTCATCATAGATATACTAAATATATCAGTTAAATGAGTATTAAAATAAAAAGCTTTGGTGACACTACAGTATTCTTGGCAGATTTCACAAAGTCTGGGCTAGCTGTTCCCATTCTCAATGTTAGCTCCATACTGGACACAAAAGGATGACTTTGTATCATTCTGCTCGTCTGACCGTGGACATGATATGATGACAATGACATGAGTATGAATGAATGGCATGTGTAAATATACAGATTTTTCTTATTCATCAAATTTCACCCAGCAGTTTGCGATGTGTGTCACACATGTTTATATCATGACGATGAAGCGTATTATCAGTCAGCACTACTTCAAACACATCTGAAATTGTGCACATGTTGAATTGACATGCATTAGAAGTAACACCAGAGTAGTGTTACAAACTGTAGTCACTGGGAATTAGAAAAGAGCAAAGCTAAAATGTCCAATTCTTCCTTGACATATTGTGTGCTTGTATTTGCCTTGCTAGTAATGACAGTAAGCAACACACTGTGCCGGTCATGGGCCATCACTGTTGCTGTGACTGTAGCTTTACAGAGTGGCTTTATTTACCATTACAACAGATGTGATGTAACTGAAGTTTTTTTTATTCTTTTCTCCAGTGAGCACCTAACTTACAGGTTGGAGCAGATACCCTCTAGATACCCTCTATCTATGCTTAGGCTTCCACATTGTCCACAACAAAGCATCCAAAATTCTCTGCGCTGACAATCAGTCCGGCAGCTACTGTAAACTTGTGGGCTGAAAATCCTGCTCAGCCGCTCGTTCAGTTTCCTGTCATTTTAAATGTAGAATTGCCATAATTATGACCACAGCTTTCTTGTAATTGCCTTACTTTCTGTCTGGTCAATTTTTGCTAATTTTCCCAGTACTTTTCTTATAATTTCTTATTGTAAGTTTGTGTCATTTTGTAGAAATCTTTTGGTAAATGTCTTGTATTTTTTTTCTTCTTTTTTCTCTCTTTATTGCTTTTTGGAGTAATTTGTGCAAATTGATAGACAGAAATATAGAAATAGATCAAATTATCAGGTGAATACGTTCAGATTCAAAATGTTAATATTCAACTGGTTAAAGTTGTGTTGTTTTTTTTGTTTGTTTGTTTTTTCTTTCTTTCTTAAAATGAAACAAAGGCTTAAGGTTTGCTGGTAACAGCAGGTTTGTTAGCCATCCATGACACTACACCATGATTGACAGACAACTTACAACTTAGACATAGTTTAGTCAAGTTTTAGCAGAAAAGTAAGTGTTTGTTAGCTAACTAAGAGCTATCAGACACCGGCTGAAACACAATGTTTTTCCACTGCTTTAGTCCTCACTGCAAAACCCCTCATGTGACTTGCTACGTCACATTATACAGAAGCTACCCCAATACCATGCCCATCTAACCATACTGGTATGTTTATCTGAATGGCAAAGACCATTATACTCCATTCAACTTCTGTAGCTATGAGTACCATTTGCACAAAGTCAACACACACTGATGAGGACGAGTTGCTTCTGAATTTGTGAGGGAACTCTCGGCTTTTGCCTGAAAGTGTGATAGTTGTATGGGCATTTGTACAATTTGGCTTAGTTTCAGAGCAAAAGAGAAACTGGCCAAATGATTCAATAACAGATATGTGTGTTGCTGCTTCCGTCATTCAGTACTAACTACAAGAAATGGGCAGAAAAATATATTCATTTAAATCGACCAATCAAGTCATTATCTTTACTACTTCTGAGCCGTGTAGCTGCTGGAGCGCTTGCAAGGGGGAAGACAACAATCACTGATAAATAATATAGTTTACAATCAGTTACAAGAAACAGCACTACTTGAAAATCATGCCAGGTCAACTGAAGTCATACGAGTGAACCAAGCTCAAAGTCATTTCACCGTTCCCACAACATCAGATTTGTGATGACTATATAAGTCTGTAACTACCACTCTCGCACCCCACAGCTGTCAAGATGACCTTAAAAAGAGCACTTAAGCTCAATTGCTCCAGTGACGTTGCCCACTGTGCTCACTGTGGACTGCATGTGTTCTCACTCCTGGCCAGGGCTGAAGTGGTGGTTGATAAGATGAGTGTACCACTAATTAGGTATGCAGATCATTAAGGAGGAAATTAGTATACTCTACTATATATTTCAGTGGCTGTCTGGCTGATAGATGGGGAAAAAGTATATTGCTGATGAAAAAGTTAGATTCATGGTAACTTTCTAGTAGAGCCTCCATTATTTTTTGACATATAAAGTTGTATTTTTTGTTTTGTTTTGTTATTTTAGTAGTCATACTGCCCAACAGACTTGAAAAGGTATATAAACAAGACTTGCCAAGACCTAATTTATATTTTTGGGAAAATAGTAATTAGAAAATAAAGAAAATAGAAAATCGGTTGTAAAGAGGTTGTAAAGACTTGTGATGGGTGATCTGATCATATGGTGACAGACCCTTTTTAAAGCAGCAATCTGGCATAAGTAGTGGGGTAAATACAGGTGTTATTAATGACACAACACTGTCTTGAACAGAGGCCAGGTCCTGCTGTTCATACTGACTCATTGGAAAGACTCTGCTACACTGAAATGGAACAGATCGTTAACTAATGACATTAGTAACACCTGTGTTTACCTGCTATTTAATGTCCAAATGCCTGCTGTGAAAAAGATCTGAAGTTCACCATGTTTTCCTACCTGTGGAAAATCCATAGGGGGTGCCACCATAATTAATACTGTGGTCTTCTTTGGAGGAACATTACTCTTACTCGTTTCTTTTTCTTTATTGTCAGAAGAATGGGAAGTCTTTCCCCTGATGTCAGCTTCCTCCTTGGAGTTTCCTGTAACCTCACTCTCCTTCTTCTCTGGCTCCTGATTTCCAGCAGCCTCACAGTCAGTCCTGCCAAAAAGTCTCTGGAGCAGGAAACTCAGCATGTCCTGCAGCATCCTGAAACCGGGGCTTGAAATGTGTGAGTGCGTTTAACAGGTGTGCAGACTGAATGCCTCCTCTTGCACACTCTGAAAAATGACATTAAAATGTGGCTTTCGGCAGAGGTAGAGTGCTGAACTAGCAGATCAACTGTAAAAAAAGGTCAGGTGAGAATGACATGAGACCACAGTGAGCAAGAGACGTCTCCTCTACTTTGTTCCACGTCACTGCTCCAGCTCAGCATCTCTGTCACTCATCTTCTATTTCATTAAAAACACTTAAGAGACCTCTTCTGTCAGCAAAAAGACGTCCGGTGCCAGATTTGCATTAGTCAAAAATGCAGAAGGACAGAGATGAAGTGCTCCTTTTACAACAAAGCCAAATCTTGCGATGTAAGTTTCGATTGAGATTGACGCATGATTAGTTCTCCTAGAGTACAACACTTTGAATATGTTGTGCTGAATATCATCAAATTCTGGCAGCGGCAGTAGCAGCACAGAAAGCCGGAGTCTGCCACTTAGCCAGTTTCAATATCATGACTTGGAGTAATGCAGCAAAAAGAGCCTCCAGAAACCTGCATCCTCACTGCAGCCATGCCCCAACCAATCACTGAAGCCCATACTGGCAGGTCTGACTACTCAGCACTGGCACGAGCTCCCCAGCCAATGGAGGACAAGATACTAGCAGGCAATTAATTTATGCCCTTGTTTGTCGTACTGACTAAAGGGTGGGGGTGGGATGGAGCACAGGGTTTCCCCTCAGTCTCTCCTCCCTCACAGTAGAAAATCTGCTGAGTGATGCCTCCCTCCTCCCTCCTTTTGTGCCTCCTCCTCACATAACACCCTCCAAGTCATTCCAAGCACATTGTCAGCATCCGCCAGGCAACCCCATCCAGCGTGACAACCGAGCTCTGCCACATTTCAATCCTCGACACGTACTGCTTCACTTGACGCTGCTCCTCCTCTGTGAAGCTGCTTTGAAAACTGCTCTCTGATGCTGCAAAACATGTCCAGCTATCTGCAGACCTGCTGCTACTACAAGCCGCACACCGCAGTCAAACTGCATCACTCACAGGGCAAATATATGGTTTCTGGATCCACCACCAGGATTTTCACATTTGAGTGAATAAGCATCTCCGTCTACTATTACCACAGTCCCTATTAAGTTATTATAAAGAATAAAGTGTGGATTATTAAGGTACAGTATTACCCAGTTGCCATGGTATGTTAGGCCTTATTGTGTTTGTGTTGTTAATATGAAAAAGTCCTATATTGTTCAAATTTGCCATCTAGGTTTGATGTTACACAAGTGTCTACTATAATGGCCATTCTCTAATAATCAATTCCCTTTTGGCTGTTAAAAAAAAATGGTAAATGCCCAGCCAACAATAAGAGGTTTTATGATGTTCATCTGCACTAGTAGTGAGTAGCTGTATTATCCAAAACCTAGGTGTCCCAGCTGCTGTCTGTGGCTTACTGACTAATGGAGTGACTCAGCAGTAATTTATCACTGAATAGAGATGGGAGAGGCCTGTGGCATCCTCTGCTGCGGAAACGGCTCCCATCTCACTCTGAACCGACACCTCCTACATGTGTAGGAAGACAAACTGTTGCAGTTGAGTGCACTGCTTTAATATTCGCTTTTCTGAAACGGAATTGCATTCCATGTAAGGATAAAATGTGTGACACACACACAAAAGGTAAGCCACAGAGCTTGAAAGGAGCAGAGCGGTCAGTGAACTGTATGCTATGGTCATTTGGCTGGTATAGAACAAAATTGTGACTATACTTGTTTGCTATGGTAACAGGTCAATAGGGCCTTAATGTGTGTCACAGTTGTGCAAGAACTGTGCTGCAGCCAATGTACAATATGTGTATGAATGTGTATGTCCTGCTGTGTTACACAAGGTTAGCATAACATTAGCAAGCCTGTGCTTCTCCATTTAGCTTCTCCAGTCAGCATCTACAAGCAAACCTAGCTGGTTAGCATCATCAACTTTACTTAATATACTACTTAATATAACCACTTAAATACTACAACATGTCATAGTGTAAGCAAACTTCAGTGGAGAAGCAAAGAGTTTGGCAACTTTAAACAGGCAACAGACGTCCCCTGAGAGGCTCGACTTCTTCCCACTCCTTCTGTACTTGCTGCAAAAGCTCTCACCTTGGCAAGTCAGCAACTTGCCTGAAGTCAGGTTATATGGTTGCTATCCTGGTACCATGACAACGATACACATAAAAATAGCCACCACTCTGGTCCATCTTGGTATGTTGATCTGAATGGGAAAGACCATTCAATTCTAATCATGTTGTGTGCAGGAAGCACTACAAACTCTTGTAATTGTGACCACTGACTTGCATTAAAGGAGACTGTTGTAAGCACAGACATGAATCAGTGCTGTCAGCAAGCTAGCCAACATTTTGTTTTAGCTGGCTGAGACGACTTGTTAAGCCCAGATTCTTGTCTCATGTTTAACAAAATGCGAGCATTGTTTTCTGGTGATAATCTTTGTTTGTATAATATTGTGTATTAGATAAAAGGATTAATGAAAAAATATGCTTGTCATGAGAGTATGGCTGCAAAACGGCTATGGAAATGGGGCAGGGAGAACGGACGGATTGATGTGTTTTTTTGAGGCTGATACCTACATCTGATATCTTTCTACCCATAATATGCATTTTGGTAAGAGTCATAGTACAAATGGAGGTGCAAAATAGGTTTTACTCTGTTACTAATTCTACAGCTGTATTAAGCGATACACTCCTAGGATAACACGTCACACAAGTGGCAATTTTACAATCAACCAAATATCAAATGTAAAAATAATACTGAAAGACAAAACGCTGCTTTTTAAAGTGGATAGCCAATACCAATAATCTGCCGATATATTGGTTTATCCCTAATGCTTTTAGTCTATACTATGGGGTAGAGGGTGGAAAAGAGAGAAAAGCACTAAATGCAGAAAGAAGAGAGATTAAATAATGGATATACCATTGGATACTAGTACAACGCAAAACAATGGTAGTACGACACAACTGTCTGGAGAATTTTTCCAACAAAATTAACATCACAATAGCCTTTCATGTCACTCTTCAGGTCTAAACCACGGGTCTCATATAAATGATGTATGTTATTGTATCTGCAGAAATAAGGTGCAAATACGACTTTCAATTGCTCCCGCATCAAGCACTGCCCCATGGTTAAGACATCTCATAATGTAATGTTTTCTCAAAAGTTGGTCCTAAAATTATTACGGCTAAAAGCTAATGGTTAGCATTTGGAGCATCCAGCCAGTATCTTGCACTCAGTAATGATGAGAGGAACACAGCACCACTACTGTCCTACAAAACTGCTGGGAGGGGAGTGAAATAATATCTCCTTTTTCAAGATAGAACTATCCATGTAATATTTCAAAAATTATTCCATTTTAAGGCTGTTTAGATTGGACATTTTTATTTCTGCATGATCGTACTGGCTATGTAATGTTGTCATATTCTTCCCAATCTGAATAATTTGTGAGATCAGCTCTAATAGCCTTGCAAAATCAGCTTAGGGATTATTAAGTGAGAGTGGTTGTACTGGCAAAACATTAACTCTATGAGAATGAGTTTTGGTCAAGGAAGAAAACAAATGATAGGTGACTAAAACAGTGTAGCTCATTACATGTCTACATGTCAAGAGCAATGCAATGAACAGCAAGTAGCACACTTGTGGCAAGGCTGTCTGACGGACATCGCCATGTCCTACTGGGTTTCTGGAGGGTGAGGAGGGACATCCACGACCCTGGAGTGTGGCCTACTAATGTCAGCATGACACAGAGCCAGTCACAAGACCTGGTGTCACATAGGATTTAGTGCATCGGTGCACTTACATCACGCTGTATGCACATGCATGTGTTTGGTGAATGTGTGTGTGTGTGTGTGTGTGTGTGTGTGTGTGTGTATCAGTTGTACACATCTGGTGGTCATATTCATTGCAATATATTGTACAGTACTGAACTATGGGCAGTTGTGGTCAACAGTCCTCTTACAGGGAAACTGCCCATAACATAGAACAGATTGTTTTATATTATATTTAACATATTGAAGGACATCAACTTTTTAATGATCTGGTTAACTTGAGATGTATGGACGTGTTGAATCAATTAATCGATACAGGGTCATACAGGGACACATACAGGGCCATTTTCTTCAGGGATGAATAAAATTTTATCTTTCTATCTATTTATCTATGTGTCTTTGATGATCTTGGACACTTGCCAGAATGTTACAGCATCCAGGATTATATGGCTATCCTAACAACAGGGGGAGAAATTTCCAGAAGATCAGGGATACACACAACTCTGTTCTGCTTCCAGTCCACTGGTTACAGACAGTCAAATCATGTCACAGAGCACACCCTTATTTGGTTGCAATCCCTACACATTGGTTCGCTCTAGTCGCTAGTCAGAATGGCAGGATGTGAATTTGAAAACCTACAAGTGTTTGATAGATACTGTAATTGCAGTTTGAAATTGTGATATGGCAAACAATGGAGAAAAAATAACATATTTTCAAATGAGAAGGCCAAAACACAGGTTCAGTGATGGGCCGCAATAGATAAATAATTTATTAAGAATTAATAAAACATGTAAGACTCCAGTAGAAAAGGGCTTAGCACTTTTGAGGAGTACCAGAGCCTGTTTACACAGATGCTGATGGTGAGAGCAGCTGCTGAGAGACAGCTGGTTGCTGCTACCTTATGTCAGGGTAGGACTAGTTTTTCCAGATTTTTACCCACAAAGGTCCTGTAAAGGACCATACCAGTGATCTTGAATGTTTGGCCCATTTACTACAATTTACCCACATTTTACAGTGCAACAAATCATTTTGCAAAACGATTTAATTTAATTCAATTTCATCCAGGTGGGTGCTACACATAAGAGGCGGTTGAAATGAGCCCCACCCCCATTCACTGTAAAACGCTTTGAGTATCTAGATAAAGCGCTATAAAAATGTAATCCATTCTTCACTTCGTTATTATTATTTCTGGCGCAGACCCTTAATTTTGCTACACAGACTGGACTCGCCATTCTGTTATTCTCTATGACAGATGTGAAAATCAGCATAACCAAGTAGTACAGCCACTTACCCTGAGCTCATGCTCAGTGCGGTGCACCCCTAATTTCTTGAGCCCAATAGTCAGGTCATTGACACAAATGCCTCCATCCCCGTTGACATCCAGGACCTGGAAGAGCACTTTGAGTCTGTGGTCCTGCTCAGGGCCTCCACACAGCTCACATGGCTGTGACGGCTGGCTGGGGTCCAGGTCCTTGTCTGGGACAAGAGGCTGGCGGGTCACCGGTTTCGACGTGGAGGCTGTGTGGGAAGCTGTGGAGGGCTCCTCGGCATGCCCGCCTCCGCCGCCCGGGTCGACACCTCGGTGGCACTGGCAGAAAACC
Source organism: Myripristis murdjan (assembly GCF_902150065.1). NCBI lineage: Eukaryota > Metazoa > Chordata > Actinopteri > Holocentriformes > Holocentridae > Myripristis > Myripristis murdjan. The sequence goes on from NC_043991.1 coordinate 19,108,333, forward strand.
CCGCTGAGCAAAGGGGGCATCAAGGAGCCCTGCTGGTGCATCATCCGGCAGCTGCCGGGCTCCAGTCAGTCACCTGGGTGTCTTCTTGGTTAAGTCTCTGTTACAGTGCCAGCCACCGGAGTGTTTAATCAACAGTCAAGCCTGAGAGCACGCAGGAATGCTAGTGGTTTGTCTCCAGCGCCGACTACCACGTCACATGTCGCCTCATTTCAACCGGCCGGCTTTCACACTGCCAGCTGTACCGGCGTCTGGAAACTCGTCTTTCCTTCAAGAAAACATTCATACGGGAAACCGGAGACGAAAAACACACCTTCTCTGCTAACTTGGCGTAGACAGTTATCTAACGCGTGGCACACATCATTTCAAAGGTCTAAATCCAGCGAAACCGTTAACGTTATGGAGAGGAGCGGTTGATGCGATGAGGAGGACCCGGGTTGCCGGCGCCGTGATTATCTACTTATAATTACGGTACAACACTGACGAGTTGATAGCTATACCGTTTGAATATCGATTGCTATGAATATCTCCGATTTGGTACAGTTTTTAAAGACACTTCTTGCTAGAGAAAACAGAATTAATCCTCCCAGCTGTTCCCTCTCTTGCCGACTATACGAGGAAATTTTAGCGTCGTGCTTCAAGTCTCGCTGTGCACCGCGAGATCTGACGAACATGAGGGAATTTGAGTGAGGTGAAGGGTGACAGGCTGCTGCCCTTCACCAGCCACTGTCCTCCTCTGTCAAAGCAACACACAAGTATACGAATCAATACTTTTGTTATTACATTAATTAGTAATTAAAACTTTTTAATAGGCTACTTGTCAAATGATAATTACTGTCCCAAACTATATGTTGGTCATGCCGTTGCAGGTGGGAGTAGTCAAACTCAAAGTATCAAAAGCAATAAAGATATTCACCATGGAAAAATACTGTTCCCTATTCAAAGGTAACTAATAACGACACTTGTCGCCAGTGAAGTGATTATGGCAGGCTGCTCTGTCATTTATTTCCTAATGTATTCACTGATCACACTTGTGCACAGTTTTTTAGTCACCGCTCAGTGCTCTGTCAGGCACAGCATTATACCAGGTTCTGGTATTGAAATCAACAGCCTTCCAGTGATGATGAGAATAATAAGAGTTAGACACAAATCATACTGATTTGTGTCTAACTAAATGCCAATTTAGAGTATGGGGTAGTTTTAAATGACAATCAGATCTTTATGAACATTCTGACAAACAACTTCATAAGTATGTACACAATTCAATTAATACTTAGTAGAAGCCCATTTTGCTTTGAAAACAGCAGTAAATCTATTTTGGATTAAACATCATCAGCTTTGCCCCTCTGTGTAATTTTCCTCCATCTTTGCAGAGGGGTCAAAGTGCAGTGAGATCAACAGGGATCCTTCTCTGAACTCGTCTTTGGGCCAGTCAGCAGATTTTCTACAGGCTATGAATCCAGGCTTTATCCAAGCTGTTCCCTGAAACTCATGCTCTTTTTTCCAACCAAAAAATCCCTACATTTTTTTTTTTTTTTTTTTTTTTTTCTCAGAATGACTGTGGGAATATCCACCAATCAATCAATGAATCAAACTTTATTAATATAATACCTTTCATACATGCATTTCATATAAAATGCAGCTCAAAGTGCTTTCCAGTAAGATGTACATTTGACTGACAATCAAGATCACTTATCCAACAAGACACGTAACAACACCACGGTGTCTTACAAAGCCCCTAAGTTAAAAAATAAAATTAAAAGTCAAAATAAATAGATAAATAAATGTATTGTAATACAGTTTAATGAAATAAAATGTTACTGCTTTGGCAACTTTGTGCCATGAATGTTCATGCCAATAAATCACATTGCAATTGAAACTGAGTGTGCCTTTGTCCATAATGAAGACAAGATGTTCATTTTAGTGAGATTAGTGACTGTTGTTGTTGGGTATGACTCAGCACTATTTGGCTGTGGAGAACCTCAAGGTTACATTTTTCTAGCTATACACTTTCTATACACCTTATAAACATGTAATTACGTCCACTCTCTGATGTCCCTGCTGGACCTCTTGAGGGAGTTCATCTTCCTCCCTCTCTTCTTTGTCTTTTACATTCTATCGCTTTCTTTCATTCTCTTTCTGTCTCTCCATCTGTCCTGTCTGTCTGCAGGCCTCTGTCTTTGAGCCATCTGACAGAGGTCACCAATATTCATCCACATGCAGATCTATCAATCACATCATCACCTGTTCATTATCACCTCAGTAATTTAGTCTTAGTCTAAACTCTGTCCAAGCTTAAGCTTCCAAGTATCAGTGCTTATCTTGCCTGAGTTTCATATAAAAGCCTGCTGAATTGTCTGCCTGGCACCTGTGTGCTATCTGTGTTGGCATCTCGCTGTTTGTACCTGAGCCCTTGTCATGATTTGCAGGTGTAACATTTTTTATCTGTAATGACAAACAGCTGTATTTGCTTCTAAAACATAGTGCTGCAAGAAATTGTAATACTATTCAAGACAGTGAAATGGGCAATAGATATTAAATGTTGCATTAATTATTAGATATCTGAAATTTTATTCTATTTCTATTTGGAAGAGCAACACAGCAACTAATATTAAATGGGATATATATTCAGTATTGATTCTGGCCAGAATCACTAGCAGTTGCATATATAGCTGTATAGCAGTTGTGATCTTCTGTAGCACTCTGCATTTGCTATTGTAATAATATGTCTTCTATATGGACACAACTGTTTTGTTTTTTTTTTTTTCTTATTTTCAGTCACGAAATCATTCTGATGACCGTTTCTTAAACTAGTAATAATTATAATAGGCCCTAACAGCAATAAGATAAAGGAGAGAGATGAAAAGAGTAGAGAAGTTAATAGGCTTGTAACTTTGTTTTTAATTGAACAAGGCTAAGTTACAAAATTACATGTATTGTCTTTGGAATAAAGGAATATAAAATGATACACATTATCACATACACACATGAATAGTACACGATTTAGGGCTGCTTCTGAGTATGCATCAGTGATAGATTCAGAAGCAAATCATGTACAACTCAGTTGCATTAATCTCCCACTTTCTCTATAACCATCCTTCCATATGACAGGTTCATATTTTTCTGTCAAGGATCCCCACAGAGACAGACACCGGACCCCATTTGATGAGACGTTGTCCTTAGGAACCCTGATAATTATGGCCAGTGTTGGCCAGTTAGTGATGGCTAAAAAAAGGTGGCTAATTTTATACAAATATTGGGATTATCAATATATTCTCACTAAAGAGGTGGGTCTGCTTTAACAGTCCTGCCTGTAGGCAGTAAGGTAACAGTGTAAGCCCTGAATAGAACAGCCATCCTTATGTATTTAATGTGCGCCTTCTTGTTGGGAGGGAAATCAACTGTAAAAAGTAAGTAATCTCTGCAGTATTTTGCTGGGAGGGACCCTGGTTATCACTGATCTCTGCCAGCCACTGCAGACTGTAAACAAACCCACTGGAGAGCACTGGCTGTGGCACTGAGGATTTCAATACAGTGTTTTAAACGACATAGTTTGCTTGGCTGGCTGGGTGATTGGAAGTTTGCTCAGCCAATAGCAGAAGACAATTTAGTATGACTGCAAGACGGACAGCCAATGGCGTGCCAGTGGGCGGGGCTTAGAGCACAACTAACGTAAGCGTCGTTAGAAGGAAGAAGAAGCCGATTCTGGAAGCCATTACGTTGCGCACATCAATTGAGTAAATCCTACTATTTTTGCGTACAATACGCACAATTACCTCTCCAAAACAGGAATTTATTCAATCATGGCATCGCTTGCGAAAAAGAGAAAAATGAATTTCTCGGAGAGGGAGGTGGAAATTATTGTGGAAGAAATAGAGAAACAAAAGCACACACTGGTTAACCACTTCAATGCTGGAGTCACCCACATTGCAAAGAATAACGCGTGGGTGGAAATCCTGAAAAAGGTGAACGCTGTGACCACATGTCCCAGAGAGTTGGCCGAGGTGAAAAAGAAGTGGTCTGATATGAAGACCGAGGTCCGGCGGAAGGTGGCCCAGGCCCGGGCTGCCATAGAGGGGACCTCCGCTGACTGCACTCCTGTTCCCGTCATCCTCACTGCCATGCAGCAGAGGATTTGTAACCTCCTGGGAGAAGCCACTATCATCAGTTTACCTGCGGGAGAGGCGGACGCTGAGATAACTTTACCTGTCACCATGAACACAGCCACCACTGTCACACTAACAGAGAGTAAGTTGACCAACTTTTCGCTCCCAGCCTGCACTGGATACGGTTACAGTCTTAGGGGGTCAGCATTAAATCATGCCATTATATGCACTGAAAGGGAAGATGGCGCCCCCTGGTGGTCGCCCAGCGAGAAAAGCTTGAGCATGTGTGCAGTGACAGGCACGTGGACACAATTTAGCGTTGTTGTTGTTGTTTTGTTTGTTTCATTTTTTGAGCCACGAAAGCATTCTGATAGCTATTTCTCAAATTTGTAATGATCATAAAAGCTGACCGATTAAAAGAATGAATTATAGGCTTTATTTTTAATCGAACAAGGCAAAGATACAAAATTGCATGCGGTGTCTTTGGGTCAAAGGAATATAAAATAATACACATGAGTGTAGTGAGGATGTTTCCCTGTGGCGGTCATCTGTGCAACGACAGGCAGAGAGTAAAGTGAAGGAAGTACTGAAAGGAAGTGTGCATACAGCAGCTCACCTAGTTGTGCATAAAGACACTGATCTCTTTAAATAGTCCAGAATTTGAGGCATGGTGTGAGCGGGAAAAAAAAACATAGAAAACACATGGACACATAACCAAGCCCCTCACTGCCCAGGGCTGGAGGAAATGTTAGCACTGAATTATATTTGCATTTTCATCCGTGCATTACACAGCATACACTATAATGCCTTTGTTTTATTAAAACTAGCGTGAGCATGGGAAGAAAGGAGTAAGAGGAGAGCAAATACTTTATTAATATTTGAAATAAAAATATTTTATTAGGGTTTATTAAATTGGGCCCACAACACCCCAGAAAGGCACTAAAGCAGGAATGGGCTGCTAAGTGTATGGCCAGGCAATGTGAACAAAATCAAATTTTATGATTTCTTTGACTATATAGCTTCAGATCAATATTATCAGATTATTTAGCGGATCACTGTCAGTGCTTTTCTGAGATATATATGAGAATTTTGATAAACATCATTAGTAATATGAATAATGGGATCGGGAACAGCTAGAATAGATATATATGATATTACCAAGCTCTAGCCAGGTACCATTGAAGGGATAGTTTGAGTTCTTACCCATGAGTGTGTGTCAGGAGAGAGAGTGTGTGGTCAGGGCTGTTCTCCAAAGTGACTGGACGTGGGTCACTACCAGCAAACAAGATTTTGAGTGGTGAACCCAAAACCCAACACGTATTCTGAAGAATGCAAAATGCAGCTTTTCCTAATGAGTCTTTATCAAAACTCTATTCCAGCCCCCTTGTTTGCTGTCTGGTGGAACTACTTTTCTCTATATCACTACACGGCGACTTCACGTTGGCGCCATATGTTTGAATACGCGCCTGGTAGGCAGGTTGGAATACAGTGTTTATTATGGACAGTCTGTGGCTCGCTCAGACGTCCAGCAACAGTGAAAGAAAGTCCAACAACAAAGTGCTCCCCCAAATTTCTTCATCATTTCAAACGTCAGACATTTCAAACAACGAGTGTTGAAGTTGCCCATTCAGTTGGTGGCCATTTTGAAAGCTCAGGGAGCAAGTCCGGCAGCTCTGTGCATCATACAAATATATATCTTCACAGATTTGCAGTAACAAACATTCGAGACTGATGGATCTAAAAAAATCAAGCCTTTAAAATATTTGGTCCATTAGCATAAGCTACAAGAGTCTAGTCACTTTAACAAACTAGTTTACAAACCAGTAAGTTGGCCAGCTAATTTCCTGTGTTTCATAATGTTATGTATTGTCTCTTTTATTCAGCTCTTCCAGCTGGCTCAGGGACAGTTTGTGACGAAGCCAAACCACTGAACGGTAAGTTTTTCCTCTCCAGCATCCCTCCAGAAACACTTGAATTTCAGTCAGCAAAAAATGCTGAAGCATTTTGGTATTACCCTTTCATCGGAGCATCATGACAAAGAAAAGCCACCTCACTCACCGAAGGTCTTATGACTTACATTATAGAATTTAAACATTGTCCTAGTTTGCCATGCAGCCTGTCTGGACTGTCTCATTGATCACACTGGCAGTGATTTTTTTTTTTTGGGTTGACACTCAGTCAGTACACCTGCAGTTAGGACGAGGTGTAACTGTTGATCTTGTGAGGTTGTCATTCCTCAAGATGCGGTCCAGCAAGTGTACAATATCATGATAACATTGTAAACTTGTTTTACAAGTTAATACCACCGCTGAGGTACACTGTTTGGTTTGTGGTTATTGAAATGTCACGAAAAAGTATTCATATTTAATTAGCCAATAAGTATAGAGACCCTAGACACTGAAAACCAGTTTTGAATGTTTGGTCCTTCTACCGCAGTTTACCCACATTTTATGTTGTAATAAACCATTTGGTAAATCATGTGGGGGTACTGAAGATTTCACAGCATAATAAAAAAAATTTCAGTGAAAACAGACTCTGTGGCCTGCACAGCATGTAACTGCAGTCTGCTCTTCTGTCCTGTCCCCCAGCTGAGACCACGTACCACGCGCTGGAGGAGGGCGGTGTGGTCGAGTACTGCACGACCACTGTTGGCGATGCCACGCCCACCGTGGTGGCGGCCGTCGAGGCTCCGGTGGAGATGCTGGCCTCATCGTCGGCTTCCCCGCCGCTGCCGCAAGGCCAGGCCAAGCCCCAGGAGCTGAAGAGCCGCATCGCCCTCAACTCAGCCCGGCTGCTGCAGGAGCAGAGGGTCACAAACGTCCACATTCGACAGATCGCCCAGCACATGGAGGGTCAGAACGAGCTGCTGCAGATGATGCGGCGCTCCCAGGAGGCGCAGGCGTACGCCCAGGAAAGACAGGCCCAGGCCCTGGAGGGCACGCAGGCCGCCCTGCTGGCCTTAGTGCAGATGCTCAGGCCTGCACTCAAAGACCTGCGCAAATTCCTGCAGAGTGGGACTGAGGTAGCCAATTCCAGCAACACAGCAGCAGGAGGCAGCACGGACGGCTCGGGAGCAGAGGACCAGAGCAGAGCCAAAACCCCGCCTGCACCACCACAGCAAGCAGAGGAGCCCCAATAGACACTGTGTGTGTGTGTGTGTGTGTGTGTGTGTGTGTGTGTGTGTGTGTGTGTGCGCGCGCATGCGCAGGGGCGTAGCCATCATTTCAAACGTGAGTGTGATGGAATGTTCAGAATGTATTTGCTTACTGTGTTTTTTTTTTTTAACATAAAAATACGAAATCACTTTTATTGTGTGAAAATACAAACCCTGTGAAACGTGAGCAAATTCACTTAATTTATTTAAAAAACAAGACATATTTAACATGAAATTATAAGACATCACCATCACATTTGCTCAGAATTAACCAGAAATTTAAAATATATAGCAAGAAAACGATGACATACAAAACAAACAAACAAAAAAAAATCGCAAGAACAGGACCAGAAATGTCACCAAAAGTAACCAGAAAACTCTACTTATAAGTATTGTTCTTTCATATTTAAAATTAAATTATTGGAAACTTACCACCAAATTACTCCCAAAATTTGTAAATTTGCTTTATTTATTTATTTATTTGTATTTAGTTTGAAGGTCATTTACTTCTTTTTTTTTTATATAACAAATTATTTTAACAAATAATTCAAAATAGTGCTCTTGAAGTTTTTGTACTTTTTTCATAATTTTTCAGGAGTTTTCTTTTTTCTATTTTCCTTCTAAATTTTAAAGTTTTTGGGGGTAATTTTTTGATCATTGTTTTTAGTTTTTGTTTTTGATTTCTTCCTTCAAATTTTGTGGTAATTTAAATAATGAATCTGCCAATTTTCTCATCACATTTTTCCCATGTTTTTGAGAGAAATCACATGAATTTGCCCAGGTTTCATAGGATTAATGCTTTCACAAACAAAACAAAACAAAAGGTAAAAATATAAAGATGCAGTAAGGATGAGACGGGACAATATTTAGGAACTGGACAAACTCTTAACAGTTTGTTACGCCCCTGTGTGTGTGTGTGTGTGTGTGTGTGTGTGTGTGTGTGTGTGTGTGTGTACGCGTGGTGCTTACCTTTCCGTTTGCATTACACATAGTTGAGTTTACTCCAGTCCATGCACATATTTCAGAGAACCACAGACAATACTGTCAAGAGTTGCCTTAGGAAGAGTTTGTACAGAAGTTTCGGTTTGTTTAATTATTTCAGGAGCCATGGAGGTGGTGGAAAGGTCATATTGAGAGAGTTTCCTCTCTTGCTTCCTTTGTTTTTATTTTATTTGTCATTATTTGACAATGACTGCATCTCATTGGACTATTGGATTTATTATTTAATTCATATTTTTAATGCTTCAGCCTACAGTAATGGTGTATGCACAGCGAGAGGCCAACCTGATTTGTAGCCGACCATTTGACGCTCTCTCTCTGCAGCCATCCTGCAGGGTGCCTCGAGGGACTTTTACACCTGAATGAACTTGGTTAGTGTGCATTTTGTCAACCCTATCTTCAGAGGTTAATAAAATCTGATAAAAATCACCAGTCTTTTTTATTCCTGAGCAGGCCACCATTAGCTGCACCTCTGATCAACCACAAGAGGTCACTCTGTCCCTCTGTGGGTCTCTGCATTTTGTCACACTGGGATTGTGAATGTAACTGCAAGAAATCCTCCAAATGGAGAAACTACAGGCTTGTGTTGTGTTGAGTATATCTTTTCTTCCCCTGAATACTTAAGTCATCTGCTTTGATCTTTCAAATTAATCAAGACAGCTAGATGAAACACGGCATAAACTGAATGACAGGTATATGAAAAGAATCATATATTCAATACAATAACTAATAAAAATGAATAAATGATGTAGAAATATGTCAAATTCAGTCTACTGCAAACTTCTTTCAAGACAGGGATTTTCAAACTTTTTCATGTTGTGTACCCTCAAGTTGACTTTCACTGAGCCGTGCACCCCTGTCTGAAATGCTTTTGCCTTGAGGACCCTGGTAAGAAAATGTTGTTTTTATTTAGTTTTAAATTGTTTCGATGCTGATCTTGAACACTGAAAACAGATTCCAAAGAATTTGAGAAAATTCACTCTTTTTTTTCCCCAAAAAACACTGGAAAAAGTTGACTAGAATAAAATCAGCAAAACATGAACAAATCTAAATTACATGACAAGTATGTTAACAATTATTGAAATGATATTTAGATTTAAGATCTGACATTCAAATGCGTTCATGTCAGAAAACTGTTATAGAAGAATCACTGAGAATATGAAATGAGATGGTCAAAAAATACAAAATGGAAGGAGACAGGAAACTTTTGATTTGGCCTCCTCAACCACAGGTTTAAACCCAGAGAGGCAGATAATACATTTACACAGTAAAAAAAAAAAAAAAAGGAATAACAGCTGTATGTGCACTTATAAAGGGGGAAACCATTAAAATGTTTATAAAACTCAAAAGAGAATTTAATTTAGAAAATGGGGAAGAAGAAGAAGGTAATGAAGTGACTGAAATGTTGACAAGCGCATACAGACAAACCCCCCTAGAAGATGGTTTCTAAAATGTACAGTAGTTTACAAAGACCAAACGGAAGAAATTCATGACATGTAAAATCAAAATGGGAACTACTAAATATTACATCATCAAAGAGCGATTGGCATCCATGTGCACCAGCTTTAAAAGCTGGTGGGAATTTGGATGGAAAAATTTAATTTGTTTTTTTGTTAGTCCCCACATAAAAAACAAAGAACTAGGTGAACAGCAGCGATGTCGAAGATGGTATAGACAGATAAATACCAATTACTCACATATTTTCTGGTCATGTCAAAAAATTCAAACATTCTGGGACATTCAGATTCCTGAGGAGATTCTAAGACACAAGATTCCCAGAGATTGTATACCTAGGTTTGATAGCTGAAGACATAATTCCAAAGAAGGGCATCTATCTCTTTAGAATCTTAATAACTGCATGTGAAAAGGCCATGACAAGGGGTTGGTTGAAATGTGACCCTCCGAGACCGAGAGGTTTGACATTTCTCAGGAAATATAGGAAAAAACTGACTCCTTATCTCAGGATTAAAGCTGGGATGCATGAACGGTGCTGGGAAAACTGGAGTGCATACAGGAGAAAAGATGAGCCTTGTTATCATGTGGTCTGAAAAGAATGGAGCAAGAGAGAGTAATAACGCCCTTTTATTTCCCCCTTTTTTGTTGTTTACTTTGTTATTTACTTGTTATTTACTTTTTCTGTTGTCTGTTGTTAGTTGTGGATATTGTTCAGGGTCTGAAAAATAAATAAAAAATGGATTCATGTCAGATTCTTGTGTTTAAATGCTTGTGAAAAGATTCTTCAAATGTTTTTGTAAGTATTTAAATTATTCCTCATTTTGCTGAAGGTCCCTGGAATTCCCTCACGGGCCCCTGAGGGCCCCTGCATCCCACTCACACATAATAATTTTTGGTTGTGCTGGTTGATGGTTTTCCTTCCTTTCCTGTTTCTGAGGAACACAAACAAACAAAACACAGAGCTCATATTTTCATAAGAGCATGACCGATGTGCAAGCCGTGAAACCGTCTCTGCGTCCTCTTTTGATCTGGGGAAAATTCTCAGCCAAAAAATCTTATCATCTAATTTTCACTGGCCGGCTATTGTGCACAGAACTGATTTTCAACATTTTTATTACTGGTTTATAAATCTATTCAGAGAACAGGTTTGAGGACACTAAGGTCTATGTGTTTTGTTTTAGTTTTTAGTTTTAGTTTTGTTTTTTCAAGTTATCAGCAATTATCTCATATATACTAAACAAAAATACAAAAACAGCTTGTAAAATTTGGCTTCATACATTTGGCTCAAATTAAACCCCTCATTTACCATAGTTTGTTTCTTTCAAATCATGTGCGCAAAATTTATATACAGGCCTGTTTATGAACACTTCTCCCACCACGAATTGCTCTCACACTAATGATTCCCTTACATGAACAATTAATTATTAAAATTAATTTGAAACTGATTTATGGTAAGTGTATATATTTGTTAAATACATTCCAAACTGGTTTTGGTTCGCATTGGTTTTGGTCATGTAACTGAGCAAACCATCAAAAAACATTGATTGTTTTCACAAATTTGCTATATTAAATTTTTTAAAAAAAAGTTTCACCTGGTCACTGATTTTTACTGTAGCACATAGAAATTGAGCTGAGATTTTGGTATCATACACAAACACTACTGACTAAGGCTGGAAGATATGTGTAATTCATTTTTATTTATTAATTTATTATTAAGTCATTAATTTTACAGCTATTGCGACTGTGATATGAATGACAATTTCAGTAGGAATTGGGACACCTCAGGGTGGGGTGTGAGCTGGGGGGCTTGTTGTGTCCTCTGTCCCCTCGATGTTGAAGTGAAACTTACGCCATTGACGTAAAACTTGATTTGACTACAACAACTTTTTTTCTCACACATTTTGTACAGTTTGGATATTGCAATCGGCCATATCGCATTCGGATAATACCTATTTTCGATAAATCGTTCGGTCCCTGGACTGACTCTGTTGAACTTGTTGCACAAGATCTCGGCACAACACTTTGTGGACGGTCCCTAAGCGGCCGGGCGTTCAGGGAGCCGCCGTGGCTCCGCCGTCTGTACCGCCGCGATACTGAGCGGGGAAAAGTTGGCACAAACGCCTGGAGCTGCTCAGATCCGACACTTATCTAACCTGGAGTCACCTCTGTGGCGGTGCCCAGCCGTCTGCCTGCCAGCCGCTGAAAGCCGCTCCGGACCAGCGACAAGGTGAGCCTCAGTCTAACTTCATACTCCGTGCTGTGTTTTTCACAGTGAGCCATGAATGGTGTCGGTGTTTGCGTGGCAGCTGTCTGCTCTGTGAAAGTCTCGCTGTAAAGAGCTGAGGAGGCTGTGGCACTGTTGTCTGACATCATGTGATGAAGACATTATTCACCACACAGCACCAGCTGTATTTAATTTGATTTAATTTAATTATTTACATAAGATACTGACTTATCATATATCTCCTTCACTTCTGATTGCCACAGCTGTCACTGCTGCAAAAACAGCAGGAGACACACTCACTGAGCAGTCATGCAAATGTCAATCTAACTGTTATCATGTAATGCAATACCAGGCTTCTTGTTCTGTTCCAGGTTTAAACCATTATTCAGAGATGATTAGCCAAGTGGCAAAGAAGGATTTTCAACCTCCACTCAAAAGCAAGATAGATATATTTTTTCTCTTCATTCATCATTGTTGATCCAGATTTGCTCCGTCTGCACACACCAGCAACAAACAAATCCTCCTGTGAAGACATTAGAAGCACTCCACCAATGGCTTTTTTAATGAAAAAGAAGAAGTTCAAGTTTCAAATCCATTTCACTTTGGAGGAGCTTACAGCTGTGCCTTTTGTCAACGGTGTGCTTTTCTGCAAGATCCGACTGATGGATGGTGGGGACTTTGCCATTTTATCATCCAGGTATTTAAAGTAACTCTTGACTTTCACTTCCACATCTGTAATAAAACAGGTACAATGCCACAAAAACCTTTGTTACACACAAAGCAGTGACACTCATGGCTGTGCTGCCTCCAGTTGTTGGCTGAGGCTCAGTACACAGCGACAATGACATTACTGTGCCTCCACAGATATTAAATAGCCCACAGTTATTTTCCCTCCGTTTGAAAATTGTTTATTCTTTGCGGTCCCATTCAAATGGAGCTGGAGTGGATTATGCACACAAACCTTGCTACAAAGGAGTGCCTAATTCACCTTGTGTCTGCTGGTGGTTTTCCACCACAGATCAAGGAAAGACTCAGTTATGTACATAAGTTGTGTAGTGGGCTGCTGGAGAATTCAACTGCACAGCCAGGAGCATACCAGGGATTTTGGATGTTTGTCCTTTTAACTACATTTTTTTTTCATTTTACATTGCAACAAACCAAAAATTGCAAAAATTTTGCAAATGATGTGGGGTTACTACAGATTTCACAGCATATAATCAAAATCCCTCCAATTTCAAATTTGAATTGTTGGTTGAAACAGCCACTTATTATAATGTTCTGTTTCTGCGGCTAACAAAGTCGTCACTGTTCATAAACCACAGAATTGATAATTGGCTCTGTAAAGCAAATGTTTCCCCAGGGACTGTTTTCCATCAAAACACAACAGTCCTGCTGCTTTTAGGAAAACTAATGTGGACAACTTTATTACAGTGATGAAATACTGGTGTGAAGAAATTTTGAAATCTCTTAAAGTTTATTTTCATATTGTGGTGGAATGAATGGAAACCAATGGCTGGATAAAAGGGAGGAAAAATGATGAGTTCTACTGGGAAAAGCTCAGCAGAAACATGAAGTATCTAAATTTTACGTTAAACAAAAACAAACAAACAAAAAAATCACTGGTATGGTTCTCTGCTGTATGGTACTTTTATTCCCACCCTGCTTCACAGACATACAGTGGGATTTAAACAGTTCAGTACCTTGCTCAAGGGCATGACACAGTGGCTGCTAAGGGAGGGAAGAGCATTAATCATTTACTTTGCTCAATCAGTGTGGGAAAATATGGTTTGGGTTCAAACTGGCAACCCTCCAGACCCACGGCAGCTTCTCTAATCTGAGGAGCGCCTCAGCCCCTCTGACACCGTCACACAGACTGCTTCTCAAAGCATCGCTGCAGATTTGTCACTCATTGTGAAGGCAGCAACTTGTATGGACTTGCTACCAAAAAGCTGTAGCTGTTCTAACAGTCTCTGGGGTTTGGGCAGGTGATACACATACCTGGAGAGCCTCAGCTGTGACCTTGAATAATTAGACGGGGGAAGTGAACGCTGCAAAATGTACAAAGTCACTGAGTAACTTTTTAGAAAGAATAAATTTGTTTAAATTTTGGTAGATGTGATCTTTTCATAGCAGCAGTGGTATTGGCATGAAGTAGCAGGTAAACACAGGTATTTCTAATGACATTCATTCAAGTTTAGAAAATACAAAAATGTGCACCAACAAAGCAAAGACAGATTCGTCCTCTTCTCTCTGCTCACTGACCACTGACAGTTTGTGATGGTTCAGGCACTGATGGGAGCCTAAAACATTTGTACTCTGTAGTGAAGCTGATTTAAAATGTAGCTGGAGTACTACACTTGGCAAAATAAAGATTAGTGACTTAAAAAAAAATACTCAAAAAGTACAAGTGCACAAAAAGCTACTTAATTACAGTAGTATGAGTAAATGTAATTATTGGTTACTTCCACCTCTGGAGGTTCATGTGATGTGTAATTGGTATAGTGCCTTCCCTATAAATTTAAATGCAGTAGTTGTCATTTTCTCTACAGATAATAGTAATCTTTATTTATATAACATTTTTCCAAGCAGAATTACAAAGTGCCTCACAACCAATCAAAATAGAAGTGACCTATTGACAAAGACCAATAAAATAAATGAAATAAATTGTCAAATAAACTGTAAAGAAAAAAAAAAAAAAAAAAAAAAGACCGAGGTATAGAGATGAGACAAATAGAGTAGGCAACATAGATTAAACAAGTAAAAGTTTATTTAAATATGTATTTGGGATATAATATGGCAACATCAGGAGTCATTGTGTTACCAAGTGCAGGACCCCTGCTGGCATCACCTTTAGCCTGGGCGCAGAGACAGTCAGCAGGGCCCTGTCTGACCATTTGAGAGGGGATCAAAAGTTCAGGAAGATAAATGGGGGCCAGCTCATGCAAAGCTTTTAAAGTAATCAATGAAGTCCTACAAATCAATTCTGAAACAAACAGTGAAGCTAAAACGAGTTGAACATGGTTCTGTCTCTTAGTTTCAGGTAGTCTTGATACATGAGCCTTTTGTGGGGTTGGCCTGCCCTCCACACTGAAATACCATCATTTCATAATTTAGCCATGAAACAAAATTCTCAGCGAATCTCGGGAATCTCGGAAGCTCGATTGGTTGGTCAGCAGACAGGCCCAACAGGTCAAATTGTTCATGTTGGACAAAAATGTTTTACTTTCTTTGCCTTGAAATTAGGTACCAACATTCATGTTGCCTAGAGGATGAAACCTGACAATTTTGGTGACCCCATGACCGTGAACACAGACGCCCCGCTGTGCCTGCACTACAGGAAAAGTCATAGCAATCCACCATGTAGATTTGGAGATATGGCGCTTTACTTAACCACTGACTAACCAACCAGCTGACACGGTGATGTACAGACAACCACTTTCCAGTGAGGCAAAAGAGAAAAAAAATCACAAAATTGCCCAGAGCTGTATTCACTCAGCCTGGAATCAAAGAGAGCTGGCTCACTCATCCTGCACCCAGAGCTGTTGAAGTTTCATACTGGGAACAAGATCATCTACACCTGAAAAAGCTCCTCTTTGACACATCACTCAATGCAATACAAGCACTGGTGTTTAGACGCACATCAAACATCAGGCACAGTAATCAAACAGGTGAATTAACTCCGTATGCACTAGTGGAAAAAGAGGTGTAAATATTGTGATATTAACAGTCAAGCAAACAGTATACATTAATTCATTTAAAGTGTCAGTATTGCCAAGATATTCACTGGTTAGTCCTGCATTTTGTACCATATCCAAAATGCCCATTCAAAAGCACCATGGTATTCCTTATCGTCACAGTTTTCATATTTACCCAGCTGATGACTATCTGCCACTTTCTTATGCATATTTTCCTATGTGCGTGGCAGGAGAGTTTGCATAGGGGCCTCCTAGCTGCCCTTTTTGTTGATAACACACAGCTCAGAGGAATGTGCTAGTGGTGCTGTTGTGTGTCGTTTTTGTGGTATTGCCATAGAACATGTTTTAATTAATTAAGTAATTAATTAATTTTGTATAAGAGAACAGGATTCAAGGGAATACTGAGAGAGAGATAATATATATCTAGGACTGGAAATTAATTACTCATTAAATTTTTTAATCTTTACATTTTATTTCTAGGCCTGGAACATTTGCTCAATACCACCAAATAAAAAATAAAGTTGTTTATACATTTATAATATTAAGAAATTGGAATCATGGCAAGTGCACAATGTCCCATACAACATTTAATATGGCAGTAAAGGTAAGATGCATGGAGGAGGAGTGCAGAATATCTGTACCATATATGGATTATATGACAACTATGACCACAAGGACACCCTTTACAAAAATCCTGCTTGCCAAGGTGACGGATCACCTAGGGTAAAAGGAAAGGCTCGTTAATCAACTGGCATCTGTATTGCTTGGGGTGACGTTTTAGAAATAGATTGTATATTGATGCATGTCTAAATAATTGAATTTTGTGTGTTGGAGATGAGAGGAAGCTTCGAGAAGCTTCATCTGTTCTCCGATGCTCTCTGGAGGCAGCTCTGTCCATTTCCCAAACCATCAGTCTTGACTGGAATGCAGTTTAGTAAAGAGCAAATTTTCCTGCCAAATCATAAGAAACTAATTATAAGTGCCTCAAGAAAAGAGAAGTATAACCAGGTTGGAGTGTGATGTCCACAACTTATCAGTGTCTTGTTAAAACAGAAACAAACCCATATTCCCCCTGCATTCAGTATTCAGCACTGGTTGTATTTGTGTCCTTGGAGAGATTATACAAGGATATTTTGAAAGTCTGTTTGATGCGGAAAAGTTAACATCGAAAGAACCATGAGCATTGTTACTTAGTCCTTAGTTGTGCTTATTTTGATTTTATGTTTCACAAATGTCCTCAAATAAAGGTTACAACTTTAAAAATAAAAATGAGACAGACATTAAGGATTTAAATGGCATACCTCCATCTATTTTCCCTTTCTCAAGCTGATCATCTTTGGGATGCCAGTCAGGTTTCACCTGACTGTCTGTGTTTGTGTGGTGCGGAGCGCTGTTTATTCGTTTTATTTTTCTGCCAGTTCTATTCAAAAGCATGTGGTCATACTTGACCGTGACCATTTTTCCAAACAGTATTATGACAGACAAAAAAACAAAAACAAAAAAAAAAACAAAAAACAGTTGGGTCTAAGACAATAATGAAGGCCAAACAGCTTAAAATATTTTGTCTGCTCCAAAACAAATGTTCCTCCAAGAGCCTTGATCTCAAGTGACCCCGTTCCTCAGAATAGAGATTTGATGCAAGAAATACACTTCAGCTGGTCTGAGAGACTAACACACGTCTCCATGGACTTGAATTATTCACTGCACAATAGTAACAATTATCCCTCCATCTTACTCCTTAATGCTATCATTGTAGCGTTAATAAGTTATTACCACCTTAATGTTACACATTAGTATATCTAGTGTAAACAAATGGGATGGTCACCACTGGGTGCTACACCACACTGTAGGTGTGACTTGCCAGGAAGAGGATGTTGTGTATGTGAAAGGTGACACCCACCGCACCTTGATGTCACAACCAGGAGAGGAGACAAGGCACAGCCTTAGTCCACTTCTGCTAATCTTCTGCTACCTCCTATATTATTTTTCCTCTCTTTTATCCAGCAATTGGTTTCAATTCATTCCACTACGATATGAAAATGAACTTTCAGAGACTTCACACCAGTATTCCATCACTGTAATAAAGTCGTCCACATTAGTTTTCCTAAAAGCAGCAGCACTGTTGTGTTTTGATGACATGAACCTGGGTGGAGTGAAATGGTCGCTCCGTCAGGGAAAATAGTCGTGGGGAAACGTTTGCTTCACACAGAGAATTATCAGTTCTGTGGTTTATGAATGGCGATGACTTTGTTAGCCGCAGAAGCAGAACATTATAAGGTCTGTGTCTCCAACAAAAATTCAAATTTGAAAATGGAGGTATTTTGATTATATGCTGAGAAATCTTTTGTACCCCCACATGATTTGCAGAATGGTTTGTTGCAATGTAAAATCTGGGTAAATTGTAGAGAATGGGCCCACTCAACATCACTGATATGGTCCTTTAATGTGAAAAGGACTGATTATGGTGACTAGAGGCTAACTCGGTATCAGCTGCATGCTGTGTTTCAGACAAAGAGAATGCTCAAGATTTGCCATGAACAGACACTGCTGTTTTCATGCAGTCTCAAAAAGCCCAAAGAGTGACTCAGAGTCTGCCTCTAAATTTAAAATTGTGTATGTGAGTAGCCTAGTTGAGAGCATAATGCTCCTTGTGAGAGTCCCATGGTTACACTGCATCAGGATGCAGTGTCCCAGGCAGTGCCACTGCCAGGACAGCAAGCCCACTTTTCAGCTGTGTTTATGATTCTCTGTGTGTGTGTGTGTGTGTGTGGTGGCATGCATGTGTATTGTTTGTTTTGGGATGCCAGTGGTTGTCAGCTAATGTAAGGCTCTCTAAAGCACCTTGATAGTGGATGCTGTCAGGGAGAGGGTTAAAGGGAAAGTTCGCTCATTTAGAAAAAAATGATTTCACTCTACCCTGGCTCTTGCAGGACATGCAGGACAGTAGTGGGTCTATCTTCCTCTCATTGTTACTGAGTGCTGGATACTGGCTGGATACTCCAATTGCAACTATCAGCCTCCAGCCATTGAGGTGGAGCGAGACTTCCCCCCAGCTAACAGTCTTCAAAATAAACATTAGTTAGTACAAGTGCGCTAACACCAGCTCATACTGAAGTGACATACATAGGAAACATATCTTTTTTCATTTTTGGAAGTTAGGATGCCTCTGTAAAACACTTTTCCTAGTCCTAAGTCTCTGTTCCAATTTAACACAGGATCATAGACTTAGAAAATGTTTTTTTTTTTTGTTTTTTTTTTTTGGCATTTTGCTTTAGTTGATGATGATTTAGTTGCTTTTTCATTGGTTGCCTTATTCATGGTGCATAGAAAAATACACTGCATATACCAAACCTCTTTTTCAGTAACACCTTGCCTCACATTCACCTGCAGTTACACATACATAAATGGGAGCCGCCCAGTACAGCACCAGCTCATAATGGCGTGGGATGGACATTGTCCCAGCCAGCACAAGGTTTCATTACTCTGTCCTCCTCATCAAAAGCCCACTTCTTTAACCTTAAGCCCTAGGCGTACACTTACTAACTAAGCAAATATGTTGCCTCATATTTCCCTCTACATTACACCAGTTACCTGGGTAACAACACACAAACACACGCATTGCAACTAAAACCCCACTCACCCTTAGAATCAGTCCACCAGCATCAATTTATCTGTTTGTGACAATTACAATTAATTTACTAGACTTCAAGAATCAAGAGGGATATCAATAACAATCATTTTAATCACCAAACATTTGGTTTCAGTCATTCATTTCTCATCCAAAATGAGCATTTGAGAAAATAAATCTAATTAAAAATTGCTGGCCGAAATAAGTTTAATCTCTAGTACTTGGTTAAAATAGATTGGGTACTTTCCTCATGGACTGGGGAACAATTTATTTTAATTTCACATTTTAATGAAAAGGCATTCATCAGGAGGAAAATGAATTAGGAGTAGGGACGATCAAGGCTGTGATACAAGCTGTCATGTATCACAAATGTAATGAAGAGGGAAGGGGATTTTATCTGTGTGTGTGTGTGTGTGTCTCAGGCTGGTTTGCATCCAACTCTGTCTCATTCCTCAGATTCTTTCACTAGAAAAAAAAAAAAGAGAGAGAGAGAGAGAGAGAGAGACTAAACAGCAAGACCACATGGCTTGAAAAGTGGGAGATTTTATCCCAAATTTGCATCTGTGCTTTAGCTATCAGTGAATACACACCATACAAATTACACAATACACAAATACACATGACTTGCGATGAATGATATGAATAAATGTGAAGGTGAAATGTTGAAAGGGATAAATGAGTAAAGGGATGGATAATGTATCAGTCAATGTGCGTTAAATATGTAATTGGATGCTGTCCCTTTCTTGCTTAAGCTTTAGAGATAAGACTCCGTGTTATCTAGCAGTTATTGTTTCCACATGATCCTAAAAATGTGTCAGTGAGTCTAACAGGCAAATGCCCCTTTAAAACTTAAACAAAATCTTGAAGACGGCCAACGGAAACGGCCGAAACAAATTAAAATAAAACAAAACAAGAAAAAATGGCATACCTCCATCAAAACTATGCAGTTTTCATGATCTACCTTTTGTCAGACAAAATTAAACTTTTGTCAGGTCTTACTTTTAATGCTTTTAGCTGAAGGTTACGTTTTGTTTAATAAATTCAAACATTAAACAGTCCTGTGTGAGGTCGACTGAGGGAGCATCTCTGTTGCTGGAGTCATGCACCTTTTTGTGATAGGCCACGCCCACCACCATACTCCCTTTCGGCCAATCGGCTTGAAAGGTTAGTGAACTCTTTCTTGCGCTATGACCAAGTTTTCTACACACTTTTGCCATGTTACATGAACCTGTTCAGGGGTTATGTGCCTTTTTGTGATTGGCCACGCCCACCACCACGTCTCCTTATGACCAATTTGCATGAAAAGTTAATCAGCTCTTTCTTGGTCCATAACCTTTCCACAATATTTTGTGCAAATCCATTCATAACTTTTTGAAATATCACACTGACAAAGAAATAGCCCAACAGAAAGCAAGGGGTGAAAATATAACCCTTGTCCAGCTCATCATAACCTTGGGCAAACTTCTATCTGTCTATGTGTGTATGTGATTGTTTATTTGTTGCAGAAAGCAGAAATTTGGGTGATCAGGAATGATGTTGATGCTTCTTCTCCGGTCTTGTTCCTGCAGTTTTTACTCTGTCCAGTCCAGCATGATGTACAAGTCAGACCTTGTCTACAAGTGTATCAGATGCATTTTTTACTCCTATTCTCTCATTTTAGTCGATGCCGCTGTCTGCACCGGCTCTGTGCAGGCTCACGTCTCGGCTGCGTCCCACAGATTTAACCACGATCTAAAGCGCTTCTGAAGAATTTCCCTTGTTTTTATGTGCATATCCTCAGATGTGTATTTGGCTCTGAGTGCTTCCAAAACTCTGTGACCTATGCTCAACGCTGCACCTGAACGCCTCCTGTTTAGACACATTACACTGAACACTTCTGCTAAACAGACTGCTCACGCTACACTTGTGGTCTAGACATAGACATAGAGTTTGACTCTCTGTGGTTTTCTGTCATTCACTTCCTTGCTATATTATCATTCCACAACACAGTTAACAATTAAAGGGTATTTATAGGGCGTATGTCTGACTGTGACCTTTATGAGACCAGCGCCTTTGGGGGTCGTGCCCAACCAGCTAAGTAAAGAATTGCTCCATTGCAACAGATTGCATTGCTAGTATCAACTTGCCTCACAATGCTGTGTTTGTCAAAGCTGGCAAGTTGAGTTGTAAGAGGAGAAGTAGCAGAACCTGTCTGGCCATTCTCTCTCTCTCTCTCTCTCTCTCTCTCTCTCTCTCTCTCTCTCTCTCTCTCTCTCTCTCTCTCTCTCTCTCTCGGCCAGGCAACGACTTTGAGGCTTGTTGTTTTAAGAGCTGTAAAGTTCAGGTCACCTCTCTGATAAGTGGAGTGGAAAAAAAGTACCTCTGTCCACTGATCCAAAGTTAATAAGGCTGCCAAAGTTGCTGGGAAAAAAGAAAATGAATCAGCAACACAATAACATTCTGACAAAAGTTCTTATGAGGATTTAATAAGACTAGTAAAATGTTATGCTACTTATAATTACTGTCCATATCAATAATGTCAAAACTACATGCCACAAGCACATGGATGCAATGCCAAAAAGCTGAGGAATGTTACTTTAATTGTGTGTGTGTGTGTGTGTGTTAAGTGAAAGAGAGAGGGAAAGAGAAAGAGAGAGGGAGAGAAAGCCTAAAAATGATTGAAAGGACTTGTGGCAGACAACCTACAACATGCCCTAGCAAACTTCAGCAAATCTGCCTCCTGATCATTAACACCTGATTTTCAGATTTTCAGAAAACTTAATTGTTGACTTATAATGTAGGAAGTGAGGAATAGGTATAAGTTGAGTGAGAAATGAGAAGTAGTCGCTCTAATGTGGGACCTCTAGTAGACAATTTGTTGTATAACTGGGAAAAAAGGGTCCAATCTGTGTCAGGACTATTTGAAAAAGGAGGAGGAAGGGAAGTTCAAAGTGATGGTGAGTGAACTTACACCTACATACCTGCAGTCAAGGATGGCTGGTATAAATGGGCTTACAGGGCTAAACCCTCCCTGCCTTTTACAATAAAGACAAGAAAAAATATGATTTAAAAACCTTAGAACAGATTGTTTTAAAGTTTGGTTGAACTGAGAGCAGCAACAGCACCAAATAGTCACAAGAAAAACACAGGAGGTGGGCTTAAGTCTTACGGCCCAAACGCAGGAGCGTCAGCTTCCAGTCATTTTGGGTATTAAGTGAGTGACAGGTGTCATGGCACGCCCCCTTGATTTGCAGCCCTCACCGCCTAATGTTTTTGCTTTTTTGCAAAGTCTTGTTCAGCTGTAAAAGCTGCAAGAGGAGTATATGATTTAGGTGTTTTTTTAAAATGCAAATTTCTTTTTTATCCGATTTAATTTCTATTCTATGCCTTTTTCGTTTTGTCTGTGGTGCTAATAGTGTTTAAACTGTGAGTGTTCACAGACATTTGACAGGCAGACAGTGTGTGCATGAAGAGCTATGGTTTTGCAGTTCCACTTTCATTTTCAGTGTTTTTTTAAACCAGGTAACTGTGCAGCTCTGTGTCTGGGTCTCGGCATTTGAGGAAGTCCTGTATGAAGAATGCTCAGGGTTTGAATAAGTTTTGTGTTAGGATTACACTCAAAACACTCATCATATGTATCGAAGGCCACTTTGCCTCTAGTGACTGACAGCTTTGGCCGTGTAAGCTTTGTATTTATTGCACTTTTAACAAATGACTTAACTATGCACTTTAATAATGGCACTTTGCGTTTTGGAAGTGATATTTCAGTATATATGTGCTCTGTTGTGTGAATGCGTTGCTGATCATATCGGCATACTGGATTATTATCAGTGAATGGAGGCTCATAGCAGGCAGTGATGGATAACATCTGGATTTACCAGCCAAGCTGAGGCAAGCCCAGGACATTGATGGACTGCTGGTGTGTGTGTGTGTGTGTGTATTGTTTTGTGGAATGCAGGGCTTAGTGTCGTTTAAAAAAATTCATTGCCAGTACCAGTTCCTTCACCTTTTAATTTAAGACCAGTACCTACCCTACCTACCTAGTGTTTTTTTGATACTTTGTACAAATGAAAAACTTTTAGCTACATTTAAAAAATATCATCATTACATGATATTTTTATGTACACAGATGATAGTTTTTGACTTTTCTATGATCAGAGTTGACAATTTGTTGGTAAAAAAGGGGTCATAACAAAGGCAAGAGCTTTTTATCACCAGAAAGCCAATGAAAAACATTTGGAAGAATAATTCTGTGAAGTTAGGTTTCCACCTCTGTGTCAGGGCGTTGCTGTGGCCAGCCTGCTGTCAGCCTCTGGAGCAGAGCCAGGCTAATTTTAACAAGCACACCAGGGGTCTTTTCCAGTGGGGCTAGTTGGTACATTGACTCAAACTATTAACAAATCCTACTGACAGAATGCAAAATATCAGTATTTTCAACACTGATAGCATCATCTATAATGTCATCATCTATTTTCTTGTGCTTTTAGCCGGTGTTATCTGCTATGATCTCTCTGGCTGTGAAAAAGACCTCTAGTGAATGGATATGTACCCAAACACCTGCATGTTGCCTGTCAAGTTGTGCAGGATACAATAACGCCAGTAGCGATAGGCTGCATAAACAACCATCATTAGATAAGTATCAAAAATCGACAGCATGTATCATGACATTTTTTGATACTCACTAGGACTGACATAATTCCACTCTTCACCACTCTTCTACACCGAGCCCCGGGGGTGTAAGAACGCAGTGTCGTGTGTTTGAACACCACACTGACAGTCATCTCCCATGAAAACCTGTCTTGGGAATTGGTTGCTGATGATGACACTGCTGCATTTCCAGTTTTGTCTCCTTTCATCAGCATTATGAGAAGGTCCTGCTCTGACTGGGCGAGAAACATCACTTTGGTGTCATTTGTCTCAATACTGCAACATTGATTATTGGTTCAATTCCCTAACGCCTCATTCCTCCTCACATCCTTCTGATATTCCCCAGGAGGATTAGAGCAGGTTGCAGTAGGAAGGTGGTCAGAATATGAGATGCTATAGATCTCAGCCGAGCCCTCCCTCTTTGTTTTTTTAAACTTTACTTGTCCCGGGAAAGCTGACTTAGCTTCATACTGTTTTCCAATCCCACTCTGCCTCACATTCATCCAGACACAGACGTTCACTCTGGGAGCTGCTCAAGGGCATCTTGGCAATAGTCAAAATGAAAGTTATTGATGCACTTTGTTCACCCATACTCACCACACACACACACACTCCACCCTGTCTCTGTTAGTTAAACTTTGCAACATAGAAACCACTGCTTCTCTGAGAGCATGAAGCAGATTAACAGAATGACTATTCATGATTAGGGTTTCAACATCTGTTTGGTGTTGAAACTGTAGTAACTGATGGGTGTTGCCTCAGTGTGTATCTATTTTTCTGGGAGACCAAAACCCAGGGGAGCAGTGATATCAGAACTCGACGGACCAAAGAAATGCTTCATGGGTTCCACCTCTGTCCTTTAGTTACGTTGGACATGGTTTGAACCAGTAATGCTCTACCTGACATTTTCAAACACCACTGAAAATAGACCTTTTCTAGGAAGATGGTTGTGTTGCATTTTTGAATGAAACCTTTGTTTGAGTTAACTAAATGAGTCGGATTAGACCGAGATGTGGATCAGGAGAGATGAAGTGTCAGATTGAAAACAAAAATTGATGGTATGTGTTTTTAATCTTTATTTCATTCAAGAAAACGTAACCAAAAGTTTTTTAATCAACAGCCTCCTACTGTCACACAGATTCGCTGTCCTGTATGACCACAGGCTCATGCACACAGGTTTTTACCCTGACAGAGAGACAGGAACACAACTAGTTCACTATCTAACGCCAGTGTTTTCCCAGTTGGTCTGGAGTTTTCAACCATCAACCTTCCACAGTTTGCTGATTTATGTATTTCCCATTATCAGTTTGATCAATTGCTCTTTTTTTCACATTCCCGTTTTCTTTTCTCCTTTCCATGGGAGAAGACGGTTGCATCAGTTCATGAAATCGTCATGTTCTATTTCACCCTCCGGTTTTCATCACACATCTCCACCTCAGATAAAAAAGTGATGCTGGATTGATGTCAGACAAATTCAGTTGATTTTGTTAAAAAAAAAAATGTTAAAAAGGGTAATAAGCAAAAGAGCAAAAAGTGACTGGAAAGTTAGTCAGAAAATTTGCAAAAATAAACAAACGAACAGAAAATTACCAGAAATTTAGAAAAAAGGGCCAAAAAAAAAAAAAAAAAAAAAAAAATCCTGAAAATTGCCCAAAAATATTTTAAAAATTACTTTCAAATTCTATGCATAATTCATAAAATTCTATATTTAAATTACGATCAGTGATGCTGGATTAGTGTTAGATTAGTTGTGTTTTATTTAGGTTGTGCTCAGACACCTTTCACCTGGTCACAAACTATACTTCCACACTCTTTATGATTTAAACTGTATGATTTAGCAGCATGTAACAGCAGCTGTTTAATGTTGAGCATTTCTCTGACAGACAGTTTTCCCTAATCACCATGTTTCTCTGTGCAGGGAGGAGGTGCAGCAAAACTGTGTTCGCTGGAGGAAGAAGTTTTCCTTTGTGTGTAAAATGAGTGCCAGTTCAATTACTGGAGTTCTGGATCCCTGCATCTGTAGGGTTTCTGTGCGCAAGGTAAACTACAAATCCCAGCATGCAAAATTTCTTCACACCAGTATTCCATCACCATAATAAAGTCGGCCACATTAGTTTTCCTACAAAATACTGATAATAACTTGCATGCAAATAATAATGACGTGCAGTAGTATTGGCACAGTATATACTTGATTTGCCCCATAACACCTGAAGTCCACCTGAAATCAGAGTTACACTTTTGGTTCAGCACCACATTTTTTTTGGTCCCACAGTGACTTTTGCCCTCTGTCTTTGCAGGAGCTCAAAGGCGGAAAGGCCTTCTCAAAGGTAATGCTTGTTTTGTGATTATGAGTTGAAGAACCCCTAAAGCAGCCACCTTTTCATGCTAGGACCCTTTATTGTCCTTTGACCCCCTACATAGTTTGCAGAGTGAAGTTAAAAAAAAAAAAAAAAAAAATGTAGTTAAGCTTCCAGTGCACTCATATCCACCATTACAGTGAATCCTAGTGAACTTTCAAATATTTTTTAAATTTTTTTTATTTTGAACATGAACAAATAAATAAACATAGAACAAAATAAAGACGTAAACAAAAAGTAAACAGAAAAAGCAAACAACAACCAAAGAGCCAAATAAATTTGTCATTTGCATGTTCAAAAGGGAGTGGGAGGAAGTCGAAACTCTAGTCCCATCCCTTCACCTTACACTATTAATCAATAATTAACCCACTTCCAAATAATGATAATGATAATAATCACAACATAAACAAAACAAACCAAATACTAATAATATTTGGAGAGCTTATTTGCAAAAAGATATCTCTAGTTGTATTCATTTCTATAAACAGGTTGTTTTTTTTTTTTTTGTTTTGTTTTTACAATAAGATCAATGAAAAAATCATACCCGCAGGCTAATATACAGGGAGTATTGGCTTTGGCAATGAAATTTTGGATTTTACAGTGACACACATGCACACCTCACAGACAAGAGGAATGGCTTCCAATGTAGTGCCTTTATATATATATATATATATATATATATATATATATATATATATTATTTGTATGAATATTTATATAGTTTCTTAAGGCATCAGCTGCCCTGGATTTTAAAAAATTGTCTGTGAAGCGTTGAAGTTCAGTCTGATGGATGTAGAAACTGTGCCATCAGAAGCCTAAATTCCATGATTTAGAAATTTTCATCTGGCATTTTTGAAAAAAAGAACAATTTATTTTACATTCCCATGCTGGGACCTACCAGCAAGTTTGGACCCGTGGTTTGAAAGTCACTGCCCTAAAGTGTACTAAATAAATAAATGCACTTCAAAACTGCTTCCTTCAGTTCAGCGTTGGTTAGCTAAGCCTCCCACCCACGTGAACCTTTGGACAGCACTCGTAAATCTGAGCGGGCCCTGCTCTCTGTATAAAACACTTTTACAGCCTCATTGAAGGTAAAAGCACATCATAGTGAGCATGTGACAGACGGCTGTGGCAGTGGGAAGCACTCACAGATTACAGTGGGAGCCATAAGACGAACGTGTGTATCCTGTCAGGTTGATGTATCAGCTAGCTGAGTCATACAAAGTTATTGGTGTTTTGTCAGGTTTAGCTCAGTTTAATAACAGAGGCCCTTCAGGATTAGTCATGTGCATAAAGTGTGTTTGTCACAGAGTGGGTCTGAAGTGCATTTCGAAGTGCTTTACAGAATAACAAGATACAGTAACATTAAAGATATAGGGAAAAAATGCAAGAATACAAAAGTCTCATTTCATGGTATAATAGGTGGTGCAAAACATACAGTTTTAAAGTTTTGATTTAAAAGTCATCAGAGTTTTGGCTTGTCTAATAATCTGGGTGGTTATCCCATTATAACCAAACGCTGCTTCACTGTGTTTTGCTCTGACTCTTGGGACAGTCAGAGGACCGGTCCCAGGTGCCCTGAGGGTGCATGAAGGTTTGTATGCCACAAGCATGTCACAGATATATTTGTGCTCAAAACCAAAGAGTGTTTTGTATACGTAAGTAAGTTTTTGTCAAACGGCATTTTCTACAAGTTGTGATTGCCGAAGAATTTTTGAAAGGCCGGGGACAGACCACTGCAGTAATCCAAGCGTCTGGAAATGAAGGCATGGGTTAGCCTTTCTAGGATTTGTTCGGACATGATTCCTCTGACTCTTGCAATATTTGTTTGATGGTAGTTAAACGCCGAAGTTACTGATTTGACATGGCTATTGATATATAAATCGGAGTCCAGGATTAAGCCTAGATTTCTGACTTGATTTAGACTCGTAGTTCTACTCCGTTTCCTGTCTCTCTTCACTACGTCTTGCTTTTAAAACAACAAGCAAATTGGATTTTTCCATAAGGAAGATGCTGAGAAACAGACTGAGCTATTAAGTGTGTTAAAGACAATGAAGACAAGAAGGACCAATATGCCAGAAACTGTTGCTGTATCTTAATCCTTAACCTTGAACTTTGACTTTGTGTGTCTTGCTTTTCGCTTTTCTCAACTGTGTTTGCAAATATGAGTGTTACATGTAAATGTTCGAAGCTTGTCGAATGTTCTCATTCGGCTTAAACTGGGTATGTCCCCCGACCGCAATTTTTCCGAAGCCAAGGCGCTCAGGAGGAAGGCATCACTGAAGAGTGGCTGTTGACTGTGCAGAATCATCAGGAGAGAGAAATCAAGCGAGAGGCTACAAGAGGTCACTAACCTCTGAATAAAGTCGCTGTGTCTTCTGGCCCTTCACTCACTTCCTCTCACATGTATGATCAGACTGCATGGCTGTCAGTAACAGATGTGGACATGGACATGGGAAGGATGTTAATAGATCACATAGGAACACGAATGTACAAGAACATTGCCTAGTGACTCAGATCTCTGCATGGAAAGGAACAAAAATACATAAAATGAGCCGGCCTTTGCCCCTTCTGTGTCAGACACTTAAAGAGGAAGAGATGCTTCAGTGTCTCGCACTTTACTTGTGCTTTTGATTTGCATAGTTTTATCTCCTCTTGGTGGTGCAGACAGTTTTGACTTAGTGAAATTTACTGGTGATAGGCTGAGACACAACAAAAACTGAACTGCAATAAGTCATTTCATGTGTCTTTGCTCCAAAGCTAGATTTTCCTAATATCAAAGTGGACGCTGAGTTTGGGGGAAAAATGAATGGAAATCTGTATTTTCACACCGAAGAAAATTAGAAATTTCTCTCCTCTTAGACTTCAGTCTTACCAGAATGTTTTCATGCATCTACGTTTGTCCTTGTGGGAGTATCTATGGCTCAGCCCTCATGTGACTGTGATTATGCAACAGTTATATGTTTGTGTGTGTGTGTGTGTGTGTGTGTGTGTAAAAGCAGGTAGCTGACTCCATCTAACTATGGCCTTGCAGACACATTTAAAGAGTAACCAAACCCCAAGCCCAAACCTGTGTGAAGCCTGACCTCTGGTGGTGAAGAGTATGCCTGGTCTTTGGTGGCAGGTGATGTCACCACCTGTTCTTCTCTCTGGTGGTGACATCACTTGCCACTCTGCTTCACACCACTAGAGGTCAGCCTGCACAAAGATTTGGGTTTGGGGTTCAGTCACTCTTTCAGAAGAAAATATATACACAGTATCTGACTCTCTTGTTATCCATCTGATTTGTTCTGCCTGGCTGACATCATCATAATCTAACAGGGATATTCCACCTACCAGAATATGTGGTTTCCACCAGCAGGGGGCGATGCAGAGCACAAAATGGGGTTGAATAGAGTTTAAAGCAGTTCAGAGCTGTTTAAATGATGTTTTTTTTCTGTGCATTGGTGAAGATGACCCAACAGTGGTTCAAAAGATGCTCAGGTCTGTGTGCTTTAGAAACAGAACAGAGCGATGAAGACTCTACTCCATTCAGGTTCTGTACATTCTGTTTAGCATGTGTTCCTCACTGGCTCTGATTAAGCTTTCTTTCTATGTAGGCTTTGCTGTAATGATTGATAACACTCTCTCTCTCTCTCTCTCTCTCTCTCTCTCTCTCTCTCTCTCTCTCTCTCTCTCTCTCTCTCTCTCTCTCTCTCTCTCTCTGTGTGTGTTTGTATGTGTACTTCTTTCTCTCTCCAGTTAGGCTTTGCTGATCTCAATATTGCAGAGTTTGCTGGTTCGGGCTCCACAGTCCGCTGCTGCATCCTGGAGGGCTATGACACCAAAAACACTCGTCAGGACAACTCTATCCTCAAGGCAGGGCAACGCACACACACACACACACACACACACACACACACACACACACACACACACACACACTAGCAAACACATAAACACACCAGAGGCCTGTACCATAAAGCTGGATTTCGGCTTAGCGAGCTAACTTCAGGCTTAACCCTGGGTTTTATGTACCACTAAGGTGGTTTACTTTTTATCGGGGTATGTTGCCATGGTAACATAGGCTGAACACCTAACCTGCTCCGGAGCAGGTTAAGTTCAGGATAAGAGCTCAGCAGGTATAAAATCCCCACCTACTGACCAATCAGTTCTCTTGGAAAATGGCCTGCCCTTTTGATGAGAGCCCAGTGGATCGAGGTGCACAACTTGTGAACCTTTTTTTCCAAGTTAGGCGGAGTATTTTTTCCCTTTCTTCTTCTTCTTTTATAAAATTAATAAATTTTACTTAGACTTCTTATTTTAATTCTGTTTGTTTTTCTCTCACATTTTTTTTTCAAGTTTGAAGAGAGGAAGAAGAAGGAAGTTTTTTTTTTACTCATGACTTTACACTGTCCAACCAAAAATTGATCTTGTACACTGATGTAAAGATTTTTAAAAATATTTTTGAAAATAAATGAGGGGAATTTAATTCAGAGGGTTAAATAAAAGCCTGATAAAATACACACCAGCCTCTGGGCTCCTTTGGGTTTCCATTAGTTTGCTCACATTTAGGTGTCTGCCCTGAAAAGTCCACATGAGAGTTGATGCCAAATGTTTTACAGTCTTTAAGTGACACTGAAATAATATTTCAACCAGCAGAATAAACACGAGGCGTCAGATGGTTTATAATATGAAATACCAATTGAATAAAAGTGACGATTCTGACGAAACTCAAACTGAGGGCAGACCTCCAGCGAGGGTCGACCGTCACTGTTAGAGAGGGCCAGTTCCTCTGCAGGAGTGTATGGCTGAGTGGGAGACACATTAATTTATTGAACACACAAATGTTACTGTACTCAGATCTACTTGTGCCGTCATGGTGGGGAAGTAATATTAGAGTCGCACTAATTTACGCATTAACTCAGTCAGCGATTTTTTGCCAGCATTCCTTGCGGCTCTTGGCAGCTGCAGCTGTGTTGCTTTTTGCCTGGATGATGGATTTATATTCCTCGTATTTATTTAAGATTACTGTCTGCTCCTCCATCGTAAAGTATGCAGCTCGGCTGGATTTGTCCATGTCTGCGATTGGTCGTATGCAGCAAACACCGCCCTTTTTATGTGAGAGCGCACAGATCTAGATTGTAAAACCCTGGGTTCAGTTAGTGAGTTGATAACCGGCTTTGTGGTACCAAAAATCAGGATTACGGATGTCTGGTTAAGTGAAGCCAGATAACCAAGAGAAACCCCGGGTATGTTAATCCAGCTTTATGGTACAGGCCCCAGACTAACACTGAGCTGTGTCTGTCTTTTTAATAGGTAACAATTGGGATGACACTTTTATCAGGAGATCCCTGCTTTAAAACGTGAGCTGCTCTTTATTTTTTCTCATTTACAAAAAACCCAAACTGGCCTGCACTTTCAAAATGTTTGTTCCAACCTTTATGTTGCTGCAATACACAAAAATAAGGGTGTTTAAAGGAAATGAATGTGACTGGTGTGACTGAGTTTATTCTTTGTAAAACTGATTCATGTTTTGTGCCTGTGGTTGCACCCAAAGACCTCCAAGCACTGCTAAATCCATCTGCATCGGGTGCCAAG
Source organism: Myripristis murdjan (assembly GCF_902150065.1). Lineage (NCBI taxonomy): Eukaryota > Metazoa > Chordata > Actinopteri > Holocentriformes > Holocentridae > Myripristis > Myripristis murdjan. The sequence goes on from NC_043991.1 coordinate 19,140,154, forward strand.
ATCCCTCCCTGCAGCTGGACTGCAAGGGTGAGAGCACTGATGCCCAATTCCAGCCACCAGGGGGCATTATTGCAGGAGCTCGTCCCCTGAAACCTCGGCAGCCCTCACTGCTCAGCTCAGGTAACAGCTCAAGCTATTAAATTTCTCATGAAAGTGGGTTGAATATAGATTGAGGTTATTCGGACCTTATCAGGATTGCAGTGTGGTGCAGTGTTGATCATACTCAAGGCTTTCAAATACAAGGAGTAGACAAAATAATGGAAACACAATGGAAATTACAAAGGACTTGAACTTTGGAGTAACTGAATCACATGTACAAAGGCAGCTACACAAACAATTCATGGAGTTAAACGCCATGTAACAAGAATTAAGAAATGAAGTGAATTTGTTCAGGTTTCAAAGAGTTAAAGGAGCTCTTACACATTTTACCCAACACAACTCTGCAACACAACGTATCCTATGTGTGTTTCTTTTCTATTATCCTTCAGTCGTGTCATGAGTTGTTGTGTGTTTTGGCTGCAGGACTGCCTGAGGAGGGAGAGCAGACTGTTTCCAGCCCAGACGAGGTCTTTCATATCGGTCATTTCCGTAACTCCAGCTATGCCAGCCAGCACAGCAAGATATCAGGTCAGGGACCTTTACTTCCTCATACCACCATCAGGACCAGGGACTTTTACTTCCTTGTTTACCCCCACCTCTCCAACACCACACACACACACACACACACACACACACACACACACACACATTCACATATGCAGGCCCTACAACACCCCAAACAAAGTTGGGGAAAAAACTTAACTTACAATTTCCAAATACTCCTAGACACATTAAGTTAAGCAATAAATACTTGAACACTTTTATGAGCTAGTTTTGGCTGTGCAAGGAAAAGCAGACCGGGACAATCAATGATCTGATGAGAACTTGACAAAGAGGGATACCGGAATGTGTAAACTTCTTATTACACCTATAAACATATTATTGCTACTAAAACTGAGCAACAAAATACAGTCAGGCGGTGCTGTTTTGAGGCAGTCAGTGGTGATATGGTCAGATTTTCCACAAGCAGCTCAGCTGGATAAGATGTAAAGATGTAATGTTGTCAATGATGCTGTTATTGGAGGTATCACCGCAGAGACAGATGGATTTTGTCACATATGGGCTGTATTCCAGTTCAAGGGCAATGTCCTTTGAAGGATGCAGTCTACAAAGGATGTGGTCTTTGGAGGACTGAGGGCCTGTCTTAACTAATGGTCACTAATTAGGTCAGTCCACCCAGGATTCTGAAACCCCAATAGTTTGAAAAACGTCCCGATGGACTGAAAGCCCATTAGTCCGATGACTTGTTGTTCCAAAAAAAAACAAAAAATCTAGTCCAAACCCCAATAGTCTGAAAAATGTCCACTCTGTGTAATTGGATAAATTTAAGCAGGGGTTTCCTCTGGTTAAGGTTAGGATAAATGGGTGGATGCATTTCTTAGCAGGAATGCAAAATGTGACAAACGCCGGCAGTCACCAAACTGCCAAACACCTCCAGAGTGTGTCTTGTCAGAGCAATGAGCCTTCAGAACAATGACCTTTTGTTTTCGGGATAACAGGCCATCAGACGAGACATGCAACAGGCTGCAAAGGATGTGGCCTGTTGTGTTCTGCTAAAAGAAGGCTATATATCTAGATAGATAGATAGATAGATACTTTATTCATCTCGCAGGAAATTCTCAGTTTTTCAGCAGTATCCACAGTTACAGATTAAATAAATAAAAAATAAAAAATAAAGAATAAGATCTAAGTACAACAGAATAAGATCTAAGTACAACCCAGTGTGCAAAAAGCAATGTGCAAAAAAAAAAAAAACGGCATATCTGTGATACTTTGGACTGGGACAGCCTTGTTGAGCGACTATGGCATATGAAGGTCTGAAAATGCAAGCTTTTTGAAGGGTGCAGCCCTCGCAATGGGACACAATGCAACAGATCTGGAAACTTTGTTTTTCCATCTTTATTTCCAGAGTCTAGAGCTACCTCTCGTCTCCTGTCATCTTTATAGGCTACAGCACAGAGCACTCTCGCTCCTCCAGCCTGACAGACCTCAGCCATCATCGTAACACCTCCTCCAGCAGTAGTGTCTCATGTGGGGTTTTCCACCCAACTCAACCTTCTCCCTCCACTCCCACTGAGTCACACAGAGAGGCAACTCCCACAAAACCAGAGAGACCTCCACTACCCTCTCAGTCAGTCCTGCTGTCCAAAAGACCTTCCAGGTAGACACACACAGACACACAGACACACCCAAGAACTAATTGTGGTGTTTCCCAAAAAACGATGGTAGTCACTGCTTCACCACCAGAGTACAAAGGATTGTTATCTAACTACGTGTGCCTGTTCCCCAAAATCGCACAGCTGTAGGTCTTTGGTCTGACTAAGAGTTGAGTGTATGCTTTTCTGTAACACAGTCTAGGTGACCGTAATTTAGCCAGATTGGTTACCGTCAGTGCAACATTGTCGGGATAAACTACTGAGGGACTATGCTTCTACTACAACTGCAGAGTTGTCATTCCAGCCCCACAAATTTACAGCGGTGATTACAAATGTTCGTTGGAACTGAAGTTTTCAGATAACGAGGTTTCTGGGAAATGCACCGTTGATCAGTGGTGGTGCTGCTAAATGTAATACCTTAACATTTTGATATAGAGTTTAACTCTTAAAAAATAGCCTACATGAAATAGAACTGGTAGGAATAATGCACAAAAACAAAAACAAAAAAATACCATCATTACACAATTCACAAGCACTTCAAAGCAAGAAACTGAACTAAAAAAAGCTTGGTAAGGCAGCTACAACCACAGTATGGAGCAGAGCAGACATTGCTCCATTTGCTGTTGTCATTTGTCTGGTACAGAGTAAAATGGCGATTATATTTGTTTGCCATGGTAACAGTAGGGCTGTAAAATGTGTCACACTTGTTTGGAAACTGTTCACTTAATGTTTAGGTGAATTTTAATGGAGAACCAAAGTGTCAGGCTGCCACCCTAGGCATCCTGATATGATGATTCAAACCAACAACCAACTTCTGTGTGTTTAAAGCTTGATGCTCTTCTCAGGCAGCAAAACATAGCCTCTCATGCATGGAGAAAGAAGGAAAATGTAAGCGGTATAAAAAATAGATGGACGGATTTCTTCTAGAGTTCTTCTAAAAAACACAAACATATAAAACATGAAACGATGCCTTGCCTAACAGGAGGAAGAAGGACACTGTGGAGAGACAGCCCAGCTGTGTGGACGACACTCGTATCGATGCTGATGACATCGTGGAGAAAATTGTCCAGAGCCAGAACTTTGCTGATGTCAGCAACAATGAAGGTTAGGGAAAAGTTTGACATGATGGGCTAGGAAAACATATGAATAGTGTCTTGGATAATAAATGATTTCACTGGATTAATCACAGTGCTCTGGATGTCTCATTTCCTTTAGACAGTAACTTGAGACTGTTTATCAGCCGGGATGGGACCACCGCCCTCAGTGGAACACAGCTGGGCACCAGGTACACTGTGGCACTGTGTGTGTGTATGTGTCATTTTGTCTCACCCATTTCCTTTATGTTAGTCACCTCTAATCATCTGTTTTTCTGTTTCCCTAGAGTGACGGCTGGCGTCTTTGAACCGGTGGTCATTGAGACCCACTGAAGGACACACTGACGACCCATCTGGGCTGTTCAGCTGCTTCACCGTTTCTGTGACTTCTGTGACTCTCTATGTACATGTATGTGCATACCCGTCTTGAGTTCACTCCACTTGATATGTGACTACTATAATACTGATATTGAACATTATTAGAATATTTAATCAGGTGGTGGGAGGTGTAGAACATATGATTAATCTATTAATCAAGAGAAACTTCTTAATCCTGAAACTGATCAGATCAAGTGTGCAAACTACTTGCCACCTACAGCACTGAATCATTAACAGAAGAAGCAAAAACATTTTTAACAGTGAATGTGAAAACAACAAGAATTATACATCCTAAATGCATCACCGATCGAAAATCCAGTACCCAGTAAATCATTTTCTAGCCAAACATTTTACATTACTTCTTGGATCCCTTGAAACCTTGAAAATTCTGATAGATAATAATTCCCCCACTGGTGTTGTATTTCCTCTGTGATGTAGGCTCGTGAATTTGTATCGCTCTGTTTATCAGAGACAAGCCAGCAGGTGGTGTTGGACCGTAGTGTAGCACCGTCATGACTGTGAGTGTCTTCAGCCGGTATTACCAGACTTTACAAAGTGTCTACTTACATACGTCGTCCAACACGCGTTCAAAGAAGGCACGTGGCGCCAAAACATCTGTGTTTATGTCTCACGTCTCCCTTGGGCAAGTAACGTAACAGAAACATGAAGTTCAGTAATGCGTACATGAATTTCATCTGAAGAGAGACAGATTTTGTGAGTGCAAGCCTTTCCTCGTCAGTACTTGGAGAATTTACAAATCATGGTAATCCCATTTACTGGATGTAACTGTCATTACGAGGAAGAGAGATGACTGAAAAAGAAGAAATGAGTGTAGGACTATACATCACAACTAAAATTCACAGATTTGCCTCTGGATCTAGACTACTGTGACTTGATGAACTGTTTTGTCTTTACAGCTATAGGTACTGTCCACTTTCCCTTATTAGCTATTAAGCAAGTCATCTGTTAACAAGTGCTAACTAACGAGCTAACGATATTTAAATACAAAAACAATCAGCTAGGTCACTGATAAAGTGTTGTCTGAAGGAATAATACGAATCAGTCACTGCTATTTGTGACTTTTGAGTCATAAATTTAGAAACACAATCATCTTTTCTCAGCCACTGTTGCCAAGAGCAGTGGACCTCCAAAGTGGCCGCCAGATGTTCCATCTCCTGAAAGCTTTTTATTTGGGAAAAATTGTTGTTTTTAACAACAGGCCACAACACTGATTGTGAAATGGAGTTAACAGTTTAAAGATGTTGTAAAAGTTAGCTGGCTAATTTATTTGGCATCACCATGGTAATGGACCATGACGCCAGACTCACTCCCTCCAGAACTTATTGAACTTGTTAGCGTGCTGCAGATGGTGCTGCTAACCAGCAGGTTACTGGAGCCCCCAGCCAGTATCCAGCACTCAGTAACAATGAGAGGAAAATGGCACCACTACTGTCCTACATAACAACTGGGGGAGAGTGAAATCATATAAAAACATTTCAAAATGGGTGAAGTACCTCTTAACGGGTTGGTGAATACTGATCTTGTATGTGTTGGCATCTCAGTGTCACCGTATCGATGTCAATCTCACAGCTGTCCCAGCACAAAGCTCCTGTTGTACCATGACGTACAATAGAGCTGTTTATACAATAGACCCTCGCCCACATAGATGTCTTTGTGTCTTTGTGTGTGTGTGTGTGTGTGTGTGTGTGTGTGTGTGTGTGTGTGTGTGTGTGTGTGCGTGTGCCACATCTGGGCGAGTGAGTGTGCCTCCAAGAGATTTACTAAATGCATGCGGGTCATGCATGCTTGCTTCATGTGAAAGCATGGACATCCGTGTGGAGAACATGCCTGTAACCTTTACAGTAATGCTACTTCCACATTTAAAATAAGTGAGTCTTGTGTCCCATTCACCCTGCAGATTGTTTGGTTAGCTGGTTTAAGCAGTATCATGCACATTTGTTCGCCATAGTCCCACCTATCCAGGGAATA